>NC_138126.1:105138499-106338499 GCF_964188305.1 Podarcis bocagei | reverse complement strand
CCCAGCAATGTCTCATTTATCTCAAGGGGACTTGCTTCTGATTAGACGAGCATTTGATTGCACTGTAAAACCACTGATACGAAGTCCTTTCCTAATCTACAGCCTGGTTTTATGCCTGTCTACTTGGAAATCCATCAAACTGAGGTCAGGATGACTTGCTACCACCAGGTAAATATGCAGAGGACTGCAGTCTTAGTTACTACTTTGCAATAGTTAAGGCTGTGGGTGGATTTTTATAGTGTGCATTAAATTTTAAAGCCTTAGCCTCAATTAAGGTGTGTTTCTGTACATTTCATGGTGACAAGGACTTGTTTCGCAAGGACGGACCCTCAAATCACCATTCCGATGGGGTGAAGCAGGACTTGGAAGTGCCCCAAATTCGTAATGTGTATCTGCTACAAATATAATGTGCTTTCTAAAAACACGGTTTAAAACTTCTGTTAAATACCCATACCTGGTAGGGAGCTGTGGAGATCCCTCTGAGGTTCCCTGCAATGTGTGCCTATATCTGGTGGTCCATTCTCCCATTTGCATGGCAGCAGGGCTGGGGAACCTTCAGCCCAGAATGGGTTCCAATTTGGCCTGCAATTACTTTCCTCCCAAGCAATGCCCACTTGCCCCACACCTGATGGCTGCTATTTGTGACATCAGTTATGGGACTGGTAGAAGCATTGCTCAGCTAATCCTTGCACCAAGCAGAAGTCTAGGTTTGTCTCCATCCTTCTCCCTGCTGAGTTCTACAAGGGCGACACTGAGGCTACGGAGGGGGGGGAAGCTGACATTCAGGGACGCAGGTAGCGCTGTGGTCTAAACCACTGAGCCTCTTGGGCTTGCCCATCAGTTCGAATCCACACAACGGGGTGAGTTCCCATTGCTCTGTCCCAGCTCCTGCCAACCTAGCAGTTCGAAAGCACATCAGTGCCAGTAGATAAATAGGTACCACTTTGGCGAGAAGGTAGAGGCGTTTCCATGTGCTCTGGCACTCATCATGGTCCTCTATGTGCCAGTAGTGGTTTAGTCACACTGGCCCCATGACCCGGAAAGCTGTCTGTGGACAAACACTGGCTCCCTCGGCCTGAAAAGTGAGATGAGCGCTGCACCCCATAGTCAAGTTTGACTGGACTTAACCATCCAGGGGTCCTTTACCTTTTTACCTACCCCCTGGACTGGATGTATTGTGAGAAAGATGGGAGCTGTCTGAGAGCAGACAGATTGGTGGGGCTGTTCACTGTGCCCCATTTGTTCTAATAAACCGGCCTGCCCTGGTGTAGTGCAGAGGGTCAGCCAGCCAGCCATACCTCCTTCTAGGGTATTCATGGAGGATATCCACCCCAAACAAACAGCATTCCATGAGCACGCTCAATCTTCATTGGCTTCTCTTGAAGTTTCCTCCTTCCTGAGGTTTGTGTCTGCTAAATATTTATTCTATTTTGGGTTTATCCCAATCCTGCCGATACCTCTCTCATATATATGTATGGCACCACTTTGGCCTCATAAGGATTTGCACTTGGATAATGAGTTCGCTGGTTTAATGCTGCTGTGCTTTGTATTTTATTTATAATTAATTTCCAATCTGCTGGTTTAATGCTGCTGCGCTTTATTATATAATTAATTTTTATCGCTTCTCGTTTTTTATTTGCTATTTTCAACGTGCTTTCATTTTATTCCATTTTCCCTGTCAGTCACTTTGGAAAGGGGGATCTCGGTCACAAAGCCAAGCATACCATTTCGGAGGTTTAGCAATTGCTGTGTTTAGCAATGAAGCTGTAGTCTTTGGCAGAGAGAAAGAAGGCAAATATGTCACAAAAGGCCAGATCAGCAGGGCCAGACAAACACAGACCAACATAAAAGGGACCCTGACTCCTTGACAAGCAGGCCACCTAGAGAGCAACTCCTCCGGTCCAATAAATATTTGTTGCTTGTAGCCATAGGCATTTGCAAATTAGAGAAGATTAGATGTGAGCTGGAGCAGGTTTTATAGGGCTCCCAGTCAATTGATGTTGGGGGCAAACAGGTTGCTGAAAATCAAGAGAATGGCTGGCTGAGGCTTTTGCCTTTAGACCTGAAGGATTCTCCAAGGGCTCCGGCAGCAAACTTGCGTAGGTATTGAAAGAAAGTTCTGCCCAACTCTGCACCTCTGTCTCCCATTCCAAAACGGCTGGTACAGTTGGAACTGATGCAATATGAGCATGTTTGTATTAAACATGTGTTGGAGGAAGCCGCAGCTCCCAACATGATAAATGTGCTTTAAAGTCAAGGTTCAGCACGATCCTGCTGACAGGAACACAGTTCGGTGCCTATACATAATCATCCCACTTCTGCCCCCCTCCCCCAGTCACAACCAGAGACACACTCTGCTCAACTCACTGATCACTTATTAGGGCTGCCACCTTATTTCTGTGGTGTTTTGCCACAGCTGCGGGACAGGCAAGCCAAATATCTCTCCATCTCTATCTGTTTAATGGTTGCAATTTTGAAATCCACAGGCGTCTTGCTGAAAAACTACTGTGCCAACCGTAACAGTTGTCCTTAACCATCTCCTTGCTGTGCCCACATTCCCTCCCCCCATTGACTTATTGATCTCTGCGCCAACTTCTGCCATACTGTTGGTGAAGAGGCTTTATAATGCCTGCCACTTTTCTGGTATTGCTCTTATGCAAAAGCAAAATGGCCAACCCAGTTTCCTAGCTTGGCTTCTTGTTTAGAGCAAAATATTTACACTGCACAGGTAGTCTCTATAGCTCAGTCGGTAGAGCACCGGACTTTTAATCTCAGGGTCGTGGACTTGAGCCCCACGTTGGGCAAAACATTAATTAATGCATCGCAAGATTTCCTGCACTGAAGGGGGCTTGGACTTCATGGTCCCTTCCAACTCTATAATCCTAAAATTAAGGTAATAAAGCAACTCTGGTTGCTCATTGTTTCCTCTGCCTTTTCAGCTGATAAATGCTGCAATTAACATCTTTGACAGGAGAAAACATTTTAAGGGGAATTCTGGGAATGTGGGCTAATCCACCAAGCTGACTGCAGAGGGTTCAAGATACAAGAGAGGAAGTCTCTAGAACCTAGAATGGGTTCTAGGTTAGGAATCCACTTGGCAGCCTGCCTCTTCAGAGAAAACTGTTTTCCCTAAAGGGAAACTGGTTGTGGTCTGCGACTTGAAGCCATAGCTTTGGACATTGCATAAAGAATCCTGGGGACCGTAGTTTGTTAAGGCTGCTGGGAAGTGTAGCGCTGTGATGAGTAGGCTTACCATTCCATTGATGTGAGGGTAAATTACAGCTCCTGGGATTCTCGGGGAGGAAGCCGTGTGCTTGAAATGTATGGTGCGCATGCCGGGAATGTCTGATTTCCCACCTTCCTGGGATATGGAAGGAGATCAAGGCAGGCTTCTAAGGATACCAATTAAAGTGTGGTTCTCTCTACCTCCTACAAAGCTGAATTGTTGTCTTTGCCTTTCAGTCGACCAGCTAGTCTTGCTAGAGGACCACCTTACTGGAAACAGAATAGGCAACTCCCCCCCCCCCGACCACTGGTACCTCCATGACGGCCACTGCTGTTACAGCGGCAGTCTCCATATAAGACAACTACCAATTCCTCTTTCACTCTTGTTTTGGGAGCGGAGGTGGAGACCATAGGAGCCAACTCCTGCAGGCTGAGGTCCCTTTGACCTCCCCCCCCCAATAAAATATGGGGGGTGGGCTCCCCCAAAGTGATGGGCATTGCCATTCAAATGGTGTGTGCACACCGTATCATGTGATCAATTATGCCGGGTGGGGCTTGCCTGCCCCCGCCCCAGTATTTTATTCAAGTTGGCACCCCTGGTGAAGATGGCCTACTGCATTGCTTCTCAACCGGTAGCTATTTTGTTTGTAAATAGGGCATGTTTCATTTATAATTTTTATAATCATATAAATGATATAATTTCACCTGTAGCCCTCTTGGAATATCCGGGGGGGTGGGGTGGGCATGGGACCATATTGCCCCCTGGTTGAGAAACACTGATATACTGGAAGGAAGTTGACCGAGCCCCGGGGGTGGGGTGGCGCTTCCTCTAGTTCCTGAGCAAGCCCTTCCTCCGAGTCTCTTCTTCCCTAGGGAGACCCCTGGATCAGGGCCGTGTGAACGCGTTTTGAAAGGCACACGCTGCACCTACAAACCAAGCGCACTCCCTTTATTGATTATTGCAGAAAATGGCAACGGGGGTCTCAGTCGCTGCCAGTGTCTATCTTTTTAGGAAGGGGTGGGGAGCATCTTAGGAGCTGAAATCCTGCCCCTCGTTTACAGGGAGCTTCACCTCCCCGCCCACTACCCATCTCCAACGAAAGCCTGACGCCGCCTAGCCTCCGGCAAAGCCCCCAAAGGTGGACTCCGGCTTTCCACTGTTGCGCGTCGGAGGTGACGCGCCTTTGCGCCGAGCGGGGCCCATTGATTGCCCGGGCTTGGGGGGAGTGGCCGCGGGTGGGCGACGACGAGAGCGCCTCCCCGGCTCTGCTGGCCACTTGGCACGTCGGAGGTGCAGCCGGCAGCCTTCCTGCGCCGCGTGAGCTGCATCTGCGCGCCAGCTTGCGAGCTGCTGCTGCTGCCGCCGCCGGCGCTTCCTTGGCACTCGCGTTTCCCTCGACGAGGGGCTCGTCCCGAAGCAGCAGCCAGCCAGCCGCCGCCGCCGCCAAGCGCAGGTCTGGCGCCCCCTGCACTCGGAGGCGATCTCCGCTCTGCTTGCAAGAAGTCGTTGGCTTTCCTTTTTTACCGGCGATCTGCATATATATATATATATCGCTATTATACATGCACACACATGCAAGCAAGCGGGAGCGTGCGTCGAGGGCGAGGGAAGATTTCGCAGAAAGACGCCGAAATTGTGAGTGCTTCGCTTTGGGAAAGCGGTGGAGGGGGTGGGGAATGCCGGTGCGCGGCCGGGGGAAGAAGTCTTCGGAGGAACGGCTACAGGTGGAAACTTGGGTGGAAGGGGAAACCCTCGAAGGCTGTCCGGATGAGCTGTCAAGGGAGCTCCCGGACAACTTGCAGGCTGCAGCTGGGAGGGGGGGGGCAGCGCTTGGAGATCCTGATGTTGCTCGTCTCCTCCTCCTCAGTGGGATTTGAGGTGGCAGCTGGCTTTGCTTGGGGACCTTGGGCTTTAGACGTGGGCGAACCCCGAGGGGCATCCATTTCCTCGAACTCCGTGGGCATAGTTTCTGGGTCAGGGATCCGGCTTGCGATTGTAGACGCCTTCTGCTCGGGAGCAAGCAAACCCAGAAACTATGCCTTCTTTCTCTCTGCCTGAGAATCCAGTGCAGAATCCTCAGGAGCAACCTTGGGGTGGGTTCCTGCTGTCTGTCTGTTTTCTGAAGACTCCACAGAGGAAGAAAATCCCTCCCCTGTGAACATCTGCCTTAAAAGTCCGTGGAGATTTGGCTGTGGTACCTAAATCGGCGTTTCTGACACTTGATCTGTGGAACAATGAAAGCGGCTCTTTCAAATCTAAATTTTATTTCTAGGATTGTGTCACCCACTACCCCCTCCTTCAGCACGTTGTCTTCTCCATCTGCTTCCCAACCAACTTCCATCTTTCCCAGTTTCACCCCCTTTAGCGGGGGAGAGTTTGTGCAGCGAGCCAGAAAACCCCTAGTTCAAATTCTGCCTCTGAGTGGTCAGAGGTTAAAGCTCGCTGGATCTCTGCCTCACTCTCTCATCTGCAGTGGAGGGGATATGGAGCAATCTTGCAGGGTTGTTGTATTGGTGTAATATTATGTAGAGCATTCTGAACACCCTGAATGTCTCCAGGGTTCATAATTCTCTCCCTGCATCTTATTAGCTCCACAAAGAGGGTGTGAGTGTCACAGGGACAGCTAGCGTAGTGGTTAGAGTGTCAAACTAGGACAGAGTGTGTGACCCTGTCTACTCAGAAGCAGCTCCTTCTGAATTCAGTAGGGTTTACTCCCAGGTTAAATACAGTCAGGATTGCACCTTCTGCCAGTCACTAGATTTCAGCCTAGCCTACCTCACAGGGCTGTTGTGATGATAAATTGGCACGGCAGGGGCTGGGTAGCAAGTACATCCCCGTAGGCTTCTTGAAGGAAAACTGATATATAGATTTAACCATAAAAAAACACATTGCTTAAGAGTTGTCTCCGATGCTGGTCCTACTCAGAACAGAACCATTGAAATGAACAGATTTTAGTTAGCCATGTCCATTAACTTCAATAGGTCTGTTCCGAGTAAGGTAAAGGTAAAGGGACCCCTGACCATTAGGTCCAGTCGTGGCCGACTCTGGGGTTGCGGCACTCAACTCGTTTTATTGGCCGAGGGAGCCAGCATACAGTTTCCGGGTCATGTGACCAGCATGACTAAGCCACTTCTGGCGAACCAGAGCAGCACACGGAAACGCCGTTTACCTTCCCACCGGAGCGGTACCTATTTATCTACTTGCACTTTGACGTGCTTTTGAACTGCTAGGTTGGCAGGAGCAAGGACCAAGCAACGGTAGCTTACCCCTGTTGCGGGGATTCGAACCACCAACCTTCTGATCGGCAAGCCCTAGGCTCTGTGGTTTAACCCACAGCACCATCCTTAATATTAATCCATAATCTTCACTTCAATAACCCAAGTGATTGCAGTCATCCCATACGGGGATTGAACCTGCGACTTTGGTGTTAGAAGCGCCGCTCTCTAACCAACTGAGCTATTCATCCATTCCTTGGTTGTCTCTCTTCTGCCAGCACCCGGAACTGCCTTCTGACTCTGTTGAGAACAACAGGAGGAATTATGTGTGTAACTGGAGGCAGAGAACAGCCTCATTCCTGCAAAAGACCAAGTGACCCTCCCACGCTTACCCTCCCCACCTCAGCACCCTCCTGCCTGCACTATTATTTTATTTTCCTCTTTCAACATTTAATTTGATGAGGTCCACCAAAGAAATGAAAGAAGGGAGAAACAGGGGGCTTCCACACCATGAGGGATGGTTTGGACTGGTAGCTTCTCCTCTAATTAAGACCTCAAACTCCAACCAGTAACAGCAGCTCAACCATGGAGCTCACAGTAAACATAAAGGAAAGAGAGGGATGAATAAGATGCTAGGGTTTCAATCGTGTATGCAGGCTTAGGAAATCTGGCGTGATGCATGGCAGTTCAGAGGAACTGTTGAAGTTGCAGGAGGGGGAATGTCGTTCTAATGAAGGTGGAAAGAAATCAAAGGAAACCAATTTGTTGTTGAGGTTCTCTCTCTCTCTCTCTCTCTCTCTCTCTCTCTCTCTCTCATGCACACACCCACACCCCACTTCCCAGACTTAACACTGTGTGGTTTGGAATGACATTTCCTGCAATCTGCGGCAAACCGCAATAGATTGTGTTTATGTGTAAGGGCAAACAACTGTATTCAATAAGCAAAAGGCACAGATTCAGATATGATTGTTTGACCGTCATCCACCAGGAGTATGTCTGAGCTAGGACCTAAAAGCTTTAGGTTATGCTATAGCACTGAGTCCATCACACTTGGGGCTGTTTATTTCAGTGAGCTTCAATATGTTTAAGTCCATTGGATTGTGTCTCTAAGGGACTGGCTGTTCATTGATGAGCCGAAAGGGGGTGGAAAGAAACAAATCAAAGAGGAAACAATTGACTTCAGCATATCCAGTTATATTCTGAGATCCAATAAAGAGATGGTCCAGATCTCTGAAGACTGCATAGTTAGATATTTACATATAACGGCTGTATATTTTTGAAATAACAACAACAATGGAGTGTGTGGGATAACTGGAAAATTAGGGTAGTCAGATCCTCCCCCAAAATTGCTTCCATCCCTTTCAATAGTTTTGTAGAAGATGGGATTTCCTATACCTGCTGAAATTTATTCCTTTATATATACATTTTACCCAGCTATAAGGAGTGCTGGAGCCATACCCTCTTTTTTCACCTGGCTACCCTAGAATCAATAAAAGTGAATTTATTCATTTATTTTATTTCATAAAATTTATATGCTATTTATATGCTATTTATATAAGAAGAAGAAGAAACCCAAATTGGTTTTTAATAAAAGTGAATAGAAATGATATTGCAATACCCTTAATGATGTAGATGAGTGCTCTGGTCATCCCACCTCAAAATCATCTAGGATAATTAGAAGTGCTGAGAGTTTCTAAAATGCTCCCTTTAATTAAAAGGATTAAACTGGGCAATTGAAAACATGTCTGCTCAGAAGTAAACCCCACTGAGTTCAGTGGGCTTATACCCCAGGTGCGTGTGGTTTTATTTTTTAATGTGTGGGATTGCAGCCTAAACGGGTTAGTACTTTCTGTAGAAAAGGGGGGGGCAGCAAAAGGTGATTTCTGCTCCTCAGCTATAGAGCACAAAGATTTGAACTAATGTCCAGTGTGGTGGCACCCAGTGAATTTTTTTTTTGTAGGGGAACAGTTAGAGCCAGAGGCACCAGCTTGTGAGGGCAATGGGTGGTGGTGGTGGTGGGGTGGCAATGTTGTGACGTCTCACACATGAGCGTCATGCTTCCCTCCCTAAGCCAGGCAAAAGCTTCCTGAGCTTTGGGAAGAAGGTGTCAAGCCTCTGACAGGATGCTGGAGCCTTCCTGCCTTCTTCCCAAAGCTGGGCAGGAGTTGGAAAAGTGGAGGAAGGGCTCTTGGACCCCATAAGTCAGGCGTCAGGGAATCTGATTCCCCCCCTCCCACGGCAGGCTGCCAGGGATAGATAGACAAGAAAAGCTCTTACCAAGTCTTTTATTCAATATTCACAGAGAGAGGCTTAGAAATACTGCTCCAAGCCGTTGCTCCAAGTAATCTCCACTCCTTCTCAGTCGTCAACAGCACCACCCACCTTACGGTGGCTGCTTAAGGCCATTTGGCTCTTCGCTCTCTGCTCTACTACTTTCACTCCTCGCCGGGTTCTGGGAGAAGGGGGGTCTGGAATGTTTTCTAGTGATAACGTTGCAGCCTGCTTCTCCCTCCTCCTCTTCCCCCATGATTTCCCAGCTTTGCCCCTCTTCTATCTCTGGGCCACGAGCTGTGACCTTCTGCAAAACCCTGTTGTAAATCTATACTGTCTTCCTCTTCTCTGGAAGGGGGATGAGGATGTGGAGGTGGTTGCCATCATTCTTCCTCAGTCCAGTCCCTGACACCAGAGGAGCATCAGGCCTCCCTTCCTAAGCTGTTCAGAACCTACTGGGCTTTGGGAAGCAGGCGCCAGGCTTTAATACTTCAATTCTCTAATTTTCTGGGAACATTTAGGGGACTAGCTTAGTCCCCTCTAGTCCACTGTAACTGCAACCCGCTAGTCCAGTGTAACTAAGACGCGGATGGGAGAAGATCTACATTTGACAGTGCAATCCTAGGCATGTCTAATCAGAAATAAATAACACTGAGTTCAGTGGGTGCACAGTTGCAATCTGCATCGTGTTTTAGTCACCATTTGTGGTCTGCTCCAGCGAATGGCCACTTGCATGCATATACAGTACAGGTGCACATAAAATCACACACAACTTTGAGGAATAAAATATGAGGATGTGCGTTTTTATTTTAGTTTTTAAACACAGTGGAGAAGAGTTTGTGGGAGAAAGTGCAATACTCAGATCCCGTGGCTCGGCTGAGGAACGTAGAATTGGAAGTAGTGGTTCCGGTAAAGTTTTGTTGGTGTAGCTGAATATTACCACCTCCCCTTCCTTTCCCTTCTTTGGGCAGTTCTGCTTCAGCATAATTTCTATACCATGCCATGCAAGAGGGCAGGAGGGGACAGGAATGCTCTGCCCCTCCCCGTATTGATCAGAGTGATGCTCTCAACCTTGCACACCATTGTTGCAATGTTGCAATGCTGGCAGTGTGTGTCGAGGAGGACTAGGTTCAAATTCCACCTAAGCTATATATTTACTTAGTGGCCTTGCACATGCTGCAGTCGCTTAGCATCTCCCAACAGCCCCACAATCTACCAAATGGAAAGTATCCGAGAGCCGATGAGTTGTATTAGCGAGAGAGTGAGGCTTGGATTGGAGAGACCCACTGAGCCAGGAATATCACTGAGTGGTCTTTGGCCAGTCACTTTCAACCTAAGCTACCCCAAGGGATCATTACGACAATTTAGAAAAAGAAAAGCCAAGTAGAACAACTCCACGTATACCACATCGAGTACACAGTTCCTGGAGGAAGAGCTCTCTATAAATGTGATTAATAATAATATTGGCCTACCTTACAGGAAGGGACGTGGGTGGCGCTGTGGGTTAAACCACAGAACCTAGGGTTTGCCAATCAGAAGGTCGGCGGTTCGAATCCCTGTGACAGGGTGAGCTCCCGTTGCTCAGTCCCTGCTCCTGCCAATCTAGCAGTTCAAAAGCACGTCAAAGTGCAAGTAGATAAATAGGTACCACTCTGGCGGGAAGGTAAACAGCATTTCCATGCGCTGCTCTGGTTCGCCAGAAGCGGCTTAGTCATGCTGGCCACATGACCCGGAAGCTGTACGCCGGCTCCCTCAGCCAGTAAAGCGAGATGAGCGCTGCAACCCCAGAGTCGGCTGCAACTGGACCTAACGGTCAGGGGTCCCTTTACCTTTACCTTACCTTACAGGACTGCTGCAAAGATTACTGGGATAATGTGTGTGAAACACACACATAAAGTACTATAGGAGATGTTAAGTGATGGTGTGGTTAAAGACTATGGAGGACTGGGGCCCCTTGGCTGCGTCGTAGGAACATAGGAAGCTTGGATATCGTGTCAGATCATTGATCCAGCTACCTCGGTGTTGTCCACACTAACAGCAAGCAGCTCTCCAGAGTTTTGGGTAGGAGTCTCTTAAGGCCAACTCAGTGGGCCACATTATCTACTTGAACCTAAGTTGGTATTGTTTTTCAGTCTGCATGAGCAGTCACAGGACACAGCTATTAGTCTCTGGGCTAGTCATTAAGACAAGAATGATTAACACAATGAAAGAGCAACCCATGTATTTCCCTGTGACATCTCCTGTACCCCTGACACTTTCATTCTCTCCCAGTCAGTGTACATTGGAAGAGATGGATCGTTAACACCCCACCAGCATTTGAAATTTGCCAGGCACCAGGCGTATTTTGCAGCTGACTATTGCCCATATCTGACCAAGTGAAGATGCCTAGGTGCCTAATATCTCCACCATCTGGAGGTGCCTGCCTGGGGATTGTTGAATCTTGCCTGTTTTTAAACTCTAACAAAACATCCTGCAGAATTCTACCCTTGATATTTTTACCTGTGCAATCGGAACAAAAAGTCATATTGAAAAATACGACTTTTGGTCCCCAAATGACAACTAGACATTCTGTTTTGGTGGCTTAAGGTGTCATTTGGCACCTAGCTTATATATCTGAATTTTCAAACACTGCACCCCACCCACAGTGGCAGTTCTGTTCAAAAGAAAGCCCAAGAGCCTTTGGGAAAGGTAGCAGCCAATGAGTTTGCTCTGTCTCTGATAACAGAATATTGGTCTGATGCAGTAAGCCATATGAAGTTGGTATAACAGCGTTTCTTCCTTCTTTGGGTTCCAGATCCTCCCACATTGCCTTGGACCACCCTGACCCAATTGACATGAGAGGGTTTCTTGCCTGAAGAGTACTCTTTGCCCGTGACAACAGCTGCACCATGGGCCTTGAGAATGATTTGCCCAACACCACAGCCTTCTGGTTCCCCTCGCCATCTCAGTTTGACAGCTTCCCCCCAGAGACTCCTGCCGCCAACACCTCCATCAACATCACAAGCCCCCACTATGACTTGACTAGCAATGCCATCCTTACCTTCATCTACTTTGTGGTGTGCATTGTGGGCCTCTGCGGCAACACTCTGGTCATCTATGTCATCCTCCGTTATGCCAAAATGAAGACGATCACCAACATCTACATACTCAACTTGGCTATAGCAGATGAACTGTTCATGTTGGGGTTGCCTTTCCTGGCTATGCAGGTAGCTCTGGTTCACTGGCCCTTTGGGAAAGCCATCTGCCGGGTCGTCATGACAGTAGACGGGATCAATCAGTTCACCAGCATCTTCTGCCTCACAGTCATGAGCATTGATAGGTACCTTGCTGTGGTCCATCCTATAAAATCTGCCAAGTGGAGGAGGCCAAGAACAGCAAAGATGGTCAATGTAGCTGTCTGGGGCATCTCCCTTCTGGTCATACTACCCATCATGATATATGCTGGAGTGAGCAATAACCACGGGAGTAGTAGCTGTACCATGATCTGGCCAGATGAGTCTGTTGCTTGGTATGTTGGCTTCATCATCTATACCTTCATCTTGGGCTTCTTGGTGCCCCTCACCATCATCTGCCTTTGCTACCTGTTTATCATCATCAAGGTCAAGTCCTCTGGCATCAGGGTGGGCTCCTCCAAGAGGAAAAAGTCAGAGAAGAAGGTCACCAGGATGGTCTCCATTGTCGTTGCCGTCTTCATCTTTTGCTGGCTTCCCTTCTATATCTTCAACGTCTCGTCGGTCTCTGTTTTGATTGAGCCAACACCTGTCCTCAAGGGCATGTTTGATTTTGTAGTGGTCCTCACCTACGCCAACAGCTGTGCCAACCCCATCCTTTATGCCTTCTTGTCCGACAACTTCAAGAAGAGCTTCCAAAATGTCCTCTGCCTTATGAAAGTCAGTGGCATGGATGAAGCCGACAGGAGTGACAGCAAGCAGGACAAGTCTAGGCTAAACGAGGCCACAGAAACCCAGAGGACATTGCTCAATGGTGACCTTCAGACAAGCATCTGAAAGATCTCTGCCCACTCATCTCCTTCCTGCTTCTTCACAGAAGCCCACAGCAAGTCAGCATAACGGCCTTTGGTCCTTCTTTCAAGGGAATGGTAATGCATGCGAAGGATTGGTTCAGGGGACAGACTTGCTTCTTGGCCAACAGCAGGCTGGTTTTAAGGATATTAATTGAAAGGAGAAGTATATTGTGGGAGTGATTGACTAGAAATACTCATAAATGTGTACACACTTGTACATGCATGTTTGACTACAAGGGATGGTGCAGCATTTGTCGTATCCCTGTGCTAAATCCATTTGAGTTAATTTGAACTTTTTTTAAAAAAACAACCCTTCACAGTTCAGATTTTCCACACAGGGTCTAGAATTTCAAAAGCTCCATCTCCAATATTTGAGTTAAATTATTAAAATAAGAACTTGGCTGACACACATAGACACTGGAATAAGGATGAAGGTGATAAGTATACCACAAGTTCACATACTGAATTATATATATATTTTTATCAAGCTAGCCTCTTTGCAGCCATCACCACCCCTTCTAAATGATAGGTACTTTGAAAGTTTAGCTCTATGTGCTTTTCAAGTAGGCAAAACATTAAGCTCATATGTTTTATATAAAATCAAAAACTGTCATGAGATATTGGGAGGGAGGGAGGGTGTGGTGGTAAATGAGTAATTGAATTATATTGCTCTTCTTGTTTATGGAACAGCTAATGAAATGAGGTCTTCAGAGATGGGATCAGAAATCTTCATAGCTTGAATCAAATAAGTATATAGTATGCTAAGAGGGTGACAGAGAGACTTGTCTCTAACTGTAATGAGAGCCCCTTTCCATGACTTCAAAGAGATGGCAAATATGTTGTCATCCCTCCATCCCTTTGCCTCCTACATAATGGTTTCCCCAATGAACAATCTTTTGCAGATAGGAATGATGTTATCAGAGTCTGAGAGAAGATCTCCAGCATCTGAGTCCAAAAGCCACAATATGTTAACTTTGCCACCCAAACGTCACAAAGTCATCAATGAGCTTTTGAGTTGACCAGAACTCTTCATCAGACTGGATCTTGCTCACAGTTTTGTGACATTTTGGTTGGTCCTAATAGAGGTATTAATGTGTTGTGGATTTTGGATTCCCCTCCCCCCCCAATGCATCAACATGGCTGTGTACAATTTTTGTCAAAACCATGATCAGAGACGGGTGAGAATGCATACCTCGTTGGTCTTGCATAAGTGAAATAGCCATCACAGATCAAACAACAGAGGCAGGGCTTTAACATAATTTCTGCTTGCCACCTTTTCTTTAGCCAGTTAAAAAATAAATAAAAACTGGCCTGGACACTGAAAACAAAACAACAACTCTCCAAAACCAACCAAGCAACTAGCTAGGTTGCAACTTCAGGTCACTCAAGGAAGGAGCCTTTATAAGTCCTCCCTGCCCCCTACATACCAAGAAGGTGTCTTGAGTTTGCCACTGACAGAGGACTTTAATGTACTAAGGACACTGTGGGTGAGAAAAGCCTGAGCATGGCTTCCATTTCAGAATCTATAACCTCGTGGAGATTGCTCGAGAGCTTAACTTGCACTTGCTGAGAGAAGAAAGAATGAGCTTTTAAGCCTACTTAAAAACAGAGTGGTCACATATAATAAAAGCTTGAGACGGGGGTGGGGGTGGAGAAAGAGAAGAATTGGGCAGATTGCTTCAGTAAGCAACCAGGAGCCAATTTCATCTTATCCTGTTGATTTCCCTCTCATTGTCCCATTTCCACAGTGCCCTGGCCTATGATGCCTCCTTTTGCTCCTCCATTCAAATGCTTGACCCATGAATCCCACACCCCCACACAATTTCGCCAAGGTTTACATTCAGAGCAAAGTATGCAAATTGAGCCCACATGTGCATAAATGTCCAGTTTCTAGAGTTTTTGTTCTCCTAGTTCAAGTTTTCCTGGCTGCAGAAGCTGACTTGTTTGATGAAGAGTAGTTCTGGTTCTCCCGCTACCTGTCCTCAGCAGAAGAGTTTGTCTGCGGGGCTATTTGCACTGTTATCAGTATGTTTTGGGGAGTTTTAAGTGTAGACTATTAAGTTTTATGACCTGGGAGGTTTAAAGAGCTCTGCCCAGGGAAGGGCATTATGACAGGGTTCCAGATGGCAAGCGACTCCCACAACTTCTGTCTTGGGCTGTGATTTTTACTATTGAGCATAGGCAAGCAGAGCCACGACTAGAGGAGCCTGATGAAGGAGTTGCCAGGAGCTGAGAATTCCCTGCTTTACAGTAAATTGTTTCATTTATCACAAATCTCTGATTGATTAAAAAGAAACAGAAGGAAGAGCCGGCACCATCAGGCTATTAGAACAACAGGAGGAGCATCCTGGCTCTGCCACCCTAGCCTCCTTTTCGGTCCTCACTGTCCTGAAACTTGTGGAAGGTGAACTTCTGCAATGGAAAACCTTTTGCAACAGCAGCGGTTGTTCCCGATGCCTTTGAGACCCCTGGAAAATCAGGGTTTCGAAAATGCATCAGCAGACACTATGGAGAAAGGCAACCAAAATGAAGCCGTCAACTCTAAAATACATTCTTGCAACAATTTCTTAGTTGTTTACAGAGCGATCCAAATGCCTCTTGCACAAGGCTGAGATGAGGCGGTTTGGATTGGGCAGAGATGGCTTTTTTTACACAACCCTGCCACCCTCTGCCTGCAGAGTCATGCCAGCACCAGTCTGCTGGCACAGAGCTCTCCCTTTTGCCCACTGAACTGCCACTGATGGGCACTCTACTGGTGGCAGCCAGCGGAAAGATTTCAACCACTTTCAGCCTCAACCAGCATGCTTGCTTGGGCTGTTGATGTGGCTCCGTCACTCCACTCCTCAAAGACACCCCAGACAGCAGCTGTGGTTGAGATTGATGTGTCCAGCTCTTTGGCTGCAATGCTGTGCATACTTACTTGGAAAGTAGCCCCTCCTCCCACCAAACACAGTGGTACTTACTTTTGAGTAAATGTAAGTAGGCTCATGCGTTATGGATCCTTCAAGCGAAGAAGCTTCTGCTCCTGTTCACGTCTGCATTTTAGGCTGCACATCCCTGGGAGCAAACCCCATTGAACTTAGTGGTACTTATTCCTGAGTAGGCGTACACAGGAGGAATTGCTCTGAAAATGCCTCTGAAGCTCTCGCACCGTTATTCGGGCACCTGTTGACTGTAGTTAATGCAAGCGGGGTAGACAAGAGAAGAGAGACATTTAAAATCAAATGTGTACCCCAGCCAGTTTTCATCAGCTGCAGGCACCGATGTAAGCCTTGGTTTGGTATTTATTTTCACCCCCGATATGACATATGGGAAAGTTTTGACTTCCCAGGCGTGTATTGTCTCTTAAATATAACATGAGAAATAATAAATAATCATATCCCATTTTTACATGGCTTTAAAAAAACCAGAAAGCTTTTGAAGTCAGATCCTCCGTGCCCTAGTAGAAATGGTAGAACCCCACATATGTCTTCATTCAGGCACTTGCTTGCATTACAAATTCCTCCCCACCATTTTCTCTTCTGGGCGGATAGCAAGATATAAATAAGCAGCTTAAGAAAGGCTGGGTTGTGACTTTAGCCTTACCTGTAAAACTCTCCCTGTTCTTGTTGAAAATGTAAATGACATTTTGGAGCCTAAGAAACAATGTGGTTTGATTAAACTCCTTTGGCAGAAAGTGTTGTTCAGCCACAGGGGTAAGAAACTTGGTCTGTTGGGCATCAACTGCAGCCAGACAGGGTGGTGGGAATTGTAGTGCTGCCACATCTGGAGGGCACCAGGTTCCCCACCAGAGCTCTGTCCTTCAGCCCCAAGCCAACCTTCCAACAAGCCCAGTTGCCCCAGCCACCACTCCTCCTCCTCCACCCACACCTCATGTCCAAGTTGTCTCTTGTTACTCCTAAGGGGCTTAGCTTGGTGTTGGAAGTCTTAAGCAAGGCTGCAGGAGTATTCCTTACAGCTACAATGCTATCACTGCAGCTTCCTCTTGCAAACAGGCAAAGCAGAGGGGTTTCGCCTCCATCCAGCGCACAATGTCTTACCACATTTGGTGCCTCATGCGGTGGAATTATTTTATTATCTCTTTTGGTCTCGGAGGATGTGCATTCTTAGATCTTCTTTATTAAGGGAAGTAAATATTAACTGAGGCTTTGTGGCGACTGTGTAGAATATGCCAGTGAGGATTAAATGGGAGCTCAGCACATTACATTAAGATGAAAAAATCGCCTTGTGGCTGCTAGGTGCTGATAAAGGCGCTTTCTTTTTATTAGATGATGGCTTAATGTTGTGGCCACAACAATGGGTCAGAAAGACTTTAGTAGGAAGTGGGTAACACAGGAGTGTATTTGCAGAGAGAGAGGAGGAGTTTTGCTCCACCATTGGCCTGACTACTAAAATACAGCCACGCTCTCCTACTCAGAAATTTGCACATAATCATTTTATGTTGCATACAACAATCAAATGGCCTGGTGTGGCTACCCAGAAGGCGAGAAAGATGGAAGACCTCGTGTTGTAGTATGTGGAGTATACTGGCAGCAACAGAAAGATGGGGCGTTGGTTCAGGGATGAATAAGCAACAGCTTAGATGATCCCTGTCCGAGGGGAAGGCGGAATTCAGTGACAGGCGCACAGCAGAGCTGGGAGTGATAGAACCTTGCAAGTACAGCTGGCTTGTTTCTCAGTCAGAAGGGGAAAGAGGCTCTGGCAAGCCAGAGTGGATGGAAGAGTTGTTAGGCTCAGAGGTCAGAAAAGGATGCCAGTTTAATCATTCACCGAAAGAACCTGCTAATATTTTAATCAGGTGCTTATGCATGGTAAATGCTGATCTTCTATACAACTCTGTAAAGCACTGTAGCCCTTTTGAAAAACCGGTGAGCTCTATGTGGATTGTTCAGTTGGCCAGTCTGGGCACATTTCACTTCATGCATCCTTGTTGTGCAACACAGTAATACCAATGATGTTTGTCCATTCTGTAAACCACACTTGACTTTGGGGGATCTCACTAGACTGCGGTCATTTCTGTGATTCTGTACTCAGAAGACTTCCATTGAAAGTTTTCAAGTCAACCAGGTTCAAAGCATTTTAATCTGTTGTTATTCTCTGGCAGTTGAAATAGTGGGAACCCAGGAGCTGCTTCTCCCACACAATTTCCTTATGGCAGTCTTAAGGATAATATTATTTTGATCTCCAATCTGGAGAGATCAAGTACTAGCACTCAGTGTTCATGGCATATCCATATAGAGTTTATCTGCCAAATATTCCCAAAATGCCCACAAAGCTCTTTTGTGCTGGTGGCATTTTTAATTGCTTGGCGAATTAAATATAGTGGTTTCACAGCCCACCCATTTCCTGCTGTGAAAGATTCCTTAGTGGCTATCACTTTTATATATCACACCTTATTTCACTTGGACCTCACAGCTGAATTGCTCCCAATAGAGTCCTCCCTCTCAGAAACATATAACAGCCAAGAAAAGTTTGTCCAAAGAACATTCATTACTTTTAGATCTCTAGCATCCTCTAGCTGTGTGGAGAGAATAGCATCCTTGTTTCCTTTAATAGCATGTTCACCTTGCCACACCACTGCTTTTCACTATAAGGGCACTTCCAGGTGACTTGCTAACTGAGATTTGTTTGCAAGGAGATCAGATAGCGTTGGCAGTTTTATTGAGCATTCTTTCTGATTTGTTTGCAGGGAGGGCATAGATGCAGTTGCAGCCAAAAGAATAATATGTAATATCCTACCCTTTCCTTATTGCAAATAAGGCTGTTCTTCGGGGGGGGGGGAGTGGGTTTGTTGCACAACCATTGCAAATCAGCTTTAATGGTGCAACCTGAATTTGCCCATATGTGATTGAATCCCACCCCAAAATAGCAACAGTCAGGAAACATCCAAAGAGGAAAGCATATGTGTTCATATCTTTTTGGAAGTATCAGGAAAAGGAGGCCAGCTTTAAGTGTTTATTTAGGTGGTCACCTAATGAAATATTCACTGCCCTGCCTCTCTCTCTCTCTCTCTCTCTCTCTCTCCCCCCCCCCCCCGCATCCATTCTCCTTTGAGAATTTAAAGGTCTGAACGAGAAATAAGAATTCTTAGCGATGTATTAGTCCTATCTATGATTCCTTTAGGGCAGTGTTTTCCAAATGGTATTCCAGGGAACTCTGGGATTTTCTGCAGGTTCCTGAATTAGAAGATCAGTAATAGTGGGCTTGCTTCTCTAGAAGATAGGGAGTGGTAGACAAGCCATCTTCCCCTTCATTGTGCAATATCGGGTTGCATCTCACTGGGTTTTGTTTCAAGTTTGTTGGTGTAGGGTCATTGTGCAAAGCTCTTGTTCTTATGTGGTGGGACTGATGAAAGGTATGCACGTCTTTGATTTAGGACTGAAAGGGTGACATATGCACTAGACAGCAAGGCTCCTGCATCTTTAGCCAATTTTTCTATATATAAGAAAAAATTAGCAGGTGCATCTTTTCTCAGTTTTGGACCGGAGAGATGCAGAAGGCTGCAGAAGCTGCCCAGATGTCCCCATCAGTTCTACTGGTACAGGAACCCAGTCCTCTAAATTGCACCTGGCCACCTTTTAAAACTAAACCTCTATATAATTTTCAGATTATAGTGTTAACAGACCCCATGGATCTTCTCATCCAATATGTTGTTCAAACAGGACATGAATATATTCATTTTACATATTTATATTCTGCATAGAATGTATTTAAGGTAAATATATTTATTCTATATATTTATAGTCTATTTAAGAATATATTTATAAAGCGTCTCTATCAGATTCTTGGCCAACGTTTTCTTGGAAACCTGAAAGAAAGGAATCCTGCAGCTTTTGCCAGGGCACCTTGGAAGAAGTTCAGCATTCCTGGATCTAATGGAACCTCAGTTGTTGGGTTTGAATCTCTCTTCTTGCAGTTGAAAACCAATGGTTCTTGTCCTATCCTTGGTGGATAAATGAGCAGCTGGTTTCCATCTCCTTTTCTAAGATCTTTTTAAACATCTGAAAACTGCTAGCTAATTTTAGCTTGTTCTCACCAAATTTGTTTTCTAGACTAGAAAGATAACTTAGCGGTCAATGCATCCAGATAAGCCTAAAAGAGACGCATGGGAATAAAACATTTGCTTGGTTCCAGCTTACTTTTCTCTCTTTTCCTCTTTCAAAGTTCAAAACTGAAAGAACAACAAACTGATTTGTGTGACACCTCCCAGTGTCCTGCTAGACACCCGGCTAGTGTGTCTGTAGTGTGGTGTAGTGGTTAAGAGTGGTAGTCTCGTAATCTGGGGAACCGGGTTCGCGTCTCCGCTCCTCCACATGCAGCTGCTGGGTGACCTTGGGCTAGTCACACTTCTTTGAAGTCTCTCAGCCCCACTCACCTCACAGAGTGTTTGGTGTGGGGGAGGAAAGGAAAGGAGAATGTTAGCCGCTTTGAGACTCCTTAAAGGGAGTGAAAGGCGGGATATCAAATCCAAACTCTTCTTCTTCTTCTCTACTTACCGGTAGATGTCCCCAGATAATAATTTCAGTTTATTCATTCGCAAATGACTGCTTTAAAACAAAGTGATTTCAGTGCTAAGTGCAAGTTTACCTCTCTTCAACTAAAACCAATAGGATTTAAAGGTGATTAACCTTAGCTGCATCATTCCTCCCAGCTGCCAGCCAAAGCCCTCTTTTGCAGAGCTATCAGGGTGAAGTTAAGTGCAGCAGAGACAATTTGACAATGCCTCTGGTGCACCGTAAACAAGTGCACATTATGCTCTGTTTTAGTAAGCTTTTTGTGGTAAAAACCCAAAAGTTCAGCTGATGAGAGTTTTAGTGCAGCAACACACTGCCTATCTTTGGCCATGGCATTAGTTTAAATACCCTCCCTTCTCCCTGGAAAGCTTTTGCAAACGTTTCTGTGTACAATATTCATGATCTGGAGGGAGAGGGAGGTGAGAGGAAAAGATGGAGATGAATGGGTTTCTTCCTGTTTTCCCAGGGCACGCCAGCTGAGCATAGGAAGCTGTGCCAGTCTGGACTATTTGACCATCTGGTCCAGGATGGTCTATTCTGAGTGGTAGAAGATCTCAGAGCCAGGGCTCTCATGCCACCTGTTTGCCTGATCCATTAAAAAATCCCACACAAGGAGAGACGGAAAGGTTTGAACCTGGGTCATTCGGCATGCTCTCTACTACTGAGCTATGTGGCCCCTCCCAGTGAAAGATGCCCAGGCTTCCCTGCAGCTTTCACCCTAATATGTTGAACAAGCTAAAACGTTGATCATCTCAGGACAGCGGTCCTCTTTCTTGCTGACTAACCATACCTGTTCTGAGTTTTTGCTTGGCTTTCTCAGTTGCCTCCTCTCACCGTGAGCCAGTGCACCTCTTTTCTTGAGCCAGTGTGGTGTAGTGGTTAAGAGCGGTAGACTCGTAATCTGGTGAACCGGGTTCGCGTTCCCGCTCCTCCACATGCAGCTGCTGGGTGACCTTGGGCCAGTCACACTTTTTTGAAGACTCTCAGCCCCACTTACCTCACAGAGTGTTTGTTGTCGGGGAGGAAGGGAAAGGAGATTGTTAGCCGCTTTGAGACTCCTTAGGGTAGTGATAAAGCGAGATATCAAAGCCAAACTCCTCCTGCTCCTCCTCCTCCTCCTCTTCTTCTCTTCATTACAGACTTGTCTCCTGGAAAGCGTAGGCTTATACGTTGGGGTATAGAAATTCCTTACGCAGAGTCAGACCAATGGTGCATCTGGCTCAGTATTGTCCATCCTTTCTCCAGCAACGGCTCTCCCAAGGTTTCAGGCAGGGCTCTCTCCCATCTCTTATCTGGAGATGCCATGCCAGGAGTTGAACCTTTGACCTCCTGCAAACAAAAGCAGATGATCTACCACTTTGCTGCAGCTAAAGTATGGGTTCTGTGCTTGGGCAGAACGAAATGACTGTCTGCTTCAAAGTGCTGCAGAAAGAGCCTCAAGACTCAGCACGCCACCACAGATATTATTTTGTTTTATTTATTTATTTTTTAGATTGCAGATCTGTAGTCTCAACCAGCATTGTTAGGCCTGTGCTTTTTATATTGTGCTTCTTGTCACATGCTGCATGTAACTATATGGTCTGATCAGAGGAATGTGTATCCATGGCAACACCATGTATTACCTAAAGATGCATACACATTTCACTGGGGGGGGGGGGACCAGTTCCTTTGCTTTTGTGATCTGCATCTGGCTCCAGGCATATTGCAGGGCAAAGGGACCAGGTAACATCTGGTCTCTTTCTGCTCATCCGTGAATAGTTTTATTCTCTCTCCTGTAGGGATGTTCAAATGCTGCTACCTGCCATTTCGTGCTTCTTAACCCTGCTTTCTTCTTCTTCGCTGCTATCTGATTTGTAACCCACCCCACAGCTTCCTTTTCGGCCCCTGACCTCTCCTGTCTCACCCGCATAGCTCAGACTGTAAGCCATGGGTAGGCAAACTAAGGCCCGGGGGCTGGATCTGGCCCAATCGCCTTCTAAATCCAGCTTGCGGACGGTCCGGGAATCAGTGTGTTTTTACATGAGTAGAATGCGTCCTTTTATTTAAAATGCATCTCTGGGTTATTTGTGGGGCATAGGAATTCGTTCATTTTTCCCCCTTCAAAATATAGTCTGGCCGCCCACAAGGTCTGAGGGACAGTGGACCGGCCCCCTGCTGAAAAAGTTTGCTGACCCCTGCTGTAAGCCTCTGGTTGGTCCCGTGTCAGTGCAACACCTAACAAACACACTGTTGGCAGCATATCTATGATTGTCAATTAGTAGTGGAAGTAGTTAGAGATGGGAGGGAAGCACGACTGAGTTCAAGGATGAATCTTCTAATTCACACTTTCTGAAGCAACGTGTGAACCAAAGCACAGCCAGCCAGCCTTTGAAATTCACACTTGTCTGCAGTTCTCCAGCCAACTAATCTGATTTTAAAAATTAGATAAATGCACATACTACCGTATAAATTAAAAAACTGTATATCAGTGAACACAGCGTATGAAATTGCACTGTATTAGGGAGAAGTGCTTTGCAAAAGTGTGCCCATTAAGCAAACTTGATTGTGTATATTAGGAGAAATTGACACAAAAATGCTGGTGAGTTTTTATGAAGGCTAAAAAATAATAATCACAAACTGATGTGGAAACATGGAGAACTGAATTTAAGATTAGGAAAATAATACATGAAACGGAGAGAAACCAAAATTGACAGATCCATCTATCTCTGTTCATAGCTGTATTCTCTCCTCCCCACCCAATATAGGGCCCTCAGTAGAAGAAGGCTAAGAAGCAAACCCTACACAAATCCAGAGTAGAGTCCCTAAGGCAGCTGGATGGCACCTTGTATGTTTCCTTCCAGCAACTCCTGCAGCCACATCAGTGCCAAACATATTGCTCAGCTTTTCTTTGGACCACATCAGTGAGGCTGAGAAGAGGGTCTTGTCATCTGGGCAGCCCAGGACTTCCATACACACTGCCCCAGGCTTGCACCCCAGGGAGGTCAGTTGAGTGCTGCTAACGCAGCAGTTTGACTTCACCCCTGGAGGCGCACTCCATTGTTTCTTGAGATAGATGGATGTCAACAACAATGGTCTTTAAGCAACACATTCAAATGTCTTAGCAAGGGTCAGTGCAGGTGAACTGGTATGAATTGGCCCAGTGGGACTCTGGTTCCACAGAGCAGGAGTTGTAGTAGGAAAGACCCTGTAAGTGCACTTTGGATAGAAGTGATCGTAAGCAAGGCTCCTGCCATAATGCATTGCACTCTTCCACTCAAGCCTTTGGCATTGGGGCAAACTGGTTTTAGGAACTGGATAATCAATGGACAACAGGATGTAGCTGTCCTCTGGGCAACTTGGTTTGGCTGTCTCAGTTCCTTCTTAATATAATGTGAACTGCTCATAAAATAAGCCTGTTGGGTTATAGTCTTAAGCCTCTATCTGATCATTTCCAGCAGTTCTGGCCACTTAAGATGGGAAGCTTTTTGTACGGATCTATGATACGGCGCCATATGAAATGCCACCTGCACAGTAATAGCTTGCAAAGCATGAAGAGACAGAGAAAACAACTTACACCCCATTGAGAATCCCAGAATAGTTGCGGTTGTTCCATTCCTGTTCATTAAGCCCACCACCTCACTCTGGAAGGAGAAACATGATCTCCCCATGTCATGCTGCGATTGGTTGTACAATAGCCTGAAATGAGAGGTGATTAAATGTACAGTGCAAATTTAGATCGGGCTTTCTGTTGTTTTGGTTGCCATGTATGGGGACATACTAATAATCTGGAGATAATTTATTTTGACCTCATGGTAGGGTACAAGTCCAGCCCCGCCTTGGAAATGGACAGTTTAAGAGATATGTTGAGATCCATAATACTGTGTGCTGGCTTTGGTCTCCATTCAGAACCAAACTTCCACAGGGACACGCAGCTATTTGGTTCATCAAGACTTGCATACATGAATCAAGACGTTAGTCCAAAGGTTATATATAACTCCCAGACTATAGAACAGCAAACAGCTTCTTTATCATTGCCATCAGATGATTGATTGTTTAATCAACAAGCCATTACAAAGTCACAAAACAACAATAAAACTCAAGTAATTTCCTTCAGGGGGGCTTTAGCAATACATATTAATACAAATGGATTTCTTGTCAATTCGTGGCGTTTGTTCCTTCAGGCTTTCTCCTTTTTGCTTTAGTGCTGCATTATTATTTTTTAAACTCTCCATTTCTCTTGGTTGTGAAATAGTGGTTCTGCTCTAGATGGATCACACACGAAAAATCGGCATACAGATCAACAGTTCAATTATAAATTTCCTTCCAAGCACAGCACTGGTGGAGCAAAGTAATTGAATAGCATAATTTTCTGAGGTCTGTGATTCATATATGCATAATTGCTGATGTGATGGAACCTTACGGTGGCTGGCGGCAGTGGCCCCTCTTGGCAAACTGAATGGGCATTGTTTGAAGTCTTAATGCTGAGAAGGCCTTATGAAGGGAACTGGAGTAACTTTACAATGTGTCTTACTGGGTCTTGGTCATGGTTTTTGACATGCACCTTAAGCAAGTAAGAAACATGCTTGAAAGGAAACACGGAGTCAACTTCTCCCTCCCACGCCATCAGTTTAAAGTATCCAAACATAATCTGATCAGACATAATTTCATCACACCTTGTTGGCATTTATTCCATAGCAAAACAAGATGAGTGCCACATCTCTCAAGCTCACCTTTGACTGGACTTACCTTATAGCATAGCTCAGTGGTTCCCCTACGTTTTCCCCCCTCCAAGCACCACTTGGAAATCGCGAAGGGTCTTGGTGAGCCACTTGGTAATCTTTCTACATGTTGTAGCACTTGTAATGAGCTCTAGATGCTGCATGATTTTTAATTGTATTTTTATTGCTTCCTTTATTTCTTACCAATTTTTTATTTCATTACAATTTGCATTCCATGGAATGAAATGCAATATAGGAATGAAACAATACAAATACAATAAAAAATCAGTACATTAAATGTGATGGATGCGCTGTCTCCTGCCTTCAACCACAAATCCACAGATATGCTTTGGACCACATGAGTGAAGCTCATAGACCAGTGATGGTCCACAAACTACAGTTTGGGGACGCCTGCCATAGCTGAACGGCTTGTAGTTTCCCTTAACCATTATGCAGAATCTACCTTTTTGTAATATAGAGTTTCAGGCTAACACAAGGACTGGATTAATGATGTCTAAGAGTGCACTTTCACTCTGCCCCCCAAAACACTTGTTTCTTGGAACGAAGCACCGCTGAGAGAAATAAGATTATATATTTAGGATTAAGGTACTAGCCTCTGATGCATACTGAACACTGATTCACGCAGTATTGAAGTTGTACCCAGTCATGTAACCCACACAACATGTATAAATATTTATGTTTCTCATGTGTATTGTATGTGTGCTTGCTGTATTATATGCTATAACCTCTAAAACTGTGACACCTGAGTTACAAATGACTTTCCTACACCTGCTTGATTTCAATTTGTTCTCTTTGGATATGTACTTTTATAAGATGTCCTGGGGGGTGAAACCTCGCTCTGCAAGGGGGCCCTCCTTTATGTAAACTTTTCTGTAGACAATGGAAGATCAAAGCTGGCTGGAAATAAAATTGTGAATGATCTATGTCTGTTTTACAAAAAGATCCTGTGGTTTTTTTTCTAATAAAGTGGTGTGAATCAGAGTCATTTTCCTCCATTTTAAGGATCTTTAACAAGAATGCCTGAATTTTCTTTCAAAATCCTATGGACTTGATTACACCCAGTGAAAATAAAAAGTTACTTGGGACCACAGCAACTACTGTGCTTCCTGGGTGAGGGCTTAATAGTGCGGGTAATTTAGATATTGCAAATAGGTAACTAGCAGTAGGTTGGGTTGTTGTTGTCCCGTCCCCCCAAATATGTTGGGTTTCCCTTGGAAAGGATAAATCTGGATTAAATGGGGGGAAATGTTAATGCCAACAACACCATGTGTGCACTTGTGAAAAAAATTGCATCCGTGAGGAGCACACCCCCCACACTAAACACCTGTCTGGAAGCACCCAAAAACATTGTGGTAAGTTGCAGACATTCTCAGAAAAGTATATTCTCCCCAGCATGGTTTAATCCTTTTGGTATGAAGAAATGTTTAGAAGATTGCTCGTCATGCAAAGTCTGTAATAACCCAAATGACTGGTACATTAGAGTTTAACTGGTAATTGTTGCAGAAATGTTCATAGGTAGCAGCCTATTTTGTAGTGTGCCTCATCCACCTGATGTAAGTCTGTGCACTTATATTGCAGTATGCTAGTCAATCTTTGAACAGCCACAGCACTCTGCTCTCCCCCCCCCTCCAATCCTTTGGACCCTTTGGGGAATAGAGCGTGCAATTGTGCTGGTTCTGGCTTTTTTGTAGTCAAGAAACCCATGAATGATAGTGATTTGTCTTTAATAATGTAACAGAAATGTTGATAATATTTACAGTTGCACACTGGAGGGATGGTTTCCTAAAAGTTTGGGGGCAAGGGTCACGAGAACAATGTTTTGTGGGAATTCTTTCTAAGCTTTCCATCTTGGGACTTTTTGAAGGTTAATGTTCTGTGGAAGAAAGGCTGGAAAGAGAAATCTCTGTAGTCTCCAGTGTTAGAAACAGATAAAGCTAGGAGCTAAATGACACCTTAAACCTAGGTTATGGGTGCCACAACAGAATGTCTAGATGTGTTTTTTTATAACAAGAATACAAAGCTAAAAATTTCATCCAGCGAAAAGGAAGTCACTTGGGACCATGGTGATGAATGAACTGCAGCTAAAATATTATGTTCATTTTTCACATGGTCTAGTCCTTCCCCTGCCCACCCCCCTAATAGTCTTAAGAGGGTCTCTCTTCCAGTCTTCAGATAGTAGTTGGAAATGGGGAGGCAGAGAAAAGGTCCTCTCTTCCTTCCACTCTGCAGTTTTAATGTGAAATCTTAGGCGCAGTACTGCACCCAGAGCTCAGAAACCGCTTGCGCTAATGAAATTCCCTGTCGCAAAATGTGCCTAGAACAATGGGGGTTTCAAACACAGGCAGTATCCAAAATGCTGAGCTTGGAGAATGCCATTCTCCATGCACCGATGGAAATATGTAATGTCTCACTATCTTACTGAGGACCAAACTAGATGAAACACACATCACACAATTAACATTTGTGTAACTGGCTTTTTAAAACTAAATGTCAGGGGGAACCAACAAACTCACAGTATGGTATAAAATACACATGACAATAATATGAAGGCCTTGAGTGGGTGACCACCTGGGAATCCCATGTATGCCATCTTGGTTTCCACAATGGAGGCAAGGTGGGATATATCAAATGGAAGAAAATAAACAAACTGGTTACTCCTGGTAGCTTCAAAGATCATTGGGTTTTAGTTAAATATGCAGAGATGCTGATATATGTATTGTTTCACCTCATGTCAAGAGGAAGGAAGGAAGGAAACTATAATTTCTCTGTTTCTTATTATCACTGTCTTACAGCTTACTCTTTATGCACTGAATCTATCCATAGGATTTATTTGTGGAGAAAAACAAAGAACTATACTCTGAACTATTGTTTGGAGTGGAAAAAAGCCCAGAAAATATATAAGGAAAGGGTATTAATCTGCAACCAGAACAGAGACGCCATCTTCTTAAAGAGGTTTGAGGGAGCCTGTGTGTGATGCCACACGATGTCATGACATCATGCGTGTCACACCGTGTGACGTCATGACATCATGTGCACACGCTGTGAAGGTCCAGGGGGTGGAGTCGAATGCTCCCTGAATATTGACGCCGCTCTGCCCTCTCAAAAGAAAAAGAAATACTTGAGGGGGACCGAAACTTCCTCAATCCCTAGGAGTTGTCTTGCCTGAACCAGAACACCCCTGGCACTTTATATATTGGCTGTCATCCAGTAATACCCATGAGTAGCATCCGTGCCCAATTTTTTAAAAGCGATTTTCCCTTTTAGAATGTGCACCGAAAGGTGTTTTTTTTTAAAAAAAAAACCAACCATGTGGGAATTTTGCTTGAGAGTTTTGCAGCCTAAACCGAAACCCCATTGAACACAGTAAGACTTACAACCACATAAATGTAAGGATACTGTTCTTTCTGCTGATAAAATGAGACATTTGTATTGGAATCTTTGTGTTTCTGGGGGGCATACGAAAACTTCCAGTCTCTGTCAGGCATCATATAACCAGAAGCAGGAACTTGTTAAGCCACACATTGGGGAAATTCACTGAACACTTGTTATATTGCTCGCGCTCTCACTGTCTGAGGCAGGATCAATCATTGCATTAACACAAGTGTCTAACTAGAACATCTGTGCCCTAATTCAAGAGGTTCCTTCCAGGAAATCTCATGGATGAAAATAAAACCTGATAGGAGAGGCATTTATTTGCTGAATCAATACATTTTAACCCTTCATATAATGCTCATGATGGCAACAGGGAGAGAGAAAAAGGGATATCCAGGAAAAGTAAAGAACATTTCTTGGTGGGTGGGTTGTGTCTCGCATGTTCAATTTCTGAAAGAGATATTATTTAACATTAATACTCTTATCTTATGCACACTTCCCGCTGAAATAAGTCTAATTGACATAGGCCGATGATACTGTACTTTTTATGTTTTAAATATTAACCACCCAGATTGAAATCACAATAAGGAAAAGGCCTTTCAGACAAGAGAGACCCCATAAACAAATATCTCCTTGAGGCTCAAATTAAGCAGACACAGCATGGATGTATTTCTTTAGAAAACACAACTACTTCTTGCAAAGGAGGCCAGGAATACAGCCTTGGAGTGAGAAGAAGCCAGGAGACCCTGCCTTCCTGCCCACTGTCTCACCAGGGTGGTACATGCTCTGGTTTTCTCCTGCTTGGACTACTGCAGCACATTCTACGTGGGGCTACCTTTGAAGGTGACTCAAAAACTGCAATTAATCCAGAATCCAGCTGCTAGATTGGCGACGGGGGGCAGCTGCCGGGACCATACAACACTGGTCCTAAAGGATCTTCACTGGCTCCCAGTACGTTTCCAAGCACAATTCCAAGTGGTGTGGATGTGACCGGGAAATAAGTTCCAGAGGATCTCTGTTTGCATGAACAGATCAAGGTTGTGGAACCTGTTGCCCTCCATCAGTTGTTGGACTTCAGCTCTCATCATCACTGACCATAGGCCATGTTGGCTGAGGCTGCTGGGAACTGGAGTCCAGCAATGTCTAGGGGGCTACAGGTCCTTGACCCAATAAAGAAAAGCACTTCTAGTACGTAAAAGGGTATTTTCTTCGAGGAAATATAAGGGTCCAAGAACTGGGAGAGATGACTGAGGGCAAGCTACTGGTCTGGGAGAGGGGTGCTTGCTCATCCTCATCGTCCCTCTGCAGCTGCCTGTGCAGAATGCAGCAAGGGCTCCAAAAACACACCCCGACACTGCTAGTTGCTTCGCTGTTTGCAGAAAGCAGAATAGCTTTCAGTCTGTTAATGCATACCCCCTTCATGGGTGAGATTCATTAAGCATAATGGATGCTTGTTCTTTGCAAGCCACGGGAAAGGATGTAGAAATGCTTTTTTGCTTTCGCAATGTGATTCTAAATAACCTAACAGCGAGAGATTGGTGCAAAGCAGTTGCCTTAACAATAGCCCTGTGAGAAGCCTTCATTTGAAGGCGGGTGAGCATTGACCTTTCGTTCATACTCAGAAATGTGTTTGTGCAAACTGAAGGGGATGCCTCCACATTTTAAGTCCTGCAGCTTTCGATCCAGATTGTTTTGAGCATACAGTGGTGCCCCGCAATACGAATGCCTCGCAAGACGGAAAACTCGCTAGACGAAAGAGTTTTCCGTTTTGGAGGTGCTTCGCAAAACGAATCTCCTATGGGCTTGCTTCGCAAGACGAAAATGTCTTGCGAGTTCCTGCGGGTTTTTTTCCCTCCCCCCTTTTTCTAAGCCGCTAAGCCGCTTATCAGCTGATCCGATAAGCCTAAAAGCCGCTAAAAGCGCTAATCCGTCAATGGGCTTGCTTCGCAAGACGAAAAAACCGCTAGACAAAGAGAATCACAGAACGGATTCTTTTCCTCTTGCGAGGTACCACTGTACAACGCTACTTACATTTTACTTTGTTCATGCATGTCACTCAATAAAAAGTTGCTTGAATAGTTTCATATATATGTTTTTAATCTTGTTTAAATTTCCTAACCTCTTCCTTACCCGCCTATCTTTTATGTTTCAGCCGTCTGTAAAATTTCCTCTGCCTTTTGATATTGTCGTGAAACTTTTATACATTCAACCTCATTGTTTCGGTATACAACATAACATCTTCAGGGGAAAGCAAAGCTATTACATTATCTGCCAACTGATGGCGTGGTGGTGGAGGTGGAGGAGGAGGAGGAGGAGGAGGAAGCTAAATATTTTTCTTTCTTTTTTTAATACTGTACTTTTTGGAGGACATGATAAATAATAGTAATAATAATAATAATATTTTTTAATTATTTATACCCCGCCCTCCCCGACCAGAGCCGGGCTCAGGGCGGCTAACACCAGTAAAATTACAATTAAAAAAATAAAATAAAATAAAATAAACCAATTTAAAATACATGATGCATTTTGCAGGCTGGTTAAACACCTGTGAACGTATCTCCATCTAATGGCTTAGCCAAGTATTGCATGTTGCTTCAGTTGGAAGCAATGCTTTTCTGCACACAATGTAGTTTGTGGAATTCACTGTCACAAGAAGTGCTGTGGACTATCAGCTGTAAAAGGAGACCAGCCAGATCCATACTGAGGGGGTGGGACGGGACTATCAATAGCTATCAGCTTTATAGGGAGGCATTTTGCCTCTGAATGTTGAGTTGCTTGGGTTCAGCTGTGGAAAGTGCTATTAACTTTAAGCATTGCTTGTGCGCTTCTTGCTGGGATCTGCTTAGCAACTGAGGGAAGCAGGATGCTGTTGTGTTAAATGGTTCTTTGGCCTGTGCTAGAGGTTGTATGACCGTGGTAAGTCCTACGGTATATGCTCACTCATAACCTTTCTTTACTTTTCACGCTATAAAGAGAGCAGCTTTTAATACAGTGGTACAGCGGGTGGTGCTGTGGGTTAAACCACAGAGCCTAGGACTTGCTGATCAGAAGGTCGGCGGTTTGAATCCCCGTGACGGGGTGAGCTCCCATTGTTCGGTCCCTGCTCCTGCCAACCTAGCAGTTCGAAAGCACATCAAGTGCAAGTAGATAAATAGGTACCGCTCCGGTGGGAAGGTAAACGGTGTTTCTGTGTGCTGCTCTGCTTCGCCAGAAGCGGCTTAGTCATGCTGGCCACAACCCGGAAGCTGTACACCGGCTCCCACGGCCAGTAAAGAGTCGGCCACGACTGGACCTAATGGTCAGGGGTACCTTTACCTTGTGTTACAGACGCTTCAGGTTACACACTCTGCTAACCCAGAAATAGTACCTCGGGTTAAGAACTTTGCTTGAAGATGAGAACAGAAATCGCGGCAGCGGGAGACCCCATTAGCTAAAGTGGTGCTTCAGGTTAAGAACAGTTTCAGGTTAAGAACGGACCTCCAGAATGAATTAAGTTCTTAACCCGAGGTACCACTGTAGAAGGGTGTGGTCGAGGGGTCGGCAACGTTTTTTGAGGCCGATCTGGTCCACTCCCCAGCAGACCTCTCAGTGGGCTGGAGCGTGTATGCCCGTGCATGCGCTCAAGCTATTTCCGGCTCCTCCATTGGCGCTCTTCCGACCTGGAAATCGGTCCCTGCAGCGAGGAAAAAAATGGTGCCATGGGGGGGGGGGGAAGCACAGAATCCCCATGCCGATCCACGGAATGGCCGTGGGCCAGTTCCAGGAAGCTCATGGGCCAGAAGCGGCCCATGGGCCTTAGGTTGCCAACCTCTGGTCTGGTCAATTTAGGTTACAAGTGGGAACTGCAACAAAAGGTTGAAGCATGGAATGCTTGTGTTCAGGGTTCTAGCTATCCTGCTTCCATTGCACCTTGTCAGTATTTAATGGGCTCTTTGTAGTTCATTTTTCTCTTCTTCTTTCGCAATCGCTTGTATAGGAATATGATTGTCTTCCATGAACACTAACTTAACAGTGAGACCTCAGGTAGTGCATTGATGCATCAGCAGAGTACAAAGAGCCCTGGAAAAGTCTTCAGAGGTTTCCTGCTCCCAGCAGAAAAAGTTTCTTCTCCAGTTAAGGCAAACCTCTCCCACACAGTTCTAAGTAACAAAGTGTTTATTGTCTTCAGATACAAGACAAAGCTAAACACTACTAAAACATTCCTGTTTAGACAGGCCTTACCTAGATGCTTAGAAAGGTGACTCGATTTGTTTTAGTATTTTACCTTATTGTATGTTTTAAAGCATGGTTGTGACTCTTTCTTGATTTCACTGTTTTATCTTTTCTGTAAACCGCTTTGGGGTTCTTTTAAGTGGTGCATAAATTTTAGGATTTTTTTAAACATTTATGAAATAAAATTTTATTTTTAAAAAATATATATATCTTGTTTTGCAGGTTTTTATCTGTGCCTCGTCTACAGTTTCATCTACAGACGAAATAATATTGAGTTAGGAAGACGCTCGGTTCCCTTTAAGAGCCGAGAGACAACGACTCTGCCCTACACAAAGATGGCGCCCGCGAGGCTGAACTAGTGGAAATCTCGCCTGCCCTTCCGGGCCGAGAAGCGCCCTTGCCCCTGTCAAAGATGTCGAACGTTGACACGTCAGAGGTGGGAGGCGGGGGGCGACGCGGCCCGTTCCGGTTGAGGGAAAGGCGGCGGCAGGACGACGGCGATGGCGGCGACGGCGTCTGCCGAGGCGGCGGCGCTGGACGCCCTGAAGCGGGGCGGCCCGGGGGCGGCCGAGTCGCTCTTCGAGGCGCACGCGGTGGCGGAGCTGAGGGCCGTGGAGCGGCAGGTCCGCGCGGGCATCGAGGGCAAACGGGAGGAGCTCCGGCAGATGGTCGGCGAGCGCTACCGGGACCTCATCGAGGCGGCCGACACCATTGCCGAGATGCGGCTCAGCGCCGAGCACCTCGTGGAGGCCGTGCGGGGGCTGCAGCAGCGGCGGGCCAAGGGACGCGCCGGAGGGGGCGGCGCCCCTCATAACGGCCAGCCCGCCGCGCGGAGGCCGGCGGTTGAGGTGGGGACTTGCCGAGGGGCGCGGTGGGGGGAGGGCGTGTGTCTTAAACCTGGCTCCCGCCAGCTGCTGTGGGTGGAGTACAACTCCCGTAAGTGCATCACAGGTTCAGGAAATGGTCTGAGGTGATTGGGAAGCCATTACGTCGTTTAATACAGTGCTTCCCAATCTCATGGATTTATTTATTTTTTGGTTCGGGGTGGTGGTGGGGGTTTGCAGGCAAAGTTGCTGAGCTTTTTTGTTTTTATAAAGGGGATACACCAAAGTTGTTGAATGGGGGTGTCACGGTGATATACATATAAACACACACACACATACGTGATATATATATATATATATATATATATATATATATATATATATATATATGTGTAGGTTTTGGTGTCTTCGGGTGTCTTCCCGTGTAAGAGTTGGGGTGTCTAGGCGACGTTTCGACGAGGTCTCACTCGTCATCTTCAGCTGGAAGGTTTCCTCCCCGTAGAGGTGAGATATTTGCTTTCGTAGATTTTCACGGGTACAGGAATGTAGGTTTTGGTGTCCTCGTCGAAACGTCGCCTAGACACCCCAACTCTTACACGGGAAGACACCCGAAGACACCAAAACCTACATTCCTGTACCCGTGAAAATCTACGAAAGCATATATATATATATATATATATATATATATATATATATACACACACATATAAAACACGTGTGTGTGTGTGTTTATATGTATGTATGTTTGTGTGTGTGTGTGTGTGTGTGTGTGTGTGTGTGTGTACTTTTTGGACTACAACTCCTACTACCCCTGACCTGCTGGCTAGGGAGGATGGGAGTTGCAGTCTCAACAACTGCTGGGGACTCAGGTTTGAGAAGCACTACTACCCGCTTGGGGGGGGGGGTTCCCCCAATTAATTAACAATCGCCTTTGTTCATTAGAAGCTTCCTACCCTATTGAGGAAGCAGGAGAAGGTGTAAGTGCATTGTAGGCCGTTCAGGAAATTATCTGGGGCAATGTGAAGCTGTTACGTTGTTTAAAGCAGTGTTTCCCAAACTTGTGTCTGCTTGGGGTTTCCTTTGGCTCTCTCCCCCCCCCCCCGGTTAATTAACAGTTAACTTTGCTAGTTAGAGACATTCTACCCATCAAAATGTATGAGGAAGCAGGAGAAGACATAAGCGCACTACAGGTTCAGGCAGGGCTTTATTTTTTCAGCCGGAACTGAAAAAAGTTCTGTCACCTCTCAGGTGGGTGCCATTGCCATTCTTAAGAGAACAAGGGAGGTGTTCATGGTGAGTTCTGGCACCTTTTTTTCTAGGAAAATAGCACTCGAATCATTCAGAAAATGATCTGGGTAATGCGAAGCTGTTACATCATTTAAGACTTGAAAAGTGAGTTAGTCTGATCAGTGTTTTGATGGGTGAGCTCCTGGGTAAGCGTTCCAAAGTAAAAGATTAATAAAGCAAAGCAGAGTCAATAAAGCAAAGCAGAGGTGGGAACTAGCTGGGTTTTTTGCCCTGGGTGAAGCCTCCAGAAGGGCACCATTGAGGCTTCCAGCCTGTGTTTGTGCATTTGCAAATATGTGGCGTTTGTGTGCCAAACTGGGTCTTTGTTCCCGGTGAAATAAAGCCTACTTTTGCCCCTGTAGCAAAGAGAACTGATATGTGTTATGTTAAATTATACCTTAACCCCCATGATCGTATTATAAACTTTCTTATAAGTAGCTAGCTACCCATGTTGCTTATCTACTAGTACAGCTCCTACGGGAATCTTTTGTCCTTTTTGAGTTAGTAAACATGGGTAAACTGTGCACTTAATATAACAAACCCTGTGGCATATAGTTATATGAACTATAATTCTGATATATGCTAGCAACATCTCCTCTTTTTCAAAACACTTTCAACCCATGCTCCAGTAGTTTCTGTATGTGCATCAATTTGTTTCATAGGGTGCACGTATTTTTCCCTACCTAGGCAGTACGCCAGTCACAGGAGAAGTTCTACTGTTTGGCAGCACAGATCCAACTACTACTGCAGATTCCTGAGAAAATCTGGAGTGCTATGGAATCCTCTCAGTACTTATATGCCACTCAGTTGTACCTGCTATGCTGCCACCTCCAGCGCCTCCTGCAGCTGGATTCTTCTGGCGCCAGCTACAGCCCAATTCTGGCACGTTTTCCTATCCTTGCACGACAAGTAGCTGCAGCTAGCCATTTCCGGTAAGTAGCCAGCCAATTTCGTCTTCTTCTAGCTTTGCTCATCTTGTTGCTGTGATGCATTAGCTGCATCATGATTGGATTACAGTAACACACTTAACTACAGGGCTGCCCTCGAAAACAACTAGAATGTTTTAGTTGCTGTGAAATGTTACCGCAAATGCTGTTGGGGTTTGTTAGCTGCTTTGCGTGCCTTTGTGGAAAGTGAGATAAAAATGTTAATATTAATTTAAAAAGGCTTATTTTGAACAGTAGCCCTTCCTCTCCCAAGAACTTGGACTTAGAAATGGTATCAGAGACACAAAAGATGCTGCTAAGTAGCTTAGAGAACTATAGTCCTGCAGTTTTGTCACTAAGCACAAAATAAGGTATTTTAACTGCAAATCTGTCAGTTTTCATAATATTCTGAGAATCTCTACTATCTGATTTCTACCACCCATTGTTGTGAAGGATTTATGACAAGCAATAAATGGGTGCAGTTCTTAAAACTTTAAAACCCAGCGGTGATGAGAGTATGCTTAAGGTGAGTGTATGCTTAAGCTGCATAGCTTGGCTGTTGAACCTCTACAAGGAAGTAGAGAGTTCAAAAAATTAAACAAACAATATTCAAATTGTTTCCCGAGTTGCCTCTGAAAAATTAGTCTCTTGGATGTGTTCAGTTCTATCTCTTGCTTTCCTTATGGAAAACTGAACCAAGTGTGTGTTGGTGATTGGATAGGCTCCTGAGGGCTGCCAAAAGTTCTGACATTGCAACATTAGCAGGTGTGTGAGTAAATGGGTACATACACATTTCTGGTTTAGAAGCTGCAGCTCCAGTCAGTTTCTGCAACAGCTCCTCTGCCTTATGGCTAAGTCGAAAATATGATTGACTCCATTGCGGAGACTATCTGGAGCTATGTATTGCTTAGCCCTAGCTTTTGGATTATGTTATGCATGCAAATTACTGTAGAATCTGGGAGAAGTTTGTTTTGGTTGCACCAGAGCCATTTATTAAAACTTCCCTGATGTTTGAGTTGGACATTTCACATGAATATTGATTGCTTACTTTATACACACACGCACGCACACAACACATACACACACAATCTTCTAAATGGATTGCATCCACTCTAGACACTTGCTTCAGGTCATTCTGCTGGTTGTAATGCGTTCCCTCGGAGGATTGATGATAAGCCTAAAATTAGTATGCTGTGTTAGATTTGGTTGTCCATCTAGATTGGTGTTCTTTGTTTAGGTTTTTTTTAATCTAATACTTTTGGGAGAAGGAAGAAGATCAGGAACCTTTGGGACTGTACATTATATTTAGGTCTATCTCTGACCCTTATTGCTGTTGGCTTTATGAAATGCGTACTCCACATATGCCACTGTCCTGCCAAAGCACTAAAAATGTTGGATATAGTGATGGTTTAAAAAATCTAACAGACATATTTTTAAAAATAAAATAAAAAATAGAGTGAAAGGAAGATAAGCATATACCTGCTGCAGTTCTGTACCCATTTGCCTTTGAGTTAGCGCCAAGAATTAAGTGGGACTTACTTCTGAACAGGATTGTGCAGTTGAGTGCCATCTCTTTCATACTGTACATAATGGAGTTACATAATTACCAGGCAGCATGGTCACTGCAGGAAACAGTTTTGGGAAGAGGGACCAGCTGAGCTGATGGTGTATGACGCTTTTACTAACTTGCCCTTTTCTAATATGTGGCCAATTGGAATAGCTGCTGCTGAAGGCAATTCTAGGAAGAGAGGAGCAAACTGGAATTGGTCCTAGCCACGCTGATGAAAGGGGTTTGCATCCACAGCGTAATAGCTTTAATATCACTTTTTAGTCTATTAACATAGATCCGAGTTATTATTCACCCAAAGCTCTCTTCAGTTAGGCAAGAGAAGTAAAATAGCTACCACTTTCTTTATGATGTTATGCAGCTCTAAGCTATCATTTCCCACCACTGATTCTTGTTTTGAACTTTACATTTCTTCATTGAGTGTTGCACAGCACACCTCTTGATTGTGCCTCCTTTGTCTACAAATTAGGTCAACAATCCTACATGAGAGCAAGTTGCTACTGAAATGCCAGACCGTTTTGGACCAAGCTGTAGCAGAGGCATTGTGTTCAGCCATGCTTCTTGAGGGGAGTTCTCCACGCCAGGCTCTTGCTGACTTCCTGCTGGCCAGGAAATCTGCAATTCAGCAGCTTCTGGATCAGCCCCATCATGGTGAGTGCAAGTGAAATTTTCATCTAAATCAGTGTACAGTAACCTCGGGTTACGTACTGCCCTTGTTGCGTATCCTACAGGATACGCATGCGGCAAACCAAGAAATAATGGGAAGGCTTTTGATGCCTGCGCAGAAGCAGGCTACCGCCACGTGAACCTGTGCAGAACAGGCACTTCTGATTACAAATGTTTTGGGGTGCGCACGGACCCCCAGAATGAATTAAAATCGTATCCAAAGGTATCACTGTACCATCTCAGGCCACTTCCCTGGTCTAAACCTTTGTTTCTTCCATCAGATGGACACTAAGCAGACTTATTCCTACACTGAATAAATGTCAGTGGCAATTTATTGGTTTCAGAGATGTCAGTGTTTCCCCACCCCATTAATAAAGTAATGGCTATATATCTGCCTTGTCTTTGGAGAAGTCACTAACAGTAGTTCACTTGAGACTACTGTAGTTTTGGGATTATTTCACAGCAATATTCATGTATTTCTAATCCTAAAGTAGAAGTAATAACTAGAAGGGTCTATTAACTAGCCGGATCGGATGTAAGGCCTTTTTTGAATGTAGGGATGACTACCACTGTGGCCCAAACTTCAGGAAATAACCCAGATGAATCAATAAGTGAAAATATTACTGCCAGCAAGGAGGCCCACCAGTCGATGTTAGATTTCAGCAGTTCTGGGGGCAAATAGTCTATGCCTGGTGCTTTATTATTTTTAAACTGTGAAATTAAGGTTCTTGGCCTCAGTTATAGATTCTGGAGGCCAGTCTGGTAAGTTTTCCAAAGATTCTGGTTTTTGGTTGACCTCATCATCCTGCCCATGATAGAGTGATAATATTGCATCTGATAGTACACACTGGAACATTACAAGTATTCTCCAGCAGGCCTGATATTGTATACCAGAAGAGGCAGATGTCCTTATCATGAGGGGCCTTTATTAAGATATGCCAAGTGTGTTTTTCTGCTTTCTGTTTTTCCCCATCTTAGCAGGAGTTTATACTTCTGTCTGAGGGAAACATATTCGTTAATTAAGAGGGGTAAATTAGAGTTCCTGTATTTACAGTAAACTCTCTTCAGCTGGCTTTTAGCCTGCTTGCACTCTTTGTCGAACCGGCTGGAAGATCCCATTGATCTTCTTGAGCCACTGTTCTTGATCTCAGTTCTCAAGTGGTCTTGCAACCTGTCAGTCAAAATCTTAAATAAATTTATAGCCTCAGCAGCAGAGGTAACTGAGATAATAGCAGTATGAATAGTGCTTAAGTCATCTGCATGAAGGTGAGTCAGCGCTAGATTGAGTACTGGTGTCCACTTAATTCTATTGCCTGCAGGAACACCTAAGTTTGCATTAGAGATAAATTGAGTTTTGGGGGGAGAATTGTTAAAGTTAGAATCTTGAGAGTTGGAAGGGACCCAAGGGTCATCTAGTCCAACTCCCTGCAATGCAGGAATCTCAGCTAAAGCATCCATGACAGATGGCCATCCAATCACTGCTAAAAAGCCTCCAAGGAAGGAGAGTTCACTACCTCTCGTGGGAGTCTGCTCTACTGTTGAACAGCTCTTACTTTCAGAAGGTTTTTCCACTTGTTTAGTCTTAAATCTACTTTCCTATAACTTGAAGCCATTGCCTCGAGTCCTGCCCTCCAGGAGAAAACAAGCATGCTCCCTCTTCCATGTCACAGTCCTTAAGGTATTTGAAAATGGCTATCATATCTCCTCTCAGTCTCCTCTTTTCCAGGCTAAACATACCCAGCTGCTTCAAGCGCTCCTCATAAGGATTAGTTTCCAAACCCTTGACCATCTTGGTTGCCCTCTTCTGCACATGTTCTAGCTTGTCAACATCCTTCTTAAATTGTGGTTGTTGTTTGGATAACATTTTAAAACTGCTGTTTCTCCTCCCCTGCCCCCAGTTGAATTTTGAGGATATGGAAATATGTTAACCATCAAATGATACTTGTTTTCTTTGCAACCCTGGGGCAGCAACTGCAACGCAGAAGGTGTCTTTATCTACGAGCACAATATTTCTACCTTGCAAAATGGCTGCTATTATTCACTGGCTCTTTTTTTAACCAGATGCTGGCATTAAAGCGCAAGTTTGTTCCTTGGTGGAGCTGCTAGCCACAACCCTGTATCAAGCACATGCCCTCTTCTATTCCCTGCCAGAGGGAATGCCTCCAGACCCATCTCTTCCCTGTGGCTTGCTCTTCTCAACCCTGGAGACCATCACAAGCCAGCATCCAGCAGGTGAGCAGCAAAACTGGTAGGGACTATGCAAAATTAGCATGTTATCGCTGGTCAGGGCCTAGTTTAATCCTCAGTAGCCTGACCTCTTTTCTCCCCTAGGTAAGGGCATCACAGCTTTGAAGGAAGAAACCAAGCTGAGCAGCTCATTCAAATATTTGCCATCTTCCATCGCAGAATTCCAGCCAACACTCAGAACTCTGGCACATCCTATTAGCCAGGATTACCTTAGAGATACACTTCAGAAATGGATCAATATGTGAGTCGGAGGAACTAGCTTTGCCATCGTGATCCGATTGAAAAGCACATTGCCTGGTCCATTGTAGACTTGGGTAAAACTCTGGTTGTGTGAAAATCATTGTGGTTGCCAGTGCTTTTTTCCTAAAAAAAATGTTTAGGGGTACTCTCATTCCGTCTGAGATTCAGGAAACACTGTGGCAGGAAATGAGGTCGCCATTGGGGGTAGCAACGGAACTGAGGATTCACTGTGCTAGAGAAGAAACTAAAAAAATATAAATTTTTAGTTTCTTCTCCTGTTAGATTTACAAAATGTTTAGGGGTATGCGTACCCCCAGAAAAAAGCACTGGTGGTTGGTACTGATTACCTGAATTCCATAGATTGAATAAATTAAGAAAAAGATGCAGCTTTCAAAAGTGTACCTAGATATTTTGTAGCACCCTAACGATTGTGGAATATGGCCTTCTGTTGGTCTCATTTGCTTCCTGCTGCCTCTGGGTTCTCTGGGATAATTATCATCCATCTGGCAGCCCTAACTAACCAGGTAATGCTGCCTTCTCAGCATCATTGTACCTTACCTTGGTTGGATTGGGATCCACAGGTTTACAGGTGAAGCCAATCCGTTATTCCCATAAGGGCATCTGCACAGTCCCAACCTTGTCTTTGTCCTACCCCTTTCAACTCTGGGTAAGGTGCAGCAATGGAGAGTCATTTTAGTTGCTCCACCCTACCACCCAAATATTGTGCTTTAGTTTTCTGTCACTGCAAGGTGGATGAACTCTTATTTATTCTCTTTGCCATGATCAATTTAAAAGGGTACCCTGCCTTTTACGCTCTAGTCACCACACAAGTGGAGGCTCAATATATTTGAACTCTCTTCCAGAGAACACTGCTGTGTTAAAACACTAGTGAAAGATAAGTGCCGATTTTGAGTTCTTCATAATTTCATCTGTATTTACAAGATTGTGACACTTCACCTACCCATCATCCTTTGTTCAGGGAGAGTGTGAGTTTATCTTTACCTTTTGCCATCACATTGGCTCCTACCTGCGCCTGTTTGACCCTTGTTTTACCTGATTCGGTGAAGGCCACAATTCACATAAGTAGATGAGTATTTTTCAATGCAGCTTTTCATTACTATGCAGGAAGAAGTAGTGGCTCTGCAATTATTGTGCAGGGAAAAGTAACTCCCAAGGGAGTCCTTCAGGCAGCGACTCATCTCCTAGCATTTCTTTCAGGTGCAATGATGACATCAGATCTGGGATCACAAACTTGCTGGTTTATGTGAAGAGCCTTAAAGGTCTGGCTGGAATCCGTGATGCTGTGTGGGAACTGCTCACCAATGAGTCCATGAGTCAGAACTGGGAGACAGTATGTCACCGGCTCCTTGACAAACCCATCTTTTTTTGGGAAGATTTGTTACAACAGCTTTTCTTGGACAGATTACAGGTATTGTCACAGCTGGGCTAGGTAGCTCAAAGCTTAACAAACTAAGCCAAAATATTATTTGCCATGGAAATTGAGCTTTTTGGTTTTGGGCAATAGCTACTCCTATGTAGGACTAGTTCAGAGATGTTTGTAATGTATTAGGAAATTTCCACTCTGGTTCTCTTTATGTGTAAAGGGAACTTTATTCAGAGTAGAACTATCATCTGATTCTTATCATTTGTAGCAAAATATTGAAGCATCCACAAGCTCGTTTCCTCCTAACCCACACTGGATGAATTGTTCTTATAATAATTATATATAATTATAATACTGTATATGTATTACAATTTTATACTTATACTTTTTATGCTTACCACTTTTCCAACTTGGTCTAACTGTGCATTGGTTCCTTTGACATCAATTTTGAGTGGAACTTTGGGAAGAACCTTGGGGATTAAAGGGGGGGGCAGATCTCAAGGACATTCCTCAAAACCTGAATGTTGGAGTTTATTTACACCCTGCTATTTCCTGCTATGTCTTAAAAGCATTCCCATGCTTCTGGTTGGGTCTGTGGTGATGCACCAGCTTTTTTCTCGGTGTAATGAGTTTTTCTTTTCCAGACACTGACAAAGGAAGGATTTGATGACATCTCCAGCAGCTCCAAGGAGCTCCTTGTTGCGTCTGTACAGGAACTTGAAGCCAAGGTTGATGCATCTGCCCACAACAAACATATGCTATTTGAACATAACATGGCCTCTTTCTTATGGTCAGAGAATCCAAATGACTTGCCACCCGATGCAGCCTGGATCAGTGTGGCGAACCGCAGTCAGTTCACCAAGAGTGGGTTATCCATGAAGGCCCAGGCCCACAGCCCACGAGTTCAAAGCTTCTGCAGCGCTCTGGATTCCAAGCTGAAGGCCAAGTTGGAGGACCTTCTGTCCTACTTGCCCTCTGACTCCTCTCTGCCTAAGGATGCTCTGCGTGTTCAACCCAGGAACTCTGCCTTTGACAGGTTTGCTGATGCAGGCACAGTAGAAGAACTGTTGCGCAGCCACTGCATCGGCTGTGTGGATTATGTGCTGGGTTGTGTTAGGGAAGAGCTGCATCAGGCTCAGGATGTACTTCAAGGATGTGCAGATGCTTTGCACAACCCCAAAATCAACACCGTTCTCTTCATGGCACGGCTCTGCCGATCGTTGGGGGAGTTGTGCCCGCATTTGAAGCAGTGCATTCTGGGTAAATCAGGTTACACAGAAAGTGTTCTGAGGGAGCCTTGGCCTTTGAAAAAGGTTGGGAAAGGGAAAACTCAAGAGGTGAATCCCATAAAGGCTAAATGGCAAGAATTAAAAGAACGGTTGCTGCAGGATAGCCTGTCTGCCTATCGGATTTGGAGCACAGCTGTTGCTAAAGTGAGTGTCTGTCTTGAAGGTGGTGGGATATCCCTTTCCTCTTGTGCTTTGGCTTGTTTTTTTACTGCATCCAATGCCTCCCACCTTACCATAAGAACAAATGCTTTGTGTGTGGCAGGGGTCAGCAACGTGCGGCCCCTGGGCTGGAAGTGGCCCACAGAGGCCGTTTAACCGGCCCACGAGCTGCCCCAGAACCGAGCCGCCTGCTCGGCAAGTCCCAGCGCACTGCACTAAACTGGCACAGTGGCTCGCTTCAACGGTGCTGGAAATGGTGTCTGTGCATGCACAGATGCCGGAAATCACAGGAGTGTGTGCGATCCGGCCCACGGAGGGATCTCTGTGGGACCGATCAGGTCCAGGCAAGGTAAACCTTGCCGACCCCTGGTTTGTGGGGACCCTGTTAGTAGATGTTTGAAATCTGCAACAGATTGTAAAAAGGCAGGGAAATGTCTGAGCAGTATTCTCTTGTGTGCAGAAATGTCTTGAATTCTACTAGAATGCAATGAAGATCCTTGGCTTTTCCATGTTTCCTCACCAGAGCTGTGACACGACATTTAGCTCAGATAGCAAAGCAGGATTTGGCTAAAATCAGGGCTGATTATGCCTATTTTTTCCATGCTTCCCTCCATATCCATGTCTGCCTCTCAGCATGCTAAGGCCAAAGAAATTGCTTCACATAATAATTAATTTTTGGTAGAAATAGTACTAAAATAAAATAAAGGATTTGAAATGAAGGAATGGAATTTGGTAGGACACTTATGGTGCCAGAATGGCAAATGGCAGTTTTCAGAAATTTCATATGTGAAAAATGATGCTGTGATAGTTGCATGCTGACAACCTGTGGGCCCCAAATCTCACTTGGGCATAAAAAGATTGTTTCTGACATTCTCCTGCTGCTGTTATTTGTATTTTACTCTAGGTCCTGGTTCAGGGGTTCACACAGTCATTGTTAAAGGGCCAAGCTGGATCCATTCTGGCAACAGCCACCAACTGGGAAGAGATTGAAATTGAAGAAGAGACTGAGACTGGAAGCAGTGTAAAGTCCAAGATACGGCTCCCTGTGCAGGTGGGTGGAAAGCAGTAAGATGCACACAAACTGTTAGTCTGTACAGTGTTCTCAGTTTACATATGGGAAAGGAGAACTGATATTCAAATGTGCACAATAACCCAGTAGCAGAGCTGAGGCTGAAGCCCAAATCTCCTCAGTGCCTTTTCTGAGAAGATTGGGGAATGTTACAAAAGTGGGGTTCTGATAGCCACTTGGTTTGATTTTCTTTTTTCCCCTGATCATACCTCTAGAGAAGAGGAAACACAGTCATTAGGATCCAACACCTGCCTCCAGTTTCAAGTGGATTGGAAGCATAGAAGCCCCACTTCTTTCCTCTTATCTCCCTGTCAAAATAAGTGATATTCATTCATACTAAGAAGGCACATTTAGTACCAACTTGTGTTGTTGAGTCTTAGAAATGTATAGATTTTGATGACATAGTTTAGAAGGTTCATATGTAGACTTAACCTGGTGGAGGGTGATTTATAGCAAGAGTGGCTAACCTGTGGTCTTCCAGAAGTTGTTAGACTATAGCTTCCATCTTCCCTGACCACTGAGCATGCTGGCAAGGGCTGATGGGATTTGAAGTCCAACATTTGGAGGGCCACAAGTTGCCACCCTTGATTTGTAATACCACTTTATGCAGTTCAGGGTAATTGTCACTGTCAAAAGGAGTATGGAGCTGGCAAAGTAAAAAACAAACACTTGTCCTTTCAAGAAAACATAACGTTTCCACCACTGGTATTCTTCACAGCCATCATGGTGTGTCCAGTCCCTCCTCTTCAGTTTGTGCCAAGAAGTCAATCGAGTTGGAGGCCATACCCTTCCCAAGGTCACCTTGCAAGAACTACTGAAGAATTGTATGACTGAAGTATTAGCTGGCTATGAAAAATTGTCAGGAGCGAGCCAGGAAAAGGTGCGTTGTTGGGGGTCTGTGGACCACTGCACAGTGTTTGACTAGATTGATAATCCTGCTCCAAGTGTGTATTCAAAAACCCAGGAAATGAAAAATGTGAATTGTCAAGAGCAAAACTATTGATTGGCTCCCGCTTTGCAAGGCTCGCTCATGGGGAAAGTTCTAACGCAGGAGCAGCCAATGTGGTGCCCACAGATGTTGCTGAGCTCAGTGCCCATCAGCCCCAGTCAGTGTAGCCAGTGGTTGTTCAACAGCATTTGGAGGGTGACACATTCTGTCCCTTCAGACCATCTCGCTAGTTGAAAAAGTGAAGGGTGTATCTTTTGGGACTTTAATTGCACTGATTTGTCACTAACCAAGTTGTACTCAGAACAGACCACTGAAAGTTTTGTTAAGTTGCTTGGAGACCTTTTTGTGCAGCAATAAACTATTAAGTTTAGGTTAGGCCTATTTTTTATTATTTACTTAAATTGGTCATGTCCATTAATTTTAGTGGACCTACTCTGAGAATCAGTAATGTTGGCTTACAGCAAACCATTAGTCCTTGTGCATTTTCATAGCAGCACTTGAACTCCCAGGTCAGTACTAAAAAAGTATACTAGAAGCCTGATAGCATCTTTGCCCATGAATAAATCTGATTGGAATTGGCGCTGCTTACAAGTATGTATGCGTTTGACTGTGGCATTAATCTTGCTTTCACCTCTTCTATGGAAGACAGCCAATCTCGGAGCAGCTCAGTTAACATAGGGCAGGATTCACCTAACCAGTCCAGTCAGCAGAAGCCCTACATAACAGGACTCCCCTGCCACCTGCAATTGGCTTGGGGTGGGAGAACCCTCAAAAAAGCAAGCAGGGAGAGGGGAGGGGTAGTGTTCTGTCTGGCAAGCTGAAATACTTGCACAGAGGAAATGATTGGAAGAGTAACATGTTGAATTGCACCCTGAGTGAAGACCCTTCTCCATGCAATGATCTGACATTTTATGAGGAAGCATCTGAATGATGCAACTACAGGAGCAGGTCAGATTACGTGGGTCTTTCTCATAGAGTTGAAGTTCTTAATGGGGGAGGGTATGATTCCATGGGGAAATCCTGTATGTTTGTAACAGTGTGAGATCACTTTGCATGCTCGCACACAAGCAGTTACAGGTAACTCTAAAATACGGGCACTGAATAAATTGAGATGTTCTACAACTGTCCGTGCTCTACCTTCTGTATGTAAGTGCTGCGATTCTTTGGCTATCTCTGCTGTCAGGGAACTGCCATCGCCGTCAGGAGTGGAGGAAGGGCTCCCGAGCGATGCCGGAGAAGGTCCCAGCAGGAAAGGAGGGGACTCAGTGACTGGGGAAGGAAATCAGCGTTACACCAGGGAGAAAGGCGGGCGGAGGCGGGCTTCGGAGGGATGGCTCCAGGACTCTTCGCCAGAGACCAGCGGGGAGAGCATTGGTCCTCCACTGCCCACACCCACCCTGTGCAGAAGACTTCCGCGCAGGGAGGCTAGGCGGAGACTATCCGTCAAGGAACTTTTATGTTGGAAGAAGTTCAGGAAACGCCTACTGACGGATTCTGCCAGTGACTGAGACAGACGCAGAATCAGGACTGTCCAGCCAGGGAAAGGTTTTTCCAGGCAAACCTCGCCGAGAGTGGCGGCAACTTACGCACAAGCAGCCCCTAATTCCCATTACATCTGCTATGAGATTTAAAACAAAAATCCAGGTTCACAGGGGCCTAATAAACATTTTCAAACACTAGTGTGACTATCAGGGGACTACTTGTAGTATTTTGGGCACAGGACTACATAATCTAGATGCTTAAAGTGATTGTTGATGAAACTTTAAATATATGTGAGGACTGCTGGCCTAGGCATTTGCTTAAGAATCAACCTTACTTTTCCTTCCCCTATCTGTTTCTAGAAAGAAGGGAAGTTACCCATCACTCAGAACAGGGCGTTGCAACTCTTGTATGATCTTCGGTATCTGAATATAGTCCTGACAACTAAGAGTGAAGATATGAAAGGCAGCAGAAACAAGCAGGATTCCAGGTACAGTGCTCTGTCAAGAGTTGAGTGTTTTCAACAGTGGGTTTATTTTTTATTCCCTTTGTAAACCTCAAAATGTTATTGCACCCTTTGTGCTCTAGGCACATTGCGCTGATATATCAGTGTGTATGTGAGGCTATATGCAGGGCTAGTAGGCTCAGACTTGCTTGCCTAGATATCTCAGCTATTTTCTCTCACCTGTGCAGAGCTGAATCTAGGTAATTTAATATTTTCGTACCAGCTCTGATTGTAACCACTACTTACTAAAAGTCAGTGCTGTTCATGGATTGATAATAAATTACGCTGAAGCGGGTAGGGTATACACTTGGATGCAGATCAGTCCATAGCTTAGGGCAGGGATACAAGCAGATGAGGCTGGCTGGAGAAAAACCAAGCAAACCTGTATCTCACTCTTTCCATTTGCAGAAAGGAGCACTAGAAGAGGGCCCACAACAGCAATCATGAGTAGCAAGATGCTCCCCAAATTCTGTAATCTGTGCATAAAGTTTTGTAACAGAACAATTCTTAAATAAGGAGCCATTTAACAGAAATCCTTGTCAGAAATCTTGCAGATCTGTACACACAGGGCACAGCAGTGATTCCAGAAAGGGGGACAGTCTCAGTAGTTTCAAGGAAAGGTTACATTAAGGCAGCTTGTTAGAAACAGGGCATCTTGCTATATAAAATGTATTTGGAACATTTTAAGTTATTCCTCTGGCTTGTAAGGCATCAGTTCAACTGTAACCGGAAACCAGAATTTAGCTTTAAAAATGTTAAACTCTGTTCTCATTGCATTAATGGACTTTTAAATAGCTCAGCACAGGATCCTGTTAATCATTTCATTACTATGGTTGGAAAATGATTGAATGCCTGCTTTTTTTGTTTTCACATCAGTCTTTTCTTGTTGACTGTCAAAAATGTATCTCTGTCCGATATAAGCATTACTCCCTCTGTTTCAGAATTGAGAAAGAGATAGACTTTCTGGAAAGTTATATAGATCCCTTCGACTTGGATGTCTTTACACCACATTTAAACAGCAACCTTAATCGTCTGGTGCAGCGGACCTCTGTAAGTTCAGGCAAAAGAACATAACTGTTGCAATTATGTTTGGCTACTGTACTTAAAGATAGGGTGCTTTACTTGGTAAAATTAAACACATAGAAATGGTCTTTTGCACTTTGTTCCTTAGCAATTCATAGAACCAGTACAATAATGAAAACCAAGGGGGAAAGGGTTGTGTATGTATACAGTTGGATAGTGGTATAAGCATGTAAGCACATTTTAGGGTATACTTTGATCATGCAGTCCAATAGTTCTCAATTATTTGCAGCACTCAGAATCAAAGCATCGTTTGTCTCCCGAATAACCAAAACCAAAAATATCCATTGAGATTGTATGGATTTTATCCTTGGAAGTTCATGCCTCATAGTAGGCAAACACCTATCCCCAAGTGATATAAAAGTGAACCTGAAATCCTGGGGGAGAGGGAAACGTTTGTTTTAAACACAAATGGCCAGGTTGACAGTTAAGAGTTTGCATTGTGTTTAAGGGTACCAGACAGAGGGCCTTCTTGGTAGTGGCACCTGCCCTGTGGAACGCCCTCCCTTCAGATGTGAAGGAAATAAACAGCTATCTTCTCTTTAAAAGACATCTGAAGACAGCCCTGTTTAGGGAAGTTTTTAATATTCAATGCTGTATTGTTTTTAACACTTGATTGGAAGCCGCCCAGAGTGGCTGGGGAGACTCAGCCAGATTGGCGGGGTATAAATAATAATAATAATTATTATTACTTCCTTTGCTGCTTTCCAATCTAATAAATCCTATTTCTGGTTCACTGAGCACTTGGCAGTTACATCTACAGTGGTACCTCGGGTTAAGAACTTAATTCGTTCCAGATGTCTGTTCTTAACCTGAAACTGTTCTTAACCCGAGACACCACTTTAGCTAATGGGACCTCCTGCTGCTGCCGCCACACGATTTCTGTTCTCATCCTGAAGCAAATTTCTTAACCCGAGGTACTATTTCTGGGTTAGCAGAGTCTGTAACCCAAGGTACCGCTGTACTGCCACCACAACCAAGCAATTACCTTTTTCTGTGCTCCTCTAGGTCCTGTTTGGCTTATTAACGGGGGCAGAGAATCAGTACACCAGCCGAAGCAGTAATTTAACTTCTCAAGAATTACATAACATCCTACCTCTAGCATCTAGTCAAATCAGGTAAGTGACTCATGCTATAGGCAATAGGAAGTCCGTGAAACAAAGCACCTGGGGGTGCAAAACATCTTACCACTTTTTTCTTTTTTTTCAGATTTGGGCTGTTGCCACTTAGCATGTCAAGCTCACGCAAGACTAAATCAGCTATGAGAAACACTGAACAGAAGGCTCAGGTTTGTCCCTTTATTCTAGCTTATGGTTTTCTCCACTCTTGCCAACTGTTTAGTTGCACTGGTAATGGTAATGGTAATATTTTCCTAGGGAGCCCAGGGTGCTGTTGTTAGGGTTTTTTTTAAAAAAAATCAGAAACTCATGCCACAATTTCCTTTGGACACTTCAGGAGTAGCATATACTTTTCTAAGTTTGAAGATGAATTAGTTAAATAGTTTGTCAAATTGTGTATAGGAGTCGATAGCAACATTAGCATATATTGTTAGTACAGACTTGCACATTGACAGCTTATCTCTAATAATAATAAGGTATGTTAAAGGAGTGATTAATCTAACTGTCTTGTACCCTTCATTCTAGTATGATGCTGACCAAGTAACCCCTGAAGAAATCTTGCTGGGGTATTAATGCATGTGTGAATTGAGTGGCTTCCTCTCCTTTGTAGGCTTCTGTGCTAAGGCTTGCTTATGTAGCTATAGAACTTGATAGCTGCTGTCAAACTTACCAAGTTTACATATGAGAAATTGACTGCATACTAGCAGCTGGCATGGGTTTCCTTCTGTATTGCCATGCAACTACACCCTAGAAGCTGCTGCAGGGAAGGGTGGACAAAGAGCTCTAAAGTTCTCAGTATGTAAAGAAATTCACATGTTAAATATTAGATAATTCACATGTTAAATATCTGTTGCTATGGCAGGGTTATGTTTGGACATATGTTGCACATACATTTTAATGAACCTAATTTTAGACTAAAATGAACTGACTGGTAATGTAAGACACTACTACATAAGCAAAATTGCCTCCCTTTCTGCTTGCCATTATGATGCTCCTTCCCTGTAGGAATAGAGTAAGCCTTTCAAAATAAGAGAAAGCTACTACTGTAGTTAAGAAAATGGACTTAACATGTCTGCCCACTTACCTAGGAAGTTATTGATGGTTGCCGTAAGTGGAGTTGGGAGTAGGAGGCACTTTGAGCAGCAGACTGTGTTTCTGTGTCTCAAAAGCCTACAAGGGAAGTGTAAAATTTCCTAAACACGCCAAAAGGCTTCAAGGCAAGGGTGATTGTTTCTACAGTTCTCTCTGCTACACAGAACTGTACATATTAACCCCTACCCCTTGTCTGGTTTTATGTAGCTACTAATGAGCCTGCTCTGAATGCAAGCCAGCTTAAAAAGGAAGAAAGCCTAGGTTACTGACTTTCTTTTGCTAATTTAACAGATCCCAGCTGCTGCCCTTCTAAGAGCAGAAGAGACGTTCCGCCCTGGCTCCCTGTTCAGGCAGCTTGCAGCTGAGGAGGAGGACACAGCAGCACCATCTTTATTTAAACTTGGCTGGCTCTCTAGCATGACCAAATGATTCAATAAAATGTGAATGATTGTACTTTTGGCATTGTAAAAAGCATCTACTTCAGCATAACTTAACGGAGTGGAATTTAAGTTTTGGTACTTACTGCCAAAGAGACTGGACCCTTGCTTAGGTAACTTGAAGCTATTAACAGAAAACATCTATTTTAGAGCTATTAGGTATTAAGAAACATAAGCAATGAAATGGTTACTATTGGTTCTGAGTACAGTAAGAAAACAAAAGTTCACACTCCTGTTTGTACTTGAGTAAAGCCGTCTTCCACTTAGTACATTTACACTGAGAAACCTTACACTGAGAAACCTTACTAGCAGTATTTTCAAATAACCTTAATGCACATGAACATTCAACCTTAGGAAATATTAATTTACCATAAAAACATATTCACTATTTATTGAAATTAAAAAAGACTTATAAAACTGAACGCAAATGTTTGAAAGGATTTTACATAAAGCATCAGTTACTAATGAACAGATTAAGAAGTCAGACTGGACTTATTATGCACTCCTATTATACAGAAGTGGATTCTCAGACCCATCATAACATGTCAAAAGACATCCACCCTCCATCCCTCCCCCAAAAGAATCCTATAAAAATTGCTCCAAAGCCCCTTTTGCATTGCAATAGTGCAGCAAACCACAAGTAAACAATTGCCTGTTAACCTGTTATTCCAAATACAGACTGAAAAGGCAACAGGCATTTTGTGCAATTTTAACAAACTTTTAAGTTGAAATATCCCCATCACACAGTGCCGTCCCCCTTCACAGAAGGCAGGGAACTGCTAGGCTCATCATGTGGGAGGACGGCCCCTGCTGTGTAAGCTATGGAAGTGCGCCTCCTTCAGGATCTGGTTGATGTGGAAGTAAGGACCTTGGCATAGTGCAGACTGCTCATGGAAAGACTGAGGAGGGGTCACAGGACTTGATCCTGGCATTATGTGGTGTAGGCTGCTTTCCGGCCCACTAGCTCTGTCAGGGCTGCTGATGCTGCTACTGCTGCAACTACTGGTGCTCCCGCTCTCGCTGCTGGAGGACTATGGAACATAAGATTGACAAGAATGAAAGTCATCTTACTTATAAGCCATTGTTATTTACACATCTCAAGTAGGTATTTTTTCTGGATAGCGCTCCCTTCTGTTAGCTGAGTAACCTGATCATCCTGTTCTCAGTGAACTCCGTAGCTGACAAATTGCATATTCAGCTGTGCTAATAGCCATAAACACATTTAAATAATCTAACATTCCTTTGCGAATTCCCCTATTCACTAAAAAGGGCACAAAAGGCTGCATCTTCACATACCCCAAATATTACCCTATTGCCTGTTCCAAAGATCATTTATAGGCATTTCAATTTTGCTCACTCTGAAATAACCATCTTGCTTGAATTTGTGCATTAACCCATTCTACAGGAAATGCAAAAAACCCACAATGTAGCCTCAAGTCTCCCAAGTAGTGTTCAGATCTTTCCATCACTTTATGCACAAATCAATCTGCATTATGTTTCCTGTATAAACAAGGCTTGCTCTTGGAGGAAGGAAATGCCCATTTCACTGCAAGTTAGTCGGGCATCACATGGACAGACACTGAATCCATACCAGGGTGAGAAATTGGATCTGGCCAACTAGCCAGATCATTTTCTTCCCCCTACCCCAGTAGAGCTACCCACCTGATGTCAGGTGACCTGTTCTTCCTGCTACACTGTCTGAAATCGGCCAATCAGTTGACCATCAGTGCTTGCAAAGCCCTGTGCACAGTGGTGCCCACAGAACTCCTTTTGGCTTAGCTGCATTTTTAGCTGCCCCCAACCTCATATACAGAGGCTTCATGCCTGGTAGATCAGAGCTTCCCCACTGCTGGTGTATACACACACCTATTATCTTTTCGGCCTACTTCATGCACCTGGTTTAGCAAATTCTGGCCTACTGCAGATCCTCAATAATTCAATTGCCATATTTATTTCTGCAGTATCATACTTCTATGCTTCCTACACTAGACAACTAATTGCCAATCTCAGTGTTTTTACAGTACCTTTGAAACAAGTACTGAACAGTTGAACTAAGTACTGAATGGTAAGCCTGCAACTTACATGCATTTAAATTGTGCACATTCAGCTTTCACATGTGGCAAAAAACAACAACAGAAAATTAAAAAGTGGACAGAGTTCTGGGAAAAATGACTTTGGCAATCCTACCTGCCATTGAACCCATTGGGTTTTGACTATACACGATTTTGGCTTTAGGTGCAACCCCCAGAACATAACCCCCGCATAAGTTGCAGGCATACTGTACAGTAGAAAGGCAATTGCTAGGCAACTTATAAGTTCATTTATAGCAGTGTACAGTTCTGTATAATACAATGCAAATGATGTGCACGTCCACCTGTATCTAAAAGCAGACCAATGTTTCTACATCATATAGCTCCATGGCCAATTCTACCAAACAAGGCACACACATTTCAAGTGATTGAAGAATTACACACACCCAAACAAAAATACACAAAACCTGCTTAATTTGGGCTCTACGGGCCTGGGATCAGAAGGTAAGTTCCAGCATATTAAACCCTGAGTCATTATGATAACTTGGTATAAGTTCGTCTCATAGTGTTATTTCTGAATAGAAGCCCTGAATACACCAACCACAAGATTTTTACATTGAATACAGGAGCGTAGCTGAACACAAAAACTAGTGGTGCCGTACAAAAATGAGCAGCATTTGGAAAATGATAACATTACCAGCTGCACTGCGAATTACAGATTTCTGAATTGTGTTAATTATATTTAAAATATGAAGTACTAGTTCTGCATATATGTAACTGCCAGCAAGGGGAACCCCTGGTTCCATTGTAAGTTGAATGTTTAAGCTGCTCTACCCTCACTTCAGGATTATCTCATTGAATTCTACTGCCTAGTAGGAAATAGCTAAAGGGTGAAACCAAAGAAGACCACCAAGGACAAAATCAGAAATGTTTGAACAATCTTGGCACTATATAGACATCATGTTATTTCTGTTTCTGATGATACAATTGAATGTGATCACATTGTAAGAATCTTTTATAAGTCACTATGAGAGCTTCTTAGAGCTTGAAAGCAGGATGTAAGTATTCTAAATCAATTAATGAACATATAGCTCACATCTCTTATTTAAATACTCGTGGTTTCTGAACCAACTTCAAAGGCAGGATCAAGGTCTTCCTCACAGTAACCAAATCATCTGGACATATATCTATTGCTTAAACACTCCCCATCAGTTGATTAGACACAAATTCCCAAAGCAATACCAGCTCAGCAATGAAGTGGAGCACATCTTACCTCTGTATCCCAGGAGTCATGAAAAACAGCATTTTGGCTACTGCGTTTTGTTTGTGGGATGTGGACATCCTCCTCTATGCCATTTCGTCTCCTCTTCCTGAAACAAACAATGCAAGAACAAGCAGAGATTAAGTTTCATTCTTTGTACCTAGCACACTTTAATAAAAAACAATGTTACAGCTCCTGCACTAATTACCAACAACTAGTTTAACTGCTTTGCAGTGTTTACATTTTTCTTCAGCTGCCCATTTTAGTAAGGAGTCAGACATTAAACCCAGAAGAGATTAGTATCAAAGGATGTAGTTCAACCTGAATTCATTGAAGAATGTTTTTTCACCACTCACCTTACTACTCTGTGAAACCTTGGAAGGAAATACCTTTAACAATTAATCACCTCTTGAAATTACCATCCTGGTCCTTCCCAGACTGAGGATCTCAGTACAGTGGATGCTTGGGTTGTGAACGTGATCCGTGCGGGAGGCACGTTCGGAACCCACAGCATTCGCAACCTGCAGTACCGTGTCTGCGCGCACACGGGTCGTGATTCGGCGCTTCTGCACATAGTGCCAAAACCCGGAAGTAACTCGTTCCAGTACTTCCGGGGTCTGCACGGTGCGCAACCTGAAAACACACAACCTGAGGCATCTGTAACCCAAGGTATGACTGTACAATATTCAAGATTTCTCCAAGCAACAGCCATTTCTAAAAATTAGCCATGGAGTATTCTGAATGACATCCGGCTATATTAAAGAACGGTTATGTTCTTCAGGTTTATGGCCTTCAACTAGACATCAGTATCTCTCTCTCTCTCTCTCTCTCTCTCTCTCTCTCTCTCTCTCTCTATATATATATATATATATATATGTCGGCAGTTAAAATCAAGTCAGGTTGTAGGAAACATTGTAATAAGACTAAAAGGAAGCATCTTCAGTCATTCATGGGTATGTTCACTTTGCCTGAAGGGCTTGACTTAATCGTCAACAAAAGCCCTGTTTTGTCCATTTTGTGGAATCCAGAGTACAGTGACATTTTGGGCCAAAACTGTAGCTTTACGCTCTTTGACGAAATGTAAAGCAAATGGTTCAAAAGTCAACGTGGGTATCTTGATGGGTAGAAATGTCCAAGGATCATTAAACATACATTCCATCTGGCTAGCCATTCAGTTTTGGATATTATTTATCCATGCTCTTATGGCATTATTCCATGAGATTAGGTTATAGCATTACATGGTACCAATTTGCTAAATAGAGGGAAAGCATATTAACAATTTACAAACCTTTACCTATTACTGACACTATCACAAAACTAATATATTGATTAGACTCAAGTCCTCATTCTTTTTATCCCACTGAATTTTCTAACCACACACCAGTAATGACACAAGACCTCAGGCAGCTGTTTTTCCTAACTGCTAATAGCATCTATGCAGGATGGCAAGGCACAAAAATACATGGCAGTTGGAAATAGACTTCTGCATTTTTTATGAGAAGCCTAACACTCTATATAACAGAACTGTGCTGACAACTGTGTATGGTGTACGGTTACAGAATTCAAACCCTAACTAACCCTGGAACATAAAGTTTGAGTAGCAAAGTGGCTAAACACAATCAGAATTGCATTGCACAAGTAAATCGTGTGCCCTGTTTAAATCTCACCTCAGCCATGAACTTACTTAGGTGGCCTTTGGCTGACACTAGCCTTTTAATCTCAGCCCCTCATTTGCAATACAGGGCTAATACAAAACCTGCTTTACATGGTTGAAAAAGCATACAACTAGTCTTAAGGAAATGCAGATTCAAAACCCCCCACTCAGCTCACTGGGCCACTTTGTGCCAGTTGTGTTTCTCTCAGCCTTAACCCACATCGCAAGGTTGTTGCAAATATAAAAAGAGGGTTGGGGCAGGAAAACGACATATCCCATCCTAAGCAAGACTGAGGAACATAGCAGCCAATTCCTAGGGGCTGAGGTCCATTTGACCCCCCCCAAAAAAAAAATATTTGAGAGGGGACCAACCCCCCTCCCCAAAGTTTATGGGTACAGTATTTCCATTTAAATAGTGTGCATATGCCACATCTTGTGATCAGTTATGTGGGGCGGGGCTTACCTCTCCTCCCCAATATTTTATCCACGTTTGGCACCCCTGCTGATGAAGGGTGGGCTATAAACGTAGGAGCCATTCTAACGCACGGAATCTATGCTGCGACCCTTCCAAAAGAATTTGGAAGCGACTAATACCCCCCTCCTCCCCCCACTGACATATTTCTGAGTAAAGGTGATCAGGACTGCAGGGTCAGCAACCTAAATTTCGGCGGCGGGGGGAGGGGCGAGTATACATGTAAGGGGAAATCGTATACGCGTAGGGGTGGGGTAGGAAAAAGATGCTCATTTATTTATCTTTTTGCCCTGTCAAAAAGCTTCGCTTAAAATGGCCACTGCCGGGCCTGCTTCGCGTCGAGACCGAAGGCGGCTCTCCTTCAAGTGACCCAGAACCCCCTTCCTTCGCAGAGGGGCGCTTTCGAGACCAGCCATGATCACAATTAACGTTGCCAGGTGGTTTCTTGGGTCCTCCCATCCCCCCCCCGCCAAAGTCGCCCTTCCCGTAGTCGCCGTCCATCAATTCCCCGACGGGAAGCCTCCCCCCGCCTCTGCCAACGGAGCCTCCCCTCCCTCAGCTACAGACGCCGCCGCCCCTCCCCCCACCCTGCCGTTCGAAGTTTTCCCCCCTCCGGCCACCGTACGTTCTTGTTTCCCCCCCTAAGCCGAGGGCCTTCCCCCCCCCACCGCCGCCCATTGCTTTCTCTCTCTCGCGGCCTTCCTCACCTCTGCCGAGCTCCCCGCTCGCTTGGCAGCGCCCCCCGGCAGCTCATGGCCGGGCCGAGCCGCTTCTCGCAAAGCCGAACGCCGAAAAGGCCAGCAGGCCCCGCTGTGACGCTCCCAAACAATCTCTCCTCAGCAGCTCGCTCCCTCCCTCGGCTCTCCGCCCTCCGCCTTCTTCTCCTCCTCCACCACAAGCCGCCGCTTCCGGTGTGCACGCCTCCCGCGCAAGCGCACTGGCAGCACAGGGAGAGCGCTCCCTTACCCCCACCCTCCCCAGCCTCCGAGACTACTCAGCCCCGTAACCGGATTGGCTGGCGACGCCGAGGCCGTCCCCGCATGCGCCTAGTGTGATTGCACAGTATGCGGCGGGCGCATGCGCTATCACAAAACTCTTTTCTTTTACCCCGCCCTCTCGTCCTGCGCATGCGCGGAGGTCAAGTGTTTCAGTTCCGTCAGAGGGATACGTCGCAGTAATAAATAGCCTTCCTCATAATCATAGAGCTCAGCGTTGTACTTGTCTGCTTAGGTGTAAATGCCCCTGAGCTCAATGGATCCTGCTTCTAAGGGGAAACGGCGTAGGATTTGACTACGGGGCTTCGATCCAGTGCCCGCTTACCTGGGAGTAAGGACCCACTGAGCAAAATGGGATTTACCTCTGAGTAGACATGTATGGGATTCCACTGCAGATGTGTTTTCATGTGGAGTAAGACCCAGGAGGCAGGAAACACACACGGGATCGAGTCATGGCAATGTTTTAAAGCCATACACACACACACACACACACACACACACACACACACATATATATATATATATATACACACACACACACACACACACATATACACCTTTTTTACTTGGGCCGACATGCCTGCTTTTGATGGAGCTTTGGGCTGGGAAATAATTTAACTTCGCCTCGCTCCCGTGGTATTTCTGTGCGGATTCTCTTTTTGCTGTAGTTTCAGCTATACCCATTCACACGTTATGTTAACGAACGAAGTCCGTTTGAAATACATGTCACATACTGGTCAGTGCTTCCCAAACTCGGGTCTCCAGCTGTTCTTGGACTACAATTCCCATCGCCTCCTCCCCCATCATTCATCTCTTAGCTAGGGATGATGGGAGTTGTAGTCCCAAAAAACCCCAAACAGCTGGAGAACCTTCGTTCCTGAAATTTGGACAGTGGCTGTGGCAGGTTTGCCCCGGAGATTTTTGACGTTGTGTTTTGCTAATAAAGACTTGAGTAGGTGACACTTAATTAGAGTTGATGTAAGTCACTCTCAGCCTGAACCTCCATTTGAAACGTGATCGAGCGGAGAAGGTTATAAACTCCACTAAAGGCTGCAATGTGGAGATGTTAACAACGGGCTACATTACAGTACACCCTAGGGTCTTACAAATGCACTCTACCCCGCTGCAATGTGGGGCAATAACGCCAGACTACACTGCAGTGTTGTCATGAACCACAGTCAGTGTGTAGCTTTATAACGCCGTATTTACTTTAAAATACATACTTTCTGGGAATGTGCCAATCATGAGATTGTGCGGTCATATACATCACAAACAGCGCCCCCATGCAGAAACAAAAGCAAATCCCCATTAAGTATGAGTTTATTTGGCAACTTTCATAATTACTTGCTATGTGTGGTACAAATATGCACCTATGGAATATATTTTACGTCACTCATTCTATTCCAAGCTTATTATCATTTTATTATTTCGTGGTTTTATTCTTTTAGCTTGAATTTTGGTTTGGCTGGAAATAGAAAAATACACATTTATAGTCTGCTGCAAAATAAAGCTCCTGATATCAAACTAAGGTAAAGAAAATCCGGTTTTGCATAAGCATTTCCCTTGCCATTTTAAGAAGCACTTTGCTGCCTTGCGATCTCTTATCATGGCATGATGCGACTCATGTGACTAATGGCCAGGCCAATGCGCAGCTGTTTCAACAAGAGCAGCTTTATTTAACCCCACTTTCAGTTTCAATGGTTTCTACGGAAAGTCTTCTAGCAGCAGCTGGGAAGAGCGATGTGGAGAACATTTGACACAGCTCATCACCGCTTTGTGGAGCTGCAGGATTAGACCTTCGTTGATCGAGGTACATGGGGGGGGTGGAGTTTACACAAGCCCTGATGTAGTAAGATCTGATTTAAACAGATTTAAACTAAGCAGTTCTGTCTCTGATCTCGGCTATAAGACTATAAGGCAACCGGGGAATTAAGAAGCTAAACTTGCTTTCCTTTTCGCCACTGGCAAATGAATGGAAGCGTCGCAAACTTTCGTTTCGTGATTCCGGGGCGTGGGGTGTTTTGTTTCCGCTTTGCAAGTTGAAAGAACTGCTCCTTCTTGCTAGAAGCTTAAAATTCCCATCATTTAAGTCTAGGAATAATACTACTTTTATATGAAAGGAGACAATGACGGTATTGAACAAAGGAAGTTTCCCTTCCACTACATCTTCCTACCAGGAAAGGCTGGATTTTTCTATGTTTTACAGTTAGATAATCAACTCACTCCAGTCCATTAATTTAAATGGAACTACAACTCTTTGTTCATGAAAACAACATCCCTGTTTCAGCCCTATTGTACAGAGTGATTAAACCCTGGCTTTGCTCACTGGTGGAGGAAGAGGTGTGCGGGGGGGGGGAGCGCACTGCCCTTGGCAGCACGATCCCGGCAGGGTGCCATCGCAGCTGGCCCGCCCCCCCCGCTTGCGCTGGGCGCCATGACCCTACGAGTGGCACCCCCCCTGGACGTGCGCCATGCCCCCAGGATGCCCCCAGGACACGCGCCAACCCCGCCCCCGCCCCCTGCCACTGGCTTTACTAAACTGTAGTTGGATTGCATGTGCCTTTTCACTAGTACAGTAGAACCTCAGCTTACGTTACCCACGGGTAACGTAAACTTCGGGTTGCAAAAGCGGCAAACCCAGAAGTGTTTCTCCGCAGGCTCAGAAGCGCTCTACTGTGTCGCGCACATGCGCAGAAGCGGTCCCTCCTGTTTCGGAAACCTCGGGATCCGACTGGAGCTCCAGACCGGATCCCATCCACAACCACTGTACCACCGTAATAGGAAGAATTGTGTTCCTTGGAGCATTTTTTAATGGAAGAAATGTATCTTAAAACTACATTGGTACCCCAGGTTACATACGCTTCAGGTTAAAGACTCCGCTAACCCAGAAATAGTGCTTCAGGTTAAGAACTTTGCTTCAGGATGAGAACAGAAATCGGGCTCCGGCGGCGCGGCGGCAGCAGGAGGCCCCATTAGCTAAAGTGGTGCTTCAGGTTAAGAACAGTTTCAGGTTAAGAACGGACCTCCGGAACGAATTAAGTACTTAACCTGAGGTACCACTGTATAAGGGACGCGGGTGGCGCTGTGGGTAAAACCTCAGCACCTAGGACTTGCCGATCGCATTGTCGGCAGTTCGAATCCCCGCGGCGGGGTGCGCTCCCGTCGTTCGGTCCCAGCGCCTGCCAACCTAGCAGTTCGAAAGCACCCCCGGGTGCAACTAGATAAATAGGGACCGCCTACCAGCGGGAAGGTAAACGGCGTTCCGTGTGCTGCGCTGGCTCGCCAGATGCAGCTTGTCACGCTGGCCACGTGACCCGGAAGCGTCTGCGGACAGCGCTGGCTCCCAGCCTATAGAGTGAGATGGGCGCACAACCCTAGAGTCTGTCAAGACTGGCCCGTATGGGCAGGGGTACCTTTACCTTTACCTTTACCACTGTATAAACATGACTCTTTAAGTCTAAACACAACTAATTTTCTTAAAAGTCACAACTAATTTTATTTCCATGTACAACTCACCATTTTCCCTGATCGGGACCCTCAAGTGACGGATAAAATAGAAAAACCAAAAACATAGTAATTAAACCCTAATTCAATTAAAACAATATAAAAAGATCTATTAAAAATACAGAAATGAAACTGGTAGCAGATGGGACACACAAAATACAGGCATCACTTTACTATGCACCTGGTATAAGTTCCATTAGAATTGTTCCTACAATCACTCCTTTCCTTATGAAGGGATGTAGGAAAGTTTACCAATCCATGCTGTCTTATTTTCCTCTGCAGGCAGAAAAATGGCAGGTATCACTTCAGGAGTAGAAACTTGCCCCTTCTGCAAAAAGCCATTTAAACGGCTCAAGTCTCACCTGCCTCACTGTAAGATGGCGGGAGATACAGACTCAAGGAATGTTTTGCCTCCCAGCAAGAAAGCTGGGAAAAAGAAAGAGCAGATCAAAAGCACAGAAACTACCTCCAAAAAAGAAAATAAGAAAAACAAAGCAAAAGCAACAACACATTCCTTGCAACCACAGGAAATACCTGGATCAGCAAGATGCAGCCATCAGCATTCAGTTGAGGATGCACAAAAGCAAATCAAGTGTGCTACTGAAAAAGCACACAAAACTGAAGGCACAAATCAAGGAGCCTCAGAAGATGTCCGAACACAATCAGCTGAAAAGGTGTTTTCAGTGACGAAGCTTGCAAAAAAGTCACCCACAGAACAGAAAAACAGAAGTAAGCCTACCCCTAACGAGGAGGAATCTGCATCCAGTCTCACTTTAAAGCCACTGAATCAGAATGGAAAATCAACTTCAGAATCTCCTAGTGGAGCTAGCCAGACAACTAATCCTTCTATGAAACAGAGGCAAAGGAAAGAATCATCTGCAAAGCCAGATTCTTTCACTGATAATTTACAACCTATTCCTCAGAGATTTATTGATACTGTAGAACTAGTGATAGAAAACCATCGCGTGAGGATATTGAGGAACAAGTGTGTATCATCTGTTGAGAATATCCCTTTAAATAAAGGTGTTGTGGGCAACCAGAAGGCAGGATGCTGGCCTGCGAAATCACCATCTGGAGATGCAGAGATTGCCTTGGCTGATGGGCAGCAAATTATGACAGAACCTGAGGGTGGAAAGAGCGCTTCAGGTCTTGAATTTTCAGGGAATATTGGGAGTGGAGAGACAAAAAAGAATGTGGCTACAATTAAAGCACACACTTCCGATGGCCGTTTTATGGACAACTGCAGACGAGTCTCCAATACTCCTGTTCAGCTGGCTGCAGGAATAAAAAGCACGATTGAAGAAAATCCTGTATGTTTCAAAGGGAAGGGCTATCGGAAAGAATCTCCAGTTTACATCAGTTTCAAATCAGAGATCTACCCCTCATTTACAGAAGCCCTCAGAGAAAGACATAATGAAACCTCTAACTACTACTTAACTAGTCTGGGAAAAGATATTGCTTTGCGTTCTGTTGTGACTATAGGAGATAAAGGCACAGGGATATATGTGAGTCAATCATCACTCCAAACATTAGAAATGCCTACTGCCCATTGGCCCACACCCCCTGATAGAAGCATATGCCCAAGTCCTTTGGGACTGGAGTGGTTTCCAGAACTGTATCCTAATTATCGTGGGCTAGGTTTATTTTCAAAGAGGTCATCTCAGTGGGCTACAGTCATCCCGGAAGCTAAAGTACTCAGTCTCCCTTGGGAAGGCCAGCAAGGTAAAAGGGGAAGTTTTTAACCATTGATTTCTAAGAGAGAACAGTTCATGCTGCTACCCAGTGGGCTGGTTTGTTGAAGTAGTGATCGAGTCATGTATGGTTAATGCAGTAGGAAGAGGAAGGTGCACACAGTCTTTGTTTCATAGAGTCTTTTCTTTCTCTGGGGATATTTTATTTGGTTTTAAAATCCCAAGCCATCAAAATCCTGAAAATGGTGAGACCTAGCAGAACACAGCTGCTTCTCCCTTTCTTGAATTGCTTTCTCAAGCCCTAGTGAGGAGAATGGATCCATTGAAGCCCATTTCATCCCCTTTCTGGGTAGGTTTTAAATGGGAAATCCTTTAAAATCCATGCAGAAAAACAAGAAGTACATATGAGGCAGTCCAAGGGTTGTGTGCTGCCTTCATTCCTCTTTTTTTAAAAAAATATCTTCGTATATATTTTTCAAAACAGGGTACCCAGCCACCCACAACCTGGAGCAACTAGTGCACAAGGCTCCTTGGCACCACACACTTTGAGTGCACATACATTTTTGGAGGAGTTGAATTATGCACCCAGCCGTTGGATGGCCTCGTAAAGGAATTAAGCAGACTGTGGATTCTGAAGTGGACCATTGATTTGATCCAAGTCACGATCTGCTTTGGATTGAATTGGGTGAGTCTGTTTCAGAATCATGAGCCTCAGTTCCAGCACTTCATGGATGTTTACCCCATGTTCCTGGGAGCCCTTCTCTTGGGTCCTTCTTTTCCTGTTTTCCTGTTTGAATATTATTTTAGTTCAAAGATGAGTTTGAGCACTTTGGGCACACTAGGCTCTTTTTGAATTGCATTGATTTTTCACTTCCTTTAACTGTCTGCAGGCTACTCTCAGGCAGTATACACTACAGAAGTACTGTATATCAGTTTCATACAGGTTTAACAGTTACACCTTCCCCGAAGGCTCCCTGGGAGCTGTGGTTTCCTGAGGGTTCTTCTGAGAATGTTAGATGTTCCTACACCCTTTCAAAGAGTTATGGCTTCTGCGACCCCCTGCAGGAAGGAAATGGCTATTAAGCCAATTTATATATAATGCAGAAAGTTGTGTCTTGCAAGCTGTAGTTTTGCCCTCACACATGCCCCCCAGTTAATTTATAGCAAGATGCATGAGGGTGCTGGCATATTCTCAGGTTGCTTTGGATATGTGGCCATGCTGACCTTTTTTTATTCCAAAGGTTCTAAAAATCATTTCAGATGTTTAGAAAAGTTGGTGGTAGTTTGGGATGGGCTGCGGGGAGCTGTGTGAACAACGTATTCTTAATATTGGGAATGTATCTTGGTTCCCTGGTGCAAGAAACCTGCAACGAAGAGCTAAAAATTTATTCCAGGGAATCAACTTCTTCTCTCTGTTTATTATTTCAACGGGCGTTTTTTCTTTCGGTTTCAGAAGTGTATATAATAGGGAAGTAATTCCTCAAGTAATCTATAGGTAGGGTAACACTATAGACTAATATGGCTACCCTTCTGGATATTGTTACCAGTGTTGTTTTCTAGAAAAAGAGGTACCGGAACTCACCACGAACTCCTCCCTTGTTCTCTTATAATGGCAATGGCGCCCACGTGAGAAGTTCCAGCTGAAAATAAGCCCTGAATGTTACTATAGATTGAGTACACATGCAAGTTCAGGCTCTATAGGCTAAGCTGGGAACCAGAACACCTTAGATTTTACCATGAAGCTGGTTTGCATAAATCCATCCTTCTCCAGGAAGCAAGAGAGAAGCCATTATTTTCTCTGCTCAGAATGTTTTATGTTGTTTGCCTTGCAGCAGCAAAACTCATCATGATAAGCACTCTGTCTGCTGTATCATTTGGCAGGCAGGGTGCTTCATTGTGAGTAGATCACTTACTGGGCAAGCCATACCCTTTCACTAGAAATGAAGCCTTTCACAGCAACCGGATTTCCATAGGCAGCCTGGAGCCCTTTCTACTGCCAGTAGGTCTACTTGTGAAGAAGCACCCATGCTTGCAGCTTGCTTGTGAGTCAGCCAATAGATTTGCTGTGGTACAAGGGGGCAAGGAGAGATTTCAGCCTGCTGTTTTGGAACTAGAACTCTTTCCAGATTCCACGTCTAACATTTCTCACAATGTCTGCTTGGGCCATCATGCAGAACATCACAGGGAAGCAAAGTTACTCTGAATACATTGACCTACAAACCTCACTGGTCAGTGATTCAACCAGTATGAGCTTTACTGGCTAGTCTAAATACTTAATCCAGGGATGGAACCCTGGTGGAAACTTGCAAAGAGAGGAGTTTATTATTGCCGGGGAGGCGGGGGAAAGGATCTAGCTGTTTTCTTTCCTAGTTCCACTGGCAGAAAGGCGTCTGATGGATGTAAAATTCCAAGATTTGCCTGCTTGGCTAGCCACCCGTGACTTGTCTCTGCAGGGGATTCTTGGAGCAACGCAGAGGTGCAAGAGCAAATCATGCACTGTGTCTTTCTGTGCTGCTTTGGAATAGTCAGTTGGCTGGCAGGGGAGTTGAGGATGGCTGCACAGCCCTTGTTATTATGCATGAAAAAGGAAAGGCTTGATCTGTACCCTTAAAACTACTGACAAGAACAATCAAACTGCTCCTGTCTTTCTTCCTAAACAGCTTGGAATGGATACTACAACAGATACATCAACGTGAAAAAGAACGGAGTGGCTGGTATCTCCATCCTGCTTCTGGGCTGCGTCCTCAGCTATGCCTGGAGCTATCCACACATTAGTAAGGCCTTTTATCTGTATTTATCGTAGACAAGGTCACTGTTGCTTGAGTTCTTAATCTTTGGTATGTGGGGTTCCTGCTGTTCAGGAAAGCAACCATGCAAACTCAAGTACAATGCCTTTGGATTAAAGACTTGATAACTTTTTTCCACTTTGCTTAAGCAACTGAAGGTTCAAAAACTGTTCCTAGAATGCCCTTTAATCAGAAAGTAGCTATACCCCTAATCAGTAACTATTTGTTCAAGAAGACTACTTTGAGGAGTGGATGGAGGGTGGTAGACCAGGGGTGCTTTCCATCCCTGAGTTGGCAACTGATGTTTAGTCTCTGCTCTTTGCACCCAATCCAAAGGGAAAGTTCTTACAAGACGTCTGTGGAGCATAGCTGAGAAATATGTTGCTGCTCTTTTATGAGAGGCTCTCTTACTGCACAATCGTATGGAAGCTTATTTGAAAATAAGTCCCGTTGTTTTCGATTATACATATTGATGAAATGGCAGCAGAAGTATAAACCTCCACATTTTTATAGTTTTAATATTGGGGTTTTGTTCTCTCCCAACGATAGAACACAGTCGCTGACAGAAATACCGCTGGCGAGGATGCGAGAGGATGTGGCGGAAGGAGTCGGCATGCAAACAGAGTTTGGACCTTGTTCCACAGGTTTGTTCCGGAAGGAAAAAGACAAGCTGAAAAATTCTGCAGAAGACGCTAGAAGTACTTTTGTCTTTGTTACTTAGGAGCAACATCTCCATAAGGACTTCCATCTGGAAGCCCTTGAGAGATAGTCATCAGTCTTGGCCTAGAGCAGCCTTCCTCAGTGTGGTGTTTCCAGAAGTTAAGTAGCTCCTGTCAGACATGAAGGAAGCTGTGATCCAAAAACATCTGGAGAGCTGCAGATTCCCCATCCCTGTTCTGGACAGACTAGCAACAACTGCAATGTCTTGTGATTGTTGACAAGAGCCAACAGCAGTATGAACTCACAGTTGTTGACTACTATTAAACAAGCAAATAACTATTTCTCTTCTACTTTTCTGAATATATGAAGTCTGCTCAGGTTGCATAAAAGATGGCATTAGTCTCATGTGGGAATCTTGAGTGGAATTAAAATGCAGGTCTTTTTCTTTAGGGATGATCGGACCTTTCATACCCCATTTTTTGAGAAGAACTGTGGATGAGGGGCTGTAGTGGATCTGGTCTAGCCAAGCCCAATTTTAATATGCTTTTCTCCTGGGTATTAAAGTGTATTTTGCATACACACACCACAGAGGCACAGCCTTTGGTACTGTGGCAGGTGAATGCATTCTTTATTTTATTTTCGGTTGTTATTAGACACAGACTCATGACATTGCTAATGATGAGACGTATTTCCTGTGCCTGCACACTTGAGCTGTCTTCACGGGAGTTAAAAAAAATAATTAAGTTTTAAAGGTAAAGGTACCCCTGCCCGTACGGGCCAGTCGTGTCCGACTCTAGGGTTGTGTGCCCATCTCACTTAAGAGGCCGGGGGCCAGTGCTGTCCGGAGACACTTCCGGGTCACGTGGCCAGCGTGACGAAGCTGCTCTGACGAGCCGGCACCAGCGCAGCACATGGAAACGCCATTTACCTTCCCGCTATAAAGCGGTACCTATTTATCTACTTGCACTTAGGGGTGCTTTCGAACTGCTAGGTGGGCAGGAGCTGGGACCGAAAGACGGGAGCTCACCCCGCCACGGGGATTCGAACCGCCGACCATGCGATTGGCAAGCCCTAGGCACTGAGGTTTTACCCACAGCGCCACCCGCGTCCCAATATTAAGTTTAGTCAAGGGCAAAAACTTCCCCACTTTATAACACTCATGTAAACCTTTGAAAAGAACAACAGTGCAAGGCTGCTTCTTCGTAACAATAGCCTGTCTTGCATTGTTGTTGTTTGTTGTTTAGTCACTTAGTCGTGTCTGATTCTTCGGGACCCCATGGACCAGAGCACGCCAGACACTCCTGTCTTCCACTGCCTTCAGCAGTTTGGTCAAACTCATGTTTGTAGCTTCGAGAACACTGTCCAGCCATCTCGTCCTCTGTCGTCCCCTTCTCCTTGTGCCCTCAATCTTTCCCAACATCAGGGTCTTTTCCAGGGAGTCTTCTCTTCTCATGAGGTGGCCAAAGTATTGGAGCCTCAGCTTCAGGATCAGTCCTTCCAGTGAGCACTCAGGGCTGATCAGCCCTCAGTGTCTTGCATTATTATTCCCTATTTATCTATTTTCCTTCAACGGGCCATGAAGATCTAGTGGCTTATTTGTAAGAGTAAACAGGCCCCTTCCATAATTATATTGCAGGATGAAGGCTAGCACCATCCTAGATTGTGGGTGGGTTTCACCTAACAAGCCTCATCCGTTTCCACTTGTGCAACAGCTTTCCATTGACATACTTGGATCTACTTCCAGCCTGCTATGCCATTTGTGTTTCTGGGTGACTGTTCAAATGGAAGAACATAAGAGCACTGCTGGAGCACCCTGTTCTCATGATGGTCAACCAGATGGCTAAGGGAAGCTCACAAGCAGAACCTGAGGACAGGGTTATTTGGGTAGGAGCGAGTGCTTTCAGTGAATAATGTGTACACAGTCTCAGTGTGATGGCCTGGGATTCCGAGTCTGAGAGTGAACCGGAGGAATCCCAGCCGGCACAGGAGTCCCCGCCTCCAGGGCCGGCTGAACTGGGGCAAGGCCTAGATGCTGAGGAGCCTGCACCTGTGCCAGATCCTCAGGGGCAGGCACCAGGTGAGACCATTCTGGCCCCAGAGGTGCTGGAGGACTCTGGCTACAGGTGAGCCTCCCCCGGGGCCCAGTAACCCTTCGGCCTCTCCTGAACTGCAGAGGCTTAGGGCAGAGAGGCGAAGGAAACTGGTCTCTCCCAGGAGGAGTGCTCGCCTTAAGGCCAGGAGAGGTGGGGCTCCTGGGGGCCGGGACCGCCCCCGGCCTTAGAAGAAGATAAAGGTCAGGCAGCCCGGTCCCAGGTTGTGGGAGCAACGTCGTTGTGGAGTACCTGCTTTACCCAGACCTAGATCTGCACTCCCGGTGTGCCTGTTCCTCGCCCGGCTTCCTGCTCCTGACTCTCCGGTGTTCCTGTTCCTCGCCCGGCTGCCCGCTGCTGACCCACCAGTGTTCCTGCTCCCCCACCCGGCTCCCTGTTTTGGACCTCGCGTCTCATCTAGTGTTCGTCTACCCTGCTAGTGACTCTGGACTGAACTTCGGCTACGGTATTAGTACCTTTCCCCCCCGGGACCAGCACACTCAGGCTTAACAGCATTCTAGCACCAGTGAAGATGGAATGGTTTCAACTACTCCACGTTGACCAAGTGTCCCAAAGCAGCCAATAGCGCTACAGTAATAATGGATTTTAGAGCGTACTAAAGCTGAGCAGGAGTAACATCAATAATGTACTGTTCCATTTCTGGAGGAAGAAATCCATACCAATAACTAGCTAAGATGCCCTTTTGAGTAGAAGCTCGCCAGACAAAAGCGAGACGCCGATTTAAATCAGGGCTGACTCTTTTGTACTCAAGTCACAATGGATTTATAATTCTGTAGTTGTGGAAACCCCACACCTGCAATTAATTGCTGGGTCTTTATTGCAAACATTTCACTTCCAGCACTTGATGAACAGCAGGAAGTATATTATTGCCACATTTTACACGTTCCTGTGAAACTTAATTTGACTGCTTGCAATATAAATCCTGAAGATTTTCCTAGCTTTTTGGCTTGGGGCTGCATTTCTTTTATAAGAACACAACTGGTCGTCCTTTTTTTTTTGCTGCTAGATGTGCAGTACACCTTTGCCAACTGTTGCTTTTAAATGATTTGTAGCTCTCTCGGCTGGAAAAGGGAAGGGAACAGGTGCTTGGTAAATCCTAATTGCCATTGTCGAGGTGCCATCTTAATCTTTGAAATAGTTTCTGTACCATGTGGGGATATAGCACAAGCCAGGGGAAAGATTCCAGTTCAGAACCTGAATGTTTTGTGGGAATGAATGTGCCTCTTGCAGTAAGTTACAATAGCCTGCAGATGGTGATCGAGGGCCAAGATAGAAGACAAGCGTGCGCATGGTTATGACATGTAAGTGTTGATGAGATGCTTAGCTTGACAGGTATGTGCCACCTGGACTTATCTATCACGACAAGAAGGGAATTTATGGGGAGAACATCCTAGTTGCTAGGAAGGTTTCTCCACCTTTCCCAATAACATGCTCGTATGGCTGCTTGCTGTTGATTTACTGTGCCTGAGGTTCCCAAATGTTTTTGCAAAGCTTGTCTTTCAGAAACTGGGGACCCAGATAAACCCCACAATCTCATCATGTTAGGAGACCCCCCTCGCAGAGTGACTATCCCCAGCATCCTTAACAAACTGCCCAAGTCCCCAAGGTTTTGGTGCAGTTGTGAATTCTGTTCATGCAATCTAAATCTATTCAGGTCTATGCCTTCCACCATCCTGAGCTACAGGGTTGCTGCTGCTCTCAGTATGCATCCTGCAAATATACTTGGGCCCTCCCAAGTCCTGCATACACATACACACCCCTCTATCCTATCTGTTGGGCTCCCAGTGCAGTGACTCCACCCATCTTTTAGGGGCCGCAGAGGATGAGGGAAGTGGGTTTGGGACTTCTGTGGCATGCCGGGTTGCTGTACTGTAAACATGCCGAGAAGGGCTGACTGCTTTTACGTTCTTATTCCAGTGCAGCTTGCTCAAGCTTTCTAGATACACACACAGTCACAGGTTGCTGCTGGGGACGTGCAAATGGGCGACTCTAAACATGGTTCTTACATCATGGAAACCAGGCCTGGTGTGTTTCATTTCCTTCAGTCCACAGTGGAGCTCTAGAAGGCATGCACATAGTCTCTCATCTGCTATTCTCACTGTTGCCTAGTCACCACAAACAAGACCCTTTGTGGGAACTTGCATGGTTTGGTGGGAAATTCCCATTATCCATATGATGATGTCTGCATCTTGACCAGGGGTCAGCAAACTTTTTCAGCAGGGGGCCAGTCCACTGTCCCTCAGACCTTGTGGAGGGCTGGACTGTATTTTGGGGAAAAAATATGAACGAATTCCTATGCCCCACAAATAACCCAAAGATGCATTTTAAATAAAAGCACACATTCTACTCATGTAAAAACACAATTTAGAAGGCGATTGGGCCGGATCCGGCCCCCAGGCCTTAGTTTGCCTACCCATGATCTTGACTTCTCCATTAAGTGGTACTCTCTGGACTCCAGATCCTTTTATGAAATAAGTAAAGTATCACTGTTCCAGGTGTAAATTCTTGGATCACAACTGCTGCACTGTGACAAACAGCTGGGGAGGTTTTAATTTGATTTTTAAAATGGGTATCTGAGAGTATGTATTGCTGATACTGAAGATTTTTTGAAAAACCAAGTGGCCTCCATGTGTACTTTGAAAATATATAATGAAAATGGTGTTATTACAGTTCCCCACCGGAGGATTTATGAGGGCTGTAGTTGCAAGCAACTCTTGGCTACTATGCCTGGGATATTTTAGTTTAACTGACAATGTATCCCTGTACATGTTTACTTGGAAGCCCCACTGTAACTGGAAATTGCATCCCTAAATCACCTTACAACATTTTTCATACTGCAGGAAAAGCTCAGTGATGCTCAAATGCAAACCAATTCTTCAGCAAAAACCAACTTTGATTAAAGGTAGCGTCTTCAGTGTCTGCCCCAAAACAAGTTATATAAAGTAAATTAAATTCCCAGTTGGATTTCCATCTGCCGCCTCCGGGACGCACACTGTGTAATAGATCATTCATAACTAGTCCAGAATTTGATAAGAGGCAAATGGTGGCCTATTAAAACTGATCCTTTAAAAAAAAAAAAAAGCAGCTTCCAGATAAGTGACCAGTTTTGCTGCTTTGCATAGTATTGAGTTCTCCATCACAGGATGCAGAAAGGAAAGAACTGATTTGGCAGAGAGATTTTATAACCCTGCAGAATGAGGTCATTTTCTTTGACAGAATTGGCTTCTCTGAAACCATCAACCCAGGGAATGGTCTCTGCGGCTCATGACATAGACAACAAATGACACGGCTTTTGCATTTTCGCTTGGACTCAATAGGCATCAGAAAATATAGGTCACTGGCTAATTGGGTGCTAAAAAGGTAGAGGCTATGTCAGGAACACAAGATCAAACGTTATTGATGAGCTGTTTTCAGGGCAATTCTCTGTCACGGAAGTAACAGCTCGAGAGTCAACCTTCCTACTGCAACCTGTTCCCTTGAAAAGTGTGGAAATATTTACACACATTGCATCTATCTCTTATGTCGAAAGGGGAGCTTGGCTAGAGCTTCAGGCAGTAAGCTCGCATCTGCTTCCAAGCTCTGGAAGTCCCAATCCTTGCAAAAGACATCAGGAACATGAGCGTTGTGGATTCAACATTGCTACAGGGCTGAGAACAAAAAGAGAAAAGCTATTCAATTGTGTCCGCTGTCTATATTTATTGGCAGCAGAGTGCAACTGATCTCAATGGGATAGATATTAAAGATGTGCCAAAATCTCCTTTTGAAACCAGTGCAACTTAGCAATGCTTAACTTTGGCAGGACTGAGACTGAAATGGTTAGGGGGCTTAAGACAAATGTGTTGCAGTTGTGGGGGTTGCGCAAAAGGCAACAAGGGTTCCCGAGAGGACAGTGTTACTGTAAAGTTGATGTGGCATTCCTAGTTTTCCAAAAAGGATGTCACTTAATTACCAAGCATTCAGCACTGGTGGTTGCCTGTAGCCTTTTTGGGTATAGCTGTCGCCCCCTCCCTTCCTATTTAGATGAGAGCACAGCAGTGCTCTCGTAAACTGCCTGCTCAGCAACCCATGGCAAGCTTTCTGCTCTGTCAGCCTGCAGCAAGTTCGTGCTGCCAAATGAGAGTCTTAAAGACGACAGGTGTCTCAGAAGATAGTGTTTTCAATGATGATGGTGGTGATTCCCTTCTCTGACAATCCGCTCTCGCTACTATTGCCCATGCTCCACCTTTCCAGGTATGTCTACGTGATCGCTCAAAGAAAGCATGGCTACTTCGGGGAGTTCTGAGCCCAGAGTCCCAAGTTTCTTGTTCGGTGATGCTGCTGTCGCAAGAACCTAAGAGCGAACTTGCGGGATCAGGCTAGTCCAGAGTTCTGTTTTCACAGGTGCCTATAGGAAACTGATAAACAGGATGCAAGCATGCCACCCCCTGCACCTGGTATTCAATGACATTCTGCCTCTGATGCTGCAGAATACATGGGGCGTTGCTCTTCTTATTCATTGACCCTTCTGCTGCAAAGCAAATGCTGAAGACAATGGATGATGTTTGTACTCTCCCTCCCCCTTGCTCCCATTTCTTGGTAGGCTCTGCATAGTCCACCCTCCCTGGAAAGGCCAAAACACTGTGGATGTAGCAGAGAATAGAGAAGTGGGGGAGCTGGGAGTCGTGAGCTCCACTTTTCATCTACAGTGGTACCTCGGGTTACGGATGCTTCAGGTTACAGACTCTGCTAACCCAGAAATAGTACCTCGGGTTAAGAACTTTGCTTCAGGATAAGAACAGAAATCGCACAGCCATGGCGCGGCAGCAGCGGGAGGCCACATTAGCTAAAGTGGTGCTTCAGGTTAAGAACAGTTTCAGGTTAAGAACAGACCTCCAGAACGAATTAAGTTCTTAACCTGAGGTACCACTGTATTAGGGACGTGGGTGGCGCTGTGCGTTAAACCACAGAGCCTAGGACTCGCTGATCAGAAGGTCCGTGGTTTGAATCCCTGTGACGGGGTGAGCTCCTGTTGCTCGGTCCCTGCTCCTGCCAACCTAGCAGTTCGGAAGCACGTCAAAGTGAAAGTAGAAAGTAGATAAATAGGTACCACTCCGGTGGGAAGGTAAACGGAGTTTCCGTGTGCTGCTCTGGTTCGCCAGAAGTGCCTTAGTCATGCTGGCCACATGACCCGGAAGGTGTACACCGGCTCCCTCGGCCGATAAAGCGAGATGTGCGCTGCAACCCCAGAGTCGGCCACGACTGGTCCTAATGGTCAGGGCTCCCCTTACCTTTACCACTGTATTGCAAACCATGGCTCATTGAGGGTCTAGCCTCACGCTTCTTAAAGGTAGGTAGCCAGATGCTCACATGTGGTAAAGAGGCTCCACTTCCAAGTGAACTCTCAATCCCCAAAGTAGGCCATTAGTTGTACATGCACCCAAGGGATTATGGGCATAGCCTTCTGACTTGAAGATGCCTCTAATGTATCAAGTGAGCCTCTGAAAGTGGCATGGTCAAAATTTCAAGTCTTGCAGCCTCAGTCTCTGCATTTGTAAAAAATTCTAACCCAAACACACAGCTGAGCCAGAAAAAACAAACCACTTTGAACTATGACACTACTTTGCTCCCAAAGCCAACCCCCCTACCCCAAAACAACCAAGGTTTCAACTTCAGCATCTCCTTTGGTTATTTTGGCTCTGAAAAAACAACAACTGGCCTTCCACAGCTGTCTGGCTGGAAGACAAAAAATGGAAAAGGGCTCATCTTCCAAACTAAGAGACAGAATTGCAGTAGTGGAAAGAGGTTTTAATTTAGGTCCTTGGCAAAGTTTTCAAGTACCTTCATTGCAGGAACGTTGGTCGGGGGGGGGGATATAATTTGGTAACTCATAGAACATGTATTTTGGAAGGACTCTGTGCTGTCTTTATATGCACAGGTATACTTCACCACTACCCTGGGTGACAGCTCTATAATCAAGGACTGGATCACTAAGTCAATGGAAGACGACAATGTGTTTTCCTTCACTCTGCAATCGTATTCCCAAGTTGGCAACAGATGAACGTGGGTGGGTATGCAGAGAGCCTTTCCACAGTTATCCACCTGTAACCTTTGTGCCAACCTTTAAAATAATGCGCATGAAGAAGATGGAATGGAAGGATATCGCTCCTCCATTCTTTGAAAGAATGTGTGAAAACATCTGCTGGCAAGGTTCTGCCTGCTGACATCCCTCGTAACTTGGAAATAAGCTTGACTTCTCTCCTAACCACAAAATTAATGCCGTTGAGGGAGTATACTGACTTCCTGCAAACTGGCTGTACAGAGTCAAAGCTGAACAGAGCATAATCTGCATTAATTTATCCTAAACGGGGGACACAATCTGTTGTCCCCTGTAGTTAGAGGGCCCTGCGGCATGGCATCAAATCTAAAGCTTCCAGTGCACGTGTTTGTTTCACATCTCCAAACCGTACTTCCAACCCTGCATTGCCTCTTCTCTGGAAAGCCTGTCACGTAGAACAGAGGACTTTCCCCTTTATCTGACCATGCTCCCCAAACCACTGCATTGGCTGTTTAGTAAACAGAAGGCCGAACCTGCCCCAATTCAGCTGAGCAGAAGGGCCTCCCCCAACCAGCTGCCACTGTTGTTGTTTCTTTCACAGAACAATGGATCAGTGTCCCAGGCTAGCATTTCCATTGTGTTGAGTGCTGGGTTTCAGATAGATCCTGCATTGTCTGCTCTTCCATTTGCCTGCAAAACAGGGACTTGACTCTCGTAACATGCTGGAAAAGTGGATGTAGGGCACCAATATCCTTTGGCATTGCTCTGTGCTAATCATTCCACGCCGCCCCCCTTCCTCTTACAGTAACGCTATGGCTGCTATCTGCTTGCATTTGAAATGTCCCCTTGCTTGGGTTTTCTCCAGAGCCTGTTCTCACAAACACTTGAGGCTGCAGTGAGCTGAGGAAGCTAGACCTGTAAGCAGGCTGCCATAGCACAAGGGGAACCAGAGGCAAGCCAACTCCCTGCGAGATCCATCTGCTGAAAACAAACTTGCACTATTGTTGGTTTGACAGTAGGCCGTTAAGTGCTGAGAGGGGGACACAAAGATCCGATAAATATTCCCAGGGTGACAGAAAGTTATGAAACCAGCAGTGCGTAGGTTCCGCACTGTGTGTTGTACAGTGCAGTGCCTGGGGCATTGCTGAAAAGGCTCTTTATGGAAGGAGGCAAGCAGGCTGTGTGGGAACTGGGGGCTTGTGGGTGAGGCAGATAAGGTCACGCCTTGAGCGAAAGCAGCTGCGCGTGGCTGGGACGCCGCGCTCTTCAGACGGATGGATGCAACTCACAAGTGAGACGGCTAAATGTGGTGCTAGAAAGGAGCTGGAGTCTCCCACCCCAAGGAGATGCAAGCTTATGACTGGAGAGGTGCAGTGCTTTTGAGAAACTCTTTTAAAAGGAAGAGGAAGTACAGCTCAAACTCAGCTCCTGGGCATCATAAAAAAGTTTCCAGGCAACAAGTATTTCTACATCTCCGAAAAGAATGCTGCTGCCCCAAGTTTCATTTTACTGTGACATCATTAGATTACACCAGATCTGCATAGCACATGACCTATATAGGGTGCCCCCCTCCCCAGGCTCAATAAATCAGGCTGTTAAAACAGAACATCTTTTCCAAACTGCCTCTTTTTTTCTAAAGAAGTATGTTTAGCTGTTTTGTTAGGCTTTGTAACAGTTTTAACTGTTTTGTTGTTATTTCCCTTAGATTATTTATTGTGCTTTCAAGAGGTTGAGAGCAGACTTGGGTGGGCTATGCCCCAAAAGGCAGCCTATAAATAATTTGGTAAACAAACAAATGAAACACTTTGGACTGGGACTATAACATAAAAATTATTTACCACATGCCCCCCGCCCCCTTGGCCATAGTAGAAATCATTGTTCAGGTTAAAGGGGGGGGGGAATCTGCCAATTTGATTGGAACAGGGAAAAAGTGAAGGAGGGAAGAGACAATTATGCACACAAAAACACTCAAAAGAAAAGTTAAAGCCCACCGTATAGACTTTTTTTGGGGGGGTGTAATTCAAGGAAAGGGACACGGGTGGTGCTGTGGGTAAAACCTCAGCGCCTAGGACTTGCCGATTGTATGGTCAGTGGTTCGAATCCCCGCAGCGGGGTGCGCTCCCGTTGCTCGGTCCCAGCGCCTGCCAACCTAGCAGTTCGAAAGCACCCCCGGGTGCAAGTAGATAAATAGGGACCGCTTACTAGCGGGGAAGGTAAACAGTGTTCCGTGTGCTGCTCTGGCTCGCCAGAGCAGCTTGGTCATGCTGGCCACGTGACCCGGAAGTGTCTGCGGACAGTGCTGGCTCCCGGTCTATAGAGTGAGATGAGCGCACAACCCTAGAGTCTGGTAAGACTGGCCCGAACGGGCAGGGGTACCTTTACCTTTAATTGAAGGAAAGAGAAAGATTACAAGTGTGGTTTCTGTGTTGGCCTAATGGACACAGTGTCAAAAAATGCACCACACTTAAATGAGGCCTAAGATTAGAGTGGTATCTCTGCCATTCGTTGGTTTGTAACTCTTCCTGATTTAGTAACGTGAGTTCAACCATCTAACCAGTTCTTCCTTTTTTGCATTCAGCCTTCCCCACAAGTAAAACAAAACATTCCCAATAGATTTAAGGTCTGTGGTTTTGTTTGTTTTTCACTATAGTTTAATTTCTTTGAATTTTAAAACAAAAACATACTTCCATGTTAAAAAGTCCTCCATCCAACGCACCAACAAAACACCTGTACACAAGCAACAAATTCACAATCCGAAGAAGGGAGATAAACCTACTCCCAAAGGGATAGGAAAATCTAATATACAGTATGAACCAAAAGTCAAAAAATAAAAATTAAGGCAGGAGTTAAGTGTTTAATGCCCCGCAAAATGAAGGCAAAAAAAGAGAAAATTTGAAACTCTAGGAGGCAGGAATGTCAGCAGCAGCTCCCAAATAACCTGGGAGGGAGGGCCCTAAAAGCCATTTCAATGGGGAGGAACTGAGCAGGGCAGAGTCTCCATTGTTCCTGGAATGGGGAGTGCCAAGATCATTGTTCTTCGGTCAGCCTTGGTGATATTCTAGAGTCTCAACTAAGAAAGGATGAAGTTGTATCAGGTTAGGCTGCTTGTGGGACTTTCCGTTTACACCTGTAGGCGTGCAGGTAAGCCACATTCCCCCATTAGTTTCCCTAGCAACACAAACATCTTGTCCGTGTTACAAAAGGAGGAAGAGCCTGGAAACAGAAAGGGGGTGGGGAGAGAGAAATATGTCTCTTAATCAATTGGTCAGCTAGACTGACCACCACTCTTGAAATTCACCTTGCACTGGGGGAATTCTAAACAGTCCTTGGGAGCTAAACAAAGTTTCTCTCCAAAAACATTCCACTACAAGGAGAGTTTCACATAACCACCATCAAAAGTGGCAACATTTAGGGGCAGGGAGGGTTTAAGTCATGCTCTTCCAAGAATTGCTAGCATCAACTTGTGTGCCCAAAACAAGACCAAAAGAAGGACCCAACGTAAAGGCAAAAGGTAAACTAGCTGTGCTTCTCCCATCACCACACCCCCACAATCTGTATTCCCAAAGAGTTCCTCTAGCTCTGATCTGAAAAAAACAAGAACGAAATCTCTAGCGTAAATTCCAACGTTTGTAGATCTTCCCAGAGGCCTGCCCACAGGGAGAGAACGCTTAGCTTCCGAAACATGTAAGATTTGGAGGGTCTGGTTATTTCAAGCTTCCGTCTTTTTTTGCTCTCTACAAATATATTGCATCCTTCAATGTTGTGCTAGGTCCAGAATGGTATTCTCCTGGGCAATTAGAAAATAATAATAATAATAAGTACTAGTAAAAATGTAAAGGAAAATATATATATATATTAATAGGGAAACTAGTTCTTTTGAGCTTTGCTCTAGTATTCAGCTCTATATTGCTTTGAACAGCCAGTAAATAACTCTTGGTGTGCTTTTGTCTTTGTTTAACCTGTTTCATTACACTCCGAGTTCTCTCCTGCGAAGAATGCTTCTTCAAATATGCTCAAGTGTTATCTTTTATTCCTTTGACTCTGGAATCACCCAAAATATTTCAAAGAGGCCATTTAAATGTGAATTCACCCCCACCTGCTCCTTGTCTCAGACCCCCCCCCCCACCAAAACAGGGAAAACTAAGCAAAAGAAAACACCATCTTTCTTTAACGGTCTGTTTAACGGAATGATGGCGTTGAAAACTGAAGATTGAGAAAGGGGATCAAGAGCATTCAACTTTTTCCGCACCACAATTTATTCCAGAATCTGTTGAAAATTTTTCCTTCTTGAGCCAAGCCAAGTGTAAAGGTTCCAGTCACCTTTCTTATACTCTTATCTCGTCGTCTTCCTCATCCATGAAGGAGAATTCCTTTTCCGGCTGTTTAGCAGCGTCCTGCCTCGTATGCTCTGGAACGCCCTGGTTCTGTCCCCTGGAGACTACAGTACGCTGTTCCTCTCCCACAGAGGTGCCGCTCGAGATGGAGCTGCTGTCCATTGTCAGGCGACTGGTAATGCTGCGGGCAGATCCAGGGCTGTAGGTTGCTGCTCTGTTGTCATCCGACTGAACCAAGGAATCCTGGGGGCGCTTGCTTTCCTGGCCAAGCCAGTGGCCTGTCAATGCCTCCGCAGGACCTGCCTCCCTCTGGGGGTCTTCTGCACCATGATAACCAGAATCCTCTTGCTCCCATGGGTCCTTATCCATGATGCTCAAGACATCCCCCAACATGGAGGGCCCCAGATCAATATGGAAAGACATGATGGACTCTGCGTGCTTCATGCCGTAGCTGCCCTTGGGCACTACCAGGGGCAGGTCCGTTATGTCACCAAAGGCCCGCTCTTCCAAGCCAGGACTGTGGGGCCCAGAGCTAAAAGCGGCTGCCGCACCGTTCATTTGCTTCTCTACAGGGGTCTTCTCCTCAGGGGCTTTCTTGACAGGGCTGGAGGAAAGGCTCTTGGGCAGTTGCTTCCCACCACTCCTGTCCGTCTCCTTCTCAGTAAGCTGAGGGAGGGAGACGGCATTCTTCACAAAAATGGCGGAGTCCCTCAGAGAGCCCAGCATATCCCGCCGGTCGCCCCGGGTGACGGACTGAGACCGCTTGCTGCTGCGGAACTTTCGTGACAGCAGGCCTGGTTTGGATGAGGAGCTTGTCTCCTCCGCGGCTTCCTGTTCCCCCTCCCCAGCCTTGCTGTTGAGGAAGGAGGTGTCCCCAAAAGCATCACCAGCCCGTCCCACGTGCATGGTGTGGCGGAAGTCGCCAAGGGGAGCACTGATCATCTCTGCCGTCAGGTCGGCCCGAGAGCGGCGCTTGGAGTTGGCAGAATTTGTCACCAGCTGCTTCAAAATAGGCATTTTGGCAACAAGCGTGAGAGCTCTTTTGCACAGGAGTCAGGGTGGTGGGACTGGAGAGGTCCTGTTCAGTTGTGGGTGGAGCAGGTTGTACTCCTGCAGCCTCACAGGTAGGCCTCAAGCCTCTTGATGGCCTTCAAACAGTCCAAGCCTAAAACACAGACATAAGAAAGAAAGAGAGGGTTAGGTCTCCTCAAGACAACAGAGGTGCTGCTTGCTCTGTTCCTTTAATGGGGGCATGAGAGGCCACCATCTACGGTGGGGCTCTCCATCCAACCTGCGAAACTCTCCCTCAGGTAATGCCTAAACCCCTCTCCAACCCTGTTCTGTTCCCTCCTCAAGTACTTTTACCTAGTTGGTGTGTTTGTATAGAAACCTCTGACTTTGGGGTGGCTGGAATGTAATGTATTGCACAAAGGTAAGCAGTGTTAGGTGCCAAATGGCTCCTTAAACCAAGGTTACAGTCGCCCAAAATGGAATGTCTGGTTGCCATTTTGGGGCAAGAGGTTCTCAAGTCTTTATTTTTCAAATGATGGACTGACTGTGATTTGATTCTTAGCTAAATATCTGGCTGGTTCAGAGGACAACCTGGAGATAGATTAAGAACTTTGAGAACTTAAAAGAAGGAAAGTCATTTGATCCAGGGACAGCCCACATATATATTGGCCCATTCCGACCTCTTTTTTCTTAATGGTGGCATGGACCATTCATAACATTATGTATATTCTTCCAACTATAAGCAGGGCAGTGGGAAGACAAGCTACAGCAATTAACTACAACATTGTACACTGCTCCTGCTCAGGCTACACAGACAAAGCATTTTGGTTCCTGAAATTAAATCTGATTGTGCAGATAAGACATAACTGATAGAATTACAGGGTGTGGTATCAGCGGGTGAAAACAGTCATGATCCAATGATCCCCAGGCATGCATCTCCAGATGGTGGAGACGTCAGACACCATCCTGGCGCCCAGGCATCTTCACTTGGTCGCAAGTGGCTGATAGCCAGGTGCAAAATGCGCCTGGCTAATTTCAAACGCTGAAGGTAAGAACCACCTCTGTTGCTCCACCCACCTTTGCCTATAGCCCTGCCCACCCCGGCACGTAGCCCTGGGAGGTTACTCATAAGGGAATGTGGCCCTTGAAAAATGCTCCCCAGCCCTACCTGGGAGGCACAGGGTAATTGCTCCTACAAGACTATTCTCTGCCCTGCGTGGTTGCTTTACTCAATGGAAGGGGGGGGGGACAACCATGAGATGAGCACTTATAATTTCACCAAAAAAAGCAGCAGCACCGAGGGCGGCTCTGCTAGATGCAAACCAGAAAGGGGCAGTTGTGCTGGAAGCTCTAGGGGAGGGAGTTACATGAAAATAGCTCAGTGGGGTAGGAAAGCATGGTTCAAAACAGGGGCATCAGAAGATGACTCTCCCCTTCCCCCCACGCTTGCAGAAATCTTCTCCCTTCACTTTTGATTTACTGCTCCGAGGCAGTTTTGCATGCTCAGTGGAGCAGCCATCATAGGCAGGGAAAGGAATGAGGCAGTAATGAATGCCTGTCTGCTCCTAGAGAACATAGCTGAGGCGCATGTTTGCAATAAACTAAGGAATATTTGAGACAGGCACCCCCAACCCCTCCTCTCTCAGAAGCATAGCTTACATGAGGTGGAGTGCTGTTCTTCACCCATCTTCGCCCCTTCCCACTCCAGATAAAGCCCTGCTCATTTGACTGCAGAGCCTCCTGACAGATATATATCTGAAACAGAGGTCAGTGACCCCTTAGAGCGTTCCTCACATCAGGAGATTTGGCATTAGTATAGATCAGGGGTCAGCAAACTTTTTCAGCAGGGGGCCGGTCCACTGTCCCTCAGACCTTGTGGGGGGCCGGACTATATTTTGTGGGGGAAATGAATGAATTCCTATGCCCCACAAATAACCCAGAGATGCATATTAAATAAAAGCACACCTTGTACTCATGTAAAAACACCAGGCAGGGCCCAAAAATAACCCAGAGATGCATTTTAAATAAAAGGACACATTCTACTCATGTAAAAACACGCTGATTCCCGGACCGTCCATGGGCCGGATTTAGAAGGCGATTGGGCCTGATCCGGCCCCTGGGCCTTAGGTTGCCTACCCACGGTATAGATGCTAACTTCTTGGGGACCTTGAGCAAAGCAGAACTATTGTTGCCCACAACACACACTTGCCACAAATACACACATTCCTCCCCATGTTTAGTTTCTGTCCTGCTCTGTGGTCAAACTGGTTTCTACAGGTTACCTTTAAGCAGTGCCGGGCGGGGGGGGGGGGGAGAGTGCCGAAATGGTTGCCAGCAACACAACCAGCACTGCTGCAATCGATGCCAATCAGCTGGTTGCTCTGGGCACCTACTGGTCAGTGCCAATGCCTTGTACCTAGTAAAATGTTCTCTGTGCACCATGCTTAGAGCAATGTAAGGCTTTGCGCTCTCTCTCTCTCTCTCTCTCTCTCTCTCTCTGTGTGTGTGTGTGTGTGTGTTTTAAAAAGGTTATATGAGTGTGCCATATGAATGTAGAACTATTCACTTTTTGTGTGCAGTCGTTAAAGGGAAGCAAATCCACACTGGCTTCCTATTGCCACATAGAGTTACTTCACCAATTGAACAATGATTTCTTGTTTGATTAATTTTTAACATTCAATTTCTATGAAACGTGTGCACTCCCGCAACTCAAATATTCTCTTCCTTCTTGGGGTGAGGGGGGGGGGAGGTGTGTGTGTGTGTGTGTGTGTTTATAAGGTGGTAGAAAGTTCCCTTTGGCAATGAAACAGACTAGAAGGGAAATTCTAGCACTGATTATATGGATCCTTTGGCTTGTAGGGAAAGCAGCTATAATTAAGAAAGGCTTTTATCCTTGCAGGAGTCCCCCACTCCAGTTCAATGTATTGACAGCATGCTACTGATACTGGAGAAGCGTCGGTACCCCACTAGCAAGAAATCGGCCCACTTGTTCAACAGAAGTGATCTACACGCAGCTGCAGGAATCAGTGAAAAGCCAGCATATTAAAACAGCCATGTTTTCAAAAGGTGGTGGGGTGCACATTCAGATAGCAATAGAAAGAAAAATAGCCTGATAATGCTAAACTGGTTAGTATCAAAGTTTTTAGACCCAAAAATAATGTGAATACTTTTTTTTTAAAAAAAGTGTGTATGTACATAGAGGAAAACAAAAGTAAATCAGCAGCCTGTGTGGATTTGTGAACAAGAGATCACACCACCCAAATCAGCCCGGCTTCCTCATTTCACAAGCTAGCGCAACATTCTGAAGCTGAGATACTAAGACCTGATCTAGTTATACAACACAAATTATGAAATAAGCTGGATAATCATTAGCCAAGAAGCAGCTCTATTAGGCAACTTGTCCAATGCCTGGCCCATGGCTAATTTCCTTCCATTGTGCTACAATGATAGCAATCCTATACATATCCACTCAGGAGGAAGTCCTATTGATTTCAATGGCATTTACTCTCATGTAAATGGGTACAGGATTGCACCACAAGCCATGGTTCTCAGTCACTGTCAAATTAAAACTCTTCCCTGGGTTAAAAGTTAATTCTATGGGGCCTCTGCACATGGTCCAACCATTTCTGACCTCTCTAAGAGTTATCACAACAACAGTAAGGTAAAGGTAAAGGGACCCCTGACCATTAGGTCCAGTCGTGGCCGACTCTGGGGTTGCGGTGCTCATCTCGCTTTATTGGCCGAGGGAGCCGGCGCACAACTTCCGGGTCATGTGGCCAGCATGACTAAGTCGCTGCTGGCAAACCAGAGCAGCACACGGAAACGCCGTTTACCTTCCTGCCAGAGTGGTACCTATTTATCTACTTGCACTTTGACGGGATTTCGAACTGCTAGGTTGGCAGGAGCAGGGACCGAGCAACGGGAGCTCACGCTGTCATAGGGATTCGAAACACCGACCTTCTGATAGGCAAGTCCTAGGCACAACAACAGTAGATATCACAAAAGCCCCCCCCCCCCCGGTTTTTTAAAGCATAATTGTGCTGCTGCAGATCCAAAGCAAGCTTCTGCACTATTGACAGAGTTGTATCAATTATTAACATGCCTTCACAGTTACCCTTAAGTCATGAAGATTAGAAGCAAATACCCAGAATGGCAGTGAATGTACCCAACCTGGAACAAAAAAAGAAAAAAAGGGGGGGGGGAGGTTGGGTAGCAAGTCTCATTCCGCTACAAACAGCTGCCCTACCATGAGCTGAATAGTTTGACAGTGCACAGGAGAACTTAACATATTCCAGAATACCAGAACAAAGAAATACCCTTGTCATTTTGAACTAACAGTTCACCAGAGGCTTTGAAGAAGACTAAAGTTAAGGGGGGAAGACATCCAAAAAGAACACAAGAGTACTGCCAAAAAAGGTTTAAGATTTTAAGCTGTGACTCACATATTTCTGCATTTTCTTTTTTTAAAAGCGCAGTTCACAAGGCTGGCTAAGGCATCCTCAAGTTTGTGTGCCTGTGGTTTTTTTTTAAGTTACATGGGGGAAGGGGAGTGAAGATTCTGGGGATTTTGAAGAGAATAGAAAGCAGACACACAGATGCTGAAGGAATTGAAAACAGACATCAGAGCAGGCTATGAAAGGGGACTACAAAAGAAAGAGAGAGAGCGAAGCCAGCCAGATCCGGAACAAGCCAACAGCGGACACACAAACTTTTAAAAGAACACATGCTTGCATCGTTGATACAGGAGGACAAAGAGCTCGCCACTTACAAAATGGGGGAGTACGCTCAGACTTTCACCACTTATCGTCGTTTTGCCAACTCCATTGAAACCGAAGCAGCGTAGGGAAGCTGCTTTATATGGAGTCAGAACTTCCCTTTATCTTGCTCAGTCTCGTCTCCATGGACCGGCAAAGCCGCTCTCCTGGTTTCTTTCCCAGGTGGGCCTACCCTGAACATGCTGAGGAGACAGGGACTTGAGACCTCCTGTATCCAAGGCAAATGCTCTACCCCTGAGCTTGCAGCTATGGTTCTGTGCATCTTCATGGTCAAAGCAAGCACACAACATCAGCAGTGGGAGTATTCACTCCCCCCCCCCATTTAAAACAGAGGGCAAACCATTGGCTGTGGGAAACCCAGATGGATAGGCAGGGTTTAAATAATAAAATTAATTATTACAGTGGTACCCTCAGGTTACATACGCTTCAGGTTACAGACTCTGCTAATCCAGAAATAGTACCTCGGGTTAAGAACTTTGCTTCAGGATGAGAACAGAAATCGTGCCCTGGCGGCGCAGCAGCAGCAGGAGGCCCCATTAGCTAAAGTGGTGCCTCAGGTTAAGAACAGTTTCAGGTTAAGAACGGACCTCTGGAACGAATTAAGTACTTAACCCGAGGTACCACTATATTATTATTGGCTTAATTTGTCCTTTGTGATGTCATCGGGGAGAAGAAAGCCTACCCCACTCCCCACCCCCCGCAAAGATACTGGAGCAGTAACAGAAAGTAGGGTGTCTGTGAGAGAGAGTGAAGATGCAGCTGCAGTTTTGCTAAATTCTCACAGAAAAGCAATGATGCTGACAATGGTTGAGAGTAAGGAAAGAATGTGGCTGAGGATCACCACTCTCCATTCAACCACGCTGTCAAGCCCCCGTGTGAAATGTGCCAATTTCAAAACCCGCAAGTTCTGCATTTTACTATTCGGGGGCTAAGCAATTTGTGGTCTGCAAACTCTAGCAGTGGGTAGGTGCAAATCAAAGCACACTTTCATTTCAACTGAAGTTACAAAAGCCAGCTGAAACCGACGCTTTCAGGAGGCGGAAGAGAAGTTCAAATCAGAGGATGCATGAAAACAAATATGGGAGGCTCACTCTGCCAGCCTCAAAAGGGCTCGCTTCAGCTGTAGCTCCCATTCCTAGCTGTGAAAGCCAAGAAGTCCCACTGCAACAATCTAGAGGGGACCGCCTATGGGACCGCCTCTCCTGGTATGCCCCACAGAGAAACGTACGGTCTTCAAATAAAAACATCTTGAAGGTCCCAGGCCACAGAGAAGTTAGGCTGGCCTCAACTAGAGCCAGGGCTTTTTCGGCTGTGGCTCTGATCTGGTGGAACGCTCTGTCACAAGAGACTAAGGCCCTGCGGGACTTGACATCTTTCCGCAGGGCCTGTAAGACAGAGCTGTTCCACCAGGCCTTTGGCCAGGGCACAGCCTGACCCCCTCTCTCCTTCGGTAATCCTCACAGAACTCTAGCCCAATGGTTGCCAGTGGCTTGATTTGAATTAATTTTATAATGAATGATTTAAGAGTGTTGTTTGTGCTGTGCTTTTGTACTGTTTTATTGTTGTTGGCCGCCCTGAGCCCGGCTTCGGCTGGGGAGGGCGGGATATAAATAAAATTTATTATTATTATTATTATCAGGCTGCAAAACCTCTGCAGAATGAGCTACATGTAGGCAACTGGCAGAGCTTGGGGGGGGGGGGCTGGGAGGGTTATTCTGTGCAACTACAGTGTTACCTCGGGTTAAGTACTTAATTCGTTCCGGAGGTCCGTACTTAACCTGAAACTGTTCTTAACCTGAAGCACCACTTTAGCTAATGGGGCCTCCTGCTGCTGCGCCGCCGGAGCACGATTTCTGTTCTCATCCTGAAGCAAAGTTCTTAACCTGAAGCGCTATTTCTGGGTTAGCGGACTCTGTAACCTGAAGTGTATGTAACCTGAAGCATATGTAACCTAAGGTACCACTGTATACACAAAAATACAAAATGGATACTGGCAGAGTTGAGCTTTTCGAGGATCTCAGCTCTCATTACACGCCCCCTGCCCACAAAAACCCCTTAAGAGTATATACAAAGTTAGTTTTGCCACTATACCGTGGTACCTCAGGTTACAGACACTTCAGGTTACAGACACTAACCCAGAAATAGTACCTCGGGTTAAGAACTTTGCTTCAGGATGAGAACAGAAATCACACAGCAGCAGCGGCAGCGGGAGGCCCCATTAGCTAAAGTCGTACCTCAGGTTAAGAACAGTTTCAGGTTAAGAACGGACCTCCAGAACGAATTAAGTTCTTAACCCAAGGTACCACTTTAGTTTAAAACCATGTTGATGGCAGCCTTAATCATTTTCATGAGGCTTATGTATTATAATCGGGGTAGAACTACACTGAGCCTGCTTAAAAAGCTAGGCACAGGTCCTACCTGAAAATTTCCTGCAGATTAACTTGGATAGAGGTACTGAATTTTCTGCTTGGCAAACATTTCATGGTTTCCTATGGTTACAAATTAAAAAAAATCTATTTTTAATAGAGACTTAAAGCTTTTGAGAACACAGCTCGAACTCTGCCACTCAACCCCAGTACCGTATTGGAGCAGGCGGCCAGAGGGCCGGAGAACGAAGAGGCCCTGCTTTCTTCCTAGCAGATGTCACCACTCAGCTCCTGTTTTTGAAGGATTTGGGTACCACACAGTCGTGTCCTACACCAGCCAGCCTGCCCACCATCACATCAAAGCAGAGAGGTAATTACACAAGAAAAGATTTCTGTCTAGCAGAAACAGGGGGGGGGGTATTTTTGTTAATAGCACTGCGGTGGTCCATCTCCCCAATGTGGCAAGTGCCCTTCTGTCAATCAGAGACCACCTGACCTTCAGAGCTGCTATGCTACACATGGGCAGGTCAGAAACCTCTTTGTAAGTAGCTACAACTGGATCGACTGGAATGGTTGTGTTTTCTTCCATGCACCTTTCTCTTCCAGCCTTGCCTGCTTGAAGCTTCTTTTACAATAAAACCTCTTAAAGCAGTGGGGGCCCCTTGGGTGCCTTTTGTGTCAGATTTAAAAGGCATATATGATGTCACCAATGATTTTAAATCTTGTATTTTTATATTGTTATAGCGAGAGACCGAGAGAGGACTAAATAGCTGACTTCTGGCAGCAGGGGCAAAATTAAACAAAAATCATGGCTGAACTGGGTTTTTTGCTGACGCAACACCTTTTTTCCTGTTTGAACTGATGTGATCTCCAGGAACAAAGTTGCTCCTGGGCAAAACTCTAGAAAAAGAGCAACCTAACAAACCAGCTTATGGTTCCCCTAGATGCATTTTTCACTAAAAGCTGGTTCACTAGGGGCATTATATAGTGGTCGGGTGGGGAATGGTCAGGTGGAGAGTAAAGCAGGGGAAATGATTCATAGAACCATAGAATTGTAGAGTTGGAAGGGACGCGGAGGATCCTGTGTAGTCCAATCCCCAGGAATGCAGGAATAGGGAGCTGCCCCATAAGGGGATCGAACCTGCAACCTTGACGTTATCAGCACCACACACTAACCAACTGAGCTCAGCGGTGAAGGAAGCCCCTCGGGCCCCTGGAGTCTGCCTGCCTCCTCCCACTCAGCCACCCTAAAGCTGGGGGGGGGGAGAGAGACAGCGGGCGAACCGTTTAGACACGCATCGTTTCGCGGCACAGTAATTCAGTTTCGTAGCAAACTGGAGGTTAAACTAGCCCCTTACCAGCCCCAGAAGGAGTGCGGGGAGCATTTGTGCGACACAGTTTGGAAAGCTCTGTCCTCAAGAGACTACGGTGGGCTTTGGAAGACCCGCATCACAGAATACGCAGGCTTCTCCTTCTGTGATAATCTTGATTACCAATGAATAGCAGAGGCTTCTGATGGTTCCAAGAAGTGCTTCAAGGCACACAGAGTTCTCCTTGTAGCTTGATCTGAATAGTAGCCTAATTCTGTGTTCCACAGCCCCAGGCTATATATATGCACAGGGTTCCAAGCATGAGATCTGAAACAGGCAGCTGCTCTCTAATCAGCAGCCACCTCATGCGTCCGCACCCAGTGGTACAAGTGGTGGCACCCAGGCTACTACTGTAGGGGCATAGCTCCACCACCCCTCCCACTTTTTACACATCTCTGCTAAGAATTAAACCCCAAATAATCGCCTTAAAGAAAAATACAGACAATTGCGACTGGCTAATACCAATCCTCTACCCTTAAGGGCAAGGGACGCGGGTGGCGCTGTGGGTTAAACCAGAGACTAGGACTTGCCGATCAGAAGGTCGGCGGTTCGAATCCCCACGAAGGGGTGAGCTCCCGTTACTCGGTCCCTGCTCCTGCCAACCTAGCAGTTCAGAAGCACGTCAAAGTGCAAGTAGATAAATAGGTAGCACTCCAGCAGGAAGGGAAACGGTGTTTCTGTGCGCTGCTCTGGTTCGCCAGAAGCGGCTTAGTCATGCTGGCCACATGACCCAGAAGCTGTACGCCGGCTCCTTCGGCCAATAAAGCGAGATGAGCGCTGCAACCCCAGAGTCAGCCACGACTGGACCTAATGGTCAGGGGTCCCTTTACCTTTACCCTTAAGGTGGCAGTTCAGCATATTCTGGGCTCTGTATAAAGATTTGTTAATGAATGAATTACCTATTTAATATACAAGCCAGGGACAACCTGCATTTCAGTGAATGCTGAACACAAACCTCTTTACCAAGATGTTTGTTTCCAGGACCCATCCTATTGCTGTGCTTGTTTTAACTGTTTTTAATTTTAATCTGGAAGGGATCTGCTGGCGAATGGCGGGTGATTATTATTATTAATGTCCTGAACAGCAACATGGTGCCCATAGGTACCAACAAGACCACAGAGACCTACCAGGCTCTTGAACCCCTTCTAGGTCATATCATGAGCTACAATGGTCAACAACCTTGAATTTCTTTTCACTCATCCCAGTGTTGGCTGCTTAGATACTCCTTCCATTTCGATTGGCCAGCAGGCATGGAAATGAGGGGGTAGAGAACCATTGGTTCTCTCTGTTGATGGTGTCCAATTAGAGCCATGTTCTCTTCACCCAGCTGCCAGCAGAAGAACACTTCTAATTGGACACCGCCGGCAGAGGGAACAGTTATAATGGGATGCTGCCAACAGACATGTCCAGTCTGAGATTTCAAGTGAGCATCTATGCCTGACTGCAAGCCCTGCCCCCCTTCCCCAAACCCCCACAATGTTAATGGACGAAGGGAGAAAAATGGAGCAGGCCATGGGTGTTTAGGAGAAAAAGTGTGTCCTGGTGTGTGTGAGTGATTGAGGAGAAAAACAGATTGTGTGTGTGCGTGTAAGAAAGGAAGTAAGTTTGCATTCTGCGGAATGTGTGGTTTGCCTGACAGACCCTTTTTTTAAAAAAAAGTGTTTTATAAAATGAGCACTGGAGTGGTCTTGCATTTCGAGGCTCAAAACCGTACACCCCCACCTTGCGCTCAGTTCCTTGTATGGTGGTACCTCAGGCTAAGTACTTAATCCGTTCCGGAGGTCTGTTCTTAACCTGAAACTGTTCTTAACCTGAAGCACCACTTTAGCTAATGGGGCCTCCTGCTGCCGCCGCACCGCCAGAGCACAATTTCTGTTCTCATCCTGAAGCTAAGTTCTTAACCCGAGGTACTATTTCTTGGGTTAGCGGAGTCTGTAACCTGAAGCGTCTGTAACCTGAGGTACCACTGTATTCTGCCTTGCCAGTGTGCTTTCCCTGAAACAAGCATTGTGCGGCTGGCCATGCACACAGCAGTGACCATTTTATGAATGGGAACGCCTCCCCCATCCCAGCTATTTTGCGATGGCGCCCACAACACTCTCAAAATCCTGCTTGTGCTCATGGCCAGAAAGTTCAAAGGACTCTTGATGCAATGGCATGCCTGGACTTAGGCTGTTTCAAGGAGTGCATGCACTCAATAGAGCACATTCAGCTCTTGCAAGTAATACTCATGGGAGGCTCCAGCAAAGACCAGCTCCTTTGCAGTCCAGCCAGCTAACAGGAGAAAGAGTGAATAACCACAGCAATCCACGTAGGCTACACATCTATTTTTGTATTGTAACCATTGGAGCATTCATCAGGTGGGAAAGGAACCCCCATCTTTTCAAAGACACCTCCTATACTTACTATTAAATATTCCCCTCCCCTAGAGTTTCAACAAGTGCATGCAACTTCCTTGGAAAAAATGCCTCAAGGGGAGCCTCTCCTAGTGACATAACCCATTATAAGCAAGTACAGACAACATAATTAGTTACTCAGAGCACAAAATGATGAAAACTAGGGAGTCTAGCATTGCAGTCTCTCCCAGACAGGAAAGAGTCACAACTCCATCTGTCTACTGCAGAATTACAGAAACAAAACAGAACACCCATCGCCAGATACATAATGGGTGACCGGGTGGAGGGGAAGAACCAGTTAGGTTAGGTAAATAGAAAAAATCTGGCCCAGTGATAACCTTAGGAATGGCCCTGCAAGCATTGTGACTCAGGGGGTGTCAGTGTTTATGGTTAAGTATGAAGAGTCAACATTGAGAGGGATTTGGAGCCAGACATTTGCTTCAAGGCTCCTCTTCAATATAACGCATCTACAATGCAGTCATTGCCCAGCAGATCATATGAAGCAAGCTGGTTGATTTCACAGAAGCTTCCAATGAAGAGACCAAACAGTTTTTGCCTTCTTCAAAAGCAGAAATGGACTAGATCAAATTAAGTCTTGAGGAATATTGTAAGGGGAAGTAGAAACATATTAATAACCTGCACCACTGGAAGGACAGATCCTGAAGCTGAGGCTCCAGTACTTTGGCCACCGCATGAGAAGAGAAGACTGCCCGGAAAAGACCCTGATGTTGGGAAAGATTGAGGGCACAAAGAGAAGGGGACGACAGAGGACGAGATGGTTGGACAGTGTCCTCGAAGCTACCAGCATGAGTTTGACCAAGCTGCGGGAGACAGTGGAAGACAGGAGTGCCTGGCGTGCTCTGGTCCATGGGGTCACGAAGAGTCAGACACAACTAAAAGACTAAACAACAACAACAACAACAACTGATATGTTATAAGAGGGATGGGGAGAATTGTTTGCTTACAATTCTGTATTTGTTTTTTAGCTATATATATCAATAAAAACCTGTCTAGTAGAAGCAGCAAAAATTTATTATTTGCATACATTTTTACTTTAACAATTGTTGCCTACGTTTATCTTAAAAAGCTACTGAGCTAGGCCTTAGTGGCCCCATTTCACAGAAAAATGGCACAAGGCAAGGCTATAGGATTTGAACTCAGGTCTGCATGCCATGCAAATCTCTCACCTTTATGGCAATCTGAGTTACAGCAAGTGAATCAAATTAGTGCTCAACTCCATGAAGCAGAAAGAGTTACTTGTCTGTAATGGTCCACTCTCATACCCTTTCATCTGCCATCAAGACATGGGAGGATTTCAGATGTGGGCAAATGAGAACTGACATTCTCCACTCTACAGTAGCAGAGCCACAAGGATTTCCCCCACAGTCTTCTTCCAGCTGCCTGATTGTTCCTCCCCCTCTATGCTCAGCCTGTTTTGCGGAGCTGCATCTCCTTGCCTTCTCCTCTTTCCCCCAGGGGTCTCCCTGCTCACCTATCACTCATTGAGTGTGCTAGGGAAGGGCAGAAAGTGGAACGAGAAAGCGAAAGGGTTCTGATGCATCACAGCACTTCTCAACAAGACTGGTACACACAGTGCAAGGTTACAGAATAATGCAGATCATGACTCTGTTTTGAGTTCTAGGTCTCAACACCGGTTCTTCAACATTTACCTTGCTTATAGAACTGAGAGCCTGCAAGACACAATGTTTGCAAAGCTGTTTGAAGCTATCATTTTAAATGAATGCAATAATCAAACCTTTGGGACTGCTGGAAGCCCAACTCTGGAAACTTGTGGCGATGGGCAGGTAATAAATCTAATGAAGTGGGCATTTCTAGCCACATTTAGTCCAATTCTAACATATATGCTCACACTTATCTGAAGAGGAAAGTCGAATCATCCATAATGAAATGCACAGATCTCACGTTCCAGAGCCATCTAATAAAGACTTTATTCTAAGAGAGTATTATACTGTAATACCATTAGGGATAATGTGAAAGCATTCTGGACTCATTGCCCTGTGCACTTATGGCTAGGGGACAGCTCAACAGTCTTGCACCAAAGCCTCCTTACCCTGATGGATGAAGAAGTTTCCAACTCAACCACAGCAGCCTTTGCCTTTTGTATGAGACCTCTCTCTCGCAGAAAATTCAACTGTGAAAGATGTTATTCTCCTTAGCTGGAGTTTAACGTTCCACAATGATCCAAAGAATGAGACATACCTGGAGGTTGTTGTGTTGCACACTTCCTTTACTGCCCAGTCTCATGATCTAGAAGTAAAGCAAGAGAAGGGCAACTCCCCTCTTCTACCTCTTTATTTGGGGCGGGTGACGGAGAAAAGAATGGAGCCTCTTGTCTCCATCTGCAGTTGAGCAACAACTGAGACAGGATCCTGTGACAATCACGCTGTTACTTGGAGAAAGCTAGAGGGTAAGTGAAGCTTAACAAACCATCCCCTAATATTAGAATCTGCCAAGAAAAGCTCCATTGAACGCCAAGACATTATGAAAAAATTTAAACAGGCAGCCCGGCTGGTGGCCAGTTTCGAGGTCAGACAGTCTATAATATTGTGTTAACCCAATGTATTGTGTTTGGAAAGCTTGATCTAGTCAGTGGGAGGGAGGGAGACACATGAAAGCCACATTGGCCAGTAAAGACACTGTAAGTATGTGGCCCCCAAAGGACTGACAAAATTTGCTTAAAGCAGAATATAAGCATCCCATAGAATGCAAGAGGCATCCCTTATTATCAGCACTGTCATTAAGTCTGTCTGCTCCCCCCTCAAGTCTCCTCGTGGTGTTTTGGATCTTCTTCACTGAAGACCCTTCAAGAGTAGTCAGGCAGTCATCACAGAGCCAGGACAACTCTTTCCCCTTTTCACCATCTCAGTGTCTCTTCACCCTACTAGAGCAGCAGCCTGCTCGCCCCCCCCCCCTCAAGATATTAACAATGGACTCCTGGACCTGCTCGTGTGATGTATGTAGAGCAAACTTTGCTCCCAAAGTCCACTGAAGGTTAGAGGAGCTGACTGAAGAGTTAGGGGAAGTAGGATCTGGGAATCCTACAGACATCATTTCACAACTCAGCTGCTTCCCTTTCTTTCTAGGAACACATCTCACATAAGCAGCACTTCACTATATCCAGTCAGGCGTTCTTCTGGCTGGACCAGCCATTAGAAAGCCACAAACATGGCTCAGATACAGGAAAAGAGGGAGAGGAGGGGAGAAGCACCAGATCATGCTTTGAATTTAAAAAGGATAGCATGGGGACACTGCTCTCAGAACACAACATATGCTGGTGTAAAAAAAAGCTGAATTGGTGATTGGTGACAAAGTTAAGTGAAACAGATATACAAGAATGTATGTAAGATACAAAAATACAATCACAATAAAAGTTATAAAATAAAAACAAGGAAGTCGCGCACAGATGGAAGGAAGACATAAGGCAAGAAATAAGAAGCAAATAAGAAATTACTAAATGTTGGTACATAATGAAATGTGAAAATGTGAATTTACAAATATAATGTATATATAACACTATGTAAATATTTCATATATGTAGTGCAACATTAATAAATAAATAAAATTTTAAAAAAGTTGAATTGGTTAAACTGACTAAAAGGAACAATCTTAGTTATTCTACACAAGATGGCAGTTCAGTTGTCCTAAGAAGATATGCCAGATCGCAATACTGTACTAATACTTTAAGCCTGGCATTAGGGGAAAGTTCTACCATTCTTGGTATTGGAGCCATCTAGACAGCTCCACTACCAATTCCCAGGGTGAATTTAGTGGAACTGAACACATGAATGTTGCACATGACATCCTACATGTACAGGTTTCCCCGTACATCCATGACAATGGGTTGAGTCACGTGATGTGTTCCACTACATGAAACAGCTACATGCTCCCTACAAGGATGTTGGTCCCCAGGGCAAGTGTAGCAGCTCAGCTGACTCTTAGAGCAGGTGCACACATAACTTGCGATTTACCAAGCTGAATGCAACCTGCCAACCATGCACAGACGCTCTTGAGGATTCAGTAAGTGTCAAGTATTTGCTGTTGCCGGGACTGCCTGGGAGTGCAAAAACAGAAACAGGAGGGTTTTCGAGCAAGCCACAAGTGATGGGCTGTGCAGACCTGCTTTAGAGTCAGAGGATTGAGCATGTCACCATGTGGGAGGTCTCTGAAAATGGACTCCCCATGTCCAGTGATGATTCCCATCCAGCATTTGCAAGGACTCTCCGTGCAATTTGCCCCCAATTACCGCACTGGCCCGAATATAAGCCACACTCCCCCCCCCAATTCCGATCATGAAAAGTTAAAGCATGGCTTATATCCGGGACCTTACGCCACTGGCAAAGCGGGGCGGCTCACCCCCACCGAAGCAGCTCGGGAGTGCGGCCACCCGCCGCTCCAAAACCTCCCTCGAGCTGTCGGAACGAAAGGGGGTGGCCTCCCCCCCTTGTTTTGACGGCCCCTAGAGAGCAGCCGGAAGCGTGGGGCAACAGTGCCACTGGCAAAGTGGTGTGGCTCCCCCTGGAAGCAGGCCTGGTATTTTTTCTTTTTCTCTCCCCCCTTCAATTTTTAGGGTGTGGCTTATATTTGGGCCAATACGGTATACAGCCATTCTCCATGTTCCCCACAGTAGTCTCCAAGAACCTGGACAGGGAAAACTAGATGTGGATGAGAGTCACATGGCTTTGTTGCTGTTTAGTCATGTCCGACTCTTCGTGACCCCATGGACCAGAGCACGCCGGTCACTTCTGTCTTCCACTGCCTCCCGCAGTTTGGTCAAACTCATGCTGGTAGCTTCAAAGACACTATCCAACCATCTCGTCCTCTGTCGTCCCCTTCTCCTTGTGCCCGCCATCTTTCCCAACATCAGGGTCTTTTCCAGGGAGTCTTCTCTTCTCATGAGGTGGCCAAAGTATTGGAGCCTCAGCTTCACGATCTGTCCTTCCAGTGAGCACTCAGGGCTGATTTCCTTAAGAATGGATAGGTTTGATCTTCTTGCAGTCCATGGGACTCTCAAGAGTCTCCTCCAGCACCGTAATTCAAAAGCATCAATTATTTGGTGATCAGCCTTCTTTATGGTCCAGCTCTCACTTCCACACATCACTACTGGGAAAATTGCCCCAGTCATATATCCTAGTCACATGGTTAGGACTTGCAAATACAACTACCAGGATAGAGATAGTTCACCATGGGGAGAGTGATTTGTAGCAGTGCTATCAACAGAAGGAAGCCAAGGCAAATATAATAAAAGGTGTGTGAAAGAGAGGGTCGGAACCATTTGGCCTGCTATGTCCCTTGTCAAAAGCAGGACTGTACCCATGATCTGCTCTCTACCAATTGCTTTCGAAAGCGTTTCATGGCGATAATGTACTTCTTAATGGGGAGATTTCCCTGGGGCGATTAAAAGTTGCACAAAGGCATCTTCCCATGCTGCCAGAAAAGCACTTCGGAGCTGAAAAGTGGCACCTAAAAATAGGTACCAATTTGCATGGGGGTTTTATACAGCACACACTCCCAATTTTGCTGGCTTGCCGCGGTGTGGATTACCTGTGCTAGCTTGCTGCTGCCCCAGTGTTTACCTTGCAAGGATCAGATATGTTGAGCCAGGTGCAACAAAAAATGAAGAGCAGGAGCCTGCAGGCAAAAGGGACATCCCAAGGAAACAGGAGTTCGGGGAGACATTGCACTTTTCTGTATTCTGAGATCTAATAGTCTAGATGGCCACAAATTTATAGCCATTTATAGCCAAAGCTACTTGCCCGCTCCATGGAGATGAATCGGAGGTAGCCAATGTGGTGCCTATCACATGCTATTAGACCGCAACTCCCAACAACCCTAATCATTGACAATGCTGCATGGTACCGATGAGAGTTTTAGTCCAACAGCATCTGCAAGGGCAGCACACTGGTTATTATCCCTGAATTCAGGGGTGCCTCTTAACCCAAGGGATGCCTGGCAACACCCAGAAGGCCAGCATTCCTGTATTACATGCACACAAGTGAATCCCATCTGAAGAACCTGAAGCTCAGGGGCAGAGCACCAGTCTTGAATGCCTCTCCAGTTAAGGCACCTCAGGAGCTAAGCAGAGGTCTTTCCCCAAGTCTAGGATTTACACTGCCAGAGCAAGTAAATATGGTGAGATGGACTTGTCTGATACAATAAAAAACTGCCTCCTATATTTGTATGGCATTTGTGATCTTCATATTCAGGAGGGTGTATCTTGCATTGTGCTCTGGTTACACACACATTTAAATCTCCATCAGGCTCAGTGAAATCGTATGACAATGTTCTAGAATTCTGGAAGACCAGTGACAATAACAAACTGCGGGTGACAAAGGCACCTGCTGCAAAGGGAAAAGTGGGGCCCATTACATAATTTGCAAAGTTAAGGGTACACAAACTCTTCTTTAATGAGAAGGCCATACGCTTATTCTTTCCTCACGTTAAACTCCTCCGTCAGAGCAAAGTTTGTTCAACATACTAAACGATTTGTATTAACATGCCCTGTGTTTGTTCTTGCTACAGAGAGGCCTACTTAGAAGCGAAACACAAAATGTATTTGCACCAGGACACGCACCCAGGGGGTTGGCACTGCCAGGTATCCGCTGAGGACCATGCCACACTAGGGGCCAACTGCCAATCCCTGAATCCTCCTGACTGGTGCTTCTTGTTCACCTGCCCTTGTCTAGCGAGCAGTAAGAGCAGCAACTGAACTGTGTAGTGGTCAGAAGGATGGACTAGAACCAAGGATGTCCAGATTCAAATCCGCACTGGGTGAGCCAACTCTCAGCCTCATGATGTGATGACAAAATGAACAGGTGGAGAGGAAACTATGCACATTACCTTGAGCTGCTTAGAGGAAAGATATATATACATGTAATATATAAACATACCTCTTCTCCTGCCTTTCTGGGAGGAGATACAGAGTGGGCCCAACAAGAAAGGTAAGTGGTTAGTAGCAACAGCTCTGGCGAGGATGGCCAAGCTCGGGTTTGGGCTCAGGCTCTTGAAATATGGCAACCCTAACTGTTTTAAAATACAGTGGTACCTCGGGTTAAGAACTTAATTCATTCTGGAGGTCTGTTCTTAACCTGAAACTGTTCTTTACTTGAAGCACCACTTTAGCTAATGGGGCCTCCTGCTGCCACTGCGCCGCCGCTGCACGATTTCTGTTCTCATCCTGAAGCAAAGTTCTTAACCCGAGGTAATATTTCTGGGTTAGCGGAGTCTGTAACCTGAAGCGTACGTAACCTGAGGTACCACTGTACTGACTTCTTAATTTGGGTTTCAAAAAAACAGGGGCCGTCTTATACGTGGGGGCATCTTATACACGGAAAAATACGATACTTGCCCCATCCTGGTCGCAAGTAAGGACACACATCTGTTCCACTGTGCTCAAGTACACAATCCCAGTGAGAGGCTACCTCTCTTTCATGCTAGACTTTCCCAGTCAAGAACAGGCCCTGTTCTGCACTTGCCCCTTAACAACATCCTGAACTTTCCCTCGTCAGCAACTGAACGCCTGGCTAGGCCTGGAATTAAGGGCCTGCAGTACATTTTGGTTCACAAGGCAGCACTTTGTGGGAGGAAAAGGTCACAGGAGCTGAGCTTTGATCAGAGTCACCAGAGCAAAAGACAGAACCTTCACTACTGCCCACAACCCTTCAGATAGATTAAGAGTTTCATCTAACACGAGAGAAGGGAGGGGGCAGGGTAAGCAAACAAAGTCCTCTTTATTTACTTGGTTTTATATTGTTGTCTTTAAAATAACCTTTGCTGGTAGCGCAGGAGATCTCCCTCCTCCCACAAATGCCTACAACCAGGAAAGTCAGGTACAGGCTACCTTTTAGGTAAGTCACAGCACTCATAACAACACTATCCAGCTTTTGAAGACTGGTTCTGTTTTAATGGCTCCTTGAAAGATTTGGTTTGGGGTTGGGGGCTGGTTCTGCTACACTCATAACCCCAGCTGCCACCACCCCACCAAATTTAAATTGCATTATCAAGGCCTTTTTATCAGAATTCCTGCTAGCAAAAAGAGTGAAACGATTACCTTGAGTTCCTAGTCCTGCACTGGGATTTTAACCGGCCTGACCTCAATTCTGACCTGCAGACAGGGATCCACATATGGCAAAAGAGACCAAAGGGCAGAATGGGTGTGAAAAAAGTTGCCCTGGCAGGCTGTTGTGGGTTGGGCAAGGATTGCTACAGAGAGAGGCATTGGAGGTTTCCATTTCAAACAGACAAAAGCTATGCAAACAAACACTTCAGATTATTGATCAGAAGAAACTGCCACCCTGCAGAGGACCAGCAGTGAAAGTAAACCGGCCCTTTCAAGAAGGTTTTGCCACGCAGTAAGAAAAAGAATGACTGGTGATCCTAAAATGAACTAGAACCTAACGAATTGATTACAGAAGGCTTAATTACAACTCCCAGGTTTTTGGTTTTTTTATTTAAAAAACCACCACACCTTTGAGTAAATGTGTTGGCATATGAGAAAACCTTGCACTTTTCCTAAAAAAGAAGGTAGTTCTTCATTTGCTTTCGCGTCCAGTTTTTAAATATGCCAGTTAAAATATAGCAGATCCAAAGCATTTTTTAAAAAAACGAAAACCAAGACCCACTAGTTTTGCTAGAGATGCAGGTTTAAAAGGTGTACCAACATCAATTTCAAAACACAAACTGTCCATTTCAGTGGCCTGCAGGTTCTTGTTAAAATGCTGCCACAACACAAACACAAGGAAAAAGCTTATCAATCTTACATTAGGGAGACTTTATATTATACTTCATATAGGATCACTACTGCTGAAGCATGAAACCCTATACTGAGCAAATGGGTCTCTGCACTGCCATGAAGTATTGCACTTAGATGCTCTCCAAATTATTTTTCTTTCTTTCATCCCTTCAAATAACTGGGAGCCAAGCTACCCAGGAGTTTACACCTTTTCAGATCTTAGAACCTGCCTTTAGCACTACATTCATTTGGGGACCAATTTATTTACTTGTTTATTTGTAAGGTGGCAGGACTGCTATTGTAGCTCACCTGAAGTCTGGCTGTGAGGCACTTGTTGGAAGACCAAGGCTCTGAAGGTCAAAGCCACACACTGATTAGATCAAAACAATTAATTTGTCAATTAAAAACTAGACAAAGGAAAGAGAGGCAAGTTGCACTGACTTTATAAAAACAATCTGACACAGAAATGAATTATTCTTTCAGCACAAAGGTGTTTGAGCTCATAGTCACTAAATCTTGTTAACCTCGCCAAATAATCAGGAAGCAATTTTTAATTAACTCTCTTGCAATAGATGCAGTGAAACTATTAAATGTGCATCCTTAGAATTCACTACTATAAGATGTTAATGAATCCTAACAAACTCTCTGGTCACATGGCATATTTTACAACCACCTCCACATACAACTATGAAAGGCATCTGTGTTTGTTTGTTCTGAAATATCCAAGCATCTTTTGCCCCCAGTCTAGCTTTGCTCCACCTGACCTGGTTAGGCCCATGAGAGCTACAATCAAGCTTCTCAAATCCAGGTGAAGCCAAAGTCTACTGTCTGTAGATAGCAGGCAATCTGCTTAAGATAGCAAGCAGCTCAGGACATTGTTTATTACTGTTTCGGCTCTGAACAAGCATACCAGACAATGATCCTCAGAATGCACTGCTCAGCAGAAGCCCAATCGTGTCAGCAGAGCCAGAACCATTTTAAGTGACCATCCCCCCAAGGCATAATAACCTGTGGTCGGAACAGGCAGGAAAATCATTGCAGCAACACTCTCTACTCTGGTCACAATGTACAGCCTAGGATTTACTACCTCTTCTAGAGATTAAACCTGGCCACTGTTCACTCACATGGGGTATTTTGGGTTTGAAACATGCATTGAGATTTGAAGAACTGACCAACAACTAACAATTAGTCAATCACTCTCAAGGCAGCTCAGCTGCAGAATGGCTTGCTCAATCAGCAGACAATGCAGCCAGCCAATTAAGGCAAATCATTACTCCTTGATTTTTTTGATGATTTTTTTCCAATGAAGGCAGAGATTGGGGTTTTCTGGTTCCAAACCAAATGAAGTTATTTCAAGATGTGTTATTATATTGGCCTGATCCAGCCACTGGCACGTATGCAAACAGCAGTGAACACATTTCCATAAGGAATTAGATGAAGAAGGGGGAGAAGCCATTGCTGAACAGTGGCACAGTAGTGGTGCGAGATGTATTTAACATAAGCATGGATTTGAGATACTCAAGAAACCTACTTGCTGCATCATATGACCTGAAGCAAAAACCATCCATATTCCTAACTTAAGTTTTATCAGCATCCAAATCTTTGTACTAGACAGAATGAGACTCCCAGTTACTCAGCTATCCCAAAGGAAGTCTACACATTTCTGGTCTACATCAGCCATGAGCAAACTTTAACAATGATCTGTGTAGCAGCAGTGTTGACTACTCACAGATATCTATCGTTCACACATTGCAGGTTGATTTGGTGGCAAACATGAAACCTTCCAGATGTTCTGGATCACAACTCCCATCCTCCTTGAGCTGAGCATGCTGGCTGGAGCTGATGGGAGTTGCAATTCAACAATATCTGGAGGACCCAACATTGACTACCCCTGCGGTAGACTGGCAGTCCAGCTGAGACTCTGGTCAATTTAAGAAGCAGTTATGCTCAAAACCACTACTATTTTCTTAACAGAGAGGGGAAACGCACCCATTGCTGATAAGGCCACAAGGATTTTGGAAAGGTGGAAGCAAAGATGTCAGCACCTGTTCCACCCCAGCTTGTGCAGCTCTCTTCAGCAACCTATGAAAAGAGGACCATTGAGAAAGTTCACAAACAGCACTGCTCAACAGCTACTACACACTCTTTGCAAGCGGCATTTCAAGGCTACAATAAAGGGGTGTATTGTATGTATCACAGGGTCTCTTATGGAGCACCGCACACCATGGCTAGCTGGATCTCTGCGCTATTATGTCATAGTGTTGCACTCAAGACTGATTTATTCTCTTAACCAACTTCCAAACTTCTTGTCAACCAGGTGTTTCTACTTCTTACCAAGAATGGAAAGGTCAAGCCACAAGCAGGTCAAGCCCATTTGCTATTTAACATCTAGACACTAGAGGCTATGCTCTTTCAGGCTTGGAACTTGCCTCCAACCATTTACACTTTCCAGCATCACACACCACCAGGCAGAAGAGACTTCACAAGCATGCATTACAAAGTTGAAGGACCCATTTCTTCTGCTGTCTGTATCCTGGAAGTGTCCACTCCCAACTGCTTCACATAGCTGTACCACTACTGGAATGAGGGTCAGGCCAGTGTTAGCCCAGTAAATGTTATGACGTAAATGGTTGTTCTAGATTGCAAGTAAGATATTATACAGTACTATGGTTTTTTTATATTATAAAAAAATGGTGCCTTGCTAGATGCTTTAACTTTTCTTCTGATCCTTAAAGTGCTGGCTGGAATGCAGAATTCAAGACTCTCCAACCATAGCCAAAGCTATCACTAAGATGGCATGCTCATCGAACACTTTCCCACTGAAACTTTAAAACACTTCTACAATCAGGTTGCAGAGCAAAATCACTTTGGGAAACTTAAGCAGGGATAGCCTTATCATTAGGCAAAGTAAGGCAACTTGCCTCAAGCAGATGCTATAGCAGCTCCTATGCTATTCCTCCTAAGCCCCCATTCCCTCTCTTGGAGGACAGAGTTGTGAATATTACATGGCATAGCGTGTCCCACCCAAACTGTGAAATCAGTGCTAATTCAAAACTGCCTGTTCAGTTCAGTTACCTTATGGGGAGGGCAAACTTCTTTGCCTCAGGCAGCAAAACATCTTGGGCCAAACCTCAGTTTAAATTATGTGGTATACTATGCATTGTAGAATTCAACGGCCACCCCGACCTCCCCCCCCAAAAAAAACTAGGTCAAAATCACAGAGACCTTGAGGGAGTTAAGGCATCACTGTGTCACTGAAAAGGTCAACCAACAGAAATCACCAAGGTTTATATTGTTTATTGCTCCCTACTTGCACACACAAAAGATGGCTATGCATGTGTGCTTGCTAAATAATTCATAACATCTGGGGACTGCTGGCCTAAACATTTGCTAACATCTTGCCACAAGCATAGAAAGGAGCATCTCTGTTCAGGCTCACAAGTCAGGCACACAGGCTTATTAAAGTAAGCGTGAAGAAGGCCACCTTGGAATCAGCCCAGAAAAAAAGAAGTTAAAACTACAGTTAACAGGACAAGTTTATCCTTGTCTATTGCAGGAGGGGAACGAGAAGCTGCACAAGAGAGCCGCTTATAGAGAACTTGGCAAGGCAGCATGAAATTCAAGCAAGCAGAGGGAAGAGAAGCGTAACCCTAGCAGTTTCCTTTGTCTGGAACTCTAGTTCAGAGCTCTTTGTGAAGCTGAATTTCAATCAGTCCCATTGGGTGGGAGGCAGCAATCCTCTCTCACCCTTGAAACAGTCACAAGGGACTGCAGAGCACATCATCCTCCCATGGTAAAAGGGAAAAGGAATACCCCCCTCAAAAAAGGGGAGGTGAGAGAATCTTCTAAGGCTGGAAATGATCGATAGGCAAGAAAGCATACTCTGCAGCTGTCGCTTTGGGATAACAGACTGGTTACAAAGTGGGCTTTTTGTGTGTGGGGGGGGGGAGTTAGTACATAAATACACAGCCACTGCCTTCATACATCAAAGGAACTTTTAACTTTTTGAGCGGGTGCAGAAATCTAATATTTCAAGTCACCCACTACTCTTCAGTGGGGACAGAAAAGCACAGAAGATTTCAGAGCCACACTCACAAACCTCCTTCCTGCAAAAGCAGAGACACCCTACAGGGCTACCTTCTCCTTTTCAAACGCCTCCTTTCCGAAGTGACCTCCCTCCCTTTGGATCCGCACAAGCTAAAACAAATGCTTCAAAGCCTTGTAAGCGCGCCTGCCAGCAGAAGTTGTCGACTACCCCTTTGGGGAAGAATTTCCCACGCTGATCCACGCGGAGGCCAGAGGAGAGCTGGTTTGTTTGGGCTTCTCCTTTGCTTTAGGATTTAGCACTTGCCAAAACTGCTACTCGCTCCCTTCCAAGCGCGTTTATACCTAAGCAAACTCCAGGGTTGTGTGCGGCTTCCCGCAACTCTCCCTCTCGCTGGCTCGCGCTTTGGTCTCTGCGCACAAACACACAACACACACACACACACACACACACACACACCGAGCTGCAGTACTCATCCCCGAGCCGTAGCGTTCATTCACGGAATTTTAAAGAGACACGCTCGCTTTTTGTCGAGACAATGGGAAAGCCTCCCTCCGACAAGAATAAAACAAGATGCTAGCTAACTGGATCACCTTGACTCTCCAAATGCCAACCCAATTAGCCTCCTCTTTGCCCAGCTAGGATGATCAAAACCAAACAGCGATTCCAGTCGATTCTTTCCCATGCTCTCCCTCCCCGCCCTCGCTCCCCTTTTGCTCCCTTGGGAAAAGGCATTGATGGGAAAGGGGAGAGATGGGAGGAAGGGAGGCGGCGGCCAATCAATGGGTTGCAGATGCATTAGCCCAGAAAACAACGGCGGCTCGCTGCCTCCCAGCCCTACAAACATTCGCAGTTCCGCAAAAAGCCGCTCCTTATTTTAGAAAGTCCAGTTCTGCAACGCTGCGCTCTGCGAGGGGGTTTTGTCCGAGGGAGGAGCTCTTGATAAGAAACCCCCTTGTTCTTAATTTACAGAGAATTCTCCACACGCACCTTTTTATTGCCTTTCTTTAAAAAAAACAAACCTCCAGAACGTCACCTGTAAATAGCAAGGAAGCAACAACGGAAAGGGGTTGCAAAAGCAAACAAGAATCTCTGAGCTAGCCAGGGAAAGGCAGATGAAAGGGAGGCGCTTTCTTCCCAAGAAGAAAAGGGCAAGGCACTCCCTTCCCGCAAAATTTCCCTGCAAAGGGAAGTTGAGAAAGCAGCGGCAGCAAGGTTAAGTAGACAAAGATCCTCCTGGCAAGGCAGGGTTTCCCCTTCTTCCGACGAGCACCCTTTACCCCACGCCGTCCCTTTCCTGTACACACCCACCAAACCCTCGGAAAACACCTGGCGCCTCCCCGTCCTCCTCCCCCCCCGAGGCCAGCAAGCCAGGCACCCCGCCCCTTCTCACCCGTACCTACTCGGGACCCCTTGGCTCGACGGGAGGGCTTGCAATATGTTACCGGCTCAGCTGCTTCGTTGCTCCGTCCCCGCATTTCCACCCCATGCCCGCGCCTGCCCAGGGCTCCCCGCCGGCGCGTTCCTCTCCGGCTTCAGACTGCTCAAGCTCCCTCCCTCCTCCCCGCTTCCCCGCCCCGCCGTCCAAGTCACCGACCCGTCTGTGACGTCGCGCCACCCAAAGGCCAATAGGCGAAGGCGACGTCATCAGGCTAGTCCGGGTCTCCTCCATTCAAAATCTGAATGCCTCGCTCCGGCTCTTCCCGGTGCCTTGTAGAGGTGGAGGAAGGCAGGGCAAGGGCGGGGGGAGAGCCAGAAAGGGATTGACACATCGCTCAGCCTCGCTAATGGGGTTTCCTGAAAGTTCAAGGCTTTTGTGGGGTTTGTGTTGTCAAGCAGGCGAGCCCACGTTACCCGAAGCCCGCTGCAAACTCGGCGGCGTCGGAATTAGCTTGCCATTGTCTCAGCGAAAGGCATACTTATTTTTTCGCCCGGCATAGGGAGTCCTTGAACAAAAAGGCCAGCAACAAAATCAGGCGGGGGCAGGGCAGATGCTCATCTCTGCGCTGTTTCAAAGCACTGCTTTCCAGTCTACCTTTCTCGATTTATGGCAGTCAGGCAATTATAGCCCGCCCACCCCCTACTCTACTCTTTTAACTGTAAGGGCTAGCCAGCCGCTTTTTAAAAAATGAAACAAGAGGTCTAGAAGTACAGTGGTACCTCGGGTTACATACGCTTCAGGTTACAGACTCCACTAACCCAGAAATAGTACCTCAGGTTAAGAACTTTGCTTCAGGATGAGAACAGAAATCATGCTCCGGCGGCACGGAGGGAGCAGGAAGCCCCATTAGCTAAAGTGGTGCTTCAGGTTGAGAACAGCTTCAGGTTAAGAACAGACCTCCAGAACGAGTTAAGTACTTAACCCAAGGTACCACTGTATGTGACCAGAATCCAAGATTCTGCATTAGAAGGCTAAGACAAAGCCCATTTCTTTCTTTTACCCTTTAAGAATTATAATTTACAATTGTACATTGCTTTGGGATGCATCATGGGAATTTATTCATAACCATTAAGTTTTATGTATTCACAATAAATATTTCACCTTTCAATGAATCATAGAATCATAGAATCATAGAGTTGGAAGAGACCACTAAGGCCATCGAGTCCAACCCCCTGCCAAGCAGGGCCAAGGTAATTAACAATTTAAAAGAGACCAGCAAAATAACAAATTCAAAAATAGATATAAGCAAAATACAGACAAATGAGCATGGGAAGTGTTATCCATATAAATAGTAGTGAGATATGTGGATTTCCTTTACCATACAATTTATTAGCAAGCAATGTACAGTAAATGACAGATCTTTAAAATTCCAGACTCCTATCATGGCCAATGGCCCAGGGATAATGGAAGTTGTAGTCCAATAATGTCAGGAGGGCCACTGGTTCCTCACTACTGCTCTATAGCCACACAACAGGATGTACTGAGTACAAGACTGGGTCAATTATTTCTTCACTGTGGAGATTAACATTTGCTACGCTGCCGGTTTATGGAACAAGCCACTGGCAAAGCATAAAACAGACAGGAGGAGCTCCTGCTTACTACTCATCCAACACTTCCTCTGTGCTTTAGTGCTAGCCTTGTGGCATTTTGCCAAAACTGCTCCCTGTTCTTCCATCTCCACTTGGACAGTAGCCCACTGGTGATGGTTAAAAGGGAATCCCAATCTGATGTGTCATCTGATGGAGACAGCTTTTATTGCTCCCATATGTACTTCCAGTAGAAAGAAATTGAGGCGCCTGCAATTTTAACACCAACATTGATTCTGGAGGGATGTCTCACGCAAACAATATGTTTGCAGATAACAGTTCTGTTGGCCCACAGAAAACATACTTGACTTGAGGTTTGCAGTGCAGAACTACACGGAGTCAGTTGGGCAGCGTATTGAAAGCTGAGACAGAAAGAAAGTAAAATAATGGTATAGTGAATTGGAACAAGATCCACTTAGTCCAGCATTTTATTTCCAACCACAGATTGACAGATGCCTCTGAGGAACTCTGAAGAAGGGAAGTGAAGCTGTTGGCCTTTACTTGTTGTTTGTTATTAGCATATAAACCTGGAAATTCCAGGTAACTGTCATGGCTGTTGAGAGAGCCACCATGGATTTGCCTGTTCCAGGGGTGGAGTGGGCTATTGCCCCCCATATGCTGCTGGACTACAGCTCCCATCTTCCCTGAGCATTGGCTATGCTGACAGGGGCTGATGGGAATTTGGGTCCAACAACATCTGGAGAAACACAGATTATACCAGCCCTGGCCTAATCCTTTCTAAAGAGGTCTCAGGGAGTGGATCTCTTCATAGTCAATACCATTAATTATTCATGTTGCTTGAAGAAAATGGTCAAAGTTAGTCCAGTGATATAGATTGCAGTCCTGTATGCATTAATACTGTAACTTGGAGACAGGTTCCATTGACATTTATGGGACTCATTTTGTACATTGCTGGAAAACAATTAAGCATTTTTTAAAAATGTAAATAAATAGGACTAGCTTTTGAGCAGGCAATTTTTGCCCCATTTAACCAGATTAAATGGCAAAGAACAGAGTCGTATTTATAGCTCCACTGACACGTCATGCCCTGGTCCTTTTCAAGCACCTTGTTCTTATGTCCATTATAATTCTGATGTAGGAGTGCCACTTGTTGTCAGATGAGCTGTCTAGGTTCATATATTTCATGCTAGGTAAGCCCTTGTGTTTCCATCTGAATAGTTTCCAATACTCTGTTGAATATCATAACCTCCATAGGTGGAACTGGTGACGGTGAGTGGTTTATGATCCACATTTTTAATCACGAGAAATCTGAGGCACCATGAGTTTCCCCAGGTGTTCTGCTGGAGCAAGAGACAGGCACAGTTCTCCCAATCTGCTATCCAACACACCACTCTTCTTTCTCTTTGGAGAGTAACAGTTCTTGATTTGTAACTCCAGCTAATTTTAACCAATAGTGCACACAGTTTGGAAAGTACCCCAGTCAGTGCTGGTATATTGCATGTCTGTATGAGACACAGCAGTCAGGAGAGATTAAAATCAGTCTCTTGAGCTGGGCTGGAAATGCTGGATGTTTAGATACCTAAAGGGAACTTGGCAGAACAAGCATGTGGTGGAGTTGAAAAGCTGCCCATTGGGCAGCAGCCAGTCTTGATACTCAGCCACTTGGGCTTGGCAGTGGTTGGCACAGAGGCCTGGGGGCATGGAACCATTTTAGGATCGCATTTTAGGATCCCATCCCAATGGAGATGTTTGTCTGCTGCTGCCAACCTCTCAGCTCTCCTTCAAGAGAAGAGCTTTGAAAAACCCATTTGACATCCTTTTGCTCAGATTAGGTATTTTATTTTAGCCACTCCAAAGGACACAATGGAAAAGAACTGGGGAGGGAAACCATTGATTGATGCTATTTTCTTCTTTTTCTAGGCAGATAAAACAAGCCAGACCTCTGAATTCCTCTGAACAGTAATTAGACCCGTGAAACAATTGCACAATGGCCTTATCTAATTAAATGCACTGGTAGCCAGGGGAACCCTTTTTGGAATGACACAACCTAATAAAGGTGGGTTTTCTCTCCTGGCTCCATTATCTTCCAAAATGTATCAAAGAGTGAAAGAAGCAGTGCTAGTTGTCCTCTGTTTTATTGTTCCTCTAATAAATGTGTTACTAAATTTCAAACTGGTACATTTTAACATTATTCATTTAACTAAGTGCCTTGAGAGAGGCTTGGAACAGTTTGAGCAAATACAACAAGGAGCTGTTATTTACAGAGACTCTGCATGTGAAGAATTTATGTTGGATTCAAATAATCTGGAGTTTTAGATTAATGAGAGAAAGATAAAGGACTTGGTAAACACCTGCTCTCTTTTGCATGTGGTGGGAGCTGATTCTTAACATTTCCAAGCTTGTGTGTGCCCCCCCCCCCCATTTCGGGGCCCTAAGCATCTCAGAAGCCACTTTTGTTTGTTAGAATGTGACTGCACACAATTGCAGAAATCACCCCACTGTTACAGCCTATCCTGTGACATCTGTCACCATCTGCAGCTCATGACCACTTATCTAGTTTCAGGCATTTTTAATTTCTCCACACTGGAGAGGGTGGCTGCTGTTCCCTTGTCATGTGATAATGTATCAGTTCCCGTGATTTTCAGCAAAAGAGGGTTTTTAAGGTACCTAGACCAAGAAACAGTTCTAGCAAATGCACCACACTGGATTGCTCCTTGTAACTGATTGGTGAGAAGCCCTGGCCTACAGAGGAATTATCTTAATGATTAAACTATGCTTTCACTTATCTCCAGCTTATATGCAAGCCCAAGGTAATCAGGTTCCTGAATCATTCACCTTGCTCTTCTGAGTAGGTGATTTGAGGTGAGCCTTCCGGGCAGTTGTGCCCTCCCAATTGTATTTTGATGGCTCAAGGCATTTTAATTATTCAGATGCACTAAAAACACACACACACCTCAGTGCCTCTTCTTTCTTTGGAAATTGATGATGTCTCAAAATTCCAACCATCGCCTCCGGTCATAGCAGCGGTCCCAGAGACTCATTTAATTATCTTCCAGGTTTACTAGAGAGTCTTGTCAGGGTATAAAGGTTGTTGTGGCATTTTGATGAGAAGAAGGACTCTGGTGCAGGTGAAGGGAGCTCTCTGGCTGGTCAGATCAGATTCCATCTGAGGATATGTGATGTGATGTTTCAAGGGACTGAAAAGAACAGCTATTTCTGTTGCCAACCATGGCTTGGTCACTAATGCCCAAGGAAAACCCTGATTACGCTGCGAGAGGACTGCCGGCCGTTTCCACACACACCCTAACAAAATGTGAGGACCGTTAGAAAAACCTGCTTTTCCTACCTCATTAGCAGTGCTCTGAATCCCAACCATGCTCATGGGTTCTCTGCTGGTTTACAATGGACAAACAAGATGGCTTTGCCTCACTGTCAGCCTCCTCCTGCTTGGAGAATGTCCTGTCACGTTAATCCAACTTTCCTGTGGAGGAGAGGACCGGGAATGGTAATTAGGATTGCTAGAGTGCCATTATCTCACATGGGAATCTGCATACACTGCAAAGTTCTGAAGGACCCCTACCCAGCTTATTGTTATTTGTATCCAACCCTTCCTCCAAGAAACTTATTGCAGCATACAACAACCCTATGAAGTAGGTTAGGCAAAGAAGACAGCGGTTGGCCAAGGTTGCTTTAATTGAATCCATATCTGTATTCAGCAATGAAACTAGGTTTCTTGGTCCTGATCCAACACTCCAGCCACTACACCACATCGGTTTACACCCCCAGACCCTTCAGTTGCCCACCTACTGCCCCTCTCCCAAAGCCCAGACATCCCTTCCTCATTCTGCTTGCAACTGAGGGGAGATTGCATCTTTCTTTTGAAAGCTGGTATTGGAATGCTTCTGTAATAAATGAAAATCTGCCCTTATTCCCTTATGGGGGACACAAGAGCCCTTATAGAGTCCTTTGTAGGTTCTCCATCTGTCGGAGAAAAGAACAGAGGCCAACCAGAGAATATTGAGAAGCAAAGCAGCTCATAAGCCTGATCTTTATTGAACTGTTGAAACAGGGTTCCCCCTTCATACAGGAGAAGGAGGAGGACCCCAAACAAAGGTGTGCCTGACCTTATATAGACATTTTAAATTGCCCGCCCTGGAGTCCAAGACCACCCTCAGAAACATCATACATACATCACAGAAAGGGGTGGTCTCCAACAGAAATCTGAGTGTGTTGTTTACCTCCTGTCTGGCAGGTTACCTGTTAATGCTTACTTGATTGGATACCCTGGGGAGCCTGGCCAGTCTTTTGTAATGATAAATACTTAGTTCCTGAGCCAGGTCACCGGCTCACCCTAAAGACAGGATTTGTGAAGGAAAAGACAATGGGGAGGCTTTTCCATTTCCTTCGACCTTGCAATGAAAACATTTGGTCAGTTTGGGACTCAAAATGGTTTCATGGCTGTTTTCCTGTGCTGCTTCAGACATGTGGTTTATATATTTATGTATGTGTTTGCTTGGTACATTTATGAACATTTATTATTATATATATATATCTCCCTCCTTATTTATTTTATTTCAGTTGGAAATCCAGGTTTTAATCCCCATTCAGCTGTGAATCTCACCGGGCGACCTTGGTCAATTGCTATCTCTCAGCCTGTTTTACCTCCCAGAGTTGTTGTTGTGAAGACAGAATGTTGCTCTGGAGGAAAGACTACAACAGATGAACAAATGAACCCCCTCTGCACCCACTCTTTATCTGGTTTGGGAATGGTATAACAGCAGAGTCTCACCTTCAAAGGACTGCAGCTAGGAGCTGCATTGCCCCGCCTAATAATTTTTAAAAGTGTATTTATGCTGTAACAGCTCCCATTTAAAGAATTAGAGCATTATTTTTTTAAATAGTGGAATTTTTAAAAAGTGGTTACAGTGGTGCCTTGGTTTAAGAACAGCCCAGTTTACGAACTATTTGGTTTACGAACCCTGCAAAACTGGAAGTAGTGTCCTGGTATGTGAACTTTACCTCGGTCTAAGAATGGACCTCATTAGGGAAAGCGTGCCTTGGTTTAAGAATGGTTTTGGTTTAAGAACAGATTTCCGGAACGGATTAAGTTCGTAAACCGAGGTACCACTGTGTTGTTGTTGTTGTTTAGTCGTTTAGTCATGTCCGATTCTTCGTGACCCCATTAGCCGGAGCACGCCAGGCACTCCTGTCTTCCACTGCCTCCCGCAGTTTGGTCAAACTCATGCTGGTAGCTTCGAGAACACTGTGCGACCATCTCATCCTCTGTTGTCCCCTTCTCCTTGTGCCCTCAATCTTTCCCAACATCAGGGTCTTTTCCAGGGAGTCTTCTCTTCTCATGAGGTAGCCAAAGTATTGGAGCCTCAGCTTCAGGATCTGTCCTTCCAGTGAGCACTCAGGGCTGATTTCCTTCAGAATGGATGCGTTTGATCTTCTTGCAGTCCATGGGACTCTCAAGAGTCTCCTCCAGCACCATAATTCGAAAGCATCAATTCTTCGGCGATCAGCCTTCTTTATGGTCCAGCTCTCCATACATCACTGCTGGGAAAACCATGGCTTTAACTATACGGACCTTTGTTGGCAAGGTGATGTCCCTGCTACCACTGTATTCCCCTCTAAAAGTGGGAGTGCTCCAAACTCCACCTACTTGCCCTCCCCACTTGATTCAGGGTGGATTTTTCAAGTATGGCATTGTTGCCTTTTTACTTGCAACCAGTCCAGGCGGAGGGCACTGCCTGTCAGCTTCCTTTCCCTTAATCTCAGTGCTGTAGAATTTAGCGGGGAGGCATTTAGGGGCAAAATTAGAGTGAGTTGGCTTTGCCTGCTATTGACTCTGGTTCCACCTCCTTTTGGTCTCCGTGCCTTCTACTCTTCAGAGCAACAGGCAGCACTGTATCTTATCTCTCACTTTGATCTGGGCTTTGGACTAGTCAGAAGCAACACAATTCCCCCTTGCTAGCTCTGCTTCTAATAATCTCTCCACACAGGGTGCAAAGTAAAAGGGTCACTTAGTTCAAGTTCTGCAGGAAGGTCCCGTGTGAAGCAAAAGTTGCCTTATACTTCAAGTCAGTTGTGTAGTGGAAAGAGAATGCAGGCGAGTGAAACTTCAGGACTATTTTCGCCAAGCAGGACATCATCTTCTGCCACAGTAAATTCATTTGTTCTGGCAAGTCAATAAGGCTTTCTGGGTTGTTTGTGGCAGATTAGCAGAGAGGAACAGATGGAGGGAAATAATAAAGCAGAGGCTAATGCATATTTCCTTTTCTTTAACGGGGTTCCTACTTCACGCTAACAGTTTAAACCGTAACACTTGTTTACAAGATCCTTGTTTGCATTTCTTATTAAAAGCTGAAGGCTGGAATTCATGTGGATGTGGATCTTTTGCTAAATCTCAATGTGTTTTGAACCTAAGCAGTCTGGACGTAAGCATCAATGAGTTCATCTGGAGCTTACTCCCAGGAAACTGAGGGTGGTGGCCAACAAAGCAGTTCTGTTAGCAGAAAAACTTTGGGCTGTGTAACAGAACTTCCTCTCACCTTCCTTTCACCACTTGCCCCCTAAATCTGTTCTGGTGGTTCCTTCAAAACCCTGCAGCCAATTTGGGGAGGGTGCAGCAAGGACACCTGGGGAGAGAAGAAGGAGAAGTTCCATTGTGCAAACGGAAATCCATGTGCTAACAGAGTGAGTTAATTGGATACCACCCTATGTGTAGGATTGCACCGCAGTGAATTCTCTGCAATGTGTAGAGAACTTAGGGAAGGGAGAACATGTCTTACTTTGTGCTGGGCATTCAGGGGATTGGTGAGCGGTAGACACCATAATTGTCTATGGTCATCTGGCTATTGCCACTTTCTCTTGGGATGCAGGAGCTTTGCTTAAAGAAAGAGATAGGGGAGGCAGACAGCTCATGAATTTCCAGAATGTGGGTCACACATTGCTGTGCATAGCTAGCATGCATCCAGTGTAAGTCCAACCTGTACATTTGCTCCAGTGCACAATATCCTAAATCCTTAGCTCCTTAGGCTTCACTTATCATTTCCCATTATTAAACCGGCAACTAAATGTACTTATGAGAACAAACAGTGATGGGTAATGGTGGGAGGGGTTAAGGAAGCGGATTTGCACTCCCCATAGCTTTGATCACGGGGCTTTTTCTCCCCCTGCTATTTGTGAGCTATTTGCTGCCTCCTTCCATGCTTGGCAAAGTGCTGATAAGTGGCTGCCTTTTGCCCTTGGGAGATGCTCAAGCCATCACAGTGCAAAACTCAGCAGTGCTGTCAAGGCTGATTGACTCCCAGCGGTCTGATCCTCAAAGACAACTAGCTCATCCCATTCCCCTTGTAAGCATCGGCAGCTGGGTGCCTGCTAAAGCCATTGACAAGTTAGCTCCGTGAAGCTGAGATGCCAACCATCTTCTTCTCCTTACATACCACTCCCCCCCCCCCCAGCAAGAGAAAAAGCACAGCATAAATTAAGAAAGCAAGCGCTAAATTCTGTGGAAGTTCAATTTGCAATTCTAATTTGGTAACTGGACATTAGCTTTTCATAGGTATGAAGGACAGTAATATTCTGATTTCACAACACCCTGACTCACCTCAAATACCCTTTAATTTCTACCTTTATAACTTGGAAGGCTTTGCCATGCTGATAGGGGCAGGCATAGATGCAGATGGCTCCAGATTCAGTCCATTGCATCACTAATTAAAAGGATCACAGATAGCAAGGCGGGGAGGCCTCTCTGCCTGAAACGTTTGGAGGGCCCCTGCTGCTTGGAGAAGAGGAATGAGCTAGATGGACTAATGGCAGCTTCCTCTGCAAAAGAGAAAATGTGTCTGCATGACTTCAGCTGTTTTTCACGAATGTCACTAAGACTGCAATGCAAGCACACACTCCTGGGAGAAAGCCTCATTGAACATTGTGGGAATTACTTCTAAGTATACATGGAATAGGGACGCGGGTGGTGCTATGGGTTAAACTACAGAGCCTAGGACCTGCTGATCAGAAGGTCGGCGGTTCAAATCCCCATGACAGTGTGAGCTCCCGTTGCTCGGTCCCTGCTCCTGCCAACCTAGCAGTTTAAAAGCACGTCAAAGTGCAGGTAGATAAATAGGTACCACTACAGCGGGAAGGTAAACGGCATTTCTGTGCGCTGCTCTGGTTCGCCAGAAGCAGCTTAGTCATGCTGGCCACATGACCCGGAAGCTGTGTGCCGGCTCCCTCAGCCAATAAAGCGAGATGAGCGCCGCAACCCCAGAGTCGGCCACGACTGAACCTAATGGTCAGGGGTCCCTTTACCTTTTATATATGGAATAGAATTGAGATGTAAGGATGATCTTTGCTCTGGAACAAGTCCTTGAGGAATGCTGTTATGACAGAAAATGGTGGCAAAGAGCCGTGTTTGCGTGGCATGGGTTTCTGCTTACAGTGCTATGAAATGCATAACCTAATGTGACCATTGATTGTTGAAACAGGCCACATTGTAACTCAAAGGCATTTATTTCCCTGTTCACCATCACTTTCCCACTAAGAAAAAGAAAGGCCCATTCACATGTAGCCCACTGGCTATACCTGTTCACTGTCTAAGCTGGGCTTGATGTTTCTCAACAGCCCTAGGTGCAGGCCAGTTTTCTCTAGCTGGTGACAATGGAAATTATGTGACATGTCTGATGAATTTGATGCTGCTTTATCATCGTGAAGAGGCTAGAGTGCAGGGCTTTGTTGGAGAGTCCATGGTACATGTAATGTAATTGCTTCTTTGCTGCAGATGCTCACAAGCATGCTTGGAAAACGTTCCACCGCTCATAATAACAAGCATATACACAGAGCCAAAACATGCTTATTAATTATTCCATAGGTCTATGGCTTCCCCTCTGCGTGTGTCCTTGCTTGTCCTCTCTAAAGGGATACAAAAATGTGTCTATTACATTCTGGGATCCCATCCCATTTCCACTCTTACGCTTAACTTGGAGAAATGTATTCTGCCAAGCAGAGCTAAGGGACACGTTATAACATTGCTAAATGGAACTCAATTGCTGTGTAGGGGAATTGGTGTAATCTGTAAAGTGCAGAGGCTTTGAAGATGTGATTGGCTTCGGTTTATTTTCACAACTTTATCAGGGCCCCTTCGGACTTCTTTTGTGGGTGTATTCAGCAACAAGTTATTAACACAATAATAATGATAATAATAATAATTTGTTAGTTGTACTGGACTGTCCGCACATTTTCTGCTTCGTTTTAGTTTTAGTTGTTCAGCAATGCTTCCCAAATGGTACGGCATTATCGCCATCTGGAGGGACATTCTTGTGCTATATAGAGAAACAAAAGCGGGACAGCCCCCCACCCCCCGCAGAACATTCGTGGTATGAAAAACTACAGGGTTTAAGTAGGAAGCTATGGGCCATGCCTCCTGCCAACCTAGCTGTTTGAAAGCATGTCAAAGTGCAAGTAGATAGATAGGTACCACTCTGGGGGGAAGGTGGAAGAAGAGTTTGGATTTGATATCCCACTTTATCACTACCCTAAGGAGCCTCAAAGCAGCTAACAATCTCCTTTCCCTTCCTCCCCCACAACAAACACTCTGTGAGGTGAGTGGGGCTGAGAGACTTCAGAGAAGTGTGACTAGCCCAAGGTCACCCAGCAGCTGCATGTGGAGGAGCGGGGATGCGAACCCGGTTCACCAGATTACGAGTCTACTGCTCTTAACCACTATACCACACTGGCTCCCAGTGTTTCCGTGCGCTGCTCTGGTTTCGCCAGAAGCAGCTTAGTCATGCTGGTCACATGATCTGGAAAAACTGTCTGCGGACAAATGTCAGCTCCCTGGGCCAGTAAAGCGAGATGAGCGCTGCAACCACAGAGTTGTTCGCGACTGGACTTAACTGTCAGGGGCCCTTTACCTTTACAGGCCATGCACTGCTTGGAAACATAGCAGAATGTCTGTCCCAAAACAGTTGCAGGTACAGACAGTTTTGGACTGCAATTGGCATTGCATATAAGCAAACCAATGCTATCATGAGTACAAGTCATTGAGAAAAAAAGACACTGAAGGAGACCTTGGTGGTTCATGGCTGTGAATCAATTAAAGCAGTGGTCATTTAGCATGCCTTGGAGAAATGTGCTCTTGCCCTCTCTGCTGATGTACTCAAGCTTGCCTTGCCCTTCTCCACCAGTATTCAATTCCTCTGTTGCTTCGTCTCTCTAATTTAGCACGTTACCCCTTGAGCTCTTCCTCACATTCTTGTGGCCTCCATTTTGAATGCCATATTCTCAACAGCATGGGTATGTGTGTGTGTGAGAGCTGACTCTCAAACATTTGCCACCGCATCAGCAACTTTTCCTCATGAAGGCTGGGAGGTTTGTTCTATCCGCCTTCCCATCTCAAACAGAGAGCTGTGGCTTTGGGAAAACATGTGCTCTCCATATGTGTCAGTACAAAAAATGTGGGCTAAAAAAAGGGAGGGTGGAGAGGGGAGAACTGAAATCCTGTTTCTAAAAGCTGGGAAAGAGCATAAATCTCCAAGCAAATGGAGGAGGGATAAAAAAATAAAATAATATATTGCAAAATAAGCCCACAGCCAAGTAACCTAATGGGAAGCTAGCCACAGATATGTTGCCATAGAGACAGAAGATGCTTAGCACTGCCGCTGTGGGGGGAGGGGAAGGCTTTGCATGGCCTCCTGGTGGGCTCAGAATTGCCTTTCCTCCTCCATCCTTTTCCCCTCCCCCATTCCAAGCTCTTCCTATGGAGGTTAATCCTTGGGGTTGGAGCAGCAGCAGGCAGGCAACAAAATCTTCCACCCAGCATCTGGGATGTGTGTATGTTGAAGGAAGGTGTGTGTGTGTGTGTGTGTGTGTGTGTGTGTGTGTGTGTGCTTCCTAGCAGGATCAGGAAGAAAGGCCCCGCAATCTAATTCCATTTGCTAAGCTCCATAACAGAAGAAAAACTATCTATGACTCTGTCTGACACATTTACTATTTATGGCATGAATCAGAGAGCTGTGGGCATTCGCATTCCTCCACAGCCCTGCTTCCCATCCACAGTAAGGCATGGTCTGTGGCACATGTATGACTTTTTGTTCCAAAAGCTGGTCTCCGTTTCATTCTCATAGATACCTCCTACATTGGGGGGGAACCACTTAAGAGTACAATTCCCTTATAATGGTCTAGAAATGAAGTGGGACATATGGATAGCTCAGTTGGTTAGAGTGTGGTGCTGATAACGCCAAGGTTGCAGGTTCAATCCCCATTTGGGACAGCTGCCTATTCCTGCATTGCAGGGGGTTGGAAGAGATCAGGGGTTGTCAACCTGGTCCCTACCGCCCGCTAGTGGGCGTTTTAGGATTCTAGGTGGGCGGTGGGGTGGGTTCTGAACCTTCCTTCCATTGAGCACTGGTGGGCTGTAAGGAAATTTTACCATCAAGAAAGAGGCATTAGTGGGCGGTAGGTATAAAAAGGTTGACTACCCCTGGACTAGATGATCCTCAGTTCCCCTTCCGACTCTGTGATTCTGTGAAATGCAAACTGGGGTAGATGTGCATGTTTATCCACCATGCAAATGTTTGTGGGGTTTTGAAACGCAAAAGGGCCACTCCTTCACAAGCAAGCCGTGTGTATGTGTGTGGGTGTGTGCGCGCCATATGGCATTAATACACCAGAAATTATAGCTGAACTACTGTTTTGCACGTGTTCACATATGTGCATAGTCCTCCCCACCCAATATGAAAATACACTGAAGTCTTTGGGCATACTGAACTTCTATTTAAAATGCTACAACACAATACTAAAAAGGTAATAAAATGGCAGCTGGCAGGAAAATGGTTTCAAGCAGTTTAAAAGCAATAAGATGAAACACTGGAGAAACAGTGTAAGAATAATACTTGAGGAAAGAAGAGAATTGACAACACCCACAGGGCTGGGGAACCTGTGGCCCTCCATAAGTTTTTGCACTACAATTCTCCATCATCCTGACCCTGACCATTGGAGCTGGGGCCGATGGAAGGTCGAGTCCAACAAAATCTGGAGGGAAGAGTGTTCTCCACTTCTCCTATAATGCCCAGTATGGCCAAGACACAGGCGAAAAGGCTTTGAGAAATCTCTGCTCCCCACTGTGAACATCAACAGATGCTCAACCAGCACTCTCCCTTTATTAAGAACCTCAGCTGCTCACTTGTGTTTTGCATCTGCTTTGGCTTCCATGTAACAGGACTTAACTAAGGCAACCAGGAAAGAAAGGGGCCACTTTAACACAGGAGCTGAGCCACAGGTGGGAGAGGAATGATATTAAGTGGATGAGGTTAAGTAGAGGAGAGCTAAGGCCCTTCCACCAAAACCTGCAGTACCTGCAAAAGCAGGGGAGGCTGGTCTATTAAGGCAAAATGTACTTGCTTACGTAGCACAGTTTACATACTGCTCGATGGTAGTAAAACTTCTAAGCAGTTTACAATAAATATAAAAAACACTAAGGTTGAAACACACCAACACAGCTGGATAGGATTGTCTAAACTAGGTGATACAAGCAGTCTGGGGGTGGCACTAGCTGGCACTTTTTGCTTCTCAGTCTCAATGTTGCTGCTGTAGAACTCAGCAAGGAGGGTGGTGGGGGCAAAAATAGAATTAGTTGGCTGTGCCTGTTTTTGGCTCTGGCTCTACCTACTCTGGACATCTCCAGCTTTCACCCTACAAGTCCCAATAGGCACCAGTTGCCACTGCCTGCAAGCATCTTCTTGACCCTACTGCCGACAACTTCCGTGCTGTTTCTTCACCTACAGTCACACACACCCTTCTTAAATCTTCATTTCTAGCTCTGGGAACTTCCTCCCTTAGAGCAGGTCAAGGTCTTCCCTTGGCTTTGACCCTTTCCCAAGGACGGAGTGTCCCTGACCCTTCTGCCCTGCTTTTCAATGCTCCTCTCTTTAATGGGTTTCAGACTCGCCAATTAAATTACCAGTCACCAAGGCAGCTGCTCAAGAGAAGCCTTTATTACCTATTCCCTGGCTCTGAGTTAATCCCTTTCAAGTGAGCAGCCACATTATCCAAGCAAGAGGCCCCATCCTCACATAAATGGTTAATTAAATCCTAGTCTGCAGGGTGCCAGCTGGCCACTTTCCCCTCTCAATAACCTCCTGCCAATAATGCTGGTGCTTAATGATGGGGCAGATATTAGAATAGAGGGCTGTGCCCTATAATGTATGGAATTAGCTTTATTAATATAGCCCTTTTTTACACCAGTAGGAAGAAGATGGAGGGCTACACAAGTGAAAATACAAGACAGCCAGCTGAGTTGGGCTTTCTCCACCCACTGCTTGAGTAAGCAGATGAGTTTTAACTTCTATTTCTGGGAACTTATTTCCTGAGTTTCCCATCTGAGTGTGTGTGGAATTATCAAGAGGGCAACTTCTGCTGCTCACAAAGTATAACCAAACAATACTATGTCAGAGAAAACGCTCATATAGGCTGGTTCATACATGCACATAAGCACATGATTTCTGTGTATGAATGTATGGATTGATTCCATTGAAACCCCGTGTGTCTAAGGAAACACAAATGTTCTACCTGTTCAGTGTCTGATGGCTTGTTCACACATGAAAGCCATCAATTAACCTTCTGGAACAGGGGTTCCTAAACTACTCCACACAACCACCTAATGGATCACTTGAAAATTGCTGGGACTCTGGAGGAACCACTTAATGGTTTTTCTGCCTTTTGCAGAAAATTTCAATGCACTGTACTAGATGCTGTATGATTTTCAATTGCATTTTATTACATTACAATTTTGAATTCAAATTGTAATTCAATAGATAAAAAATAAAAGCTGCAACAAAATACACACACACATATATAATGCAATGGATACATGCAGGGCCAGATTTAGGTTTGATGAGGCCCAAAGCTACTGAAGGTAATGGGGCCCTTTATATGTCCAGCTGTCCTTTGTCAACAACAAATTGTCGCTGTTTTTTGTGTTGAATATTTTAGGGAGCAGGCTAGCAAGGCGGGGGGGGGGCATTACTTACATCATAGGAACCTACACAACACAAAACACTGTTGCTGTAGGTAGGTTTTATCTTTTATTATGGAAATGTACATCCAGGTATTTTCCCCTTTAAATTTTTTTGGGGCCCCCAAGAGAGTGGGGCCCTAAGCTATAGCTTGTTTAGCTTATACATAAATCGGGCACTGGATGCATGGAACAAGAAATTGAGGGAATTTACTGAGGGATTTGTGTGTGTAGGCAGTGGCGTAGCGTGGGGGGTGCAGGGGGGGCCGGCAGCACCGGGCGCAACATCTGGGGGTTAGGGTTAGGGGGCGCAAATCCACAGGTTAGGGGGCGCAAATCCACGGGTTAGGGGGCACAAATTACTTGCCTTGCCCCGGGCGCTGACAACCCACGCTACGCCACTGTGTGTAGGTAGGATTGGTTGCAAAAGGCAAGTCATCTGTTTGATGGGGAATAGGCTGGCAAGGCTTGTGCTCAAAGCTTTCCACAGATGCCGCGTTATCGACCCAAATCCCTCATTTCCTGTTCTGCCCCTTCACCCTTTCTCTCCAAACCTCCCCCTGCCTATTTACTCACAAGCAACCCCCCCCCCCCGCCCGCCAAACTAATGGTAGAGGTGCAGAAAGTTGCAGCCTCGGCTCGGCAGCTTCGTGCAAGCAAACCTCGCGGATCCGCGGCCTGGCTTTGCCCTTACCTGGGGGCCTCCTCGACGATGCCAGCCGTCCAGGATGGCTGTTGAAGGAAAACAAGAGACTTCTGCTTCAAACGGGGAGGGCGCGGAGGTATTTAAATGAGGGGGCGCAAAGGAAACTTGGAAGGCATAAGAGGGGCTCGGCAGCAGTTGAGGGAGGGTGGGAAAGGAAAAGCACCCTGGAGTCCAAGCGCCCGCCTGGCGCGCCGTGACCGGAAAAGACCCTTGGCACGCAGACGCAAACATGGAGGAGAAAGCGCGGGAAAGGCCGCCAGAAAGTGGCGTCCTTCTCGACGAGCTCGCTAGCTCCCTGCCTCTTGGGGCTATTGCAGCTGAAAGGCCCCGAAGGAGCCAAGGGGGGGGGGGTTGCACTGGTAGCAGCTGAGGAGGGAGGCCGGACGAGGAGCTCCCCTCTCCCGTCTCAACAAAGCCCAGGCTTCTTAGGAGGGAGCTGCCGTTGCTGCTCTTTGGAGGACCATCAGCAGCAGAAAGCTCGCGGTAGACCACCGGTGGTCCAAGGAATTGGGGAACCTCTGCTGTAGAGATCAAGCCACGACTCGCAGTGCCAGATTGACCTATAAGCTAAACAAGCCATAGCTTAGGGCCCCACTCTCTTGGGGCCCCCCAAAGAATTTAAAGGGGGGAAAACCCTGTCTGTACATTTCCAAAATATAAGATAAAAAACAAATAAAATAAAACCTACCTACAGCAACAGTGTTTTGTGTTGTGTAGGCTCCTTTGATGTAAGTAATCGGCCCGCCTGCTTCTGTAAAATATCACTGGTTTGCTCATTTCTATATACAGTGGTACTTTGGTTCTCAAACTTATAGCAAGTTTCTAGGCAGTGGTGGCCAAACTTGGCCCTCCAGCTGTTTTGGGACTACAGTTCCCATCATCCCTGACCACTGGTCCTGTTAGCTAGGGATGATGGGAGTTGTAGTCCCAAAACATCTGGAGGGCCAAGTTTAGCCACCGCTGACCTAAGCCTTAGGTACTGAATAACCACTCCACGATACAAGTAACCTCATTGAGCATTTCAATTTCAAATATTCTGATTATTTCTACTTTTAGTTAAGTATTTTTATCTACACACTTGATTTAAGGGTGGGGCAGCGGTTACACCCATGCACATGGGTGCAGCATCATCTGTGGCAGAGGAGGAGGGAACTGCCACACTCCAGATGCCATTGGTTTCCAGCTCTCATCAGCCCAAGCCAATATGGCCCCTGGTTAACTATGGCCACTGTGAAAACAGGATACTTGGCAAGATAGGCCTTTGGTCTCATCCAGCATGTCTCTACTTGCGTTCTTATTGTGATGGGAGTTTAAGTCCAATGGCATCCAGAGGGCCACATGGGCCCCATCCCCGCTCTCTCTTACTTCCCCTTCTTTCCCCAAAATATAATGGCCTGCTTGGCCACAGTCATGACTATCAGTGTAGTTACTCTCTGATTTCACAGCTGCCAAGATCTCAGGCTTGAACTGGAGGCATTTGACCCTTCAGAAGTTGCCTGACTACAGTTTTCCTTTATCTCCAGCCACTAAAAACTTAACTACAAAGACATTAAAAAGAAGGTTTTCCCACGCTCAAGTGATTCTGCACTACAAGCTGATATTGACATACAGTTACAGTTGCTTAGTAGTCAGGGTACTCTCAGCAACAACTCCAGCTCACTCCTCTTTGGCAGTGGACCAAATGGATGTACTCATCCGGCCCTGTAGTTAACCACCAATCTCTAAAAGAAGACTCTCAGTGGTATGCACATTTTGTGGCTAAAGTGCATTGACTGAAGGATGCTCTCACACACTTTGATAAGGAGTTTTGTACATTGTTTGGTCAATACGTTCCTGTCTTCACAGGAACATACTGGAGCAGGGAACCACTGTACTATCACACTTGTAATGGCCCTTTTCATAGAAGGGTCATCTAGACACGCCCCCCGACCCGCAATGCAGAAATCTTTTGCCCAACACTGAGAACCCACAACACTGAGATCAAGCTGCTCTACCGCCTGAGCTATTTTGGTCCAGCTACGGTAAGTCTTTACCGGCCCCACACCTGACATTATGTATGATGTCAGGTGTAGGGCAAGTGGGAATGGCCTAATTGGGCCCACAGACTGAAGATTCCCCACCGCTGAGCTACAATATGCAGTGAGCCATGCTAAAATATTTTGACCTTGTCTCTCGATTTTGAATTCCATTAGCCTTGATCCTTATGTGATCATGTTGGGTCACCTGAATGGCATAGGTCCTTGCACCATCAGCATTGCTCCTTCCCTTTGGTACTTTACAGATGCTCTCTACCCCTTTTAATTGTGAGGGAAACGGATATTCACAGGACTGATAACAGAAGAATGGTACTAGGAAATCATCCATGAAAAAATACAGATAGTGAATGAGTTTGTTGAGATTTCTCCACAACAGAAGTTGTAACCTTGAAGAAAGATAACTTGGATTCCATGCAATAACTTTACACTCTTTATGGTATATTGGAAATCCACCTGGAAATTATCTCATTAAAACATCAAGGTACTAAGCATGAGTGATAATAAAGTTAGTGGCTGTTGTCATCTCTCAGCTCTTTTAGATTTTTAATTGTGCAGGGAATTGAGATACGTTGATTCTGGTGCCTTCTCTAAATAAACCATGGAAACAAAGCACACATTTGCTTGCATGAAAACAGAACAGATTTAAGGTCCTGTTTTGCTAGCTGTCATAGGGAATTAAGTAATGATCAATATGGATATATGGCTTGTTGCAAGCCATGCATATCCCAGAGCTCTCCAAGCTATTGCTTCATATTCCCAGCAGACAACTGCCTTGGTTTGCTTAGAACTCAAGGCTGTATTTTTATTAGTGTTTCCAGTCCTGAAACAGACTGTGCAAGTATTGAAATTAGTTCAAAATTAAATTCATCTAGCCCAATGTCTCTGGTAGATGCGCTAAGGAAGGACATGGCAAGTGGCACAGCTCTGTTCAATCAAAACTTTGAGAAAGCATAGAGGGGTTCAGGGGTGGACAGACATGAGCTGCGGGAGTGGCTGATCTGCCTGTCATTAATACTATTAGTGATATAAGTATACTGTCATGAGCTTGTTTGACCTTCTTTTGAATTAAGTTAGGCCGCCGACTCCTATGGCATCAAACGACAGCCCAAGGATGCTTTTACCATAATCATCAAACAACTTCATGGCTTGCTCCTTTGGGTTGACAGCTCCAATGGTTTGCAACCATTCCTGTTGAAGAGAGTGTACTCCACAAATCAACTGTTAAATCACAACAAGATCACTCTTGTAAGAAGCAGAGTAGAAACAATGAGCAAACAAAACAACCCCACAAATTGTATGATTTGCATTTTGATTCTTTATTAAAAGGACCCTATGTGCCAGGTTCAATTCTTTGTAAACCAGGCTTTGAAAACAATGTGCAAATAAAGGCATGGGGTGAAGGGGTTATAATGGAAATAGCTATATCCCTAGTACTTCCAGGAAAGAAGGTAACCCAGCTAGAGCATAATGCTCATATTTTCTTTTTTCCTCTCTCCCCCACCTGCTCAGCCACTGTTCCTGAGCTCTGTCTGCTCTACCCTGGCGAGTGGGAACCTGTAGCACTCCAGTGTTGTTGGGCTACTCGAACTCCCATCATCCCCGATCACTGGGCCATACTGCCTGAGGCCAAAGGGGAGCTGTGGACCAACAACATTGGGAGGGCAACAGGACCCCCAGCCCTGCTCTAGCCCACAACTCTGTTGTGGGGGTTGGGGGAGATGGCCACTGCAGATCTTGGGGCTCAGTAGGCACTCTGTGTGTGTGTGCATGTGTGTATTCTGCTAGGCCAAAAAGAAACAAAACATAATTTCCCACCTGCCTCCCCCATAACCCTTGTGCTAAAACAGAATTTGAAAAGATAGCAAAACAAAGAGAGACAGGGAGAGGGATAGACAATCACTTTCAATGCATCACTTCCTCAACACTCCCCACTCTGTTCCGATTCCCTCTCCCCACCTTAAATGTTTGTGTGCTGTGAATAATAATAATAAAAAAAAAGACCTATATAAAAGGGGAATTGGGGACAAACTCTCCTTTTCTATGGAACTAAGGAGAAAGTTTAGTTTTGATACCAGGAGGAGGAGAGAAAATGCTGCAATGAGGCATCAGTTCAGCCTCTTGAGGTTGTCCATTCTAAAGCCAGTACCAAGGGGCTGTGCAGCATTTATATTATATCAAGTTTTATCTCCTTTTCCCTGAACGCCCCCTCGAATTGCACTTAGATTGGATGGGGGCTTCCCCCTTGCCCTCTCCCTGTCCAATGAAGTGAATGGGGAAAAAGGGGAACTGAGAAGAAATCAGGGCGCTGAGAGACTATCCAACCATGTGGGATGGATTCTGCCTCGCGGCTTGGTTTGGCTGCAGGTGCTCAGCTCTCCGACAAAGCCAGGGGGAGAGCGCTTTCCACCGGGCTGATACGGACAGCATCTCTTTCCTGCCAAGTGACAATGCATTGATTCCTTTGAATTCTACAGCTTCCACCCAAGGATTCTCAAACGTACTCTCCTATCCTCAAACCAAAATGCATAAAAAGAAACCACACTGTCTCTGGTCAGCGCTTTTCAGCTCGGCTAACTTCTGTTCCGGAGGTGAGTGGAAGAGCAAAGTGGAGGCAAAGCTGGTCTGAACATAGGTGGTGGTCGCCCAGCCTAATCCTCTATAGTCCATTCAAGAAAGCTTCAGAGACTGGGATTCCTCTTCGGCATTTGTTGCCGCTCCCCCAAAGAACCATCATGACATCGCAGTGGGTGGGTCTTCTTGAGTCTGCCTCTCTCTCATTGGCCAGTTGCTAGTTACTGAGAACATGTTCCTATGGACAGCACGCTACTAGGTGCTGCCATTGAGCTCCTTGGAGCACTGGCTGCAGCAGTCCAAGTGGCTCATATTTACAGCTTGTGGAGCCCTAACCCGTTCCCCTCCGAGCTTTGGTTGGTGAACAAAAATAAAAAAATCAAAATCAAACCCCGAGAGACTATTCTGAAAAACATCAATTCCCTACTTCTTTGCCTGCCTAGAACGTTGATCTGCAAGAAGGTGGTCTGCAACGCCAAACATTGTCTTAGCTTTGGGGCTCCCAATCTTTTACCCTGTTGCCTTTCTTCCTTCCTTCAACTCTAGGCCTGAAAACAGGCACATCTCCTGTCCTGCTCCAGGTGTATGTTTGCAAACAGGTAGTTCCTTTGAAGAGCACTGTGCAATACTAGAAGCAGCAGCAGTCAATGATTCCAAACTCAACTATGACTGATTGTCTCCCACATGATCTTCTCATTGCCTCTGAAAATAATAATAATTCTGGACCCGAAATGTTCTTCATTATTGTTATTATTATTATTATATCCATTATTTTGTTCTTCTTTAGCCATATTTTCTTCTCTTTTTTTCTTCTCTCTTTTAGAAATGTCAAACAAAAGAAGAAAACCCAGCAATAGGGGCTCTGGACCCTGGGGCAAGGCTACTGGGGGGTCGGTAAAGGGTGCTCTGCTGGCTGGGAGGGTTGACTGGGGTTTGTGGGGTTGGAGTCCTACTGGGTTTGGGTCGGAAGAGGCTGCCCTGTTGGGTGCTGGTGCTGTTGGACATTGGGCAGTGGTCAGGGTCTCCGGAGTCACTCTCTGTGTAACTGTAGGCCTGAGCCCGGGAGATGCCCTTTTGCTGGCGCCTCCATGAGTTGTAATAAGTTGGGTCGCTGATGTAATGGTTGACAAAAGAATGGGCTTTCTGTTGGTTCTGATCCACTTCGTACTCACTGTCACTTCCCTGTGGAGGGAAAGGGAAAGACAAGAAGAACATTAGAAGATATCCGCTGGATTAGACCCAAGGGTATGGTTACCAGATTATTTTCAATGAAACCGGGAACATTTTTATTTTTTTGTGTGAAGTGGGGATGGTGAGGCAAAAGACCCTGGGCCCAAGCACACATGCATATTGTATAAAGGTGCAAAGCCCTTCTTTTGCACCCTGTGAAACATAAATGTGCAGTGTTTTTAAAAATCTGGGCAACTTTTATTCCTGCTCTTGGTCTATCAGTTCCACTAGCATTGTGGTGATCTTTTATGTTTTTATGTCTCTGTTTTGAGTTTTGCTTCTTTTTAATAATTGGGTTTTTAAAAAAATGTTTTAAATTGTAAGCCGTCTGGGAAATACTTTGTATTGTGTGCATGGGATGGAACTGTTGGAAACCAACCAACCAACCAATATATCCATCCATCAATGTACAAATTTTGAGAAGCATGTTATTACTGTATGAATAGACTTGAACATGTACACACCACCCAGGTATGCAAGTGTTGTAATTCTATACCCAGTTATATTGGACACAGGGCAGGATTAACCTAACAAGCCTCACCAATGGAAGGTCTGTGCAAGGACCTCTGCATGCACAACAGGGCTTTCCCACCTTCCTTCCCCAAGCCCTCTGAAACTGGCTCTTGGGGAGCTTGGGAGAACCCCAGAACAGCTTGGAGGGGGTAGGACAGGGGGGAATCATTCCCTCTGTCAAGCTGAAATGCAACATTGAATTCCACCCTAAGTCCCATTTTACTCAATAGGGTTTCCTTCTGTACGCATGTTTAGGACTGAACTATATGCCTTCTAGTCATCAGAGTAAATACACTGGTACCTGGGTTCTCAAACTTAATCTGTTCCAGGAGTCTGTTCAGCTCCCGAAACCCTTTGAAAACCAAGGTCGGCTTCTGATTGGCTGCAGGAGCTTCCTGCACTCAAGTGGAAGCCGCGTCGGACATTCGGCTTCTGAAAAACTTTCGCAAACCGGAACACTTACTTCCGGGTTTGCGGCATTTGGGAGCTGATTTGTCTGACAACCAAGGTACCACTCTACTTCAGAAAAGGCAAATTTCACTGGCGAGCAGCAAGTTGAATGGAGCTGTGCATGAAAGGCACAGTTGTTTCCTTTTTTGTTATATTAGCTGCAACGTTACCTTAATGGGGAATGAAAAGGGAAATATGAGAGACAGACTTTCCTTCTAATGAGGGGCAGCTCCTTTTAGATTAGATTGCCAGTATACTTCCCTCAACATCTCCAAAAGTTATTGACAATTAAATTTAGGAAAGATGAAATTCATTTTGATTTAACTGATTATAGGGCTGCGTGCGATTAATTTGCAAACAATTTTGATTAAGCTGACTATCCTAAATGAACACATTGCATTCTGTCATTTGGTTACAGTACTAAGAGGAAACTGCTTTTTTTTTTTTTGCTTTCTGCATTCTCTTTCCCAGAAATGAGGGGGATATAATCATTGTTCCATGTTTCAGGATTATCTGCAATATAAACAGGCTGTGGATCAGTGTGAGGACAGCAGGAAAAGTGGGGAGGGGTGGAAGAGATGAGAGAAGCAGGAACAGTAAGGAAGAACTGGCCCAGCAATAAGGGCAGTCTCCAGCTTATTTCTTTTAACAGAAGATAAGTAACGATGCAAATCGATTTAGGAGAGCATCATGACAGCCGCATTCTTTACAGCAGGCGCCCCCAAACTCAGCCCTTTGGGACAACAATTCCCATCATCCCTGACCACTGGTCCTGTTAGCTAGGGATGATGGGAGTTGTAGTCCCAAAACAGCTGGAGGGCCGAGTTTGGGGATACCAACATCTGGAAGGTTTGCCACCTGTGATATATACGGTAACTCTACTGCCAGTCTTAGAGGCTGAAATGAGCCAAATCACGGGGATAACCTGCAGTTAGTTTCTTGGTTCTCTCTTCATCCTCATGCTCCACTTTTAAGACTTCCTTTACACAGCATTTACAGCTCACATCACTCAATATAATGGGAAAGTTTCATCATTTAAAATAAATAAATGAGATGTTTACATGCCCTTTGCTTGACAATTTAAGATTTCAGGAACTCCTGAAATTATGGTGGGCTTTAAAATCCCTAGTGCAGCAACTCAAGCCACTATAGCAACACGTTCTTTTTCTACTTCCAAAAGTACCGGTAATCGGCCAGTAACCAAGTATTCCATCTATGGGAACATCTGGTTAAAAAAAAAAATGTAGAGGGAGGGGGGGGAACTGGCCAGGACAGGGCAGACTTGGCTCATTTTCCTCCCTTCAACTCTCCCTCTGCTCTCCCTAATTGAATTCAGCTTCTCCATTTGCAGAAGCACAATAGAGACCATTCATGAGAACCCACAGCCTAGCCAGGGAAGAGATCAAGTGGCAGCTTTCAGCTCAGTTCAGCTCTTAGCCGTTCCTCAGAAGTACTCATTCCACCAGTTCAAGGGATGATGGTGGAGGAAGGGGGGACCCACGAGGTGGAGGAAGTTGCTGAGAGAAAGAAGGGGGCTCCTCTAGGCCCAGGTGAGGGAAACTGAAGCTGTGTGCTACGCATCTCCACAGTGGGGGGACGGCAGGAGAAGTATGATGGGTCATTGTTTCAGAGACAGGAAGGGTACAATATAAAGCAGCAAGGCCAGATGTATACACAGAAAGGATGAAAACTAGGTCTCTGAGCACATCTAGGCCTCAGATGCCCCACCCCTCTACTCTTTTACATGTTCTGGAAGCACAAGTTTCATATATGCTTAACTTTAGGATCACACTTGGACAAAATAGGTGAATTCCAATTCACAGTCACCTTGTATATCAGGCAGGGATGGTGAACTCCAGATATTCCTGGCCTACAACTCCTATAATCTCATTATTTGCATGCCAGCTGGGGCTGATGGGAGGTAGAGTACCAACATCTGGAAGGTTTGCCACCCGTGGTACAGTGGGAAACCCAGATATTCCAGGGCTTCATTGACTATCCCCTCCAACATCACGCAGCATTTGCAATACCACAGAATGCCAGGATCTTCATTCACATCAACACATTTACTCCGGATTAAGAGGCGACTCTCGTTTTTGGGGAAACAGCCCGATTTTAAAACAGCTCCTCCAGGCACCCCTGAATCTTTCGTTACGACTGCTGGAAGAGCTGCCTGCGAGTACAGCTACAAATCTCAGATATTAATGAAATCGTTTGCTGAGCTGGACATATGGTACATGGCAGCATTGTGGAAATCCGAGTGCCCGGCATGACAGCTCTGAGGAGCAACCGTTTGCAGTGGCCGCTGACAGAGCTACCAGAACACCCAGCTCTTCTGCAGCCTTCTGTTGGGCGCTGGCTGGGTACAAACCATGCCTCATGCCCTCTTATGTCACGGGCCTATGATCAGTCCTGGAGAAATTTGCACCTAGCTGTATTAGCGGCTTGGACACATCGCCATGGCAGCAATTCCTCCGCCTGCCTAATTGCACCAAGGGTGCCCCGGCCACTTGGCCAGGGTTCTGTTTCTAAGGAAGAGGACAAAGGAGCCATTTTGTTATAGCCTGGCAGGGTTGCCAACTCCTGTCAGCCTCAGAACTGCTAGTGCCTGTTGCTATTGGCAACAGGGCAAGGGGAAGAAAGGCCTGGCTGCAACAAGCTGAATGTGTCCCAGTCCTGACTTTTGGGGGGCAGATGTCTGCCTGCTTCTCCCTTACTAGTACCCAGCTGGTGCCTCTGATCACCACCTCATTCTCCAGAAGGAGGTAGAGGGATCAGACACCAGATTTGTCTCAGGAAGGTTGGCTGTCTAGTAAGTCCAGGACTGAGGACATGGGTAGTTTCTTTGCTCAGAGAATTCACTCTGCAATTTGTCAAGGGGGGACATACAGTGGTACCTCGGGTTAAGTACTTAATTCGTTCCAGAGGTCCGTTCTTAACCTGAAACTGTTCTTAACCTGAAGCACCACTTTAGCTAATGGGGCCTCCTGCTGCAGCTGCGCCACCGGAACACAATTTCTGTTCTCATCCTGAAGCAAAGTTCTTAACCTGAGGTACTATTTCTGGGTTACCAGAGTCTGTAACCTGAAGCGTATGTAACCCAAGGTACCACTGTATTTTCCTTCCTGTTTTGCAAAACTCCTCCAGTACTCACAGTCACAAACTTGAAGAGAATAGGGTAAGCAGAGTACATTGGTAATGGCCTGGGCAATGTGGATACAGCAGGCTTTAAAAAACAAGCAAAATGTTTTTAATAGGATGCTACTACTTCACCCCACTGACAGGACAACAACCCCCCATTTAAATCTCAAGATAGGAACCTGACGTGCATTTGTTTGTGGCCCATAAATTCTTTTAACAGCCCTCTCTGACCCCCCCATGCTCCCTTCCCACCCACCTCCGTCACTGTCATAGAGAAATAAATTGCATCTTTTAATTTGGATTTGGTATCACCACCACACACACAAGTGTGGCAGCTGCCAGCTCTTGAAATGGGAAACTCTAATATCTGTACAAGGCCTGGGGTGGAGCCCTGTGGTTGGGAAATAACTGTGGTGGATCCCAGCCCAACAGCTATCAAGTTTGCAAAAACAAGGAAGGTAGAAGAAAACCATCCTTGCAACTTGTTTTTCTGATGATTGGCACCAGAAAAAGAAAAGGCTGGTTTTTTGTAGATCCACTGTAGATCCATTGTACAGTGGTGCCTCGCAAGACGAAATTAATTCATTCCGCGAGTTTTTTCGCCCAGCGAATTTTTCGTCTTGCGAAGCACGGTGTCGGAAAAGTTTTGGAAAAGCTTCAAAAATCGCCAAAAACCTCAAAAAAGGCTACCACACCGCGTTCTATGAGTTGCTCCTCGAAGTCAAGTCGCAACTGTATTAACGGTGTTAAGAAAAAGGAAACAAACTTGCAAAAAACGCAAGACGTTTTCGTCTTGCGAAGCAAGCCCATAGGGAAATTCGTCTTGCGAAGCAGCTCAAAAACCGCAAAACCCTTTCGTCTAGCGAGTTTTTCGTCTTGCGAGGCATTCGTCTTGCGGGGCACCACTGTAGATCCTAGTGTGTATGGGCCCCACTCTAGCAAATTTTCTGTGTTCTTTCATTTTAGATGGATATCCGCCACCTTCTGCCACCTAGCTTTCTGAGAACTCGTTTCTCCCCCACCCCCGGCCTCTTTCCCCCCATTTTTCTGAGAAACCATTTCTGACCCTGGTACTTCTAGCAGCAAACGTAATCAGAATATTGCCATTTCTGACAGCTCCGTGAAGTGAAAGATCTTGTACAGAGGCCTCCTGTGGACAAAGCGACCTGACAATGTCGTTTTGTCACATGGCAGCACCTCTTGTGCTGTGCGCACTTCTTGCAAAGCCCATGCTTTCTCAGTGATTCTGGCTCCTGTATTCACCATATATTTAAAGTGCATTCTAAGCATACGATTTCCCCAAATAATCCTGGGAGCTGTAGTTTGCTAAGGAGGCTGGGGAACTGTAGATCTCTGAGGGGGTTAACTACAGTTTCGTAGGATTCTTTGGGGTAAGCCATGTGCTTGAAATGTATGGCATAAACATACAGGAAGTTGAAGCCCTTCTATACCTCTAACCATTCCAGTAAGTCTTGGTCTATGCTGGAGGGGCTCCATACCTGTCTGACACTGTATTGTTTTTAATATTCGGTTGGAAACTGCCCAGAGTGCTGGGGAAACCCAGCCAGATGGGCAGGATATAAATAAATTATTATTATTATTATTATTATTATTATTATTATTATTATTATTATTATTATTATTATTATCCTCTCTGCAGCTGCAGTCCCTCAACAACCTTAGTAGTCCTCGATCTAGTTCAACCAAAAATGTCTCCACTGCCAGCCTTTCCGTTTGGCTCACCTGCGAGTCAGAGATTTCCGAGGGCTTCTCCGTGAGGCTGCTGCTCTCAGCTGGGATGAGGTCGTTGTATTTGGTGACGTCCTCATCTGAGTAGTGCAGGGAGCCGGGGCTGGGTCTTGGCGGGGACCTCGGGAGAGACATGGAAGCTCTGAGATTCCGTTCAGAAAGGGAAAGTGTTTAGCGCAGGAGAGCAGAACTGCCCTTCCCAAATTTGGCCCCTCTCCCCGCACCAAATCCTTTCTGTGACTATACGGGCACAGCCTCTGGTACCTTGTGTAGATTCCGTTCTTCCTGCAGAAGGAATTTTTCATGGACAGGCGCCGGTTGTTCAGCTCCAGAGCAGGAAAGCTGCTCTCATCCAGGCTAACCATCTCACCGTGGCCAAGGGCATTTGACTTGGAGTTGCTCCCTAGGGGTGAGGGGGAAGCCAAGGGGACAGAAGACGTCATCATCTTAGGATTCCTTAGTGGCTAAGAGACAGCGGCCAAATTCTCGCCCCAGAGAGAACAAAGCTCAATGGCTTGTTTCAAGCTTCCTGACTTTATTTAGGGGGTGCCATCCAAGGATTTAAAAATGATGGCATGGAAACAAAAAGGGGGCACAAAAATCCTTTGGGTGAATAAGTGCCCGGCTTCCACCTCTATAAACTGCTAGGTACAGCCTTTTGAGGCTATGCCAAGTACATCAAAGGCACAGATTATTAGGTGTTCCTGTAAGGGTAATTTTAGGGGTGCAAAACTTACTCTCCCACATTGTGCGCGCGCGCGCACACACACACACACACACACACACACACTTTAAGCACATCTTGTACTGTACCTCTGGGAAAATCCACATACTGTTCCTTGACTATCTTCCTCTTTGAGATCTTCCGTGGGAACAGTACAGGAGCTAAAGTGAGTTAAGAATTTGCTTGAACTGAAGAAGCAGTTCATATGCTCTTGGTTTCAAGCGGTGAGAAGAGCTTTCTAAGAGGTTAGTTGCAGAGAGGCTGCAGAGCAGAGGGGAAGCACCCTCTGGGCCCAGGCCTTTGGCCAGGAGACCAAGGGCTGCTGGGTGGCTCCCGTCCCTGCCTCCCTGGAAGAACATCATGGAAACAGGAATCCATGGCTCCATCCACCAGCCAGAGAAGGAGCCTCTAGCAAGAGCTTGCTACATCCCTCCCTGCCAGAATGAATACATATAAGAACTTTGTAGCCAAGAACTTGTGCCTGTGTTTGTTTTACCCCTCCTCCCTCCTCAATTGCCTTTCCTTTCCTGAGCTTGAGTGCAGGGAGCACCTTACTGTAAGCTGATTTGACAGCCTTTTTCAGCTGAAGAGCAGGGTTAAAATAAAGAAATAAATGCATTCTTCCCACCCAAGCAAAAGAGCAAAGGTCACTTTCTGCCTTTACCACACACCCTCCCAGTCCTCTCTGAAGGCCTCTGGGGTGGGACCATAGGTGGGGAGAGATCATAGCTCAGTGGAAAAGCTTATGCTTTGCATGCATAAGTTCCCAGGTTCAATTCCTGGCAGCTCCTGACAACAAGGGCTAAAATGCTCCAGCCTGAGACATCAGAGAGCCCCTGCCAGTCAAGAGTAGATGATATTTTGGACACATGGCCCAGTGTGTTCAAAAAATGACTTCATATATCTCTAAGGCTGTAGATTAAGGGCCAATTCAAAACATCAGTTTTTTTCTACATAGTTCTGCAAGGTTGTGGCGGGGAGCGGGGGACCCCTTGTGAGCACCATATTGCATGAAAATGGTTTTTGCCACATGCAGATGTGTTTGAAAACTGCTACACGCGTGATGACACAGGAGTTTCTTTCCCTGCAGCTGTGTGCACCCATACAAGGAAAGTGACTTGCAAACAATTATTGCAAGCCGTTGTTCCCAAAGATGCCACCCCACACAAACTCCACTTCTTCCATCCATTTCCCTTATTTAAGAGGAAAACTCAGATTTTCCTCACAATTAGAGCAAAGCAAACACAGTCGCGTTCCCTTGCCCTGGTGACCTCTGCAGTTGCCTCTGGCGGTGGCTGGGACACAAAGCCATTTATTTTAAGTGTCAGCTTGGAGTGGCGTCAACAAGGTCACTTGGGGAAGAGGTTTGTAGCTAGGATGCTGCAGGCAGCAGTATCATCTCCTGGTTGGAGCTAAGAAGGCCACAAGGAGCAAATCTAAGGCTGTTGGACCAGTGGAATGTACGGTGTCGCTTCCTGCTACCTACTCACTACTGTGCTCCACATGGGATACAGAGCTGCTACCGAAATCTCTCCACTGTGTTGGTATTCAATACTCTCAAAGGAAAGAGCCTTATTTAGGGGGAAAGGACATCACAATATGATGTTGTCAGCACCCACCTGAGTCTGACTTCTTGGCATACTTCTTGCTCTGCCCTCGGATGATGAGGACAAAGACCAGCAGGAGGATGAAGATGAGTCCCACCAGAGCAATGACCACCAGGAACCACCACTCCTCATAGAAAGGATTGGCTTTCTGGGCTGCAAGACAGCAGGCAGCATGGAGCAATCAGACACCCTTTCCCTGAAAGGCCACCCACACACATTGTTTCCTATAGCCTCTGCTCAGGGCTTAGTGACCCTGACCTGAGGAAGTGTTAGACTTTCACCTCTGATACCTGAAACCGATGGGGAGGGAGAGCTGGGTGTCCCATAGCCGTAGTCATTGACAGCAATGACCCGGAAGTCGTAGCTGACACCTTGCTTCAATATGTCCATGCTGAAGGTGTATGAGGTCACTTCCTTGGGAATGTCTTTGATGAGAATATCCCAGAGCCCCTCATCTAGAAGAGAGAGAGAGAGAGAGAGAGAGAGACCAAGTGAATTTGCAACAGGAACTGCATGTGTGTGTCTATGCGCCTATAAATTCATTGCAAACACACACACACACAGAGCATGGGGAAATAAGTCATATCCACCACCCTGGGAAGTGAATGAGGGGACCCATAATGCTGAATATATACAGAAAACCCTTGCTTCCTCTCCCTAAAAATGACAATAATTGATACAGCCTATTTTCAGACATTTGCAAAGTTCACATAATTATTTGCTATGTTAGCATGATGTACATGCCAGTGATCCTTAATTTTTTATACGTTTGAATAAAGCATGGTCAAATGAAGCACAAGCTGCTCATACAAAATGTATTTGCAGACATTTGACTGCATGTATAAGGTTATTAAGTAACGCAAAAGAAATTCCAGCTCTGAAGAGACGCTGACTGACAGAACTTGTTCTGAAAATATCCTTGTTCTTTAAAAGGTATGCCGGGTACATAACTGTCCAGGAAGCTTCGGCTTTAATTACCCGGTAGTTCTACATATCTGATGATGAAGCCAACCCAGAAGGTGGGCTAAATTGACTCCTGAGACATTATAATCCCTAAGGCTCTCTGATTCAGAGAAGAGTGGCAAGGACATATTGCTGAACAGTATGCTCAAGACAACAGCAGGTCACAGTGGTGGTGGACTCTTGGGTAGACCTGAAGCCCATGTAGTCCTAAAGGAAAGACTAGCCTTGTCAGTAATAGCATTAACATCAATTGAATGAGCTAAAATATTTTTGGAACCTTTAATTTAGGGGTGTGTCACAAAATACCTTGCATTTGTGGCACATCATGGTAATTTGGCAGAAATAGGCAGCCCCCTCTCAGCATCAAAATCATACGTAGACCAAGGCTATATTGCCGGCGTCCAAGCTGGCAAAGGACAGGTGAAGATGGAGCAATCTCTACGTGCCCCATGACTCTCAGAAGAACGATGGGAGAAGACCACAGGAAGGCTAACAGAGGGGCGATGAGGTTTTTCTGTGCACACTGTGGCCAAATAAAATGGAGTCATTGCTTCTCATGACTGTGGGCTCCTTGGGTTGATCTGAATTACTACACACTCTCTCAACCTGACCCACCATCCCCGCCCTGGAAATGCCATTGTGAGTCACTGCCTCCCTCCTCAAGGCAGGAGATTCTGCTCCTGCACTGTCTGAACCAGGCGTAGCTTGATGGACCCTGTTAACATTCGCTGCAGCGATGGTGCAGAATGGTCTTTCCTAAAGGCAGAGGGTGACTTGGAGGAGACTAGGTCAGGTTGGTCATTCATCCAAAGAGACAGTGGGTGGGTACTTTGGGTTTGCAGAACATTTATTTCTCATGGCACATTTAACAGCTCTTTTGTACCACATTAGCATTACTGTACTCAGCATGGAGTTTGGCGATTACTTAATTAGGACGTCTCTGGGTCCTAACACCGTTGGTTGTAGCCTAATAGCTACAAGGGACTGGATATCCAAGCTCTCACATCCCAGTGTGCAAACCTCAGGTGAGTCGGGTCTCCCAACTTGTATGTGTCCATTTCCTCGCGTGTCCAAGAGGTCGTTTATGATGGCGGATTGCAACCTGCTTCGCTCAATGCAGGCAGATTGCTTGCTTCTAACGTGTAAGCTCCTTTAGGGATTGACTAGAGGGGGAGAGTCTCCATCCCCAAGAGGAAGCTTGTGGCTCGTGAAACATTCTGCCTGCTCCCGTCTCCCTCTGGGGAATGGAGAGGATGATTGATGGACCTGCAGCCCAAGAGCAGGGCAGATGCAAGGGGATAAATCACTCCAGTGCTTTGAAATGGACTCTGGCTTGCTTTTTAATGAGGCTGCTGTGAGTAAAAGGGAGAGAGGACAAGGAAGAGCAGATGGTGTGGCACGGGGCCTGTTAATTGCCACGAAGGCTCGTGCTGAAAGACTCGTGCTCCTACCCTGCAGTGCTCTTTGAGTTCTACCTCACTAGGTGACATCCATTCCAGGCACCATCAGATGTGGCCAGGACAGGTGAATGTCTTATGGATGCTAAATCAACTGGCAGGCAGGTGCCCTGCATTTCTTGGCTGTACTCATGCGGGAAACACCAGCTATGGTCTCCGAAGGCAGGCAGTTCTTACTCTCGCAGTCCCTCAATGCAACCCTTTCCCCTCTTCACCATGGCACCTCCCTTCCCTTTCCAAGCTACAACTGGATCAGCCATAGCTGTCAGCGTTTCCCTTTTTTTAAAGGGAAATTCCCTTATTCCAAATAGGATTCCTCGCAAGAAAAGGGAAAAGTTGACAGCTATGGGATCAGCCTACAATATACGCCAGAATAATTAAGAGAAAATGGGTGGCATTCAACTGAGGCTTACTCAGAGAAGACCCAGTGAAATCAATGGGCCTAACTTAGTCACGGTCATTAGTTTCAATGTTTCTGCACTGAATAGGACTTAGTTGGACACCACCCAATGCCTCTGAACATTTGCAGAGAGTAGTTACCAGTGGGTAAACCCAATCTCCTGATTATCTGGGATTAGAAGAGAGAATTTGCATAACAGAAGCACTGACTTTCGGGCAGGCTGATGCTTTGGGCACATCTTGGGTTTGGAAACGAAGCCTCATCTTTTGGGATCATGATCCTGAAAGGCCCACTGGACAGAGGCAGCCATATCAGGAACTGCTGTTTTTCCCCCTCCCACGTTCCAACTTTAGGACTGCTAATGGCTGAGTCAGCCAAGGGGGACGTGGACTGAGCGCAGAGCTGGTACCTGAAGGACGCGCCTCAATCACGTATCTGGTGATAGGACCTTTCCCAGGGTCACCACTTGACCAGTGGATTGTGATAGCTGAGCCGTACCTGGAGATGAAGGGCTCACCTGGAGGACCTGGAGCACCTGGGAACCAAGAAAGACATTTTCAGTACAGAAATCGTGCTGCGAGACTGTGGAGCAAGTAACCAAGGAATCATTTCTCCCCCCCCCCCTGCTAAATACAAGCCCTAGGCAAGAAAAACTGCTAATCCCATCTAACCATGTCCATTCCCCAAAGGGTGGGTTTGTAGATGCTTTCAACAGAGGTCCAGTTTGCTGATTCCATGTGGCTTTAAATAGTACATCACTTTTTTTTGGTACATCATTAGTACATCACCAATCAACCAGGACAGTTGCTCCCTAGAGAAACTCAAGAGTTCAATTCACAATACTGTGCAAGATCTATATATAAGTATATGAAGTGGCAGATAAAGGTTTCCCCTGTCCACCCCTGGCTCTTAGTTTACCTTCTCCTGGCCCAGTGGTGATATTGGCTTCTACTTCCGGTCCATACGTAAAAGTTTTGGCTCGGATTCTGAACCGGTAAGTGACTCCTTCTGCTAGATCTTTGACTTTCAACCATAGGGGACTGTTTCCCTTCACATCCACTGTTACAATCTTGCTCACACCTGCAGGAGAGAGAGGCAGAATTTAGGGATTAGGCACGCAACCCTATCAATGGCCACCTGCAGCCACAGAACTTTCCCTGCAGCTAAGTTGCTGCAATTTATCAAATCCAAACTCTCTTAGGCTTAGTTCCTAGTTTCTTATAGCTTACATTATTGCTTATTCCTTCCAGCACAGATAAATACCTTAATATGTTGGGTATTTTATATGGGTCTATGTTGCTGTTTTTACAGGATAAGGAATGGCACCTAATACCATGGAATGGTTTCACTGCATTTATTAATGCCAGATCCTTAGGTTAGAGGCACTTCAGATGAATGGATGGATGTGGAAGGATTTATTTGGTCAGTTAATACTGTTTCAGCATTAACTGTGATTATGTTCTGACATTAGTAGCATGTGGGAGTGTGAAACCAACTATTCCTTTATATTAGTTGGATATTCTTTGTGAAAACTTGTGGCCTAGTTATTCATTTGTTTTTGTTGATCAGAAAATTATATACATGGAACGGCATATGACCTTATAGGGCAGTACAAGACAGTAAAGCCATTTGAGCCTGGGACCTATTATTATTTTTATTTTAAAGAATGCTTTTTTTTCAGGAAAGGGAAGTAGTAGAAAAATGGGGATACCAGAAAGCTCATTTTTAAGCAAGAGGGGGATAGAACATATGCTTGAATATTATCACTGAATTTCACACTGGAATATTGAATACACAGTGCTTGATAAACACACATTCCAGAAACCATTTTTTAAGCGCTGGCAATCCGAGAATTAAAAAAAGGCATTTGAGCATGTGCAGAATGCCTTTCCATTACTACTGAGTATGCACAGCTGACCTACACATCTCAGATTAGGAAACAGAATTTGAAGATAAAAAGGTTCTGGGGTTACAGTTAGCTTTTGGAAATTAAGTTCTAATAGTCATGATTCGTTGTACTGTCTGTCCACAAAATAAAAAAACACTTCCCTCCTATACTGCTGTGGCAACCCAAAAATAAAAATGGACTTGAGCTGTGAATAGATGTCTAGGCTACATGCCACTAACTGCTCCGTTTGAAACAATGCCAACAAAAGCCCTAGAATAAATAGCATATTAGTTGCTTTGTATTGGGAAAGGGTTCACAACAAGATTGCTATTAAATTCAAATACCTTGAGACACTGGACTGTTCACATATTCCCAGATAAAAACTGTAACATGATTCGAAACACGAGACAGGCTTTTTTTATCAGTCTTGCTTGTTTTAATCGATTCACTACTTCAAACACACAACTGACTCACTAATTCATGCACATTCATAAACCTTCACATGCACACACAACACCAGACCCTGTTCTCAAAGACCCTCACCATCCACAGGCATGCAAGGTTCATAGATGAGTCGGTAGCCCTCCAGGATTCCATTAGGGAAAATTGGTGGCTCCCAGGAGACATTCACGGAGGTGGTGGTGAGCTCACTGAATTTGATGGAGCCTGGTGAGCTGGGGGCTGCGAGGAAAGAAAAGGAAGGAGTTAGAAGTTATGGGAGACGTTAGCCTTTCTCATCAACAACATGGCCTTGTGGATGGCGGTGGTCTAGCTACCCACCACTAATCTCCAGAAGGAAGTACAATCCATTGAAAGAAATTCTATCAGTCCTTGAATACCGGTGACCTTTTGCACAGCCAGTGAAGGAAAACAAGACAGAACAATGGCAGGACGGGAAGCAGAGATATCTGGTCTAAGAGCAGCTGGGGAAGGGGACAACATGGGTTAAGTACTTAAAAACCCAGAAGAGGAGACGGTAACCCCCACTCAACCAAGAATTCACTGGAGGGTCATGGGCCAGTGACGGTGGCTCTTCATCACATCTGTCAAACGGGAATAAACCAGGGCGAAAACAGATGTTGAAAGGGAAGCATGAAGAGCCCAACATTGTGTTTCCCTCACAATGGCAATACATGGGCCGGTGATGGGACATTTACTAGGGAGAACCAACAAATAATAAATAATAATAATAATAGTAATAATAATAATAATAATAATAATTTAAAATTGTATACCACCCTATACTCTCAGGTCTCGGGTGCTTAAGCCTTTCCTACCCACAGATTCTCCCTTACAAATACCATCCACTAGCTGATTTTAACTTCCTCCAGCTGGGTTTCAATAGTAGAAGTTAGAATCGCTTGTGTGTGTGTGTGTGTAACTATTGTGAAAACGGTTGCAGGAAGGACTGGGAAAAACTTTGCACACTAGAATTTAGCAATGCCAATGATTGCAAAACACTTTGCACACCCACTGTTTATAGAACAGATTAAAAAGGAATGTATACTGAACTATCCCTCAAGAATACAAGAAGACTCTTGATGGATCAGACCAAAGGCCCATCTATAGTGCAGTATCCTGCCCTCACAATGGCCAGTCAGGAGACTCCCAGCCAAATGCTGCCTCCCTTTTGTGAATCCTAGGGAGGAAAAGCAGCTCAACCTCTGGATATCTCATAGTTTTAAAAGGCAACCACATCAGGGCAGAATCTCTCTTTCAGGTTCATGGTGGTGATGGGAATGAAACCTAGGGACAGACCACCCCATAGAATGGTTAAAATTTAGTTTTAAGGTGGTAAAGTATGGAATGTAGGAGGGGAGAATGGACAATGTGATTAAGGGAGCCAGAAAAGGGAAAAGTGGAGCCTGAGGCAGACTGAAAAATGGAGGAGACTGTGGACTGGGAAACCAAAGGTAGGCAAAGGAAAGTGCAGAAGGCTGAAATAATGTTTAACTAGGCCAAAGTTTCGAAAAAAATAAAGGGATCGTGGCGCCACCTTGCTGGACCCGCTCCTGAAATCACAGCGTTCACCCCACCGCCACAGGTTGGGCGAGAACATCTGAGAAGGGGAAACCTACATGTGCAGAAATTGCATGTGCATTGCCTTACAAAGCAGCAAGGGGCTGCCTTCAAGGCCAGCTCTAGCGGCAGTGAGACTCCACAAAACTCCCACAGCAAGCCTATTAAACATAATAGAGTTTTCCATAGCCGTAAGTCACAGAAGGAAGCAAGTAGGCAGAAAACCAAGAAATCCCAGGAAGGGAGCTGATCTCCTCAGATTTCTAATTTTCTAGGAAGTTGTTAACTACTTTTGAAACTGTGCTCTCGGTTTTAATCTGTCCGGGGCCGAACAATTCCCACAAGCTGGCTCTGAAAATGTAGCAGGGACAGTGCTCTATAGCATGTCTATTGTTTGATAATAAAGCTTCTTCCACAACATCACATAATATTGCGGGAAGGCACTCCCAATGAAAATTTATGTTGCTATACATCTTAGATGGCTTTTTTGTATATATTTTGATTTTTTTTATGTTTTAAGATGGTCTATATCTGTAATGCCTAATAAAGGTTTGGAGAAAGAAATAAAGATAACAAATCTATGCAGGTGGAATTGGGCTAGGGCTATTGTTTCCCGACCCCATGCTCTGCTGCTTGTTTCCTTGACAACCAAGGCATTTCACATGTCTGGATTATTTTGGGAAACGGTTACTGCTTTGGCAGTAACACTGTGGCACTAGTGTGAAAGCATGAATGAAATAAATAAGAAAACATCTCATAGCGCTAGTTTAGAGAGTAGTTCATGAGCCTGATCCTCAGAAAATCAAATTATTTTTTAAAAGGGTTTTATATATATATATATATATATATATATATATATATATATATATATATATATATATGCTTTCGTAGATTTTCACGGGTACAGGAATGCAGGTTTTGGTGTCTTCGGGTGTCTTCCCGTGTAAGAGTTGGGGTGTCTAGGCGACGTTTCGACGAGGTCTCACTCGTCATCTTCAGGCTGGTGCTTTCGGCTTCTTGTTACTGGAACAGAGCAGGATCTCAGTGTTTGAGTTCCTATAAATACTGTTGAGGGTATTTATAGTATTTATAGGAACAGTATTTATAGGAACTCAAATACTCAACAGTATTTATAGGAACTCAAACACTGAGATCCTGCTCTGTTCCAGTAACAAGAAGCCGAAAGCACCAGCCTGAAGATGACGAGTGAGACCTCGTCGAAACGTCGCCTAGACACCCCAACTCTTACACGGGAAGACACCCGAAGACACCAAAACCTGCATTCCTGTACCCGTGAAAATCTACGAAAGCATATATATATATATATATATATATATATATATATATATATATATATAGTTAATGCTATTATTATGCTTGCGGGATTCCCTAGACTGCTTAACAGCAGTTCACTCCTTTGTACTGAACAAGCAACTGCCCTTCATTTTCAGTTTTCTGTATCTTAGCTGGAACTGACAACAGCCTTGTCAAGAAGAAGGAGGAGGAGTTTTATAAAAACCGCTAAAGAAATAAAGTTAGGCTAAATGATCCTGGTGGCTTAAGCAAGTAAGCCAAGCCATGGTTTTCATTGGAAGTGTGGCTGCACCTAGGGATGGTAAAGAAATTTTCTTGTCTAGCATCCTGTTGTTACTGGGGCCAACTAGGTCTTCTAGCAAAACAGACATCATAGTCTGTATCCTCCATATCTTTTCAAATATATTATTACACCTAAACAAAATGATTCCCAACTGTATATTCTAACTTCTTCCTTTTCTTAAGATCACACACCCCAAGCTATTATTTATTCCTGGGGGAAAATCTACCTAGACTTGTAAAGCAGTCTTCCTCAACCTTTTCCTCAGCAGAAGTTTTAGACTTTAATTCACATCAGCCGCAGGTAGCATAGTCAATGGTCTGGGAAAGGGGGAGTTGTAATCCCACAACTTCTGGGACTCAGCTACATTGGCAAAGAAAAAGCGCTTTAGATGCATTGTATATGCATTACAACACTGTGACACCAGATGGTGCTGTGGAGTTCGGTTTTTGCCAACCTGATTTCTCATACTAAGTTTACAACGGTGTTTAACTGAAAAGCTTCTTTGATGTGTCTAGATCAAGCCCTGGAGGGCCTCTGGTTGGGGAAGACTACCCTAAGATATCTGTATATTTCCCTACCTGGAGCAAATAGCAGCTCATCTAGTTATGCCCTTATTTTTATTCATTTTAAATTTTATAAAGTTTTAAAGTTTATACTGCCTTTAAGGGAGAGGGGGCTCCAAGGAGATGGACAGGTAGAATAAACTTATAGCAATTAAATGATTAAAAGCTAGTAAAAATAAACCACAAACATCCAGCCCAAAAGCATTCTCAAACTGAAGATTACACACACCCCCTTTAATGAAAAGCTAAATCTAGCTTTATTTACTTGCTATCTCTCATACTCTGCAAAGCACTGGGAGAAGATTTGGATTCCTAAAACCAGAAACTCCTAAAGTAGCATCTCCTGGAATAAAAACTGTTTGCAGATGCACAGTATCTCAAACCTCTTTTCTCACCAAGGCACTGGGAACTTCTAACAGAGAGACCATTGTCTCAGGGCATTAGGCTGAATGCAGTTTTTTTTGTTTTGTTTTGTATTTTAGCCGAGTCCATTCAAAGTCAGCGACTTGAACCTTTGGCGCAGTCATTTTTAGAGCCGAGCAGGGGGCCTGCAAAGAGGGGAAATGGGAGAAGCTGTCCTAAACTGCTCTGGCCAAAGTCATCGCTGCAGTTCTTTTCATGCTCCTTTATGCTGTGCCAACAACAACCCCGAAGATCCAAGGAATGGGAAGCCAGCAAGTGCAGTCCAAGGCAGCCCCAACTTCCTCTCTGCTTAGCAGGAAATACAGATACAAGCCCAGATCCTCACTCAGCAGTGCCCTTGACTTAAAGGAGTTTTCACCAGCCAAAGCTGCTGGCGGTGGATGTGGCCCACAAGCCTCTCCTTCTTTCCTTTCTTGTTGGCTTTGATCTCCAAACATGTAACCTGAGGATGTTTTGAAGCTCATAGCTGGAAGGAAGAGGAGGGGAGCAGGTGACGCAAAGGAACAAAGCAGGTGCCTGTTGAGGATTGAGCACAGGGGTCCAGGCCACAGAGGCGCATGTGTCTTTTGTTGGGCATCAAATGCAGCCCAAGGTCAACAGTTCAACAGTTCTGCTGAATCTCAGCCTGGTCACAGCAATGCACACAGAGCAGCAACGTCCCAGCTCAAGAGTCAAGCTCCTAGTCAGAGAGGGGCTTGAACATTCAGGAGAAGCAGGAACTTGGGGTTGAAGCGCAGGGGAGGTGGGGTGTTATGTACTGAGTTGAATAGGATCCAAATTGCAGCAGTCTGATTAGTCCTAGAACAATAGGATTCAGAATGCAGCAGTCTGATTGGTCCTAGAACAATGCAGCAGTATGATTGGTTGGCAGGAACCACCCAATCCTGCTCCAGATAGAAGTGACTCCACAACCTGATTGGCTTACAGTAGAATTCCGGAATTAGCCAATCATGTGCAGCCCATTGTGTAAATAATGTATATAAAGCAGATACTGTGAGGGGACTTCCACTCATTCCTCCTCACCACTATGAGCTGAATAAAGAGCATGAAATCACTTTGCGACTCTGAGTATATTTCATGGGGGCTCAGGATTCAGCTGGTGGTGGCAGAGACATGCTGGGATGCTGTGGGATGCTCATGCAAAATTAAGAGGACTGGACAAAGTGAATGTTTTATATAGTGGACAGATGAAGAATTGGAAGTTCTTCACTCTCTGAATCTTATTTTTCTATCTATCTCTTTTAACCTCTTTTCTATTCATCTTTCTTTCTCTATTATCCCCCCTCCCCCTTTTGTATTTTTATTGTATCAGAATAAAAGTCTTGGTTTGGTTAAGAGGAAGGAGGGTTATGTGATATGATTAGGACTGTGATATGGTCTTTTAAGACACTGATATTGGAAACTGCTACATATAATTACTAAGAAATTCCGATGCAAGAGATTCGAGGAAGTCAAATACTATGTTTATGAAGATGGATGGTACTTAATTTTAATTAATTAAGTGGTAATATGTGGTATGCATTTTTTCCCTTTTTTCTCTTTTTCTCTTATTTTTTGTTTGTCTTTATTATTGTTAATCTCTTCTTTTTTATTATGTTTATCTACTGAAAATAATAAATATTATTTGGGGGGAAAAAGAGGAAGGAGGGTGGGGGAAAGGTATTAAGCTTTGCATTTTTCTCTATAAACCTTAATAAAAACTATTTTTAAAAAATAAGAGGAAAAGGAGAATGCGGATGGGAGCTTAAGACTGCAGTTAAGAGGATGCAAAAGGGAGGTGATGACCTATCAGTATACAGTGGTACCTTGGTTTACGAACTTAATCCGTTCCGGAAGTCGGTTCTTAAACCAAAGTGTTCTTAAACCAAGGCATGCTTTCCCATAGCAGCGGGGGATTCAATTGGAACACACTCAATAGGAAAGTTCAAGGCAAAGTTCACAAACCAAAACACCTACTTCCGGGTTTGCAGCAAGTTGTTCATAAACTAGGCTGTTCTTAAACCAAGGCACCACTGTAGTTGGACCAAAAAAGATTTGCTGCTTATACAGAGAGAAGTCTTTTGGCCACACACGTTAAAAAAACAACCTCATCTGTGAGACTGAATGAGAACAAACACTTCCCATCGTGGTCGTGCACATGTCTTCCCAACCCCGGCCTAACTCAGCACATCAGCACAGGACCTGCAAACTGCTTTTCACAGCCAAGTCGCCGCTGCCTCTCCTCCCTCCTATCCCACCTGCTTGCTGCGTCCTGCCCTTGATAGGGGCGCTGCGGGGCCCATCGCCTGCAGCATTGAAGGCCAGGATGGTGACAAGGTAGGCGGTGTAGCCAGTCAGATTCTTGAGTTTGACGCCGTTCTCCGGCAGGAAGAGCGTTTTCACCCGTTCTGTTTCGTTCTGCCGCTGGGCCTCCCAGAAATAGATCTGTAGGAAAGAGGAAATGGGGCGTAGTGAGGAAAATTGGGGGGGGGGGGAGAGGAGTAGCACCCATTTCTCTCTTTGTGGTCACCAATGTGTTTCCAACAATGCTGCTACTCCGAAATGTGGAGTGTCATATATATATATATATATTGTTGTTTGTTCCTTGGAATTGCTACAGCCTTTATCAGCATAGGCTTGTCCTGCTAATAATTTCCTCAATTCATACAAGTCAGGCAGTAGCTCAACCATCTAGAATGAAGGAAAGGGAACCTGTGGCCTTGCAGGTGTGGTTGCATTCCAGCTGCCATCAGCCCCAGCCGGCATGGCTAAGGGATGGTCACCTGATGAGAACTGGATGATGGAGGCATATAACAAGTTGGCCACAGTGAGTAGGGCTGCAGAGGGAGGGAGATTTAAAGAGGAAATCCAGAGATGGAGGAAGGGACAGGTGGAAAGAGGGAGTCCACCGGCATGATGGGCCTGTTAAGTATGACTGTGCCCTACTATCCTGGGGAACAGCAGATGCCCAGGTACAATGCTAAAATATTTTTTACTCTTGGCTCTCTGGCCACCGTCCATTATTTTAACATCTCTCTGTTGCTCTCTGCTACCCCAGTCCTTTGCCGTAGGTTCAGATGCAGCTAAAGCCAAAAACACCGGGTTCTTTCCAACTCAGGGCTTATCCACACTTTACCTTTTCTCTGCTCTTTCCAGGCAGGGCCCACAATTTAAAGCTCCATGTTCAAGAGCCCTTTTAGGGCTCCGGATCTTTCCCAGTGAAAACCTGCTCTTTACAGCTCAATTGGAGCAAACGTCAATCCGTGGGAAACCTCGTATTGATGTTTGCTCCAGTTCAGCTTTAAAGAGTGGCGTTTCAGAGGGAAAGCTTGGGGGCAAATTATTATTATTATTATTATTATTATTATTATTATTATTATTATTATTATTAAAATGGGGCATTAAAGTGTAGAGCTCTGCCTGGAAAGAGAAGGGAAAAAGGGTAAGCGTCGATAAACTCAAATTTACTCAAATAACTCAAATTTAGAAGAGGCCCAATGAAATCAATATGCTCGGTTAACTTAAATTAATCCCAGTGGAACTCCTCTAAGTTTGACGTAGTTGGATACAGGTCCTTTTCTCTCTCTCGCTCTCTGTATATATATAAAATTAAAGTTTCTGTTTTACAATTTAGAATATGCATTTAAACAACCTTAAAATATCAATGACTTCCCTTCTGCTCTTTCCATGGTTCATTTTGCACAACATAAATCCCTGCTTATTTTATATAAACTAAACCATTCAGTATTTCATTACTACTTCCATCAAAACTTATTTACACTGTTGAATTTTTCCTAATGCTGCCAACATTTTCAAGTGTATACAATTTCCCCGCATATATTCAATAAACATTTCCCAATCTTCTTTAAACAAATGTTCTTCTTGTTCTCTTATTCTATAAGTTAGATCTGCAAGCTGCGTATATTCCATCAGTTTAAGTTGCCATTCTTCTTTAGTTGGGACCGCGCTCGTTTTCCATTTTTGGGCTAACAAAACACGGGCCACCGTAATGGCATACATAAATAAAATTTTTCAGGATAAAAGTCCTAATGCCCAATAAATGTGTGTGCAAAAGTTTCTTTCATTTATTCAAAGCACAGGACATAAATCTCCTTGTTACACACACAGAGAAATTTTCTTATACCTAGCTCATGCCACTATTTTCCAGAAACTTTTCAGCTGGCCAGTGAAAACACGTTTCCAAAGGCTATGAAATGAATTGAGCACCTCAAAAGATTTCCCCCTGAGGATTCTCAACGGGGGAGGTGAGCTTCTTCCGTTAAATGGGCACATAACAATTAGGACATGTTGGCCCCTGAACTAGGCAAGACAGCACAGGCAATCCATTTTGCAGCCTTGGCTCATGGGGATGGACCAAGAATGGAGTAGTTAACAGTGCACCTCTGAAGTCACTCTTGGGTGATATCCAGACTTCCACAGAGAAGCCGGACCATCCCACCAAGCCATGAAGTCAAGGCGCCAGAGAGACTGCAGCAAGCAGGCTCCATGGCAACACTTCCCGGCACCCATGGAGGTTTCTTAGGAAACAAGGAAGCAACTTTCCAAAACCGCAGATCTACTGGCTTGTAAAGTGCCCCGCTAGATCACGGATGGGATGCTTGAAGACAGGATGAAGAATGGCTGCGCAGGGATTGGCAAGAGGCTAGTTCCAGTTCCACAGTATGGTGGCTGGATGCTCTGTCATCTGCCACAATCCAGGGGACAGGCTTTTAAGCACTTTGAACAACAGAGAGTCTTTGCTGGGCTTGAACAAATCACATGAACAGCCCAGAACTAAGGTCATTTCACATGCCACATAACAAACATTTGCCATCTGGATAGTCATCCTTGGTGAAGACTTGACGTTTTCATCCCAAAATGACGTTTCAATCAAACGTTTTTGATTTGAGTTTCCAATGAAATGAGGCTGCGTTTTAATGTTTTATGTTGTATTTTAATCTTGTTTTTTTTAAGCTGTATTTCAATCAATTGTTTTTATATTTGGTGTTAGCTGCCCTGAGCCCAGTCTTGGCTGGGGAGGGCGGGGTATAAATAAAATTTATTATTATTATCTCAAGCATATATTGCAATGGCCAAGCTCAGCCTCCTGGAGGAATGCATCTGTTGTAAATTTGCACCTGACACATTTTACAGTTTTAAAAGGTTGCCGGGCTTGTGCATTTTGAACGTACCCATAAAAAAACATAAGGCGCAGAGCAGCCCTTAGTTCCCCAGGGACAAAAGCAATCCTGAGAAGGCACAGCATGTGAAACGCCAGTGTTTTATTTGAAGCTCAACAGCATCACTTGCAGGGGAAATGTAGAAACACATCCCCCCCCCCGAAAAAAAAAGAAAATTTCTTGCTTGTTTCATTTCCATTCTCCAATAGATCTAGGGCTGCTGCAGTCAACAGTCCCACCCTATAAATGGATCCAGCCAGAATATCTGCTGGCTTTAAAGTAGATTCCGAACTGCTGCAAGGCACTCGTAGGCCAACGTGGTACCCTCCTGATGATATGGACTACAACTACCATCATTCCTGACTACTACTCATGCTGGCTGGGGCTGATGTGAGTGGGAGGGTTACAACATCAGAAGGGAATCACATGGGCTACCCCAATCCAGCCTGACATCATGCACTGGAACACCATTCCCCATTACTGCGAGCTTTCTTAACATATTAGGCTGTAGAGGAATATGCAAGAAGACGCCGCGATACGTTTATGTGGCAGCAGCAGTAGCAACAACAACGGCAACTCCCTTTACAGTCTCTGCAGTGCAAAAGGTTTCGCCTCCTATCCACAAATGTCCCCCAGGGTGACAAGTGCACCAGCCTTCTTCACCTGTAGCCCAGATCCCTCCCTCCTATGGCCTAGTACCTTGTAGCCTTGGATGTCTCCGTTCTGTGCCTCGGGGGGTGGCGGCTCCCATGTGATGTCGAGCTGGGTGGCCGTGGCACTTTGGACAGCCACATTCTGTGGTGCAGCCGCAGGGACTGAAGAGAGAAGAACCGGATGTCAGCGAAAAGGCACGTGCCTGAGTTAATTGATGATCTGACAAGTCCACAGAGAAGCAGGGACTGTTTTTTTGGTTTGGAATGGATGTTTGTTTACCCTACATGAGCTTCCGGGCTTGGCCACAGACCTGTCTGCTCTTGGGATCCACCCCTAATGACCTCTTGCTCGCAGCTGCCTCTGTATTGATTAAGGAATGGATCTGCTGGAAACTATTGGGTGTGAGACATAGGAACCTGCCTAATAATAATAATAATAATAATAATAATAATAATAATAATAATTTATTATTTATACCCCGCCCATCTGGCTGGGTTTCCCCAGCCACTCTGGCGGCTTCCAACAGAACATTAAAATACAATAACCTATTAAACATCAAAAGCTTCCCTAAACAGGGCTGCCTTCAGATGTCTTTTAAAAATCTGGTAGTTGTTGTTCTCTTTGACATCTGGTGGGAGGGCGTTCCACAGGGCGGGTGCCACTACCGAGAAGGCCCTCTGCCTTGTTCCCTGTAACTTAGCTTCTCGCAGTGAGGGAACCGCCAGAAGGCACTCGGCGCTGGACCTCAGTGTCCGGGCAGAACGATGGGGGTGGAAACACCCCTTCAGGTATACTGAACCGAGGCCACTTAGGGCTTTAAAGGTCAGTACCAACACTTTGAATTGTGCTCGGAAACGTACTTATACAGAGTTAGGCTACTGTATTGTCTGCGCTGACAGGCAACAGCTCTCCGGGTTTTCGGCCCAGGGAGTCCTTCCCAACCCTACCTGGAGATGCTGGGATTTGCCCCTGGGCCCTTCTGCATGCAAAGCAGATGCTGTACCACTGAACTATGGCCCTTACTTGCAGGCAATACAATTTGTAGGCAATACAATTAGCTGCAGGCAATACAATTTGTTGCTGTTTTAGCCTGCCAGCCTGCTCCCTCCTCAGGCTTATGCTCTAAGCTCTCAGGAAGCACAAGGACATAGGGAAACAGAAACTTGAGAGAGAAAACGGCTCCTGGAGAGAAAAAAAAGATGCCTGGCTTACCAGCCTCGCCCACAAAGACCTCCTGTGGTGAGCTGGTGGGGCCCTCACCCACGGCATTGTAGACACTCATTCGGATCTCATAGCGGCGGTGCTTGTTCAGGTCTGCAGAGGTGAGAGGCAGAAAGGAGATTGTTATACATGGAGGCAGAGGCAGAGTTTGTTTCTTAATTCTGGCGTTGCCTTTAAAAGTAGTGGCGTATACATTCCTGGCTATGATCTGGTCTCATATTTCCCTCCTTTTTGCATGCTCCTACCTGACACCACTCACAGCCCTTTGCGAAGCTGGCAGATGGTGCCAGGATATTTCTCCAGAAGGTAAGAGGACAGAGCAAGGGCACCAGAAAAATTAATTGTGACGTCTGGCTTCCAGTACGTGAACCATCACTTTAGAAAGCCTTCGTGGTTCTAAGCAAAAGCTAAGCAAGCTGAAGTAAACTTTGTTGTAAAACGAGTCTTAGGCTGTGTACATGCTATACGTTTATACCATGTTCAAAATGCATTCTTTCCCTCAAATATTTCAGGCACTGTAATTTACTACTACTGCTTCCCAGCAACGCAGGAATGTGATAGTGCCCAGAATTATTTGAGGGAAAGAATGTGTTTCAAATGTGTTTTAAAAACATATACTGCGTACACAGCCTTAACAGGCCTTACAGTATTGAAAGGGAGATATTTCATGTAAGCAAAATTCTTCTTCATGAATCATAGTCCTTACTTCCCTGCCCCTACATAAAGCCCCTAAATTTACCACAGATTTCCCCTTTGCTCTCTATTATTCCACTCTAGAAGATAGGAAAGAGTATCCAAATTAACAGGGAAAACACCATAAAAAGCAAATGTGGACTGCCTGTGTGTTTGGATGACAAACACAAAACTAGTTCTGTTATTATATTGTGATCAGGAAACTGGGAAATCTACTCATGGCGAACTTGCACTTTCTTTTTTGCCAGATTAGGGATTTTAATTGGAAGCAAAACAAGCTATCCTTGGGCAAGGAGGACACCTTGGGCTCTAGGAAGTGATGTGCTAACAAAAACAGGAAAGAGCTGCTGTTCTCCCTGCTGCCAGTCACCCTCTGTAAGTGACGGTGCTAAAATCTAGATAGGAACCGGATTCAAGAGAGACCAGAAACACAAACAGAAACAATTGCACAGACAAGAGAAGAAGCACCCACTTACTGTCCAGCTCGTACTGTGTGAGGGAGGCCTCAGTCAGGTTCCTCATGGCATACGTTGCTGTGGGGTGGCAGGTGGTCAGAAGGGAGAAGCAGTCAATGCAGGTTAGCCACATGTAAATAAACATCTCGACAATGCAAGCAGGACTAACAGACATCAATCAGGGGTGAGGGAGAAGCAGCTAAGAGAGAAACTCACAGCCACATCAAACAACACCGAGAAATCTCCAACGAAGTATTAGGAAAGGGGGGAAATATCCCAGAGAGCGGTTGTAGCTACCGAAGATGGACAAACCTGACCAGAAAGAGTTTATGGGCATCACGATAGCCTGGGTGATAGATCTTCCCAAATGACTCAAGAGCCCATAGTCACTGGATCCAGCAATTCAACCAAAAGGAAAAGTCTCTCTCAGAGAGAGACACCCTGGCACTAAAAAGGCCGAGCTGATAGGGCTGAATATACCAACCACTTGCTAAGATCAATGTTTTCCATTTCAAGTGCACTGGTATTATTTCAAGTGCAACAATGTATTATTCTAGGGCAGCTTCTGAATGCTTGCAGCACTGACTTATGACTGCAAGGGAAAATGCTTGTCAAGTCACTTTTGTTACTGGAGAAAGTACTGGGTACACTGGTGCTAAATCTTGGGCAGTACTTAGGACCAGTGTTTGCTATGGGTGGCTTGCTCTGGAATGATGGTTCCCATGCTAGTGTTTGTTGGCTTGTTTTTTTTTTTTTTTTTTTTTGCTGCAGTGTAAGTTGAAGGCAGTGGGCAGGGGCAGACCTTGGCTAAATTCTCACTTTCTCCAGTTCCCAGAACCCTCGCTGCTCACAAGCATACTCACAGGTGAGTTCTGCCCATTTTGCACTGGGATTGCTGATACTGCGTGCAATGAATCCTCGCGCCCCTTCATATGCCAGCTCCCGGTAGCGGATGCGAAAACCTAGCAAGATGCCATTGATTCTGTCCTCAGATGGAGCCTACGGAAGGAGACACAGATAAATCAATGAGGGGCTCACAAACAATATTTGCTTCCCCTTGCACGGCTGACACTTGTGAGACCGGCTTCCAACAAAAGGATTCTGTCCCATATTACACCTGCTTTCGAATACTGTCACCTCCCATTGCCCAGTCAAAAGCTGGAAGTGGTGCTGAAATGCCAGGGCTTCCCTTCCCTGTCATTGCCAGGAGGGAAGCATCACTGGAGACCGGCAAAAGGCGCCTCAGCATCTTTATATGCTCTTTGCCTTGAGGAATGGATGGGTTGGGTGTACTAGCCAAACTACTGATGCCTCCCTCAAGCCAATATTTCACACTGGTTTGGTTAAACATTTCTGTTTCCCACTTTTCAGATCCTCCATAGCCTTCCACCACCCCCTTGCTGCAACACGCATGCAAACTCAACAGAGTCCACAGTTTTATCACCAAAGTCACCTGCCCCATTTTGACAGGAAAACCTCCTTTTGTGGGTGGAATAAATAATGTTGAGCTGGGGCTAAATTGCAGAAACTAGGTATACATCTGCGCATAATAGACATGGTTGCAAATCTTATGACCGTTTTCAAACTCAAGTTTCTAAGACCATGCTCAAGACCAGGTATAGGCAAACTCTGCCTTCCAGATGTTTTGGGACTACAACTCCCATCGTCCCTAGCTAACATGACCAGTTGTCAGGGATGATGGGAGTTGTAGTCCGAAAACATCTGGAGAGCTGAGTTTGCCTATGCCTGCTCAAGACAGAGACATTACCAGATTTGCTGCCCATCAGAAATAAGCTTAGAATGCCACCCAGAACCACTGCGCAGCACAGTCATGTTTCATTGGTCGGAAGCTTTCCCCCAAGACAGCAAGAACTCCTGAACATTCCAGCTCTCCTACTCATCGAGTTCCAATGGGGGAGAAAGAAAAGGTACATCCCCCTACCTGCCAGCGGATCAGTACAGATGTGGTGGTGTGCGGGGTCACTGACAAGATAGTGGGAGCTTCCTCTGGGGCTGAGGAAAGAGGGGAAAAATATATATGAGTCAAATGCAAGAAGATCCAAGCTGTTCTTGCTTGTCTTCATGAGACACAGAGCCCTGAGAAATGGCAGGCTACTTGTTGCACTCAGCTGACAACTTGCCGTTGGTAAAGGCCCAAACTGGTTACCATTTTACAGATTATTAGTGGATTTTGCAATTCCAAAGCAGGGAGACAATGGTTTTTGATGACGGAGCATTTCCACGATGTGGAATATATTGGGTCCAGTTGGTATTGGGTGTCCTTTGCCCTCTGGACAATCTGCTCTGCCCATCATTGCCCCCTCCCTACCTCCTTTAGAACCATTTGTTTCCTCGAAATACAGTGGTATCTTGGTTCTCAAACTTATTCTGTTCCAGGAGTCTGTTTGACTTCCGAAACCATTCAAAAATCAAGGTGCAGCTTCCAATTGGCTGCAGGTGTTTCCTGCACTCAATCAGAGGCTGCGTAAGCTGCGTTGGATGTTCGGCTTCCGAAAAATGTTTGCAAACCGGAACATTCAATTCTGGGTTCGTGGTGTTCGGGAGCTGATTTGTTTGGGAGCCAAGCCGTTCGACTACCAAGGTACCACTGTATTCATTTTCTTTCATCGACTCCCAGTTTCTCTACAGACACCGCTCTATGATGCTTTCATGTCCCTATTACTGCTCTTCAAAATTACCCCCAACCTTTCCCATCTACCAGTTTCCCCAACCCCAAGGTGTCCGTTGCAACACTGGTTTTGCAGCCCACAGCAGCCAGCTGCAGCTGCAGCCCAAACTCTCCTCCTCTGTTCTAACAGCATCAGGGTCACTTCAGGAAATGTGCAATTAATGGAAGAGATTGGCCCATAATGAAAGGATATGCAAAGCTAGATGTGCAAGAGGGAGGGAGGTGGTTGAGGATGAAGACAGGTGACTGCAAAGGTTTGACTAGGTTCAAACTCTTTCCTGGTTCTGTTTTTGTGATCTAGATGCAGGACTGAATGGCGGAAACAGCACTGCTCCACGTAGACTGGAAGAGGTAAGCACTCTAACCATGTACGCTGCAATGGTTTCACTTGCTTTCATATGGTATGAGAACTTCTGCTCCCATAACCGGAAGGGGAAAGTGTCTCATTCTAAAGTAACTCATAACATACCAGCCTGTAGTGTGGTGAGTGACTCTGACTCTTCACTGTATTCGCTGTCACCAATATCATTGGTTGCCTTGACCCGGAATTTGTAGGTAGTGAAGGGTTTCAACCTGCAAAGGGAGCACATGGTACTTGGCTTGTTTTTGGAAGAAAACCACAAGATGCAAACAGATGCACAGGTCTTGCTGTATTCTGCCTGCCAAGCCACTGATTTTTAACACGTTCTACCTCGAGACTAACAAGCTCATTCCCAGAAAAGCTATCTTAATACTGTGTGAACTAATGGCTAGCCTTGATTCCAGACTCAATACCACTCAGGCAGGAAATTTCAGTTTGGACCGGTGGGAATCTGAGGACAGCTCTGTGACTGGAAGATTTGCTCCAGATCCAGTCACGTAACAGTCGTCCTTGTCAATGCCACCTTCTTTTCCAAATAAACATCTCTTTCATTCTACCCATTGATGTCTCACCTGTTGACTATGAAGGATGTGGTGTTGTGGTTCACAGAGGCAGAATGCAGCACCCATTTCCCATCAGGAAGTTCCCGTGTTTGTACAGTGTAATACCGGACTGGTGAGAGCCCATCACTGCCCGGCTCCCAGGACAATAGTACACTTCTTGACTTGACATCTTCCTGCAACACAACTGGCTTGCTGGGAGGTTGGGGACGGTCTGGGGGCAAGAGGGGTACAGATCACTGAAGGCTGGAAACATGGGGTGAAAATAGACATGGCAGTGATAGTATAGGTTTAAGGACAAATATGAGAACCCCCCCATCCATCACCTTGAAGAGAGTTTAATATCAGCTTGAAAGAAACCTGATTTGCACATCAGATCTAGGCAATACCTTCCCTATCCGACTCTAACCTATATCGAGTGAACACAATACTTGTTAGTTTACAAACAGAGAAGCTGAGCTCCAGCATGAGACCCAGAGTGTTCATTGGGTTCCCAAGAATCATATTCTCTTCTCCTTTTTAAAAGTGCTTCCCCCCGCCCCCCATGATCAAAAAGGAGAAACCATCTGTATTTTAATGTGATGCTCTCATGGGCTTCTTTAAACAGAAAAGTAATGTGATATTTCAATTCAATGAAAGTGGCAGGGCTAGATAACCACTCCTGAGTCCTGACTACCTTTCTGCTTGTTTTCTGATTCTTTGGGAGGCAGTGGGGGGTGGAGCAATTTGCTCCTGGAGAAGTACACAAGCTTCAAATAGCCCCATAAAAGCAGAAGATGGGGGGGGGGGGGAGTTCATTCATGGCATGGGCTGATGATGAGGGACCTCTTTTTGGTATTTGGTACAGTGTTTTTGCAGGTGGAGCTGTGGTCTAAACCACAGAGCCTAGGGCTTGCCGATCGGAAGGTCGGCAGTTCGAATCCCCACGGCGGGGTGAGCTCCCATTGCTCGGTCCCTGCTCCTGCCAACCTAGCAGTTCAAAAGCATGTCAAAGTGCAAGCAGATAAATAGGTACCACTCCGGCGGGAAGGTAAATGGCGTTTCCGTGCGCTGCTCTGGTTTGCCAGAAGTGGCTTAGTCATGCTGGCCACATGACCTGGAAGCTGTCTGTGGACAAACGCCAGCTCCCTCGGCCTATAGAGTGAGATGAGCATGCAATCCCAGAGTTGTCTGCGACTGGACCTAACGATCAGGGGTACCTTTACCTTTTTATGGTGTTTTTAACAGAGGCCTTAAAATCCTGTGCCTGAGAGATATAGTGACCCAAGTAGTAAAAAGCAGAGATGTATAAAATAAAAAAAGCTTTTTAAAAAAATCCCAAAACAGCATGGGGTTGGTGGAGGGTTCTATTATGGACTCTAGCCACTGAGTGCCTTTTTGACACATAAACAATCACATTCTATGCAGCACTCATAAACATACTAGATGAGTGCATAGGGGGAGCCATGGGCACTAACTCCAGGGGGCCAAGCTCTTTTGGCTCCCCAATGTTCCTTATCATCAGGGAACGGAGGAGGCAGAGTGCAGAGCTGAGCACTGCTTCAGTGGCCTGTTTCTCCTCCTGCTGCCATGGAAGGGGGCTGAGCACAAGAGAGGAGGAGCCACCAGTCACTGTATTTGGCTCCGCCCCCTTCCTCTTCCTAAAACACGACACACACTACATCCCCCCCCCTCAATCTTTGGCGCAAGTTGGCGCCTCTGGGAGGAGCCTCCCTAGTTTCTCTATATTATAAAAAATGGTCAGGAATGCCCTAATGAACCATTCAATTATTTATACACAAATGACACTTCCAATTAAAAACAAACAAACACCGGATGATGCACATTGTGGATCTCTGGTGAACCTACAGAATGTTGCTTTTCCAGCTTTGTGAAATCCAAGTCTGCAGCAAACAAAAAGGCTTTACCATCCAGCTGTAGCTTGAGAATTTAAAATCCATGTAGATTCACTACAGACCAACCTCCTTTTTATATCAGGAAAGTGTATTAGCTTAAGGCCAACATATTTCGCCGAATGAGTTAGAAGCCTGAGGCCCAAACCAGGTGTGGCACAGGACTTATTTAATCTGAAAGCAGCTTCAGAAGTCTGCAAGTCGAAGCAGATGAACAGCTGTATGCTTAACCATTTCTGTCCAGCTGTTCTTTCATTCAACCCCCCCCCCCGCAACTTATTTTCCCACTCACTGAGGTGGGGGGGGGGGTGAATGTAGCTTTATCTCAGGAAGAAAAGGAGCTGTGGGGTGGGGGCAGAGCAATTTTGAGTGGAAAATGGCCGGAAGGAGGTGATATCTGCCATTCCTCACTCAAAACTGGCAGCATCAAAAGAAGATTAAGACCCCCCTTCCCCCCCAAAAAAAAACAACTAGAGGAAAGACACACATGACTGCATATCACAAACAGTAAAAGCATGAGGGGGTACAATTCTGACAGAACTATTTCATACTATGAGTATGCATTCCATATTTTTTTATGCTCCCTTATAAAAGAACCTCTCTGCATATAGAAAACTAGTGCATCAGCGTGGTGTGCTAGGTACCCATGGAGGAAGCTTTCTTTAAAAATCATATGGATAAGTACTAAAAATATGGCACCGCCACCTAACATGTGAAGTGGAAGAGTCCAGAAATAATAATAACAACAACAACAACAACAACAACAACAACAAGAATAATAATAATAATAATAATAATAATAATAATAATAATAATTTATATCCCACCCTCCCCAACCGAAGAAGGGCTCAGAGCGGCTAACAACAATAAAAGTAACACAGTTTACATAAAATCACAATCAACTAATTGAAATGCATTCTAAAATCAATTCATTCTAAAATCAATTCAAAATCAAATTAATGGCAACCATTGGGCTAGAGTTCTGTGAGGATTACCGAAGGAGAGAGGGGGTCAGACTGTGCCCTGGCCAAAGGCCTGGTGGAACAGCTCTGTCTTGAAGCTCTGCAGAGAGATGTCAAGTCCCGCAGGGCCCTAGTCTCTTGTGACAGAGTGTTTCACCAGATCGGGGCCATGGCCAAAAAAACCCTGGCTTTGGTTGAGGCCAGCCTAACCTCCTTGCGACCTGGGATCTCCAAGATGTTTTTTTTTGAAGACCGTAAGGTCCTCTGTGGGACATAACAGGAGAGGCGGTCCCATAGGTACGAGGGTCCTAGGCCATATAGGCCGTATAGAATTCTACTTTTTCTATCGGCATTCGGTGTCTGCAATTTTGTGTGCTCAACCACGCTGGCCTTGATGCATAGCATGCATTTTAGAGCTTTCCTCCCAATTCCAGGCATTATGTCCCTTCCTGGAAAAAAATTACCTCTCTTCTCTGTAGTCACCACCAACGCTTCTGCTGCCTCACCCCAGCCCTTCCGGGTCTGTGCTGTGATACGGAAAAGGTAGGTCGACTCGGGTCTGAGACCAGTGGCAGTAAACTGCCTCGCGCTGGGGTTGAGAACTTCCACGCTGGCAGAATTGGCGGTGGTGGTGTTGAGGCGGTGAGTGATCTGGTAGGCTGCATGCAAGAGGAAGACAAACCCAAACAGGAAATTATTGGGGAGAGGACACAGTCCCCATATCCTGACTTTAGTCCAGGAGGAAGTAGATCAGAACCATGGAAGTGATTTTAGGAGAGGTTACACATGGCTTGTGAGGTGGGCTGGTTTCCTTTATCAAGGGTGGCCCAAGATGTTTCAAGCACTGGAGGCAAAAAGGTCCTCCGGTTGCCCCCATAATGGGGTGTGTGTTAGGCTCTGCAAGGGCTTCCCTTCAAGGAAAAGCCCTTGCAAAGCCTCACCATCCTGCTGGGTATCTGTGGGAGATTTGGCAAGGGCTTCTCCTCTTGCCAAATGTCCCTTCCCGCTCAGCGGTGAGGCTTTGCAAGGGCTTCTGCTCAAGGGCTTCTCTCCTGTGTTTCTGTCACCTAAGGCAGCTGCTTCATCCCGCCTCATGGGTGGGCCGGCTCTGCCTCCCGCAATTCCTCTAGTGCAGGCATGGCCAAACTTGGCCCTCCAGATGTTTTGGGACTACAATTCCCATCATCCCTAACCACTGGTCCTTTTAGCTAGGGATGATGGGAGTTGTAGTCCCAAAACATCTGGAGGGCCAAGTTTGGCCATGCCTGCTCTTGTGGCACTGAACTGACATTGAGAATTGTAGACAAAAGTTGGGTGGGGAGCCACTCTGGTCTACAATCTCCATGGTACGTAGGGGTTGCCTGCTTACCCAGAATGATGCCATTGGGAGCAGCAGGTGGCTGCCAGATTAGCCGTACAGAAGTTGTTCTTACTTCAGGGAAGAGAATGCCCACTGGGGGCCCAGGTACTGGAACACAGGAAGACAGGGAGGGATGCACAGATGAAGTTTAGAAGGAACACATACATTTCCGCGCACCTAGCCAGAGAACAGACTTTTAATGCAAATACATACATAGCCACAGGGTGCAAACACACACACACACACACACACACACACAGATAAACATATGCTACGCTTAAGGTGACATTCCCTGGTCTGTTATTTGAAGACTGGGGCTGTGTTTAGGGACATGGAGCGCTAATCTTGCAATGTCATGACTTTAAAGCAATCACCACTGTGGTGTACACATCTAGCATAGTGGCTAAAACATAGCACTACCGATCGAGGAAGTCATTGGTTCAAATCTTGCCTTTTCCATGAAGCCTCAACACCCTCCCTGCAATATGAGGGCAGTAATACGAATCTAATGTACAAGTTTGTTGTAAGGACTGAAACAAAATTAAGTACATGACGTACTCTAAGCACCTGAAAGTAGTCTACAAATGCCAAGTATTATTATTATTTCAGCAAATGCTATTAGAACTCCATACAATCATAGAATCATACAGCTGGAAGGGACCCTGAGGGTCAACTAGACCAACCCCCCGCCAATGCAGGAATTCTGCCCGCAGCCATCCCTGGGTGGGCTTGAACCACCAACGTTCTGGTTAACAGCCAGACGCACTGACCCATTGTGCCACAGGCTCCCAGGCTTTTCATGATGTACAGGACTGAGTTTTTCCTCAAATGGTATGTGCTATAAGGCTTAGCCTTTCTTTTTCATTTGCTTTCCAATGACTTTTAATATCTCACAGACCACCCTGTTACCCCCATCCCTTCTCTCCCAGAGTTAAGCTTTCCTTCCACCATATGGGTTGCTGTTGGGACACCTACCATCATCGAGCGTCCGTTCCAGGATGGGCGGATTGCTGGGCACACCATCGCCAATGCGGGTGAAAGCCAGCACTCGGATCTCATACAGAACATACTTGCCCAAAGCTGTGAGCTGGGCACTCCGTGAAGCATTGCCCTCCACCAACCAGAACTGTGCTCTTGTGTCCGAGTCCTTCTCTTTATACATGACCTAGAAGAGAACAGATACAAACCATGGAGGGAAGGAAGAGACAGCGGCTCAAATGAACACTGCGGCCTCCAACAAGCGGGAAAAAGCTGCATTGTGCTGCCATGTTGCAGACATATATACACAGAGCAGTAGCTTGGATGACCAGCATTGGACTGCTGTATGTTAGAAGCCATGGAGCCTAGGGCTTGCCGATCAGAAGGTCGGTGGTTTGAATCCCGACAGGGTGAGCTCCGGTTGCTTAGTCCCTGCTCCTGCCAACCTAGCAGTTCGAAAGCACGTCAAAGTGCAAGTAGATAAATAGGTACCGCTCCAGCAGGACGGTAAAAGGCGTTTCCGTGCACTGCTCTGGTTCGCCAGAAGCGGCTTAGTCATGCTGGCCACATGACCTGGAAGCTGTACGCTGGCTCCCTCGGCCAATAAAGCGAGATGAGCGCTGCAACCCCAGAGTCGGCCACAACGGGACCTAACGGTCAGGGGTCCCTTTACCTTTACTTATATTAGAAGTACCAGATATTGCTTGGCATGGCAGTTAACGCAGGTCGCCTCCTCCCCAAAGAAGCTTGCCCTGCCCTCAAAATGTTGAGAAAGTCTGGGCCAAATACCTCAGCCCAACACCAGTCGAGAGACTGAGTGACAATGACAGAGGCAGAATTGGTGAGCAGGTTCACAGGATCATAGTAAGCTGTGGGCTGGGACAGAAGGGCCTAGCTGAGGCCTGTGACAGTGGGGGCCTGTAGGTAGAGACCAATGGGGCAGGCCGCTGAGGAAGACAAGGAGACTAGCTCTGGAATGATAAGGGGGCTTCAGGCTGGGGCTGATGAGGGACCGGCAGATTTTAGCGAGCGGGAAGGTGAGGCAAGAGAAAATGCATTTCACTGCATTCCTCACACCCACCTTGTAGCCCAGAACCAGCCCGTTTCGGTCAGCCTCTGGGATGTCATTCCATCGCACTAGCATAGAGGTAGAGGTGGTTGCCAAAGCTGATATGTTGGTGGGTCCAGACGAAGGCACTGCGCGAACAAAGAGAAGAACCGAGGGGAGTCAGCGCTTCACCAATGAGTTTCTCTGAGATGGCTCTGCGAGAGGTAGGTCACCACAGCAGAGCCCTGAGCCCCATGTTCAGAGTTCCAGACTGACCATGGGAGGCCTGCCCAGACTGTCTCAAGGGCCTGGTGGAGAAGGTACCTGACTCTCGGGTTCTCCCCACCACGGTCTGGCTCCATGGCCCGGGCCCGATGGCATTGAAAGCCTGCACCTGCACACGGTACTCCGTCCATTCTTCCAGGTCTTCAATGGTGAACTCACGCTCCACACGGTCATGGATGGTGTTGGCCAGTGTGCGGCCACGCCCGTCTAGGCGTGAGTAGCGCAACCGGTAGCCCACTGACTCAGGGCTGCCGTTGTACTCCGTCTCTGGCAGAGGCTGGAAAGAAAGGGAACCTCGTTGTTGGCCTGCAACTGAGTCCTTTCCAGAATCCTTGCATGGAAAAAAACACAAATCCTATACTGTTTGAGTGCATTTCTCTGCCTCAATGGATATGGGACAGAGACCATACTGGACCTTGTAGGCGGTACCCTCCCAACACCCAATTCCTATCTCCTTGCCCTCTGTGCACAAATAACACGTATCTAAATGGCATGGGCTAGAACTCCTGAAAACTCTTTTAAAGCAAACTTCAGTTCTGATTTGAGGTGATTGCACCACAGATTGAAGCAGAATTCCACCACTAAAATTTGGCTTAGCGCAGAATTTGGTGGCATCTCTGTCTGGGACAAGTAGTTAGGGATTCTCCTGTTGCTGCTGGACTGGGTGTTTAGAGGCAAAAGACAGTTGTCATTTGCGTTAAGATAACAAGAACCGAGTAGACTGTATTGATTCAAAATGGTGCCCACCATGAGACAATTGGTGTTATATAGGTCTTCCTATTTCCAGTAGGGCAGTTAGAGGTAGAATTGACCTATAGGTCTATATCGTTAAAGATGGATAGGTACATCCCTGGCCTAGTCATTTTATACCTTCCACCATCAAATCCAGCCTCAACTGGAGCTGTTCACCCCATCTATCTTCCTGTTAATTTCAGATCTATCCTACAGAATTTTGGCTTGCCTCGTAAACAATGAGCAGCCCCAGTGCTGGTTCATTAACCCTGGTTTTCCCCGCCTCCAGAAACAACGATGAGGCCTGGTGCCTTTCTGAGCTACTGCTCACCATCCATCTCAGCCAGAGACTGGTTTCACTGGCTGTCCGCAGTGTAATATTGGCAGGAGATACATCAGGTGGGGCCTGTAACGTCTGGATCCTGCGGGAAGGCAGGCTGGGTGGGCTGGTGCCGACTATGTTCACTTGTCGCATGCGGAAGCTGGGAGGAGAGAGGAAATGGATTAGTGTTGGAAGGAACTGCAAGGTGGCATAGGAATCACCCACCCTGCCTAACACACACACACACACACACACACACACACACACACACACACAAATAGGACTTTGAACGCCCCCATTTGCATGCCCTGAGAGGCCTCCATTGGCTCCTTTCTCTTCCTTGCACTGCCAACAGGAGAGCTACTGGGGTGTGTTGTCACAATCTCTGATGACATACAAACATGGCTTAATTAGGCTGGCATTACACGCCTGTCCTTTATCTTATTAAGTAAAGGTAAAGGGATCCCTGACCCTTAGGTCCAGTCGTGTCCCACTCTGGGTTTGCGATGCTAATCTCGCTTTACTGGCCAAGGGAGCCGGCGTACAGCTTCCGGGTCATATGGCCAGCATGACTAAGCCGCTTCTAGCGAACCAGAGCAGCGCACGGAAACGCCGTTTACCTTCCCACCTATTTATCCACTTGCACTTTGCCGTGCTTTTGAACTGCTAGGTTGGCAGGAACAGGGACCGAGCAACGGGAGCTCACCCCGTCGCGGGGATTCGAACCGCCGACCTTCTGATAGGTAAGCCCTAGCCTCTGTGGTTTAACCCACAGCGCCACCCGCGTCCCTATTAGCTAATGCATTAATTTTGAGGGAAACGGTAGAAGGTCCTTAATGACACCCACAAGCCTCATCCCTTCTCATTCCCCAGTTTTAGCCAGACCACAACCCTCCCGGCTGTAGCTTTCTAATACTAGCAGATGAGAGTGTCACAAGAGATTTGGGGCCGGGTTCCTCTTTGCTTTCCTGTCTTTTGAGCTCCTTCTCATGATGCCTTTTACCTCTTCAGCTTCCGACACCTCCTCCCAGTCTTCTCCCTCTTCTCTCTCTAACCACTCATTGTCATCCCACCACCAATCCCCAGGCCCTGAGCCTTCTTCCCTTGCGGGTTCTCCAGCTGGTTCCTCCCACCATTCTTCTGTGTCCAGCCCAACCCTGACAGCAAGATGCCTCTGAATCTGAGTTGTTACAGAGGACTAGTGAGAGGTTGTTGTTTTCTGGGCTTCCTGGAAGCACCTGGTTGGACATTATGGAAAGCAGGATGCCGAACTAGATGGATCTTTACTCTGATTCAGCAGGGCCCTTATGTTTTTATGCATGCTCAACCATCCTTTCAATCTCCCCCAAAAGCAGCACTCACCTGTAGTATGTGTAGGGATTGAGGTTGGGCACCTCCATGGAGCGGGCATCTGGCTCATTAGACAGCTGGTGGATGAGGGTCCACTCCTCGCTCTCACCAATCTGACCCACCTAGGGAAAGGGCAAACAAGATATTGAGCAGGATTGGGTCAGCATCATCGTTGCATATAGTACAGCCAGTTTCTCTGCTCCCTGACAGTGTAAAATGTATTAGCTAAAGCTGTAGAGTTTGGTGTGTGTTGTCAGAGACTGAAGAGCAGGACACTTTTTGCCTGATGTGTTTACACCATCAGTAAAAATAACCTCCACAGGGGCAGCCCATCCTATTTTGCCATCTGAGGTGAAATGGAAAGGGGCTGCCCAGCCAGCTCACCACCCATACATGCTGAAGCCTCGCTTACCAGGGTCTCGGGAAGATCATGCAAGGCTCTTGTGAGATCTTGCCAGAACCCAAAAGTCGATGCAGCCACTTCTCTGATGGCAGTAGAGGGGGTGCACCTGATTGGATTTTGCCACCTGGGGTGGTTGCCTCAGTCTACCTCATGGATGGGCTGGCCCTGAACCTCCGCCTTCTCTTAGTTTGTGAGATTTCACTAGACATTTCTCATATACTTACTGCAAAGCTCTTTTTGCAGCAAAGATTATAAACTATTTTAAGAAAACAGGAGAAATTTTTAGGGTATCGATTATATTTAAGTATCAAATGATGGGCTTCTCAAATAAGATTGTGGATTACGCACAATACACAGTCCTGCTTATAGCTCATATTTCCTGTTATTTGACACGCTGTTCTCTCTGTATCCAAACTGCCAGGCTCCTCCCTTCCTCCTGCCTTCTGCTACTGCAATTCCCCCCACCCCCGCCCCACAGATGCCTGAAATTAAGCAAAGTCAATGAATGCAAAATTAACATATTAATCGTATTCTCAGTGGAGGATGTTGGCTCCCTGCCACTGAGTTTACGTGTCTCCTGATGGCAGAGATGCTTCTTTAACTTTAATACAACAGTTGCTATCCTAAGGGCTAAAAAGAAGAAGAAAAGGAATGAGAGAGCTTCCTCTGCTGCTGGCTTCTCCTACCGTCAGATGTGTCCCTTTCCAATGGCTTACCTGAGCCTCCACTTGCCACCTGGAAATGGATGTCTTGCCATCGTAACCAGGACGGAACTGAAGTGTGACTGAGCGGGGACCAATGTTGGAGATGCCCAGGTTCGAGGGGGCTCCAGGGAGCTCTGCAGGCAAAGAGAAAGCAAAGATGGAACTTGAATATCTACAGCCCATGGATTATTGCCATTGGCTCAGCCGTTCTTTGTCCTTCTCAGGATGACGGCAGCACACAGTGGCCATATCCTGCACTGAAGAAGAACTCTCCATCTAACAAGCCAGAGCAGGAGAAAGCACCACTTGATTATGCAAAGTTGAAACTGTAGTATGCCATGAGCTGCTGGTGGCAGTGGTGATGGGGACTGAGATGCAGTGAACCAAAAAGGTCTTTAGGATGGAAAAAAAGGCAACCAATACAGATTAAAGAAGCTACATGTGCCAAACACTATAGTTGAAGGGCAAATATCTATCAACGTCTGTTAGGATTTTATGCAAGCCGATGCTGGCTAGTGAGATTAGTATAAATCACATGAGATGTCTGAGAAGAGTGTGAGAACGGAAGACTGTCTTATCTCTTCTGTCTGAGAGTGTTATTGGACTGTACTTTCGCTTTTGCTGTATGCTTTTTTTTCTGCCAGAGTTTGGAAGGCACAGGCGTGATTATGGATTCTCTGTATATATTGTGAATAAAACGTAGTTTAGATCTACGGATGTTTCTATCTTCTTGCTGTGTGATGCCAGAAGACTTGTTTCCACTTTTCATATGGGAAGTGTCGCAGAGGGGCACTCTGGAGTGAAGGGACGTGCCATTCCAGAGACGTGCCTACTGGGAGACGCTCAGAGGTACTGGGGGTCTGCCGTCCCCCCAGGAGCGTTTACCCTCAACAACGTCAAGTGTGGCAATCCAACAGGAGGAGAGGGGAAGGTCAAGGCTAAGAATCTTTCTCTTTCGCTCCAACCAGCCTGTATTACTGAAAATGCTTTGCATTGGCAGAAGCAACCATTGTGGATTTGTTACACTATGTGCTTCTATAAAGGTATTGTTCTTCTTCCCTAGGCACAAAGGTCTAAATGACAACTAATTGTTACATGGGATAAACTAAATAATGCCATGCCCATCCAAAATGCACATTAAAGAACAGGAATTGAAGAACAAGAGGATCATCGGTGGCCAACATGGTGCCTTATTATGATGCCTTATAAGACTGTGGCATCCTTGGATTAGGTCTGACAAAAGTGCAGGCCTCAAACAAATATTTGAAGTGATTCAAATATTCATCAAATTTAAAACTCCCATCTCATGAAGGTCACAAGGGGAGCTGTCAGCGCTTTCTGTAATTTCATATTCATTACTCCGATGTTTGTTAATTTAATAACTCTGAAGCTTGTGAGTGGTTGGTTGTTGTCAGATTGTGAGGGCCATGCTATCTGCCCGCATGAAGGAGGCCCACACTTGAATTAATTGAATTACTCAAAAGAACAAATATTGAAGCTAATTGGGATTGGCAAAGTCAAAGTTCGCACAGACAAACTGAATTAAATCAAATACGGACAACTTATCTCTTCACGAAAGCGCGTTTTTAAAATTCTGCTCATGAGGGCTTGAAACAACTAGATGTAGATTCATCCTTAGTAAAAGGCAGTCCCTTTCCATTAATGCTCCTAATACCTTAGATATGGCTTGCTGCCTGAAGGTTAGGAAAGTGGCAGAAATATACAGAGACAGAATTATAAGGTTTGGGCTGGTGCCTGTAGTTGCATCCTCAGTTTTGAAGGATCACCGCAGCAAAAGGTCTGTTGCTCAGTGTCTCAACCTGAAGTCCCTCAAAGGCCGAGCTAAGAGCTTACATGGGGTATAGATGGAAATTCTTCATGAAAACAGGCATAATGGCCACTTATCCCAAGTCAACAGCTCCTTCTGTTGCTTCATCCTTCAAGTCTGATTCCATGTTTAAGGGGCAAATTGGCCTTGCAAGATGTCAAAATCTCAGAGAGACTTTTTCCCCCATAGCAGGTGCTGCTAGCCAATGAAACATGAAATGTGGCTGTGAGATGCCGGGGTTCGCAGCACAGGTAAACAAAGCAAAGACAGGAGTACTGATTTAGGACAAGTCTTTCTGCACAAGAAAGAAGCTGCAGTTTATGGAAAGCACAATAATAACCTTGCAGGGCATTTTTTCAGCTGGAACTTGCCGGAACTCAGATCCGGCATTCTGGCACCTCTCAGGTGGGCACTATTGCCATTATAACAGAACAAGGGAGGCATTCATGCTGAGAAAACAACAACAACCACCAATAAATCAACCTCTCTTCCCCACAAATATTCACACAATCACAGGGAAGTGTGTGCCACTACATTTCTGAATATGATACATTATTATGTGAATCCAGTTGCCCTTTGATGTAGTGTTTCGAAAGCTGGGAAGACACTGGGTTATTCAAGAGATTTGTGTCTGCTCTTATTATTAGTGGGCTTTCACGATGATCATGCATACGTCCAACTATGTAGCGGTCTCTGCCCAGATAACCTATTTTCACTTTATCAGTGTCTCAAAGAGGGTTCAACTGGGTATCAGTACATCTGATGTAAAAAAAAGAAGGAAAAATCATCTGCATCTGGGACTTCCACTACTAACTGAAGCATTCTGCAGGGACCAAGGCTGTGGTGGTTCTTGCCACCCTTGTGCTCTGCTGAAGGCAGGGTCCGTAAGTCAAACTTACCGGGAGGAACTCCTGAGGAGATGGTGGAGGAGGAAACTTGCCCCTGACCTTTCGAGGTCATGGCTGCCACTTCAATGGTGTATGTTGTAAGGGCTGTGAGGCCAGTGACACGGTATTCCAGTGTGACGTTGGGCAGGTAGTGTGTTACACGGGTGTTGGTGCGGTTGTATTCTTCCCAGGAGATCCGGTAGCCTGAAGGAGCCCAAAACATACACAGATGTGTAGAATTGCACAACATTCATTTAAAATCCAAGGCGTAAACAGAACGTGCCCAATAAATCTGGTGGCCTTAAGCCAGAGACTTAGGCCTCACCAACAGTTCTTTGGGGATTCTAATTTATATTGCTTTAGTGCTTCCACTAGTTCATTAAGCTTCCTGAGGCTGAATGACACATTATGGCTAAAGCATAGCATGCTATTATGTCTTCTCTTCTTTCTTAATTAGAGGCATCAGGTGGAGAGGGAACTGTTGTTCTGATCACAGCATAAGAGAGCACAATGCCTTCTCTCCCTAGCCGTCCAAGGTTGAAATCATACATACATGCCCATGTGACAACAGGGCTCAGTAAAAAGCAAAAGTCTCACTAATGCTAAAATGAGGTTTACCTAAGCTTCATGGACACATCTGGGGGCGGGGCGGAGAGGAGAGGGGTCAGGATGTGATTTCCATCCCGATCATGTTTGGAAAGGGAAGAGATGAACCTAAATTCCCAATGCCCTGTTATCAGGATAACCTGCTCCCTATGTCTTATGCTTAACATGGAGCTGGATCCTTCAAAATCTGTTTGAAATCTATCACCAGGGAAGCTCCATGAGGCCTGAAGCAAACAGATGTGATGCTTGGTTCCAATTCCCAAACTATTCCTCGTGCTGAAATCAAGATGGCTTCCAGGCTATTAGTTCATAGGGCTAGTGGATATGATAGCATGGACTATCAAGATACATATCTCCTCTACAGAAGTTTTCTTAGGTAGTAGAAAGAATGGGTCTGAGCGGTTTTCCACAATTTCTAGGCAATTTGTGTTTTCTCTGGAATGACGTTTGCTCCAGTTTAGAGCTATAGAGTTGTTCTCTCCTTGCCTCACTCCTTCCCAGGGAAAACTCACTCTATAGCTCTAAACTGGAGCAAACGTCATTCCAGAGAAAACCCAAACTGCCCCCAGGGCAAAGCAGTGGGACAAAATGAATTTTGTATAAGCCCTGAGTTCTTTCCATTGGTACCAAGGAAGAAACGGACTCCCTGTTTCCTGGTCCAGTTAATCACCCCTTCCTCCCCCACCCCACCTCACCCCACCCATTCCCTTCCCACCTGAAGAGATTTATTACCTGTCAGAATGCCATTCTTTTCCAGGGGCTCTTGCCAGCTGACCTTCAGGGATGTGTCGAGGATCTCGTTGAAGCTGAGGTGTCCCACTGGACCCGGAACTAGCCAAACAAACAACCCCACCACCCAGAAAGTTACAACAGGACAAACACTTCATATAGGAATTCCTCAAGGAAATAAAAGAGTCACTTGACTCTTCCCAGGGCCCTCTGGGGTTTGGGTGAAAGGATGACTGCAGTGGATGCAGTCAAGATGGATCCCGGGGCCTTCAAGGGCGTCACTGCAGTCTCAGCAACGACGTGTCGGGCTCTACAACTGAGGGCAGTGTCAGACTCAAGACTTCCACAGTGGAAGGTGATGTTCTAAACTCATGTTGACCGGAAGATTAGGGGTGTTTGGATCCATAGTCATGGGCATACAGGAGCCCAAGAGCTGTGCCTGTGCCCAGCTCCAAAGGGAAAGGCCGTACCGTCCTCATGGGTGCGCAGCAGCTGCGGGGGGCTGCGGGGTCCGTCGCCTGGTGTGGTGAAACACAGCACCGAGGTGAAATACTCTGTAAACTTCTTGAGGCCTGGGATATATCCCACATGGATATTGTCTTGGAAGTTAGGGCGCACTGTCACTACAGTCATATCTTCTTCCTGTGCTGGTTCCCAGGCAATCAGCTGAGGAATAAATGAACGACATCATGGTTGCTCAGAAAGGAGGATGTGAAGGCAGACCACACGGCATGGGGCTTTATCTTTCTGGCCCCATATTGTGCGCAGGGGCCAGCTCCAGATTAGCACTCTTTTGCTGGTGTGATTCACTTGGGCAACGGCAAATTTATGTTGCACAATTAAAAGTAGATTTGTGTGGCGTTTGCCCTCCTAGGTGTGTGACATCATAATGGGTTCATAAGGAAAGGGTTAACTAATTGTAAAATTACTAACCAATGGGAACCCAAGGGGCAGAGTTAACTGTGTATAAGGACTAAACACAGAGATTTTTTTTTGAGAGAGTTAGAGTTAGGGTGGTTGAGAAGACAGTCTGGAGTTAGAAGAGACTGAGAAGATAAGTCTGTGGGATGGTCTAGTCTGGTATGAGAGAGTGAGAGAATTTGTTAAGAGGAGTCAGTCAAACAGTTGAGATAATCAGTCAGAAGGTATTAGGAAGGTATAGGCCGGTAAAGAAACTATGGGAAAGTTAAGATACTGACAGGAATATTATCTGAGGAACCATAAACTTGTTAATGTTTGTAAAATAAACTTATTTTTGGGTTCACTTTTAACAACTGTCTGGACTCAGTGTTTTACCCCAGAGTAACGGGTTGGTGGCAGCGGGGAAGCGAGCACAGTGGTGGCACAGGGATCAATAGACTGTTAAACGTCCGGGGACCCTGTGTGATCGCCACAATTTGGCACTCTCTTGTACAACAAACCTGCTTCCCAAAAATGGGTAAGAGGGGTGGAGAGGGGGGGGGGAATTTTTGAGTTAAGAAAAGTATCGAGAAAATGCACTGGAAAGTGTGGAGCAATAGCAACATTGGGAAATGCTGTGTAAAATCTATGCAAACCAACCAAATGGGGTGCTTGATAAAAAGCAAGGAATTTCCGTGCAAATTTTGTGCAAGCACAAAATGGGTGCTCAAAAAGAAAAAAAAAAGGGGGGGAGCTCTGGTGAATGGGGAGAAAGGGCACTTTGCACAAACAGGGCAGAACTTGGGCACACTGCTAACACTTCTCTTTCTAGAATCCTAAGATTTCTAGAGTCCTGCCTCAGGACTCCAGGCATAAACATACAGGACTCCCCCAACCCCACTCCATTCTGGTCCGGGACAGAGCACCTCAAACAGGAAAGCAAGAAAAGAGGCCAATCTAGGGTTGCCATAATATCCTCTTTTACCCGAACATGTCCTCTTTTTCACGGGTATGTAAAATGAGTGTCGTCATAGTGATTCAGTTAAAAGTAGAAGTCGGCAAATGTGTCCTCTTTTTTGCTCTTCAAAATGTGGCAACCCTAACCATGCTACAAGGTGCAACTGCTGCAACAGTCTCTCATATTCCCTCTCCCACTGCTTTATGTGAAAACCGTCTCAATTATACTGGTGAAACCACCTTTCCTTCCTCCCCAAGAGGAGAGCCAATTCACCACCACCTCACATCCTTTAACCGTGGAGCCAGAATTTGCCATGATGGGACTGAATCCCATCCCAAAACAGTGACAGTCTGGAAGCACCCATAACTGCAGAGGACTCTATGTGCTGCCTGCAAACATTCTGCACGGGAAGCCATAGGAGTGCTGTGTTGCAGAGACTCTGCTTCTTCCCTTTTGCAAAATGGGCAGAAAGGAACAGTGTGGTGAATTGCCCAGGGACTGGAGTAGTGGAATTGTTGCTGCCTGTGCCTCTGGGCAGTGGCGTAGCGTGGGGGGTGCAGGGGGGCCGGCCGCACCGGGCGCAACATCTGGGGGTTAGGGGGCGCAAATCCAAGGGTTAGGGGGCGCAAATTACTTGCCTTGCCCCGGGTGCTGACAACCCATGCTACGCCACTGCCTCTGGGGTCAGGATTGTTTTGTGCATGTGGTGATACAGAGGCATTTGGGTGCTCTGTGTTCACTTGCTCCTTCTGTGTGTGGGTGTCATCATTGACCCCCCCCTTCTAGGTGGGAGATGTATTTACCATTTTGGGATTTCCCCCTGAGTGGCATATTCTCGTCCCCTGCACAACCGGGGTACAGAATTGCTCTGCCCTGGGTAGTATCTGGTAGGCAAAACTACAGGGTATGTGGATGAAATTGCAAGTTCTGTAAACAGAAATATTATTTCTGCAAGGTGGCTTTTTTCTTCTTTTGGTTGGTTCCTTTTTTCCCCTTGAAGGAAGAAAGACAAAGAGCTATTATATCCTTTGTTTTTGAAATGTCCCCAGCAACATAGTCATTACAGCAAATGCTTGGAAGAAATTGCCAAGCGAAACTGACCCACTCATTCTTTTTACCCAAGTTCAGGGATAAAAAAGTAAAATAAAATAAAATTATAGGTTGGAGGTGGGGGGTGCAAGTAAGAAAGAAAGAAGCAATTGATTCTTATAGACGTTTTTGTTCAGTAATCCAAGTTGCTATTCTTAGTGCTGCAGCCCTAAGGTGTAAACACAAGTGTTGGTGCATTCATCTCAACAATCAGTGTCATTGTCGAGGCGTTTAATAAATTGTGTCCATAATAGCTGTTGCTTTTCATTTGCCAACAATAATTTTGTTGTCTAGTGCCAGCAGTATGGCATAGCCCAACAGCAAGACGAGCGCTAAAACCATGTTAGTCTCTAGTCCTGAACAGATATTTTAAACAACTAAAGTCCTTCCAGTCACCTGCTATGCCATGCTTTTCAGGTTTTCTTGTGGGATGCAGTGCAGAGTAAGGATTTTGAGGACACACCATTCGTAATACAGTGGTACCTCGGGTTAAGAACTTAATTCGTTCTGGAGGTCTGTTCTTAACCTGAAACTGTTCTTAACCTGAGGTACCACTTTAGCTAATGGGGCCTCCCGCTGCCGCAGCCACGCGATTTTTGTACTCATCCTGAAGCAAAGTTCTTAACCCAAGGTACTATTTCTGGGTAGCGGAGTCTGTAACCTAAAGCACCTGTAACCTGACGTGTCTGTAAGCAGAGGTACCACTGTATAACTTAAGGGACCTATTTGCACCTCCAAGGCATGGATGGCCTTGCTCTGCCTCCCTACTTTCCACCTACAGCCAGTATTCTGGACTTGGTTACATGGTGAGCCACATGCTCCAAAGCAAAAGGCAAAGATCCAACAAAAAGTGTTTGCAGAGCAAGCCACAGTGCCTATACTGGAGGCGTGGGGAGCCCATGTCTACTTGTGATTTGCTGATGAGGTGAGTGGGCAGGACCAATTGCCCAGGCAGCAAGCTCCACCCAGAGGCTTCCTTTTCTGCCTGGGAAACAGTCCCTGGGACTTCCCACATCTGGGTAATGCCAGCCTGCAATGGCACCCACCAGAGAGGGTGCCCAGCTGCAGCAGGCAGGGCATACCAGACCTGTCTGGCTCCCTTCACTCCTCTGTTGTTCACCGGGCAGAGTAGGCACTGCCAAAAAAGTAGGTTCTTCTAAGTAGCATCTTGGTATAATCCCTACTGAAGCTGAAACAGTGAGACAGGTGCAACTGTATGGGCTCCTGTAAATGTATGGCCTTATAGCTGACCAAGGTCTGATTAGCTCCATTCAACTATATTGTAAATGGGAGTATTTGTAGGCTGAAAGCACTTGGTTCTTGAGGCCAAGACACCTCCCTTCATCCCCGACAGACATTAGCACCCTAGACCGGCTGGCAGGTGATGGATGAACATATATGTAGTGCCCATGTGGCTTTGGCTGGACCTAGACTTGTCCAAGCATGTTTAACAATCCTGACCTTAATCCCTACTGCGCTATTACTCAAAAGGGCAGCGTGGGATCCACACGGGGCTTTAACCATCCTCTTCTATGGCTTTCAGCTCCTCTGATCTTTTTTTTCCCTTCGGCTGCGCCGCTTCAAAGACATAAAGGGGGAAACTTGCTGGGATTAAAGGCGGCTGATTGTTTCTCTGAAGCACAGGTGTGTGCTGAAGGGTTAGGGGATCGGCTATGCACCGAGAGCGATTTCTCTCCTCGGAGACCTGGAAGGGACTGAATTTGAAAGGCTGGCCTACGTGGGTAACCAATTAAAGGAGAAGAAGAAGGAGCCAGGATTTTTAAAAAAGCAGCTTAAACGCTGTCCGGTTCTGCCACCAGTCATTTTTCACTTTTGGTGTTTGGAAGCAGAACCTGTTTTCTCTCTCACAAAAGTGAGAGGCTGTGAGAGAAAAACCATGCGCTGCACTTTTTATTTATTGCATATATCCTTCTTCCTCCAAATTGTTCAGGACAACAAAACAAATACTCAAAGAATAAACCGATACTGAGGCTTGTGCTTTACCCTCCCTTTCTCAGGAAAATGTAGTCACTCTTTGCAAAGCTGAGGCTGCAATCTGAACCCCTTTTACACTTTGCTGTGGGAGGGTTGCACTGGGTGGAGGTGTCCCTGCACCTGTCTGCCTGTGAGGAGTCAGTCTGCTGGTGCAACACTCGCTGTTCCCGGGCCAGCCTACCCAGGAGGCAAGGTGCGGTGCCTGCCTTGGGGGGCACGATCCATGGGGTGAAAAGATCCCAACGTAGATCTTTATTCTCCCTGCTCCTGAAGTACATCTTCAGTCACTCCTTCTTCCCTCAAAGAAGTGGCACCATTTTGTGGTTCACCTCAGCTGCCAAAATGTCTTCAGCCAGCCCTGCCTGTTTCACCTGTCAAAACAGTGGGCAAGTCAAACTACGGCCTGAAGGATGTGGCAGCTTGTGGGATGTCAAGAAACGGGGCATTCTGGAGGTAGGGCTGAGATTTGCATCCCCACCTTTCGCCCTGGCCAGCAAGAGTAGCTTGGGCCCTATAGCTCCTTGACCATCAATAAATTAGAGTGTTCTCCTTTGACGTTAAAGGAACCCCTACACAGTAAGGTTACCAGACGTCCTCGTTTCCTGGGGACAGTCCCCAGATTTTCAAATAAGTCCCCTGACAAAATCCATCTATTTAGTAGGAAGTTGAAGTGTCCCCAGATTCATTGGAAAAAATCTGGTCACGTCACTACACAGCCCAGAAGTGGTTGCTAATTTTTAAAATGAAAACAGTGGCCTTTGTCTCAGATGGATGACATAAGGACTATCAAGCACTGGGCCTGATAAGAGTGCTATTCTATAAAGGGTTAAAGGTAAGACCAATTGGTGAAAAATAAATAAATCTGAGAGTGTTTAGGTGTAACAGCTAGTGCTTAAATTGCTCCATTCATATCCTCTCTTTTATTTGGTGTTGATTAAGTATCAATTAATGGGGGGCGGGGAGGAGGAGAAAGGAATAGCTGAGTTTTAATAAGTGTATGTACTTATGCATCCAAAACAATATTCAACACAAGCTGGCTGATTAACTGACACTGATAACAATGCATAATCAGCTACTTTGTCGTGGTGTTACATTCAAGGATGTTTGGGTGTTTAATTGGCACAGTGCGAGATAGCCTATAGCAAGTTAATTAGATACTAATTAGGCCTCCAAAAATACTAATCAAAAATACTAAGTGGCATTTAATAAGTATGTTAAGTATCCTTCTTAACGTTGGTTATCTCGTTTGGCAGCAATTAAATTCCTGAACTTCTTTGGAGTAGATTAAGAAACAAGTTTTAATTCAATTTAATTAATGCAAATTTGAATTAATTACAATTCGGAACTGAGCGAACAAGGCGAGGCTCCTCTATAAGTATAATATCTTAGTAAATATATTTTAATAGACAAGCTTGAAGCAATGATAATAACCATTCTAATAGAAAAAGAATTAAGTAGAATCTTGTTTTAAATGGACTGATTATGAAATAACAGTGAGCTAAGAGGATCATCCAAAATGCATGGAAATATGGAACTGGGGGCTTAAATACCATTGACTGCACTGATCAAATCAAATACAGCGATGCTTCATCAAGGAAAGCAGTGGCATAAACTCTCTTGCTTTGCAAATCAAGTTGCCATTTCAGTTTGGAGCACTTGGGTGCAGTAGCTTCCTGCAATGCATAACGCCGAAACGGCGGCTCCACAGATAATTGGTTCATATAAAGGATACCAGTTTATTATAGCCGCTAACTATGGAATTACATCATTTAATTGGTGTTTTACAGCCAGCTAAGCGATGACAGAAAACAGAGTGGGAGCAACTATACGGTTTTTGCAGGCCTGCTTCCTGGCTGCTTGCGGGGGACTGGACCTGATACAGATATGGTTATTTAGGGAGAGGAGGGGCTACGTGATTACATACTTTGTGTTAGCCAAGTCCCGTACCCCCTGTTAATCTACGCCGTGACAAGCAAGGTAGGAAAGCCTCGGAAGGCCTCTGCATGGGAGATTTACGGACATGGCCACAGTAATTGGCTGGCCCAGGAACAACCCCGTGCAATGATTAACGGCCCCAAACTAGGTAATGAAAAGAGGCAGAGCGAAGTGCAGACAGGAAACAGCGGGAGCACTCAGCCCTTCCTGATGAGAAGCTGTGGAACTACAGAGCTTCAAGGCAAAGAGGGAATGAGGAGTACAGATTCCTTTCTTGTTTAAATGCTGCTTGTGGAGGGAAGAGAGCCACATGGGGCCCGCGATGGCGATGCCTGTAACATCTCACACCAATTTGGACCTATTTAGCCTCGCTGAGACAAAAGAACTACCCGCTTACTGATGTTGCAGCTCGTCCACATCACCACTTACCTCCGTACGTTGCTTAATCCCGGGACCTACGGATAAAACAGCCATGCCTCTGCTTCCTAAGCATCCAGGGAGCATTGGGGTAGCTTGCTACAGCCCTAGGCTTAGAGGAGAAGCGACTTCTCCTTCTCATCCCAACCCTTCTTACCTTGTAGCCTTGGTTGATGCCGTTGACGAACTGGGGACTGGGTGGGTTCCAGGTGAAGCGGATGGTGGTGGAATTGGTGGCCTCGGCCTGCACGTTGCCTGGGGATACGGTGGGCACTGTGGGAGGGCAAGTTTAAAGGAGGCGCCTCAGTATGAACAGGTGGAAGCATGGAAAGCACTGCTGCTGACACCACCTGCTCTCGTTCTACCTGTGATGCTAATCTAATGGAGAAGGAAGGGGAAGGGATGCTCTGGCTCCATCCGTTGGCCAAAGGAACGGTGCCCTGCTGGTTTTATTGTAATTACTTGTATGGTTTCAGTAGATTTTATATAGGTTTTAAACCCATCCATGTTTAATAATAATGACAAAATGATTGTTTTTGTGTTTTTAGTAATTTTTTAAAAAAATCTGTAAGCTGCCTTGGGTCCCATCAGGGAAAAAGGTGGGGTATAAACTAATAATAATAATAATAATAATAATAATAATAATAATAATAATAATAATAATAGTTGCTTCTCAGCAATTTCCCCTGGCTTTAAGAGAACTGATCCCCCCCAACCCTTCCTTGTCTACTCCCCTTCCTTTCTGCATCTTGTCTTTCCAATTTGATGGCAAGGACTCTGCCTCCCCACCCCCTCCCTTATTGATGTGATCCTTTTGGGGAGACAAGAGTTGGAGAAAAACAGGATAAAATATATGGTGGAATTCAATGTCATTCTATGACAAGCTTTCCGTCTGTGCAAGGATATCAGCTTGCCAAATGGAAATATCACCCCTCCCTCTCCACGCTCTTCTGTGGGTTCTCCTGGCCACCCCCAGAGCCAATTTGGGGAGGTATGGGGTAAGAAGAGAGGGAGGGGAACCCTACTGCACAAGCTTGTAAGGTGAATCCCACCCAGAGTCAATAAATAAAAATAACAGGTAGCGTGAGCCTGCTACCAGCAGTGTCCTGAACTCTTAAAAACATACCAAGATTCAGCCCCTGCAATAGGAGTGTGTGTGTGTGTGTGTGTGTGTGTGTATAGGCCCAGTATACCTCCCTTTCTAATCTTCTTGGGTCTATGGAGACACTCTGGGGCCACATTAATCTGTGTTCTCATCTCCCCTGCCCCACCTCCCACATCCTAGTACTGCAACTTACCACCCTGGAGGGTCCACTCTGTGACTTTGGCGCTGTAGACACCCAGCCCAGCACTGTTGTATGCAGCCACTTCAATCTCGTAGTTGGTCCAAATGATCAGGTCCTCAAGCAGCAGGTTGTTGACGTCAGCGTTGGTGATGTTTCTGAACTGATAGCCGACGGGCAGGCCAGCCAGGCAAAATCTGGGGAAGGGACAAGAGGTCAGGTCAGAACCGATGCCATCAGCAGGGATCTTTCAAACCATATGGCAACAACTTCCTGCTTTTCCAGTTTCAGACCTGGCATTGAAGCATTCTGTCAGGGACTGTGCTGAGGAGGGCTGCACTGAGGAGGAATGGTGGGAGCCACCCCTCCCCCTGTTTCCCAGGAGCAGGAGGACAGTATAGATTTGGAACTATGGTTTGCAGAGGGACATAGTTCAGAAGGCAGAAGCTGGGAAATACTGGATGGGGAACAGCTAGGAGAAGAAACACTGGGAGAGAGAGGGTTAACAGATTCACTGTCTCGAAAGATTCCGCTCAGCCCAAGGTCAAGAAGAGCTGAGAAAGTGGCAGAACAGAAAGCACACAAAGCACAGAGGGGACAAGCTCAGATTACAAGAAGTAGAAGTGACGTGTATTAATAGGGACGTAAGGGGGTGGGATTCTTAACTGGGAGCACCACCATTTCTAGGAGATGGGTTCTTTGTTCTCTCACTGTGATTATTAAAGTTTCTAACTGGTAAGAAGATTCCTTTTCCTTTGTTCTGTTTATGTACTGCCACAGGGGGAGGAAGCCAGTTCCCTGAAGTCGGACACATTCCAATAGGATCGCCAGCAATTCCATTGTCTGAGACGGAGGTCTATCCACCTAGAGATGGCACGGTGGAAACCTGGATGCTATGCTCACCCACCTGATGATGTAGCCCTTGAGAATGCCATTTTGGTGGTTTTCAGGTGGCGGCTGCCACTGGATCATGATGGACTGGTTGGTTCGGCCACTGGCAATGACATTCTGAGGAGGAGCAGTGGGTGGTTCCTCTGGGAGGGAAACCCTGGCAAAGCGAAGGTAACAACGGAGGCATGTTTCAGGGATGGTTGGAAGGTAGGCTAGACTCTCAAAGCTATGTCAGCTTGTCCTTGCCAAACAATGCCCAACCCAGCCGTGCCACGGCATGTGCCAAGACAATGTCCGGTGCCGCTTCTCAAATAGCCACTTCTCACTATGTGCACGTTGGTTTGCATCAAACCCTCTTTTAAACACTGAAGAAAGCAGATAATTGGTCATGCTAAGCTCTTTGTGTACTGGATGAATAGATGATAACAAGCTAAGTTTCACCATCTTGTCAGACCACTCCTTTGTGCACAAACCACCAAGCTCTGAGGCCACACTTTACTCAGATGGCCCCTTTTCCAGCCACATTTACCCATTCACTACATAAGGTAAAGGTAAAGGGACCCCTGACCATTAGGTCCAGGCATGGCCACTCTGGGGTTGCGGGGCTCATCTCGCTTTATTGGCCGAGGGAGCCGGCGTACAGCTTCTGGGTCATGTGGCCAGCATGACTAAGCCGCTTCTGGCGAACCAGAGCAGTGCACGGAAATGCCGTTTACCTTCCCGCCAGAGCAGTACCTATTTATCTACTTGCACTTTGACATGCTTTCGAACTGCTAGGTTGGCAGGAGCAGGGACCGAGCAATGGGAGCTCACCACATTGCAGGGATTCGAACCGCCAACCTTCTGATCGGCAAGCCCTAGGCTCTGTGGTTTAACCCACAGCTGAAACGTATTATTATGATTATTATGATTGTTATACCACCCTATACAGTGGTGCCTCGCAAGACGAAATTAATCCGTTCCGCGAGTCTCTTCGTCTAGCGGTTTTTTCGTCTTGTGAAGCAACCCTATTAGCGGCTTAGCGGATTAGCGGCTATTAAAGGCTTAGCGGCTATTAAAGGCTTAGCGGCTTAGCGGCTAAAAGGCTATTAGCGGCTTAGAAAAAGGGGGGGAAGCGAAAAAAAATCAGAACACTCGCAAGACGTTTTCGTCTTGCAAAGCAAGCCCATAGGGAAAATCGTCTTGCGAAGCAGCTCAAAAACGGAAAACCCTTTCGTCTAGCGGGTTTTCCGTCTTGCGAGGCATTCGTCTTGCGGGGCACCACTGTACCTGGAGATCTCAGGGTGGTTGACAACATATAATCACAATATAATAAAACTCAAAATGCACAATAAAACTCAAAATGCTTAATAAAAAAACAATTACAACCCAATAATCTCTCTCCCCACCTCTTAGGGACTGGCTAGATGAGGAGGAATGGTGGTGACCTCTTGACCCCAAGATGATAGACCCAGGATCATGCTGGTGGGAAACAGGACACTACCCCCCAGTGCCCACCTACCCAAATTATGTTTGGCTCTCTCCAAAAACTAAGGCTCAGCACAGACACACCAGATCATCTTCAGCTCCATTCCCATTCCCAACCCCACCATCACCCAACCCCTGCAATTAAACCAAACCCTGGTCTGTCCGTCCCCCATCTAAGATGTGCCCACCTCACCTCTCGGTGTCCTTGCTGAACTGGCCTTTGCCCACATCATTGACGGCGCATAGCCGGAATTGGTATGAGCGGGCAGGGACCAACCCTCTCACCAGCACTGAGGTCACTTCAGGGTCCACGCTGGCCATGAGCACTGTCCAGGGAGCATCTGCCAGGCACAGAGGAAAGCAGCGGGGAGGTAAAGGAGCAATATGGGAGAAAGTGATGAGGGCTGGAGTCCACCTATTCTTACTATTCACTTCCTGGTCTCTATGTTAAGTTCCTCTGTGCAGGAAGGAGTCTCATGGCCTGGGTTTTGCCCAGAACAACACAGAATTAGAGGAGGAAGCCCCCAAACCTGATGTCCCACTAAATTGGAAGCCAGGAGCCTATTCTGCTTCCAGCTGCACCCAAAAGACCATTGCTGCAACAACCCACCACCCAACAACCTCAAAATGATTTACAAAACTAGGCAGTTTTGGTTTGTTGAGGAATGAAATCACATTGTCAGAGTTTGGCAGCAATGGGGCAGGATGAAGGCAAGGCACTGGATAACCCCCTACTGCTGAGCATACACAAGCTCATTTGCAATTCAGCAGCAATCTGAAGCAAATGAGGTATATAAGCCTTGAGAACCTAACGCCACAAATAGCTGAGGTGTGATAAATTGCATTGTGGGAAAGTCCGTGGAATTAAGTCTTCATAAGAGCCACCACAAAACTCCAATGCTCTGCATCTACTACTGCATTTGCCTCCCACTCCACCCAGTCTCCCTCAGACCACATTGTGAATGTAAAAAAGGTACAGGTAAAGGACCCCTGGCCGATTAAGTCCAGTCAAAGGCAACTATGGGGTGTGGCGCTCGTCTCGCTTTCAGGCAGGAGATGGTGTTTGTCCACAGAGAACATTCCAGGTCAGCTGGCCAACATGACTTCTGCGCTTCTTGCACAATGCATGCGCTTCTGGCGCAATGGAACACCGTGATGGAAACCAGAGCGCACGGAAATGCAGTTTACCTTCCCGCCACAGCAGTATCTGTTTATCTACTTGCACTGGTATGCTTTCGAACTGCTAGGTTGGCAGGAGCTGGAACAGAGCAATGGGAGCTCACCCGGTCGCGGGGATTTGAACCACGACCTTCTGATCGGCAAGCCCAAGAGGCTTAGTGATTTAAACCACAATGCCACCCTTTTTGTGAATGTACATGAGCCTCAGCCCCAAGGCCATGGGGCTGGCTTCTCTCGCTGCACCCAAGATCTCGATATAGTTAGGAATATGCAGTGCCTTACTGTTCTCGGAGACCTCGAGAATGTAACGAAGCAGCGGGCTGTTCCCATCAAAGGGTTTGGTCCATGTCAGGTTGATCGCTCGCTTCTCTGCAGTGCTCAGCATGGCAATGGGGTTTTCTGGTGCGTGCGGGAGCTGTCTGATGAGGATAACGACAGAAGAAGCCTATTTTAGAGGCTGTCACAACCGGAGAGCCCCAAAGACAGAGCACCACCCCTTCAGAAAGAGAAGCTGTTTGGAGAGAGTCTCAGGCAGTCACAGGGCTGTCCCCTGCTGCCCTCCTGGTTGCGCTGGCAACTGCTGCTCACTGGGATGGGGAAGAGAAACAGCGATGGCTCATTCTGCCGCTTTCCCCTGGGAAAGCCTGCTGTTTACAGCTGAATCGGAATAAACGCCAGTCGGCTTTTCCGCGGATAAACAGCAAGTTTTCCTGGGGAAAGCGGCGGGACAAACAAAAATCCACTTGGATCCTTGCCTAGAAAGCACGGGGCACGTGGAAAAGCTCTTGGACCCATACTGTGGACGAGCCCTTAGTTGGCACTGGGTTGATGATGCCCGTAAGCATGCCTGGTCACCCCCAACACTGTTCTCTCCCATCCTTGCTGCATCACGGCAACACCTCATTCTGGCAAGCAGCAGAGCTGCTGCAGCCAAAAGGATGGCATGATGCACCACGTCATCCCAGGGACACCAAGCCGCTTTGTGCATTAACCGTGCTGGGCCCTGTGACTAATTTCTGCATATTGCAGGCAGCAGCTCAGGACTCCCTAGGAGCCGGTTGCAGGCATCTTGCTACATCATATGGTATGGATGGACAGCAGACACACACACAAAATATTCCAGTGGTTCAAAGTGGCATTGTGGGAAGTAAGATGGGAATTTCAGCCACAGTGCCATGTTTTTTCCATAATAGCACCTGTGGGGGGGAGTAAGAACAATACCCCAGTTTCCAGGTCGGAAGGGCTTGCACACTCACTTCCTCTTTGACACACACATGCACACCAAGTCATGTGGGATCTGCTTCAATGTGGTGTGTGATCCCACACTTCAAGGGTGCATGGGAATAGGTGGCCCCGTGGCTGGAAAGACTTGCACAATCAAGTTATTTGCACGTGCATGTCTGTGGTAAGGGACTACGCTACACTAAAGCTACTTCTGTGTTGCTGGGCATTCAAGTGAGGGATACTTGAATGTACAAATGGTTTGCAGGGCGTGGGAGGAACTTGGGGTCTGGGTTTATCTGGGGTTTAACAGCGTGGATCCTAAGCAAGAAAGAGAGAACTTATGGAGAGCCCAAGAAGTTGGGAAAACAGTTCACCTGTGCTCAGTTTGTGGCTGGACGATTCCTGTAACATTTAGATCAATACGAGTGCATCATTCACTGTGGTCTTGTGAGAACCTGTTGTCACCTGTTGGGTGACACTTCACCCCCTCCTTCTTATTCATGCACCATGCTATGAGGTCCGTCCTCCCCGGTCTTTAGTAGTTCCCAATGCCTGCCTTCAACAGTTGATCCTTACCGGACTCGCAGGTGAGCACTCCGAGAATCGTTGCCCCCAGCAGAAACCACACGGCAAGTGTAGGTGCCAATGTCACCTGACCAGGTCTGGGCAATATGGAGGGTGCCCGTGCCGTCCAGCCTCATGCGAGCTACGTTCTCCACGTTCAGTGCTGCACCATCCTTTTCCCACATGTATCTAGGGAGAAAAGGCAGGGCCAAGGTTATTCTACCTCTCACCAAAAACCAATACCTCTCTCTGCTTCCCAAGACTGGTATTAGTACCCATGAGTCCCAGTTCACCGAAGCCACACACCGCAGGACTATAAGCCCCTCCTGCTTCAGAGCTGACTGCAACTGAAACAGTTCTTTCTTGCTTCTAAAGCAAATATGTGCATCATGGATACTCGTTGCAGAATTCAGTTTTCCTCAGCACAGAATGGCTATTACTTTTTAATGATGCAGGGCACACACAAGGTCCTGCCTTACGGACACCTGGCCTTTTCAGCACCAACACCTCTGCCATTATAACACAGTTGGAGTCCAAGACAAATGTTTGCAACGGCTGTCTTCCTTCACGCCAAAGAGGGATCACGGCAGTTTTAATCTCAGCACCGTCACTAAGCCAGGCACCAGGTGGCAATGTGGGCCCACGATTTTGCACAGGTTCTCCTCGCATTACCTTTCCCTGTAAGTGTTTTTGAGGCACATAGAAGTGGCTGGAAGACTGCTGGCTTTGCAACACTGTCATACTTGAGTGTGCATTTCAGACATGCTTTTTAGCTGAATGCAAACCTGGGTGCTCTCAGGTTACAAAGATGCTGGCCACTTCCCAAGAGCTTAAAACGTACAAAGCGGCTGAAACTTGTGCAAATCCATGCTTAGCAGATGCCAGGAGATTATTCCTCTCTAACAGGAAATACTCAAACAAAGGCATTTTTAGTCCATGCGACCCATCTCTAACCAGACTGCCTTGCCTTTCCCTCTCCAACTCTACTTCCCCAAGTTGTACTCCAAAGACTTTCCCATTTGTTTCACCCCTGATGGGATAGGTACCGCCACATACCTGACTACCACTCTGGGGTCATGGGTCACTCCACAAGTCATGGAAGCCTTGGTGCCTTTGATGACACTTTGATCCTGAGGAGGACTGGTGATGCGAGTCCGGGCTGTAGATGCAGAGAGAAAGGAGGCACTCAGACATAATCAGAAACCAAACCAGCCATTGCTGTGCCATGCCAGAGGTCAACGCTTGGGCCTGCTAACTTCAACAGATAAAAGCTTCCTTGTGCGTGAGACCAGCAGGAAGCCGCAGAATCACGTGCGTCAACTGCAATTATCATAAGAGTGTGAGATCATCTAATAATGGACTCAAAACATGACTGATTTGAAAGGGGGCTAAATACCATCTAGTTCAACCCCTTTGCTGTACGGCAGGAGACCCCACTTCCTGCTCCTCATATACCATGTGGTACAGACCAGACTTTGGTGAGTAAAACTAGAAGAAGTGGTGTTTCACAGCTCCAAATCCAAGTGTTCCCCTCCTCCCACTCCCATGCTGGAGAGATTGCTGGTTCTGAACAAATACCCATGCATATTCCCTCCCACGTCCAGGGTCAGTCCGAAACCTCCATTGCTAGTCAGTTACCACAGAGAGGGCCTTTTCATCAGGCACAAGCTACATACCTGACTATCTGTGTACATTTAGGGAACCTGCAAAGAGGAAGTGGGGAGAGGCTAATATATGGCAGAATTCATGTGACAATCACCATGAGAACCAGCCTAGGTAAAACCGTCTTTTATATAAAGGTCTAGTTTTAGGTCAGGAGGCAGGATAAAAATAAACACCCGCTCACACTCACACATACACATAGATAACTATACCCGCTCACAGATTCCCAGAGCGTGCTTGTTTGGACGCTTACAGGGGATTATTTACTATAGGGCCAGCAGGGGACACTGATTCACTTCAACCTGGAGCACGGTGGACGTTATTTCTATCTCTCTATTCCACAAAGTTAGAGCTGCTTTAAAGGGGGATGGATATGTGCTCAAAACCAATTTGACGCCCACAGGCCACATATGCCACTGATTTTAGACTGCACCAGTCTCTTGCCTGGCTGCACTGCAGACTGCCCTGGAAAATAAAGTCTGTATATTTTCCATGCATGTCCACGTGCCTCCTCCTCGGATTGTGAGATGAAGCTCCCCCCCTTTCATTTCTTAACAAAACGAAGCACTTGTCTGATTGCACCAACAGACCCCAAATACATGCGACCGAGATTTAAACTGCACACAACGTGGAAGATCACGGACTGGTCCCGTGCCAGGATGCTAACTGAGGCAGCGGGCACCTTACCCCAGACGACGAGCTCAGCTGATGCTTCATCGACTCCCCGGGAGTTGGTAGCCAGGCAAATGTAGCTCCCAGCATCTGAGATCCGCGTAGGACTGATCAAGAGGCTTCCTGACTCCAGCAGAGTGAAACGAGGAAGTTGCACGGAGCCGCTGGCCAGGATTCGTTCGCCTGCATGGGAAAGAGCAGAGTTTGTTGTCTGGTCCACAACAGCAGGTTAACCATAATGTTAAGATAATCCCATCCATGTGTTATGACATCCAATTCATTGGATTCTGGAGCAGTTCCAGTTCAGGAAATCCAGAAATAATATAACCTGAGGCTGCTGAGGAGATAAGATTTCTGGTGGGCTTTTCTAATACCGAATGCATGTGTTTGTTCTAAATAAAGTGGTTTGGCCACCATACTTTGAGTACGTCTTACAATTACTTGCAGAGGTGGTTTAGGGCACTGAGCACCAAGAGGACAAGGCACCCAGTAAGCACTTGCCCAGTTACGGGGTAGGAGGTGTTAGGGCTCTGACAGGGTCTTAGAGTCCCCCCACCTCCTTCCTAAAGCCTATTTAGCACCTGCCCAGTTTTGGGGAGGAGATGGGAAGGCTCTAGGACCCCACCAGAGCCTTCTTGCCTCCTTCCCACAGCCCAGGACCTACAAGGCCTGGTTGGGGTTTGTGTGCCAAATTCTGGCCTAGCTTAGGGTGCCATAGCACCAAACTCCACCCCTGGTTACTTGCTTCCAATGGCTTTGCCTCAGCTTTTCCCAGTCAAAAAGAGAAAGGAACTGCAGGTGTAAGAAAAGGTTCCTTCTTTATATGACTTGTTTGTGAATGTGGCTGTGGACCATGATTTTTAGGGATTTAGAGAGCCCATGTTCACGTCACAGTTCAATTCAAGTTCACCCAAATTATCCTTGGATTTTTTTTCTTCTAGCCTCCAAAATGTCACAAGCTGCTGTGTCAAATATAATTTTGAAAACATCAAAATACAAACACAGTGGAATATGAATTGTTTCATTTATTCGCTCACCCGGCAGTTAGGGGAACTGCTTTCAGCTTCATTTCAGATATTTTTGAACTAATTCGTTAAGCTGAACTAGTTCATTCCAAGCACTGGGCTTGTCCATAGTGTGCCTGGTTAAGCATATTAATATGGGTTCCATAATACATGGTTCAAATCCACAGCTTCAAAGGTACAAGGAGGCATATGAAATCGGTCCTTCCAGCCCACTAATGACTACTCTGCCTGGCAGGGCAATTTTCTTTCCCACCAGCTGCCACCTGAGCTATTTTCTTTAAAAAAAACCACCTCAAAAATCCAGGAGATGCTGGGAATAGAACCTGGGGCCTTCTGGAAGCAAAGCATGTGTCCCACCTCTGAGTTATGCCCCCCTCTTTGAAGATATTTCATTCCATGCCTGGATCCTATGAACGGTTTTGTAAAAGAAGTGAAAAATTTCTCAACTCACCATTACCTTTCTGCCACGTGATGGCTGGCCTGGGAGCCCCGGAAGTCTCGCAACTGAGTACCACAGCCATCCCATCAATTACTGTGCTGTCCAGGGGCCCTTTGGTTATGTTGGGAGCAATGCCTGTGGTGAAGATGGAGGACGGGGAGGAAGATGGGAAGGGTTACAGACTGCCAAGCTGTCAGCACAAATACAATGTTACTTTAATGTGTAATGTTTTATTGCGTTTTATATACGTTGGAAGCCACCCAGAGTGGCTGTGGCAACCCAGTCAGATAGGTGGGATACAAATATTCTTATTATTATTATTATCCTTCCCCAACTGTCTGAACCTGCATTGCTGAATAGATGATAAAAGGAATAATTAGGAAGGACCCCTGATTCTCTGCTTATGATGGGTATTTTGGGCGTTGACTTTTCATCACACAAGCCACCTCCATGCAAATCTCAACTGAGTGTGGAGGAAAACCATCTCTTAGGACATCCCCTGTTGGTTCCTGAAACAGGAGCAAGCTACTGTCTATGGAACACCCACTGTCAGGACCAGCGCATCCCGTTTTGCCGCCTGAGGCGAAACAGGAAGGGCTGCCCTACTCTGCAGTGACGCTCGACCTGCTGCCACACCACCCACCTCTACCGGCACCTCTGTCACTGGCAGAGAAGCAAAGCTGGCATTGGCGTCGGTTCGCAGCAAGGTCCCACGAGAGCCTGCAAAAATCTCATGCGATCTCTTGAGGTTTTGCGAATTCTTGCCGGCAACTGGAACTGATGCTGGTGCCGCTTCTGCGCTGCTGGCAGAGGGTAGGTGGGGCGTCACTGGAGGTGGCTGCTTCACCCTGTCTCATGGGTGGGCCAGCTTTGCCTACTGTGCTCCCGAAAGATTGACGCGGTCCTCTTCCTATTCTGGAGCTCCTCTATCAAAACAACACCCACTTCCTACAGGACCTGGCAGTAGCTCGTCCTGTATTTCTGCAATACTACACATCTCCCCACGAACCTGTCTCTGTGCTTCCTGCAGCAGAGCCACCTGGCTACTAAAAGCCCTGTTTCTCTCAACCCTGCCCCACAAAGAGCACCTTTGAAGCAACCGGCAAGAAAAGTACTTGCTGACACCTACTGGTGACGGCCAGGTACGTGGAGGTCTGCACCTCGCCAGCGGCATTGCGGGCAAAGCACTGGAACATGCCCGTGTCATCTGGCATCAGCCCGCTGATCTGCAGGCTCCCGTTGGCGAGGAGCTGGAAACGGGCAAGCTTCTCCACTCCGAGCAGCACGGCATCCTTGTACCAGAACATACTGGGTGTAGGCACACCTGTAAAACAAAACATGCCCATGGTGGTATTTTTTCAGGGTGGGGGGAGAATATTGTGAATTGATTTGAATTTCTTCAAAAAGAAGAGAAGAACCTGGCCACAGATAGTGCCATTAGACCAGTTTCCCAAACTTGGGTCTCTAGCTGTTTTTGGACTACAGTTCCCATCATCCCTGACCACTGGTCCTGCTAGCTAGGGATGATGGGAGTTGTGGTCCATAAACAGGCGGAGACCCAGGTTTGGGAAACTCTGCTTTAGACGGTGATGAGGAAATGAAAACAAACTTTTTCATCCATTGCCCTCCTTCCTCAATGTATCTTCCTAGTAGATTTTTCTTTTTCTTTTTCCATTGGCTTTAGTTCCTTAACTCCCAACCCATAATGCTTCCCTTCCAAGCCTATTATCCCCCACCCCCCAACTTCTTAGACCAAGAGGTAACTCTCAGAAGACACATATCCTGGCATTTATTGCAAATCCCAGTGGTACGGCACTAACATCCGAAAAGCCAAGGGGCAACAGATATCTGTGGTTGATCAAACCACATGGAAGATTATCCTCTGCTTCCTCCTTCTCTAAGTCTCTGGTTAATGTTGTAAGAAGATTTCATATTTCTTCCAAATGACGCAACAACTTTTATTTGACAACCCCAAGTGAAATGAGAATCTTGTCATGAAACAACGGTAAAACCAGAATACCCTGACCTATGTTCCAGTATAAAAGGAACAGTTGTACCAAAGCCACCCCCTTAGAGCTGTTTAGCATCCTATTTTTTAAGATCACTTAAGCCAGGGGTGGGGAAACTGTGACTCTTCAGGTGTTGCTGGATTAAAACTCCCATAAGTTTCAGCCAACTTCGCCAACTGTCAGGGTCAATGGGACTTGTAGTCCAGCAGAGTGTCTGGATGATCACAGGTTCCTCACCTATGCTTGGGAGCAAGCCCCACTGAACTCAAAGAGACTTCATTTTCTGAGTAGACATGTATAGGATTGCACTGCTATTACTGAACATCTGTTTCTGAATGAACTTGCCCATGCATTAATAAGATCATCTTCAGAGACCGATCTCCAGAAGACTCTGCTATTGGAGGTTAGGCAAGTGGCAAACTGGGGAAAGGTCCCTCTCTGTTGAACCGCCCCTGCTTAAGAACTGTCCCCCATCCCACCCCAAAGCAGCTTATTCAACATTTATTTTTATGCCACTTTGGTGCTAGGGGAGTACCTCTTCATTGTCCCAGGCTTTTAACATTTAGGGAGCTTTCTCTTAATATCTCTTTTATTGCTTCTTTTACCCTGCTGTTTTGATTAACCGTTCTTCTTCCACTGTACTTTTATGATCTTTTACTATTGTGAACCACCCTGCAAATCACAACCACTGAAGGTCAGTATATGTAACTAACTAACTAACTAAATAAATAAATACGGAAATTCAGCGCCTCCGCTATATCCTCTGGGAACTCAACAAACTTGGACAGACTATTCTTAGGCAACGTCTGCTAGGTTTTAAGCTCAGGCGTGCATCTTGCAATTTAAGTTTGCGGCTGCCTCTTCACCGTCTTTGGAACTGTCTTGAGATACTCTCCGCTCCTTTCATGGAGAGAGCATAGACACTGACATCATATCATCTGCGAATGAAGTTGCCATCTAGCACTGGGTTCCTGTCTTAGGCTGTCTGAAGGCTCAGGCAGATGTCATTGTGTCACCCTTGTTTTGTTCAGATCGTCTTTTCAAGGTTATCCCTGCAGCTTGACGCGATGCATAGAAAATGTGCTTCTCTTTATTTGCAAGTTTTAAAAATGCAGAAGAAGGGAAAGCAGCATAAGAATGGTGGGCGCTCTATAATCTCTCCCTAACCCCCACCTCCGTGTGCGAAATCTTCCAGATTTAGTTCTTTCTGGGAGACGGCTTGTTTGAATACCCAAGTTTCTAACCAAGTTCCAAAGCTTCCAAACTGGTTAGGAAGAATACCAAACAGCCAGAAGAAAATTACCTTTGGCCTGGCATGGAATCTGAACCACCTTCTCCATCTCAGCTGTGATGTGCCTCTCTGGTTCCTTGGTGAACTGAGGTGGCTCTGCAAGACAGAACATGGACATGGGACTGGCCGGAATTCCCACGTGTATGGGAAGGTGATCAATGTTTAAGGTTCGGTCCTAGGCATGTCCAGCCAGGCGTTGTGATATTACCCCTGCTGTCTATCACAGTAGACAATACTGGGCTAGATGGACCCACAGCTCAGTGTTTTTACTGACAGCACTAAACATCCCCAGGTCCTGGACTCTGCGTTCATCACCCGAGGCCCTTCCTCACGTGCCTCCTCTACCTGAGGTCCAGAGGGTGGCAACACAAGAACAGGCCTTCTCTGTGGTGGCTCCCCGTTTGTGGAATGCTCTCCCCAGGGAGATTCGCATGGCTACTTCCTTATACATTTTTAGGCTCCAGGAGAAAATGTTCCTCTGCAACCAGGCCTTGGGCTGATTAATACTCCACAGCCTTTTAAATGTGTCTGTGGGAAGGGGGAGGTTATTGTTTTGCTATTTTGTTTTACCTATTTTCATGTTTTTATTGAAATTGAAATACTTTATTGTCACTTGTACAACTTGTATACAGTGAGATTACACAAGTGCCCCCTCACTCAGCTCTCTTAGTCTTAATTCCCCTTGTTTACTGACACCCACCCACCAAACCCAAAAGTCAGTTGCCCTGTTGTTATCTTTTCATTCATCTTTTCATTCATTCTAACAGCCCATGGATAGAAGCTGTTCTTTACCCTGTTGGTGCGACTAATCATGCTTCTATATCTTCTGCCTGAGGGCAGGAGATCAAGAAAGTGCCGGCCAGGGTGTGAATCATCCCTGAGAATTTTTCTCACTCTCCTGAGGCAATGTTCTTCCGCTATTTCATCCAGCGGATTCACGGGACAGCCCATAATATCTTGTGCTGTATTCACCACCCTCATTTTATCCTGAATTTTTACTCTGTGAACCGCCCTGAGGTCTTACGATGAAGGGCTGAGTATAAATCTAAAGAAAGAAAGAAAGAAAGAAAGAAAGAAAGAAAGAAAGAAAGAAAACCCCAAACATTTACATGTGTAAAGGTAAAGGGACCCCTGACCATTAGGTCCAGTCGTGACCGACTCTGGGGTTGCGGCACTCATCTCACTTTACTGGCCGAGGGAGCTGGTGTACAGCTTCCGGGTCATGTGGCCAGCATGACTAAGCCGCTTCTGACGAACCAGAGCAGCGCACAGAAACACCGTTTCCCTTCCCGCCAGAGCGGTACCTATTTACCTACTTGCACTTTGACGTGCTTTCGAACTGCTATGTTGGCAGGAGCAGGGACTGAGCAACGGGAGCTCACCCTGTTGCGGGGATTCGAACCGCCGACCTTCTGATCGGCAAGTCCTAGGCTCTGTGGTTTAACCCACAGCACCACCCGCATCCCTATTTACATGTGGAGTTGGCTGATACTTCTCAAGTTTAAAAACTAACTTTGCTCCTAGGGATATAATAGTCCCCAGAACTTGAGCAAACATTCCCAGACTTGTTGGCAGCCCTGCTTCCATCCACTCTCCACTTTCCTGCACCCATCCTTACCCAGCACAGAGAGATAGGCTCCCCGGACCACGGAGGGGACACTGCTACTTCGCAGAACAGCTTCACACTCGTAGTAGCCGCTGTCGCTCAGCGAGGGGTTGAGGATGGTCAGGCGCCGGTTATAGTCGCTGATGCCGCCGGACACTGGGACCCCACCCTTCTTCCAGATGATGTGCAGCTTGATGAGTGGCCTGGTTAGCAGAGAAGCCTGTGAGGGGGGACCCCTTCCAATGGGGCCAGTGTCACCAGATTAAAAACAAACCAACAAACAAACCCAGGACCCCAAGTGTCTTTGCAGTTCAAGGAAACGCACACCTAGCGTCAGTGCTGGATTTACGTATAAGCTAAACAAGCCATAGCTTAGGGCCCCACTCTCTTTGGGGGCCCCAAAAAATTAAAGGAAAAAAACCTGGATGTCCATTTCAAAAATATAAGACAAAAAACAAATAAAATAAAACCTACATACAGCAGCAGTGTTTTGTGTTGTGTAGGCTCCTGTGATGTAAGTAATGGGCCCCACCTGCTAGCCTGCTCCCTAAAATATCACTGGTTTGCTCATTTCTATATATAGAATGCCTACATTCTGCATATTTTGTTATGTGCAAACGGCTTTGGATACCTATTAGGTCCATAAATCACCATATAGCATATATTCAACACAAAAAACAGCGACAAGGGACAGCTGGACATATAAAGGGCTCCATTACCTTCAGTAGCTTAGGGCCTCATCAAACCTAAATCCGGCCCTGCCTAACATTCTGGTTCAGGTTTGCAGTTATGAGTGTAAACATGCGTTCAGGGAGATCGGGCTGCTTTTACGGATGCAAACTGCCAGGCATGAGGGGCTGCTGGCGAAGAGCTCTGCTGATGAAAAGTATTTCTCACATACGTGGGTGGGCTTCAGCTTCGCAGGTAGATTGCACTGGGTGAAGGAAGGGGCCAAGTTGTCAGCAAAGGCCATCCGGTGGACCAAAAAAAAGAAGGTAATTTCCCAGCTTTGCACCTATGAACCAGAACTTCAGCTGTGTTCTGCAGGGAGACCCAGGGGGATCAAGCCTGGACGTGTTGTGCGTCCGACGCTCCATGGGAAAGAAGGGCTCGTAACAGATCATGCCATCACCTTCAACATCCCAGCAACAGGGACAACTATGCTTCACAAGCACAAGACGCTGTTTGCGGAGCCTGGCAGCCTGGTGGAGACTTACCTGGCATTGGCCACACACTCCAGGGTCACTTCTGAGGTGCCAGAGACGACGCTGGTGTTGCGTGGTGGAATTATGATGGTTGGTGCAATGGGGTCAGCTGGTCCACCTACATCTGAGGAGGGATGAAGTGGTGTTGACAGCAAACACGGGTTCATGCACCAGATAGAAACACTCACAGTCTCCAACACACAAAGGCAGCGCACTGGCCCTTTCAGAATGCAAGCAAAGGACTAACGAGGAGCCACAGGCTGCCCTTAACAATGGGATGGCACCTGGAGCAAGCAGCAGACTGCTCAATAAGCATATTTTGCCAAGTCTAAATATTAATCCTGAGCAGTCCCAGCACACAGAATCAAACCTCTCCTCCCACAGCCTTCTAGAATCAGTGCCATGGTGTTATTAAGTCTTACAAATCCCTGAACATCTTTTTTTAAAACAAACAAACATGCAAATTAATACCCTACACGTTATAAATATATCATAATAAAAATTGAAAAAGATAGCATACAAAATTACCATTTAGGACTAACTGGTACAGTTTCGTATGTTGATGAAGCAAATATAGAAATAATTATTCATATGATGCACATATAAATAAATAGTAAGCGGATGCTTAAAAACCCCCCAAATTATTTATCAGTCCTTTTCCCAGATACTAGAAAATTAAAAACGCCTTTCACTCCCTGATCAAACAATTTCTTTTAACTCTGTAAGTACATCTAATGAATTCCCTTGTCCCGTAGCTTCCTGCAGAAATCCTGTAACAAAGCAAAATGAAAACTAAGACAAAACCTCTAGAAAATTTGTGGCATGAAAAGTTCCAGGAGTTCAGCAGAAAGCTATGGGACGCACACTGATTAGAAGCAGTATGTCCACCCTGAAACAACTTCTTCTTTAAAATAAGGTTTTATTTAGATTTTTTCATAATACATTACAATAAAAAACAAACTAATCTAAACAAAAATTTAAAAAGAAAGAAAAAAGAAGAATACAAAGTCCTCTCTCACAGGTCGATCTTAACTGTTGTCCCACACAGAAAGAGGTGAACCCTCCCAGTTCTCACCTGGGAGCTCCCCTTTCTTCCCCCAGTCTCCCACCCTGGGAGAGCCTCCCTTCCAGAGTCGTAGCTTGGGGGGGGGCAGGGGGGCCACGGCTATGGGAGCACATTTTTGAGGGGGTGCAATCAGGTGCTCCCACGACATTTACAGAGCCCTGGCAGCTGAGGCATAGTAGCAGGCAGGTTGGTCAAATGGGCAGGTTGATGAAGGCAGCGGACAAGAAGCCTGTCGGGAGGTGGGCTTGCCCCTGGGCCTCCAGCAACCCACGCTACACCACTGCTCCCTCCCCCTGCCTCCCCCCCCAACTTCTTCAGGTGCAAAATATAGTGAAAGCATTACAGTGACTAACTGCCCTGATACTGTCGTGAGCACAAATAATTGTGAATGCACAACAGAAAAGATGTCCAGAGGGGCCCTTCCTACCACTAATATCAAATGTTTGGGGGTTGCATGCTGCCCTGTTATTATGGCATGTTGCAGAATAATATACAGTGGTACCTCGGGTTAAGAACTTAATTCGTTCCGGAGGTCCGTTCTTAACCTGAAACTGTTCTTAACCTGAGGTACCACTTTAGCTAATAGGGCCTCCTGCTGCTGCTGCGCCACTGGAGCACGATTTCTGTTCTCATCCTGAAGCAAAGTTCTTAACCTGAGGTACTATTTCTGGGTTAGCGGAGTCTGTAACCTGAAGCGTCTGTAACCCGAGGTACCACTGTTTCTTGCAATAAACCCCATCAGTCTAGAGGGACCCTCAGTCCCCACTGGACAGTTTAGGGAATTTCCCCCGCCATAGAGTCCTGCGTAGATAGATAGATAGAGTCCTGCCTAGATAGATGATAGATAGATAGATAGATGATAGATAGATGATAGATAGATGATAGATGTAGATTTCAGTTTGCCTTGGGAATCTCCCTGCACCTTCTGATACCTCCTGCTTACATTTAGATGGTGTCATTTTGATTGCCTAAGGACTGGCATTTGGAGAACTGAGATCACTATTATTAAGGCTTAAGATCCACTTCAATCATTAGATTTCGCCGAGCTCTGCCACGTGCTCTCCTGGCCCCTAGCTGGGTAGCAGCAGGCAGCATTCGTTGGAAGATAAGGCCATATCAAAGGCTAAAGCCTTAACGGTGGCTTTATATTCCCTCCAGTGTCGAAGGCAGTAGGCCTCCAAATACCAGTTGGTGCGCGACATGGGCTGAAGATCATATATGGGCTTTTCAAAGGCTCTAGGTTGGCCACTGGAGGGGGAAAGGATTCTGGACCAGGTGGGCTTTAAGTCTGATCCTTCTCATCAGAGAGGAAAGGAAAAGCGGGAGCAGCAGCAAGCAACAGGATAAGCGCATAAAGCAAAATAATGGCTGTGATAAACCCCCCCTTCCCCTGACGTGTTGGTTGGGATCGCAAGGTTGCTGATATAGCGGAATCCATAAAGGCGGGTGCTATGGTGTTTATTACACACTGAGGTACAGCACTCCAGATTAATGAGGCAAAGGAAGGGGAGGGGGGACATAAAGCCAAGTCCGGGAGACATAAAACAGCTGCGAAGTAAACATCATCTGGAGGGATGGAGGAATCGTAAGGCCGATTCACGTGGATTTCACAGCTTTGCCGGGAGGCAGAAATCAAGGCCATTCCCAAAGTGCTGGGAGTTATGGGGGAAAGCAAAGTTGGCAATGCTTAATGAAAGAGAAAGGTTAACAGCTACAGGGCCCAGATGGAGGGATTTGGACAAGTCTTTTATCAACCTCAAACCAGGGGCAGAGAGAAAGATTTGTGGGATTAGGATTGTGTTGGAATCAGGGCTAGGCCTGCCGTTTGGGAGGGTGAGAATGCATGCCTCAGGCCACAGATTTTGGGGATAACCATTATTTAGTTTATTACAGTGGAACCTCGTGTTACGGACGGCATCCGTTCCAGAGGCCCGTCCATAACACGGAACTGACGCAAGCTGAAGTGCCGCGTCTGTGGGACGCAACACAAAAACACGTAACTCGAAGCGGACGCAACATGAGGTATGACTGTATTATCTTTTACTGCCGGGAAGGATGGCATTTGGATTTTGCGCTTCAGGTCTACCTCTCTGCGGGTGAACTGACAAAACTTTGGGGGTGGGAGAGGCGATCCCATAACAGGTGTGGGAAAAGGATGAAAGTCAGGTGAAGTTGAGTTTATTGCAAGATGCAGCTTCCCATCAGGATTTGCGGGGAGAGACAGCTATGGGGGCAGCAAAGAACGTGGGAAGGAGAATGTGTTGTACTTGATAGACTTTGATAATGCTAAAGCGGGGAGGGGAGGTTCATTCTTAGCATCGGATAGGTCCGTTGGTTAGAGTGTGATGCTGATTACGCTCAGGTTGCAGGTTCGATCCCCGCATGGGACAGCTGCATATTCCTGCATTGTAGGGAGTTGGACTAGACCAGCGGTTCTCAACCTGTGGGTCCCCAGATGTTGTTAGACTACAACTCCCATCATCCCTGAGCTCTGGCCTTGCTAGCTAGGGGTGCTGGGAGTTGTAGTTCAACAACATCTGGGGACACACAGATTGAAAAAGGCTGGACTAGATGATCCTCGGGGTCCCTTCCAACTCTACGATTCTGTGGTATCCCCAGTATCAGCTTTGTTCCTTAATTCTATGATTAGATTCTCACTCAGCCATGAAGCTCACTGGGTGACCTTGAGGCAGTCACTGTCCACCTCTCAGCACAACATATCTCACAGGGTTGTTTTGAGGATAAAATGGAGAGGGAACAACCCTGCACAGGATCTCGAGCTACTTGGAGGAAAGGCAGGATACATAATAGTAGTAGTAGTAGTAGTAGTAGTAGTAGTAGTAGTAATAATAATAATAATAATAATAATAATAATAATAATAATAATAATAAATTATTGATACCCCGCCCATCTGGCTGGGTTTCCCCAGCCACTCTGGGTGGCTTCCAACAGAATATTAAAATACAATAGTGCGTCAAACATCAAAAGCTTCCTTAAACAGGGCTGCCTTCAGATGTCTTCTAAAAGTTTGGTAGTTATTTTTCTCTTTGACATCTGGTGGGAGGGAATTCCACAGGGTGGGTGTCACTACCGAGAAGGCCCTCTGCCTGGTTCCCTGTAGCTTTGCTTCTCGCAGCAGGGGAACCGCCAGAAAGCCCTCGGCGCTGGACCTCAGTGTCCAGGCAGAACGATGGAGGTGGAGACGCTCCTTCAGGTATACTGGACCGAGGCCGTTACATAGGTAACAACAACAGGGGCTTGTGACTCAAAGCTGAGTGTCATAACATCTGGAGGGCACCAGGTTGGCTAAGGCTGCCTTGGAGTGAAGCACAGCGTATCACTGATGTGACAGCCATATAACTTCCTGTTCTCTGTGCTACAGGCATCTTGGTAAAGCAGGGATATTGTCTGGGTGGTGCAGGGAGAAGGGATGGGGGGCCTAAGCCCATGATGTAATTAGAGCCTCCTAGCTCTTGTAGCTGAGGCCCAAAGTGTCTAAATAAATTTGGAGCCGGCAAAAATGTTTAGTCAGCACCAGCCGGAGCTTCGCCAGAGATTTACTGCAAATTAAATTTGGGCCCAAGCCAGCAGAAGCGACGGAGAAGCCAGATGCAAAGAGATGCGGGCGACAGGCTGCGCTTTAGGGACCTGTTGGTCTGCAGGGGGAAAAAAAAACCAGGCAAGACATAAACTACATCCTCAGCCCCTCTCGCACTCGGTTGTGGCTCTTTGGGCTAACATTATTTATTATATCAGTATTTCGGAACCTTATGTCCTGTGCCTTATTTATTTGCATAGTCCTTACCAACCAGACTGCATGAGGCTGTTGCCCTCAAGAATGGGCCAGCAAGGCAGTGAAAGACCCACCGGCAATTCTATGCACGCTTACTTGGGGCTAAGCCTCACTCGATGGAGTGTGTGTGTGTCAACACGCTGCAAGTGATTTGCCCAAGTCATACAAGCAGGTAGTGGTTCAAACCATCTAGAACGGGGGCAGGGGATCTGTGGCTCTCTAGCTGTTGTTGGATTGCAACTCCCCAAAAGCATGGCTGGCATCGACAATTGTTGGGGATGATGGGAGTTGTAGTCCAACAACATCCAATGTGCCGCAGGTTAGCCAACTTACTTTAGAATGAACACAGGCCTTGCCCACCTAGCTGTCCCTTGGGCTTTGGAAATGATGAGGTTCTCACTGAGAAGAGGAAGTAAGGGAGGGGAGCTCAAGGAGGGAGTAAGGGGTAGAGGAGAGCAGGTTGATGGGAGTAAAGTAAGCCGGGATTGTCAGCCACTAGACAATAATAAATAGGAGAAGAAATGTGACAGGCATCCCCCAGCGCATGCAGGTTTACTCGAAAGCAAATCCCACTGAGTTCAGTTGGAGCTATTCCCAAGTTAGTGCCTTTAGAATTGCAGACATAGCAATGAAAAGACCAGGCAGTAACTCTTAGCGGAGAAGCATGCACGGGAGTACACATGTGTACATAAAAAGTATGCATATGCACACACAGTGCTAAATATGTGGACATCCCATCCAATGGTTACTTCCAAAAGTTCCTGACAAGCAGCTTAGTTTCCTAGTGCTCCGCCCCGTTGCTCTTGTGAGCAAGAAACGGCAAGCAGAACCAGGTGCTTCACCCAGGTGCTTCTCCTGGTTCCTGCAGGATTTCTGCCTACCCCGCTAAAGGTATAGATGCCTTGCTAGAAAAGCTGTGAACTCCCACTCAGAGGTCTCTCCCACTTCGTCCCCAATGGTCACTTACTCTCCACGGTGAGGGTGATGGGCTGGCTGGTTTTATTGTCTCCGTTCTTGTCATTCACGGCCTGCACATAGTACCTTCCAGCATCAGGTGCCACTGTCGAAAGGATGACCAGGGTGTTCTCCAGCGTGATGGCTCTGAAGGAAAGGGAGGAAATGGCTTTAGAGCAGATAGGAGGTTTAAAAGAGGTTGCTAGGAGAGGTGCACAAGCTTTTTTAGATAGCCCACTGACTCCACCCAAGGTAAAGGTAAAGGGGCCCCTGACCATTAGGTCCAGTCGCGGCTGACTCTGGGGTTGTGGCGTTCATCTCGCTTTATTGGCCGAGGGAGCCGGCATGCAGCTTCCGGGTTATGTGGCCAGCATGACTAAGCCACTCTACCCAAGCTTTGCCACAAATAATCCAGCATGGATTATGAGCTCTGTTGCATTGTGGGGACCAATATGGAACACTGTGTTCCCCAAGGAGGCTTTGGGCATTCCACACTTCAAACACACACACTGTGGGCTTTGTGTCTACAGTCTTTCACTATCTCTCCCCCCCCCCCAGGAAATGATTACTTAACTCTGGCATCTGGGACAAATCAAGTATAGGCAGCCCAAAAACTTTTTTGGGTTGACAGTGAAGGGGAAGCGTATTGTCTGTGTCAGAGCTGTAAAAACCTGAATGTTTTTTTCATCTCTCTTTTTTTACATACTTAGGGTAAGGTAAAGGTAAAGGGACCCCTGACCATTAGGTCCAGTCGCGGACGACTCTGGGGTTGTGACGCTCATCTTGCTTTACTGGCTGAGGGAGCCGGTGTACAGCTTCCAGGTCATGTGGCCAGCATGACTAAGCCGCTTCTGGTGAACCAGAGCATCACACGGAAATGCCTTCCCGCCGGAGTGGTACCTATTTATCTACTTGCACTTTGATGTGCTTTCGAACTGCTAGGTTGGCAGGCACAGGGACCTAGCAACGGTAGCTCACCCCGTCGTGGGGATTCGAACCGCCAACCTTCTGATTGGTTTAACCCACAGCGCCACCTGCGTCCCTTATACTTAGGGTAGCCAGCTGCAAAAGAGGACATGGGTGGGTTTTCTTGCACCTTTAATAGTTTTGTAGAAACGGGAATTTCAGCAGGTATAGCTTGTTGCCAAAAGGCCCACTTCTGCTTAAAGGTTCAGGAGCCCTGTCATGTCTGGCATCTAGTTACCATAGATGTATTGGATCAATGTCTAGGGAAGTGTGTTGGGTTCTTGCCTGAAAAAAATGGACAGGGGGGCACTTCTGGAACTAAGCCACACCACTTGCATAGTGGCAAGTCTTTTTCTATCACGCAGGACTGCTGCCTGGCCTGAGCTCCCAGGACAGAGTGCTATATACAGCCAAATAATAAACACACTCTACACCTACCTGCATAAATACCTGAAAGTGCATGCTTCCACTCATTTTTAGTGCTGCCTTTTTGGGAAAAGACCATCAGTGTGGTCATGATTTCATTTGGTGTGTGCCTGTGACTGGGCACAGGCAGGTATGCAGACTGAGCACACATAATCTAATTGTCAAGTGTATATTTAAACACAGAATGCATGTAAAAGCACATAAATGCAAACCTACCACCCTCATTTCCTGGATTCCTTGTGTGCATGTATCTTTTCTTTTGGCACCTAAACAAGCGTACTGCCTTTCCTTTAAGGAGCTCAAAGCAGCCAACATGGGATTTCCAGGTAGTTTTCTATCCAGGTTCTGGCCAAGGCTTGACCTGCTTGCCTTTAAAAATGGAACCACAACCAGTACCTGCATGTGTGCTCCTTGACTGGTGGCAATGGGGGGGAGTGTATGTTAGGTTTCGGTAGTTGTGTATATGGTGTTTTTCACATAGATCTATGTATGCATTAATGTACATGAACTAGGGTTGCTACATTTAAAAAAGTGAAAATCTGGACAGCTTTCGGCTGCAGTATTCCAGGTATGTCTAGGTATGTGTGTGCAATTCTGCACACACACATGTAATACATGCAGGTGACCCCAGAGGACAAGCCAGCTGCAATCCTGAACCAAACATGCTGAAGCTACTTTCACCTCAAACATAAGGCAAAAAATAAAATAAAATTCTTCCCCATCTCCCAGTGCTGGCCTTTAAATTACCCCAGTGACGAATTGCTCAGGAGGGAGAACAAGTTGGATGTTCCTAGATTAATAGTTTTCCTTTTTACAGAATGATCTAATCTGCTGGAGACATAAAATGGCTGGGGGAGGGGAACTATATTTTACCATCAAATTTGTGATAAAGGAGCTTTATCTTCTCAAACCGCCTTCACAAATGGAAAGGCAACCAGTTCACTTCCCGCATAATGGAGGTTACATATTCAATTGCACCACAATTGAATGGGAGAGAAACCTAGCAGTTCGGTGTTGAATCTAGGATGCCATGTGTACTTTTATTCTTTAAAGAACGTGTGTCTGTGTTTTCTGCTGTGCTTACTAATGGAAGGAGGTTTTGGCAGAAGTGTGTTATACGGGTGCACAGCGCGTGTAATAAAACGTCACATAATAAAGGGTAAATGCGTCTCAAGGGGTCAAATTAGATGAGATACTCGGGAGATGCATGATCAGCCCCTATGGAATATAATTCCAAATCGGAGGTGGAGTTGATTCCGGAAGGTGAGAACAACTTGGCTGGCTTCCCTGTTAAGGTGCTTTGTGTAGTCAACTCAACAGGCCTTTGCAGACATCAGCCTTAATCAGAGTTAGGGGACTGAGATAAGGTTACAGGATCACACAGCCCAGAAAATGACAGATGTCATCTCCATCTAGGCACAGATTTCCCTTGTCTAGTTTGACCACGGTTCACTATTATCTATGCACTGATGTTAGACATTAGCTAATGTGATGGATTGAGCTGAGCTGTGTCATCTCCAGGAGTCTGTCTAAACATGTGTTGGGGGTGTAGAAGAGCTTTATAACATCTCTTGGTATAGGGGTGCGGAACAGCATCTCGATGGCAGAGCCACCCCCCTGTCAATCACCAGGCATCACCATGACATTTGGTGACCCAGCTTCAAATGAAAGAATCAAGAGCGCATGAATTTAAACCGGAAATGCGAAGGAAAGAATAGAGGTGCCCTTGGACTCCCAAGTCGTGGTGCCAACTTTCCCATGCTTGATGTCATTTATGATACCAGGCTGGGGAAAGGTGGGTGTGGTTCACCTAAAACAGCCTGGTAGGCCAACCTCTGAGGCTGGTAGACCATTGCTTTAGTGCTAGTATTTGAGTTATATTACCTAACTTAGGGGTTATCCACATTGGCCTTTGGCCCCATGCTTTCCAGGCACAGGTTTGTGCTTTGAAGCTGTGTCCAAGCGCTCCCCCCCCCAAGCCTTCCTTGCAAAAACCCACTCTTTAAAGCTGAAGAACAACAAACATTTGCTCTGGTTTGCCAGTAAAGAACAGCTTTCATACACTCCAATATTTCTCCAATGAAAATAGGGACGTCCTAGGGGAAAGCAGGACATTCTGAGATCAAATAAGAAACCAGGACGGCTTCTGTAAATTCAGGACTGTCCCTTGAAAATAGGGGCACTTGGAGGGCCTGCAACTTTACACAGGGAAAGTTCTGGGGTGCAAAAAAGAGAGTGTTCGGACACAGGAGCTTTAAAATACGGACTTGTGCCGGAAAGTGCAGAGGAAACGTTAGTGTGGATAAACCCCTAAGTAGCTCTTATTACCCTTGCCGTTAGCAGAGGGCACACAACTGAAAGCAGAACAGGAGTGGCATTACTTATATCAGGCACTGGGAGGCTACATTTTAATAGCCTTGTGCCTAAGGGAAGCAGGATGCGTCGGAAGGGAGGCACACGGATAAGCACAAAGGAGGGAACTTGGGAGTAGAAAACAAGGCCAGAAACAGCAAAGAAGAAGAAGAAGAAGAAGAAGAAGAAGAAGAAGAGGAGGAGTTTGGATTTGATATCCTGCTTTATCACTACCCTAAGGAGTCTCAAAAGGGACATGGGTGGCACTGTGGGTGCCTAGGACTTGCCGATCAGAAGGTCGGTGGTTCGAATCCCCGCTACGGGGTGAGCTCCCGTTGCTCGGTCCCTGCTCCTGCCAACCTAACAGTTCGAAAGCACATCAAAGTGCAAGTAGATAAATAGGTACCGCTCTGGCGGGAAGGTAAACGGCATTTCCGTGCGCTGCTCTGGTTTGCCAGAAGTGGCTTTGTCATGCTGACCACATGACTTGGAAGCTGTACGCCGGCTCCCTCGGCCAATAAAGCAAGATGAGCGCCACAACCCCAGAGTCAGTCACGACTGGACCTAATGGTCAGGGGTCCCTTTACCTTTTTAAGGCATCTCAAAGCGGCTAACAATCTCCTTTCCTTTCCTCCCCCACACCAAACACTCTGTGAGGTGAGTGGGGCTGAGAGACTTCAGAGAAGTGTGACTAGCCCAAGGTCACCCAGCAGCTGCATGTGGAGGAGCGGGGAAGCGAACCCGGTTCACCAGATTACGAGTCCACCGCTCTTAACCACTACACCACACTGGAGAAATGAATGAAGCAAGAGTTAACAGGCAGACTCAGGAACACACAGTAGGAGATGAAGAGTGAAGAATGCTGCTTAAGGAGCATAAGTGCAAAGTCCTTATGGGGACTCTGGGGCTAGCTGCCCCATTCATTGGATTGTGGGCCCCACATGCACTGCTGCATGAACACACGTATGCAACATTTGTCGGACTTCGCACACTTTCTATATGCTAATTCTGTGCGCCGGGCTCCACAGCCCCCAATTTTGTACCCTTTTGAGTGAGCTGTGCCTGGGAGCAAACAAGCAGAGAGATGGCTGCTAGGAAAGCTTCAGCTCGTGAAAAATTACCCTTTGCCAGAGGGGAAATGCTGTATCGCACTATGAATGTGTCTGTCTGTATGAGGAGACATGGCAATTTTTCGCCCTCTTTCCTGAACAGAGTATTACAACCCTTAAGAAAGAGCGAACGCCCTTCCTTACGTCTCTCTCCCTCTCCGCCCCCCTTCTCTCCCAAATTCATTTTCTCCATGATAAACAAAGCCATTAGTTTATCAAGTCTATCTCCGGATTTTAATGTGATGTGCCTGAGACATCTGTTAAACATCCTTAATGTTAGTTTAACAAGGACACATTCTGCCGCATTCCCTCACACTTTCTCCCATTAAGAGGGGAACGTGGCAGGGTTCTCTCTGACAAACAGCTAGGCTAATGTGTCTGCCTCGTGCCTTTCCAATGGGGGAGAAGGTTGAGGAGAGGAGGTTGCGGCGGGTTTTCTTGCAGGATGTGCTTTGTGCCTCTTCCAGGGTGCATCTCTCCCTCTCTCAGAGTAGAAAGCATCCTGGCCTATCAATATTCATAATGCTGTGCGTGTTGCCAAACCATATTTTTATCTATAGGCAACCAACTCAGACGCCTACCCTGGCATGCCATGTAGCAAGCTGGCTGCAACAATTCCCACATCCCTGTAGGTGTTGGGAAAGTTGTTACGCCTCTTCAGTATCCATGATGACTCTTGGAAGAAGACAACAGCTGAGAGCAATGCCGTAAAGGAGAGAAGGGAAAGACACAGAGAAACCCCACCCCCAGATCATCACAGCAAGGGTACTGGAGATAATATGGCGATTGATGTCTGAGTTAAGGTTAAAAAAAGAATGTGTGTATGTGTGTCTAAGAACCTCTGCTCTTTCTTTCTAACGCAGCTGTGCATGTTCACATTTGCCGCTCTGTAAAGATTCATTCGGTTTAGTCTTTTTTTTGGGGGGGGAGGGAGGGATGGATGCAACAGGAACTCGGGACTTGAAGTCAAGTGCTAATGATGAAGCAGAGTGAGCCCATTAACAAACTGAATAACACAGTCCTGGCTCCAGGCCACAATTCAGCTCAATGGGACGTGTAGAAAGGAACTGTTGCTTACCGCCATCAAAAAACAGGGAGTACAAACTAAGGAGTGCTCATCCAAACTGATCTTTTGCCCCACGCTTTCTAGGCACAGTTAAGCCATGCTTTCCTGGACGCAGACTTGGAAAGCCCGGACCTGTGCCTAGAAATGGGAGCAAAGGTAAATGTTTGATGAGCGTTCAGTTTGTTCGAAGACAGCAGGAATCCACAGCTCTGTCTGCCAAGCCAACAGCATTCACCGGCTGGGGATTTCTCGCTCACGAGATGCCACTGCTGGATCCACTTTTCAAGGAAGGACCTCTTTGAACTCTCTTATGAATATTAATCAGCTGTAATTGCTGTGATATGGTTGATGGAGCCAGAATGGAAGGCAACTGGCATGCAAGCATTACTCTGCGGTGTCTCTGAGGCAGGGTGGGAACACGGGCCGTTACGCAAGTGGCTCCCGAGGGGACACTTAGCTGGCAAAGTGTGATGAAATGCTGGCCACCTTAGAGGGGAATGGCATGCCTCCCGTCAGGGGAGCGGGAAAGCTTCTCTGGGTGCTTCTAATATGGGGGGGGGGGGCGGCAGCTTTAAAACTGTAAATTGATTGTTGAGGTATTGCAAGCAAGTAACTGGCAACGGGCTTTTTAAAAAACTTATCAAATTTTCCCTGGAAAGGATTAAATTGGGGTTGGGCAAAAGAGCTGGCATTTTGATGCGAATGTCATGTGAACGCTGAAAAAAGCTGGCATGCACCCCCTGAGATGAACAGGGAGACAAAGCAGGGATTTCTGAGAGAATGAAAGTAATTTCCACTATTGGTCATATTTTTTTGCTTAAAACAGAGGAAAGGTCTATGTGTCTGGATGCATATCTCCTTGCTTTGATAGTGCTTTTATGTCTGCAGAGAGTAATGGTAAAGAACCTAATGTGGGTTTTTCTCTAGGGCAGAGCTTTTCAACCTTTCTGAGTCCACGGCTCCCTTGACCAACTGCAATCTTTCTGTGGCACCCCTGTGGGGCTCAGGAGCCCAGTTGTGTCACCCCTTGCCTGCAGAGCTGGCAGCCCCTCACCCTTTTTCGAACACCCTCCCTTCTGGAGTGTTCCCTCAGCCTCCTCTCCTCTCTCCTTGGGAGCCCTCTGAGCAGCCATTCCCTGTTAATTCCCAACAGCAAGGGCTGGCAAACTTGCCTGCTTACTCCGAGACTGGCTCAGCTCCTGGCAACCCCCTGGCCAGCCCCAGAGCCACCACTTGCCTGGGGAGCTTGTAGCCAGGGCTGCTGCAACAACTGGGCAAGCCCTTGGGAGGCAGAGACACGAAAGGGCATTAGACGAGGGAGGGAAGGAAAAAGGGACAGAGGCCAGTGTTGCCATCATTCAAGGCACCCCAGGGTGTCACGGCACACTGGTTGAAAACCACTGCTCTAGGGGTTAGTGCCCCAGTTAATCTGTGAGTGGGCTGCTTTGGATGCCGCCATCACGGTGGGAAGGAGAGGGAGCACAACCTACCATATTTTTCACTCTGTAAGACGCACCTGACCATAAGATGCACCTAGTTTTAGAGGGGGAGAACAAGGGGAAAACAATTCTCTCCCTCTCTGCGCAGCGCCCCTTCAGCGAAGCGGCAGGAGAAACGGAGCTCCTTCCATTTCTCCTCCCACTTCGCTGAAGGGGCGCTGCGCAGAGAGGGAAAGCTGCGCAGCGCCTCTCCAGTGAAGCAAAGCCAGGAGAGCAAGAGGGGTCGGTGCGCACCGACCCCTCTTGTTCTCCCGGCTTCAGCGAAAGCAATGCGAAGCCATGGAGCCTGTATTCGCTCCATAAGACGCACACACATTTCCCCTGACTTTTTAGGAGGGGAAAAGTGCATCTCATAGAGCGAAAAATACGGTAATTGTACTTTTTGTCCCTCGTGCTTCTCCAGCTCATCCAGATGTGAACTTGCACTCCTCCCCTCTATGTTTATCAAGCCAAGCATGCAGGTGAAATAGCAGGCCTTTGAAGAGAATAATAAGAAGGTGTGTGGTTCCATTATCCAAAGTGTGTGGGTGCTGCTTTTCCCAAACACCTTCCAGCATTCTTTTAAACTCCGGTGGTTCTTCTAAAGGCCAGTTGTACTCACATGCGGCTGCTGGGAGGGATCTTGCGTCCATCACGGAACCATGTGACCTGCGGGCGAGGGAAGCTGGCAATGCGGGGAGCGCGGATGACGGCGGCTTCCCCGTGAGACACACTCTGCTGCTTCTCAGTCTCCTCAAAGCTTCCCATATCTAGGGAGGAGAAAGGAAGAAAGAGCAGCAAATAGGTTAGGTGCAAGGGCAGAGAAACCATATACCTGGCATTCTTAGAGCCTGGCTGTACAGCAGGTAAGTTGTAGGCTACCACTACGTTTAAAGACGTTCCCAAGAACCCAAAGCTTTGCTATTCTCCAATTTATACATGGAGGTCCTATGCAAGTGGATCAGGAAGATTATGAGAACAGGGTGGTACAATGAGAACTTAAGATGCCACATGGTAAGGCAGAGTTTATTAGAAAAGGCAGTTAGGCTCCTTCATACCTTCCAACTTTTTCTGATGCAAAACCAGGACATATGTCTTCCAGGACATACCCCTGAACAAGTCACGTGACTCACGCCTTGCTCTCACCCTGAAAACACACTTTTTTTTCCAGGGCAAGAGTGTGCAAGATGACGGAACACATAATGGCCGCCAAGATCTCGTGAGACAAAACGGGGTGTCCCTTTTTTTCTGGGGCACTTGGAATGTATGCAACTTGTGGGTCATCAATCTGAATACAGCTGGCCAGATATGCATGGTATGGGCCTGATAACCCTCCTGTGCTTGTCCTCTGCCCATAACTATAAATGTGAGGTGGTGGTGGTGGAGGCAATGGCTATCAAGTATGCTGCATGCCACAATGCAGTGCTCATGGGCTGCATTTGTATCCATGGATCCCAGTTGCACAAGCCAGCAGTGCAGTGCAATCCAGCCCAGTGTCATCAAAATGCCATAATCTAACTTCATTACAGGATTCCTGTGTTGGTTCGCAGCTGTCATCTTGACACCTGGAAATTTGATAGATTTCCTCAACCTTTACTTGGCTACGCAGCAAGTCAGCTCTCATGCGGTGCTAGTTTTGTTTTGGGCATGAATTGCTAAGTGCAAAACACACACTTATATCATGCCAATCATGAAATGCTACTACTTTTATGTATAAACGGCAGGTTTTTTCTTGCAAAAATAGATGGGAGAGAGTATCTGGCCCATTCTCAGTCACCGCCCGTGTGCACTTCGAAAGGTGGCAATTTATATCGTGTGAGTGAGCACCCTTCTCGGCTGACATGATACGATACACATTTTGTACTTGCAAATCGGTTCCCCGAATGCAAGCAAATCACCAGAAGTGGGCACAAGTTGCAGCGGAGAAGTGTGGCTCTTCTGCAAACAGGTATGGCTTTTCAGCGAGACATTATTGAGCCTGTGCAGGTTTCTTTAGAACATAGACGGCACAAATTAATGTTTCATGTGCTTTAAATTGGCAATGACCCATGCTAAAAAGCAAATGTCTTATTCTCCCACGCTCGATGCAATCTCCTCTGCTTATATACTCTGCCTATGCACGTTCATCTGTGCACCTCCCCTCCCAAACGCCCACACTCACAACCCTCCACTTACAGTTCCCAGGCCTGCCCCCCCTCCAACACTCATATAATCTACATTCAGAGGTGCCTTTCCCCTTTCCCCTCCTCACACCATTTGATCAACAGTTACCTTGATGCTGCTGGGATGGAGGTCAGTGCCTCCTCGTGCAGCGCAGCTGCTTGTGTGCTTGAAAATTTATAGAACCTTTAATAATAATAGTACTAATGACAAAATTGGGGGGGGTGTGGGGAGACATTTTATTGACTTGCTTTAATTGCTGTAATTAAAAACGTGTAAAGAATCTCTTTTTAATGACTTGGCCATTAGCGTTAGCACAGCTGCCTGATTAATTTCCCATTAGCTGCCTGATTTGCCACCAACCTTTGGAGGGGGGGGGCTGCTTTGGGGAAGGTGGGGGGGAGAGAAGGTGATGATGAAGTGAATTAGGGGTGTTCAGATCTCTTAGGTGTGATCTGTAGGGCTCGGGTAATAACATAGGCCTTTTATTGGTTAAATGCTGAGGTAAACTGCACACCTGGCCAGGCACCTCACACACACCAAGGAATCACTACTTGACAAAGGTGGACGGTGTCTGTCACATTTGGAATGTGTCACAGCTTCAGGGGGCCGAAACCCCTCAGAGTTTGGGGCAGCTGCTTCGTGCTTCTTTCAGGAGTACCTGTTGCACCCCATCTCTGTCTTTGGGTGCTTCCAGGCGGAGGGGGTGTGGTTTTTCTTTTTAAAAGCACTGTCCACTCATTGTTCTCCTGCTGTAGGCTACACAACTTTCCACATTTCAACAGGTACACCACCCTCCCCTTCTACTATGTCAATATTTTATGGGATGAAGAGCTGCCCCTGAGAGCTCTGCTCACCAAGGGGGAAAGCAGACACCCCCTTCCAGTTCTCTTAGCCACTTTTATCCACACTATACATTTAAAGGGGCGTGGGTGGCGATGTGGTCTAAACCTCTGAGCCTCTTGGGTTTGCCGATCAGGTCGGCAGTTTGAATCTGTGCAATGGAGAGAGCTCCCGTTGCTCTGTCCTGTCCCAGCTCCTGCCAACCTAGCAGTTCGAAAGAACACCAGTGCAAGTAGAGAAATAGGTACTGCTCCGACGGGAAGGTAAACAGTGTTTCCGTGCACTCTGGCTCCCATCACTGTGTTCCGTTGTGCCAGAAGCGGTTTAGTCATGCTGGCCACATGACCTGGAAAGCTGTCTGTGGACAAACACCGGCTCCCTTTGCCTGAAAGCAAGATGAGCACCACAACCCCATAGTCACCTTTGACTGGACTTAACCGGTCGAGGGTCCTTTACTTTTACTTTGCCTTATTTAAAGAGCTACTATGCCACTCTAACCACCATGGCTCCCCGCCACCCCAAAGAATCCTGGAAGCTGTATTTTGTTGAGTGTCATTAGGAAACCCTTAACGAACTACAGCTTTCAGGATTCTTCGGGGAGTGAGAGCCATGATGTTTAAAGTGCTTTAAATATATGGCATGGCTGTGACCAGGAGGTTTTCATCCTGTAGATGCAATATGATTTACAAATTCAAAGTTAGGAGATGTTCACAGATCTCCCCTTTCCCCCATTTTTGATGGTGATTATTTTCTTTTCCCAATTTTCAGTGGTTATTTTTCTTCCTGGCAGAGAGGCAGAGAGTCGTGAAAGTCAGCGTACTAAATCTTGGCGGGGGGTGTCCCCTCCCCACAGCACTCCTTTAGGCTGCAGGCAACAAGGTGCTCCTTCCCTCCCCACCCCTCGCCAAGACGTTCAAGTGGCTGTCTGGATTTTAATTTTCTTTCCCTGCTTCGGCTCGTAGATCTTCATTCCCGAGAATGCTGATGAGGCACCAAGTCCACTTAAGATTATTCCTGATGGAAAGTGCTTCGAACAAGGAGCGTCAGAGGGAGGTTAAGCCCCCATCGTTGGAGATGTTGGCCTCAGGGCTTCCTGCACCTGTAATTTCATCATGAATCTTGTAACCGTGGAGGAAGATCCCTTAAAAAAACGAAAGCTGCAAGAGTTGTGAACGTTTTCGGTTTTTCTTCAAGCAATTCCTGGTTCTCTTAAGTGCGGGGAGATAGCTAAGTGCACAACGGAGAGTAACTGCCACAATACAGAAATTGGTTCTGGCACAGTCTTTGCAGCATTAACTTTGTAGCAGCAATGCGCAGCGGTGAAGGAATACACAATTAGAAAAGGGTGGGTTTTAGTTCTTTAGCTTCTGGATAGTGGAGCCGCTTAATGGGTGTCCCTATGTATTTCTTTTTTATTAATTAAAAAACAACAACACACAACCCAACAAAGCCAGGAACCTAAAGTATCTTTGAAGGTGCTTGTGCATTATTTGAAGCCTGACTCCAGGTTGTGAATTTTTAAAAATGGTGGCTCCCGCAGTTGTGGGCAAAGGATACGGAAGAGCAACATCAAAGGAAGAGAAGAGGGAATTAAGACTGGGAAGAGTGCAATGAAGATCAGCTATTGTGGTCCAGTGCTGAGACCAATGCCAGGACTCTGAGTTGTTCTTTCACCAGCTGAGATGTTCTCTTGCTTCTGATACCCACCCACCCCTCCACGCTTGTAGACGACGCTCCTCCAAAGCATCTCTTTTATTAGGATTAATTAAATGGCATCTCCCTTTCCCAGGCGGTGCTTCTATAGTCTGTGTAGTGACAGCAGAGGAAGCCTTGCAGGCACCTTATCAACCTTGCCTGAGGCCTGAATTAACACACACACCCTGCTCCCGCTGCTCCTTTCCTCTGGTTGGTGGTCACGGCGCTTTCTCCTGCTTTCTTCTCCAGCTCTTGGCTCAGCAAGTTATTTCTCTTCTTCTCCGGGCTTTTGAAGTCCTCACAGCATGCACTGATCTGGCATGCAGAATCCGTTGTCAGACCTAGCCTTTTGGTGTTTGGGATCTGCTGCCCGTGCAGCCCGATGCTAACCTGGAAGAACCTAGCAAATCTCAGAAGAGAAACAAATTAGACAGTGAGAAGAATCAAGGCCTGCTTGCCATTTCCAGCTGCTCCAGATGACTTGAGGGCTGAGCATTCATCCAGATTTTGTTTCACACATCTTACACGGAGGTCGGCTTATACTCGGTCTTTATCATGCAGTTGTTTGCAGCGTGGCTATATGAAAATGTGTGTTTGCCCTGCAATCATCCTGATTTGCTTGTGGGATGTTTATACACCTTCCCATTAGTAGTTCATTGATTCCATTTAAGTTTGTGCAGTTAAAGGTGATCAAAGGGCTGCACTGCAAATGCATTTCCCCATCACTTTCCTAACTGTAAAATGTCTGATCCATCCACACAGCAAAACCCCTTCCCAGAGACCCACCCGCCCACCAGCTGTGCTGAAGCATGAAGCTCTCTAGCTAAGTGCCGCAGGAGGCAGCCAACTGAGCCACAATCTTCAGTCGCCAGCAGAAGATTTGTCATCTACACCCCGGCCTCTTCCACCCCACCTCCCCGCACGTCGGAGAGACCAGGGCTGATTTATATGGGCGGCTTGTCCCTGCATCAGGCAATGGTGCTGTAATTGTTATAAACGTTGTTTGCTTTCCCTGCCTTCCAGAGGGTGCTGCCGAGAAGAACTGCTTGCTTTTGTTATAAGCCATCTTAGGGATTTAACACTTCAGGCAAACAGCCTCCTCCTCTTCCTTGGGGTGAGATTCACATGCAGTCCCGTTAAGGTTCCTCCATGCTTATTTGCCACTTCTACTCTCCTGTCTCCTCATGGCTCTGTTAGCATTGGGGGGGGGGCACGCACAACCCCCTTGCAACCTGCCTCCCAATCTCCCAATGCCCCTCAGTCCTGCTCTGTTTTCTTCCTGCAGCTCCATTACAAGGGACTGAAGATAAAGCTTTCACAAGTTCCCAGCTCCGCTTGCCATAGGAGATTTGCAAATAGGGATGACAGTGGGGGGGGGGGAAATCGGAAAGGTCCCCCCCTTCTTTTAAAAAAGAAAGCAAATAGACCAACAAAGAAAGAAAAAAGAGACATTTTAAGATCTGTCAGCTTGGAGGAAAGGGGCATCGCTTTGGAGGTTCTGTCATTTGGCACTGCTACAAAAGGTCACTTCATTGTTGTCAGAGGATTAATAAAGTGTGATAAAATTGGAAGGTGACCTCTCATGGACAGGACATGGCTGCCGAATACCCTTTCATTATTGCTGTATCAAAAATTCTGCAGCCGTCTGAGTGGTGTCCTTTACAAAGTCCTCTAATCTTGATCAGAAGAAGGTGAAAGAGGCCCTGGTTTGATGATGTTCTGTCCCTGCGGTTCATCACTCACCCTGTAAAGAGACTGTGCCTTTCTTTTAATTTGCATTCCTCCACCTCCACCTTCCAGCTGTTGATTCCAAATCCACTTTGCACTGCTCAACTGAAGAGCCCTTTAGCACCCAATAATTTCTCACCTAACATTTTGCTCACCAAGAGCAGCCTAGATCTTGCTGCCTGATGACCTTGACTACTTGTCATAAAGATATGCTGCAACTGAAACGTTTCTCTCTCTGTGCGTGTGAAAGAGGAATCACATGTGATAATAAGGCCACAACTAACAAACCTCTGAAAAGAGCATTTCCTGATTGTGACTGGGAAAGGGGTAATTCAGACAAGTTTAGAAAAGTGCTCAGGAGGTGCTCAGAGCGCGAAGAGGAGTTGAAGGGAACATCAGCATTAGAAATGAACTAGCATTCTTCCCATGAATTCTTTCAGACTGTCTTTTAGGTTTTTGGGAAATGATATATAATGAAATGAAGAAAATGTTTAAATGGGCTATTCCCAAAAGACCAGAAGCTTTTCTTATAGGTATAATAGGGACGGATGTTCCAAAGATGATGACCGAATTATTAATGTAAGTGTCAACAGCAGCAGCTAGAATATTATATACACAGAAATGAAAAGAAGAGAAGGTTCCAACGAGGGAGGAATAGCTTTTGAAAGTAATGGGGACTATGCAGAAATGGCAAAGCTGGCAGTGAAATTAAGATATTGACATGACAAACTTTTCATAGAAGAATGGAGGCCTTTTGTGGACTACAGTGGTGCCTCGCAAGACGAAATTAATTCGTTCCGCAAGTTTTTTCTTCTTGCGAGTTTTTCGTCTTGTGAAGCACGGTTTCCCATAGGAATGCATTGAAAATCAATTAATGCGTTCCTAGGGAAACCGCTTGCCAGGCTGGCGGTGCGGAGAAGGGCTTTTCTCCGCACCGCAAGCCTTCAGGACAGGTACGGGGACAGAGGGGAAGGGGCGCAGCGCTTTCCCTCTGTTCCCGGGGCTTGCGTGGGAGGAGGGTTTTTCCTCCCCACCGCCAACATTCAGAACAGCATTCTGAATGTTGGCGGTGGGAAGGAAAACCCTCCTCCCACCCCAAGTCTTCAGGAAAGCCATCTGAAGCTGGGCGGCGGGAGGAGGTGTCCCCGCCCCCTCCCCCGCCCGGCATCGGAGCTTCATTGCGATGCCGGGCGGCGGGAGGAGGCGTCCCCCCCCCGCCCGGCATCGGAGCTTCGTTCCGATGCCAGGCGGCGGGAGGAGGCGTTCCGCCCCCCGCCCAGCATCGGAGATTCGTTCCGATGCCGGGCGGCGGGAGGAGGCGTTCCCCCCCCGCCCGGCATCGGAGATTCGTTCCGATGCCGGGCGGCGGGAGGAGGTCCGAGGACAGTGGGGAAGACGCGCTGCACTTCCCCGCTGTCCCGGAGATTTCCCTGTGGGCTTTCGTCTTGCGAAGCAAGCCCATAGGGAAATTCGTTTTGCGAAGCGCCTCCAAAACGGAAAACCCTTTCGTCTAGCGGGTTTTCCGTCTTGCGAGGCGTTCGTCTTGCGGGGTACCACTGTATTAAAAAACAATACTACAGTCAAACGAAATTCAGGGCAGGATTTGAGATAAAAGCAGCGAAAGAAAAATGACAAAATACTTGTAATAGAGAAACTTTTTGTAATAGCTAAAGATATAATGCAATAGAAAAGGTCTGAGTCAACTTACGAAACAATGTGTTCGATTTGAAGGTTATTGTGAAAATATTTGAATGAAGGAATATGACATGACTGTCGACCTTGCCAACCTACCATCACTAGGTTTCTTTGGGGCAAAGCCATGACAGTAAAACTGGTATTAAACTGCTATTGGTTTAGAGTGTAGACCTATCCTTGTTCAGGAAGGACACAATCTCAAATAGTTTATTGGTCCTCCAGTCACTTGCCCTATCATCCAATGGGCAAGTCCCTTCATTTGGGGTAGGTAGCACGGGCATGCCCTGGGGCATCCTGGCAGAGCAGGGGAACAGCTCCTACTCAAGGAAATTATTCCCCAGGTTGTTGCTCTTGTTCCTCCAGGTGGCCCTGGAATCTCATGGGGTCTTGGGGCCTCCCCAGCACTCCAGAGGTGGTGGGAATGGTCAACCTCTCTTGCCATCATCCTTTGCCCTCTTGCTCTGTAGCTCACTTCATGGATTATTTCCCTGTATGTATGTATGTATGTGTGTGTGTGTGTGTGTGTATATATATATATATATATATATATATATATATATATATATATACTTTTCGAGCATGACATGCGCCACCACTTACATGCCACCTGCACTTCAGTCTGCCTTTGCAGAAGGGCTCCCATGCGATTGCGCACAATGCAGCGGTAGAAGCCAGCATGCGTACGGTCCAGGGATGTGATCATGTACCTTGAAAAAAAGAGAGAGAAAGGAGGGGGAGATGACTAAACAGATCAATGCAATACACAATCAATGAGGTAGATAGTAAGGGCAACTGTAATCCCATACATCTCCTGATAGGCTAAAGTGAATTACTGTTGTGTACACTGTGGCGACATGGCCTATATCAACACAAACTTTCATTATTTACTTGCCGATTGATTATGTGGTGGCCTTTACACTCCATTTTCGTGGACAAAAAAATGAAAAAAGTAAAAGTAAATAAAAGCCAAAAAAATTATTAAATCTGTTGTTGGAATAAAACTAGGAGAGAAGGCTTGAAGAAAGCAAATGGTCTTACATGATGCTGAACTTTTGGAAAAGAAGCATTTTTTATTCGGGATTCATTCCCACAGGCACACTCCAGTTTGGTTAGGTATCTGCTTGGACCGGAAGATGTCCCTTCTGTTCTAGCCCTACAATTTTGTGGTTTAAAAAAAATATTTTAAACCTATATGGGAGAGAAACTGACCACATTGTTTTGGATTAAATGAACGTGCAGTGCTCATATTTGGGTGGGGAGGGAAGGAAGCTGAGAATCATTGCTCCCAAGGATGGCTGCCTGACTAAACTAAGCAGGCTAAGCTAAAGGTAAAGGTAAAGGGACCCCTGACCATTAGGTCCAGTCGCGGACGACTCTGGGGTTGCAGCGTTCACCTCACATTATTGGCTGAGGGAGCCGGCATACAGCTTCCGGGTCATGTGGCCAGCATGACTAAGCCGCTTCTGGCGAACCAGAGCAGTGCACGGAAACGCTGTTTACCTTCCCGCTGGAGTGGTACCTATTTATCTACTTGCACTTTGACGTGTTTTCGAACTGCTAGGTTGGCAGGAGCTGGGACCGAACAATGGGAGCTCACCCCATCACAGGGATTCGAACCGCCGACCTTCCGATCGGCAAGCCCTAGGCTCAGTGGTTTAGACCACAGCGCCACCTGCGTTGCAGAGCTAGAGAGCCATAAATTCAGGTTTGGTATCAGGACCAAGTATGGGAACTGCAAAATTTCCTGCTGGGAAGATGGCACTCCTTTGGTTGCTGCCTTGAACTCTGAATGGTATTGCCGTACTGCTTTTTAAACATACATGCACTGGTGCATCTTGGAGAAGTAGTTTCATGGCAAAATATGAGCATGGAATTTGCATGCTGCTGCATCTCTGAATCTGAGAAACCATATAACCACCTTGGCCACTTGATTGTGTGGTCACACTCTCTTGCTCTGCAAAGATCAAGCATGTCAGTGCTGGTACATCCTGTGCCCTTATGGTACATCCTTGTGCAAATGAAACGAAACAAAGCATGTTTTCTATCTTACTCGTAATCCTGTACTCAAAACAAACACGAAAAGTCAGCTGATCTTTATGGTGTCGGATGCCTGCAGCCAATAGAAGGAATGATGCGCTCGCCACAATATATTGATGTTCTACAAAAGAGAGTTATTCCAGAGCTGGAAAAGAGGTATCTTGACGGTACTGGGATATTGCAGCAGGACCTAGCCCCCTGCCATACATTGAAAGTGGTGAAGAAATTCATGACAGAGCAGAAAATACAGGTACTTGATTGGCCAGGGAATTCCCCGGACGTAAATCCCATTGAGAATTTGTGGGCTATATGCAAAAGTCGCCTTTGTGCTGTAGACTGTACGACTATGGAGAAGATCACTCAAGGGATCCGAAAATCAACAGTGACTGTTCGAAACTAGTAGACTCCATGCCAAACCGTGTTCAAATGTTGCTTAAAAATAGCAGAGGTCATATCCGTTACTAATGGTATGTATATGTGAGTTTTGTATATGTATATCTGAGTTTTGTACAATAAACTACATTGTTTGTTTCAATTAATTTGCACAAGGGTGTACTATGAGCCTTGCATGTACTTTAGCCAAATTAGAGAGCATGGAACTTTAAAATAATATCCAGCATTTCTGAGGCTGTAACCAGGAGCCACCACCGTATCTGCCACACTGGCTCATATGTGATAAGAAGGGGTGTTGGGTGGATATGAACACTATTAAAAATGCCAGTGTCACAGGCAGCATTTGCTTCTATTTTTCCCTTAACCTTTATAAACCGATTATAAAAACAGCAACAACCGTCTAAGCCATTGACAAAAATATAAAACAGAACATTAAAATTCTCAATAAGAAACAATTAAAACAGGTATTTAAGAGCATTCAAATGATGCTTAAAACCAACAGTAGCTAAAAAGAGACAAAACACATGTAACTTTCTACAGGTTTGGATAAGTTTGCTTGATTCAACTTGCTTGTTGATTGGTGCAAGATTATGTATTTCTCAGTACAACAGATCCAAAATCTCAATCCAAAATTGAGAAATTATATAAAAGACAAAGCTGACCTATAAAAAAGAACAGTAAGTAGTATCCAGCATGTGATTTTTCTGAAAGTTGTTGGGCGTCTGAACTCCTGGCTTCTTCTTTCAGACTCTGGGCTTCAAATGAACATCACAAAACGTGAAAGTGAAGCAAATCAGAGAAAAGGCCAGAGTTCTTGAGCTTCCACTATTTCAGGTTCAGAGGTATTCGTATTCCTTGGTCCTGCTTAGAATTTTATTTTATTTTTAATGAAAAAGGGAATGTGGGCTACCCCATAGCTTGTGAAAATGAAAGCCTCTATTATCATCTTTTCTGCCCATTCTCTCTCCATTTCCCTCAAGCCCCAATGTGGATATTCTAGAGCTCGAAGAAGTTCAGAAAAGGGCAAAACCAAAATGATCAAGCGAGGAAAGGTAGCAGCATTTGGGACCTTTTTTCATTTAGAGAAAAGGTGACTAAGAGGTGACATGACAGAAGTATATAACTTCATGCATGGCATGGGAAAGGTGGCCAGAGAAAAGTTTTTCTCCCTCTGCCACAACACGAGAACTCATGGACATCTGATGATGATGATGATGATGATGATGATAATAATAATAATAATAATAATAATAATAATAATAATAATAATAATAATAATAATAATAGGCTGGGTTTCTCCAGCCACTCTGGGTGGCTCCCAACAGAATATTAAAAACATGATAAAACATCAAACATTAAAAACTTCCTTAAACAGGGTTGCTTTCAGATGTCTTCTAAAAGTCAGAGACAGTGGTACCTCGGCTTACATACGCTTCAGGTTACATACGCTTCTGGTTACAGACTCAGCTAACCCAGAAATAGTACCTCGGGTTAAGAACTTTGCTTCAGGATGAGAACAGAAATCGTGCTCTGACAGCGCGGCAGCAGCAGGAGGCCCCATTAGCTAAAGTGGTGCTTCAGGTTAAGAACAGTTTCAGGTTAAGAACGGACCTCCGGAACGAATTAAGTATTTAACCCGAAGTTGTTTATTTCCTTGACATCTGATGGGAAGGCGTTCCACAGGGCGGGCGCCACTACCGAGAAGGCCCTCTGCCTGGTTCCCTGCAACCTCAGTTCTCTCAGTGAGGGAACTGCCAGAAGGTCCTCGGAGCTGGACCTCAGTGTCTGGGTTGAACGATGTGGGTGGAGACACTCATTCCTCATACAGTCATACCTCATGTTACATTTGCTTCATGTTACGTTCTTTCAAGTTACGTCCCGCGGCGACCTGGAAGTACCGGAAAAGGTTACTTCCAGGGTTTGCCACTTGCGCATGCACAGAAGTGCAAAATGACATCATGCACACGCGCAGAAGCGGCGAATCGCAACCCACGTGTGTGCAGACGCGCCGCTGCGGGTTGCACTCTTTTCATGTTGCGAACGGGCCTCCGGAACGGATCCCGTTCGCAACCAGAGGTACCACTGTACTGGGCTGAGGCTGTTTAGGGCTTCGAAGGTCAGTACCAGCACTTTGAATTGTGCTTTGAAATGTAATGGGAGCCAATGTAGGTCTTTCAGGACTGGTGTTATATGGTCTCGGTGGCCACTCCCAGTCATCTGATGAAGCTATGAAGCTGAATGTTGGAAGATTTGGGACAGATAAACTATGGGCACGTAAACTATGACACTTCTTCCCATAGGAGGCAGTGGTGGCCAGCAAATTGGGTGGCTTTAAAGAGGATTAGACCAATTCACAGAGGATAAAGACTACCAATGGTTTCTAGCCATGATGGCAATGCTCTGCCTCCGCAGTTGGAAACAGTAATCCTTCTGAACCCCAGTTGCTGGAAACCACAGGCATCTGTTTGGCTGCCATGAGAACAGAATGCTGGATCAGATGGGACACTGGTTTCATCCAACAAGCTCTTCTTATTTTTTTATGTACACAGGTTATTTCGTCAGCACTGTGCAGTATAGCATTGCTCTACCCCACCCCACCCCATAAAATGCGCATGGAACTTTGCTATGTCTCATCAATGCAGTTGTAACTGCATGTCATGGGGGGAAAATGGATCTATGTTCAAACAGGTTTGAAGCATCCTTATCACTGGTGGTAACTTCAAGAGACTGTGAAAACTAGGGGGAGTTGCTGAAATATGTGGGTTTTTCTAAGCATGGCAGCTGGATGGGGATGCTATGGTGAAACAAGTTTGAGGACATGGGCGTGTGAAAGCCTGGGAAATGAAGTAGGAAAAGATCATGGAAAAACCAAAGAGGAACATGTTATGGGGCTAGCAGGAAAAGCTTTCCCTTTAGGCTGCAGAAAACCTGGAAAGAGTGAATTAATCTCAGGCATTCATTTATGTAGTTTCTCTGCAGCAATGAAAGAAACCAGAGGATGGAAACTCAAAGGAAATAAGTGAAGGAATTCAGACTGCTTCCAGCCCCCACGTCCTAAAATTTAATCAAGTACTAAAAGTGCCGGAGGCACCTTTGATACGAGTTTGTTTGTATTTTTCTTTTCGATACACAGCTTAAATTAAACTTTAATAATGAGAGGTGATCATCTAATGGTTGCCTTGAAGTCTGGAGACACTTCTCCCCCAGTGTAGACACACTGCTGTTTGCCTGCGGCGTGCAGAAAAATTCATCTCTACCTGTGGATAAAGAGGGCAAGAGACCCCCATCGGACAGAGCAGGAGAGCTGAGTGCCTGCCCTCCTGATGTTGGCGCAGTGGCTGCCCATATAGTAGTTACAAGGCGGAAGGCTTTGAAGTACAGAGGATGTTTCAAGACAACAAGGTGACATAAGCGCTAAGGCCAATAGGGCATGGGAGGAACAGGCAGCCGCTGTGCTTTTCCAGAATACTTGAAATGTCAGAGAAAGCCTCTGAGTCCATTAGAATTAGAGGACAATGGTTCATTTAAAGTCTCTGGCTGCTATCACCCTTACTGTGATACGTCCAGTCCAGGGATATATGGAGATTCCTTTACAGAAGAAGCAACTTATCTTCCATGCAGGTTCCCCATTCTAGCAGCCCTGGGCCCACCATATGCATAAACACAAGAGTCCTTCACAATTCTTCATCCACTGTCCTGATTGGTATGTCAAAGAACAGGGCTGTTGGAGAGGAGATTGCAGCCCCCTTGCTTCTCCATGGTTGTTCTGCTGCACTGAGCCAAGCCTTGATTATAGCAACAAGCTCTTTGTGGGGCTACCCTTGGTGCAAAACATGCCGGCTAGACTGTTGATAGGGGTCAGATTATTGCTACCACTCTGGTGTTCAAAAGCTTCCATTGGCTGCCCATAAAGGTTCTTGTACAATGGTACCTCGGGTTACATATGCTTCAGGTTACATACGCTTCAGGTTACAGACTCCGCTAACCCAGAAATAGTGCTTCAGGTTAAGAACTTTGCTTCAGGATGAGAACAGAAATTGTGCTCCGGCAGCATGGCGGCAGCAGAGGGAGGCCCCATTAGCTAAAGTGGTGCTTCAGGTTAAAAACAGTTTCAGGTTAAGAACGGACCTCTGGAACAAATTAAGTACCACTTTATTAATTTACAAGATATTTAACAACTTAGGTCCAGGATAATTCAGGCAATGCCTGATTCATTATATCCCATGGCTCAGATGCAGAACTCTCATCCACCAGCAGCAGTGTGTTCAATATTGTGGACTCAGTTTTATGGAATCCCTTCCAGTTAAGGGCACACAGCCCCCCCCTCTCTCTGCTGAAATACTGGAGAAGACTCCCCCCCTTCCTATTCCACCAGGCATTTAACTGAATTCTGATTTAATTGTTTTAACTGATTTTTAGCTTTGTTGTATTGTGTTACCTGTACACCCCTTAGAGACAAAATTTAAGTAAGCATTATACAAATTGGCGAGACAAATAAGTAAATAATAAAATGCCCCAATGAACATTAAGATCCTCATCCTAGCAGGCTGCTGCGAATTAATCACCGGTCTGCATGCTGACACAGACTCCTGAGAACCCTTGAGCATCGCCTGGCTTCTTCTTGGTTTTTCCATTTCTTTCAATAGTGATGTGCCCTTCGATTTTCACATCCTCTTTCATTCCTATATTAATGTGGTCCTGGAAAAAAAAACCCAAAACCCACACCTACACCAAAAGTGTTCAACACTGCAAAATTCTGTGCTGAGGGGGAAGATTTGCAAAGGATGGCATTGGGGGTGCAAACACAGGCCTGGTTTAATCCGCTGATGAGTCTTTTGGCCTCAGTTGGCCTGGATAGCAGTTCTTAGGCAGCAATTCCCCCCCCCCACTTGCACGGGAGTAAAATCCATTTTATACAGCAGGGCTTACTTCTAAGTAAGCACGCAGTGGATTGCTCCGTCAGTCTTAATCCCCTCTCCAATGGCTCACCAACCTTTCAGCAGTAACTGCCTCTATCTCTCCTGTTTCAGGACTTGACTTAGCTTATCACACAAGAGCTCTGACCATAATCCTCAACTCATTCTTAAATCCACCTTTCTCTCCTTTTGACAGGCTAGCTCCAAACTTCTTAATTCTGCCAGCCTATTGGAGGGAGTTGTTAATTCCTAGCGGTGGTGCTCCAAACCCACGTTCCGTGCAAGGGAAGGCTACAAATTCCAGCACAGCTGTCCAAAGACTCCATGTGATGTTTGGACAAAACTCCATGCCAAAGCTCTGGGATGTTGGCAGGGTAAACAAGGACCTGAGGGCTATCTGGGCTTGACAGGGCTGTTTGCCAGCTCCTGTCCTCTCTCTCTCCGCCTCTTTGCTTCTTATAGCTATGAAGTCCTTTGCCAACTGGCTGGAACACCAACCTGCATTTTATCCAAGGGCAAGTACCACGTGCAACTTTCAGCATCCTGTGTATAATGCGGACAGACTCATTAGGCCATGAAGACAGCAGTGCTTGTGGTCATCACAAACGCCTCATATTTACCCTCTCCTGCACTAAGGGCCTGACAGGTGAAATGGGAATTGCGTTTGCTCCAGTTCAACACACTGGTCTATTCAACCCTGTACTGGGACTCAAGAGTTCGGCTATACTACTGCAAAGGTGAATATCCCAATTGAGCCCGTAGGTGGCAGCATAGGACGCCCTACTTGGAAACCACCAATCAGGTTAAATGAGGTTGATGTCCATAGGAGTTTTCTTAGGGAGTTTGCATTACCCAACCTCTTTTCTCAAGGCCTTGATGTTGGTGCCTTATTGGAGGAGTGAAAGGGCACTGGATGAGCTTGAGGAAGGCATGCCATATACTATCAGCAATCCTTCCTTTTACACCATCGGGGGACATTGTGGAATTCGTCTGTGATTAGCAGAAATGAGCTGGGATACAAATTGGCAGGGACCATCACTTTGGGTCACCTTTGGGCACTATGTCAACAGGCAGATTCCCCAAAAGGTGTTAGTGAAGCTTAGAAACGGGACTGAGCTTGATGGCTTTTAATGAGGGGAAATCCAACCTCTATGAAAAGTGGGTTTTTTCTCTCCAAATGTTGTTCTAGGGAACTCCTTAGGCTATGAAAAAAAAAAAGGAAAAGAGAAATAATTAAAAATACAGCCTGCAAGCTTGGTTGCTACTGCTCCCTCTCAGTGCGTGCTCCCTCTTGTCTCTCCTATCTCTTGGCTCAAGCACAAATAAAGTGGAAGAAAAGGAAGGATTGAAATGAACCATAAAAGGCATGGACAGAAGGAATTGAGGTGTGCATATTGCATTAGGGTCCTTTGGTACTGCTGTGACATTTTAATATTTGGGGTCTTCCTTGCAACAAAAGGCGAAGGTTTAGTAAACTGCTGTCAAGAGGTATAAATGTTTTTATAAGTAAAAAAAGTTGTTAAATAGATAAATAAAATGAACACGTCTCCATGGCATCATTGGATAAAGACAAATGTGGATTTCAATGGCAGGCAGAATTGACCCTTTGCTCACTGGCTGTACAGACTGCATTACGAAAATGTATACCAGCCCTCAGTCTTTCTCCTCTTCTTGCGCATCAGGTGAATTGCCTGCCTTTTTAAACATTTTACTTTACTTAATGACATATAGACATTAATGCCCTTTTTATTTTTTAAAAAATGAAATGTTCTAAAAGCAGACACTCCTCAAATCCTGGAGTATTTATTACTACTTTTTAAACGTTTTAAGATGACTCAGAATGCACAAATGATGTCACAGGTGTTAGCCAATTGGCATCCCATTCGATGTGAACCAATCTGAAAGCCTGTAATAGTTCCGTGCCCCCCCCCCCCGCTCTCTTTGGGAGAGAAAGTACATTTGTCTACACATCAATGGAGGCACTCTCAGACTTCCTCTGCCATTCTTAAAAATGTTCTGTCTGTCTTCATCCAAAGTAGCCTCCATAAGAGAGAAAATCACTATTATATAGTGCCCCCATGTGTGCTCCCTGCTGCCTGCCCTGCAGTGGTTCCTATGCTTTAGTCCTGTTGTAGGCTTTAACTACACGAGCTGGGAATAATAATAATAATAATAATAATAATAATAATAATAATAATAATAATAATAATAAAAAAAAATAAAAAAAAATTATACCCTGCCCGTCTGGCTGGGTTTCCCCAGCCACTCTGGGCAGCTCCCAATCGAATATTAAAAACATAATACAGCATTAAACATTAAAAACTTCCCTAAACATGGTCCCCTCCTGTGCCCAATGAGTCTACAAGGACATCTTACACAGGAAGGCTCTAGATCTGAGAGAGCACTGGGAAACGTCCCTCTGGTGCAATCCTTCCTCCATTGGTGGGTCCCCTCCAACATCACCTTCATCCTTTTCCAGGGCTGCCATTTTAACCCACAATACCCAAGTGTGACACATCATTGGGGGCATTGTAGGAAATTTAAATGGTGGGCTTCGCCAGCGTTCTGGGGCCTACAAATGCTGAGTGCTGACGCCTTCCCTGCTCTTAACTGCTTCAATCACCTAGTCTACCTTTTTAGTTTAAGCAATTGAAGCTGTCGTTTTCACAAGATATATATAGAGAAAACATTTTTACATGCTGGGTACAACTGCTGGAACTCAGCCATTCAGAAAGACACATTAAACACTCCTGAATCCAAGCCAGCAGGCAATCTAGACAAAGAAGACCACACAGCACTTGCAGATAGTGGCTGGTTTCTCTCTCCCCTTTTTCTTTGCTGTATTCAATGACATTCATCTATCTTATCGTCAAGTACTGTGCCTTTGTTTTCCTTCCTTGAATCTAAGAAAGAGTGTTAGCTCAGTCATTAAAACACTTGATCTGAAGTCACCTGTGTTGTTGCTGCATACTGGGAGGGAGAGGGGGAAAGGCAGCGGCAGGTGAGTGTGGTTCAGAGGCACTGGCAGGAGGCACCGGATAGGCTCCGCTGGTGCTTTTGCACCACAGCAACCTCCCCCATCCCCTTTTCTGTCCTGGTATTCAGAAGTGGCACAGTGTCAGGGACTGGCAGGTCGCTGATAAGGGTGCATCGGGGGAAGATGGGGCTGGTATCTGACTCTCGTGGTTTGTGGGGACCTGTAACAGCCAGAAGGCAAGCGCCAGAAACAGGGGAAGCTTCAGAGCTGCAGAATAGAGCAAAAGATGGGTGTGAAGAAGAGGAAGAAGAGGCAGGTCAGGCAAGCAAAGGGCTGGGTGGTTCCCCACCCTCTCCTGCACCACTGTCTCCCACAACCAGCAGAGAACTGAAGTGAGAAGAGCAGAGGCAGCTTCCAGGTAGGCATAGTCTCTGACTGCATGTGTGCAGGGGGAAGATACATAGGATGGAGGAGGGCGTGTGGCCCCCTGTCGCTGCAACTGCTCCATACAGCGCAGACCTGGGAATAGCTGCCTATATGCTAGGCTTGTGTGTGTGGGTATTCGGAGTTGTGGAAACTACTGTAAGTGTCAGCTCTGACAATGAAGAGTTAACTATCCACTGTGTGCATTGCTTCGGCTGCAGAGCACCCTTGACACGCTGGTGACTGGAGATCAGGTGAAACCTGCTGCCCCACCCTGCTGTTTGCTACTGCCACACAGGCATGATGTAAGCCAGGGCTGTCTCTGGAACAACAGTCCAGGGGACAAGGGACTATGTTGTCGCACTGCAAGAAGCAGGAACTAAGGCATGTCTTGCTAGTCCCAGAGTCTTGTTTGTATGCAGGAAAGTGGGCAAATGGTCAAGGAAGGAAGTGGACCACACTAGGAAGTACTAAGTCAAGAGAAAGAGTCAAACTATTGCTTCAGCTACACTGTACTGGTTTGTCAACACAGTAAGGTAAGGTAAGGTAAGGTAAGGAAAGATGAAGATGAAGATGAAGATGAAGATGAAGATGAAGATGAAGATGATAAAGATAAAGATAAAGACAAAGGTAAAGGACCCCTGGATGGTTAAGTCCAGTCAAAGGCAACTAAGGGGTGCAGCGCTCATCTCGCTTCAGGCCGAGGGAGCCAGCGTTTGTCCAAAGACAACTTTCCAGGTCATGTGGGCAGCATAACTTAACCGCTTCTGGTGCAACAGGACACCGTGACGGAAGGCAGAGCGCATGGATATGCTGTTAAGCTTCCCGCCGCAGTGGTACCTATTTATCTACCTACACGTGTGCTTTCAAACTGCTAGGTTGGCAGGAGCTGGGACAGAGCAGCGGGAGCTCACTTCGTTGCACAGATTTGAACTGCCGACCATCTGATCAGCAAGCCCAAGAGGCTCAGTGGTTTAGACCACAGTGCCACCCACTCCCTTATCAACACCGTATAGTCTATACTGCTAGTCAGTGGTTCTCTAGGGTTTCTCCTGGGACCTTCTGAACGTAAGAGGAAAGGGAGAGGAAGTTGTGCTGCGCAGGAGGAAGTGCTTGGACTAACAGGACTTTGTCAGTACAACCAGTCGTAGAATATAATATCTCATTCAACAAAAACTCAAAGCAACAGCACACAGAATGAAACTACAAGGGCATTTATATTTATAATTCTATAGAAGTACGCAAATGGGTGTCACATTTATAACTAATAGCATTCTGTCTTTCTGTGTAATACCCAGATGTAACTATCAGCTTGGTTGTTTTTGTTTTTTTAAATCTAAGTTACTATTAACTAAGTGAATTCATAACCTTTATCTGACAATAAATCCCCCCCTTTTGCTGTATTGAATAAAATTAATCCATTTTACAAAGTATCGTGTCCTTTTTTCTTTCTTTCACTGAATCAAATAAAGTGTGTTAGCTTAGTCATTAAAGCAAAATCCTGTACTTTTAACAGATGGCAAAATCGACAACCTCCACTTCCTTGCAGGATGCATTTTAAAATATGGAAATGCAAGGTCGGATACAGCAGTCAGAAAAAAGTTCTTCCTCAGATTTTTGGCAATGGTTGGAGAAGGAGCAGGGGTAAGCCTCAGGAAATTCATAGGATGGATTAAAATTAGGAGGGGGGCCTTGCTACCGTCAGAGCTCCCCCCAGTGACTACCAGCCTTCTTTTTTTTCGGGGGGGGGGGGTTCAAAAGCTGCCTGGATTGACATTACATTATGATATAGTGGTTGCTCTGATGTAAAATGTGTCAGCCACAAGCAGAGATTGTCATTTCCTTCATCAGAGCAGCACCATCTCATCATATAACTGCTCCAGGGGGTGTAGGTTGGTGGCAGAAGGGTGGCCGCCAGCTGATGATGACCAAGAAGGACAGCAGCAGCAATGGGTTGGGGCTCCCTCACCCCCAAATTATTCTTCAATCACCAAACACACACCAGATTGCCACAGAGAAAGGGACAGCAAAATGTGGGGTGCAGTGAATATTGGCTCATCTCTAAATACTGTCTAAGAAGCTGCGGGTGAGGGCTCAGCTACTAAAATTGATAGGATTTGCTTTATATTGGTGACTGTCAAATTTCAAGCTGTGATGACCTACTCACACCACACTAAGACGGCCTATGGCTTGCTCCCTTCAAACAAAGCCTTGGTGCATCTTACAGACTTCTGCTCTCGAAGATCAACCAAGATGGTCCTCTACGTGCACAATACCAGTCATATGACAAGTGTACATTATAAGAGTATAACGAGAGGCATTCTCAGAGGCTCTTTCACAGCCCTTCAACTACGGCCCCACATGCACTATACATTGAAAGCATCACCATACCACTTTGAACTGTCTCCCAAAGAAACCTGGGGACTGCAGTTTGTTACGGATGCTGTTAGGGTACTCATGGTACTCACAGGTAGGTCTTGAGTGCAGCCTAGATATTTATTTAGATAATCAACCCACCATTTCTCACAGGTCCCAAGAACTCAAAGCTGCCACTGGAATCACACACACACACACACACACACACACACACACACACACACAGCTATTAAATCTAAAATAGTTACCCCCACAAAGCTATATTTTCCAGAATTCCCTGGAACCTTATGTATTCTTCAGATCTACAATGCTCAGTGATTTAACATTTGATTCTTATTCCCAGGGAATTCTGGAAAATGTAGCTCTGTGGGGGTAACCATTTTAGATTTAACAGCTACGTGTGAGTATGTGTGTGTGAGAGAGAGATTCCAGTGGCTGCTTTGAGTTCTTGGGACCTGTGAGAAATGGTGGGTTGATTATCTAAATAAATATGCAGGCTGCACTCAAGACCTACCTGTGAGTACCATCCCAACCTCAAACCTCACTACGTCCTCAACTGTTAGCTCTGTGTTTCCCCTGAATACAAAATGCCAAAAGCTCACAAGGTTCCCGCCATCTGCCTCTGAACTGAATCCAAACGTTTAGCATCCACTGGCTAACAGTGCGCACACATGCCAGCATTGGCAGTCTGGAAGCAAGCAAGGAAGCAGGCGTCTGAATTTGCAAGGATGGGCCACCTGAGAACTCAAATGGGTTGGCCGACAGGAAGCAGGCGAGCAACTCTCAAGCAAATAGGTCCCTCCTAGTACAAAAGTATAGAGAGTGAAGGAACCATTGGGTGAGAGACACTTGGTCCATCTTGTCTAGTATTGTCTACTCTAGCTGCCAATGACTCTCCAGGGTCTCAGGCAGGTGTCTCTGCCAGTCTCCCTGGAGATACTGGGGATCAAACCTGGGGCCTTCTGCATGCAGAGCAGATGCTCTTGAGCTACGGTCCTTCTACCAGAGTCTCAGTTTCGAGATGTGCCACTTCCCCATATACCTGACACTGTGTGCTGTCTCAGATAACCAACGTCAGACTCCTTGTGCCACCTGCTTGAAGGACCGGGGCAAAATATTTCTGGCAGCTGGCTTGACGGAAATGTGAGCAGTGATGAGGCAGACTGCTTGGATTCTAAAGGCAAAGGCATTAAAGGAGCAAAACAGCCCAATGGAAAGCAGTGGCAAAGGTGGTGGGAACATCTACACCCCCCTCCCAGCTGTTGTTTAGCACCCTTTCAGCTGTGAGTCCTTGAGTGTCACTGCTGATATTCAAAATGATCCTCACTTGCTTTAAATAAGATATTTCAATTTCACCAAGCTGTCAGGAGCTGAGGCGGACACTGGGAATAATGGGCAGAGTCTCCTTGTATTGTCCTAGTTAATAAATCAGCCACAACACGAACGCAGACAAAGGCAGGGATAGAATCTTTCTCTCTCTCTCACCCCCTCAAACAGGCACACCAACCATTCAGAGATGCAAACAGTAACACAAATCCTGAAATGCACACCGACCTAGAAACATAATTTTAGACTCTAACAAGGATGAAGCACAGGGTACCATCCCCACATACCTAGGCAAGCTAAGGGTGACAACAGAGGCACCCACTTAACCTCTCCCTTTTCTATTCCAACAGGAATACCACCATCCATCTCCCTTCTATTCCTAAGAGCAAAATGCAAACACAGCTTATTAGTACAGTCATACCTCGGGTTACAGATGCTTCAGGTTGCTTTTTTTCGGGTTACGGACCGCAGAAACCCAGAAGTACTGGAAGGGGTTACTTCCGGGTTTCGGCGGTCACGCATGCACAGAAGCTGCGGGTTGCGAATGTGCATCCCACACAGATCACGTTCGCAACCCGAGCATCCACTGTACTGCAGGAAATGCTGGCGTGAAACAACTCTTAGTCAAAGCAGTCAAGCACAAGGCTTGGGCCACTTCTGCCTATGTGGGCTTGGCCCAACCTTCCCCCACCACAGCTATCCCACGGAGGTTGTGGCAGTGAGACTAAGTGTGGATTCAGAGAGGACATCGAGAGCAGAGGGACTCTGGTTGCAATGTAGATGTGTAAATCCAGGTCAGAATCAAAGTCTGGGTGTTCAGTAAAATATGACGTACTCCCAGCTCCCTGCTTCTAGGTCACAACTGCAGTTTGTCCCGAGGGATGATTATTTGTAATGGCTCTCTGCCAGTTTCAGGGGCCTGCCCTCCACAGCGAAGAACAACCACTCTCTGCTCACCCAGTCATATACTGGAGGTTTCCCTTCCAACTCCTCATTTTGAAAAGGTCTTAAAGCATCTCACTTGTGCGCTATGAACAGAAATCAAACATTGGATTACAGCCCTGCTATTTTTACAACCCAGGGGTTTTTACAGTATCTGAGTTATTTCTCAGAATTCAGAAAATTACTAGAGATGCCAGCGAAGCTCTCCAAGCTATGGCTCGGATATGAGCTTTGGGGGATTGTAAAGGCCTTTCTTCGAAAGAAAAGTCAAGGTTTACAAACTTCAAAATTCTTCTCCTGCTCAGATTAAAAATATCAACTGGAGAAGAATTATCAGCCTGTCCGGCCAGACTTCACATACTTGTTTAAGTTCTACTTTATTTGCCAGGCACAAAACAGTGGCCATGGGGGTTGGATCCTGATGTAAATGATGCTGTTGGAAGGGGGACTTACCTCCTGCACTTCTTAAGCCACACATTGGGATAAGTACATATCTACATTTGAGTTATTACAGATCAGGAATTCTAACATAAAACTCTAAAAAAACACCAAACCCAAAATCACCAGCAGAGCTGCTCCAAGTCTGGGTCAAAAAGTCCCAATTAATACCCCTGTTTTACAGGTGAGGAACACTGAGGCAGAGAAGTAAGTGATTAACCAAAGGTCAGCCATCCCAGAGACTTGTATTCTATCATAGTGCGTAAGTTACTATTGCTCAAATTCTGGGAGTTAGAAATCCCGGGAGATCTACTGCAAATAAGCCAAACAGCAACTAGTAGTTCCAGACCTACCCCAATCTATATAATTCATAGCAAAGTGCAGATCACATGTACTGCCAGCACAGCACAGCTTTATAGGACCACACCTTTCTAAGCACTCACAATTTTAAGTAAACAGTGGACCGCATGTTTGTGCCACCCAGCAATCCTTATTTCAAATCATGCAAATGATCCCCCACAAATCTATGCTTCTGTTCACCCCATGCCTGAGCGGCAGCCAACAAAGCATGGTGCTTTCCACTGCGCACAGACTCCCACCCTCGTCTCCCCATCGAGCTCAGTTTTGTGAGTGAACATTGTCCATATGGGATTGATCAGCCATTCAGAAACTTCTTCCGCCGTCAGCCAGAAAACAATGATCACTGGGGCACAGAAACCATTCCAGGCAGGCTGATAGAGCCTGCCTCCGCCAGCCCTTGAACGCTGAGATACAGTGTGTGAATTTGGCTTAGGTCACAGCTCTCCAAGATGTTACTTCTTTGGGTTGCTGATGCAGAAATTCTTCTGCCCTGATCATGCAAGCACGAGACTGCATGCATGGAATGCACTTCAAGATTGGGGTGCTGATGTAGCGATTGTAGAGCTTGGGTCTGTTAAACTAAGGGTGGGAAGAATTGATGCATGTAGGATTTACCATCAAATTACTACTACTACTATTATTCTTACCCTGAGATCCACCAACCAGAGCCAAGCGCAAATGCTATACATGTAGAAGAAAAGATCTCAGGAATTTGTGCAGGGTACCAGAACTGAACTGAGTTCACAGTCCTGTCACACAGAAACTCCTCATCTCTACCCCGCCCGCCCCAAAAAAACTTCCTTCTTTTCGGCAGTATGCATTTTTTTTTAAGGTTGTCATTTTGTTGCTGACGTTGTTAAACAATTGGGAGTCAGAATTACTAACTGATCTAGTAAACAGTCGGTGGTGGGTTCACCTGCTTTCCCATTGCTCAGTTGCGTAGTATGAGGGGTGGGGGGCCACAGGGGTGCTTGCCCCAAGCGCAAAATGATTAGGGGCGCAAAATTTCAATACCTGGTGCTGCCTCAATTCAGCCGTGCGCTTCCGTCGCTGGGCTCCTCTGAAAACAGATTCTCCATGCCAACCAGGAAGTGATCTCTCCAGACAACGGAATGGCTCTTCTTTTCTTATCTCTGTGGCTGGGTGATGCAGACGCCATTGGGCAACTGAATGTGTACTGTCCAGCCCTGGGCACTGGCAACCCATGCTACGTCACTGCCATGGCCTATGTTGCGGCTACTTCCTGAGAGGTAGAGCAAGAGGCACAAGATGGTGGTGTTGTGAGTTGAGGTGCAAACCCCCCTGGTGGAAGCAGTGGATTGGTTCTGCTGGTGTGTTCACGCCACACTTAACCTTGCTACCACCTCCCTCTCTACCTCCTGGTAAGCAGCAGAAATGTGAGTGACAGGAGGACAGCTGAGCACCCCTACCCTGCGCTGCAAATCACTACTGTGCTGATGTAAGCCATGCAACTGGTTGATCAGAACTTATGTGCATCACCTTTGTTCTCCAGACTGAGTCATCTCCCCTTCTGTGTGCCGATGACTAATATCTGTGATACGTACAGCTTGAAGGTAAAGACCTTTCCACATAAAGAGGCAAGTAAGTGCGCTTAATGTGGAATTCTAGTACCTTTCATCTGTAAAACACTCCACTCTCTGTAGCCTGTGCAAGCTCTGTGACACCCTAGCAGGAATCACAAAAAACAGGTGAACTTACTCATATGTATATGTAAGCAGCATCCTTGTGACTGAGGTGCCGTTACTGAACAAACAGGCCTTTGCTTACGTTTTTGCAGAAATTCATGGTTTTGCCTGGCTTAGAATGAATTTGCAAAGCTCGGAAAAATCAGATGGGTTGCAAATCGAATGCAATTTGTACTTTTACCTCAGAGTGCAAGATAAGCTTCTATATACCCATAGTCAGCGTTCAGGCTGACCAGATTCCTTTACAGGTACATGCAGTGGTGACTGGTTTGTTAGGGCTAATTGTTGCCACCCCAGAAATCTCAGTCTTGGGCAGAAGAATTCCTGCATTGCAGGGGGTTGAACTAGATGGCCTTTGTGGTCACTTCCAACTCTGGTATCTCAGTTTAAGAACAGTCCTGTTTACGAATGATTCGGTTTACGAACTCCGCAAAACCGGAAGCAGTGTCCCAGTTTCTGAACTTTACCTTGGTCTAAGAACGGAATCCGAACAGTGGAAGGGCACCAGCGGCGGGAGGCCTCATTAGGGAAAGTGCACCTCAGTTTAACAACGGTTTTCGTTTAAGAATGGATTAAGTTCGTAAACCGAGGTACCACTGTATAAAAGATGACACCATGAGAAGGCAGCTGAAGAAATGGATGGAAGGATGGATTTGCTGTAGGAGGTGATGGAGGCCACACACTTTTTCTAAATATGCTATGGTTTTTTTTGGGGGGGGGGTTAGTGTAGTTTTGTTTAATATTTTATTGCACAGTTATTATTTGGTTGATTTATATCCTGCCCTTCCTCCCGAAGGTGCCCATATAGTGGTTTCCGAGTTTAGTTGTTATATATGCTGCATTTGTTATTTCATATACCACTTAATTGGTACAGTATATAAATATGATAGATAGATAAATAAATAAATAAATAAATAAATACAGTAACCAAGTATGATTGCCTGTATACATTCTGAACCAATGCTTCAAATAATTGAGGGAAGGAGTGGCTGTAAGGAAAGATGGGGACGACCACACACTGTTTCTCCCAGCAGAGAAGCAGCTGTGACAGCAGAATCCCTTCTGAACCTAAGTTAAGGCACTTTTCAGTCGCGTCTGATGGCAAGCAGTTGTCCTACTGCACCGCTTAATGGTCTCCTCCATTTCCTCACAAGAAGAAGAAGAGTTTGGATTCTGATATCCCACTTTATCACTACCCAAAGGAGTCTCAAAGCGGCTAACATTCTCCTTTCCCTTCCTCCCCCACAACAAACACTCTGTGAGGTGAGTGGGGCTGAGAGACTTCAAAGAAGTGTGACTAGCCCAAGGTTACCCAGCAGCTGCATGTGGAGGAGCGGAGACACGAACCCGGTTCACCAGATTACGAGTCTACCGCTCTTAACCACTACACCACACTGGCTCTCCAACGGAGAGGGATAGGGGGATGAACAGAAGAGGCTGGGACCATGCATGGCTCCTCCCAGCAGAAAAGTAATTGACAGCAGGGACACTTTCTGAAGCAAGGTAACTCACATTTGGGGCTAAGTACTCGCTACAACAGTACTGCTGAAGTGCCCACTGTTTCTTTTTCACGGGAGGAGGATGGAGACCTAGGCATCACCCACATGACCTCCTAGGGACCCTGCCAGGTCTAGGTTCCATTAGCCTTCAGGGTGTACAGCTAGAGATGTACTCTTATCCCTGGGCTGGCGGCCATCTCTGGAAGCGCAGTGCTCTTGCAGTGTAGATCTCTTTGAACCCAATACAGTGGTACCTTGGGTTACAGACGCTTCAGGTTACAGACTCCGCTAACCCAGAAATAGTACCTCGGGTTAAGAACTTTGCTTCAGGATGAGAACAGAAATTGTGCGGTGGCAGCGGGAGGCCCATTAGCTAAAGTTGTGCCTCAGGCTAAGAACAGTTTCAGGTTAAGAACGGACCTCCAGAATGAATTAAGTGCTTAACCAGAGGTACCACTGTATTTATAACAACAGTGGCCATGCAAATGTCTTGGAGCATGGAGTTCCAAAGGGCAATAAGGCAAGCCCCATTTCTCATTGTCATCTATTGTTGTTTTATTTTTAAAAGATTCAGCCTGCAAATTTAATTAGGCGGCTCTGGGATTATGAGAAATGCTGAGTCATGGTGCCTTGTTCATCTTCTGGGTACTATTCATGGTTCCCCCCCCCCCATAGGCCAGTAATACACACAATCGATAGACAAATAACTAGAGAGACATGTCAGACAAAGACAGTAATGCCTCTTGAATAGCGCAAGGAGGGCGGTACGCATTCAAAACATTTGTATAATAGTAGATAGGTAGCCGTGTTGGTCTGCCATAGTCAAAATAAAAAAATTCCTTCCAGTAGCACCTTAAAGACCAACTAAGTTAGTTGGTCTTTAAGGTGCTACTGGAAGGAATTTTTTTATTTGTATAATAGGAAGTCTGGATCAATATGAGTGCTATTTGAATAGGCTTATTCCTACAGTGCTCCCAGTTTACGGCAGGTTCTATTTCCAGGCAATCTGTGGCGACTTTGCTGCCACAGCGGCTGTGCACTGTCATCGCGTGGATGCCAGTGGTCCATGCAGAAGTCAGTGCAAATCAGTTTTCAGTATGCCAATGCTGATTTTTGAGTATTTGATATGGTGCACCAAGACCCCAATGTCCACAGGCACAGCTGAGCGCGTAGCTCTTGCAGACAGGACTCTGCTTGGGCTGACTTTTAAAGCATGGCGGCTACACACAAAAAGGATGACAGAAAACCAGTTTGGGGATGAGGTTTAAGAACACTCAATCTAGAGGTGGTTCCGCACTAAGTGTTTAGTGCAGAATTGTCATGCTTCATTCACTCACTTTTTACAGGGATGCTACATGACGCTGTCATCCAGCTATTGTCATGCTGCGTTTTCCCTGTGGTTCTTCCACCAGAGGGTCAGAGGACAGAAACACTGATCCCCCCCCCCCAAAAAAAAGATGTAGATGCCTTCAGTACTCATCTCCATGGTTTTTTGGCTAAGTGAACTATCATAGCTCAGCACACATTCATTATAACCTTTATGGTGTGTGCCATTTTATGTCTTAAAAAATAATAATGATATTTTAAGTATCACTAAAACACTTTCTTGGCTATATCTACCTACCATCAATCCGAAATAGAAGTATAGTGTTATAGGTAAAGGTAAAAGATAAAGGACCCCTGGGCGGTTAGGTCCAGTCAAAGGCGACCGTGGGGCATGGTGCTCATCTCCGCTTTCAGCGTTTGTCCACAGACAGCTTTCTGGGTCATGTGGCCAGCATGACACTAAACCACTTCTGCCACAATGAAACACCATGACAGAAGCCAGAGCACACGGAAACGCCATTTACCTTCCCGCCGGAGTGGTACCTATTTATCTACTTGCACTGGTGTGCTTTCACTGGTGTGCACTGGTGTGCTAGGCTGGCAGGAGCTGGGACAGAGCAACAGGAGCTCACCCCGTCACGCGGATTCGAACCGCCGACCTTCTGATTGGCAAGCCCAAGAGGCTCAGTGGTTTAGACCACAGTGTCACCTGTTCCCTATAGGGCTATAATGCCACAATTAAAAACAAGATTAGAAAAACCCATTCCCAGTGTTAACCATTGTTATCGGAAAAATCTGAGGGCTCTCTTGGGCAAATGAAGACACCGACCAGAGCAAGTCAGAGCAAAACAGCAGCCAGTAGGCTCGGTCTTTATTTAGAAAGACTGTCGCGACAGGACTCCCACCGCCCACAAGGTGAAGCAAGATGGAAGCCCCGAACAAAGGGAGACCCTAGCTTTTATTAGTTACTAATCCCCTTAGCTACACCCTCAGAATTACATCATATTTACATCATGATTATATTAAAAATAGGAGGAGTTGGGGAGGAGCTGCACAGGTAACTTGAGTGTCCTGACACCTGGCCGGAGCCTCCTTCCCCCTCCCCACATGAGCCATATTCAAGAACAAAGGAAAAGGGCAAAGTTCCTGCCCCCCTGAGGGGAATCCGGTCACAGTCCTTTGTGAGAGTCCGCGCGGAATACACTATGATATGCAGTTCATTATGTCCCTGATAGCCTTCTGTCTGAGCCCATCACCGATGGCTATCAAGGTTGTCACGTATACCAGGAAGGAACACAGAGTACGTGACTGCTCGGTGAAGGGATTATGGCCGTTTGATATCAGGCCACCCCTTTGATAGTCCTTGCAATATACAGTAGAATAAAAGTGGTCCGGTGAAAATCCGAAATACGGCCGATTTTTAGTGAATTTATAAAGGATATTGTCTTTGAAGTTCAAAACACTTTCGTCTTCAGGAAGCGGCTTGCTACATTTTGATTAGATCAGTCACGGTCAATTGAAGTCGGAAACTTTGTATTGAGAGCTGTCAAGGGTTAGGAAAAGAGCGGCAGTAGCCTGCAGTACCTGCGTGGCCGCCGCAAGGGGCGCTGTTCGGTAATGCTGATTGGCTGAGGCGGGCGCCGATTGACAGCGGAACTCGGTCGGCCGGTCTACCTATAATAAGAATAGGACTGCGCGGAGCGCCATAGCGGGGAGCTGTCAAGCTAGCGCTTCCTTATTTACGGAAGGCTTTAAGGGATGCCCCTCTAAAGGGACGTCCCCAGGGTCAGGAAGGGGAAGATGTGTGCATGTGTGAGTGTGGTGCTTGTGTAACACGTGTCAGTGTGTGTGGGGGGGGGGGGTTTTCCGGCGACAGTTCCCCCCTTCGGAGATAAGATTGCGTGGGTAGGGAAACCGCGCAATCCTTTTCTCCGCATAATTAATAGAGGCTTGACATATCATACCTAGAGTCCAGAGTCCGGAGGTGGTGCAAGGCTCCCATCTCGACGGGAGTTGATTGGATTTCTGATGCCGGTGGTCTGTAAATGGTGGTCGATCGCGGACGAAGGATAGGAGGACAAGAGCCACAAGTTTGACAGCACATCGGGAAGCAGTGGATCATGCAGCAGAAGAAAGCAATGCAGATGGCAACAGTGATCAATATTAAGAGGCCGTTCCCCAGAAGTTGTTTTATCCAGGTCGACCCAGGTAGCCAGTTCCAGAGCTGAGTGTCCGACAGGCCTTCGTGTTGGATATCCCTGAGTTTATCGGTCAGTTTGTGGATGTTGTTGAGGTGTCCTGTGATGTTCAAGGTCTGATCTGTGACGTGAGTGCAGCATTCAGTTCCTATGAGGGCACAAACCCCTCCAGTCGAGGCGAGTACGTAGTCCAAAGCAAGGCGGTTCTGGATCGAATTTTGCCTGACCTCTGTTAATTCAGTTAAAATGGATTGGGTAGCTGCATTGGATTCTTCCATAAAGTTCAGCAGTATGTCGGTCAGTTTAAGGATATCGACGTGGTTGGAGCCAGCCCCATAAGCGGGAAAGAGGGCCCGGCCGTAAGTTTCCCCGTTGGCCGCTACATCGGAGAGTTCTGACAAATCTTTTGCTCTCTTGTTGCGCCTCTTTCCGGAGGGAAGTTTTTGGGTAACACGGACCCCAGGTAAAATTAGTCCAAGGTAGCAGGTGCCACGGGAGTGGGGGCTGGCCCATGTATAGCCGCGGTGGCCGCAAATCCAGAACAGCCCCTGCAAGCACGAGTCTATGCGCCCAGTGTGGAAGGTGCGGAAAAAGCACTGGGAGATCGGGGAAGGGTCCCAGGGGTCAGGCAAGTCCATTACACGTTTCCATGCGGACAATAGGGTAGGGTGGATGGAAAGTTTGCCTTGGTGCCATAGGGTAATCTTGCCGCTTAAGGTAATATCAAGGGTGTACTTACAGGTGCTCTCGCCGATAACTTTGTCGTTGCCACTGAATTTCCGGCAGAGGTCGCCTGTTGTGGGTCCCGTCAGGTAGATGTACTGGTGGGTTAAGTTCACGGCGGTCAGGTTCCAGGAGCGTACATCAGCGGAAAGGTGTTGTTCTAAAGTGAGGGGTACTCCAAGGAATGGTATGCCACTGTGGAGGTGTGAAGGAGCGTTGGCGCAGATCCAGCATTCGTTGGCAGTTGTTTGTTTTGCAATTTGGGAGATCAGTTTTAGATAGGAGTTGGAGTGCCAGGTGGACAAGAGGTCGTTGTTGTTGGGGTCTTGGGACGTTGACAGTTCCCCCCTTTGTCGAGGTGCAGTCCCCGCCGGATGAAGGGGGTCTTGGCGCAACAAGTAGGTTAAGTTTGTGGCAAGGCCTCCACATCTCTGGGGGCCGGTGGTATCCCATTCTGCTGTTGGAGGTACGGGGTAGTGCCATCCTTCTAGGTACATTTTGCCGTCCCAATTGGAGGCTAATCCAATATCCCAGACGCAGCAGTACCTTCGGAGGCAGATGCCTTGTAAAATGGTTTGGCGGGGGGTGGAATCTACCCTTTGGCAGTAAAATCCGTGGATCAAACGATCTGTGGGGTGGTTCTGGTCAGTATAGACTGACTCTCCGCCACCGTTGTCGAGGACAGTCCAGTTGAGCGATCGTTGTGGTGTACCATCGGAGAAAAGTACGTAAGAGCCATTGAGGCATTGGGCACGGTTCCAAGGCCCGTCTCTGGTGAGTATGAATTTGCCTAGAGGTCGGAAAGATGGTGAGCGAACAAAGAGTTCCCAGGTTTGGTGTGCGGAGAGGGTCGGTGAAACGGAGTGCCGAAGGAGAACGCGGGTCTCTGGCAAGCAGAATTCGAAATCCCCAAGGCGGTCTAATGTTCCTCTTTTTACCATATCAACGATGCCAAAGTCCAGGTATTTGTATTCAGTTTGTAATCCAGGGCAAGAAGTATGTGTGTTCGTGGAGTTCTGGGAAAAGGTGGTGGTGAAATGGAGGAGGAGTAGGATGGGTATGGTGGTTGTCATAGTAGAGCTGTCAAATGGGGAGCGGCGAGCGGTGGAGCTGTCAAACTGCTGAGCTGTCAAATGGGGAGCGGCGAGCGGTGGAGCTGTCAAACTGCGGAGCTGTCAAATGGGGAGCGGCGAGCGGTGGAGCTGTCAAACTGCGGAGCTGTCAAATGGGGAGCGGTGATACCTTGCGGAGTTTCAGGCGGATGGGGGGCTTATCTTTCTGGCTAGGTGTAGTGATGAGTTCGGAAGACCAAAGTGTTGATGTGAGAGGTGAGTCTGGTCCGGTCTGTTGGGCTCGATTCGTGCCCCGATCTGGTCCGGTCTGTTGGGCTCGATTCGTGCCGCGATCTGGTCCGGTCTGTTGGGCTCGATTCGTGCCCCGATCTGGTCCGGTCTGTTGGGCTCGATTCGTGCCCCGATCTGGTCCGGTCTGTTGGTCCCGCTCGTTGCAGTTGTCGTCGTCTGCTGGTTGGCGTGGGACGTGGTAGGGTGAGTCGTCCGGTGTGGGTTCAGGTGGCAAAGCCGGCTTGCAGCGGGTGTGATGCAACCAGGCTGTCTTTTCAGCTACCTTAACAGAAGTTGGAGTGGTTAAAAGTACTTGGTAGGGGCCCTCCCAGGTGGGCTGTAGGGGTACCTTGTGATATGTTTTTACTAATATCCAGTCCCCTGGTTGATACGGGTGGATGTTTTCATCTAGGGGGATGTTTTGGCTTGAGGCCGCGTATCTGTGGAGGCGAATGAGTTGTCTCTGTAGGTGTATCACATATTGTGTTAAGTCTGACTCGCCTACTTCCAACTCGGATGTTGGAAATTGGGTATTATATACTGGGGAGGGTCTACCAAAGAGTATTTCATAGGGGGATAGGTTTAAGTTTCCTCGGGGACAAGCTCTGAGATTATGTAAAACTAAGGGGAGAGCGTTGATCCACTTGATTCCAGAGTCTTTACAAAGCTTTCCTAGTTGTGACTTTAGCTGTTGATTCATTCTTTCAACCTGGCCTGAGGATGGGGGATGGTATGGAGTGTGCAGTTTCCATTTGATCCCTAGAGCTGCCGCGACTTGTTGAACTATCTCTGAGGTGAAGTGGGAGCCTCTGTCGCTATCTATATGTCTGGGTACCCCGAAGCGTGGTATTATTTCGTGTAGTAGAGTTTTCGCAACCATTTGGGCAGTAGCTCGGCGGGCTGGGAGGCATTCTACCCATCCAGTCAACTGGTCAATGATGACGAGGGCGTGTTTATAGCCTTGACAAGGGGGCAGATCTATGAAATCAATTTGAAGACTTTCAAAAGGGACAAAAGCCCATGGTCTGGCTCCAGGTGGACTTCTGGCAGTATGCTTAGGATTAAAAGTTTGACAAGTGTGACAGTTCTTTACTGCCGTCTTAGCGGCAAGGGCCAGTCCGGGGGCATACCAGCAGCGTTGAACTGAGTCTATAAGCTTGTCTCTTCCCCAGTGAGTACACTGATGGAGAATTCTGACATGCTTGGGTACCCACAGTCTAGGCATTATAAGTCTCTTGTCGGGAAGGTACCAGATGCCATTCTCAAGGATAGCTCCGTGATCTTCCCACCCTTGCCTTTCCTCCGGGGTGGCGGTTTTATACATTAGGTTAAAGTCTATGTCCGATGGAATTTGGGGTCCCTGGAATTCATTATCTGAAGTTAGTGGTTGAAGGGCTGCTTCTTGTGCTGTGTGATCTGCGCAGCGATTTCCTGTGGATACTGGGTCTTTTCCCTTGGTGTGAGCTTTGCAGTGCACTACCGCTATTTCCTCGGGAAGGTGTATGGAATCCATAAGGCGCTGCACTAGGGGCGCATGGGCGATCTTAGTGCCTGCGGCCGTTAGGAAGCCCCTCTGCAACCAGATTTGTCCGGTAGCGTGAACTAAACCGAAGCAATATTTGGAGTCTGTGTAGATTGTTACCCTCCTTCCTGCTGCTAACTCGCATGCCCGGATTAAAGCGATGAGTTCGGCCGCCTGTGCACTATACTTGGCATGGACAGGGCGCGCTTCCAGGATATCAGTGTCACTAACGACCGCATACCCGCTTTTCCTCTCTCCTCCCACTACTTTCGAGCTCCCGTCAGTGTACAGTACTAGGTGGGGGTTATCTAAAGGGAGATAGTCGAGGTCTCCCCGTGGTTTCTCGGCATGTCGTACTACTTGGCTACAGTCGTGGTGTGGGGTTCCGTCGTCTGGAAGGGGTAGGAGGGTCGCGGGATTGAGGGAATTTACTCTTTTAATGGTTACGTTTGATGGACTTAGGAGGATAGCCTCATATCTATTCAGTCTCTGTATCGTGAACCGTTGGCAGCCTTGTAGGCTAAGAAGGGTGGCCACCGCATGGGGAACGTTTACAGTCAATTCATGTCCCAAAACCGTTTCTTGGGCTTTTTCTAGAAGCAAGGCTGCAGCGGCTACGGCTCTAAGACATCCTACATTTCCGAGTACCGTAGTGTCGAGCTGTAGGCTGTAATAAGCCACAGGTCTGTTCCTCCCCTGGAACGGTTGTGTAAGGACGCCTGAGGCTACCCCTTTGTTTTCGTGGACAAATAGAGAGAAGGGCAGTCTATAATCTGGGAGTCCAAGAGCGGGCGATGACCTTAATTCCCGTTTGATGCATTCGAAGGCTTCGAGTGCCTCTGCAGTCCACTGCAATTGGTCTGGGGCGCTATCATGCGTCATTGCAGTGAGGGGCCGAGTGAACTCGCCATAACGGGGGATCCATGCTCGGCAAAATCCGCTCATTCCAATGAAGCCCCTGAGTTGTCTCTTGGTTTTTGGAAGGGGTAGTCTGGTTATGGCCTCGATTCTATCGGTGGTGAGAGCACGGGTACCTTGTCCGAGGATGTGGCCAAGATATTTTACCTCCTTTTGGCAGTATTGTATCTTCTTTGGGGATACTTTGTGGCCTTTATGTGCTAATATGGTCAGGAGAGTTATAGTATCTGATTTACAGGATTCCAAATCTCGTCCACAGAGTAAGATGTCATCTACATAAAGTCTGATGGCTGAGCCACCCGGAAGGTTCACATCAAGGAGATCTTGGTGTAAGATGGAGGAGAAAATTGCTGGGGACTCTACATATCCCTGGGGTAACCGGGTCCACGTTAATTGGCCTGTTTGCCAGGTAAAGGCAAAAAGAAACTGGCTTTCTGGATCCACGGGGATACTGAAGAAAGCGGAGCAGAGGTCTATTACGGAATAAACTACAGTTCCTTCCGGGATGGTGCTTAAAAGGTGGTGTGGGTTTGCCACCACGGCGTGTCTGGGAATAACGAAGGAATTAATCAATCGAAGGTCTTGCACCAAGCGCCATTTTACGGGGTTGGTATTCGGCTTTTTGACTGGAAGTAGGGGGGTATTACATGGTGAGGCACAGGGAACTAGAACTCCCATTTTTAGAAATTCATCGATCATCGGAGTGAGGCCGTCGATTGCTTCGGGAGGTAGGGGATATTGTTTAGTGCAGGGAAAGGGTAGGTCTTTCCTATAGTTGACTTTTACTGGGGTGGCGGACTTTAGAAGTCCGACGGAGGTTGATTCAGTTCCCCATAGCCAAGAAGGGACACTATTTAGAAGTTCAGGAGGAAGATCAATGGGTTTGTTGTTAGCTTCTTGCAGGACTCCTTGGAAGTTGAATATGGAGTCGTTTGGCATATGTAAGTAAATTCCTTCCTGGCCGCATTGAATAGTAGCATTTAGTTTACATAGCAGATCCCTACCGAGAAGGTTGACTGGGCTGGAGGTTAATAGGAAAGTATGTTTAACTGATAACGGTCCAACGGAGACTTTTGCAGGTTTGGATAAAGGGCAGTTTCGAGGAATCCCATCAAGCCCCATGACGGTCCTAGTTTCTTCGCCCGGGGGCAAATGGCTATTTGTTAAAGTTGAGTAGGTGGCCCCAGTGTCCAGGAGGCAATCGTAGGACTGCCCATCAATTTGCATGGTGCACATGGGGTCGGTGGAGGATAATTGCAAGACCGGGCAGAGGAAAGGGAAGGAGGCGGGATCTGCTTCTAATTGTCAATGTGTCTGATACTCTTCAACCACCATTTCGCGAGTTGGGTTTGCGGGTCGTCCTCCCTGCGCGAAGGGGTTGGCAGCGTCGTGGGGTTGGTTTCGTGGTCGCGGCAGGGGTAGCGAGTGTTCAGCGCTGGGTTGTGTTAGATTTGAGGGTTGGATAGGTCCGTATGGAGGAGTAGGTTCCCTGAATCTGGGGTGGGCATTTTCTGGGTAGTATGGTCTGGGGTTTTTGTACTCGACCTTTCTGGCTCCTGTTCGAAGGGGGCAATTTCTCTTTATGTGCCCTACTTCTTCACAGTGGTAGCAAGTGCGGTCTTCAAAGAGTTCGGACCCCCCTGGTTTAAACCTTTGTTTCGGGGTAGGCATTGCGGCTGCATAAGCTAACACCCTTGGGGAATCAGGTTTTTGGTCTTTCTTTTTTCGTTCATCCCTCGAGTTGAAAACAGACTTTGCGATGGAGAGAATTTCACTTATGGTTTTTCCATCATATCCTAAGTGAGAGTTTAGAGCCTTCCGAATGTCGGCCGTAGCTTGGTCTTTAAAAAACCCTTTTACGATTACCTCGTGTTGAGGGCTCTCCGGATCAATTCCCCCCCAGGTCTTAATGGCGGAGACTAGTCTAGAGTAGTAATCAGAGGGGTGCTCATCTGGTCCTTGAAGGATAGCTTGGACCTTGGTCCAGTTTACTGTTCGCTGTCCCGCAGCTTTAATGCCGTCTAGGATGGCCTTCTTAAAAATTTTTAAACCCCATTTGCCATCCTCTGTGTTATAGTTCCAGTCTGGGTCGTTGATTAGAGTCTGGGCGGTCAGCGGGGCCATGTTGGTGGGGCGATCTGGCTGGTACCCCTCCCGGGCGAGAGCCTCTCCCGCCTTCGCTAATATCTCTCTTTTCTCTGCCTCGTTAAAGAGGGCCCCAAGCAGCATATGCACATCTGCCCAGGTGGGGTTGTGGGTGGAGAAGATGGTGGCCACCTGGCGGTGGCATTTGTCGGGGTCGTCTCTTAGGGAGGGCATCTTGTCGGACCAGTTCATTAGATCCGAGGTAAGGAAGGGCTGGTGAGTAAAGACCATGCGGGGTGGGTCTCCTGCCCTAATGGGGGGTATTGGTAAGGCCCGTAGTGGAAAGGCACCCTCCACCTCTCCGTTTTGCAGATTATCCCTGTTCCTGGTTCTACTGGAGACGGGTCCCTCTCCTCCTTCGGTTAAAAGCTGCCCATTGAGCAGGGGTCCGAGATTTAGATCTAATTGGTCTCTTGTTACGCTGGATGAGCTTGAGGAAGGGTCGGGGGTTGGTTGTATATTTGGCGTGCTTTGGGGAGGTGTAGCGGCTGCAGGGCGCGGTGTATTCTCCCTTGGATCTGTGCCCCCCCCACCAGCTCCCCCGGCTCCTGTTCTATCCGCCGCCCCGGGTCTTGGTGGTGGAGGTGCTTGAGGTTCGGGGTAGTAAAAGGGGATGAGGGTCCTATCCAGCTGTTCTTCCTGAGCTCTGATCTCATCGTATGGGGGGGGTCCGGTTGTTTTTAAAACAGCCATTTGTCGGACAATTTGTGCTTGCTGCCGTTGAAATAGTTCGCGGGCTTCAGCGAAGGCATTTAGGTAGTACAGCTGCCGGGGCTTTTCATCAGCCAGGTAAGTTTTAAGTGCTTGCATCTTCAGTAAGTTAAAGGAACCGTGGGGCGGCCACCTGGAAGCTGGTTCTAGATGGTGGGTGAAGGCAACCCACGAGGTGTTGCAAAGGTCCCTCAACTTGGACTTCGAAAGTCCCTTCCTCCCCCTCAATTCCTTCCAGTTTAAAAGGACAAATTGGAGGGGGGTGTCAGAGTCCTCCATCTGGCGGGAAGGCTTCGCGAAAGCCTTGTCGCCTGGAGGAGTCCAGTCGGAATGTTTAGAAGCCTGGGCTCCCATTCTTCCTATGTAAGGGTAGGGATAGAAACACGCACACAGGGGAAGAAATGATGGGAGGGGGGAAAAAAAAGAGGGGTAGAAAAAAATTCCTCAGTGTTTGGAATATCTTTGACTATCACAGTTTTCACCTATCTCCAAGTAGCAGTTTCAGGAAACCTTACACGAGAGTACAAACTACAGTCACGGGACTCCTGGCCCGAAAACCTTAACCTCGGGACTCCTGGCCCGAAAACCTTAACCTCGGGACTCCTGGCCCGAAAACCTTAACCTCGGGACTCCTGGCCCGAAAACCTTTACCTCGGGACTCCTGGCCCGAAAACCTTTACCTCGGGACTCCTGGCCCGAAAACCTTAACCTCGGGACTCCTGGCCCGAAAACCTTTACCTCGGGACTCCTGGCCCGAAAACCTTAACCTCGGGACTCCTGGCCCGAAAACCTTAACCTTTTCCTTTCGCGCTGCTTCACAGGACTAAACCCTAGTGTGGGGCCCCAAATTGTGTACCACCCACTTTTCTTTCCACGACAGCCTCCTGCCTAGCCTTGTGACTAAGTTCGGAATTCCCTACTGAACGCTTGCGCAGTGCAATGTCAGATCGGGGTCCGAGAAAATTCAAAGGTTGAAAGGAAAACAAACGACCTTGCGTTCTCACGTACCCGGGTCATCCCTAACAAAGGTCGCCAGGCAGGAGGGGCGGCTTCGTTTGCATAGTTAGGATAGGGAAAAGTAAGAGAATATTTGAAAGATGCCTCCGGACAACTCCGGGAGAAGAACGTCAGGAAAATAGTAGAAGAGCCACGCTTTCCCGGACTCAATTCCAAGACGGAAAACGGGGGAGAAAAAGGAGAGAGGGAGAGATTAAGGCGTTCCTGGACGACTCCGAGAGGTTACGCCGGAAAACCAGTAAAAGTACCACGGTTTCCTTGGCCGCTTTCCGAAGGGGAAATCGTGGAGAGAAGGAAAAGTTCCAGAAACGTTCCCGGCCGACTCCGAAGGGCAACGTCAGAAGAGAAAGAAGAAAGTCTGGCTGTCGTGGAGATATTCCCTTTCCAACCCCCCTCCCTCTGTATTTCACTTCAAACCATACTCACGTTCGCAGATGTCCCCCGCAGATCCCGGGATCCTTCCTTAGCCGGCTTTACCTCGCCTTTGCTCTCTCTGGTTGGGCTTCTGGTGACGGTTGATTACCGCCCGCAAAGAGGAGGCAGGGAGAGGAAGAAAAGGATCCCCGGGCTAAGGTTGTCCGGTGGCGCCCGATCCCCTCTATCTCCCCTCTCACCTTTACAGGAGAACCAAGTGTCCCTGAGTCGCGGTCGCCAACTGTTATCGGAAAAATCTGAGGGCTCTCTTGGGCAAATGAAGACACCGACCAGAGCAAGTCAGAGCAAAACAGCAGCCAGTAGGCTCGGTCTTTATTTAGAAAGACTGTCGCGACAGGACTCCCACCGCCCACAAGGTGAAGCAAGATGGAAGCCCCGAACAAAGGGAGACCCTAGCTTTTATTAGTTACTAATCCCCTTAGCTACACCCTCAGAATTACATCATATTTACATCATGATTATATTAAAAATAGGAGGAGTTGGGGAGGAGCTGCACAGGTAACTTGAGTGTCCTGACACCTGGCCGGAGCCTCCTTCCCCCTCCCCACATGAGCCATATTCAAGAACAAAGGAAAAGGGCAAAGTTCCTGCCCCCCTGAGGGGAATCCGGTCACAGTCCTTTGTGAGAGTCCGCGCGGAATACACTATGATATGCAGTTCATTATGTCCCTGATAGCCTTCTGTCTGAGCCCATCACCGATGGCTATCAAGGTTGTCACGTATACCAGGAAGGAACACAGAGTACGTGACTGCTCGGTGAAGGGATTATGGCCGTTTGATATCAGGCCACCCCTTTGATAGTCCTTGCAATATACAGTAGAATAAAAGTGGTCCGGTGAAAATCCGAAATACGGCCGATTTTTAGTGAATTTATAAAGGATATTGTCTTTGAAGTTCAAAACACTTTCGTCTTCAGGAAGCGGCTTGCTACATTTTGATTAGATCAGTCACGGTCAATTGAAGTCGGAAACTTTGTATTGAGAGCTGTCAAGGGTTAGGAAAAGAGCGGCAGTAGCCTGCAGTACCTGCGTGGCCGCCGCAAGGGGCGCTGTTCGGTAATGCTGATTGGCTGAGGCGGGCGCCGATTGACAGCGGAACTCGGTCGGCCGGTCTACCTATAATAAGAATAGGACTGCGCGGAGCGCCATAGCGGGGAGCTGTCAAGCTAGCGCTTCCTTATTTACGGAAGGCTTTAAGGGATGCCCCTCTAAAGGGACGTCCCCAGGGTCAGGAAGGGGAAGATGTGTGCATGTGTGAGTGTGGTGCTTGTGTAACACGTGTCAGTGTGTGTGTGTGGGGGGGTTTTCCGGCGACACCATGTTGCTAAATGGATCTAAACTACATCAGCCCTGAAGCTGGCATAGTTAATTCCCTCCTGCTGGAATCAATGAGAGGGAATTTGGACAGTGTAGGAAGCAACACACACACACACACACATGCATATAGATACCTTCCTAGAACATCAATGTATATAGGTGTTTGTGTTGCATTTGATCGAGGCCCACCTTTCTTCTCTTACACACCCTTGCTCAATTCAGGCATTTCCAGATCCCTTGGAAATGCTGCCAGCACGAGGCTCAAAATTCAGTGGGATCCAACTCTTCACTAATGATTATTCCATGCATTCTGTCAAACTGTTTGGTCTCTTCGGCTGCTGGCCTTTCTTTTCATTCTTCGCCTCTCTAGAGTGCTTCAGACAATACTGTGAAATCTCCCTTGGCCTCTGGTGCGAGAATTAAGAGGCTCCCCCCCAAAAAAAACCCACCAGGTCTGTGATGTGAACCACCCCAGCAGGCCCAATTAATGGACTTCTTCACTTCACCACCAGAAGTTAAGAGACCATTAAAGAGGGGTGGTATTTTTCTCCCCCTCATCTCTGCACACCTCAATACATGAAAATAGCTTTTAGAAAAGAAATTACCCAGCATTGTGCGCCTTTTCTGTCATTAACAAAATAAAGAGTGAGAAGACTTTGTTGTACATGCAGGCCTTTGTCAAGTTAAGTATAATCCTGTTTTCTCTCTGATCTTCCTCAGCGAAAGGCTTTTCAATGATTCCTGACAAAAGGCAGCACCAGAGCTCCTTCTGCATGGGGAGAAATTAATTGGGGATGGAAATATGTGAGACATGGCCCGAAAGGTTACTATGCCAATATATTTGTGTGGAGACAGACAGACAGATAGACCTGCGGCCGCAGAGCAAAAGGATGTATAGAGGAGCCCCCAAACTCCAGTGGTTCCTGACCACTGGTAATGCTGGCTGGGGGCTGATGGGATCTGGAGTTTAGCAACCTCTGGAGAACCACAGGTTCCTCACCACTGTATTGCACCAATGTTGCTATGCCTCTAGAGAACTCTGGGGCATATAAAGTTGCCCTTCCCACATGACTCTTGTCTAAGTTCTAATTCTGAGAGGGAAGCACAGTGAAGTGGTTAAGCATGTCACTCTCATAATGAAAGAGCCAATCTCTCAGAAAATGCCCAGAACATCCAGGGAAAGTGTGGCGTTCTTTCACATAAAACCAAGCCCATTTTTGGGCGTGTGTGTGACTAGGCCTGAGTACCGAGTGCTAACTTCCCTTTAAAAAATCCAAACTAGTGTGATAAACCTCCCCATGTTGTATTAATTCATAGTCCTGATGCAGGGTAGAAGAAGTGGAATCATACTTTATTTCATTTTAATTTTTCCGTATTTGTTTATTTGGAATCAAAGTGCTTGATGTTTTAACTATTGCCGTAATAAATATCTGGAATCTTGCTCAGAATATCAGCTCAGTTGAAACATTTCACTGAGATTTGGGGTGAGTTGGGGAGGCTACTCTTAAGATTTTGTTTTGCACTGCTGCACCGGCTCATTTTATTTTGCTGCTGTGTTGCAATTTTAGTATTTCTATTGTACGTATCTGTAAGACATTCAAATCACTTCAGGTCGCTGCTCTTCCTCAACAAAATATAGAAGTGTACACACACACACACACACACACACACAGTGGAACCTCAGTTTTTTACTGTCTTGGAACCTGAACGTTTCGGAAGCCGAACGCCAAAATGTGCCTTGGAAGTCAAACGACTTCCGCTGTGTGGTTCCCCCCCCCTCAATGGATTTTGTCAACCACCCATTGCTGCTTAGTTTTCGAACATTTCAGAAGTTGAACTCTCTTGTGGAACAGATTATGTTCGAAAGCAGAGGTTGCACTGTGTATATATATATATATATACATACACACACACATACATATATACCCCAATACTATTGGCATATATGGTCCTGTTTCCTCCTTGGGACAAGCCAATTATATCATACAGTCCTGATCCAATGCTTTTCCATCCATGGAAGAAATTGCGTTACAATGGAGTGTTCTGTTTTTGGCTCTGCCACCGACCAGATCAGAAATACTGGGGATATCAGCATGTGCCTTTGTGTTTCCTATTGTACAATACCAAACTATTATATTCAGGAGGGCTGTGAGTCCCCAGGTTTTCCTAGCTGCTTCCAGATGACAGGGAGAGGGCTTGAATCGCCATGCTTGTGGTTCTTGGTGGCTCTAGTTGTTACTGTGAACGGTCTAGGTAACCTAGAGCATGGGAAAGGGTGTCAGGGACAGTTCTAGGGGCCTGATTCATACCAGATCAAACTCTGGGCCCATATTACGTTGCTGAATCTCTGAACGGAGGTTGTGGTGTTGCACCCAGGGCTATGTTTTCTTGTAGAATAGTTGCCCTAGGTTTTTATTTACATGAATTTATGACTCTACAACAAAGCAATGGAGTGGGAGGTGCGAGGGCATTTATAGAGAAATAAAGACGAACAGCTTATAGGGGCTATGTAGGCAAAGGAATGCCATGCTTGAGGGACGGGATATGCCTGTGTGAGAGGATCAAGAGGGGGGGAAATCGAACAAAGAGTGATTTAATATTGCACACAGGCCTACAGCCTGATGGCCAGTTTTGAAATGTCAATTACATTGGGCTCTGCTGATGTACTGTGACAGGACAATAACTATGCAGAAAGGGGTCAAAAGCTCACGCTAGTGGGAGAAAGAAAGGACACAATAGTCTAGATATTTCCCTACTTTCTGCTTCCAGTTTAGGCTATACAGTGGCTGAGACAATTTAAAAAAAGGAAAGAAAGCACAGTGCTTGAGGGAAGCTACAAACAAGTCAAGAACTGTATTTCTATGTGTGAAGTACAGAGGCTGTGTGTTCCGTCACCTTTCCGTCACACCACAAAATGGGTTTCTCGAAAAGGGGGCAGAGAGGAGATGGGCAAGCTGTGGCGATGTAGGATGGCGACATCTTGGTGAAACCCCTTTGCTACAAGAGGTGCTTTGAGACACCCTTCCCTCTCAGTGTTTCAGTGAGCCCTCTCCTATAGTTTATATATGACTGGGCAAAACCCTATGCTAATTGACATTCTGACGAGTAACAGCTTAATTAAGCTCCCCTCCTGGGCCCATGGGAGGAAACTAAGCAGCCCAAAAGGTCAGGGCCGTTAGAAGACCCCTGCACTGCCACGACACATTAGTTCCCAGGGCTCAATGACATGTTTTAAATCTCACTTGCTGAACAGTAAATCGGGAGTGACATAGGCTGGTGGCCCTTCCCTTTGAAGCCAGAGAGAAGAACGTCAAGCCAGGCGAGCAAGGAGGAAAGCTAAAGCAAAGGGGTCTTCCCTTGAGCTGCCAACCACTTCAAAAGAGGGTCAGGAGATAAGGGCAAGTCCCTGCATCCATTCTAAGGCAGCATCAAGTTGGGGAAGTAATTGTCACCTCCCCTGCAAAGTTCTGAGCTGCAACTTCCTTTCCACTGGAAGACCAGAAGATATCCTGCTGTGAACTCGAGTGCAGAATTCCTCAAGAGGCAGTGGTAACTTTACAATGTTACTGCATGTACACCTGGCACGAGAAGGCTGGGTGGGAATATGAGAAGCTAGTATTAGCTTCGTAGCCCAGCTCCAGTTGTCAAACTTTGACCTTCCACTCTTGGGGCTTAATAAAATGGAAGCGGGAAGCTTTCCCCTACAGTGGATTTCCTTTCTTTTTTTAAAAAAGTTATAACTTAAGAAAAGGGGGACAGAACTGGGCTGTCAGGAATCTTAAGGGAAAGAAGAGGTAGGTGGACCAAAAGTCTACTGTTGAGCCCCCAAATTCAAAATGATGAGCCACGCCTTCAGATTTTGGTTCTAGGGTTAGAAATCATGAGGTGTATAAATAGAACCACCACCCACTTCTTCAACAGTGGCCTTGATTTCTGAGGACTTTATGTTTCTCAATTTTTTTAACATTCCTTGAATCTCTGTTGGTGGCCAGGTATTGGCTGGCCTGTTCTTTTTACATGTAGTTTAAAGTAAAATTATTTGGGTGAACAAAATCTAATGGATTCAGGAAGTTTGGTCTTGGGCAAATATAACTCATATTGTGTTTTGAACCGGAGGGTAATCAAACTCATCAAATGTTTTTCATGTTCCCACCATAATTGGGTTGTTGGGGGGCTTTTGGGTTGTTGTTGTTTTATTATGTATTTTGTGGTTTGATATCATGACTTTATTCTGTGAACCGCCCTGAGACCCCCCCAGGTATATCAGAATACCTGACTGGTTTGTGGTATGTCCTACACAATTCTAATACAAGAGACTGTAAGCTTCACTCAATGGAAGAAGAAGAAGAAGAAGAAGAAGAAGAAGAAGAAGAAGAAGAAGAAGAGGAGGAGGAGGAGGAAGAGAGTTTGGATTTGATCTCCCGCTTTATCACCACCCTAAGGAGTCTCAAAGTGGCTAAAATTCTCTTTACAAAGAGAAGAAGAGTTTGGATTTGATATCCCACCCGCTTTATCACTACCCGAAGGAGTCTCAAAGCGGCTAAAATTCTCCTTTCCCTTCCTCCCCGACAACTAACACTCTGTGAGGTGAGTGGGGCTGAGAGACTTCAGAGAGGTGTGACTGGCCCAAGGTCACCCAGCAGCTGCATGTGGAGGAGCGGAGACGCGAACCCGGTTCACCAGATTACGAGTATATCGCTCTTAACCACTACACCACACTGAACCTTTAATAGAAATTCAGCCTGCAAACCTTAAAAAAAGCCTAGCTTGCCCCAACCTTCATTCGTTATTTTCAAGGGAAGGGAGAGACAAATAAAACGCCCTTTCCTTGCACACATGCGAGTGCTTCAAATAAAATATTGCCAAGCTGTCTTTACGGAAGCCAATGAGGAGTTGGAGCAGGTTTGGCTGAAGAATGCTGGGCACAGCCCCTCTTATTAACATGCTGCGGAAGGACTAATTAATTCTAGTGGGGGGGGGGTGCATTTGAATAGTTATTGTGGAATAATGAAATGTCAAGTGAGTCCTAAGCCTTTGCTAAGTATGTTCTTAAACAGCTCCCTGAGCCTCATACACAACACCTTCAAACACGGAGAGCTGTCCTTGGCATGCAACAGCAGGAATTTCAATCAATATGTTTTTAACAATCCCCCTGGTATTTAATCAGTGCATGCTAACTGTATTATTGAATCCTGATTCCAGGAGGCTGCCCTCTTTTTTTTTCTTTTTTTTGACACACGCGGGTAGAACTGTTGCTGCTGCCTCTGAGCTGCCATCAAACCGTTTCCCCTTCCCCTCCTTCCCGCAACGGCCGGAAGAATCCCAGGCCCTTGTAAATCGCCGGCTCAACTGGCCCCGCTACAACAAGTCATTTAATAATTTATGCTTGCACATTAACAGAAAGCGGGAAGGAGCAGGAAGAGGAGGAGAGAGGCAAAGGCAAGGCAGCGGCGACGCACATTTCAGAGCTGAAAGGCAACACCGCCAAGGTCAAGTGGCTGAGGGCCCCTCCTCTGTGCACACCACAAAACCTCTTGCATGGATATTACCGCTCCTGGGCTAATGATGCAATGGCAGAAGAAAGTGTGGCATAATTTAATTATATGGAAGCCCGGAAAGAAACAAAGGGCTGCCGCAAACTTTCTGAATCATAACAAATTGAAGAGTTACTGGCTGAGGGTCCTACACACAGACGACTGAGCATTATTTTACTCAGTTAAGAAAAACTGCCATGAACACAACTTGGCAGCCAGATGCTCTCTTGTACCAAATCCCCATTTAAAAGTGTCTTATGTGTGTCTGATCGCCAAGATCTCTTGAGGCTGGGATCATACGGCCCTGTGAAATGCATAGCCCAGCTGTCAGAGCTTAAGCTTGTGGCAGCAGCTGACCCTGGGGCCTGAGGGATGTCAGGTGGGGATCAGCTGGTACACCACCCACGACATTCTTCCAGAAAAGGAGATGCCAGAAACTCACAATGAACCACCTCCCTTGATCTATCATAATAGCAATGGTGCCTACCTGAGAGGTGCCAGAACTGAGTTTCTATGAGTTCCAGCTCACAACCATTCAGTTTTGGCCAAAGGAGGGAACTTCAGGGAGACCAGACAGACTGGCAATGAAGCATTGTAATAAGAAAAGGCCAGAGGGGATCATGGGATAGGCCACATCATATAGCATATGGCTTCCACCCAAGGAATCCTGGGAGCTATAGTTTACCCCCCCCCCACAAAGCAACAACTCCCAGCACCATTGACATACTACAGTTCCCAGGATTCTTTGGGGGGGGCATGTGCTTTAAGTGGATGCACAGGGAGCTCAGACCAGACAGGATCATGACCATGATCAGAATGAGAACTTTGCCGGTGTCACAAAATTCCTTATTTCCTGATTTGTAAATATGAATCTCTAGCATCAAATACAAGCCATGTGACGTGGCCTCCATAAATTCGTCTGTAAGGTTAGGCTTTAAGCTGTAGAATTCATGCTCCCCCCGACCTTCCAGCCCACTTCCAAATGTCCTTCCCATCCACCTGTGCAGCTTGTTTGCTGCTCCTGTAGCAGCAATGCATGGAAAGGAAGCCACTTCCTTTCTCTGCAGATGCTTGCTATGCTGCTATGGCTGTGAGCCAGGCACCAGGAGTGATGGGGAACCACCTCTACAAACAAATGGGCCACGCTGTGCAAGACTGTCTTGGAAGCGAGAGAGCTGAAGGAGATCAGATTAAGGCCGCCAACTCCCACAATTCTGCCACACTGGTTTTGTAAATAAACACATTACTTTCAGGATACAAAAAGCCTCCAGGATGCCGTCGCTTTGCCAATGCGAAAAATATGGCTTTCCTAAGGGATTTGTGAATGTTCCATACATCATTATGTGTCTCCATTTTAATTTTGCATTGGCTGAGAAAATCTGCATGTAGCCTCTATCATTCCTGGTTGGGCACATAGTTTTTAAAAGGAAATATATATACTACATTCAGGATACAGGCATCTCTGTATGAGCAGTAAGTCAATGCTATCGTTGTTGTATTTTTTTATTTTTTTTTTAAAAAAATGTTTTATATGGTCTCTACCTGGCAGTGATCCAATGTGGCAGATGATGTATGTATATTCACGGGGCTTAGGGGATGAAATGTGTGTTTAATGTTTCTGCTTTGGTATATTTCGCAAAGCTGGTTGCCTGATAAAAAGAGGGGTAAATAAGATTGTAACTAGTTGGGAGGCAGGTGAGACAGTTCTGGGCTGTCTTGGCGACTGTTTCCAAGGGAATCGGAGAGTGAGGCAAGTGACCACTAGGGTAGTTAGGCCAGAGAGAGGGAGAAGAGAGGAAGAGAAGGAACTATGATCAAGTTCTGGGAGTGACTGTGGTGGATACAGATGGAACAGGACAGCAATGGGGACAGGTTGCCCTGCAACAACAAGGAAGACCATGAGAACATTGTCTCATGGGAACCCCTGGGCAACAATGGCACCGTAAGAGACTCCGCTGGGGGAATAGGTAGCAACGTTAGCTTACTGTACAAGGACAGACGTACCCTCGTAGGGGTATTATATATTGTCGAAAAGTTATTCCTTCCCTCATTGATAATAAAAAAAGATGTTTCAACAAATGTGTTTGCATAGCCTTCCAATTTCCCTTCCCTGGGAAGTGTGAGAGCCACATAAAATTTGCCGCGTCAGAACTGTATTTCTGACTGGCATGATTAAGACGAAGTGAAATGTGTCACTGAAGTGTGGTGAAAAGAAAACACAGTGTGCAGGCTCCTTGGAGAGGAAGGGTGCGGTATAAATTCAATAAATGGCAAATAAACGACACATTTTGTAAAATTCAAACCAGCAACACATGGGCGTGACTTCAGCGTTCCAAGTATTCACAGAAAAACAAATGTGAGTGTTGCATAGCTTGCATTGCGTGCTCTGAGTGTACCGCTGATGGGGCTGAGGGTTTCTCTAAATAAGCACACCACAAGAGTCAGTTTGCCATATTCCCTGCTCAGAAAAACACTGTTCCTCCCCACCCCCTTTAAAAACATCCTTTCAAAGCACTAAAAATCACACCAAGCCTTGTGCAAGTGAGAGGGGTGGGGTGGAAATAACAGTACATCATAATGGAAAGCAGAGTTCCTTTATTTTATTTTATTTTATTTCATTTCATTTTATTTTATTAAGAAAAGCAGGAGGCTTCTGGGCTGGTGTGGCAGCAGCAGCAGCATCTTTGGAAACCCAAGCTAGAGCATTTGGGAAGAATTATTCATGTAAGGATTTCTATTTTCCTGGGTAAGCTGCGTGTCTGCTGGAGCTAATATGAGAGTCAAAGACCTAATTAAGTTTGCCTCTGACAGAGGCTCTTGGGGGGAAACGGGAAATCCTTTAGGTGACTTCTGGATTCTCGAACCAGATGCGATGGGGAGCCAAAATGTGGAGGCAGGGAGCGAACATTCTGGAAGGGACAGATGTGCATTGAAATACTGCTTTACCTGCCCCATTCATCTCTAGGCCCTAAGCCCATATAAGCCGCGGTAATGCACGCCTCCAGTAATTTCAAGCTCCAGGCCCCTAATAGGACAATCTCATGTGATAAATTATCAGCCCTAACCAATCTGCATGTTAAATTCCTCGTGCAAGAAGTAAATATGTTCAAATCGCTAGAGAATCTCCTCTGGATCGGGAGGATTTCATTAAAGACATCAAAAACGGCCTGATTTGCATCTCATGATTCCTCACAGGAGAGAAGAAGCCCCCCCCCCAAACCCACAAGAGATCCATGCACTGGAGAGATTAAAGCTTGGAAATTATATTAGCCTAGGGATGGCGAAGCGCATGTTGGAAGAAAAGAAAAGAAGTGGGTAGCATAAATGAGGATGCAAAGTGCAGCGCCAGGCAAGACTACTGGGAGGGGAAGGGAGAGGGGAGGAGGGGCTTAAACTCTGCCGACCTTGAGGAACATCACAGGCTTTGATGGGAAGGAAACTCCCGCTCTGCAACAAAGCGATCTGTCTCATCGTGGCTTAGCTTGGATCATCTCAACGGTCTCCTGACCTCAGAAATCTATGAGTCTCTCTGCACTGGGCAAGGGGGTGGGGAGAGTAAGCTGGGGAAAGGGGTGTTGTTGCAGAGGACAGCTCAGCCAAACACAACAGGTGGGATACGAAATTAGATCAAAGTGTTCCTTGTTAGACCCTAACCTTGACAAATCCCAGCAAGTCTGCTTATTAGAACCCCTGCGAGGAGCAGAGCCTGGCAGCATCCCACATACTGTATCGCCGGGGAACCTCACCAGGCTCCCCTTTTTTGTCTCCTTTTCCCACAAGGCAAAAGGCGCTGCTTTGCAAGGGAAGGTGGGCCGCAGGAGGGGAACCCTACAGACACAAAGCCTTCCCTGAATGCCTAGCTGCCCGAAAATCTATTCTCACAGTCAACACACACTTCTGAACAGCACCGCTGGCCCGCATGCCCCCCCCCCGCTTTCAGCACATCTCTCCCCTCTCTTGTAGTCCAGGAGACAAGTTATGAAAGGAAGAGGAAAGATGCAGTTGCTATGGAAACAACGCAAATGTTGGAAGACGGGCTCCTTTCTTGAAAGAAAAGAAGAATAAGAAATAATAAGGGAACGAAACCAACTTATTAGCCTTCGGATGACATAATGAGTAAAGTGTGGCTCTGCACAGAGGCTGCTGGACTTCACGCTGTGCTAATCAACTCGCAAAGATGCTCTGCTTTTTTCACCCTCTTTACTTCACTGCCCGTTAAAAAAACACCACACAGTCGGTCCTTATACAACACCTGGAACTCACTGAAGGTGCTACTGAAATGCTGTCAAGCAGTGGTATCTAAAATGGGTGGCACCACCCAAGAGAGAGGGTTACCTAGGGGGATGCTCTAAGGAAGTGGGGGGCAGGAGGGACTGAAGGTCTAAATGACTACCAGACTTTGAAGATTACAGTTCATCAGTTTTGCTGAACTGATTAAAACTAAATAGTTTCAATTACATTTTGAACAAATGCATTTTGAATCTTACGGTGTTCTTATATTCCTTAGAGAGTTGTACAAACCACTACTCTGAATAATGCTTGTTCATAGGCTAGGAAGCATTGGGGATGAGTTGATGGAAATAAGGGGCCATGCCCCCCCAAAAAAGTTTGGAAACACTGATGTAAAGGAACAACAAGGACAAGTGGCCATGGGGAAATTGGATGTTGGCAAGCAGGAGGTGCATGGCAAACTTTGAAGGCTTGACACTCAAAAACAAGAAGCCACCAATCACATGGCGATTCTTCTGGTGATGCTGCAACCCTGGGTAGAAGACAAATTTCAAAGATGTGGAGTACGACAGAAAAGATATGGTTTCCCCACAGCAGATATTCTCATTTTTCTATGTCATCGTGGTATCTGGTGTTTAAGCCTGTCCTGTTTCCAAAGCACTTTGTTTTTTTTTAAAAAAATTTTTTTATTTGGTTTTCTGCTTTTATAAAAACAAAACACACACAAAGAAAAGACACAAAACAAAAACATGTATAAAATCAGCAAATCCCCATTTCATAACCTTGTTTCCTGACTTCCCCCCACCCCCCCTCGTGCATCCCAGTTCCCAAGATTATATCAGCAAGTTGGTGTTTCTCCTCTTAACCATCTTATTCATCTTATTACCTCTTTTATAATAAAAATTGATTTTCCTAAGTTGGACTTAAGTTCTCTTCCATCGATTTTCATTTTGTCTTAATTAAGAGTCATATTAACCAAACCTAAAAGTCTTAAGAGTTTTTAAGAATCTCCTCTTCCCTCCCTCCCATCCCCGGTTTTTGTCCCTTCCCAATAGGAATCCAAATTCGAGATTCTCAGCCTGGGTTCCTCACGTCCGAGGCTTTCAAGTCAATTTCAGTCCCTCTCCGCCTGTCTTGTTGGTAGTCCTTTATGTCAGTCGTCGAGTCTGGAAAAAGTTCTTTCACCATCAAAGTGTATTCTCTTCCCACCAGGCGATTTGAAAGTAACTGCTGAAAAATTTCCACAAAGCCTGTATCTTCAGAATCAGAATCCAAACGGAGGCCCCAGTCATATTTCTTTATTTTAAGTTCCTGTATTCCATATTGCCCCGGGACCTCCTCCTTCTTCTTCTGTGTCTTTCGCAGACTTGTGGTAGATAAGTTCCCAGCGTCTCCTTGCTTGTGTTCCACAGAAGTCAGCTTTTGGTTGTTACTTCCCAAGGTTGCTTCTTCTTTTTCTTGTTGTTTAGTCTCTTCCACCTCTGTAGATATTGTTTCCCATTCAGCTGTGGATTCTTTCTCATTCAGGTCCTCAATACAGAGAGCAGAGTTGCCTGTTCCCAAGGTCATAGTCACAAGTTGTTTATTCATGGCCAAGCTCTGCTCTTGTAAGGTTCCCACCAATTGAAACATCCTTTCGACTTCCACTAGCAACTTTCCTTCCACAGCCATTGTATCCATTGTAGTTTCACAGAATTCCCCCTAGAGGGAATCTGGTTACTTATTAGTCTTTTCTCCAACAGTCCTTTAACAAATTATTATTACTTTGTTTCCAACGATTTTGGCTCAATTATAACTCGTCTTAGTCCAGAGGGATCTTAGATAGCGATTTTTCCACTTTAAACCGCCCGTTTGACAGCTTTGACAGCTGTCAAACTCCGCAGCTCTTACACAGGCACAAAGGCAGGACTTTCCCGAGCCCGGGAGGGGGGGGTTGTTTAAAACAAAAAGAAGGTTTCCAAAACTCCACTCTCCAGCCCGAAATTTCCTTTAGCCAAATCTTGAAAGTTAATGTCCTTTTTAACTCACCCCACCAAAGGTAGGCTCTCCAGCTTAGCTCTTATGTCGTTGCTTAGATCGTCTGCAAGGGGGGGGGTGCGGACTTCCTTTTAGCACACCCCCCGCTCGTCTCCAATTCAGGGTAAATTTTTTTAAAGTCCCAATCCGTCTTACTCACGGGTGATTCTTTCAGTCCAAATTTTCAAGGAAGGAAGTCAGCGCTCTCTGGTCATGGCTCGCGGCTTCGCTCCACCGAGGTAGCGATCGACTCTCAGCGCCACGCCACCCCCGTATCCTCTCCGCAGCCTTTAAAAAGGCTCTTCGTGGATCAGGGGGGGCGCTTAAGGCACCCGCCGAGTCTTCAGTCCGCAGGCATCCGCGCCTGCGGTTTTTAAGGGTCCCCGCGTCGCCGGCGCGGCAAAGACCCGTCCTCGGTAGAGCCGATTCCCTCCGCAGCTCGGAGGGAATCCGCCATTTCCAGATCGCGTCAACCCGGAAGTCCCTGTTTCCAAAGCACTTTGAGCAATATTGGTAGTAACGTGTACTCTGAGTGCTGTTTGTGGCAGAGACTATGGCTAAATGAAATGAAATAATAATGAAATATTGGGGTGGGTGGGGAGCTGAAACCAGCTGCTGGCAGTGTCACCAGAACTTCTGATATAGGTGGGTTTGTGATTGACGTTGATATTTATTGGACAGTGCCTTTGATATTGTTAGCGCCAAGAATCACATTTCACATTTCTCCCACTGCCTAGACCAGTTCTCAAAAGTTTTGTCTATCTGGGGGAGCGTGCACGTTAAAGGACAGCTAAATAAGTTTGTACAGTGGTACCTCGGGTTAAGTACTTAATTCGTTCCGGAGGTTCGTACTTAACTTGAAACTGTTCTTAACCTGAAGCACCACTTTACTTAATGGGGCTTCCTGCTGCTGCTGTGCCACCGGAGCACGATTTCTGTTCTCATCCTGAAGCAAAGTTCTTAACCTGAAGCACTATTTCTGGGTTAGCGGAGTCTGTAACCTGAAGCGTATGTAACCTGAAGCGTATGTAACCCAAGGTACCACTGTATATCCACTTGTTTTGAGTGTGGGTGCATCCACAATTTTATCATATAGCCTTGAAAAAGAAAAAAGAAATAGTCTGAGGGAATTTCAAGATTCCACCCTCCCACCCTCCGCCACCAGATTTCTAAAAAAGATGTTAAGTCTTTGAAAGCTGCATGCCACTCTCGCAGGTCAAGAACATTTTGCTTTCCTTTCTTTCTTTATTTTGTCAATATTTTATAAACTTTTCAGAAAGAAACAAAATTGACTGAGGGAATTCAATGTACACTTTCTTGTAAGTGAGACTTGCTTTCAGACAAATACGCATAGGATTGGGCTGCACTCGTCTTGCAAGCTCTTGAAATACAAATTTCTAGTACCTTGTTGGGGTCCAAGAGCAGGGAGCAATGGTGGAAGCCAGAAAAACCTGTTTATCAAATGTGCTTAATTTTTCCCAGCCACCCAGCAATACATCCACATACAAAATCCTTTCACAAAGGGTGTTTTGTAAACATGGCAGGATACCCCACTTAGCAACCTGGCTGCAGCATTTTGCACTAGCTGCAGCTTCTAAGCCAGTTATAAGGATGGCCCCACATAGAACACACAACAGCAATCCTACTCTGAGATTATGAACACTTGGTTCACAGAGTCCTGGCTATCCCTGCCCAGGAATAGCTATAGCTGGCACACCAGTCAAAGCTAGCTAAAGGTACTCCTAGTCATGGAGGCCATTTGTGCCTCCAGTTAAAGTGCCCTCCCTACATATTTGTTCCTTCAAAAGGAGTGCAACGCCTTCGAGAACAGGTAACCAGTCTAATCCCTGAACCTAGGAACCACCCACTTACAAGCCATCACTTGTTGGGATTCAGTCTCAATGTATTGGCTCTTGTTCAGACCATCACTGCACCTAAACCCTGATCCAGGATTTGCAGAGTTCTGCAGAACTGGATATCATCTGCATACTGGTGACACTTTGCTTCAAATCCCCTAATGACTGCTCTCAGGGACTTGATGCAGCTGTTGAATAGCCCCTGGTACACAATGGATCCCTGTGGAATCCACAGCACGAATGGGCAAGGGACTGAGGTGCGGTTCTCTCAATGCCACCTTCTGGAAACAGCCCTGCAATTCGGCGCAGAACCATGTATCACTGTGCTTCCCATTCCTAACCCATGGAACCAATCTAGCAAGATGCCATGGTAAATGGTACCAAAAGCCATGAAGAGATCCAGGTGGAGGAACAGCAGGGTCTCACACACACCTGTCTCCTGCTCCTGATAAAGGCCATTCATTAGTGGACCAAAACTGATTTGGTCCTAAAACCAGTCACAAACCCAGATTTGGTCCAGATGATCCCTTCCTCCAATCCCTTTCCATCTGCTAGCGAGCCTGGGAGTTGGGTGAGCATAATCTCCAACTCCAGCCCAGGCACAAACCACTCAGGTTTCTCCTTGGCATTGTTGCAGTTCAGGAGAGCAGCAGAAGTCAAGCAGAATGCAGAGGCTGGCTCATCTCATGCATGCAATGCTGTGTGTGTGTGTGTTGCAAAATGACAAAACATTTCTTTCCTGAGAGCCAAAAACCAGCCAGGCAAAATGAAACCAAATTGGAGGACCTAAGTGGCATTATTGGAGGTTGCTGATGGGTTAACAATGTCATGTGGTCAGCCCCGCAAATAGGTGTATACTCCACACATTACATTTGGAAACAGGGAAATTATTTTATGCAGCCTTTCTTCTAATGAACCTCAAGGTGGGCAGCAACCATGTTGTTGTTGTTGTTTAGTCATTTAGTTGTGTCCGACTCTTTGTGACCCCATGGACCAGAGCATGCCAGGCACTTCCACACCTTCATCTGCCCCAGCTGCAAAAAAATAGGTCTCTCCCTTGTTGTTACTGTTTAGTCGTGTCCGACTCTTTGTGACCCCATGGACCAGAGCACTCCTGTCTTCTACTACCTCCCGCAGTTTGGTCAAACTCATGCTGGTAGCTTTGAGAACACTGTCCAACCATCTCTTCCTCTGTCGTCCCCTTTTCCTTGTGCCCTCCATCTTTCCCAACATCAGGGTCTTTTCCAAGGAGTCTTCTCTTCTCATGAGGTGGCCAAAGTGTTGGAGCCTCAGCTTCAGGATCTGTCCTTCCAGTGAGCACTCAGGGCTGATTTCCTTCAGAATGGAGAGGTTGGATCTTCTTGCAGTCCATGGGACTCTCAAGAGTCTCCTCCAGCACCATAATTCAAAAGCATCAATTGTTCGGCGACCAGCCATCTTTATGGTCCAGCTCTCACTTCCGTACATCACAAAAAGCCCATTAGATATAACAGAACCCCCACCCCCAATTCAGTACATATAAAGAGGCAGCTTTGGAAAAACATTTGTCTGTTTCTTGGACAGTTGCAGCCTCACAGCTGGGAAGGACAAACGGGACTGCTTCCATACATCCTCAGATGCTTTTTAAGAATGGGAAGGTTCAGAGTCGCCCCGGTCCAAGTATGCAGGGTTTCTGCACCCACAGCTGATGCAGATGTTACATGCTGCAGTGCTCATTCAAACCTCATTGAACTGGCTGGATGCATCTTTTGATGTGGATGAGGATGTGTATGCCTAGTCAGGGCCGCTATTTATTACACATGTCTGGCTGAATTGATGAAAGATGGAGCAGAGCAAGCATATTCTAATCACCTCCCCATTCCCTGTAGGGAATGCTTGTGGATATTTCCCATTTTTCCCCAAAGCGCATTTAAAGGATCCAAGCATAATCTGTTTTGGTGACAGGAGAATGTCCCTGGTTACTAATCTGGAGCAAAACAACAGATTAATATAACTGTGCGAGAATCTTCCCATAAACATTTTATTTATATATAAATCTCTCCCTCACCTCCTGCTTACACTCAAGGCACCTTGCACAATATGGGGATATATTTATTATATTGCAGAAATATAATAAAAGCAATACCATAAATTTGAAAATACAGATGCGACTGCCAGAAGCAGAGTTTCATCACAAAATGGCCTGTGGTGTTTTAGTTTCCCCAATAATAATAAATGAGCTTTACTTCCCGATAGTTTTGAGGGGATGGCACCAGTGGATCTATCTTACTTAACAGTGAATCCTTCAGTCCTGGGGGGACTGCCTTGAAGACTCTTTCTTCTGTTTCTTGTTGTTATTGCAGCGGAGGGACTCTGGAGTGAGCAGGGGGGCCCTGGCAACATGTGCAAGGGGTCCCAGTGTATGGCATTAAGGCGCATTGAGGCTACAACCTTGCTGAAGCTAAGTCCGGTCAGTGCCTGGATGAATGAGTGACCACCTAATCATTATAGCAGCTAATCATTGTGAGAGCTTATTCCACATTCAACACAGTCCAATGTTTAAGTCTCTGACAAATGGAATATCCTCTTCTGAAGCATCAAGGGGGCAAGGAAGGTCAGTTTTGTCCCTGTCATGTAAAAAAAGGGTAAAGGTAAGGACCCCTAGGTGGTTAAGTCCAGTCAAATGCGACTATTGGGTGTGGCGCTCACCTTGCTTCAGGCTGAGCGAGCCAGCATTTGTCCACAGACATATTTCCGGGTCATGTGGCCAGGATGACTAAACCACTTCTGCTGCAACAGAACACCGTGACGGAAGCCAGAGCGAATGGAAATGCCGTTTACCTTCCCGCTGCAATGGTACCTATTTATCTACTTGCACTGGTATGCTTTCGAACTGCTGGGTTGGCAGGAGCTGGGACAGAGCAACAGAAACTCACCCCATCGCATCCTGACTTGTTACAAGAATGGCAGGGGTGTTACTGGCCTCATCTGTCCATGTGTCTCCCTCCCATGCAACAATCTGAGACTTTTTTGCTAGGCCCTCCCTCCCTTTGTCTCTCCTCCCTGCAGGGCTGAGAGGTAGCATATGAAAGAAGAAGCAGCAAGAGAGAAAAACAGAGCACATGTGGGGTTAAGGGAGACCTTCCCAGATTATATTTGGCAGCAATCCAGCATCACCCTGGCATTAGATCAATGAATGGAAGCTGTGGTATTCACACACCGCCCCACCCCCCCGGTTTAAGGACTATGCGCACATCTAGCATGCGAAAGATCTGAGTTTACGTGGCAATTCGTGGGTTAAAGATCTCGCCTCGTCTCTTTTGTCCCAAAGGGTTCCTACGTGCTTTGCGGAATTAAACGGTGGATGAGAATAGCTGCTCCCACCGCTGAGATGCAACCACCTGTTGAGTGAAAGGAGGCAGCTGTTTAATAACAAGCAGCAACCAAAGCACCACGGAGAAGGAGAGATGGAATCAAAGGATGGTGAACGCTGCTGATGGCTGGTGGGACCACATCCAGGGGGACAACAGGGTTCATGTTGCAACATGCTCCAAATGGGGCTGGCTTCCTTTCTAACCTTGTTTTATTTTTATTAGCCAATCTAGGGGTTGGCACTGCCACCAGCATCCAAATAAATACCCTATTTTTGAAGATACTGCACTGACACAGGGGATGCCAAACATCTCATCTGGGTTGACGAGACAGCAGCAGAGATATATGCACTGTGGGATTTAGTAGGCTGCTGGGTAGAAACACAGGCCACTCTCTTTCTGAGACACCCCACTTTCCACCCTACAAGGGTCAGTGTAATTGAAATGAAACTTAAAAGATGGTCTCACCCCACGTACTCTGCAAGAGATGGCTTTCTGCAGATACCATCTTATCAGGAGGTCTGTCCCACACAATATAGAAATTGGGCCTTTGGTGTTGTGAAATTCCCTTTTGAATTTTCTCCTGTTAAATATCAGACTCTGTTGCTTTTTCAGTGCCTACTATAGACCTCTCTCTTCTGACAAACCTTTAAAGTGGAGCTATTTCCCATTCTACTACTGTATTGGAATTGCTTTTAGATGTTTTAATTCTTTTACGATTTGTGTGCTTGCTGCCCTGGGCTCCTTTCGGAGGGTGGGTGGGATCTAAATTTAATAATATACATACATACAACCTCTAACTTCCTGCATTTGGCAGGGCAACTTGACCACTGCCACCACCGCCATCTTGAACAGCTTTCTGCAGACAGGATAAGAATCAAAACAAGAACTGGACTCATTCGAGGATTTCGACTGAAAGCAGGGACATCAAACTGGGTTTCATTCAGACACAGAACAAGTGTGCGGGCAGACAATTATTTATCATGGCAGGACAAACCAAGAGGTGGCAGAACAAGGACCCATGAGTAGCCCATGCCAAAAATCTGCTTCCTGTTTCCCAGCAGGACCCTTTAATGCCTACACTGGTCTATCATGCAACTTTTGGGGTGCCAGCAAAGGAGGAACAAACACAGTGCTGCCAAAAGCTCTACACACCAAAATCTGATAATGCCTCTTGCAGACATTTTCTATTGCAGCCCCTATTTTCTATGGACAGTCCCAGATTTACAGAAGTCACCCCACTTTCCTTAGTCCCAGTTAAGGTGCCCCTATTTTCATCGGAGAAATGTTGGGAGGGTATGTTCTTGCTTGCCTGGGTGGAGGACAGAAAACGTCCTATTGTACAAAAGCAAAATTTTGGCTCTGGGCCTACCCGCCAGAGGCATGTGGAAACTGGAAGTGTTGCTCAGAGGGGTTCCCTACTCAAAGGGGCAGAATGACCTGGAAACCCCCAACCCCCAAGGAATCCTTCCTCAGTGTAATACAACTGCATCATTTATCCTCTATGCACCTCTTTTCCTCATGCTGGTCATCCATGGAACTGAATAATGGGAACTGTTGGCAGTCATTGCTATTCATATATGCAGCCTTTCCTTGTGTGAAGTAATAATCTTTGGATTATAAAACTTCAGCTCGGTCAATATATATCACATTACCTAGCTAAGGGTGAGTCTGGGTAGGGTGTGTGTGAGGCAAGAAGATAATTCTTAGTAGTTCTATCTATCTATCTGTCATCTATCTATCTATCTATCTATCTATCTATCATCTATCATCTATCATCTATCTCTATCTATTATCATCAGATAGTGGTGTTGTGCTCCTAAATCAATCTGGATGAGAATCACCACTGAATTTCATCTACACGTCTCCACCTTGTGGGGTTATCTGGAGCTATGGAATTACGTTGTCAACAATATGCAGATGACACACAGCTCTACTTCTCCTTTACATCTGCAGGTAAGGCAGTGGAAGTCCTGGACTGTTGTCTTGCCTTGGTAATGGATTGAATCAGAGCCAACAAACTGAATCTCAGTCCGGATAAGACTGAGGCACTGTTAGTGCGTCGTTCCCTAGACCGGGTGACTGGGAGGTTGTCTGCTCTGATACTTCTGGATCCATTGCTGTCACTTGAGGCTCAGGAGGCCTCAGTGGCATGGAGTGCCTTCCATCAGGTTCAGCTGCTGGCCCAACTATGCCCCTATCTGGACAGGGACAGTCTACTGTTCTCCATGCTCTCTGGTTAACTACTGCAACATGCTTTGAAGACAATTTGGAAACTTCAGCTGGTGTAGAATTCAGCAGCCAGGTGGGGCAAAACAGTTTGAACCCATTACACAAATCCTGGCCTGACTACACTGGCTGCCAATTAGTTTCTGGGCCTAATTCAAAGTGCTGGTTTGGGATTATAAAGCCTTACATGGCTCAGGACCACAATACCTCAAGGACAGCCTCTCTCCATATGAATCACCTACACCCTGAGATCATGTGCCTCCTCCACAAGGTCCAGAGGGTGGCAACACGAGAACGGGCCTTTTCTGCAGCCGCTCCCCTTTTGTGGAATGCTTTCCCCAGCCAGGTTTGGCTGGCACCTTCATTATGCACCTTTTGGTGCCAGGGGAAAACATTCCTCTTCAACCTTGGGCTGATTGACATCCGAAGTCCTTTTAAATGTGTTGTGGAAGGGGCGGGGAGATTATTGGTTGTTCTTATTTTAACTATGTATTTTGTGGTTTTTATATTGCAATTTTATGTTCTGAACTGCCCTGCAGAGAAAGGATGGTATAACACAAACAAACAAACAAACAAACAAACAAACAAACAAACAAACAAACTCCCGCTTGAGCAAAACGTCTGACAAATTTGGAGGGAAGAAAAGAGTTACACTGAAAAAAGTTACCAGTAAAATTTCCATACATCTCATACATTCCCCAAGTGAAGAAAACTGCTCAGTTGTGGCTTGGAAAGATATGATGGTGACATAATTGGTTGCAGGTTACATGCTCGTTCACACACAGCATTGAGGTCACACAGCATTCTTGGGAAGGTGTGTGGGTACTGGGTTTGGTAGGAACAGGGACGCCAGTAAAAGGTGGGTTGAGGGACCAGAGTGGGCACCGACTCCAAACCAACAATTTGTGGTTGCCACAGCTAAAAACAGCTGATGGGAGTGTACTGCCCTATCCTGACATAATACTCAAACAATCGCACCTTCCGAAGCCTTGTGCTGAATCCAGCACTATGCCGGAATTAATGGCATAGGTTACAGCTGTTTATGAGTTTGCCTGAGGCCCATAATTAGTGCGCTGAATGAGTTTTGGCCAACGACTGTGGGAGCAAAGAAAACAAACCCAAGACTCCATGGAATTGTTTGTTAAGCACGCCTACGCAAGCCACTGCAATCACACACGCCAAGCCTTCCACTCTTGATGCGAACAGTTATTTTTCACAATTTAGATTCACGCGGAATTGGAAAACTGTAATGTTTTTCACCTGCGTTACAAAGCGTCCCAAACTTTATGGGAGGATGCAAGAGCTCTCTCTTTGAAACGGCTTCACTGAATCGCTTGCTAGGATGAGACAATTCATGCATAGCATTACATAAGAACATAAGAAGAGTCTCGCTGGATCTTGCCAGTGACCCTTCTAGTCCAGCATCCTGGTCTCAGAGTGGCAACCAGGTGCCCAGGGCAGTGATGTACACCAGTACTGGCAGGGTATGAAGCAGGGAGACCATCAGTAGGCGGGAACAGAACCCCCAGCAGGCGGAACCAGAGCTGCAGTCAGTGGTAGGCAGAACCAACTAAATTCTAGCTTGTTCCCATCCTTTCCCTCAGGAGTTCTATAAGGGCAACGGTGGGACTAGGGAGGAGGAAGGTGATTGGAGGTGTCCAGAAGGCAGGCAGGTAGAGGCTGACTGAGGACAGGCTGAGGTTGGCACAAATGGATCAGCCTCCATTGAAGAAGAAGAAGAGTTTGGATTTGATATCCCGCTTTATCACTACCTGAAAGAGTCTCAAAGTGGCTAACATTCTCCTTTCCCTTCCTCCCCCACAACAAACATTCTGTGAGGTGAGTGGGGCTGAGAGACTTCAGAGAAGTGTGACTAGCCCAAGGTCACCCAGCAGCTGCATGTGGAGGAGTGGAGACGCGAACCCGGTTCCCCAGATTACGAGACTACCGCTCTTAACCACTACACCGCACTGTTTCTTATTCCCCATTGGCCCAGGGGAAGCACAGGAGTGGGACCTAAGCAGAACATCACTCTCTCCACCTGCAATTCCAGCAACTGGTATTCAGAAGCATATTGCCTCTGACCGTGGAGGCAGAACATAGCCATTGTGGCTGGTAGCCAATGATAACTTTATCATCTTGTCTACTCCTCTTTTAACACAACCCAAGTTGTTCCGCCTGGCCTTCGGCTTGGAATCAGTTCGATTCCCTCCCCCTCTTCTTTTTTCCTTTCACCTCCTGTGATGGAACTCCTATTGGGGACTTCCCTGGCTTTTTTCTGGCCCATGTAGGACCAGTTTGGAAAGTTAGCCTTGGTGAAGACTTGACGTTTTCATCCCCCAAAAAGTTTTTGATTTGAGTTTCCATTGAAATGAGGCTGTATTTTAATGTTGTAGTTTAATCTTGTTTCTAAGTTGCATTTCAATCAGTTTGTTTTATATTGGGTGTTAGCCGCCCTGAGCCTGGTCTTGGCTGGGGAGGGCGGGGTATAAATAAAATTTTTTATTATTATTATTATTATTATTATTATTATTATTATTATTATTATTATTACACAGGGGAATTCTACTACTCAGGAATCAGGACTGATCTACAAATTCAGGGTGGGCGGGGGGGGGGGGAGAAGCATGTGGTACAACCATGCTGGGATTGTACCATTTCAAAATGCAGGTGGGAGATTGCAAAATCTCACTGCCTAGTGGAAGCTAGCATTTCAGGGAGAAGAGTTACAGCAAAGCAGGGAGGTTTTGATATGGGCCAGGATTTAGGCAGCAAATTATTGCTGGCGTTCTATGGCAATACAGTTCCAGGAGAGCCATATTATCACCCCCTCTGTCCCATCCCCCCCCCAAATGTGTAGACTACACAATCTCTTAGTCATCTCAGTAAGGCCTGGGAAGAAATAATATCTCGCCATATTCCATCCTTTCACCATGTATTCCTTGGATCCTGATTTGTTTCCAGTCTAGATGCCTCACTGGCTAAGGGTAACTATATAAATTAGTACCTCTAGGAAATCCCACTCCAAGTTTTCGTTCTGGTGACTTACTGCTTGCTGGGCTTTGGTGTTTTCCTGCCTGTTCAGAACATAAGAAGAGCCTGCTGGATCAGGCCAATGGCCCATCTAGTCCAGTATCCTGTTGTCACAGAAGCCAACCAGATGCCTGTGGGAAACCATGGCTCTCTTGCCCTTTTGCCATAGAGATTGATGTTTCTTCCAATTCCAACACTGCTTTAGATTCCTTGGCTACACTAATCCCATCTTCCTACCTTGGGAATGTCCTAGTGGATCATCTTTGATCTGAGTCATCATTTAGCCTCAATACCATTCTTAGTTCTGTTTCTACCAGTCGGTCAGGCAACTGATAATCAGTCATAACAGGGGTGGGGGGCCTGTGGCCCTCCAACTGATATCCCATCACCACTGACCATGTTTGCTGGGATTAATGGGAGCTGGACAACATCTGGAAAGCTATTGCTGTTATCAATTCATCTCTGTGCCACTGAGTCTGAGATGGACATACACCAAAAGCCTGAGCCAAATTTCACCCACATGTGTAATCACTAAGTTGTGGCCAATTTTATCCCAGATCCTTGTCTTGTCTACCGCAGTTTGTTCCTCACACCTTAGCTATTGCCATCACCCTGGGCTGGGGGGCACTGCAAATGGGTCCTTAACAGGTGGACAGCCTCATGGGGACAAAGAGATGAGAAGACCTTGCTCAGATAGCAACCCACCCCCAGCACCTACAACCAGCAATCCCCCTCCCCATTCTTTCCCATAGCCCAAGAAAATCTATAATGCAATTACATCTGTCTGACGCACGTGCGAGGTGAAAAGAATCTCGCCGTCGGCAGCACCATTCACTGCTAATTGCAATGTGCCTTTGCTAAGGGACAACTACAGAGCAATTTTGCAGAGTGCAGAACAATCAGGAGAACGGGAGCACTAAACATTTTTGACTTGTGCAGTTATTCCCTCTTTCACTATTTAAAAAAAAGTGGGGGGAAAATCCTACAGCTCCCCGCCCCTTAATTTTTTCCTAAACCAAACCCCAAGTGATTGTCTTTATTTGCACAAAGTGCCTCATAAATGCAAGAATTGCAAAACGCTAGGAACAGAGAGTCAGCAGCAAGACCTGCCTTGGCTCGGATGAAAAGGAGAGGCTGGCATGTTGGATTTCAGGTCACGTTCTTGCATCTTGCAAGGAGCCCTTTGGGGAATGCGGGGCTGCAAAGCAGCACAAATTTGTACACCACCAAGTCCTGCACACACCCAGCACAGTATTAGGCACTGCAGACCCAGAGAGTGGTGGGTGGGGCGGGGTGGTGGTGGAGAGACTTGCAAGGTGCTCCAGGATTTGGATATGGCCATAGCTTGTCTAGCCAATGGTCTGGCAAGTGGGGTGTTTCTGAAGGAAGGGAGACTCCTGCTACTTAATTCTAGCATTTATTTCCTTTTAAGTTAGCATTTTCTACCTTGCTTTTCCATCCAAAGATGTCCGAGGTTGGCTAACAATAAATTATAAAGCAAAAGCATCAGCCGTGTCTTTCTTCGCAAATACCCAGAAGACCTCAAGAACGTGTTACCTCTTTTCTAACTTCTACTTCTACAGCTTCCTCTTCATTCTCTTCTTTAACAATTGTTCCATGTCAATTGTTGAATGCTAGGAGTTTTGCACTGTAATTTCACGGGATGGAATTTGTGGCGGTATCCTGGCATGCAGTTCTTTCTTGCTTTTTAAAATTTAGCATGACATGCCAATATATTGACCCAAAAGCCACGGTTCCATAATGGAGCAGGAATTGCAGGATAAAAGGAACATTAGAAACTGAGACAGAAGCGCCAGCATTATAACCAAGAAAGCTAACCCAAGAAACCCCATGTTTGAACACAGACTTAGAATGGTATTAGAATTTCCTGCATCTGTAACCTGTGTGAAAATAAAGCCAAGTTGATTATCACATTCGAGCAATTACAGAAAAAAATGGTTTCTTTCATATTCTGTATCATATTAGCAAGTTTCAGAAGCCGTGAATTAGGCAGTAAAAGTGTTCTTACAATCGCTTGTGAATTATCCTTGGTCCACTATCCCTTGTTTGAGTAACCTAGCAGCAGCCTCCCAATCACCAAGATAGTTCCTGAAATAGCCCAGCTGAGTGGCAAATTCAGGACACGTTGCCCCGTGCAGAAAAGGGCCCTCCCCTGCGATCAAAGACAGCCCTCTCTTTCCCCAAAGGATTAATATGTTTCTAAACCCGTTAACTTTTAATTACCGCCTGAGCAAGCTGGCTGAGTGCCATCTACATCTCTATTAAAATTCAATTTATGCCCATCATAACTAATTCTGCCGCCCTAGCTTCCTCACCGGCAGCCTTCAATTGCCAGACAAGATGTCCGAAACCTCGTCTCACTGCATTAAATCTCCAAAGAAAGGATCTCTCTCTCATCTGCAGGGCTGAATGAAGGAGACGGCAGCAGGTGGCACTTTGAGCGGGAGGAGAAGAAATGGGTGGTTTGAGAGTGGTTTGCACAGAGTCCTTGTGGCTTCATCAGCTTCGTGGAGATGACCGGTCCATTTCTAGACAGTCTGCTCTACAGAGGTTTTACTTATTCTCACTTTTGCTGCTGTAAAGGGCAGCTCTACATATTGCTGTAGCGAGAGCATCAGGATGTGCAGATAACACATGCCTATATTTGTATCCTTAAATACTGGTATACAAGTATCTGGGGAACCTGACACAACAACAACAACAACAACAACAACAACAACAACAACAACAACAACAACAACAACAACAATTTATTTATACCCTGCCCATCTGGCTGGGTTTCCCCAGCCACTCTGGATGGCTTCCAACAAAGTATTAAAATACAGTAGTCTGTTAAACATTAAAAGCTTCCCTAAAGAGGGCTGCCTTCAGATGTCTTCTAAAAGTCTGGTAGTTGTTCTTCTCTTTGACATCTGGTGGGAGGGCGTTCCACAGGGCGGGTGCCACTACCAAGAAGGCCCTCTGCCTGGTTCCCTGTAACTTGGCTTCTCGCAGTGAGGGAACCGCCAGAAGGCACTCGGCGCTAGACCTCAGTGTCTGGGCTGAACGGTGGGGTGGAGATGCTCCTTCAGGTATACTGGACCGAGGCTGTTTAGGGCTTTAAAGGTCAGCACCAACACTTTGAATTGTGCTCGGAAACGTACCAGGAGCCAATGTAGGTCTTTCAAGACCGGTGTTATGTGGTCTCGGCGGCCGCTCCCAGTCACCAGTCTAGCTGCTGCATTCTGGATTAGTTGTAGTTTCCGGGTCGCCTTAAAGGTAGCCCCACGTACAGCGCATTGCAGTAGTCCAAGCAGGAGATAACTAGAGAATGCACCACTCTGGTGAGACAAGGAGGTATCTTACCTTCCCAGCGTAGCCCATGCTCACTGGTGCTCAAAAGTTGCATATATGTTACGGGATTGCTGTGAGGAACACAGGTGTAACCCTGGTAACTTTCACAGTGGGCAGAGCTGTCCAAAATGGAGGCTTGGACTCTTAACAGCAAGTGAGGTTTTCAAGGACTGCTACTACACCACCACCCTCTTCTTTATTTCACCACTGACTGGTGTTCCGTTTTACAACATCCAGTCTACAAATACAGTGGTACCTCAGGTTAAGTACTTAATTTGTTCCAGAGGTCCGTTCTTAACCTGAAACTGTTCTTAACCTGAAGCACCACTTTAGCTAATGGGGCCTCCTGCTGCTGCCGCGCCGCCAGAGCACAATTTCTGTTCTCATCCTGAAGCAAAGTTCTTAACCCAAGGTACTATTTCTGGGTTAGCGGAGTCTGTAACCTGAAGCGTATGTAACCTGAAGTGTATGTAACCCGAGGTACCACTGTACATAGATGGCCAAGGGGGGTGGGCTGGGCATGGTTTGCCACATGTGCAGATCTGAGTTCAGCATTTGAATCTACTTAACAAGGAATAGCTATGGGAGAGACGACTCAATTAAATGTGCATTTCAAATAAGTTTGGGTTTACATCTAAGGGTTCGTTCAAGATTTCAAAGGCAATTAACCAGACTGGTCACTGTTGCTAGTGGTACCGGGCATCAATGAAGATTTGAGCAGGAAACAGCTCTTGTAGAGTTTAATTTTGGTATCGCAGAAGTTTGGAACATCCTATCCTGTTGGATGGTACAGGTGAAAGGAGTATGTTGGTACCTCTGTACGGTTGCTACAGGAATAGGGAAACTGTGGCCTTCCAGATGTTGCTAAACTACAACTCCCATCATCTGTGATGGGAGGGCTGATAGGAATGTGAGTCCAACATCTGGAATGCCACAGGTTTCCACAATTTCCAAGGACACTTCCAAATTCGGTCTGCCACTTTCTAATACATAATTGCAGTCAAGGAAAGTGTCAAAAATAACTTCAGCATGGCAAATTCAAGAAGTCAAGTGGGTTGTGTGTATTCCTATAACACCATGATGATACCACTTAGTGAAATTGCACAAAATGGTTTTAATCTTAACAATGGCAAAAAAGAAAAAAGCACAGAAGCTCCCAACAGTGTTTGAATAGTTTGTCTTATGCATCTGCTGTTTTTCAGGCACTCCGTGCATGTTAGAAATACTCTAGGAACATCTGCTGAGCAAAACTGGTTTACACAGCCATTTGCTATTTAACATTAAGGTCACTGCACTTCATTTGTAGTGGCACATGATTATATTGTGCCACAACAAATGAAAAACAAATAAAGTAAAAAGGAATATTCTCCTCTCTTCTACCAGCAAACAATCAACTTTGATGTATTATCACTGTCTGGGATGAATGATCAAAGGCTGAATGGGGTGAGGGCTGGGAGAACATATCTCTAGGCTCTTGTAATGCATAATGTTCCCTGTGCTCATATATAGTTTTCAAGGGTTGGTATAATGCAGAATTGGACATGAAAGCTTAGCGGCAATGGAATAAGCACCTACTATTCCACATGCAAATTTCTTTTTGAAATGGCAGCTTTCACTGTAGTTGCTTTGGGTGGAAGCCAACCAACCTGAGCGTCATGGGTAGTTTAGCCCTAACTGAGGTATTTAATAGAATCATAGAACTGTAGAGTTGGAAGGGACCCTGAGGATCATCACGTCTAACCCCCTGCAATGCAGGAACATGCAGCTGTCCCATACGGGGATTGAACTTGCAACCTTGGCATGATCAGCACCATGCTCTGTCCAACTGAACTATCCAGGCTTATTTATTTATTGAATTTATTATATCCCACCTTCTTCTCCAGGGGGCTCAAAGTGGCCTATGCAGTTCTCCCCTTCCTCACTGAACCACCACCACCACAGCCACCCTTTCAAGGAGGTTAGGCTAAGAGGCAGTGACTGGCCCAAGGTCACCCAGTGGGAGGTTGAGCCCTGGTCTCCCAGGTCCTAGTCCAACACACTCAGTGTTTCTTGAACTTGGGTTACTTGAACTTGCTACTGTTGGACTACAACTCCCATCATCTTTGACCACTGGTCTTGCTAGCTAGGGATGTGGGGAGGTGTAGTCCAACAACAGCTGGGGACCCATGCTTGAGGAACACTGCTCTCACTGCTATACCACACTAACTGTGGCTACCCAGAACATGCTGGATTCCCACTATCCCTGACAGGGGGTCATGCCAGCTGGGTCTGAGGAGTCCAAAAGCATATTGAGGGCCTCAAATATTCCACCTAATTCAATCTAATGCAATGAACCAGTAGTCTCAACCTGCGCTCCTGGTAGCCAGGCTCCAGTACGTCACCTACTACCCCACTGAAGCAGTATGGCTGCTAGCCAAATTTTAGGCTGACCTCTGTTACCAAGGAACAGAAGCATCACTTAGGCAGCATCAGAAGCCCCGTCAGCTGACTTGGCACCTCGTCAGATGACCCAGGGGACCAATGAAGATCTACCTGGACTGATAAAGCCTCAAAGTTTGAGCAAACTTGTCTCTTGCAGAGAAGGCGCTGGCAAGCTGGCCTCCTGGTGGTCAGTTCCCATTGCAGTTGGTGCTGCCCTGAGAACCTGATTTGGAAATATGACACCTGACTCTGGCCAAGCCACCACTTTGGGTTCCTGACTTGCACCACTCCGGCTGCCTCTGGGTGATGGCTTTCTCCCTCTGGACCCCTGGGGCTTTGATCCCTTCAGCACTTGAGCAACCTGCAGCAAACTTTGACACCCTCAAAACCTGTTAATCACCTTTCTGGCACAGAGGTGAGCTAAAGAGTGGCTTTCCCCTGCTCTTTCAGGCATGTCTGTCAGTGGGGTGAGACATAGGCAGGCCTGAGGCAAATCCTTTGCTTAGCAGTGTGGCTCTGAAAGGCTGCGGAAATGTTTGAATCCACTTCCTCGCGTGGCTTTGCTAGATCCCAGAAGAAGTGTCTACGCCAGACCTGTGGCGGCAATGTGAACATTTCCTTATACAACTGAAAGGAACTGGAATAAATATGTCCCCACAACTGTGGTTCCCAGAACCACAAGGGAGCGACTTTTGCAGCTACAGTTGTGCCACTGGATAAACCTTTCAATTAGCTTAATTTATGCTTGCAATTCTGAGTATGAAACAGCGACTGAAGTTAACTCTGGAGTGACCAGCTCCTGTGTACGACCTGATGCAAATGGAATACAGTGGTACCTTGGGTTACATACGCTTCAGGTTACAGACTCCGCTAAACCAGAAATAGTACCTCGGGTTAAGAACTTTGCTTCAGGATGAGAACAGAAATTGTGCTCCAGTGGTGCGGCGGCAGCAGGAGGCCCCATTAGCTAAAGTGGTGCTTCAGGTTAAGAACAGTTTCAGGTTAAGAACACACCTCCGGAACGAATTAAGTACTTAACCTGAGGTACCGCTGTATGGTTAACAGCAGATCATGATATGTTAGCCATGCAAATTATTTGTGAGGCGGGGAACAAGCTGGACGCTATTGAGATTGTGAGGCCGGGATAGTCGATGTGGTGCCAATGTGATGACTGACTACAAATCCCATCATCCCATTTCACTATGCTGGCTGTGGCTGACCAGGGTTGGTATACATACAGCCCCTGCAGGCTGGCGATACCTGGTCTAAGAGCTGCTCACCTTGGCAACAAATACTGGCTTTCCTACCCACAACCCAATTCAAAGGGGTTCCACATGACAGAAACACTCAGATCCTCAGCTCAGTTAAGACATAGCTGTGTGATGCTGCATTGAAAAAGGAAGTTTTTCCTCTGTTCCTCTGAGGTAAGACTTGAAGCTGCTGTCCACAGCGTGTGATGTAGGCCTGGCACCGAAGGCAGCTTTTTTGAGCATCTGTCAGTGAAGGGACTGCACACTTGGCGACACTGCCTTTCTTCCTGGGGTCCTAGAGTGAGGAGGTGTTGCCATGGCAGCAAGATGCCTTCAAGTTTGATGCCTTTAAATGGGGAAATAGCTTGTCTCGGGCTGAATTATTGATTAAAATGGGGAGGATGACACACACATTCATACACAGAGGAGATGCAGAGAAGCATAGGCTTGATTTAAAGACAAGCCTCAAGTGGCTGTGACTCCATGACACTCGCTTTCTTTTCAAATTACCGGCAGGGCCCAAGTGCGAGCAAAAGAGATGGAAGGAAGCTTTTCATTATTATTATTATTTTTGTCAGTTTTCTAAGGCAGGATGGAGAGAGACTACTGCAAACCAGGAGGCACAGAGTTACCAGCAAACGGCAGATAAACGATAGCAATCAGAATGGAGGGTAATTAACAAGCTATTTGAAGAAGGAACAACTCTACAAAAGTGTCAAAAGCAACTAGAGGTGCTTTTCATCTTCCGTGTGCTCAGACAAAACGGCAACAAATTAACAGAGAAGGACAAGTATTACACAAATTAATAAGCAGCGAAAGCCAGATTGACAATTGTTCTTCAGCACCTGGTATATCTGATGTATATTTTGCCAATGCACAAGGTGGTATCTGCTTGAGAGACAGGCTAGCTCGGACACAAAGCTCAGCTATTATTATCAGTTTTAGGTCTCCCGTTTGAAAATGTAAACAAAGTAAGAATCCCAGAAGTATGGATATTCAAAGGACAATGTTAAGAAGTGATGGCAGCAGGAATATTGACAGCTAGAAATTGGAAAGAAGCAAAGGGTTTAAATGTAGGAAAACGGTGTAACGTAATTTGGGTTGGGACATAACACTTTCTGAGAAACAGTTGCAAAAACTCGGTGTGGCTAGAGGTGGAAAAAAAACATGAAAGACTTTTATACTAGCAACTGTCAGTCTCTCTCCACTTCAGTGCTTGTGTAAACTTTACTATTATTATTAATTTACATCAGAACTATGCCTTAAGGTTCAGTTTGTAATAGTTTTTTCTTTTCAACTTTTTTTATATATAAAAAGATGCGATCTAGAATTAGTGCCCTGTCACCCAGTGCTCATCGGTGTATTCTATTTACATTACGCAAGGTTACTATAAGACAGCTAAAGTCTAAAGCCCAGGAACCAACCACTGCCGGAAATGACCATCACAATTTACTTTTGCTGTCTCCTCCTCCTCTTCCCACAAGCTTTCCCGCCACTAGATAATCAGGTGCAACTCAGACTATGAACAGTTCAATGTGCGCTCAGGTTGAGTAACTCAAAATGGAAGCATCAGGAAGGGGAGCTTTGGGTTGGTGGCATCAACATCTTGCATCCCTGCAGGATGCTGCCATTACCAACACGAAGCTCTCCCAATCTCTTGACTGCCCCTCCTCATCTCTGCTCCAGCAGCTGCAGCACTGCAGCTGCATATAACATGGACCCGCAACATGAATTAGTCTGCAACCCTATGCACACTTAGATGAGAGAAAAATCCCATTGGACACAATGGAACTTACCTCCGACTACAGATCTGCCCTGTTACAGTCTCAGAAGTCAATGAGAAGCAAAGGTCTGTTCTACTGGGCTCTTCAGTAGTCAACAAATGTGCGTCAGGTACTATAGATGGCTCTGAACTCAGAAAAGTGAAGCGCTTATGTCAGGGAACTGCCATCAAAACAGGGGCGGGAAACAGAGGGGCAGTTGTGTTACAGGGAGCCTCCGAAAATCTTGCGAAGCAGTTCTTCGTCCGGTGATGAGGAAAACCCCACCTCCAGTGGGGAAGAGGTGAAAGGACCAGAGGATGCTGGTAGGAGCCTCAACACCGCTCCTGAGCAAGCCGGACAGGAGGGAAGCATGCCCCTTCCATCGCCCACCCTGCGCAGAAGTCTAAAGCCCAAAGAGGGAAGGAAAAGGCTGGGTGTAACGAGACTTTTATGCTGGGGGAGGTCCAGGAAACAGGCACTCCCGGATTCTGCTAGCGATTGAGGCAGACATGAATTTTGGGGTTCTGCACTGTAAATAGTTTTGCACCTAAATAAAACCTGAAAAAGACAGGTCGGAGTCCTGCCTGGTTACTCGTGAGCAACCACCTTTGCCATCTGACAGCTTAGCAAGTTATCTGGTTTTATGCAAGCATGAATTGTATACAAGAAAAGGGGGGTGGGAATATATATATATATTGTGGAAAGGCTAACACTTCCAAATGGCTGGTACGCACACACCCCGTCCCCATTTTTCTCTCACTGAGAACTTTATCTGTCTGGCTTAACCATGAGAAGGGCTGAAGGGGAGATGTGATCAATGTATATAAATATTTGAACACGGGTAAGCCACAGCTTCGTAGCACGCTGTTCAATCTTGCAGTCAGAGGGCTAACATGTTCCCGTACCTGGGAGAAGTAATTGGACAAGCTTAAAATAAGTGCATTTCCTAGCTGTGACAGTAATTAAAACACAGGAATTGCTCACCAGAGGAGGCTGGGAAGAGCTCCCAAATCACTTGAAGTCTTTAAATCAAGAGAGGATGTCTTCCTATTAGGGGTGGATTAATTCGGCTAGGGCGAGTCTCATATCTGAAGCTTGCAGGACATCATGTCAGCAAGGATTTTTTTTATATAGGTCTTCCTGAAACTGAGGGATATGAAAGCCAGGAAATTTGTTATATGGCCAACGAGGCCATACTCTAGGGAAGCGAATTTTACATTGATCGGCACTTAGTAGTTTGCAGCGATGCACCAACCCCCTCCCCTTTGGAGCGTTCCGTAGGAACTCTCAAAATGCCCAAATGCAAGAAACATTCCAGCCTTCCTTGCCAGTTCCCTCCTTGCAAACATCTCCCAATAGGTGCACCCTCCAGCTTTCCCAAGGCAAGGCTTGGGCAGGAGAGGGATGCTGCACTCCTGCTTGTGGGCTACACAGAGGCATTGTTGGCCACTGCGAAGGCTGGAATTGATAGGCCCCTGGTCTCATCTTATAAGGGTCTTCTTATGTTCTTTGTTTCCCTGGTGAATGGGGGCAGGGCAATAGCAGGGTGAACTGGGTAGTGTGTTGGAACCCCTTTCGCATCTGACCCAGTTCAAGGGGGTTTGGAACTCGCTCACCAAGGGGCCAGACGTTTCGGGCAGAGGGAGTCCATCTTTGGAACTCTCTCCATTTATTTATTTCATTTAAAAAATCACACTGCTTTATTATTATTATTATTATTATTATTATTATTATTATTATTATTATTATTATTATTATAAAAAGGTAAAGGTAAAGGGACCCCTGACCATTAGGTCCAGTCATGGCCGACTCTGGGGTTGCGGCGCTCATCTCGCTTTATTGGCCGAGGGAGCCGGCATACAGCTCCCTACATACAGGTCATGTGGCCAGCATGACTAAGCTGCTTCTGGCGAACCAGAGCAGCGCACGGAAACACCATTTACCTTCCCGCTGGAGCGGTAGCTATTTATCTACTTGCACTTTGACGTGCTTTCGAACTGCTAGGTTGGCAGGAGCAGGGACCAAGCAACGGGAGCTCACCCTATTGCGGGGATTCGAACAGCCAACCTTCTGATCGGCAAGTCCTAGGCTCTGTCGTTTAACCCACAGTGCCACCCACGTCCACAAAAAAGATAGAACATTAAAATCAAGAAAAACTTGCTCTGGTTGGCGGATCTTGGGAGTTCTAGTACAAACAAAAGTAGATTCCGCAAATGTGTACTGTGCCTACTCCTGATCTAAGCAGCAAGTTTCCATCTTGGGCAGAGGAAGAATTTGGGGCGCTAGTTTGCAAATCAGTAATAAGAAAGGAGACACTAGAGAGAAGGAATCTACTTTTTTCAGTGGGGCAAACCTGGCCCAATAAACATGATGTTGCAACTGCTACATCTGCTTGCTTCTTTGAGGGAGTTTGTTTCAAATTATTTGGGAATGGCCAGCCCTGCGGGGAGAGGGGTGCTTGACTGACAACTGGTGCACAAATTCTGTTCAGTTTTGTCTTTTTAAGGAGAGGTTAGATAAGGACGAAATATAGTTTTCCTGAAAACGTTCCTTCCATTTTGGCTTTAAGGATTCATGAGCTGGGGGATCCATCACACTCTGGCTGGAGTTAACTGATTGCTTAAGTCCACACTTTAGCTACTTTCCCCCCAGGGAAAACAATTCTTTAGCACTCAACCAAAGCAAACAGTTCAGGTTTCCCCTGGATAGCCATTTGTTCCTATCTGTTGGCAAAGAGCGGGTTTTCCCTCGGAAAGGATGAGGGCAAAGGCCTGAGTCAAGCAGAAAACCACTAGGACCCATCCTTGCAGCGGTTCTCAATCGGTGGGTCCCCAGATGTTGTTGGACTACAACTCCCATCATCCCTGAGCTCTGGCCTTGCTAGCTAGGGGTGATGGGAGTTGTAGTTCAACAACATCTGGGGACCCACAGGCTGAGAAAGGCTACTTTATAGACACAGCACTAGTGGAAGTGTGGACAAGCCCTGCCTCACGGCGTTCCTGTTTGCTCTGGACCCTGTCACCCCCCCTCCACCTTTCTAGCTTTCCCAGACTTCATAGAAAATCTCACACTTCTAGCGTTTCGTGTGTGACCTTTTGCATGCGTCAAACAACTGAACGCTCTCCACCCCCCTCCCCAAAGCCACTATTATTTTTTTTAGCTGCTATAAAAGAAAATAAATTGATTAAAGACCTAGAATAGTTCCTGTGCACCAGCTGGGAGCTGCAGATGACACATGCCCCAGGGGCTTTTGCTACCATGGGGATAATGACAGGAAGCAGCCTGCAGGGACAAGGCTCCAGGTGGAGGGAGGAACACTCGCTGCCACTTCACAGAGCCCCGAAGAGTGAAAGGCCACCTGCAACGTACCTGTATTCTAGAGAGAATTTGGTCAGCTCCCTGTTGTCGTGCAGCCATTTGAACTCCAGAGGCCAGCTGCCTTCTGCCATGCAGGTCAGGACCAAGCGGTTTCCCTCCAGGTGAACCTGTGTACGCACCGGCTCCGTCTTGAAATAGGGAGAAACGTCATCTGCAAAGGACACAGAAGAGGGGAAGGAGAGAGGGTCAAGCTGTATGTTCTTTCTAAGCATCCTGCCAAATTTAAAGGGCACAAGAGCCAGACAAAGGGCTTGTTCGTCCAGTATCTTCTCTGTGATACTGGGTCCTTCTGAGCTACATAAATGAATGGAAAGCAGTAGAGAAGCCTTCACGAACCTGGTGCTTTCCAGAGAGTTGTTTTGTACTGCAAATCTCAGGGATGTACTGTGCCACCCAGGGATGATAGGTTCCATGGTACAAAATATGGAGGGGGGGACACGACACCAGGCTAGTTAAGGCTGCTACAGGGCAATTCTGGGTGTATCTATCCTTTATTGTGCCATTCCCTGTCTCCTATTTCACGACAGAAATTTAGAGAAATATCAAACTTGATATCAGGTCTCTGGATCATCCTATATGAATGGTTTCTATTGCTCTGACTGGGTGAGCAAAAACCAATAAGCAAAAAGGTTATAAATTAAGCATGGCAGTGCAGTTCTCTTAACCAGAACCCCTGTAAGTTTTTCATCACCATTCCCCCCAACTGTATTTGGACAGCATTTTCTGTACGGGCTCACCCACCCTTCTCTTTGTTTTGCAATAAGGTAAAGGTACAGGACCCCTGGACAGTTAAATCCAGTCAAAGGCCACTATGGGGTTGCGGCGCTCACCTTGCTTTGTTTGTCCACAGACAGCTTTCTGGGTCATGTGGCTAGCATGACTAAACCGCTTCTGGTGCAACAGAACACCATGACGGAAGCCAGAGCGCATGGAAACGCTGTTTACCTTCCCGCCACAGCAGTACCTATTTATCTATTTGCATTGGTGTGCTTTCAAACTGCTTGGTTGGCAGGAGCTGGGACAGAGCAATGGGAGCTCACTCACCTGTGGGGATTCGAACCGCCAACCTTCTGATCGGCAAGCCCAAGAGGCTCAGTGGTTTAGACCACAGCGCCACCCACGTGTCTTGTAATGTCTTCTGCTTGTCCCATGATTTTAGGTATGGGTCCAAGAGTTTTTGTTTTTGTTTTCCCTTTCGTCACACCACTTCCCGTGGGAGAACCTGTGGTTTTGTGCTGAATCCTGATGGACATTGGTTTCAACTCAGCAGTAAACCGTGGGTTTTCCCAGGGGAAGTGGCAGGACAAAAGGAAATCCTCCCAGGCCCATGCCTCAGGGGACAAACAGATGTGTGACTGAGTCCTAAGTGTAGCTGCTGGCACTGACCCTCTTGGGTCATAGACATACCATAAGATTTCCACGGTAAAATGTAGTGAATACAGAATGGCATGCAATATTTAAAAAATCCTAATGTGGGCAGATCCACACTAGGTGACACATAGGACATTCATAAACATGATTTACTGAGGCCAGTAGCTGGAGAGGAATGTGGAGTCAGACCATAAAAACAAGAGGAGCTGAAATCAGTGCAGAGTCAAGATTGCTCCAAAGCCACCCCTTATGGACTTTTTGCACGAAAAGAAAAATGAGCTCTTGATATCTAGGTTTGAAGACTGAAAAAAAGGTTGGCTTATTATTAATAGTACTGTATTGGTATTGTCAGGGCTGCCTCAGGTCTCAGCTCACAAAAGACCAACGCCAAGTTCTTCTTATATACAAGGATGTTTATTGCAGTTCATTATTGGTTCCACAACCGAGGCTCGCAGCCCCGCGTCTCTTCCTTAGACATTAGAAGTCTCCTCTGAATCGGTCCCTCCCCTACACCACTTTAATAAGCTAACGCTGCTCCACCTTTTTCTCTCTTTCCTTTTCCGCAGGGTCTTTCTGCCCGCCGGGGTTCCTCCCCTCCTGCTTTCTCCTGAAGTGGAGTCTCCAGACTGCTCCTGCCCCCTCCTGCGGGCTTTGGGACCTGGCTCCTCCTCCTCCGGGCTCCCTGCTCTTCCGCGCGCCTCCTCATTTGAACTTGGCGCGCGCGCCCAACCTCTAACCTTCCTCTTGACAGTTATGCTACTCCCCTCACTGCCCTCCTCCCCTTCCGGGAGAATGGCTTCCTCTGAGCCCTCCCCTTTCTCTGTCGCCGGAGCTGCTCCCTCTGACACACTGGAACCTCCCCCTCCCTCGCTGCGCTCTGGTGGGGAGGCTGGCCCTGATTCCCAGCTGCCGCTTTGGGGTCCCCTGCTGGCCCCCCGCTCCTGACACTTTCCCCCTGGGGCTCCCCTTGCCCTTACCACAGGCGCCCCCTTCTGGGAATCCTCTGATTCACTGGAGAGACTCATGGAATCCCCTGCGTCATTGCTATCCTCTTCCTCGCTATCCTGGGATTCCTCTCCATCGCTCTCCATTTCCTGTCTTCCCTGTGCCTCTGTCCCTGTACCCCTGACAGGTATTATTTCAATTTATATACTGCCCTTTATCTGAAGATCCGAGGGCAGTGCACAACATTAAAAACACATTGTGGAACATCAATGATAAAAACATAATGGAAGGAAGCCTAATAAACCTTAGTTTATGAACTTTGTTCCGGAAGTCCGTTCTTAAACCAAAGCATTCTTAAACCAAGGCGTGCTTTCCCATAGCAGCGGGGGACTCAATTTACAAATGGAACACACTCAACAGGAAACGAAACATGTTCTTATTCCAAGGCAAAGTTCACAAACCAAAACACCTGCTTCCAGGTTTGCAGCGTTCTTAATCCAAGTTGCTCATAAACTAAGCTGTTCTTAAACCAAAGTACCACTGTAGCAAAATGATCATCATCATAACAGTCCACCTCCTCACACTTTCACAGGCCATAGATGGATAGTTTATGGAAAGCAGAAGAATGGGATGTTATGGAGTAAGAGTTTTGCATATGTTTTTACAGCTGATAGATGGAGAATTGGAAGTCTTTCCTTTTTTAAAATTTTCTCTCTTTTGGTTTTCTTACTTTTTAAAAAAATGCTTGATATTTGATGTTGACTCCTGTAAATTCTCTCTCTCTCTCTTTCTTTTTCAAGCTTTAATAAAATCAGTTTTTTTGTTTTGTTTTTAAAGAAAATATCACTCCGAAATCAAACAACTTTAGCCTCAAAGTCTGTAGCCAGTTGGTCCAGAGGTCTCTTGCCTGCACTGGGGATGAGCAACTGGAGATGCTTGCAAAAAAACCAAACAAAGCAAACACCAACTGGGTAGTGAGATGGGTTGGGGTAACTGAACAATGCTGAATACCTCCCTCATTTGAGTCCAGCTGCCCCCTCTGTTCCTACATACATCTACTGTCTTTCTTACTAGCTTTTGCCCCTGATTTCAGACTCCCAAGAGCTCGAAACTAGGGTTTCTATGAACACAATACCTACAGAAAGAGCACCATTCGGATTGTCACAAGTTTCACTTCCTGCCAGCAGAGGGAGCAAAGACAACTGATAACTTTGTCCCCAACCTGCCATGAAAAGTGCTGCCACTTTTTTTTTGGGGGGGGGGGGGGGACAGACGGACTGCAAAGTTCAGACACATTAATTCATTCACGTGCATGCAGACTTTTAAAAGCCGTATTTACTAGCATTGAATAAAAGGTAGAATGCCAAAACCACTATCTGGCCGCGGTGGCAAATCTGCTATAGGAGGAATGGAAAACGCATCCCTTTACCTACGGAGCAGGGAAGAGATACTGATAAGAAAAAGATTGGTGGAGGGAGACACAAAGGCAGTCCAGGAATTAGGGCAGAAAGGCAGCCAGCTGGGGGGAAGTAGGATGGTTACTTTTGCCCAAGAGGAGGGGACATTTATTCAAATGTATGGAGGGTTTTAAAATGTCTGATAAACCATTGGATGGGAGGGTTGAAGCTCAGGGGTAGACCACGAGTGTTGTAAGCCGAAGGCATCAGGTTCAACCCCTGACATCTCCAGGTAAGGCTGAGAAAAGACGCCCTGTCTGAAATCCTGGAAAATGGCAGCAAGTCAATGTAGACCAGGAATAGCCAAAGTGGTGGCCCTCCAGTAGTTGCTGGACTCCATTTCCCATCATCCATTGGTGGGCTGAGGCTGATGGGAATTGGAGTCCAGCCATATGCAGCTGGCACCACGTTAGCTACTTCTGGTGTAGATAATACTGGGGAAAACTGGGACGCCATATTCCAGGGGCACACTCCTGCGTGAGTCACATGACCTGTGTGAGATTGCAGCCCTCCAAAAAGCGCTTTTCCCCCCGGGGTGAGATTGTGGTGTGAGATTCATGGCACCCAAAAATGGCCACCGTGCTCTCGCACGAAAATACAGGATGCCCTGGTTTTCCCGGGACAGTTGAGGGGTATGAGATGGCGCAGTAGTCGTGACTCTGTATAAATCAACCTCCTATCTGTCTTCTTGTTGTCTGGAAGCAGTTTTTCCTCTCTTACTCCCCTTCTCACTTCCTGTTATTCACCTCTGCCATTATTAGCTTTGTGCCCATAATCTACCAGGCATTGCCCCAAACCTACATTTCCTCTCAATAAATGCTTCACAGAAATGCTTTCCTCTCTCCCCGTGGCAAGCACGTTGTATCCTTCTCTCCACCAAAATAGCTGAGAACGGAGGAGCAGCCTAACCCGAAAAGCCGTCCTCTATTTTTAGCACACATTTTAGGGCCTGGGAATGCGAAAGTGAGCTGGCGACTCCTTGGTTTGTGGTCTGGGCGATGCAGTAATGGGCTGGGTGCCTTTTATTATTTTGTCTAGTTGGCTCGGCTACACAAACCATATTGCGTTAAATACAGTAGTTAGCAAGCAGCTGATTCTCCCTGATGGTTTTCGGAAGGAATTTCAAGCCAACCGTTCCTGTGAATGTAAGCAGCTGTGGACAAAGAAGCTCTGAATACAAGATGGACAGCCAAGAAATGGAACTATTAGTAACAGAGAATGAAGCAGCCTTATTCAGAGCCACGCCGTTGGTCCATTTAGGTCAATACTGTCTGGACTGAGTGGCAGCCGCTCTCCATGGTTTCAGGCAGGGACCTCTCCCAGCTCTACCTGGAGATGCTGGAGACTGAACCAGGTACCTTCTTGTATGCAAAGCCAGTGCTCCAACATTGAGCTACAACCCTTCCCCTATTGCACAAGCTGTTATGCTTCACAATGTTTTGCAAGAGTGCAGGGGGCACAGTTCCAAAGAGCAATGGCAGCAAAGTGAAACATGGCAGCAGTGGGAGGAACACGAATGTGCCACCCCAAATTTTGGCAAGGAGTAAAGCTATGGTTTTCCCAGTAGTGATGTATGGAAGTGAGAATTGGACCATAAAGAAGGCTGATCGCCGAAGAATTGATGCTTTTGAATTATGGTGTTGGAGGAGACTCTTGAGAGTCCCCTGGACTGCAAGAAGATCAAACCTATCCATTCTTAAGGAAATCAGCCCTGAGTGCTCACTGGAAGGACAGATCGTGAAGCTGAGGCTCCAATACTTTGGCCACCTCATGAGAAGAGAAGACTCCCTGGAAAAGACCCTGATGTTGGGAAAGATGGAGGGCACAAGGAGAAGGGGACGACAGAGGACGAGATGGTTGGACAGTGTTCTTGAAGCTACCAGCATGAGTTTGACCAAACTGTGGGAGGCAGAGGAAGACAGGAGTGCCTGGCGTGCCCTGGTCCGTGGGGTCATGAAGAGTCGGACACGAGTAAACAACAAATATTTCCCCAATCTCGATTAATAAGTCCTTGAAAGCCACCAGTGCACAATATTTTGAAAACTCCACCTGTTGGCTTTGTAACCCACTTTCATCCTCTTCCACACAATGCATTTCCCTTGCCTGATCACCTAGAGATGGTTCTATTCACCACAGGCAACCAGACACGTTGCTATCTATACCCGGAAGCGTCCCCTCTCACTGCTCCGCTGCCCCCAAACGGTTTCATTTGAATGCATGTTTTTAAATACTGTATATTCCTAAGATTTTTGCTAAACCAAAATATCCAATTCCTTTGCCAGGTTCCATGTTGGAAACTGAAGATTCTGCACATGCAGATAACGAAATGTCACATTTGTACATATTTTTCGGAACTTACTGGTATTTACATGCACTGCAACAACCTGATAAGCAAACTAGGTTAATATTGTCAGGGCCAATGCAGATAACAAGGAGTATATTAATACTTTTTTGTTTGTTTGTTTCAAAAATGCCACCAATAACATAGGGCTCACTCAGCCTTTTTGTGCCATATTTCTAGGTACAAGTCTGGGCTTTAAAGCCTAATGTCCAAGTTTTTTTTTTTTTTTTTTTTTTTTTTTTTTTGCCCAAGCACTTTCTCCAGGAAAACCAGAGTTTTGCTGCTGAACTGGAGTAAAAGGCAATCAGGTTTTCTGTGGACTGCTGTTTGCTCTGCTTGACCAGTAAACCGTGGGGTTTTTTTTTGGGGGGGGGGACAAAACAAACACCAACACCACAACCTCTCTTGGACAAAGAGGTTTAAAACGCAGGCCTGTGCTTGGTACAGCAGAAAAGGTACGGCAGAAAAAGGAAGGCTGAATGAGTCCACAGTTACTCATTCATTTCATGGGGGAGAGGGGAGGACACAAGGGCACCTAATCATGGACTCAGGTTAAGACAAGAAGCTGCACTCCAACCCTTCAGAGGTGGACCAGCCTCAGATTAGTCAAGAACAGTTTACCACAAGCAAACTGAGACCCTGTCCCCAATCCCCCCAAGACCAAAGAACATGCCAGTGACTGTGTGACCTGTTCCTCATGCTATATTCCCTTTGGATTCCTTATGTATGAAGGGAATGGAGATTATTTCGAGGCTGTGCAGAGTTGCATACCCATGAACCCGGGAGCTGAATTCACATCTCCCAAGCTGACCCGGCCTTGCTCCTTTCCGCACCTGGCATTCTGTGCCATATTGTCCACAGTGACACAGTTCTGACCGCTCTGCCGTCCCTGCTCCTACCTGAGCCATTTAGTAACCATATCAACAAGAGCTTAAAGTCCATCTAGGATTTCTCTAAGCTGCTTTAGCTTCCTTTATTCCCAGCTGGCTTCTTAGCATTTTAAACACCATGCTGGGCTTTTAAGATAGAGGGCGGAACGGGGTTGGGGGGAGTCTGAGGAAGAGGGGAAACAAGAAAGCAAAAGTCTGCCATTTTATTTGCGGTGTAAAACTGAAAGCTGAAGTGCACAGCTTCATTTTCTGTTTAACAAATGGAATTCTTTTTTACTTCAAAAGCACATTCATATTTCCCAACAGCTTTCAAGTGTACTTTGAATCACATTTATTTTTTTCACATACAAAAAAGAAAAGAGAAAGAGAAGGGAGAAAAAAATCCAAACACCCTCCTCAGCTTTAGTTCTTGGTATCAATTTGTTATAAAACAATAACATTCCAGGACCTGTATGATTAAATTCCTCTTTTCATGTGGGACCAATTCAAAAATGGAGGGGGGTGGTGGAGAGCCACTTCAACCAACAAACAGCACACACACATGCAGAAAGCGCAATGTTAAAAGGGTTTAAGCTTTTCAGGCCCCCACGCAGGGCAATCTGCTGTGAGGTATGCATTTATATTTTATTGCTTCTCTTGTCCTCTGGGGCTTTTTGGGAGCTGAACAAACTAAAGAGTGTCAACTTCAAGGCAGTAAAACGCTTGAAGTGCACACTTTACTCCAAAGGTATCGCAGTTTCATGCAAGGGTTAGGGATCTGACAATCTTCTGAAAATAAAATAGAGCCAGAGTAATCTTCATTTGCCAATACGTTGCTAGGCTCCTGCAGAAGGCAGTATTCTAAGGGGAAGTACAAGGAGAATTTACAGAGAAGTCTCTTATAATTTCATACCACAATATGAATTGAGGCTACATAAATGCTGGACTTTTGTGCTGAATTGTCCTTGGCACACCTTGTCAACTCACCTAATAGTGTTGGCAAGTTATGGGGCTAACAACCATGAAGTTCTTACAACCCACCATTTTGTTAACGGCTATAGAGCTTCTTTTCTTGTTCCTGTTCCTTTACGTGACCCACAGAAAACCAGCATTCAAAGCTCCCACAATTTCATCACCGTGCCAGGAGAAAAGGTTCAGCTGTTGAATTTTTGATGGTCATCAAATTATTTTAAAACACAGAAGCTGGCATATGCATGTGAGAACTCTCCCTGTCAGAGGCCCTGTCTAAACGCTGTGTCGCAAACATAAAAGACAAAATTTTGTGTGACTATTTCGTCATTGCTGATAAAGTAGTCACCTTCTAAACATCTGTTTCCATGCGATTTAGACAAAAGGTTATTAAAAATGGTTAAAAATAAAAAAAGCAAATCCATTTAAAACAAAACGAGAACCCTAACCAAGCAGGCACTAGTCGCAAAGACTCGTTTATCCAGCTGAGAAAGTCTGTCAGAACAAAAATATGTATTCTATTGTTTCCAGAAAGTGCTAGTAGTGGGTTCCTGTTTTATCTTCACAGGCATGCCACAGAGCAGAGTCAGCCACGCTAAAAGCCCTGCTCTGAATTACTGTGGAGCAGGCTTCTAAGTCTTTGGAACTTGCAGGAGAAACTTTCCCACAAACCACAGGAATCTACTGGGTTTATAAGGGATAAGAAGGTCTCTCAAGTGACCTGGCCCTGAGCTCCATAGGGCCTTGTTTGTTAGTACCAACATCTTGAACTTGGCCTTGTATCAGATTGACAGTCAGTGCAGCTCCTGCAAGCAAGGTGTTCTTTGTTGGCGGTAGCTGGCCCCCACAGGTGACCTAACCAGTGGTGTAGAGTTGGGGGGGGGGCACAGGTTGCCCCAGGCTCAAAATTGTTAGGGGTGCAAAATTTCAACACCTAGTGCTGCCTCAATACAGCTGCAGGCTTCCGTCTCTGGGCTCCATTGAAAACAGCTTCTCCATGCAACCCAGAAAGTGACCCCCGCTTTCCCTCAGAACCCCCAAAGTGGAATTGCTCACTGGATCAAAATTTTCATCAACCTCGTTTCTGGTAATTCACCACTAATTAAGGCTGTTACGTACTAAGCTTGGATCCTAGAACAATAGGCAAGTAGGATCCTAGAATGCAACAACTGTTTGGCTTGCAAGAAAAGACCAATCAGGCTCCAGGAGGAAGTTACCGTAATCAGCCTATTAGGCTGGTAGGATTGTAGAATGCAACAACTGATTGGCCTGCAGGAAAAGATCAATCAGGCTCCAGGAGGAAGTTAATCAGCCTATTAGGCTGGTAGGATTGTAGAATGCAACAGCCGATTGGCCTGCAGGAAAAGACCAATCAGGCTCCAGGAGGGAAGCAGAATCAGCCAATCAGACGGGACTCATTGTGTAAATAATGTATATAAAAGCCTGAGGTTTGTGGGGCAATTCAATCACTGTTTTACAAGCTGCAATAAAGAGCATGAAATCACTACAGGACTCTGAGTATATTTCAAAGGCCCTATTGATGTGTATGCGAAATTAGGGTTATTTGCTAGCCTAATTCCACCTAAGCTTGCCAGAGTTCTTGTTCAAATCTTGGGAACAGTTACAGATAGGTAGCCGTGTTGGTCTGCCATAGTCAAAATAAAAAAATTCCTTCCAGTAGCACCTTAAAGACCAACTAAGTTAGTTCTTGGTATGAGCTTTCGTGTGCATGCACACTTCTTCAGATACACTGAAACAGAAGTACAGAAATCTTGGGAAATTCCTGATGTCCGGGAGGAAAGAAACCCAGTTGCCACAGCCCAGCTCACCTGAAAGGAACATGAGATGTAGCTTCTGTTATGGGAACAGCACAACGCGCATTATCAGCAAGCACAAATGTACTGGAAAGTGCTGCAAGCCACCACCACATGAAACAGAAGCCAATTAAATTGTTTGTGCAGGTTAACCTAACTGAACCTGTGAATAATATTGAAATTTGTGATCTTCGCCAACTAAATGAAGTCAAAGCTCTCGCAGACATTCCAATTAAGCCTCATTGCCTATGGAGCTGCACTGATACAAATAAATCTAATGTAAATGACCAGTCAGGGGAGTCGCATCCTTTTTGCCCTCCCTGGCTTGCAGGCAGGAGGGTGATTAAAAGAGGCCAGAAGGCAAGGACTGCAGGAAAAAGATACCATAGGCTGCTTTGTAGAAAAGAAAGGAGCCCCAGCAAGGGAGAAGTCTATATGAGGAAGATCTACAGTAGAGGTTTTTTCCTGCCTTAAACTTTCTAGTTTTATCACAGCAGAAAAACCACAGAAGAACCAAGGAAAATAATTAAAGGCATTTTTTTTTGACTCTTTCCAGTCACTCATGCAGCAGCCCAAGCTTTTGATCTCTGTCACATTCTGTCCGACTGCCGTCCCTTGTGGCTTGAAAATTCACCCACTAAACACATCTTTTATCCGCTTCAGACTCCAAAGATTCAGCCTCTAAATGGTCCCCATGATGGCAGCGCTGAACTACATTTCCTCCTCTCCCTTTTCTTTCTCCATTTTTAATGGAAGGATTGGGAGGGGGACGGGACAAAGAGAGGATATCTGCCGCCGCCCCCTTTAACTCTTTGTTCCCTGAACAAAGTCGGCCACTTTAGACTGAGAAAACTTCTGAAGTCTTAAGAAGGCCGGAAAAAGGACAAGTGATGCCAATCAGGACAAAGGTCTTCTGTGTGAGCCGCCCCCATCTTGATGCATTCCTGCAGTGGAAATGAACATAATGGAGAGACCTATTGTCCGTTCATATTGCTCCCTTGGCTGGAGAAGCATGGGATGATGATAATGCTGTCAAAACTGAAAAGAGGTCATTTCCCACCAGCCACCAGTCTAGCCTGGCCCATGAATTAGCCCATTTTCTGCAGAGGCATTTTGATGAATGCAAGCATCAAGAAAGGGATCGCTCCCTCTTTGCTCAAGACATACACAGCTGCCTCTAGGCTCTAGTTCCTTTTCCAAAATGGTAGCTACAAGAAGACGGGGGAAGAGAAGCTGGTTGCGTAGACAAAGCAGCTGATGCCCAACTGAAAATGGAACAGACTTCTCTCTCCTTAGGGCTTATGCACACTGACCCTTTCTACACATTTTCCCAGTCATGGTCCACAAACCTGTTCTTTAAATCTCAATCAGACCAAATGGCAAACTGCAGAAACATTTGTTCCAACTGAGCGCCAAGGAGAGGGTTTTCGTGGGGAAAGCTCTGGTGCAAAGCCGAAACCACACTCGGACACTGAGCTTTTAAGTGCAGGCTTGCGACTAGAAAGAGCACTAAGTGTGGCTGAGACCTTAATCTAAGTTTTGAGACTATCACCTCTGGAAGAGTGAGGGTAAGGAAGGAAGTCCACCCACTGGCCTGTTCATGGGAGAGTAGCAGCAGCAATCGCTGTCAGCGCATGCAGGGAGCATAGCCTGTGCACGGCAACAGCAGTGGCCTGGGATTACACCTGGCACTTGCTCCCATTCAGGAGGAAGGCATAGTTGGGAGGAATCTTAAGTTGCCACCGATTGCAAGGGACAGTGCCAGTTCAGGAGGTACTTCAAGGTTTGATCCCATCAGTTCCTTTATTGAGAAAGTGACATTAATTTGGCTGTGTGTAAGTAAGGTTTTGCAGTCTATAAACACCAGTGACCGACTTGGTAGACCTAAATGTGCTACTAAGTACTCATCCTCCCACAATTCAAAAACTGAAAATCTGCATCATTATTCCACTGTATGTAGTCTTTATACTGCACTGAGAAAGAATTTGATTCATCTTTTTTCTCTTTATTTCTCTCTGCCTCATTCTGCTACACATACACACCAACTACAGAGAGATCGTTGTTGTTTTTTATATACCACCAGTTCAATGACTTAGCAGTGTACAAGGAGGTGGGGGTGGGAAGCACTCTATGCAGACACCACCATAAAATATCACAATAAAATCAGTATACAACTTCCCAAAACTAATAAAAAGAGGCAACAAAATCGGCCTTCACCATATCGCAGGCTGCTAAAAAATCAAGTCTGTATTAAAAGGTCTTGCATTGCCTCTGACATTCTGCAGCTCCAACTAGCCTCCAAGGAGAATGGAGTTCCATAAGCTGAGATTGCCTCCTTGCCTGCCCTTGATGTTCTGACTTTGGCACACAGAAGATTCCTCCAGGAGGGCATCTCCAGCTGATCTGAAGGGCTGTGGCAGAACAAGCAAGAAGAGGCAGCCTTCAGGATAGACAGGGCTGTGACTTGTGTGGCAGGGCAAGCTGCCTATCACTGTCATTAACAGCAATTGGCTGGGAGGTGACAGCAGTCTTGGAGCAACACAAAAACCAGTAAAGTAGAAGTGACATCACTTGCAGGCACTTCCTTCTTGGAAAGAGGCACAAGATACCAATCAGGGATGGAGGAGAAGAAAGTGAAAGAAAGAGAAAGGAATCTAGGCAAAACCATTATCGACACCAAATTTGGTTACTTTTTGTTGGGCAGAGGAATGCAAAGAGAATAGGAAGGCCTCCTTGAAGATTCAAGGGCTCCTTAGTAATTTCCAGTTATAGTTCTGCTTAGAAAGATTTTCAGCTTGACTTTCACTTCACAGTCTCAAGCATCCATCCCCAAACTTGTCTCCAGGTATTGCTGGGCTACAGTCCCAATCATCCTTGACCACTGGCTATGATGGCTGGCTGGAGAGACGATGGAGGCTGTAGTCCAACAACAAAGGAGGAGTCAAGCTTGGGGAAGGTTGCTCTAAAGGCAGCCATTTCATCTACTCTGTACCCATGTAGACCATCAAGCTAACATGGCAAGAGCTCTTTCTCATCCCAGAGCAGCTCAATCATCTGCATCACCCTGCCAAGTGGTAAGAAAGTTCACCCTCCACATTAAGAGCTTATCCAGACTTCCATTTGCCCTGCCACTTTCCCCTGGGAAAACTCAATCTTTACTGCTGAATCGGAGCAAACGTCCATTGGGTTTTCCATGGATTGACGTTTGCTCCGATTCAGCACTAAAGAGCGGGTTTTCCCGGGGAAAATGGCGAGGAAAATGGAAAACCCGCTCGGACCTGTGCTTTCTAGGTACAGAAAAAACAGAAGTGTGGATGAACTCTAAATGCAGATGTGTGGTAGAACCTGGGTTTCTTAAAGCAAAACTTTTAAGAGCTTTCCCAAGATCATCGTTTCACCAAACGCAACAGCATGCAATTCAAGGCAAAGTTTTCAAATATATACTCCCAATTCCTTCCCCCCAAAATTTGCAAATTCTGAAAGTTTGGTGCATGTGAAGGATGTTTTGCACATCTCACAAAATCAGTATGTCTCATTTATTGTGCACATCATTCTGAAGGGGGTACTTCCGTGTCAGGTTTCCCAAGCACTTCAAAGCAAGCATTTAGTGATGGGGGAAATACATGACTTTCCTGAGACAGCAATCACAAAGCAATGCATGTGCTATGTGGAACAGTTGTGGGGATGTCCCTGTTGGGTATTGTTTGTGGTGCAATTAGTGATGAAAACAACTCCTCCCATTCCACAGAGAGCTATCTTACAGGAATCGCTAGGGATATGCCAAAGAGAGTTGCCTGTGCTATGAACATTTGGGCAGAATCACCCAAGCCCTCCCACCTTTCAGCAGCTCTTAGCCAAGCTTTCATCACTTATCCATGCCATAAAAGCTTCCTTTTTACTGATTTTTAAACAAGATTAGTTCATTTGCTACATATGCTTATTTAGTTAATGTTACCTGCCAACAGAAATTACGGTATAAGACATTAAAAAAGGGATGTTCTAGACATTTCTACCACATTGTAGTGTTCTTTTTTTTTTTAAAAAAAATATATTTTATTCATTGCCATTCATAGCAGGGCTGTGTTTTATATTTTATTGATTCCTATGAAAGGATATGTGTCAAAGCTGATATAGATAAAGTAATTGGATTGAATTGGCTCTTTGTATACAGGATGAAGCTGCTTGAGGGTCTCAGGACAATTATGGGGGAAAGTATACATATGGAAGAGATGCCCAGGATTAACTGAATTGCAATAAATAGGAAATGCTCCAAGACATCACGTGCACACAGCTCCACGTACCAAGTGGGGGGCTCATTTTGTGACTGCAGGAAACATACACAGTGATACCCTGTTGACATAATAAGGAAGTCAAGTGCAAAGCATACATACAAAGTTGCTACCTGGATAGTTTCAAACTGACCGGCTTCTCTTTAATCTGCTACTTTAAAAATTCCCCTCCTTTTCCTGAAAACTGCTCTTTTGTTGACCCCCCCCCTTTTTGGAGAAAAGTTGCAGCACCACCCAGGTATATGTTCGGGATAAGGCATGGGAGCCGCCTCTGGCTCTCATTTGGTCCAGAATTTTGCATCCATTGTTCATGGCTGTCTAGTTTCAGATTAGCTACAGCAGCGACTGGGTGCATTTCTGTGGCTGCAATGCTAAAGTGCTTACTAGGGAGCAGGGCCCATTGATCACAGTGGGATTTATTTCTGAGTTAAACACATGCAAGATTGCACTATGAGGCTCATTATTACTGTTCAAGGAACAGAATTTGCAAGTGTGTCCTCTTGCAACTCTGGAAGAGAACCTCTGGGTAAGAGAGATTCTGAGAAGCACATGATTTCTAGGGAGGGGACCTCTGGGCTTCTTTCTTCTACTACTATTTTTTCTTTCTTTCTAAACTTAGTAGCACCCAATTAGGATTTCTCCTGTTTTAGAAAGCAGTTAGCGTGAGTGAGTGGAATGTCCATGTTGTTTCTTGTGCTATGCCATGCAGCTTGAGCAGATAATCAAAGCCAATTCACAGGCCCCATTAGTGAAGAAAGCCATGGCTGCCAGCCCCCCGGGCACAACTGTCGGGTAATTGTGAGATCAGAGGGAGGAAGATTGGAACAGCTCTTCAGCTGGGGAAAGCCTGTTTAGCAGATTATTTGGGGGGGGGAGAAGAAAGGGAGTGGGCTCTGGAAATAAACAAGGCGAAAATGGATTGGCTAAAAATTAGTGGCAGAGAGGAGGAAGGATGGGGTACAAACAGGAAGGCTGTGAAGAGCAACTTCAGGAGCTAACTGAAAGTTGATTCAACAGCACTGGGACCATCCCTTCCCAGAGTGGGAAGGCCATAGGAAGTTCTTTCATGAACTACATATACTTGGCTTTAAAACGATCTATCCCACCCACCCCATGTGTGTGTGATTCTCATCCTCAGTGTTAGGTAATGAGACTTCTGAAATTTGTATACATTTAAATAAATTAAAGTATGCAAATATGTAATAAGTGTTAAGGCGGCAGTTAATTTACATCTTTCCTGCCATGTAATTAGCTGGAATTTGCATAGCATTTAGATGAACGGAGCATATGCTAAACTGCAGTCTTCTGTTTATTGTACAATATTCTGATGTGAAGGATGCAGTTCAGCTCTTAACAATTCTTAGCATATAATGAGTTGGAGAAGATGAGAGTTGGGAGCAAGAGAAAGAAAGGGAGGGAAATGGAAAATGGACCTTTTGTTGTTTTTACTTACTACTCTCTTTCTGCTCACTTAGAATTTTTTCTGCATTTTTATATTTTTATATAGGTATCTCGTACAATGAAGGCCAGAAACTGTCATATGTTTAAAAATAAATCTGAGTTTTAGAATTGTACCTGCAACCCAAGAACCACATAAAATGACATCGGAGGCAATGGATGCCTCTATTATCATACCAATTTCAACTGTCTCTCGTTTAATTTCTAAAATGCATGCTTCAGGTTAATTAAGATGAGGTCCATTACGCACAATACCTGTAAACCACTAACCTATTTTGCAGGTATTGTGTGTAGCCGACCTCATCTTAATTTGCCTAAAGCATGCGTTTTAGAAATTCAGACAGGAGACAGTTGAAAGTGATATGATAATAGAGGCATCGTTGCCTCTGGTGTGTACTCTCATCCCGCTAATATGTCTCATGAAAAAAGGTTTTGCAGGTTTTTGGATTTCCTCAAAAAATCTTGACAGTGACACACAAGAAGTGTGTGCACACATGATCAGGACAAAATAATAATAATAATAATAATAATAATAATAATAATAATAATAATAATAATAATAATAATAATTATTATTATTATTATTATTATTATTATTATTATTATTATTATTATTATTTATACCCCGCCTCCCCAGCCAAGGCCAGGCTCAGGGTGGCTAACAAGCAATAGTAGTAGTAGTAGTAGTAGTAGTAGTAGTAGTAGTAATAATAATAATAATAATAATAATAATAATTAATAAATAAATAAATAAATAAATAAATACAATATGCCTGTATCACACTTGTTGGCTGTGTACACATTATGCATTTAAAGTACATGACTTCTCCCAAATAATCATGGAAACTATTGTTTGTTAAGGGTGCTAGTAATTATAGGTCATGACAGTTCCCAGGATTCCTTGAGTGAAAGTCATGTGCTTTGAATTGTATGGTGTGTTTGCAGCCTTATGATCTAACCATGCCTTTATCTGAAAAATGTACATTACTGGAAATCCAACCCACCCCCCTCAGACTTCCACTGGTGTACTACTCTCAACACTTGTTCGCATAATATCCATAATGTCTGGACAAGGTCCCATGGTTGTAAACATTCTGCTTCAACATTTCTGACTGGAACACATCCAGCTTCAATTTTCCACCTTGGAAACTTGCACAGGCAAAAGGCTCCTGGGTTATTATACCTCTGCTGCCCAGGATAAAACAACCTCGCTGCCTTGTTTGCTTGCCTGAGAAATGCAGTAAGAGGCTCTCAGGACTCAAGAGTGCATCTCAAGCCTCGGAACTAGACATACCGTATTTTTTGCACCATAACACTCACTTTTTTCCTCCTAGAAAGTAAGGAGAAATGTCTGTGCGTGTTATGGAGGGAATGCCTACGGGTGCCATGCCTATGGATTTTCCTCCTCTAAAAACTGCGTGCGTGTTATGGTCGGGTGCGTGTTATAGAGCGAAAAATACGGGTAAGTCAGAATTCTTCTTCTTAAGCTAGGGGGGGGGGAGTGTCTCCCTAAAGAGGGTATGCTGCATATTTGGATTGCTTTTCTCACTAATGGGGGGAAAGGGAGCAGATCATCCCCTCTACTTCTTGCTTGTTTGGCACAGTGGGAACCAGAGAGAACATGGCATGCAGAGATTTTGTTTGTTTCAACTGCACGAGCAGCTGAACTATGGCTGAAGAACAATTTGAAACTTTAGGGCGGTTTGAAAGAAAACGACCCATGTCATTTCATTCATCACTTTCATTTCTGTATCAATGGCAAAAGCTACAACCAAGAGTGCTAGCGGAAGGAAGAGGTAGTAGCAAGAGGGGTAGAGGAAGCAAAGAAGGGTGGCAACTACAGATGCCTGGTTCACAGAGCGCCAACATGCAAAGCCACAGACCAAGAGTGTAGGAGGGAACAAAGGAATTCCCTGGTAAAGAGAGATCTGGGTGGGAAGCAGGCACTTGGTTGCACTACAGCTCCCATCAGCCTCAGCCAGCACAGCCAATGGTCAGGGATGAGGGGAGGTGTAGTCCAACGGCATCAGGAGAGCCACAGGTTTCCCAACCCTGGACGACAGAGATTTGGAGTGGAAGGAGATTAATACTGAGAATGCAGTAGAATGCAGTTCTTAGGTTCAGGTTATTTTGGCAGCTCCATGGCTAGTGGGCAGCAGAAAAGGCTTCTCTGCCCTCCTGGAACAACTGACAGTCCCAATAAGGTTAAAAGAGCTAAAATCCATGCAAGCAGGGTATTATAATGAACAGTCTCCTTGTTCAACAACAGAACACCCTCTGTTATCATGGTGACCTGCTTCAGACTGCCTGGCATGCTTTATTGTTTATACCCCCAACTGTAAAGCCTTGCTTCTTGGTTTAGAGCCCCGCTGGTCCGCAGGACAGAAGATCATAGAATCGCAGAATTGGAAGGTATCATGAGGATCATCTGCCTAACTGCACTACTGTTGAAAGCCTTCAGCAAGCAACTCTCCCTAATCTAAGGAAACCTCATACAGTGGTACCTCGGGTTAAGAACATAATTCATTCTGGAGGTCCATTCTTAACCTGAAACTGTTCTTAACCTGAAGCACCACTTTAGCTAATGGGGCCTCCTGCCGCCGCCGTGTGATTTCTGTTCTTATCCTGATGCAAAGTTCTTAACCCGAGGTACTATATTTCTGGGTTAGTGGAGTCTGTAACCTGAAGCATCTGTAACCCGAGGTACCACTGTACTTAAAAATAAATAAATCCTGGAGCCAGCTCCTGGAGTTTCTACAGGGTGCAATGTGATTCAGGCCAGCTTTACTAAAAAACAAACAAACCCAAAAGCAATTGTTACACTTCCTTTTTTATTATTATTAATCTGGTCTGGCCTTGGGCCTTCCTGGCTTATCCTCCCGTCTCTTTCACTGGTTATGTTGTGCTCACAAGGATGACCTGCTAATTTATGTCTGAATTCCTCCTTGTGTCCTGGTTTATGTCAGCCCCGGCTCTCCCTTCCCCTCCTCCTGCGCGCAGCAACGTGGCAGGCGACTCTTCCCAGCTGTTACAGGTGGACACAAGCACACAAGTTGTTTCATTATGCTAGTAAAGATTCATCAGCTCCTCCACCATTTTACCTCTTTGGCCTTCACCTTCGGGGGGATGTGTGTCGTCATTTAAGGTCGATTCTGCAAGCACGCCATGATCAATTGCCATGTGGCAACAGCACGAGCTACCCATCCCAGCAGAGCGGCTTGCCAATTTATCTGTATTAACGCTAATCTGAATGTAGCAGTCCTAGGACCAGGACTGGGGAGGAAAACTACTTGTCAGCTAGACAGGATCAAACATAGGTGGTGCTGCCCCCAGATCTCTGCTATCCCAGAGATGATAAACAATAGAAAATAAACTCATCAATTCCTGACCAAAAAAAGAGAGAAGGAGGGGGTGTTTCTATACAGAGAAGCTGCAAAGACATCTGCAAATGTGACATGTAGGGTGGCAGTGTTAACCCCACCATGTGGGAATGCTTGTAGACGACCGCAGCGCTTGGCAACAATCAGTCAGGTCATGCATCCACGGCAGTGACCGTGGGAGGAAGGACCACTGGGAGGAGCAAAGAGAGAAGAAACACCATGGTGCATGTGCAGCAGCACAACCAGACACCTTCATCTGCCCCAGCTGCAACAAAATACGTCTCTCCCTTGTTGTTATTGTTTAGTCGTGTCCGACTCTTCATGACCCCATGGACCAGAGCACTCCTGTCTTCTACTACCTCCCGCAGTTTGGTCAAACTCATTCTGGTAGCTTGGAGGACACTGTCCAACCATCTCGTCCTCTGTCGCCCCCTTCTCCTTGTGCCCTCAATCTTTCCCAACATCAGGGGCTTTTCCAGGGAGTCTTCTCTTCTCATGAGGTGGTCAAAGTATTGGAGCCTCAGCTTCACAATCTGTCCTTCCAGTGAGCACTCAGGGCTGATTTCCCTAAGAATGGATAGGTTTGATCTTCTTACAGTCCATGGGACTCTCAAGAGTCTCCTCCAGCACCATAATTCAAAAGCATCAATTCTTCAGCGACCAGCCTTCTTTATGGTCCAGCTCTCACTTCCATACATCACTACTGGGAAAACCATAGCTTTAACTATACGGGCCTTTGTTGGCAAGGTGATGTCTCTGCTTTTTTAACTAGACATTTAGCCCCCATGCTTGAGGGTCTCCAACCCCGGATTCAGCAGAGATTCCCACTTGTTTCAAGGAGAGCAATTGTCTGGTGGAGCTCAAATTCTATTTCTAAATAAAGTCCTGGGACTGCTGAACTATTCTCTTGGCTGCTTTAATTGTTATCCTGTTTCACATTCTTGGTACAGATGATAAATGTGGACCACATCTCCCCCCCCCCCTGTCTACACTGTGCCTCGGTTTCCAGCCTCAAACTCACTGCTCCCTCCCTGCTTCTAGCCATTGGTTGATATGACTTGTTTCCGCTGCCCCTCCACGTGGGTGTGCTGGTCCCGGGGGCTAACCGAGAGGCAAGGTCCGAGTCCAGTCCAAGGTCGAAGGTGCAATATGAAGGCAGTCCATAGAAGTTGAAGCTGGGTGCAGGGCAGGGTGTCGGGTGAGGTCAGGAGCTCCGGAAGGGAAGCAGGTCAGGGATCAGGCTGGAACTGACAACCAACGATGTTGCTCCCGCAACTTGGGACTGGGGTTGGCTGGCTTTTATCTCCCCAGAGGCATAGGGCGGCCCTGATCCTCCGGTGACTCACCTCTCCTGGCCTGAAGGCGAGCATTCCTCCTGCGGGAACTTAGTTCGCTCCCCTTCTCTGCCCTGAGCCTCTGCAGCTCAGGAGAGGCTGGAGGGTTGCCAGACCCAGAGACAACCTCAGCTTCCTCTGATGGGGCTGAGAGTGGAGCACCTGCAGGCAATGGGTCCTCCATCACCTCAGGAGCCAGAGCAAACTCAGCTGGCACCTGCACCTGAGGATCCAGCACAGGTGAGGACCCTTCAGGCTCAGCTGGTTCTGGAGGCAGGGAATCCTGTGCAGGCTGGGATTCCTCAGATTCAGCATCCGAATCTGATTCCCAGGCCATCACACTGGGTTTCTGAGGCCTGGCATGGCTTACGCTTCAGCCTGTCAGGGAGCTCCAGCCTCTGTTTGTCAGTGCCACCCACCACTCCCCTCCTCCCTCATATGCTGCTGCCCTCGCTGCTGCAAATGACACACCAGAGTGATTCCATTAGCTTCTCCCAGAAAAATTGGCAAAGGAGAAGTCAGATTTCATGGTCCTTTAATTAACCCCAGGCAGGGATGAAATGAAGGCCGCAGAGAGGGCAAATGGCTTCTGACTCGATGCGGTGCCTCGCTAGAAAGAGCATGCGGTGTATCTGGAGCCGAAAGGCTCAAATGATGGAGGAGTATCTAAGCCAATTTTGGGTTGTGTGTGTGTGTGGTTCCTGAAAAATGGAAACTGGAAGACAGTAGAAGAGGGAGGGATAGAGTACAACTCTTTCTGTTTTCTCCCCCTACCCAATATTTTCTCTTTGGCTAAGTCTGCAATTTCTGTCATTTCTGTCAGCAGTAACCCACTGTAATTAAGGGAGCAAATAAAACATGCACCAATTAGCGGTGCAGCCAGCACTGTAATGGAGCCACTTCTCAGTGAGGCACGGCCTACTCTCCGACACACATACATAGCAATACTGACTTGAGTACCAGACAGTCACTACGTGATGGAACAGAGCCACTTCTTGGGTACGTTGTGGGAGATGCTTAAACACATAAGCAACCAGGGTTAGCCGCACAGGGAAACGGTGAAAAAGTGGGAAGACAGCTTTATGTATGTCTCGGGCATATGTCTGACTGGCTGGTTACTTCTTTCCTATTCAGGCAGGTGTATTTTTTGGCTCAATTTGTCCCCGGGACAGAGTGGTCCTGTAACTGTTGTGCCACCGGATATGTTAGAGTCTGGGCTGGTGAAAAGCAACAAGTCCAAACAGAAAGTAAGCAGCCCGACAAGAAACCATCACATTTACAAACATGGAATGGCAATGTCAAACCCTCCCGCTGGTTGCCACCTGAACGTTTTAGTGAGTTACTACATTTATACTATGATCTTCTCAAGTGGGTCGGACTGGTCTCTTGGCAGTCTCCCATCCAGATGTCTTGCAGGGCCAGGGCCAGACTCCAAGTGTCTCCAGGGACAGTCCCAGATTTACAGAAGCCACCCCAGTTTTCTGATTTGTTCCCAGAATGTCCCATTTTTCATTAGAATGTCCCTATTTTCATCAGAGTAATTTTGGAGGGTATGGTAGGATGTCCCTATTTTCATTGGAGGGTATGCACTTATGTGCCCCCTGAGCCAAGGAGATACGTAACTATGCAACTTTTAGAAGACATCTGAAGGCAGCCCTGTATAAGGAAGTTTTTTAATGCTTTATTTTGTTTTTATATATGTTGGAAGCCAACCAGAGTGGCTGGGGCGACCCAGTCAGACGGGCAGGATGAAGATGATGATGATGATGGTGATACCAATAATAGAACAGGACGTCTCTATTTTCATTGGAGAAATGTTGGAGGGTATTTGCTTTAGTACATCATGCACTTTTAGAACAGGTATGGGGAACCTGCAGCCCTTAAGGTGTTGCTGGCCTCTAGCTCCCATCATCCTTGACTGTTGGTCATGATGGCTGGGGCTACACAACACTTAGAGGTTCCCCATTCTGCCATGATTATCAATCCCTTGTAGTGTAGGAATATAGGAAGCAGCCTTAAACCGGGCTAGACCATTGGTCCATAGCACAATATTTACTCTGATTAAAAACAACTCACCAGGGTTTCAGGCATTCCCACCCCGCTGGGCATTGAACCTGGGACCTTCTGCATACAAAGCAGATGTTCTAACCACTGGCCTACAGTTCTCCTTCTTGGTTTAGAAGTGACTAACTGGGATAAGTAAGTAGCTCCCCTTCAGTGATCAAATTATATACTAGTCTGGCAACGTTATGCTTCAAAAGACACAGCAGACAGGAATAAAGGCATTTCAGTTAGTTGGGGCTGCTATTATGGACTTTGTTGAATGACTAGGAACACATTTGGTTTGCCCCATCAAACCCCACACAGATGGTAAGGTATAATAGGTACAATTCCATGGTGCATCGGTTCATGAAGATGCTTTCCAATCAGCAGTGGCTAGGACTGGTTCAGAACAAACAACGCATACATACACCAACGTCTTGAGAGGATGAAAGACCCATCAGATGCATTTAGTGCTACTGTGCTCCATCAGTGTGAGCTCTGATCCCTGGTGGGGAGAGATCCAGCTGGGGTGGGAAGGAGCTGCCATGGTATGAACCTTCCCAAATGGCTTGTAATGCGGTTTGTGCAACTTCTAATTTGATTTCAGAACAGCTAAGGTTATTCTTGTCTCTGTGAAGTGCCAGTGCCATCTGCTCTGTGTTCAAGGTAGAGAAGAAGCACAGATGCAGGAGAAAAGTGTTCCTTAATTTCTCTATTGATCATGCAATTGTTAGGCCACGGCAGAGCCTTTGGAGTTAGCTGTTTCAATGCTCCCTGCTCTTCAGTGCCATCTGCTATATCCCACAAAACAAACCTCAGGCCAGAGAGCTGTAATGTTTGGAAAACCTTTCCTGCGGACTGGGACTTTCTTCTTCTCACAACAGCAGCGGGGAACTGGTGGATCTCCAGCTGTTGCTGGACTACAACTCCCATCATCCCTAACTATTGCCCCTGATGACTGGGGCTGATGGGAGTCGTAGTCCAACAACGTCTGGAAGGCCACAAGTTCCCGAGATATGCCTTCTGAGAGTGGTTTTACAGTCAACCCAGGAAATTATGGGAATAGGGGTCTCCTAACAACTTTCAGCACCCCTAACAAATTACAGTTCCCAGGGTTCTTTGGAGAAAGCCATTGCTGTTAAAGGAGTATACGTAATAGTGCTTTAAAGGTCTTCTCGGTAGTGGTACCCACCCTGTGGAACACCCTCCATCAGATGTCAAGGAAATAAACATCTATCTGACTTTTAGAAGACATGTGGAGGCAGCCCTGTTTAGAGAAGTTTTTAATGTTTGCCGTTTTATTGTGTTTCTAATACAGTGGTACCTCGGGTTACATATGCTTCAGGTTACATACGCTTCAGGTTACAGACTCCGCTAACCCAGAAATATTACCTCAGGTTAAGAACTTTGCTTCAGGGTGAGAACAGAAATCGTGCTCCTGCGGCGCAGCGGCAGCAGGAGGCCCCATTAGCTAAAGTGGTGCTTCAGGTTAAGAACAGTTTCAGGTTAAGTACGGACCTCCGGAACGAATTAAGTACTTAACCTGAGGTACCACTGTATTCTGTTGGGAGCTGCCCAGTCAGATGGGCGACATACAAATAATAAAATTATTCTTATCATTATTAAGGTATGGAATCAGGACCAAAGCACAGGCAAACGGCAAGCTGTGAAGCAGGACTGAGAAGCAAGATAACCCATGTTATCTTGAGACAGAGAGCCCCTTACACTTCTGCCTGCCCAGAGGGATCCAACAGTCATTATGGGTTGGTGGAGTCAGTCTAGAACCTGAAGATACTTCACTGAGAAGCTGCCACCTGCAGTTCAGTGATTCACCACACAGGGCAGCCACACATAGACCCAGCAATTCCCAACAGCCACAGTCTCTTGGCGATGCAACAACGCAACCAAGGTGACAGTTTTCTATTTACACATGAGAGCTCACTGGGTAGTGACAGGCAGCTACCTTTGGGAAACACTCTTGAAAGGCCAGCTGCATTCTGGCCTTTGCTACACGCACAGGCCGGGCTACCATTCAGACGACCTTTGTTGGTGCCAGAAGCTGTGACCTCAGCATGCCTCGCATGGTCAGCTGCCACTCTCCAGCCCAGAACTGGCTGCATTTCAGCCACGCTGCTGAGTGCACAGACACAGGCTAAACGGTAAAGGCTCATTATCCCTTCACAGCTGTTCCCTTCACTTGCACAACAAGGGCTGCTGCCGGAGGCAGCCACTCTGCTCATGCTTGGGAAAACCAAACTAGAAAATCTGCTAAGGAGGGGAGGGGGAGTTTCCTAGGTAGAAGATGTAACCTGGGCAGGCTGCATTTCAGCTGGGGGGCGGGGGCAAGAGCGTAGTCTTAAAGGGCAAAAGCTACAGCGGCAGGGAAGAAAGCAACTAGAGAAGAAGGTATAGAGGGTTTTAAAACAGGGGCAGTTCGGGAGAGAAGGAAACTTGCATGCAAGGTATAAAAGATACGTAAGATGAACTGAAGTGATAGATGGAAATGGAAGCCCTATTAATGTGGTGCAGTGGTACCTCGGGTTAAGAACTTAATTCGTTCTGGAGGTCTGTTCTTAACCTGAAACTGTTCTTAACCTGAAGCACCACTTTAGCTAATGGGGCCTCCTGCTGCCGCTTCGCCAACAGAACACGGTTTCTGTTCTTATCCTGAAGCACAGTTCTTAACCCGAGGTACTATTTCTGGGTTAGCTGAATCTGTAACCTGAAGTGTCTGTAACCCGAGGTACCACTGTATTTGTCAATAAGTCATTTCTACGCTGACTGCAGAGCAAGCCCGTGCTTCCCCTGTTTTTCTGCTTGCAGAAATCCCACTGCGTGCATTTAAAGGATTCTGCCTGATGGATTGTGCTCCCAATCCAGACTGGGGTCCACTAAAAATCATTGTAGCTTCCTACCAAAAACCACTCGGCCACACCTGCTTTTTGCCTCCACAGATGCTGCTTGCAACAAAGAAACAAGACAGCAGCCAGAGAGGGGAATTTGTTTTCCAGCAGGAAAAGGGCACAGGGGCCCTTGATCCAGATCAGAAGCCAGGTGTGTATGTACCTGTGTTCCAAATTGGGAACTAACAGCTGCTTCTTGACCATAATTTAAGCACACTTTTAAAAAAATAGCATGAATAAAAGTGCAGTTTGGCCCTGAGAGAGGGGAAACAGACTGAGACATGCTGAATAAACAAGTGAAACAATGAATGGTTTCCAGTACGCTTCCGAGCACAATTCAAAGTGTTGGTGCTGACCTTCAAAGCCCTAAACGGCCTCAGTCCTGTATACCTGAAGGAGCATCTCCACCCCCATTGTTCAGCCCGGACACTGAGATCCAGCGCCGAGGGCCTTCTGGCGGTTCCCTCATTGTGAGAAGTGAGGTTACAGGGAACCAGGCCAGGGCCATCTCGGTAGTGGTGCCCGCCCTGTGGAACGCCCTCCCTTCAAATGTGAAGGAAATAAGCAGCTATCTTATGTTTATAAGACATCTGAAGGCAGCCCTGTTTAGGGAAGTTTTTAATATTTAATGCTGTGTTGTTTTTAACACTCGATTGGAAGCCACCCAGAGTGGCTGTGGAAACTCAGCCAGATGAGCGGGGTATAAATAATAAACTATTATTATTATTATGGAAGCACAGGTTGCCTAACTCACGCACTCCCAGGCATGTGCTCACTGCTAAGAGGGATGCTAATGTTGCACATCCACTTCTTGTGTTGCCTTTCCAACTCTTCTCCTTTTGCCCCCTTCTGTCAAAAATCTACAGATTGCAGGCTCTTCAGGGCAGAGCCCCTGTTTTCCCTCTCACTGACAGTGCTACATACATAAAAGGCGCTCCTCCCTCCTCGGTGCTAAGCAGACACAATAGTGAGGTGTAGTCGGGGTAAGGAAAATAATCAGTTTCCTTATTAGCCACATTTGTCCCTATCCAGCTCTTCTGGCTCTGGACTCCTTCTGGACATTAGGTGCATGGGAGGCTCACATTTGGTGCTAAGTTTACCTGTCTGCTCCCTTATCACCCCAGCCAATAACTCCTCCAGACATCTGAGTGGTCAGCGATACTGCATGTGGAGTACAGAATGGGGTCCACCTCGCTGGCAGCCTTAATGGTAACTGACGATGTCATTATTCAGTTGGAGCAAGGGATGGAGGATGATTGACATTTTGTCAGGAGGGAACTTGGGTGACTCGGCCGTGATTGATGGGCTGGGTGTATCAACAGGCCATTTCCAATTCACTTCTTGCAATCAACGGCTGCCCAGGAGAAGAGTAATTCATTCCCCTCTAACCCCCCCCCTCCCCAACAATCTGCCGCTTCCCTTCCAGCATCAGAAAATATCCAAGTGACACAGACACTGTCGCCTACAAATCATTCCTGGCTCACACATCGGAGAGGGGAGAGATGTTGATCTGAATGCTGTTGCTCCCACAGGCCCTTGGAGCATTGGAGTCACCTGAGAGCACATTTTGGGGGAAATGCTCTTAGGATGCTAGGCACAGACACTCCATCTTCAAGTCCAGGCACACAAGGGCAGCCCTGAGGTCCAAGCCAAAACTCATTGAGATGCTTTTCACTGGGGGAGACAGAATTCCTTAAGACCCACACTTTGTTCAGACCAGAGGAGTGCTTCAAGCCTGGTCTGGCAAGTGATGGGGATTGGTCATGGGCACAGAAGTGGCTTCATGGTCCTCACGACTGACTACTTATTGTGGTCATGGGGCATCCAGGTGAAAAGGTGCTTCTCACTCTCCCAGTCATGCACTGGGAGGTACAGGAAGTGATCTTCGGGTCAAGCTGCAGGACCGCCACCCAACCATTACCTCCCCCCCCCCTCCAGCCAGTTTAAGGTTGTGGTCATGGCGAACCTACATTCAAATCCCTGCTCAGCCAAGAAACTCACTGAATAGCCCCTGGCAAGTCACACGTCAGAGTCACCAACCCTACAAGGTGGTTATGGAGGACAAAATATGTGTCTGTTAACTCACATACGCTAACCTGAATTTGTTGTGGAGTGGAATTAATGCATTTGTCATATTAGCACCAATCTCTTGGCGTTCCCATGGCATTTTGCCCAACCTTCAAACCTTTCTCCTTCTCTTCTTTTACCCTCCAACTCTCATCCTACCCTTCAACTAGCATCACTCCCTTTTGAAGCTTCCTTCTCCCACCCACCCCCCCCAGTCTCCTGTCCCTTCACAACCTGACTGATCATTCCATTTAACCACCAGATTTTCACAACATCTCCTGCTTTTCTCTACCTACCTGCCTGTTCAATCCCTCCATTTCCTGTGGGTGGCAGCAGCCACACAGGCCTCCCACTTCGCAATTCATTGTCGCCGCCACCACCTCACCAACCTCAGCTCCTTCTCATTCCAAATCCATTCACAAAACTGTAGAATGGAGGGCGGCATAAACAGCAAAGGCTATCTATCCCATGCCTTTCACAAAGGAAGGACTCCTTGGTTGCTGAAACATCAACAGAAGCTTGGCCAAAGCTGAAAGCAAGGTGAAGGCATATCAATGTGTGGTTTAAAGTAAGGAAGGGAGCAGTAAACAATCCAGTGACCACCTGCATCCCTACTCAATAGGTGGGATTTGTTGTTGTTGTTTAGTCGTTTAGTCGTGTCCGACTCTTCGTGACCCCATGGACCAGAGCACACCAGGCACTCCTGTCCTCCACTGCCTCCCGCAGTTTGATCAAACTCATGCTGGTAGCTTCAAGAACACCATCCAACCATCTCATTCTCTGTCGTCCCCTTCTCCTTGTGCCCTCCATCTTTCCCAACATCAGGGTCTTTTCCAGGGAGTCTTCTCTTCTCATGAGGTGGCCAAAGTATTGGAGCCTCAGCTTCACGATCTGTCCTTCCAGTGAGCGCTCAGGGCTGATTTCCTTCAGAATGGAGAGGTTTGATCTCCTTGCAGTCCATGGGACTCTCAAGAGTCTCCTCCAGCACTTCCCTTTTTGTTATTGTTAAATGCAGCTGGCTTTACTTCAACCCAAGTCTTAGATCAGGGTGGCCATAGTGGTGCCCTTTGGATGTTGATGGACCATACCTCCCATCATCCCTGACCATTTGCCCTGCTGGATGGGGCTGTGGGAGCTACGGGAAGAGGGCACTATATTGGCTATCCTTGTCTTAAGCATAGACCTTTTCCATATGCGCCCAAGGAACTCCCCAGACTCAGAAGCATAAGTAAGGTTTTCTTTAGTATAGGAAGTAGCTGCAAGCCATATAATGTCAGGATCGTCTGGTGATTGCTTTATGTTGTGCGAGGCTGATCTTGCTTTTATATGGATCCTTGAAAACAACACTGTGTGTTCATTGTCCATGTACATTCCTGGTATAGTGGTACCTCAGGTTACAGACGCTTCAGGTTACAGACTCCGCTAACCCAGAAATAGTACCTCAGGCTAAGAACTTTGCTTCAGGATGAGAACAGAAATCATGCAGTGGCGGCGTGGGAGGCCCCACTAGCTAAAGTGGTACCTCAGGTTAAGAACAGTTTCAGGTTAAGAAGGGACCTCCAGAACAAATTAAGTTCTTAACCTGAGATACCACTGTATTTGACTCATGCCTTCCTGTTCCAGAATGTGAACACTTGTCTTGTTGTGCCCTAAATGTGTCAGCCTCATCTTTCCAAATTCTCCCAGGACCTGAATATGCTTTGGCTGCTGCTCTTGGGAGCAGATTGTGCAAGGATTGTACCCGCTTGTGCCAAGTATATGGCCAGTGCCAAGTTGGACTGAGATGCCAGAATGAAGAAAAAATCTGCGGTGTATGAAAAAAAGCATAGGGAACTCACAGAGACAGAAATGCATGCAAGTGTGCAGACACGCACATCCGAGTGTTCATGCTTTTGCCTGAAATGCTCGCTGATCTACCAGGCATGCCTTGTAAGTGAGCACAGAGTCAACAAAAATTCAGATATACATACCTCTGTATTATTCTCTCTGCATCCAAGCATAGTTCAGTAAGTGTTCTACCTTGCACAACACTAACACAAGCAGGAATATACACCTGCCCTCACCAGCACACACCACATGGGTCTACTTCCAAGCCTGAACCCCAACTCTCACCACTGCATGCATCTGTGTCAGGAGCCCGCTATCTCTGCCACGCTTTCCAATTGGTGGTGGCTCAGACTGGCCCCCACCATCAAAGGTTGCTCATTCTAAATCCTTTCTTTGCCCATCTGCTGTGGCTGTTTACACTCTGCTTGCTAATTAGAGACTAATTAGTGAGTGCAGAAATTCATCACTTTCCAAACACACATAGTGGTGGGGAGAAGCCAGCGGCAATGCCAGCAACATCTGTTCTGCAGCTTACAGCCAGGGTGGTCCAGCAAATGTGTCCAGGATAGGCCGGTGTCCAGTTTTTTTGGCCAGGCACAGCGAACATTCAAGGGCACTCTTCACTAGGGATGGGCAAATATCTCGATTTTGGTTTCTACTCTTTCCAGATATGAAGTTCATTTCTCCAACATCCATTCACCAATTCTTTTTTGCTTTGTTTTTTGTTTCGAAAGACGCCCTCATGAAAATTCATCAAGTGTTGTGGTGTGAATTTATTTTCTTTCTTTTTCTTTTTGTTATGCTGCCCAATACACACATTTTTGCAAGGAATTCCCCCATATATTTCATATGCTATTTAATCTAATAAATGCATCTTTATGTGCACTTTGCCTCGTATAGGCATTTCTGTACACATTACTTGGTGGAGAACTAACTGAAAAATTCAGAGAAATGTGCGTTTGAAAGGATAAATGCATTTTGGTGCATGTATTGTTTCAGGAAGTGCGAATTAGGTACATTTGCCAGTATTTTTCTCCCACTCCTACTTCAACTCACCTACAATTGTGATGTGGATCACAACTACTACACAACCCCCTGATTGCACTGCCTTGGGTTTGAATTCCACTCCGCATTAATTCACCTAAATCCTGCCTGTCCTGTTGCTTCCTTGACACCTTTCAGTCTCACGTCCAACAGCCCTGCTGGTATTACAACCCAAGCTCCCCAACCCTTCTGCCGCCATTCAGATCCCTTATTTTTTATGATTCATACAGGAACTTCACACACTGCAGGAAGATGACTGCTCTTTGCCAACAAGACACCTTGGGCTCTTCAACCCAATCCTTCAATCTGCCCAAATCTCCTTTGGCAAGCTAGAACCCCTGAAGTGCCTCGGAAACCTTCTTGTGGCGGAAAAGCCAAGCTGACTTTTCCATTATAATAAGGCACTGAGGCCCAACAAAATTCAGATTCATGGTAAGTCCCTTTGTATGTCCAGAACTGTAGCAGGTATAACCAGTTACACACACATACATATAAGCACACATTTACACAAATAACCATTTTTGGACCACACCAATTTTGACAGCAGCAGAAAAAGCTATTGGGGTGTATCCAAAGTAGTGCTGAGTAACCCATCTTATTAACACAAGGATTTCTGCTTGAGCAACCTGACTTCCTTCCACTGTGCCCCCCACCCAGAATCTGTTCTAGGGTTCCCCCAACCCTCTGGAGCAGATCTGGGGAGGACAGTGGGAGGAGGAGAAGTCCCACTGCACAAATGGAAAGTCCAATACTGATGGGATACATTAGTTGGATTTTTTTTTTAAGTAGCCACAGTGCTGGGGTGGGCAGCAGTGTATCGATAATTTGAGTGGAGAGGGGTCAGTAATGCCCATCTTCAGCAGATCTGCATGGAAGAGTGGGGGCTTTGTCTTTCTGCCCATTTGCATGCGTGCAAGAATGAGCGTGGGTATTTCTGCCCATTTGCATGCATGCAAGAATGAGCCACAATCACTTTTGGCCACACACAAGCAAACACTGAAGGATTGGCCAACTATGAATGTAGCCACCGCCTGTCCTCGACAAGACTGAATGACATTCCATTTATTATTGGGTCTTATGCTTATTTATGATGTCAACCCTGCAAATAAACCCATGGGAATCACTAGTCCAGAAAAACATTTAATAGCCTACCTACCCACTTGAAACACTTCTTGCACATTGATGACTCACAAGACAAAGCAAACCAGCTCCCTTCCGATTTATAAGATGTGTCTTTGTGTGGATCAGGCAAGAGGCTGTTTACAAGCATTTATTACAATTTTTTTAAAAACATAATAAAAATGCTTATTGTTTAATTGCAGGAAACCACCCTGATTTCAAGAAGAGGGCAGGCTAGAAATACTTAAGATGAGTGCACCCATTTCAAAACTCTGGTCTCACCTCTGTCCACATGTTTGCAAAAGGACGGGTGTATGAAAAACATTCTCTGCCCTTGTCCCCCCCCCCCCGACAGCTTGTTCATTGCTGGGGATGCTGTTCAAAACAAAACCCCACCCTTGATGAGACTCCCCTGCTTGAAGGCCGTCTCCAGATCAAACTGTCTGAGACATGAAGATGCTAAGAGGATTTTGGACTGGATGTGGGTGAGCATTGTGGGGGAAACAGAATGTGGTGGGTGGGGAGGAAGAATTGAGATAATCACCTCCCTCCTATCTTGTCCCTGCTGGCCTTTTAATACTAGAAGGGGCTAATCCCTCCTAATGGGATCAAACTCTTTGCCACTTTATTTACATAACGGACATTCAGTGTGCGGCCCCATGCATTAGGGAAAGGGGGCAGGCGGTGAATCATTATATAGGGCAGGAGAGCATTGGGATAGCCCAAGGATGACTCTGATAATGGGTAAATGGAACCTAATGCCACCTATAATGAGTCAGGGGAGGGAGGGAGCGAGCATGAGCGACTGTCTCCACCGCTCCCAATAAATCCCTTTGTACAGAGGGACAGTGGTTTTTCCTAAGCCTGCAAAATTGACGCGGATTCCCCGCCAGGCAGCCAAATGGACAAGGCTGCTAACAAGGCAGATAAAGCAGGAGTCCATCAAAAGGGGATTAGAAATCCGTACGTTCCACCGTGTACCAAACATACCCATCAGTCACATACCTCCCCCCCCAAAGAAAAAACTGGCTCGACGTTAGAAAGATGTCACATTTAAGGCTAGGCCCTATTCATGCCAGTGGGACAGAGGAGAGGCCAATGAGAATGGGCGTTGCTGAAACTTTGGGTTTCGCAGCGGTTTGGACACGGAAGGAATGAGACAATTGTTAAGAGAAAGATGGTGGGAGGAGAACACCAGCTATAGAGGAACACAGGAGGTTGCCTTACACCAAGTCACACCACAGGCTCAGCATTGTCCACAATGACAGCAGGGGATCTCCTGAGTTTGGGCAGGGAGGTCTTGCCTGGAGATGCAGCAGAGTTTCTGTGCACAAAGCCAGATTATCTACCACCCAGCTGCGTCCCTTCCCCTATATGGAATCTCTGGAAAGAAATGATTGGAGGGAGGAGGAAACTTAAGAAACGGGGACGCCAAATAGATGGGTAACTCTCTCATGGTGTCAGGAATGAGCCTGCTCCTAGTGTAACTTTACAGCCTGCTGAAGAATAGAGAGAGTTAGATATGATACAGGCAGAACAGCAGTCAGTACACAGGGCAACTCCCCTGCCCCTTGGAATGCTGGCTGCCGAGGAAATGACTGAGAGTGGGCTGGAACCCAGCCAAAGCTCTCAGGAAGTTCAGACAGGCACGAACAGGAAGGGAGACAGTTTGCCAGAGCAAGAAGAGACGGGAACTAATCCAATCAGTCCAAGGAGTCAACGAATGAGAGGGTTGCTAGATAGGAAGCAAGACGTAAGGGGCGAAAGTTCAGTATCTTCTGGAGATGCTGGAAGAAGTCTTCAGAAGGGTCATCTTGAGTAATGATGCCGGAGGCTTTGTCTGAGCCGTCCGGAGCTATCTGTTTGTTTTTGCAATAAATCCTCCTTTTTAATTACCTATGCTTACTGTGTTATCAAGCTGGGAACCTGGGCTCCTGACACATGGGATATTTCTGCACTCTATGATACATAAGAACCTAAGAAGAGACTGCTGGACCATGCCAATGGCCCATGTGGTTCAGCATCCTGTTCTCCCAGTGGCCAGCCAGATGGATACCCTTAAGCAGGATTTGAGCCCAAGAGCCCTCTCCCCGCCTGTGGTTTCCAGCAACTGGTACCGGGAAGCATTATTGCCTCTAACTGTAGAAGCAGAGCACAGCCATCATGGCTAGTAGTCATCGATAGCCCTCTGCTTCCATGAATTTGTCTAATCCTCTTTTAAAGCCATGAAGGTTGGTGGCCATTGCTTACCTCCTTTCTGCTTGAAGGAAGACTTTCTTTGATCTGTCCTGAAACGTCCACCGTTTAGCTTCCTTGTTTCTATTGAATGGGGACGGGGCTGGCATCACTCATGGCACCATTTGCGCCCGATCCTTCCTGTGTTTCTGTACTAAAAGCTGCACACGTTGGGATTTTCCTAGGTTACTTTCCCCTAGATACAGACAGCACTGTGGTTTGGTCTCCCATCAGCAACACTTTGTTTCTGATTCGTTTTCAGAATAGCTTTGCCCAACTCATTCCTATCTTCTCCCGAACCTGCTTGCAAGTAATCACGGCCACCACCAGTACCCGCCCCTGCAGCTAACATCTCATCTTTGAGCTGGGGAAAGTCAAAAGGAAGAGAAGGGCATGACAGGCTCTGCCTACAAATGGCAGCTGTGATGTTACACGAATTCTTTTTCATCTGCTCGTATGTTTGTGGAGGGATAAGATGGAAGCGAGGCAATTTACTCCTCTTCAGATGTGATTTTCAGCACAGCAGCGCTGGAACTACACTGAGCTCCATGTGTGTGCATTTTAAAGTGTTATCTCAACACCGGTGCCTCCGCCATTCAATCCCGCAACCATCACTGGCCCTGATCCAACTAGGTCTAGCCTCTCTGCTGTGAATCACAACTAATGTACCCTGATGCAGTTTCATGCTACCCTTCTAGCTTATGTCAAAGAGTATTGATCTGGCTATGTGTACCCTTAAAAAGACACCCTTGGGGTGATTTGTTAGTGGTGGATAATTTCCAGCCGCCTGTGTGTTGGAAGGTGGCAGGCAGAGGGAGGGAGGGAGGGAGAGAAAGAGAAAGATCCATTAGCAGGCAAGCTGTCTGTGCAAGCCATGCAGGACACTGTATGGATTCTGGTGTAAATTGATTCAGCATTTCTGGTGCCGGCTTACAGAATGTGAGGAGGTAGAGGGAAGACGGGGAGGCAGTGTGGCATACAAGCCTGGGCTCGGTGCATGGCAAATAAGCGGTCAAGGTCATTTGGGGTTAGGATTCTGCTTGACATTGATGGGAGCTATAGTCCGAAATGTCTGGAGGGAACCAGGTTGACAAAAGCTAGCTTAGATGGTCCTTTCCTGCAAACCAAACCAAGCGAAAAAAACAAGCAGCTGAATTTCGGGAAATGCCCCGTTGCTACCGCTGCGCTGATTATTTCCCCGGGGTATAATAATTACAGACAGTCATGTTTATTTGCCAAGGTGTCATATGTATTAAATTAGCAAGGTGAGAACTGTGAATAATGTTGCATATTTTGAAAAGCACTGTATTGAACAAAACAGCCAAATAATAGGCAAACTGGGGGAAAGAAAGGTTTTCTCTCAGCTTTGCTGGCTGTCACTCTGTTTCCAGGCACAAATCAAAGAACTGGTTATTACATTTAAAGCCTTCAAGCCCTGGAGTTTGCAGAACCATCTCCTCCCAAATAATTTTGCTCATCTACTGCACTCAGTGGGAGAGGCTGTTTCATGTGTTCTGATCCCCTCCTTAAGTGCTGGTGGTGGGAATGGGAAGACAGGGTGTGGAATTCCTGGGTCCTGGGAGTTCCATCTTGTCAATTGTTTATTGGTCTTCCAGTATCAGATGATGTTTCCGAAAGACCTTGTCTTGACTTATATCCCCTCTGGAGTATTTTATTTAAAATTGCTGCTGCTTTCCTGTTGCGGTGGTTCAAACTGCTCTATCTCTGTTTCTTGCTTTTGCTGTTTCGGTTATTATTTTAGACTGCTGTTACTTTGTTATTAGCCCTCTCGATAGCTCCATGTTCAGAATGGAAAGGTGGGGTGCAATTGTAAGAAATTAAAAATGAAACGAAATAAAAGGTTAAAACTTAGGATACTTGGGAAGTTTGGCTTCTCTGTTCTTCAAGTCAGCTCCTCCCTACATTTTCATAAACGAACTTGCCCCTCCCTTCCGACTCCTTCCCTTTGCCACATATGCTAAATCCGTATCAATATCTCTGTGGTTTGTTTAATCCCATCACAGCTGTTGGGTGAGAAAGTTAGCTGGGTAGCTCCAGTGGCTGACAGCTGTGTGCAGCAATCCCTCGCTGGCTGACTGAGCTGGTGGCACCTCACAGCAGCTGCTAGGAAACATCACGAGCTGCCTGTACTGGGCTGAAAGCCAAGAGTATAAGAACTATAGAGGACCTCAAGGGTGACGTAGTCCAACCCTGTTGCAATGGCAAGGGTCCTCATAGCTCAGCTACCTTTCAAAAGAGGCAAGACAGACACCCAAGGGAAAAGTTTCCGCAACTTGACGAGAGCAAACCTCCAACATTATCAGGAATGGATGCAAGGCCAAAGAAGGACATGATAATAATAATATAATATAATATAATATAATATAATATAATAATGATAGGGCAATGTGGGCAAAAGATGGGGAGCCAAATGGACAATTCGTGGGAGACAGTGCCAAAGCCCTGCGATGTGTGTGTGTGTATACGCGCATATACAGAGAGAGAGTCAAAAAGCAGTATGCAAAACTGAGAACTCAGTGCACTGAAATGTTGTATACATCAGCCGTCTCCAACATGGTGCCATCCCAGGTTGCAGCTGGACTCTAACTCCCATCATCCCTAGCCAGCATGGTCAGGAGAAAGGGGAGCAGGAGTACGAAACATCTGGACTGCACCAGGTTGGGGAAAGCTGGTTTAAGGTGCGATGACAACTCAACCAGTACTTGCACGTTGACCTCACACTGAGTGCCCCCTACCACACACACACACACACACACACACACACACACACACGATTTATTCATTATGCCACCCACAAGCACTGGCCTTATTCCCATTTTGACAACTATCCAGATTGCAACTTGATTGGCCTCGAGAAATCGTGGAAAGCAGGTTGAACACGAATATGGCAAGGGAGGCTGGTTCAGCTCGGTCAAACCTGGTGAGTATTAAATTGGGGTTGATTTCAATGTGAATTTGAAAATATGTGTCTAATACTTACACTGAGGCCTGCATACCTGAATGCACGCAGCTGGGGCTAGACTCCTGCCCTGGCCCCTGTTTAAGGTAATGGGACCCCTGACCATTAGGTCCAGTCGTGGCCGACTCTGGGGTTGCTCATCTCGCTTTATTGGCAGAGGGAGCCGCCGTACAGCTTCTGGGTCATGTGGCCAGCATGACTAAGCCACTGCTGGTGAACCAGAGCAGCGCACGGAAACGCCGTTTACCTTCCCACCGGAGTGGTACCTATTTATCTACTTGCACTTTGTGCTTTTGAACTGGTAGGTTGGCAGGAGCTGGGACCGAGCAACGGGAGCTCACCCCGTCACGGGGATTCGAACCGCCGACCTTCTAATTGGCAGCCCCAGGCTCTGTGGTTTAACCCACAGCGCCACCCACGTCCCTCTGGCCCCTGTTTACTTTGCTTCAACTGCAGCTTCCCTGTTTCCTCTGCCCTGGTGCCCCCCAACTGTTCTTACACCCCACAACACTCTTGCAGTCTCTGCTTTCCAGCAGCTCTCCTTCTGCCCGTAGTCTCACTGCCCCTGCCTCAGGCCTCTTTGTCCAAAGGTATGAAGGTGCCCCTGAAGTTCTCCGCACCAGCCTCCCATTAGCCCAGCCTTGGGAGTTGTGATGCATTTTCAGGCTCTTACCTTTGCTTTCATACACCCCATCCCCTTCTTACACAGCTCTGCCCGTGCCCTTCGACCTCACGCAGCAAGCAGACCCTGCTTCCCCTCCGCCACCCATCCCATTCAATATTAATCTCTCTACTCAACACAAGCTGGCACGTGGTAAGACAGAGACCGGGGAGGGAGCAGGGGAATTTAAAGCTGCTCTGAGTGCATTGGCTGCAAATGCAAATCCATCAAGGCACTGTTTGCTGGAGGAGATTTGAGGGACTAGGGTGCCATATGCTTGAGATAATTGAGGGATCCTCCGGCAGCCAAAGGGACCACCCCAGGGCTGCCGAGCAAACACAAGCCACGCTTCCACACTAAATCATGGCTGGTGCTAGGGAACTGGAGAGCTGCTCTCATGTGTTCAGAATCCATTAGCTTGAGTCTCTGTGTGGATGTGCGTGCAAGAAACGGGTTTGCTCAGGTGCAGAAGAGCCCACACAAACCTTCACAGTGCTTAGAGGGACTATAAGGGTTTTTACTCTCTCTTCAGGTTCCTTGCCCTCACCTGCACTGGTCTGGCATCCTACATCACACATCATCCTGTAGTACGAAATGGTAGACTGTAAAGATAATAGTAATAATGACAATTTATTTTTTATACCCCACCCATCTGGCTGGGTTTCCCCAGCCACTCTGGGCAGCTTCCAACAGAATATTAAAATACTGAAGATTGCTTTAGTAAGAATGCCACTCACTTTTCCTCACCTTGCAACACCCCCATCCCCACCCAATAGCCCATCAGTGAGTTATCCCAGGCATGACCCAAGCTCTTCCCTCTCTGCCTGCTGCACGAACTCTTTGCTTGTTTGCACATTAAACCAAGCACAGGGGCACACTGTCTCTGCACATATCCAAGTGTTAGTGAAAAAAACCGTACATTCATTTAACCATTCGGCTCAACCATTGTGTACGCAGACTGCACACTCGTTGAACGTTGCAGGGCAACAGTTCTGATCCCCAGCAAGTGGTACACAAGTCGTACCTTGGAAGTCGAATGGAATCTGTTCAGGAAGTCCGTTCGACTTCCAAAACATTTGAAAACCAAATTGCGGCTTCTGATTGGCTGTACAAAGTGCCTGCAGCCAATCAGAAGCCACAGAAGCACCGTCGGACGTTCAGGTTCCAAAGGAACGCCAGAAACCAGAACAATCACTTCTGGGTTTGCGCCGTTTGGGAGCCAAAACATCCGAGTTCCAGGGCGTTTGGGATCCCAGGTACAACTGTACTGCTTCTGACAGTGGATAAATTGTTGTTGTGCCGTGTGTTGTTGTGTGGTGGTTGTTTTATGAATTGCTTCCAATACAACTGCCTCCAGGCAATGTACAATAAATATGGCAACAACAAAAGCAGTTAAAAAACACAAAAACCAGCAGAGGCATTTAAAAACAAAACAAATATTTGATATTTTTATTTGTATGTTTTTAGTTGTATCTCAGCACCGGGAGAAAGGTGGGATGTTAAGTAAATCAATAAATAGGGCACTCATGGCAGAGACCCCATTAATCCAGCTGGAAATACCCAGCGGAACAAAAGAAAAGTGTCTGCATTTGTTTCTGGAAATTACTGATAGTGGGTAGCCCCTGATAGCTTTATCCTCCATGAATTGGTCTAATCCTCTTTTGAAGCCATTCAATGTAATATGTAACATGTGAACCCCCCTCCTTCAGTGAATTGGGAAAGGCAGAGGGTGGAGCTGCTGTTTGTTTTCCAGAAACACTGAATCACTCCCAAGGCCTCAGCATTTATGAATCCCCTGCAGGTGTCTCATGCAACCCCAGGGGGAACCTAAGCTTTGCACAGAACTCTCTCTGGGCATGGACTAGGTAACGAGGCACCCTCTGGTGGCTGCCTACAAAAAGGTTCTGCTCTGATTAAGTCCTATGGGTGGCTGGGGAGAACCTATCAAAGCAGCAAGAAGAGTTGAGATCTAATCTCTGGCAGAGCTGACCTTACAATCAGGCCCCCCCCCCTACTCCCCACAGGGCAGTTGTTATTATCCAAGGACGTCCAGGCCACATTGTGCATAAGAGCTGATGGTTCAGCTCTCGTTTGCTCCTTTTTTGCATGCCGTCTCCATCACACGGGACATTGGTGGCACTGTGGGTTAAACCACAGAGCCTAGGACTTGCCGATCAGAAGGTTGGTGGTTCAAATCCCCGTGATGGGGTGAGCGCCTGTTGTTCGGTCCCAACTCCTGCCCACCTAGCAGTTCGAAAGCAAGTCAAAGTGCAAGTAGATAAATAGGTACCGCTCTGGCGGGAAGGTAAACAGCATTTCCGTGCGCTGCTCTGGTTCGCCAGAAGCAGCTTAGTCATGCTGGCCACATGACCCGGAAGCTGTGCACCGGCTCCCTCGGCCAGTAAAGCGAGATGAGCACTGCAACCCCAGAGTCGGCCACGACTGGACCTAATGGTCAGGGGTCCCTTTACCTTTTACTCCATCACAAGCCTACAGATCCAGGTGGCAAACTGCATGGTCTGCCTTCAGCTAACAGGTTTTAGAGTTCGTCATCCGATTCCCTAGAGCAGGGAGGTTCAACTTTTCACGCCAAGGCTACTTTGACACAGAACCCGGGGCCGCACACAGCCTTGTCATGCACAGGGTGGGGTGGGGAGCGAGGCCAGAATTTGACGTCTCTCCCCAGCCCTTGTGCTGCATTCCCAAAGGCGGGTAAGTGAGGCTCCAGGCTTTGGGAAGGAGGCACAAGGCTCTGGCAGGGTCCTAGAGCTCTCCCACCTTCTTCTCAAGCACTAACTAGGCTTTGAGAAGCAGGCGGGAGGACTCTAGTTGTCATAAGGGAGAAGTTATCACCCACCTGTAAAAAGATGCCTGCATGGAGTAAACTAGCACACCAAGGGGACAGGTTTAAGGTCGGCTACATTATTACATGCAAAGAAGCTTTTGCACTCTAAAGTGCTGCAGTCCAGAATTCTGGGTATTATGTATAATGGGGGGAAGGGCCATAGCTCAGTGGTACAGCATCTACAGCATCTGCCTTGTACGCATTCCTTCATTGCAGCGGATTGGACTAGATGACCCTCAAGGTCCCTTCCGAGTCTACAATTGTCTGATTTACTGCAGATTCCAGGTTGACTCCCTGACATCTCCAGGTAGAGAGACTCATCATCTGAAACCCTGGAGAGCTGCTGCCAGTCAGTCTTTTTTTGGAAATATAATATTATATAATAAGATATTATGATATAATAATAGCAATAACCTTGGAGACTGCAGCAAACATGCTCGTCAGTATAAAGAGAGTTTTATGCTATACCTACCTAGAAGCTGCAGTGGCTTCCTGCATTATTTCGATGCGGAGCGGAATGGGAATATCAAAATCAATGACTTCTGCTTTGCTTTCATTACTAGATTACTTCAAATTGTGATTTTTATTACATTGTAGTCACAATGAAGGCCCTTTAAATAGGGTGGAAAGTTACGGTCTACATATTTCAAACAGAAGTACAAATGAATAAATACAGACATAATGCAGATTAGTAGGGCAGTGACGTTACCTGCTGCCTGTAGCCTACCTTGTAAACTATCCTTTTAGGCATACGCACACAGTCAGATTACATAGAATCATAGAACTAGAAGGGACCCTGAGGATCATCTAGACCAACCCCCTGCAACGCAGGAATGTGCAGCTGTCCCAGATGGGGATTGAACCTGCAACTTTGGCGTTATCAGCACCAAGCTCTAGCCCACAGAGCTATCCAGGCTGCAATCCGATACACACTTACTAAAGAGTAAATGTTGTTGAACACAGTGGAACTGGATTCTCAGTAAACATCCGTAAGGTTGTGATGAAAATGTACCAGTCCAAAAAAATAATAACCTGGAAGTAAATAAATAAATAAAATACTTTACCACCCCCCATCCAGCACACACAAAGAAGCTGCCAGTCTGCACACACCGATATGCCACAAGAGTGAGTCTGGCAAACTGTTCATATTCAGGAGGAGATGTTATCTGCCTCAGTTGTGGGAGAGAATAGCTGAGCCATACAGCTGAGCAACAGTGTGGAATGAGGCCAAGGATGGGGAACCTGTGGCCCTCTTGACGATGCTGCGACTACAACTTGCATCATTCCTGACCATCAGGGGTTGGAATCCAGTTTCTCCACCCCTGGCACAGGTGCACAAGCCATGAATGAAAATGGCGAGTAAGCAGTTTAAAGGTCAGGTGCTAATTTGGCAAGATGAGCGGCCATCTGCCTTCATTCTCCAGGTAAACCAGGGGAGAACTGGCACACACAGTCCTTTCCAAAAACGGCTTACTGGCAGGAAAGGCTTTCGAACTGCCCATCTCTGAATATATGTACTCTGGGTTTCTACTCGGTTTGGGAGCTTTCCATATTTGCTTATATTCTGGGTGGCAAAAGGGAAAGCTATCCACAAGGGCGTTTCTTGATACTGGTATAAAGTTCATCAATGCTGGATGCAGGCTCAGAACATCACTTCTTCTGAACTTTCTCTAATACACACAGCTGCACTCTCCAGAGCCACTACTCTGTTTCTAACAAGTAAGACGCCACCTTTAAAAAGAAGAAAATGTGGTCGAGACTTCCCCTGCTTCATTGTCTAACTCAGTGGACACTCTATGCTTCAGAGAGGGGCATTAAGATATTTGAGATATTGATTTAATCCAACAGAGCTTATAGGTTTTTTCTTTAAGTCCTAAAATAAGATCTTAAAAAACCACTTTCAGAAGAGGAACAAAGTTACAGTGGCAGGTCATAGCTATGGGAGTGTGAGAGAGATGAATAAGGCACTGTGCCATGCCCAATGGGATTTGGTTCCTTTGTTAAAAAAAGCAAGTTTCTAGCCTTGAAAGTCATAGAAAATAAATATTGAAAACCTGTTCAGAATTTACTAAAAGCACATATGTCCCAGAGATACAGGATTCTAAGACAAGAAGGGACAGAATTCTGCAGTTTAGATAAATCCTTAGAGATGTGAGCAGTCAGATTTATTGTTTGCATTCAATTTTCTTCAGAACCAGACGTTGCTCAGCAGCGCACCCACAATTCCACTCGCCCCAAGTGCTGAAGCCGTTTTTCTGCGATTGCGAGAGACTTAACCTGGTTTCTCCTACAACGGTGCTTTCAGTCTGTTTCCCAGGAAACCCTGGGGATCCTTAAACCTTACGGGGCATTCGTCAGTGGGAAAACCAGCAGCAGCACACATGCTGAAAGACAGCTTGCCCAGCACTAACGACTGTCCCCTGCGATGCATGGCTGCGCATGTTCAACAGTGCTGTCTCTGCTCACGCAGAGCAATAATGAGATCCGACAGGTCTGGCCGGCAGCGCCCCTTGCTCACTTTGCACCGTAGAAACGTGCCCCAGGAGCATCTGAAATGCACGGGAGCTCCTCAACGCGAAGGTGCAAAAGAGTTGTCTGAAAGGGGTTTAAATCCCGGCTTTGGAATGAGTTGCAGTGAAGAAAAACTAAGTAAAACCCAGAGGCAGAGCAGAACTCTGCAGTCTGCACAGAGTCTTGGCAAGAAAGTTTTTTTGTGTGTGTGTATCAGAGTTAAGTGCAAACCAGGAGACCTTCTACTGGAGAACAAGGCAAGAGCATACGGCTTGTAGCAGCAGGGGACTGTTCCGTTCCATGAGAGCGGGGAAAGGCCAAGGTCCTGGCTCAGCGTAGCCAAGCTCGTGTCTCCAACACAGCCGCAGGCACGCAAGACACACTCTGTTTCCTGCAAAGCTGCCTCCAGCATTTCTCATTTATGTTCCGGCCCACAGCCAGCCAAGACTAGGTTATTTTAAACAGACATCTTTCCAGTAATGGTCCAACTGGGGGATGCCCTGGATTCGCTCCCTTCTCTATTAGCTCTCTATCCAAGTAGATGCTGTGCGTAGAAGGGCCGGTGCGTCATGCACATGGTGTGGGGGAAAGGATGGAGGTCCCTAGCCAGCCAACTAGACCAGCAGCTCTTGGTGAGCGTGGCGCAAAGCTTGTAAAACATCCGCCCGCGCACTGGAGCCACGGGCCTGAAACCTCTTTAACCAAGGAGTGCAACGCAACAGCTGGGAAACATTACAGTGGAAAATGATGCTAAAGACCCATGGAAAGTCTCCAGCTCTTCCCCGCCAAAAACACATTAATAGGCTGCAGTGGTGCCTAATTCACAGGCCTCCTGGGAGCTCAACTGCAGACATGTAGGGGAGCCAGGGAGCAGCCGTTCCTCAGAAAGATTGGTGTAATCTCACCAACGTGTTTCTGCATGTTCTTGAACATGCACCTGCCAACATTTGGAAATTGAAAGCATTATATATATATATGCAGGGCCTCTCTGCATGATCAGATTACTGCACAATTTTGTATGTTGCTTTCTCCTGTATTGTACACAGTTGCCCATCAGAAAGGACAGAACACCAAACATGAATCAAGAACTAATTGAGGAAATACAACAAAGGACAGAGATAGAAGTGGTGAACAAAGTGAAGTATTTAGGAATATGGTTAACCCCCAAGAACATTGATTTGTTTCAAAACAATTACTTACCTATGTGGAATCAGATAAAAAGGGATTTGGAGGTGTGGGGAAGACTGAAATTGTCCTTTTGGGGGAGAATATCCACGATAAAAATGAGTGTGCTACCAAAGATGTTATTCCTTTTCCAATCATTGCCGATAATTAAGGGGGCATCAATTTTTAAAGAATGGCAAAAAATAATTTCAAGATATATCTGGCAGGGTAAGAAGCCAAGGATTCAGTTTAAGTTATTAACAGATGCAAAAGAGAGAGGTGGCTTCGCCCTCCCAGATTTGAAATTATATTATGAAGCATCAAGCCTCTGTTGGATAAAGGAATGGATTAAATTAGAGAATGGAGAGCTGTTAGATTTAGAAGGATTTGACAACAGATTTGGTTGGCATGCTTACCTATGGTATGAGAAGAAAAAAATTCACAAAGTTTTGAAAACCACATCTTCCGAAGATCACTGATAGAGGTGTGGGAGAGGTATAAAAACTTGTTGGAACCTAGACTCCCCCATTGGATTTCACCATTAGAAGTGATGAGTGTGAAAAAAATTAATATGAGGGGGAGGTGGATAACATATGGAGAATTGGTAACAAGAGGGGGGGGAATGGAAAATGAAAACTTATGAAGAGGTGAAAGAATTTGTTTACGACTGGTTACACTACTTTCAGATTAATGAAATGTTTAAAAAAGATTGTAAAATGTGTGGGTATGAAGGTAAAGAATCAAAATTCCAAGTGGAGGTATTGAATAATGAGTATAAAAACCTGTCTAAAATGTATAAAGTGTTGCTGGAGTGGCATACAAAAGATGAAGAGGTAAAAGTAGTAATGATACACTGGGCAAGAGAATTTGGTTACAATATACAGTATGATGATTGGATGAAATTATGGAATGAAAGGCTAAAATTTACAGCATGTACTGCGTTGAAAGAAAATGTAATGAAAATGTTTTACAGATGGTGTATAACGCCAGTTAAACTGGCCAAAATGTATAAAACATGCAATAAGTGTTGGAAATGTAAAGAAAAAGAAGGTACTTTCTATCATATGTGGTGGGAGTGTAAAAAGGTGAAAGACTTCTGGGAAATGATATACAATGAATTGAAAAAGATGTTGAAATATACGTTCGTTAAAAAACCAGAAGCCTTTCTATTAGGAATGGTAGGAAACGAAATCAATAAGAGAGACTGTAAACTGTTTCAATATGCAGTGACTGCCGCAAGGATACTTCTGGCCCAAAGATGGAAACAGGAAGAAATTCCAACAGTGGAAGAATGGAGAAGGAAATTGACCGAATATGCAGAATTGGACAAATTGACTGGGAAGATTCGATACCAGAAAGACCAAAAGTTTATCGAGGACTGGGGGAAATTTACAGAATATCTGAAAAATATATGTGATGTACAGACAACACTTGTTGGTTTTGAAGAGACTCTGTGAAATAGTAAGAAATACTGCAGAAAAGAGAGTAAGAGGAAAAGGAGTGGGGAAAGGCAATATCATGTTTAGAAATGCATCAATAAATAGAATTTTTTTCGAACGATTGACAGAGAAACTGAGGGAAGTCAAAAATTGAAGCATGAGTGTAAAATAATTTGTTGACTGTATAAAACTTGTTTGGAAAATGAATAAAAATTATTTAAAAAACAACAACAGAAAGGACAGAACACCGGCTTGTTTGACTATTGATCTGGCCCTGTACAGCAATTCTCATGTGTCGCTTTAACATTCTTGAACAGAGGAGGCAAACCTCCAGCCTGTGGGCCAATCTCAGCCCACTTAGGGTTCAAATTTGGTCCACGAGGCTCCTTCCTCCAAACTGCACTCACTTTATGTCATGTGTGACATCATAGAATCACAGAATTGTAGAGTTGCAATGCAGGAATATTTTGCCCAACATGGGACTTGAACCTGCAGACCTGAGATTTAGTCTCATGCCCTACTGACTGAGTTAAAGAAACCCTGCACCTTTCATTATTAGGCCTTGTCTCTTCCATCCCTCAGCTGCTGGGCAGTGAAGTCTTTGCAAGCCCTGGGTGGTGCTTTGACAGGCCAAGGTCGGAACTTTGGGACATCAATGACTTGATGTCATTGTGATGCCAGGTGATTGACAGGTAGGTGGCCCCACCCTGTTGTCAAACTCAACTTGTGAAGCTAGGTTCTTATATGGATCTGGCCTGTGGACCTCAAAGGGCTCCCCACTCCTCCTCTAGAGCAATGACTTGGGAAGGACTAAATGTCCTTGACCAAACTGCGGGAGGCAGTGGAAGACAGGAGTGCCTGGCATGCTCTGTTCCATGGGGTCACGAAGAGTCGGACACGACTGAACGACTAAACAACAACAACAACAAATGTCCACATTCATCTCTTTTCCCCCTTAGCCCATGGATGAACCTCCACACTCATTATTTTTCACAATTTCTAACCCAGAAATACCAATCCAAGGGCTAATATTAATGCTATGCTGTATTTTTGAGGGTGCTTTATCTGATGTGAATGGGGTTTTTTAGGAGGAGCAAAATGTTTCTTAATCCCCTCTCACTGGGCCATTGCTTCCAAGGGGAGATCCTGTTGCTCCTTCCATGAAGAGACCCAGTATCTCTGCTCCTCCCCAGGACTCCAATATGTAAACTCCTCCTCCTCCAAGGATGATTAGCCTGTGCATACAATTCAGCAGAAAAGGAGGGCCACTGAATTTTTCCATGGCAGGTGCAAATGGGCTTTCAACAACCAGTCACACTACAGAGCACTTGAGACATACTGCAGAATAGGAAGAAGATGCTCAACAGTTTCTTATTGGAGCGCCCTTCTGTGTGTGGACAGAGCAGTTGGTTTTAAACACAAGAGCTGGATTTGGACTGAGTCCACATGCCATAAACCCTGAATGCTTGTAATAAAAATGCACCAGCAATGCTGAACCAGGTGGATTGTCAATCCTATTCCCATCAGCGGAGAGCATTCTAGGGGCATCGAGAGAGAGGAGAAGAATTAAGAAAAAAACTAACTCAAACAGCTATGATTAAAAAGTTGATCCCCAAAGGAAGAGCTGGCCTGGTGCTTGCCTAAAAGCCTATGTGCTATTTATACACCATTAAACACACACACAAGGAACCAGCTAAAAGCTGAGATGCCTCCCACTTAAGCAGAACATTTTGTTGGCAATTCTACATGGTGAGGGGTGCGATGGGGGGGGGCGGAAGGAGGCCACGTAATTTGCTTTAGGAGCCAAGGAAGGGAAATCCATTCATTTGGAGCCCCTGGGTACCTCCTTGGTACATATCCTTGAGCACTTTTGCTGATGCTCATGCCTGCTGCACAGCTCTGAATCCTTAGCAAAGTGCCTTGGCGCTTTTTGAGGTGCCTGAGCAATTTGCAACTCCAGCCCCTGGAACACCAGCATTTAACTTGACATGTAAGACACGACAGCCACACATATCCAGTGTCAAGTACGTGTCCAAGCCTTGTGGGGAAAGATGCTCCTAAAGAAATGATTGTGTTGGTTCTTTCATGAGGCTAGTGTAGTCATGGAATCTGGAGGCTCATGCAGACATGGAATTGTCTTCCAAAGAACCATGCATTCTTTTCCTTCCTTGGCAAAATAAGATGTTCACAAGTTTTTGCAAAAGCTACACTGTACACATTGTACTCGCGGACAGGGTTAAGGGAGAGGCACCTTGGTCTTTGCAAACATGCAGTCTAGTGAATGTGCACAAAGACCACAGACAAGTAACCTGTGTCCCTCCCAATGTTGCTGAACTCATATCATATTTAACCACTGGCTGTGCTGGATGGGGATGATGGGTGTTGTAGCTCAGCAGCATCTGGAGACCCCCACACCCCCTGCTTTAAAATTCCTGAAGCAGCAGAAGAGGATACAACTCCCTTCTCCTGCACTGCCCATCCTTGTCATTGATATGCAAGGAAGTCAGATTGGAATCTTGTGCGCTACACAGATGGGATGAGATGCAGTGTCTACTTCAGATTTTTAAATTTTTTTATGGGTGGGCTGAATTTAGGGGCTCAGTCCTAACAGTACAAACTGTGGGACATCCACTGAAGGTGAGAGTTGGAAGATAGCTCAGTTGGTTAGAGCGTGGTGCTGATGACACCAGGGACGCTGGGATCTGGGACAGCAGCATATTCCTGCATTTCAGGGAGTTGGACTAGATGGTCCTCAGGGTCTCTTTCAACTCCGCAAAGAAAAGTACGTATTCACGTAGCTTATAGTTAAACTATGGAATTCCGACTCACAAGAAGCAGTGATGGCTGCCAACTTGGATGGCTTCAAAAGAGGACTGGATACATTGACGGAAGATAAGGCGGCAACTAGCTATGATGGTTACCTCGACTGTTGGGAGACAGCAAAGCTTCTGTGTACAAGCTGCTTGAAACCACAGAAGGGGAGAGTGCTTTAGCATTCAGGTTCTGCTTGCAGACATCTGGCTGGCCACTGCGAGAGCCAAACGTTGGTGGGCCACTAGCCTGATCCAGCAGGCACTTCTTATGTTCTTATGCCACAACACATTAACATGGGGAAGGGCTGCGGCTCAGTGGTGAAGCATCTGCTTTGCATGCAGAAGGTTGCAGGTTGGATACTCAGAATATCCAGGCAAACCTTGGGAATGTCACCAGCCAGACACCCCAGAGAACCGCTGCCAGTCTGTACATACATAACACTCACCTAGATGGGCAAATGGTCTGAGTATAAGGCAGCTCTTAACCTCAATTCTTCCCACTCTTCCAACCTCCCAATGCCTGGCATGGCCAGCCCCCCAACACAGGGGTCTGCCCTATTCTTTCTTCTTCTCTCAGTGATTCCTCATAAACATACCCCTCCATCTCCCATCCTCCTCCGTTACTGCATCTACTCAGATATGATTTCCATCAGAAAGTGAGAGCTACCCTATGGGAGCAGGGAGCCCTGCCACATCAAAGCCACCGGGCTTGCAGACTCGTGCTGCCCCTTCCTGCACTTCCTGTTTTGAAACGGAAATGGGAAACCAAGGACACTCTCCAGCCAACAGTGGAGACCTTTTGCCCCTTTTTGCCCCTTTGGTTTCTAAGGGGCAGAGTGATACGCTTCACCCACTGAATCAAGACGGGTTTTCTTTGGCTCAGAGCTTGCTCAGACCATGTGAATCTGGCTGCCTTACTGCCCAGGAGAAGAAGCGGCAATGGTCACGCATTGCCCCTGCATGCTCAGGCCCAGGAAAAGAGCAGCTATTTTTCTTCTCATTCCCTCCCCATCTTTGCCTCTTCCCCCTCCCAACACCAGGGATATTGTTCTAAATCTCATTGACATCAAAATATCATTGGAGCTGCACGGCACGAAGCGAGATTAAAAAACAATAAAGAGAAAAACGAAACCCTCCGCTCTAATTGCCAACCCTTCACCGCCAGCAGTGGCAGGGAGGGGAAAGGGAGGGAAGGGGGGAGAGAGAGAGAGAGAGAAGGGGTGGGTGGGGAAGAAAGAAAAGAAACCCACTAAAATTTTAATAGGAACCACTGCATTTAATTTAATGACACATTTTTTCAATTACCAGAATAATTGTTTTATTCATAAAATGAGTTTCCATAAAGAGGGTCATTTTCTTTTGTTTTTATTATTCATTTGTGCAACATATTTGAGGCATAATTCTCCAGCCCTGAAGGGAAGAGGTAGTACATCTGGGTAAACAGTCTCTCTCTCTCTCTCTCTCTCTCTCTCTCTCTCTCTCTCTCTCTCTCTCTCTCTCTGTGTGTGTGTGTGGAGGGAGAAGAGAGAGGGAGAGAGATGTACGTGTTTGAGTGTTGAGCCCCCAAATTTCTGACAGTTTCACACCCGTTGGGCATATCAGAGCTTCTAAAATTTTACAGCCCAGCTTCAAAGACTGCTTGCTATGAGGTCCCACCAATCCGGAAAGGACCTCTGACCTGTGCGGCACACATTTGGATCTGTGTAGCTACGGGACCGTACTGCCAGGCTGAAAGTAAGACCAGCCTGAAGTTAAGAGCGTGAAGACCTGGGAAGAGAACGCTGGGACTGCCTCTTGCGCTTTGTGTGTGTATGTGCACAGCTTATCACCCCTCCCCTCCTGCAATTTCCCCACCCCCGCAAAAAGTGACGACTGCAGAGTTCTTTGCAGATTATAATTCACATAATTATGGAAGTATATTAGAGGAACTTTCCCATTTATGCTACGGGAATCAATAGCGGGAAACATGGGAGTGGGAGGGTGTAACATTTGAACATGACTTAAAAATAAATGTGGTTCCCAAAACTATGGATCTTTGGGCAGGGGGGCTAATCAGTGCCATTTTTCTAGAACTGAGTTCTGGCAAGTTCTGGCTGAAAAAAAGCCTTGGGGGGTAATACTGTTGTATATAAAGAACAAAGGAAGAGCCTGCTAGAGCTAGCCAATGACCCATCTAGTCCTCATGTTCTCCCAGGGGCTAAACAGATGCCTTTTGGGAAACAGAAAGCTACCACCACTAGCACCAGCCATATCCCAATCATATTCTGTCTTAAGAAAGGGTTAGAAAGAGAGGGGACAACTTGCTGGTAAGGTAAAGGTAAAGGACCCCTGGATGGTTAAGTCCAGTCGAATTCGACTATGGGGTGCAGCGCTCATTTCTGCCTTCAGGCCAAGGGAGCAGGCGTTTGTCCATGGACAGCTTTCTGGGTCATGTGGCCAGCACGATTAAACCGCTTCTGGCGCAACAGAACACTGTGACGGAAACCAGAGTGCACGGAAACACTGTTTACCTTCCCGCCACAGTGGTACCTATTTATCTATTTGCACTGGTATGCTTTCGAACTGCTAGGTTGGCAGGCGCTGGGACAGAGCAACAGGAGCTCACTCAGTAGCAGGGATTCAAATTGCTGACCTAGTGATCGGCAAGCCCAAGAGGCTCAGTGGTTTAGACCACAGCGGCACCTGCGTCCCTACAGCTTGATGGAAGTGGGGGAGAGTTGTGCTGCAATGGGTTAGTTTCTTTCTGAATTCTTTCAGCAAGGGAGGTGTGTCCTGCAGCACTAGAGTGTTGAGAGCGAAAACTTCAGCAAATCAGAGGGGGAAACAGCCAGGCGCTGCTGCAGCTTGGGAGTGTTGGTGGGGAATCTTCACCTTGTAGGTCTTCACTTCTTTCAAAGGGCTGAATGAATCGCCTATGTTTCAAGAGCTACATCTTTCAGGGCACTCAGTAGGGGCAGCACGGCTCATTTCATTGCTCAAGATGAAACAGAAATGTGCCTCCCCCCCCCCATTGCTGTGCCACCACCATGCCTCTCTCACCTGAATTGCACAGCGGTGCTGGCAAAGCACTACCTGCAATGTCAACTTCTGGTGAGATCTTGTGCGCTCCACGAGATCTCGTGAGATTTCAGTGAAACCTTGCGAGATCTCACCAGAAACAGGTGCTGCTGAAAGGTGTGAGTTCTCTGTTGGCTTCTGCCACTCAAGGCAGGCGACTTGCCCTATCTCATCGGTGGGTGTGACTTGGCACTCAGAACCACACCAAAAGTGGACATGGCAGATCCTGACCAGGGAGGAACAAATAGATGCCAAACTTTCTTTTGTTTCTTGCCTGTGGCCTCTGATTTTGATTGGAACAGCGGTAACAACAGAAAGCTTCTTAAAGCCATTCCGCAGTATAAATCCCCCTAAAGCTGTTACTTACTTTTTATTTTTTATAGTCTCAATGGGATAAAATGAAGACTCAATATAGGTACAGTGGAACCTTGGTTCTCGAACTTATTCCATTCCGGAAGTCCATTCAACTCCCAAAACTGTTCAAAAAACAAGCTGCAGCTTTGGATTGGCTGCAGGAGCTTCCTGTACTCAAGCAGAAGCCGCGTCAGACATTCCTTCCGGGTTTGCAGCATTCAGGAGCCGATTTGTTTGGGAGCCCAGCCACTCGGGAACCAAGGTACCACTGTACTTATAATTCATCAGAGGAGACCAGAGCAGAGAGGAGTACAGTATATGGATGCCAAAATATCATGTGGTCCTGGAAAAAACATATGCATGTACTTCACACTCTTTGTATAACAGACGCTGCCTTTCAGCTAATCTAGATGAAACATGGGCATAGGCTAGCAAAGGGAGGGAGGGAAGGAGGCTTCACATGTTCTTGGACCAGCCAGGCAGGGCTGTTTCAAGCTTGCAGCTCTTAGCAGACCTAGTGGACACTTCACACTAGCACAAGCACAGAAAACCAAACATGAAAAGTTGCATTGGGAGGGGTGGGGAGGAATTTAGAGCACAGTGGCAGGCAGAGAGGGGTTCTTAACCCTTTCTCTGTACTCAATTTGTCCTTCCCCATTTCCTCCCCCCCCACACACCCAGGTGATCTGTTTGCCTCCCAAGGCTAAAAGCTGCTTGCGGGAGGGGGGGGGGGTTGTGGTGGATAAAAGGCAGGAGGGGGAAAGGGGTGAAGCTGCCTCTCCCTCCCTTGTTTCTCCCACAACCTAAGCATCGCTTCTGCAGCCCAGGGTAACATATACCAGGATCCCACTTCCTATTTGCCCCCTTCCTGGTTTCTGACAGCAAGAGAGAGCGGAGAACGGCCTCAGATGCAGAGCCCAGATTCTGGGTGGCTTGCGTTGTTATTAAATATTTAAAGCTGTGGTCTGTGCGTGTGAAGAAACAGCGAGTTGCCCGGAGTGCCAGCGCTCCTGGAAACAGTGTTAGAAACTCAAACATATAAGATAGGTGCCAAATGGCTCCTTATACCCGGGACATTTGGCGGCATGAAGTGAATTGTCTGTTCTGGCTCTCCTTTCTCTCCTGGTCAGAGTAGTGGAGATCAGTAGAGTAACTTCAGGTGGCTAGTAAGCATTGGGTTGCTAATATAATCATTATGTATATTATGTGGAAAACCCTGTGGCAGGGAAGAGGGTAGGAAAAGCGAACGAAGAGGTCCGTGTGTGTTCTGTACTATAAATTCCATCACTTTACAGGATAATCCTAACCGCTTAAATTCCCTGCTGCTGAAACCTTCACGTGTTTCCCCCCCACCCTCCAACCAAGTATCACTCTGAGACCTAGAATCCTGTTGTCCTCTTGGCCCTGAGCCACAATGATGGGGGGAAATCCAGATTTTCAGCAGTCAGAAATGGCAGCACTGATAGTTGAAGCAATCCCATTCTCTGAAAGACTTTTTTTTTTAACCTGAGAAGTTGATCGGTTGATCACAGCCATTCAAAACAGCCACACAAAAGCCCTGCCTTTGCTGTCAAGCCCTTGCAGAATTTGCTTCCTTGGCCTGCCGTTCATCTCGCCTGATGAAGCAAGATTTTCCCTCTGCTAAATATAGCTCATTTGGCTGGAGCAAGTGTGAGACCGGCTTCCCAGACACAACCTCCTTTGGCCAGGCTCCCAGCTTTACAGCTATACACACACCCCTGGCCCCCACAAAGCTGCCAAAAACCCTCCCCACTGCTTTCATCAACTAGGCCCAAGCCATGTCCTTTTTTGAACATTGGAGAAGGAATCACAGAATGCTGCAGGGAGGGGAGGTGGACAAGCTGAATAGCTCAGTTGGTTAGAGCATGGTGCTCATCATGCCAAGGTTGCAGGCTTGATCCTTGAATGGGACAGCTGCATATTCCTGCATTGCAGGAGGTTGGACTAAACGATCCTCAGGGTCCCTTCCAACTCTACAATTCTATGATTCTACATGTGAGGTCGGGAGGCAGATTGTATTGCCCAAACAGCACTGGTGAGGATCAGTGGGGATAGCACATGGCTGCATAAACATGCCCCGTTGTGCAACTTTAAAATCTATCCAATGCACTCGCAGAGGATAAGGATTAGGGTATTAATTGCTACTAGTTGTGATGGCTCCCATATCTCCAGCATCGAAGGTGGCATGCCACTGAATACCAGATGCTGGCGATCACGAGTTTGGGCACAATGTAAGCTGCCAAGTTTTGCATTTCAGACAGACATGCAGAATAGAAATGTTTAAAACAAATATGCATATGAAGGCACATAAGCACAAGGTCCTACTTTCTACCCCAAGGCTCATTTCTTATCCCCGTATGCACATACCCATTCAAAAAAGGGGGTTCCCACTTCCTCCCTTGCACAAATATAGTATTGTGTGCACATGCAATCCAAAAGAATCAGTTTGGGTCCAAACGACTAAAAGTGGCAAAACAAGTAAGACCAGACTAATCAGGACATCTTCAGCAGCATCTCTAGCATGTAGTGAGAGAGGGAACGATTTCCCCATGTTCAAGTGTCAGAACTGGCCCCACTCTTGGCTATGGGCAACTTCTGATCAATAATAGAGTTTTGTATTTTGGAACACACTGTCAAAGAATACTGTGGATAACAATGGATGACTTTGGAAGTCAACACAGCCGCGAAAAAAAGAGAAAAATATAACGAGGCAAAAAGGAAGGATAAAAGGAAGCAAACTAGGACTTTGATTGAAGGTGAGCTGTGAATTCTGGACTTTCTAAAGCCCCAGATGTTCCAGACCTCATTCTCCATCTCACACGCTTCAGGGTTAAAGACCTGAAGCACCAAACAGTCACTGTTGGCTGCCGCCCCCTTCTGCTGTCTAACTAGCCCTCTGTTCCATGGCACGCCGATCAGTGCTCCAATACAAAGGCACACCAGGCCGCGGTTCCTCTTTAACAAGCGGATGCTCAGGCTCTGCAAGAGGAAAAGCCAGGTGAGGAGACAAAGCCGGGACACAAAAGCCAAGGATGGGATCGTGCTGTGCCTTGTCTTCACTCTGGGGCTGGAGCAGCTTTGTATTGTGTACGCTACATTTTCTGCTTGTAAAATGTCAGCATGTGGTTAGGAGACATGAATGTTTCATCAGCTGTTGGGAAGGTAGTTGTGCTGATTAAATGGCAGAGATTGTGTGCGTGTGCGAGAAAGATGCAAAACAGCATGCACAGGAGGGTTGGTTTTGCATGACCATTCATAAACAGAAGAGGCTACGCAGGTGAGTGTGTGTTTGATAGTGAATATGCAATTGGTGTGCAACACTCCACACTGTGCAAGATAATGCCATTGTGTGAATGCACTTACGTGAATGGGAAGAAGCAATGGCAAAATTGCATCCCATCGTTCTTGTTTGCAGAGAGGAGTTGCAGGCCATGGTTTCCTTGTTACCATGGAAAACTCCCTTCAATGGTGGGGTGGCTCCACCATTTTGAGAAATAATAATAATAATAATAATAATAATAATAATAATAATAATAATAATAATAATAATACCGTATTTTTTGCCCTATAGGACGCACTTTTTCCCCTCCAAAAATGAAGGGGAAATGTGTGTGCGTCCTATGGGGCGAATGCAGGCTTTCGCTGAAGCCTGGAGAGCGAGAGGGGTCGGTGCGCACCGACCCTTCTTGCTCTCCAGGCTTCAGGAAGCTATCCGCAAGCCTTGGGAGCCTGAAGGGGGTTCCCACCGGGCTCCCAAGGCTTGCAGACAGCAGCCTGCAGCCCGAAACCCGGGGAGCGCTCCGCAGCGCAGAGCTGGGCTTCGGGCAACTATCTGCAAGCCTTCGGAGCCCGGCGGGAGTTCCCGCCAGGCTCCGAAGGCTTGCGGATAGCAGCCTGTTCTGGGGGCTGGGGTCGGGGGAAGCTTGAGCTTCCCCCACCCCAGCCCCGTGGCTGGGGGGGGGGATATTCCCCCCTTTATGCCCCCACCCAAAAACTTGATGCGCCCTATGGGCCGGTGTGCCCTATAGGGCGAAAAATACGGTAATAATAATAATAAATTTTATTTATACCCTGCCCTCCCCAGCCAAGACCAGGCTTAAGGCGGCTAACACCAGATATAAAACAATCGATTGAAATACAACTTAAAAAACAAGATTAAAATACAGTATCTCTGGTAGACTGGTCTAAGAATTGAGGCACGGTTGCCCAAACATGCCACTCACGTTCAGAAACTGGCTTTGTCCTGTAAAAAGTTCATGTGCAGCTCACATGCATACAGCACATCCTGAAGTTCAAATACACATTACAAGTCACCACCATCTACAATATTTAAATTTACTATTAAATACTGCTCTGCTAATGCACAAGGCCAATTTAAAGAGCAGCAAGAGCAACAACAAAAAACCAAAACCAAAATCAGGTCCTTGCCTCAAGGATCCAAATACAAATTACCTTTCCCAGACTTTCAAGGAATTCTGTGCAGTTGATGTGAATTGTGGAGGAGCTTGTTACCGTGCTTCCTAGAGGAACCTCATATCCAAATGAGGGCATTTGCAAAAAAAAGCAACCTCCAAACTTTTACTTAAATTTTGATTCCCCAATAACATTCAAATCGGCATCTCCCATGTTCGGTTGCTCCCTAGTGAATCACATGGATCATCAAGGTACAGTTTGCCATTCTGCCTTATAGATAAGGTTACCAGCTCTCAATTTGAAGATAGTACACTTCTTTAAATACTTCTGTGCGTGACTGTGGGCCAGTCACACTTCTTTGAAGTCTCTCAGCCTCACTCATCTCACAGAGTGTTTGTTGTGGGGGAGGAAGGGAAAGGAGAATGTTAGCCGCTTTGAGACTCCTTTGGGTAGTGATAAAGCGGGATATCAAATACAAACTCTTCTCTTTTTCTTCTTCTTCTGGGACCAGGGAGCCATGTTACAGGAGCCACTGTCATGTAGTCACCGCAGAGGCTGGTCTGATAGCCCATCACTGCATCACAGCCACCAGAGTGTAATGGCCAAGGGACTGAGTTTTGAAGGGTCATGGCTTAGTGTCAGAGCATCTCCAGGTACGGCTGAGAGAGAACTCTGCCTAAGCTTCTATCTGTCTGTTTAGAGTACATAGACAATGCTGAGATAGATAGACATGGCATTTCATGGCAGCCTATATCTTGTCTGATGCTCTAGCTATCTTATACTCTCCATTCTCTATCAGCTTTCACATAGAATCATACAAACTAGCTACACATTTGTAATGTTCCCAATTTTAACTCTTAAAATATTACATTGTGTGGGATATTTAAGAGGGCACCTTTCTATATATCATAAATATGCATGAAACCCATCCCATGGCTACTGAGCCTCACAGTGGAAGTAGACACAGGAAGAGTTTCTTCTGGACTTCTCAAGTCAGGCTAATCAGGGAAGTCAGAACCACGGACAGCTCCCAGTGCACCAGCAGGCTGGAGCTCTCCTTCCTATTGCAGCTACCAAAGTATGTTGTCTCAGCAGAAAGCTGAAGCCTTCTGTAGGCTGATAAGGCATGCACTCTAGTTGGCCCTGCCTGTCTGGAAGAGCTAGTTGTATTTTTTTAAAGAGCCTTTGTCTGTTCTTGCACCCATTGCTTTCTGTGAGGTTGGGAAAGTGGCATCCAAGGATGTAGGTAAGGCCACATCCTCTGACAGGGAGGAAATGGGAGAAGGCACTAAAAGCTCTTGCCTGGATGAAGCAGCCAGCACTTCAAGCTCCTCTGATTATAACTTGGGGTACTGAGGTCATGGGCGATGGCACCAGGTACTGCTGCTCCAAGCCCCTTGCCTCAAAGGCTCAGTTACTTTAATCAAGTTAAGGGAAGGAAGAAGACAATGGCAATAAGTGTTTCAGGGGCCTCAGCAAAGCATGTTTCTCTGTGGGAAGTGAATGAGACTGGAAGTCCCCTAAGCCCCACCAGAAATTACACAAATGGCACCCATTTCCCACTGGGGTTTTTTGACTGCTAGGTCTAGTCCCTTCTCTGAAAGATGAATGTATTTGTATGATGCTTTCTTATGGATTTATTGTAAGCAACTTAGAGCAAGCACCCAAACTTCTAAGTAAAGGAAATAAAACAAGGCATGGGGTAACTCATTGTAAAGAGTTGTGCTTATTTGAAGTCAGCCATAAATAAGTAAAGGTCCAGTCGTGACCGACTCTGGGGTTGCGGCGCCCATCTCGCTTTATTGGCCGAGGGAGCCAGCGTACAGCTTCCGCCTTATGTGGCCAGCATGACTAAGCCGCTTCTGGCGAACCAGAGCAGCGCACGGAAATGCCATTTACCTTCCTGCCGGAGCAGTACCTATTTATCTACTTGCACTTTGACGTGCTTTCGAACTGCTAGGTTGGCAGGAACAGGGACCGAGCAACGGGAGCTCACCCCGTCACGGGGATTGGAACCGCCAACCTTCTGATCGGCAAGTCCTAGGCTCTGTGGTTTAACCCACAGCGCCACCCGCGTCCCTTCAGCCATAAATACAGTATAAAAATTTAATAAATGATAATAAACATGTAGCCCAACTGCACTTCCTGCACGGTATCAGCACCAAGCCAAATCAGACACACACACACGACATAACCCCCCCATACATTCCGATGGTGTTTCATAACAAACTCACATAATCAGTGAGACCCTGAGAATCAGCTAAGTAACAATGTTGGGGAAAGGGAAGGGGAAGGGAACACCTCAGTGGTAGAGAATCTGCTTTGCATGCACATTCAATCCACAGTGTATTCAGATGCAGCTGGAAAAGACTCCCAGTCTGAAAACCGGGAAAGCTGCTGCCAGCCAGTGTTGGCAATACTGAGCTAAATGGACTGTTGGTCTGTCGTGGTATGAGGCAATTTCCTAGGTTCCTCTGAAATGGTAACACAGAAGGAAAAACAGACGACAATTGCTGCCAGAAGTGGGACACGTACTTTGCCCCCATCCAGACATCCCGCTCCCCCACCCCTCAAAAAATCATTATAAGGGGAAGCCAACCATGCAGCCCATGAACAGGGTGGTGCAACAGGGTTGGGTGTTTTGACACACCCCTGTTCAGCATTGTAAACAAAGATGTGGAACTCTGCATGGAGGAAAGCAGCACGCAGAGAAGAGATTTTACATGGAAATGGGGAAAGAGTTAAGTAGTCCCTTTCCTTCACATCCCCCTCTTCCCTGCCTCTCTTTGGGCAAGGCTGCCTTTCATTTAAAAAATACTGTACATGCTTTGTTATTGCATTTGTGCCTAATGTATAGCCTGCCCCTGTGCGGACAGGGTATTCCAGGCACTCAAGCTGAAGTGCAGCCACGCATCTGTGGTGGGAGAGGCCCGCCTTGGCAGGGACACAAAGGCTTCTGAGGGGTTCAGCGTTTCAAAGGGGGTTCCTTCCCTCAGCTCCTTTGTTGGAAAGTGGAAAAATTGCAAAAGTGGGAAAAAAGAGAGCACTCCTTTTCCACCGCTCTAATCTCCCTCACTCACACAAACGCCACAGGCAAAATCTAACCTCAGTAAATATTTGCTAAAGCAGGAAAAGAAGCCGGAGGGGAGTAAGTTGTTTAATTTTTATGCATTTGTTAAAAGTGAGAACATTAAAGGGAGAAGCGTGGGGCGGCTCACAGATGCAGCGGTTGGAGTTGGGGAAAGAGCTTTTCATACAGAGCCAGAGCCGGTGATCAGCTTCAGGGAAAGGTTTTATTTAGAGTCAAATTTCTTTAAGGTTCTTTTTTTAAGTTTGTGCATGTGTGTGTGTGCCCCATTTTATCACAGAGAAAAATGGGTGTGCGTGTTGAATTTAAAGCAAGAGGCACAGCGCAAGTTTTCCCAAATGAGTTAGCAAGACATCCCAGTCCTGACCATCAGTCACTCTAGTGTGCCCCCAACCCACTGTTATGAGTGAACATTTGCAGAGCTCGAGATGCTGTACGGAATGCACAAACAATAGAGTTCCTGGCTGGAAGGCTCATTAATACATTGCAGGCGGACAAAGCAGCGAAGTAGGGTCAAGGAAATGAACTGGTATGCACGTGTGTGAGAGCGAGAGCGAGCGTGGATGCCAGCTGGTTAGGCATGGGTTAAAAGGATCCATGAAATGATTTGTTAAAGAAGTGGGCATGAGGGAAGTGGCTTTACAAAGAGAGAGAAAGTAGGTGGCAGGTAGATGGCCTAGGTGCCACGGCAGAAGACATTAAGCTGGACATGGGAGACAGAAGCAAAAGAGGGCAGATCAGAAACGAGCGCTTGCCTGAATCTCTCCTACTAACCTGGCCCTCGGAGCTGGCTGAACCTATTACTTCAGCTACGCACTGCAACTCTAAGTACTTCTACCTGGCAGCTGCCGCCACAGATTGATCTCTTTGTATGAAAGAGCTTCCTATTTCGACAGACGCCACCCAAAATGGAGCAAAGAAGAAGCCTGCGATGCTGCGGAGGAAAAACAGGCAAATGGTGTGGCGAGCTACTTCACATGAATGGCTTAGCGCACGGTGACAGCTGTCACATGGAGTGCTGTAACAGCGCAGCTTCCGTGTGGCAGCTGTACTGCATGCAGCAACTTTTGGTGTGCCTTGCACAAACCCCTGGGCCAAACTCTGTGGGCAAGATATGCTTTTCGCACCAGGTCCCGCTTCCCACCAGATGTCCACATACAGGACAAAATAGCTACACTACCACTTCTCTTCATGAGAAGAGAAGACTCCCTTGAAAAGACCCTGATGTTGGGAAAGATTGAGGGCACAAGGAGAAGGGGACAACAGAGGATGAGATGGTTCTCGAAGCTACCAGCATGAGTTTGACCAAACTGCGGGAGGCAGTGGAAGACAGGAGTGCCTGGCGTGCTCTGGTCCATGGGGTCACGAAGAGTCAGACACGACTAAACAACCACCACCACAGGCCTTTCAGGTCTCTATACCATCTGCATCACCCACTTGGCCCACCCACTGTGGGTAGAATTTAACATAACACTAAGTGGGTTATGTGTGCACAGAATAATACCTACTGTCAAATGTGACTTCCCCTTTTCTCCTCCCCCATGCTCCCCTAGACCTGTTCTGGGTTTCCCCTCAACCCTCCAGAGCAGTTTTAGGGGCCATGGGAAGCATATAGGAGTGGGGGAAGCCCCATTGCCCAAGAAAGCCTCATTTTGTCCATGCAACTACTTAGCTGAACTCTGCCCCATGTCCTTTATTCTCTGGCAGCTCCCCCAAGAAGTGAAGAGCCAGCAGGTTGACCTCTCTTCTCATCCATCTTCTTGCCCCTTGCAAGCCTGCAACCAAGATGTTGCTTCACCTAATCCAGATGTGGGTAACCTTTATCGAATCAAGAGCTTCACTGTCAGCCACCACATGCCAGCAATGGGAGTGGCATTTATCCACACACACGTATATCCACACAGACCACAAACACATACATTTACCACACATGAAGCACACAGGAACACTAGAACATGGATGGGGAGAAATGCTACCTTTTTTACTCTTAAGGAGAAGGCAGAGAGCTTTATATCCCATCTCAGTGCTGTGGTGCTTAGCACTGTTATCAGCAGAAGAAGACCCCCCCCCTTTTGTGAAGTTCTCTAAAAGAGCAAGAAGAGGGAGTATTTTACCTCCTAGTCTCAGTTGCAAGACTGCCTCACCTTAGGAGATTGCCATGCCTGCATATGTGTGCTGCGTCATGCCTGACACATCTGGTACCACCTATGAAGGTGGCACCTGGTTCTCAGCAACGCTGCATCCTGCCCCTCTCACTCCAGCTCCAGCACCTTCTGCTTGCTCAGCCCCTCCCTCCACTAGTTGGTCAAAGTCCTACCCTACTGTAATGTAGCTCTGCCTCTCCTTCTCTGACATCTGGAGTTGCAATGGGAGAACTGTCATCCTACATCCTTGGGTTCCAGTCTTCAAGCCCTACTTCCAATTCATCTCCATCCTCCTCTTCCAATCATGGCCGTAACTGAGGTACCCATGACCTTGCTGTAACCCTGATCAGAATTGTGTGTGTATGTGCACGCGCATGTCCCTTGCACGTGCTATTTATTTATGCAAGTGATAGCAGTGCACTTCACATCTAGTTCCCCTTTGAAAAACAACTGTTTCAATTCTCATGCAAGTTTCTCAGGCTGCGCACTTTGCCTTTTAGAAACTCAAGTGGACAGGGAACTTTTTTTTTAAGGGGAGGGGGCAACTGCACAACTCTCCCTTCCACATGCATCCAGGCTATTCCCCCCCCCCCTCCATCTATGTATGGATTGTATTTTGTAAAGCTGCCTTTGAAACAGGAATTGCAAGGCTATTCCCTCCCCATGCCCTACACAAAGGTTAAAGTGCAGCAGGGGCGTGCTTTGAACTGCCTGCCTGGATAAGTCACCCAGATGGGCAGCTCTGCTCCTCCTCCATCTCCAGCAGTGCTAGCGTTCTGGTAGCCCTTGCTCAAGCTAACGAACAGCCACCTGAGTTCATTTCACAGCCTGAGGGGGTGTCTATGTTAGGAGGACATCAGAGCCCTTGTGGCCCAATTAGCACTCTCCAAAGCTGGTAAACAGCCAAAAATGTTCCCTCTACTGTTAAATCTCCCCCTACTGCACACCCAACATAGTAGTTCTACAGCACAGAAAGCTGGGCAAACTGTGGCTCTCTAAGAACACACAGTCCATCAGTCTGGCCTGAGAAGGGCCCTGAGAACCCCAAGAGGCAGTTGCCCCTGCGGGTACCTTGCCCGCGTCTGCCGCTTATGGAGAAATAGTGGCTTCGTGGGAACCTGCCACTGCTATTTTGCAGACACTGCTGCACAGCCCAAATAAGGGAGGCTTCATTGGCAGGCTAGCACCTTCCTGTTTCATCTCAGGTGGTGAAATGGGATGGGCTGCCCCTGAGAGGTAGTAAGAGGCAATTGATTTGGTAGGTGCCAGGGATTAAATGACTATGCTGAGTATTTTCATCCCCCCTCTCCCCCCCCCCACAACCCACAGAGAATGAATAGTACAGGTGTCAGTAAATCAAATGTATGCACATTTCCCAGGCTAAACACTAGCCAGGATATTGACATTCAAAGCTGAACACCAGAGCACAGCCAGGTGGCACAGCGACCTTGATTTCGGGAGGTGTGAAGCATGCCTCCAACATTTGAACTTCACAATTATTCTGCTGGCGATGAATTAGGAAACCTTTGTCTTCAAGGTCACTGGTTCAAATTCCCCTCCTGCTGTTCATCTCATGATTCATGAGGACTCAGGGAGAGAGGGCAGAGATGATGATTCACTCCACCAGACCCACTTGCTGTCCAAGAGCTGTTCGACACATTATGCAGAATGAAGAGGTAGACAACGGCAGCAGAATTGTGGACCACAGGGGTGTGATAATTTTGAATGAATACTGAATGTTGCTGCTGCTGCTGTTAAAACAAACAAACCTCCCTGTACAGTGGTACCACGGGTTACATATGCTTCAGGTTACATATGCTTCAGGTTACAGACTCCGCTAACCCAGAAATAGTACCTCGGGTTAAGAACTTTGCTTCAGGATGAGAACAGAAATCGTGTGGCGGCAGCAGAAGGCCCCATTAGCTAAAGTGGTCTTTCAGGTTAAGAACAGTTTCAGATTAAGAACGGATCTCCGGAACGAATTAAGTACGTAACCAGAGGTACCATTGTATATTTTTACATTGGGTGGAGCACAGGGCTGGTCTAAACATAGGGGGAACAAAAACAATAGTAGAGTCTAGCATTCTGACACACAGATGGGGAAGCCTGTGACTCCCCAGATGCTGTTGTACTCCAACTCCCATCAGTCCCAGCGAAAATCTGCGAATGCCCAGGGATGATGGGAACATCTGGAGAGCGCACACACACACACACACACACCCACACACACACCCACACACCACTCTGCCACCTCAGTGTACTACCTCATTCTGCATAACGCTTGGGACATCTCTGATACCCCACTGCTCAGGCCAATGCAATATTACGCCCATAAGCTAATTGCACCATTGTCCTGACTACTTGTGGCCCGGGGGGAAATTCCAACCCCTCCCCCGGCTGTTACATGGCCCATTTTCTCCTCTTTGTGAGCACCTATGTAGCCCCAAAAGGGGACGTGGGTGGCGCTGTGGGTTAAACCACAGAGCCTAGGAATTTCTGATCAGAAGGTCAGCGGTTCGAATCCCCGTGACGGGGTGAACTTCCGTTGCTCGGTCCCTGCTCCTGCCAACCTAGCAGTTCGAAAGCACGTCAAAGTGCAAGTAGATAAATAGGTACTGCTCTGGCGGGAAGGCAAACAGCGTTTCTGTGCGCTGCTCTGGTTCATTCGCCAGAAGCGGCTTAGTCATGCTGGCCACATGACCCGGAAGTTGTACACCGGCTCCCTCGGCCAATAAAGTGAGATGAGCGCCGCAAACCCAAAGTTGGTCACGACTGGACCTAATGGTCAGGGGTCCCTTTACCTTTACATTATGTAGCCCCAAGTGCTTTTCAACAGCTGGGCTTGGGGTACTGTGGGCGGTCCTCCTCCTGGTTTCAGAGGTGCAAAGGTGGAGTGGATGTCATTGTTCTGGCCTGTTTTCCTCTGCCTCCCTCTGAGATTTGCTTGATGTGTGAATTGCTGGGAGAGTGAAAGCCTTGTATGATCTTACCACAGGAAGGGGGGGGGGGACAACAGCACTGGATGGGAAAACCAGAGCAAAACAACATGATATACATGAGGATGCAGAGAGATTTGCAATGGGGAGATGGGAGGCATTGTCAGAGGACTGCCATCGCCTCCAGTGGAGCGGAGGAGGAAGGGGGTAGCCAGGCAAGGGGAGGGCTTGAAGATGCTACTGAGAGCCCAAGCGCCTCATCTAGCCCGGCTGGCTAGGTGACAGACACGCCATTTCCGTCGCCCAGTTTACTGCAGGGAGGTGAAACGTAAGGAGGGGAGGAGGAGATTTGGGGTTTCTAAGTTCTTATGCTGGGGGAGAAACCCGAAGGGGCCACTCCCGGAATCTGCAAGTGACTAAGACGAACATGAACTTTGTGGTTGTGCACTGTAAATAGTTTGCACAAATAAAAACCTGCAAAAGACAGGTCTGAGTCCTGCCTGGTTACTCGTGAGCAAACACCTCACCACCTGACAGGCATGCTAAAGGTTTCAGTGAGAAAAGAGTGATACAGGAAGACCTGGGCAGTGCTGAGCAAAGAAAGGACACGTATGTGCTTGAGAGAGGGCCTCTCCAGATAACCTTTCTATTGCGTATTCATGGCGATTTATGCTCACCATGCTACTGCAGTAGTTGTGCAATCCTGCACTTGGTGTTATTTGAACCTCCAATAGTTTTGCAGTGGTCATACTGCTTCATTTCCAAACAGTACATATCCTATGAATTCCTGCTGAACTCCTGTAATTTTCATACTTTTGTGTGTGTGTGTGTGTGTGTGTGCTCTGATTGCACTATAGCTCCTCCAGACAGCAACAATGCGGTTGAACAGGGGAAGCATCACAGAACAGCCGAAAAGGCAGAATAAAACCACCACTAATGCACGACTATCATGTCAAGAACATTGTGCTGAATGTGCCCCACAACTAGCCTGGAGGGGCCTAGAGAAAGGGACGAGGTGAGCGGATCATAGGTTAAAAAGAAAACACTGGATTAAGCATGCAGCAAAAATACTTTCTCGCCGTTAATGTGAGCAGTATGGCCCTCTTGAAGTTAAATTAATGCAAAAGTGGCCTTACAAAAATGCACAACTCAAACCACTTCAAGACCCCTCCCTGACCCTCAGAGGGACAGCCGGAGCCATGTATATATATGTGACAAGCAAGGCCCACTTAATGCAGACTAAATGTCATGGCCTGGGAAGCTGCTTGCGAGAAGTACTTGCAACCCTGTTTCTTTCCGAATAACAAGCTGCCAGGCTTATAAGCCACCCACAAGCCACAACTCACCCAGCAAATAAAGTGCTTTTTTTGCTCCACACCCAACGGCTGCTGTAAATCCACAGCGGAACAGCTACCGAAAAACGCCACATTTCCATACTTTGATGGCTGACATGTCACCCAAGCTTATGAATCCAAAAGAGTGGCTTTAGAGCCATAAAAAACAAAACAAAAAACAGGGCGGGCTGGGTGATATATGTCATCTAGAATGTTTGCTGGCCCTGGCAGCTCAAAGTTGAGATTGTTGAAAAATTCCACTCTTACCTAGTTACTGTTGTTCCCCTCATGATATAGCCCCAGATGAACTTGTAAAGGGACATTTGCCAAGGCCAGCTCTAGAAAGACTACTAAGGGTGGGCAATTTGCTCATTTTCACTTTTGTAAGCACATTCCAAACACCGCTCTGCATTAAACTGTGTTTTAAAAACACAAACACGCACACACACACTGCATTATGTGTTTAAATGTTGTTGTTGTTGTTTAGTCGTTTAGTCGTCCGACTCTTCGTGACTCCATGGACCAGAGCATGCCAGGCACTCCTGTCTTCCACTGCCTCCTGCAGTTTGGTCAAACTCATGCTGGTAGCTTCGAGAACACTGTCCAACCATCTCATCCTCTTTTGTCCCCTTCTCCTTGTGCCCTCCATCTTTCCCAGCATCAGGGTCTTTTCCAGGGAGTCTTCTCTTCTCATGAGGTGGCCAAAGTATTGGAGCCTCAGCTTCAGGATCTGTCCTGAAGTGTTTAAATACATATATGCAATACTGAATAAATTTCTCTCACCACATTTATTTAAAGGATTTTCATTGGTTTAAAACTTTTAAGAACTGTTTTACAACATCTGGATAAGTGAGGATATTTAAGTTGATTTGAGTTCCTACTGAAATGAGGCTGTGTTTTAATGTTGTTTTTAAGTTGTATTTCAATCGTTTTTATACCGGCATTAGCCGCCCTGAGCCCGGTCTTGGCTGGGGAGGGTGGGGTATAAATAAAATTTAATAATAATAATAATAATAATAAGTTCCCACCCATATGCTAGACCAAGAGAGTGACAAATTAAGAGTCTCATGCTCTGCCATCTGAGCTATCGCAGTTATTAGGTCAGCTCATATCAGAATTGGAAGAGACGGAATTGTTCAAGCATCCCTAACAACTGTTCAAAGAAGAGAGCTGTTCCTGTTTCTAGTGATCCTAGGGTTGCAGTAATCTACTAGAATCTGGAAAAAAATCCCCATGAGACCCAATCTGGGCTCATGGCCTTGACCATGCCTTGCCACTTTCATCACACACACAGACACCCCCGCCCGTTTCAAAAGCAATCAGAATAAAACTGGGTTCAGTATCTTGATGTTTGCATTCACTCAGATAACACCAGGAAATTGCCTGAAGCAATGCGGTGCAATTCTTGCTGCTGAAGCTAAGCAGTCTGACTGTATAATAAGCTGCCTGAGAACTGTGTGTAAGCTGTTCTGAGCTCTTTAAGGAAGTAAAGTGTGTTCAGTGTAGTGACTAATCCACCTGCATCATGTATGTCACACTAAAGTTACTTTATAGGGCCTTCTTGCAATTCTCCTACAATTGCAAATGCTGACCTGCAGCTGGTGTCTTGCAAAGCTTAGCTTGGACCGGGACTCTCCAACTTGATGGAAGCAATTCTAGACCTTGAGAAGCTTAATTGTTAAATAACACTGGAAGGCTCAATGCACAAGAACACATGCTTAGTGGTACTTTTAAGGGACGTGAACCTGGAGAGGAGGAATACTAGCAGAAGGAAGATAAACAAGAACGCCTTATTCTTATTCTATCAGAAGTCAATGACCCAAAGAGGCTAAGTTGGCAGGTCTGTAAAAAAGACCCTTCCAAAGTACCTTGTTCATGCAAAGTACCGGTACTCCCAACTCCCTCTCATAGAAAGATGTTTGACCCCAGCTTGCATAGGTAGAAGGCAGTGTTAGAAATTAACCAGGTGCCAGGCACATTTTGCGACTGGCATGGGTACAACTGCGACCAAGTGGAGATCTCTGGATGCCAGGTTAGCGACTGACATCTCCATCTGGATGGCCCCTCCAGCTTTCTTAAGGAGGGAAGCAGAAGACCTAATTCACTGCATTTATAGCCCACCTTTTTCTCCAAGGAATACAGCCCTCTTCTCAATTAATCCCTACGACGATGCTGTGAGGTAGGTTAAGAGGCTATGACTGGCCCAAGGTCACCCAGTGAGCTTCATGGCTGAGTGGAGATTTGAACCCTGATCTCCCAGGTCCTGGTCCAACACACTCACCCCACCACACTACACTGGTTTCCTAGAGTTCTTCTGTTATGGGGCACCTATATAAATTAAATAGGTAAATAAATATGAGGAAAGCAAAATGTCGCTTAGAAAAGGATCTGAAATATTTTCCTTGAAGCTTGAATTAGCATTATTCTAGACTGTTTGGTTTGATGTTTTAATGAGTTTAAAACCGCTTTGATATTTTTTCTTTAAAATATAAAGCTGTATACAAATGCTTGAATTAGTATTCTGGACTGTTTGATTTGATGTTTTAATGCGTTGAAAACCACTTTGATATTTTTTCTTTAAAATATAAAGCTGTATACAAATGAAATGAACAACAACAACAATTTTGGTTGTTGTTGTTGTTATTATTATTATTATTATTATTATTATCCCACCCATCTGGCTGGGTTTTCCCAGCCACTCTGGGCGACTTCCTGCAAAATATTAAAATATAATAATTCATCAAATAATTGTTTATTTCTTTGACATCTGGTGGGAGGGCATTCCACAGGGCAGGCGCCACTACTGAGAAGGCCCTCTGCTTGGTTCCCTGTAACTTCACTTCTCACAGTGAGGAAACTGCCAGAAGGCCCTCGGTCCTGGAGGTGCCTAGACATTCCCTAACTTAGATTTAAGGAGCCATTTGGCAACTAGCTTATATATCTGGTTTCTAACACTGGTAGAAAGGTCTTGGCAATAAAGCACCATTGAGCAAGGTGTTCACTTTCACAGACATGCAAATGAACAAAGCAAGCAATTCAAGCAAGCAATTCTCCATCCGAGGCTTATTGGGGAAGGAACTGAACACATCACTCCTCCCTGTGATTGCAGCTTCCTTTATGGGTTGGGGCATGGAAGCCCCAGGATGGAAAACATCTGTTGACACATGCAAAGCCAGACATGCCCAGTCCAGCAGGTAAGCAATGGTTAGGGACCGAGAGGCCGGATCTGCGAGTGGCTAAAAGGGGGCATTTTTGAATGAGGCAATTAGGGATTCTGGGTGCCATTCAAGCTGTGAACGAGAGAGAGAGAGAGAGAGAGAGAGAGAGAGAGAGAGAGAGAGAGAGAGAAAACACACACACACACACACACACACACACACACAGTAAAGGGCTTGAGGATGGAGACATTGAGTTTGTGTCTAGGCTGAGATGTTGAGAACTAGGCTACTGTGCTCCTCCTTAGAGGCACCGAAATCTGTGCTCTCTCCCTCCTGTTCGCAGGCACCTGTGCTTTAATCGCTCAGCTCATCCCCTCGTCCCAAGGCAGCCTGGAAACAATTACCCAGGAACAATAACTACATGCTAGCGTAATTAAATACAAGAGCCGACGCTTTGCAAGGGAAGGAGGCAAGGGACCAGACAGCAAGCACTTCCCCAACGCACAGGCCTACAGCCGCAGCCCAGAGGAAGAAGCCAATGCTGGCTGAGCATCTCTGTCACGCATTACACAACTACAGCAGTGCAGAAACCCAGGAGACAAGTCTCTGACCCCCATTTTATGTTATGGAATCAAAATGGCTCCGCTAGAGAAGACTATGCGATGGAGTTGGGCATGGTTCTTCTGAATCCCAGGATCATGCAGTTCCCCTCACTATTCATCTTCCCAGCAGACAGCAAACCCACCTCTCACAGACAACACTTCTCATCCGTCCCTTAGATTCCAAATGAGGAACCTCCAATCTTCCACATGCATTCTGCAACCTGTATGCATTTCCACCTTAATTTCCAGGAGCAACGCTGCAGAATTCAACCTGGCATTGGGCTTGAATCCTGTCTAGATTGGTGCAGGACAGCAGTGAGTGCATAGATTAGGTTGCAAGCATTAAGGCAAAGTCGGTGTGATGATGTGGGGACATCTGTGGGGAAGACCCAAAAAGTCTACTGGTTTCGCCATATGGTTACCGTTAAGAATATATGATGCCAGGAGCATGGAGATGTTGGGGACTGAATCTGGCACTTAAGCATGTGATTTGCCACTGATGTCCTTGCCCTGTGATGGTTTCCACTGAGAACTTGGTTGGAAGGAAACAGCAGAGAAAAGGGTTCTCTTCCGCTACAATAGCAGGGAAGAGTTAAGAGGCTTTTGCTTCTCAAACCTCACCCTGTTGAAGAAGAGCTAGATGTGAGGCAACAGCGGTAGATCTTTTGATTCTGTCTTGACCCCTACAGAGTGAAGAAGCTGTTTTCCAGTCTTTGTCACAGGCTGCCACTCACTTTTGTGGCGCAAGGGTGACAAGCAAGCAAACAGGGCTCCCTCAGTCCCAGGCTAGCAGTCACTACTCTGGCCAATGCACATGCTAAAGAGGATTTGTCACAGACAGTGTCTTCACTGCCAATCAAATGCTGCCTCTACATCCCAGCCCAGCCAGGCTCAGATCTCTAAGCAACTCCGCACACCGAGATGGACTGACAGCTCAGTAATTGGGAAGAGAGAAGACAGCAGCTGAAGCCCCCCATGTTTAACTCTCTGTATTTGCAAAAGGAAATTGGGAATGAATTTCCTGCGGCTGGAACATCAAGAACCCCTGAGATCAGACGTGCCTCTCTCTATCCAGGGGGATAAGTATAATAGGGAAGGCTGCCACTAGCTTCCCTCCCCAGCCATTGGTGAAGCTCAGTTGCATGAAAGAAAGTCAAGGTAACAGCAAAACTGAGCTTTTGACCTATGCTTAAAGCACACAAGGAAAGGCAGCATGCGCCCCAAATGTGTTCAATATCCCTGCTGTCTCAGGGGCAAGATGAGGGGAGGAGAAAATCTAAATGCACTTAATATCTACCCCCACCTCTCTACAAATGTTCAAGGTCACTTACAAGCCGAAACAAATGTATTTATTTAAAATATTTTGGCAAGGACCTTCATAAAAAGATATCAAGGTGGTGTACAGCCAGAAAAAGAAAATGGAATAAGAAAATGAAAGGAAACCAAATTGAGCATAATACATTTTAAAATGCCATTTAAAACTCTAGTGGTAAAGTAATTAGCCTTCAAATAAAAGCCAGGGAAAGCAGAAAAGTCTGTATAGCCTTCAGAAGGGACAAGATAGGGGAGGCCCTATCTCTGAAGGTAGAGATATGGTGTGCATATGGGTGCAGAGAATCTGGGCTGCATTGAAAGGTCAAAACCAGCACTTTGAATTGGACCCAGAAACACAATGGCAAAAATGGGATATGATCTAACCATCTATCCCCAACAAAGACTCAAAAAATATCATTCTGTACCAGCTGAAGTTTCTGAGTCATCTTCAAATGCAGCCCCAAGGAGCACACATTTCATCTAGTCTTGATGTAATTGTTACATACAAAACTGACTAGGTCTGCTCTTCCTAGATTCGATCACAGCTACCATACTGAAACAAGATGGAAAAAGGCGCTCCTGGCAACTTCCAGAAGGCCTCTCAATATATGAACACAGTCCTTAAGGTGGGGGAGAATGCAATCTTGTTCAGCAACAGCTGACTTCCCTGATCCGTATCAGCTGTTTTCCCCATGTCCAGTACCCCTGCATTGTGCAAATTACATTTCAGATTGTTCGCCCTCTTCGGTTAAAACAAACAAACATCAAGTAGCAAGAAACCACCATGCAAAACTAACGCAATTCACAAATTAGAACTAAAACAAAACTACATTGAAAACAGAAGCAGATAAAGCTCAAGATCCTGTGTTAAAGTGCTTGGGTTAATAAAAAAATATAATTTACCTGATGCTGAAAAGTTACATGGTTAGGTACCAGAGGTGTGGAAATAAGGACAGTGTTCTGCAAAAGGGGCACCATTTGCCTGACCTGAATAGACAGGAGAACCTAAAGAAACGCCTCACTAGATGATCTGAGGAAGATTCAATTTGGAGCAGGTAGCCCTTCACATACCAAGGAAGGGTAGGAGCTGAGTGGTAGAGCATTTTATTGCCATGCAGAACTTGGTGGAAGGTCCTAAGTTAAATTCCTAGCATCTCCTGACAAAGCCTGAGAAAGACTCCTGCTTGAACCAGACGGACCAATGGAAAGACTTCGTATAAGGCAGTTTCTTGTGTTCCTAAGTCATTACAAGGTTAAAGGCACCTGTTTCAACACCGTTGAGATGCGAGCCACATAACCTGTGACATTTGGCAGCCTGGCTGCTCCTGAATTTTTAACCAGCTGATGCTCCCAAGTTATCTTCAAGGACAGCCCCATGGGTGAGTCATTACAGCTGTCAATCTTGTCAGCATGCACTGATGCGATGAGGAAATTAGGAATCAAAAGGAGATAAACACTCACAAGCTTCTGAATTCTTACTGCTAAGGACTGTCCACACAGAATCAATCCTTGTTTAATTAATGCATCTAGCTTGCATAAATCAGAGCCACCCAAACAGTTTAAAACAAGTCAACCTGTAAAAAGCAATTGAATACCAGTTAGGTTAAGCCTATAGTCCCTTTGCTTGGCCAGCTCTTTGTAGCAGGTTGGGTGAAAGCAGATAGGGATTTACATTGCCTGCCTGTCTATATTCAAATTAAATCTCTGCTATTGAAATGCCAATGTGTTAATGATAAATGACTATGTCACAAACACATGCGAGGAAGCAATGAAAGGGGCGCTAACCCTAACAGCCACACATGCCTGCCAATCTTGCTGCAAAAGCTGGTGTACACATCCTCTTCTTTTTCTTTCCAATTGGCATTTATAAAATTCCTTTCATTTCCTATTCACTTTGAATACTACTTTTCAGCTCTAGTTAACTGCCCTTTTTGAAGGCATATATATGCCTGTGAGATATCAATGAATGAATATACGGGGGGCAGGATACTGCACATGTCCAGTTCTGAAAGACGTTTCTTTCTCAGAAACGGGTTTAGACTCTATACTAAATTTTCAAATCAAGGCCAAACATAGTTTACATAACTCTGTGACAAAAGCGGGGAAACCTCCGCTGGTCATGCCACAGAAGGCCATGTGGCAGGCACTTACAATGCCCATCTTATGATGCACATATTGTAAAAGTAATCTAAGAAGAATGAGGCACACACGTCTGTTTTCTAGGGAAGATGTGCATTCTCCAGAATGGGTGCTGGGGCCAGCTTTTTTTCCACCATCCTTGATTTTTTCCTCATTAAAATATTTGAAGCAGCTTGCAGCAATAAAAGAAGCAACTAAAGTAAAATCAAAACCTGCCTTTCTAAGTCCAAGTTGGCGAAAGGCACTTCAAAACCAAGGCCAGACCAGCACCATTGTAGGATGGCGACAATGCCTCCCCTGGAGGTGAGGGGTTTTCCTCGGCTTAGGTGAATCCTTGTTGGCTTCACCCAGGTCCAGGAAGTGGATCGCAGCTTGCCTGGCCGTTTGCCTGCATTTTTCTGTTTGTTCACTTAAAGAAGGTAGATTTCCAGGGGTAGCGCTGTGGGTTAAACCACAGAGCCTAGGACTTGCCGATCAGAAGGTCGGCGGTTCGAATCCCGGCGACGGGGTGAGCTCCCGTTGCTCGGTCCCTGCTCCTGCCAACCTAGCAGTTCGAAAGCATGTCAAAGTGCAAGTAGATAAATAGGTACTGCTCTGGCAGGAAGGTAAACGGCGTTTCTGTGCGCTGCTCTGGTCCACCAGAAGCGGCTTAGTCATGCTGGCCACATGACCTGGAAGCTGTACACCGGCTCCCTCGGCCAATAAAGCGAGATGAGCACCGCAACCCCAGAGTCAGCCATGACTGGACCTAATGGTCAGGGGTCCCTATACCTTTTACTGAGCAATGGGTTGTTGTTGTTTTTTTCTGAAAAGGGGGCAGTAAGCCAAATAAGTTTGGGAACCTCTGGGTTAGAGAAAGTCAATGCGTCTTCGATACCTTGCTTCCCTCTCCCAAACAAAAAATAGTTCCGACACTGGAGCTGTATTGGAAATTTGTCATCCTGAAATATTGCCCACGCACCCCCTCCTAATTTAGGGCACAATCCCAACCTCTTTATGCTGGGCCAGGGGGTTGGGTTGGGTTGAGATGTCTCCTGGCCCAGCCCAGTGGGGACTGTCTCTGCGAGCTGCCCTGTTTTAATAGCTTATATAGAGAAGGATTCCCCAGAACTGGGTTTTAAGTGTTGAGCTAAGAAACCCTCCACATGACCTTAAACTCCAACCTGATGAGCAGCACTGCACATGCCTCCCGGGTGCTCTCCGGCAAGGCCATTAGCACAGATATAGCTCCACACAGAGCTGTTAGGAGAGCCAATTAAAGGGACCACAGGCACTTGCAGGCCATTCTGACTTGCGCACAAACAACAAAACACAAGGCACTTTTATGTTCCTGTGCCCCCTTTAAAGAAAGGGGAGAGGAAAGGCAAAGTGGGTGATCTCTCTCCCCACCCCATTCACTCCCAACTGCAATCCTAGAAAAAACAGTAAGCTGATCAACATTGCTCAGTGCCAGCAGCGTTGTATTTACCTGAGTGGTTTTTTACCACCCAGGGAAACAATTAATTAGTCCCAGTTTAAGGCATTAATATCTTCTTCAATTATTTTCTATTACAACAATGGTTTCATTACACGGAAGACTGGAGTGGATTATGGAAGGTTGCCGTTTGGTTTCATTGTCTCAGAAAGCCTCACTTATATATTTATGATTGCCAAACAATTCTATGAATTGCAGTAATACGGTTTATCATCAATGTTTTAGTGCACAGAGCAACCTGTGTGGAGCGCACACTGAATGCAACCTGGGTACAATGAGGCGTATCGCCTGCACTGCTGCAACCCAACCCAGCTGAGCTGCTGGGATCTGCATGATGTCACAAGAAGTGGCAGTGCTGGGCCCCCTCAAAGCACTTTGTATTTTTAAGTACTTTGCAACTCTTTCTTTTTTCTTTGGAAGGAGGGAATCGAAAACTCTTCCCTCATAGCTAGTTCAGTGGCACAGAACAGGACAGTCAATGGTGCTTGTGGAGACACAGGGATTGTAAACTCCGTCTAGTAGCTGCTAACTTGTTGCTAAAGAGAAATGCATTTGATTTAGGAAGCTGCAAAAGGAATGCAAGCAATTTCAAAGTGGCAGCCTGAGCAACAGCGGTCCGATTATAAGTTACAATTGCAGAAGGTACAAAGGGATCGTCAGCTCCAAGGCACCAGCAACCCAGTGTTTTCCCTGTAACCACAGGCATGTGATACATGGGTATCTTTTTAACTGAACACGGTTGGCTCTTCAGAAATAGAAAATCAATTGCAACTAGCTACTAGATTGCCATAAAACACATTATCTGATCATTTGCATTTTGCATTGATTAGGTGACATATTTAGATGTAAATATGTTTGGCTGAGAAGAAATGGTAATTAGGGGTGATTTCTGCCCACTTATGTGCAAGGGCAACAAGTTGGCTCCTCGGTCTTGTGCCTAATAAAACTGGATTATGCTGTTAGCATGGGGGGTGTCAAAATAACAGAGGCTCCTCAGCCCCTCTTATGTGCACGTACATGGACCACAACTTCCATCATCCCTATTGGCCCTGTGGTCCTCAGAATGTGGTCAGAATCCAATTCCCATCATTCCTATTGGCTTTAGGCAGAGCAATTTTTTTTCAGCCAGAACCGAAAACTCAGTTCTGGCAACTCTCGGGGGGGGGGGGCGCCATTGCCATTATAAGAGAACAAGGGAGGCATTCATGGTGAGTTCTGGCACCTGTTTTCCTAGAAAAATATCACTGGCCTTAGGGCTGATGGGAATTGGAGTCTGACCATATCTGGTGGACCACAGGTTCCTTACCCCTCCTGTATTGCCTCAGCTTCTCCTCAACAGCAGCAAAGATCAGTCAAAGTAGCCTGGCCTGGCCTGCAAATGTGGACATACACCAATACTATACTAAACAACCAACAGGAGCTTTAGATCAGCAAGGAATACTCCTAACAAAACCCTAGCTGTGTTTCATTACCACTCAAGTCAAAACAACCCTAGAATAAGCCACCGTTGTCAAGTGTAATACAGTACTGTACGTAAGTTTTATTATACAGTGGTACCTCAGGTTAAGTACTTAATTCGTTCCGGAGGTCCGTTCTTAACCTGGAACTGTTCTTAACCTGAAGCACCACTTTAGCTAATGGGGCATCCTGCTGCCGCTGTGCTGCCAGAGCACGATTTCTGTTCTCATCCTGAAGCAAAGTTCTTAACCCGAGGTACTATTTCTGGGTTAGCGAAGTCTGTAACCTGAAGCGTATGTAACACGAGGTACCACTGTATGGCTGACTAGGGTTTGAACCCTGGTCTCCCAAGTCCTAGCCCGACACTCTATGCAACAGTGGCTTTCAGTGATGCAATCCAAACAACCCCAGGCTGCCAAGCTTGGTGGTATCAGGGCAACTAAGTCAAGGCCACCCAGAAGGGCTGTGATAAACCTCTGCCTTTTCAGCAGACTCTGGGCTCAAGAGAGTACGGGCAGGCAGGAACAGGAATGTGCGGAGTGCAAGAACTGTGCAGGGAATTACCATTTTATAAGAAGGGATGGGTGGGCAGTGGAACACGTGTGCTTTATATGACTTGTCATTTTGACATACAGTGAAAAGGGTTACATGTTCCGGTGCTGCAATTTGTGCCTAACTAAATACAGAGGACAGCTCGTGTGGAATAGGGCTGAGCGATATCTGGTTTTCAACTTCGTGATACATATATCACCAGCTAAACATTGTGGAGGCATTGGCTGACTTCACGGTTTCCCCCGCATCGTGATTTTTGCATAGCGCGCGCATACACATGAATCGCAATATATTGCCAGGAGCAAAATTATGAAACCAATATCATGATATGGACTTGAAACTGGCTATGAACGATATATCGCCCAGCCCTAACACACATCATGATTCATGATATATTGTCAGGTCAAAAACTAAGAAACTGGTATCACCATACAGACTTCAAACAAGTTTTGGATGATATATCAATATATTGCCCACCTCTAATATGGAAATGAGTATTTTACACTATGAGAATCTGCACTTGGACACAGACATGAAGCGTATGTGTGTTCTCCAGCCCAGAAGCCCTGAAATGCAGAAATCCGTAAATGACCACAGCACACTTGCTGCAAGTCTTGTCAGCGTTAAGAAGGGCTATGTCTCAGAGCAGTGCAGACGATATCATGATCAATCTCAGGCATCTCTAGGTTTGTCTAGGAAAGGCACTGTAGGCAGTACTGAGTAAGATGGGACCAATGATCTGACCAGCTGTTTATGGACTACAACTCCCACCATCCCTAGCTAGCAGCACCAGTGTTCAGGGATGGTGGGAACCATAGTCCAAAAACAGTTGGAGACCCAAATTTGGGAAATCCTAGGTTTGTCAAAGCAGCTTCCTATGTTCCTAACTTCTTACGGTCCCAAATATTTTGTCACCCTTCTGCTGCCACTCATAGCTATATATATGTAAAACCTACAGCTGGCTGGACAAGGAATGCACTCTGATTTCTTCAGAAATTGAATTGAGTAGGTAGGCTGCTCTCTGCAATGGCAGATGATCCTTTACCAGGTATTCCTATCAGGCTGCCAGCAGGAAACAAAGTCCTCAGAAGGCCTCTCTCTCTCTCTGCAGCGAGGGTGGTTCCAGTAAGTCATCCATAGAGCCCATAAACCGTAGCTCAGTTTGGGGAGGAGATTTTAAGTGGCCCATAAAACCTTTAATAGCAGCCACTGCAGCTACTGCTCAGAAAAGGCCTCCTAATAGAAGTGGTCTCGCCTCCTGGATAAACGCCAACCTGGCTGGTTGTAGCTGGCAATGCTGTGATCTCCACTCCAGGAGGATGTCCAAAGGAGGTGGAATACCACCCCCGCTGGTTGGGTTGGGCTGCTTTCCCTCTTTGCCATGGGAGATAATCAACTCCTCCACTTGCCAGCATCATCACCAGGGGACTTTATTAGCACTTCCTAGCAAGCGCACAGCTCCCTACAGCTCAGATCACACCGCGCAGGAAGCATTTGCATAGCATAGTTCACTTTGTCTTGATTGATCCCATTGGAACCAGGGAGCCTAGCTGCTGCAGAGAGCAATTTTCGCAAGAAGAAAACGTCTTATCTTCCATCCCTTTGCCCAGCTCCTTAGTCTGGTGCTTGCAGTGGGGATGGACTCCGAATGCTATGACAGGTGACTCAGTGGATTTAAGCACAAGGACTGATCAAGGAGGAAGGACACATCTTCATCTCTTGTCCCCCACTCATATTCATCAAGCAAATTTGTCTTCTGCTGGCTAAAGGTTGCCAGATATGGAAAGCAGGCTTTTTAAAGACTGTTGCTGCCAACTGGAAAAGGGGAAAGCACTAGAGAGGCATGGAAGGATTCTAGCATTGGTGTGGAGTCATAGCTAGAGGAATCAGTACCTCAGGCCTAAAAAGCATAACATTCTGCCATCAAAAACCCTCTTGTTTTGCATTCATGTGATCACCACATTATATATAATCTGGGTGTGGGGAACCCTCCAGATGTTGCTGAACAACAGCTTTCATGATCCCTGGCCATTGCCCATGCTTGCTGATGGGAGCTGCATTTCAGCAACATTTAGAGAGCCAAAGGCTCCCCACAACTGTTATAAACCAAAGAGAGACAGTACAGTGGTGACTTGGCTGTCGAACCTAATCCGTTCTGAGAGTCTGTTGGACTCCTGGAACCGCTCAAAAGCCAAGGCGCGGCCTCCGATTGGCTGCAGGAACTTCCTGCACTCAATCGGAAGCATCAGACATTCAGCTTCCAAAAAACGTTCACAAACTTACAGTTCCTTCTGGGTTTGTGGCATTCGGGAGCCGATTTGTTCGGGAGAGCCAAGCCGTTCGAGTACCAAGGTACCACTGTAGTATAATACCTTCTATTAGGAGCAACTAAAGTATCATAAAAGTTTTGGTTTGTGTAACCATAAAGTGAAGCGCTGATGTCAGGGGCACAGAATTAATTCTGAACTCACAACTCACTCTTCTAGTTGTTGTCTCCCCAGTTCATCAGAGATGCCGCAACTTATAAAAACCTCAGTAGAGCTGCCTCTGCTCTGGCTGCCCTAGACTCCAGAGATGGTTGAGTCAAACCCTCCTCTAAGAATGCAAATAAAAGAGTTTGAAATGTCTAGTCAAACTTGGGTAGCGCATAGCAAGAGCAATCGTGGGTGGGCAGAGTGTGAATAGCCCCGAGGCACAGGATTATAATTAAAAAGAGTGAGATTGAATTTGCTTAAAGGAAACCAAGTTTACATGGCATAAAAAGAAAGAAAACCAGAAATGTACTTATGTTGCAGAATATGGGAGGGAGGAGGCGGAGGAAAAGTTGGTTTAAAAAGAATCTGAAGAGAACCGATGCATGGTAGACATGAGGAATGTGGAAGTTCAGCCTCTCCCCTCTTCCCCAGTTTCTCAAACATAAAGGTAAAGGGTCCCCTGACCATTACGTCCAGTTGTGAGCGACTCTGGGGTTGCTTTATTGGCCGAGGGAGCCGGCGTACAGCTTCCGGGTCATGTGGCCAGCATGACTAAGCCACTTCTGGCGAACCAGAGCAGCGCACGGAAACACCGTTTACCTTCCCGCTGGAGCGGTACCTATTTATCTACTTGCACTTTGAGGTGCTTTCGAACTGCTAGGTTGGCAGGAGCAGGGACCGAGCAACGGGAGCTCACCCCGTCGCAGGGATTCGAACCGCCGACCTTCTGATCGGCAAGTCCTAGGCTCTATGGTTTAACCCACAGTGCCACCTGCGTCCCTTTCTCAAACATAGGCTTGTCTTAAACGCAGTCAGACCCATTGGTCCATCTAGCATGGAGGACATGAGATGACTGTAGAACTAGGGTGAACCTCAAGTAGCCTGGCAGGGCTGATGGGAGTTGCAATCTAAAGCATCTGAAGGTCACCAGATTGGAGAAGACTGGTATGGACAATACCGTGTTAACTTGGCCAATGGTCTGAATCAGTGTAAGGCAGCTTCCTAAGTTTCACCTGGTGTAGGGAGTGCTGAGTACAGTGGAGGGTTCTGGGGTCTCGCAGTTGCTCAAGGTTGCCAAGGGCTCACCCCAGATCCGTTTGAATTGCTAGGTGAAATGCTAGAAGCTTCTCTGAGTGTCAGGGGAACCCCCTCTCCACCATAACAGGGAGAGGCAGCCAGGCCCTCAACATATGATAGGGCATTCTATTCCCATCTGAGGAACAGATGGAGGGAAAGTCTTTCAAAGCGACCAGCCGGTGGAATGTGGTGCCACATCAGAAACAATGCTGATTCTATGGCGCACATGCACAGCTCTAAGAGCGCAGGTCAGAATGGCAACCAGGCCTCGTTTTGCTGGTTTTCTGAGCCAGCATCTGCTATTGCAAAACGGCCTCTCGCAGTCCAAAGAAGCAAATATAAAATAGCAAGAAGCTGCTGAAGTTTCACAAGCAGTTTAAGAGGGTAGAAAGGTCTCCTTCCTAATTTTCAGAAGATATTTCTCTCTCCCCACCCCAATCTGCTCTGGAGTTATCAAATGGTTCTGGTGGCAAACTGAAAGGGATGGCTTGGATAGTGCCGGAGAGTTAAATATAGAATTGTATGCAAGTGCTTCACTGGTGGCTAGAGATAAGAAGCAAGCTGATTCTGATTATTTCGAACAGGGAAGTAGCTTCCCTCAGGTGAGACTTGAAACTTTAGGGGAGGAAACTGATGCAACTGTGTGGGGCAAGGCTGACTTCTTAAATCAAGGGTGGCTAATGTTTACCACCCCCCGAGGGCTGCCCTTGATAGCCATTCCTCCAAGAGCCATGTGTAGCAATGGGTGAGGCCAATGTATGCAGGCATGAAGGCATGCACACACATGCACACATACCTCCCCTAGGATCACACACACACAGACTCATTATACATATAGCACACCCACTCTCCAGATGTATGGGATTTGCTTCCTTTTTCTCACAAACACTTGCATGCAGTCAACAGTATTCCGTACACTGTTACACACAAACACACATGCAAATGTGGACATACACCAACACATACTGGAGTGGGGTACGACTGGAAACATTTTGTGCAAAGTAAAAGGCAGCATTGCAGACAGTTTCTTTGATTGTAGTGCTGTGGGCCCATGGAACTCAGCACTGAGATTGAAGATTTAAAAAACCCAAAAACCTTCTGCCTCCTCTTTAGAGAGGAGCTCTGAAGAGCAGGCAGAGGAATTTCATCACCAATCTTAGCACAAGCACCACAGCACTAAAACCAGAGTAAGAGCTAAAAGGCAACACTGAGCTGGGGGTGGAAATGCTGCCTTTTTCTCTTAAAGAGCAGCAAACAGCTTTATCTTCAATCTTACAGTGCTAAAAACTGGAGATAAATGATCCATCTCTTACTGTCCATCTTTAAAAAGCACATAGAGGGATATTTTACCTCTGATAAGCCCTCTACCTGCTCTTTAAGATTAAAACAGCAGGCAGAGGGCTTATCTCCAATCTCAGCGCTGTGGTGCTTTAGGGCTGTGATGAAAGATAAAAACAAAATCACCCATTTCACAATAGATTTTATCTCCCAATCAGATTGTGAGATGAAATCGCAGGGGCCATTTCCTGTTGCTTGGTGGGCTGGATTTAGCCTGCAGGCCATATGCTTGCCACCTCAGATTTGAAACATTCAGAAGGTCTACCAAATTCACTCCTGGGGCCTGCAGATACAGCTGCTGTTGGGACTGTTATAGCCTATCCTGCTACACATTGCTACTGCTTATACCATGTTTGACTATTTGTCCATATAGTCCAGTGTATTTACCATCACTTACAGCCTGATCCTTACACACATTATTTTTCCCTTCTCTCTTTCTTTTTGCCTGTCCTTTCCATGGTCTCTGCCCAAACCTATTTTTCAGTTTGCTTGGGGAGGGGAGGTAAAGCAGTACCTAAGCAAAGCCAAACCAAACCAAAACATGCAGTATTGCCTGCAAGAGATTTGTTTGTATTTTGACTGTCATTGGCAGCTACAGGCTATATAGCCCAACAAGATGGAGAGCTTCCATATCTCCAAGTGTGCGTGTTGTGTGTGCTAACATGCAATGCTGAGAGAAATTTTGAAGCTTAAAAAAAAAAGAACAAATATTTATCCACAGGAGATTGTTTAAAGGGGTGGGGGAAGAGAAAATGTCATTGCATGAGAACATAAGAGCTCTGCTGGATCAAACCCAAGCCTATTTGGTCCAGCATTCTATTGTCCACTGTGGTAGCCCGTGAACAGGGCAGGTGGCCAACAGCCTACGCCCAGACTTGTTCCCCAGCCACTGTTATTCAGAGACATACAGGTCCTGGAGGTAATATACAGCCATCATGACTAGTAGCCATTGGTGGGCTTATCCTCTATGAAGTAGTCTAATAATCCTCGTTTTAAAATTATTTAAGATGGTGGCTTTCTTCATGCCTTGGGGAATTGGATCCCATGGCTTAGCTATGTGTTGTGTGCCAGGGTCATTCTTCCTGCCCACTGAGGCCCCTCACCAGCTTGCATTCTGCCACAATTGATTTCAGGTTACAGTGGTACCCCGGGTTAAGTACTTAATTCGTTCCGGAGGTCCATACTTAACCTGAAACTGTTCTTAACCTGAAGCACCACTTTAGCTAATGGGGCCTCCTGCTGCTGCCGCGCCGCCGGAGCACGATTTCTGTTCTCATCCTGAAGCAAAGTTCTTAACCTGAAGCGCTATTTCTGGGTTAGCGGAGTCTGTAACCTGAAGCGTACGTAACCCAAGGTACCGCTGTACTTTTATGGGACTACAACAAATGGCTGAGAAAAGGAATTAGCATGCTTTCCTCTCCACATCTTTCCTTTGTACCCACCACCATGACATTTGTACGCTGATCAAGCTAGTAGTGGCAGGTTAGGGCTAGCGGCATGGCAGCTTTAAGAAGAAAGTTGCTCACATTGCTCTCAGAAAATGATAATCCGTACTGCCTTTGACCTGGTTGCTCCACCTTTGGCCAAGTCAGATCAAAGCTGTCTTTTGGTTGGAGGTTCGTCCTGCTCCCTTCCTGCCTCCTGCTTTTGCGGCTCACATTTTCCTATCTTTTCCTGCCCAAAGCAGCATGTTTAACAAGCCAATAACTGTTCCTTGACCTTCCCTGGAGACAGAGACTAAGGCCTGCCATGTGAGAACGTTCCCCTTCACTTTGATCTTGGCCGGCTTGGCCCCGTCCTTCCTGTCCTCCCCAGCAAAGCTCATTTATCACCCTGCTCTCTTACGTAGAATGGAAGGCACAACGGGGCTGACATCGTTTATCGCCGCAACATTATTGATGACCTTTCAAAGCTTGCTCAGGGCACCGCTCCACTCCAACACTCCTGAATTATGAGGTCATCAATTATCCAGGTAAATAAATGAGGTTTTCCAGAGCCCCGATCCGTTACACACCCACTCTCCACCCCACACCCACCCCAGTTTTGTACTTACAGTTCAAGTTCTTTAGCTATCAAACTAATTTTCCCTTCTGACCTTTTCCTGCTGGTTGGGAGAGAGGGAATCACTGAGTTTCTGGGTTGGTGCCGGACAAGAATAGCACCTGAAAGGGCGAAGAAGTTAAATCCTGAAATATATTGGGAGCCATGAGTCGAAGATACACTAAAGGTGAAGATGAAAGTCACCAACGCAAGAAAAAATCATCCTGAAATGAACAGGTTGACATGCACTGTAGTAGCTCTCTTCTGATCTAGGAGATGAACACGTTCAATAAATCCATGCAGTCAAATGTACAGAAGGCTGAGATGGTATGCAAGCACCTGTCAAGGTTGGGGTGAAAACCTATTGAATTTATTCCAGTTCCATTCTTCTGTATGAGCAATAGGGTATGGGGAGAGAGGACAAAAGAGGTGAGTGTAAGCAGCACAGGATTCAGGGAAGTGCGGGCGCTTCTCCTGCACAGGGCACCAAGCCGAGGGGGTGAAAAATTGAGAAGATTCATAATTGAGACGATCCATTTGGGGGGGCCCAATTTTGGGCTCACACAGGGTGCCATATTATGAAATATTATCAAAACCCATCCCTGGTGTAACAAGCATGGGAGATGCTTTATGTTTGCAGACCCTGCACCCCAACTCAGCTTTACTTTCATGTCATTGACCTCCCTTCCTCTCTCAGCTGCTTCTGAAATTCCAGCATGGACAATAGGAATGCATAGCTGTAACATATACACAAGAATGAGGGCCCATTCTCTTGGCTTATATTAGCAAAATATAAGTAACCTGTAGAATTATTGCTGAACAAGACCATCTAATCAGACGGTGGCCTACCAGATGCCTCTGAAAATTGGTGGCTTTGGTTCCCTCCAACCAGGAGCCACTGATAAGACTTTACCTTCATGAACTTGTCCACTGAAAGTTACCCAAGTGATGATTACCATGCAGCGGGGCAGCTAATTCCTTCTGATAGTCTCAGAGAGAGCTACCTAAAGTCAACTGCAAAAAGCTTGGGACAAGAGTTCAAAGGCATGAGCCGCCCTGTTTTATCTTTTTCTCAGTAAAGGGAAAGAATTCAATGGCCCAGCAGTGAAAGCTTGGATTTAGTATACTAATAGTGATCTCAATTACCTGGGCCAGATTCAAATAACTCCCTTGAGAGTCAGCACAATGAATTCTGGTAGCTCGATGGGGCTTTCTACCCCTCCTGCACCCACCTCCATTTTGATTATGCCATTCCATATAGCACCCTGTACAGTGATGGCATGACAATAAAAAGGCTCCCCCTTCCTCACCCTGTAACACACAAATACACACCCTTTCATATTTGGAATTATGTTTTCCTTGAAGCAGCACTGTGTCAAGCGAATTGTGTGGGCAGATCTTGGTATCATTTCCTCACTTTCCTCCCTTCCAATGCTAGGATGGAGCAGCAATGAAGAATCTTTCTTTCCCTGTAAGGTGATATGGCTGCATTCTCAGACTAGACCTCCTCACAGGAATCAATGACAGACTTGTGGCTATCAGAAGCAATCTCTATTGAGATGCAGATTTTGACTTTTCATCAGGTGACACTTTCCCTGAAGCACTAAGAGGAACAAAGCTCTCTAATTACTAGCAGTGATGGGGGGAAAGGCAGAAGAAAGGTCAGGGTCTACTTATGACAAGCAGTTTTGGGAGGGGGGCATGGGCTCTCACTCTTCCAAGGGTTTGGGAGGACTTAGGAGGCAGGTGCCAAAAACCTCCATGACTAGCAGGGAGGGGAAGACAGATGAGTGACCTTGGACAGTAGTAGCAGGAGGCAGCTTGAGGACAAGGTCCTAGCTGTGCTTTGAAAAATGATTCCAAGGCCTTATTTTGCTTACTATTTTTCTGAAAAGAAGGACAGTGGCATCATCATCACCTACCATATATCTCATAGCCAAATGCCTCTTAGCATTCAAGGACAAAACCCTCTCTGCCCCATACTTTACTACAGAAACAAGTTCTGTTTAACCTATTAGCACCGACATTTCTCCAACAAAAACAGGGGCATTCTATTCTGTGCTGCTGCTGCTACTACTAATTGTATTATTTATACCCCACCCATCTGACTGGATTGCCCCAGCCACTCTGAGCAGCTTCCAACATGTATAAAAACATAATAAAACATTAAACATTAAAAAAAACTTCCCTATTCAGGGCTACCTTCAGGTATCTTCTAAAGGTTGTATAGTTACTTATCTCCTTGTCTCGGGGGGGGGGGTGTCACATAAATTCATACCTGCCAAGATTTCTCCAATGAAAATAGGGGTGTCCTAAGGAAAAGCAGGACATTCTGCAATCAAATCAGAAACTGGGATGGCTTCTGTAAATCCAGGACTGTCCCTGGAAAACAGGGGCACTTGAAGGGTTTGCAAAATATGGGAGGGGGGGAAAGGATTTTGGGGTGTGGGGAGCAGGCAAGGCAGAACCAGAACCACCTTCTAAAGTGTTGGCATCAGTCTACACACACACACAAAAATCACAGAATACTTAGAATGTGCAGAGTGCGTTTCATTAATGGCATTCTTTATCTGTTGCCCGCAAACCTGGGATTAGCAGGGGGAAAGCTTAAGGGCATGATTCCCAGGCTGGCCCATTTTAAGCTGGTTTTTCATACATAATTAGAACAAAACAAAACAAAACCGAGTCAAGCATCCTGCTCCTAGTAGCCTGTGAGATGCCTCTGTAAACCCACAAGTAGGACATAAACACAATAACACTCTCCTGCTCTTTGGGCCCCTATCAGCTGGTATTCAGTAGCAAAGAACATAAGAATATAGACTGAGGAAGCAGTCGTGTGCTGCCCGATTCCTTGAGAGTAAGTGCTGCTGAAAACAGCTAGATTTGCTTAAGTAAACATGCATAGGTAAAGGTAAAGGTACCCCTGCCCGTACGGGCCACTCTTGACAGACTCTAGGGTTGTGCGCCCATCTCACTTAAGAGGCCGGGGGCCAGCGCTGTCCGGAGACACTTCCGGGTCACGTGGCCAGCGTGACAAAGCTGCATCTGGCGAGCCAGCGCAGCACACGGAAACGCCGTTTACCTTCCCGCCAGTAAGCGGTCCGTATTTATCTACTTGCACCCGGGGGTGATTTCGAACTGCTAGGTTGGCAGGCGCTGGGACCGAGCAACAGGAGCGCACCCCGCCGTGGGGATTCGAACCGCCGACCTTTCGATCGGCAAGCCCTAGGCACTGAGGCTTTTATCCACAGCGCCACCCACGTCCCTAAACATGCATAGCCTTAGCTATAAATCACAAAATGCAGTGGTTAACACAAAGCATGTGTTCTGCGATTGCTGAGATATAAAAACTTCTCCCTCATTATATGTGTGTTTGTGTGTGAGGGAATTCAACACAACTATCCCAGCTGGGCAGATATGATATGAACACTCATATCATATCAACGACTGCAGCTTTAAGCCCTCTACTACTTATAATGAGGAGGAAAGAGTACTACATCCATGAGATCTACAGTTCAGTCAGGGTGCCCAAAGCTACATGATCCCATTAAGCCTACAAATCAGAAAACAGGGAGACTCTAATGGAGAAAGAAGCATTTACAAGACAGGGGCCTGCTGGTGAATTAACCTTTCTGTTCTGATTGCCACATAGCGGCTATTTAGTCACCAGCTGAGAACTGGCTAGTAGTTCTTGTCCCTACACTCATAACAGAGGAATCTCCTCCTGAATTTCCTGTTAAAAAAAAAAAAGGCTTTCCTCATACAGAAAGGAGAGGAGACACAGATAGCCTGTGAGAAGGATGGCAGTTCATCTGCCATATTTTATTGTTTGGTGAAAGCTAGAGACAGAGTTGAAAATGGGGACTTTTTTATTTATTTGCACTCTCTCTCCCACTCTCCTACACACATATGCAAAACAAAACATAAAATTGCAAGGCAGCAAAAAGCAACAAAGAGCAACTTCGGGTGGAGAGCAGGTAAGGAACAACAGCCCCCCATATTAAAAAAAAGGATTAGCTATGAAGAACTGGTACAGCCTCCTTAAAGACTAGGAAGTACCTTGGGACACGTGCCTGCTGGAATGGTAGCTGTGGACGATTTCTAGGAGGTGACAAAAGAGAGAATTGGGAATTGCGAAGAGCAGGGAAGGAGAAGAAGAAATTGACAGAAGGGTGGCATGTAGGCTGCCGGAGCCTCCTCAAGGTTTGGCATTCTTCCAGCCTTAAGATTTATGTATCAACATATTTAGCAACAACCAGGTAACTAAAAGAGCCCCGAAGCCTAACATTTAGCACAGGCAATGAAGAACTTTTCTGAAAGGGTTTCCCTCCTGGGTGATCTCTGCTGCCTGGAAAACGTAGCAGCCTAGCATCAGTTTTAAAAGGATTGCACGCAGATGTTAGGACTTGCCCACAACCAGAAGTTTCCCATGGAAAGGGATGGGCCAAGACACAGCAGCATATGGGCTCAACATCCACTCCCAGATGGAGTTGCCATCAGCAACTCATCCTCCCCACCTCGCTGCAAAACAGGACAAAAAGGCCAATTAAAAAGCAATAGGCAAACATCCCCCTTGCTCCTTCTGTTCCAATTTGTGCTCTTCCCTTTTTTTTTGTTTATAGCGGATAATTGTGGGCACGTCTATTAATCTTTGTAACTCACTTTGTTCCGATCACATTTGTCTTCCCCTTCTTCTATCTGTCCCCCCGCTGAGACCAGGAGTTTAAAATTCCTTCTGGCTATTAATTAAAAGCAAGCTCTCTGTTATAGTAAGTGTACTTGCCACAAATTAATAGCGGCCTTTCTTAATCAAATCTTATCTCCTCCGAACGCACGGTGCGGGAGTTTGGTATCTTGGTCCACCAGGGCATGAAATTTAATTTCCCCTACCCCAATTCCTCACAATTTGGGTCAGATAATAGGAAGGAAGGAAATAAACATCCCAACCCATATCTGGACAACTGTGTTTATGTTTCATGTGAACTCAACTGACACAGACAAAAGCCTTGGAAAAAAGAAGAAGAAAAAGAAGATCAAAACACAGCACCAGAATCATCTCCCCAAAGACGTGTTCCATTTCTCAGCCATTTACCTCGTTTAGACACAGCTTCAGCAGACGGCCCTAACATTTTTGCATTATTTAAAGAGTACAGAACGAGCAAGTGGGTTTATATTTCCCAACCTGCGTGTGGATTTCAGTAAGTTACAAGAACTTCAACCCCCCCCCCGGGTCTGTAAGCTTCTGTGGGCAGATGGGAATGTTAACATCGCCCGTGCTTGCTGCATGCTGAGTTCATATGCACTCGCTTGCAAGAAACCCATGGGCTTCACCTCTGGAAACAGGGCAATTTGCCCATACCCCAACTGTGATCTTGCCGTGGGCTTCTGCTGCTTTCCATATTTGACTTCTTGGATAGCAGAGGTTATGAGCCGACAAGTTCCTGGTGCAAAGCTCACCTGAAATCAATAGCTAGCCTTAAATAAGCCACCATCTCTAAGCCTCAGTGTGCGTGTCCCCATCTACTACAGCATATTTGGCTTCTCAGGTAGCACAGAGACCCACGACATGAGCTGTGAGCCAGAAAGCTTCTGATATAAATCTCACCTCCGGTTTGAAATCATTAGGTGGCCTCAGGTAAGCCACTGTCTAAGCCATCTTATGATATGCCATCTTCAAATATCTCAAGGGCTATTACATGGAAGAGATTGTTTTCTCCTGCTCTGGAGGGTAGGCCTTGAACCAATGGCTCCGAGTTACAAAAAATGAGATTCCGACTAAACATGAAGGAAAAACTTTCTGGCAGTAAGAGCTGTTCGACAGTGGAACGGTCTCCCTCGGGAGGTTGTGGGCTTTCCTTCCTTGGAGGTTTTTAAGCAGAGGTGAGATGGCCATCTGTCATGGATGCTTCAACTGAGATTCCTGCCTTACAGGGGGTTGGACTATATGACCCTTGAGTCCCTTCCAACTCTACAGTTCTATGAGCCTTAAGTCTCTCTCTGCTATGTGGGTAAAATAATATTGATCTAGTTCATATGGTTGTTGTAAGGATTATTAAGGTAATGTATGTGATATGCTTTGCACACTCTAAGGCATTTATTTTATTTATAGTAGTAGTAGTACAGTAGTAGTAGTAGTAGTAGTAAAGGTAAAGGTAAAGGGACCCCTGACCATTAGGTCCAGTCGTGACCGACTCTGGGGTTGCGGCGCTCATCTCGCTTTATTGGCCGAGGGAGCTGGTGTACAGCTTCCGGGTCATGTGGCCAGCATGACTAAGCTGCTTCTGGCGAACCAGAGCAGCACACAGAAACGCCGTTTACCTTCCCGCCAGAGCAGTACCTATTTATTTACTTGCACTGAGTGCTTTTGAACTGCTAAGTTGGCAGGAGCAGGGGCCGAGCAACAGGAGCTCACCCCGTCCGGGGATTCGAACCGCCAACCTTCTGATTGGCAAGTCCTAGGCTCTGTGGTTTAACCCACAGCGCCACCTGCATCCCTAGTAGTAGTAATTAAATTTATGTACTGTCCTTCATCTGAAGATCTCAGGGAGTTCACAACATAAAAATACAGGATCAAAACACAAAATAAACAGTTAAACAAAAACAAAACACATTCAAAAGGCGATAGAATATTAATCAGCCAAAGGTCTGTTTGAAGAGGAACATTTCTATAATTATTATTATTTTGTTGCTGCCCTTTCAAAACAGAATCCCCTTAGTTCCAGTGAGGGCTCAGAAAAGCAAAGCAAGAATCTGCCTTATACCAAAATCAGCCCATTGGTCCATAGCACAATACTATCGACATTTCTACACAAACTGGGACCAGCTCTCCAGGAGTCTCTTGAGGATTACCTGGAGATGCTGGGGATTCAGCTTGCACCTTTTGTATGCAAATGTTCCTACATGGCCCTTCCTGTGTCCCTAAGAGCAAAGCAGCATATTCATTGAGTGCTCAAAGAAATACATTTTTCAGATGCTGTTTCAGCTTTCAATCCCTGCCAGGAGGCGAGGTGCGCAGAGAGTTTCAGAGAAGGGGGCGAAGCGAGAGAGAAAGGGTGAAACCATAAGCAGAAGGAGTAACCCAAGCTTTAGACTAGAGAAGAGTATCAGGAGAGCAGAGGTGACAAGCACACAAACAGAGATGAGAGATCGAGCTGACAGATAAGAGCGAACAGATTCAAAAAGCCAAAATAAAAAGCAGTAACTTAATATTGGATTATACGCGGAAACAGGATCCAGTGAAGGGAGAGTTACAAAGCAGAAACACCAGTACAATGAGATACAGGGCAGGGGAGATGGACAGCAAAATTAAGAAGAGAACAGAGGAGGTGAAGTTGAGAAAGACAGCGCTTAAGAATTGTCAAGGTGATTGGCAAAAGAGAAGGAGTATGATAATTAGAGGAGGAAGAATCAAGAGAGGCTCCCCCCCCTAAAAGCGTGAAAGATGGGCAAATGCCACAACTATAGTAAAGGAAGAATGGTGAGTGCAAGAGATTTTAATAGAGGAGATAGAAAAGGATCAAGTGCATGAGTCATTGGTTTAGAACAAAGGTGGGAAACCTGAGACACATCCATACCCAGACGTGGTTGGACTGCAGCTCCCATCAGCCCCGGGCATCATGGCCAATGGTCAGGGATGATGGGAGTTGGAGTACTGCCACATGTGGAGGACCACCAGTTCTCCACCCATTTTAGAAGGGTGGGGGAATACAAAGAAAGACCTTCAAAATAAATAGAAATGGAGAAGAGAACTGAAAAGGGGAGAGGGAATAGCAAACAGGAAAGTGATCCGAGGTAGGAAAGGAAGGAAGAGAATTAAAGAAACATACATGATTAGTGGCAACATTATCCGCAAATAAATTGAAGAATGGTATGAGAAGAGGGGCATGGACGAAAAGATAGGTGGAGAAATGAGAGATGAAGGCGATTTAATAAACTTAGTGAAATAGACTTGCCCAGCAGAAAACAAGAGTGGTGGAATGCCCACACCATGTGTTCTTTGGAAGCAGGACAACACAAGCAAAGACAGGGAAGGGAAGGGGCCAAGAAAGCAAAACAGGTAGTCGAGGGAGAAAGAATCTGAGTTGCTGGAGACCCATGTGGAAGAGAGTTCAAACACAGCAGAATGGGGGGTGGGGGAAGAATGTGTGGGGAGGAACATGTGCCGTATGGGGAAAGAGCTGACCACGAGGAAATATGCATTGGCATCCCATCTGAAAACCCCTGCCTCTTCTCTTCGCTGTGGAAGTGTGCAAGTTCATTCTGGCCCAAACCATCCATCTCCTTCTACAATCCCCTCCCCGTACAGATGGCTGCTTGGAAATGAATGAGCAAGGAGACCCTGAACTAAATATTTGTGCCTGTGCCTGCCTGCCTCTCTGCTGCCCGCTGACAGGAAAGTGGCTAATCAATAATAATTGTGAGCGCACATCTTGCATGCTGTCTGTCGGGACAAGCGACAGAAGCTTTGCCACAACTGTGGGTGTGAAGTGGCAGCAGCACCAGATAAGAGGCGATTGCGTGTGACAGCGTAGGACAGACACAACCCTGAAAATGTGAGTGTCAGGAGAACACGGCAGATAACCACTGAACATACAGCTGCCTGAACCACTAGAGGCGCCCTACTCTTTGTGATGTACATTTGTACATACTATATACTGTAATATGTGTGCTTCCCGGAGAGATAAAAAAGTTACAGGAGCACCCCTTTTCGTAAGGTTCATCCCTTGTTGCACAAACCACTGCAGACTTACTGTGTTGGTGCCGAGTCTGTCTATTTGTGAATTTGCAAGATGGGCAAAGAGAAAGCAAGCAGCCACCCAGATGGACAGGGGTAGTTGTTAGAACAGAATCGGTTCCTTCCAAACCAACCACGTGTCCTTAGAGCAAGGGTAGGTAGCCTTGACTCCAGGGGCTTCAGTCCACTCTGAAATCTCCCATGGCCAGTGGTTTTCAACCAGTGTGCCGTGGCACCCTGGGGTGCCTTGAATGGTCAGGGGTGCCACAGGCAACAATGGCCCCCCATCCTTCTTTCCTTCCCTCCCTCCTCTGATGCCCTCTCGTGTCTCCACCTCCCAAAGCTTGTGCACCTGTTTGTTGCAAGCTCCTGAGGCGAATGTTGCCTCTGGGGCTGGCCAGGGGTGCTAGCTGCCAGGAACTGAGGTGGCCTCAGAGAAAGCAAGTAAGTGGGTGAGGGAGCCCAGCCAGCCAGTCTGCTGAAGGGGAGCCTTTCTGCCACGTAGGCCAAGGTGACTCTCATGTTCGCCAGTTTCCACCAGGCCCCTGTGGGGCAGCATGAGCAGGCACCTCTCTTTGTGGCAGGGTGTGTGTGTTTGTGTGCCTCAGAGACCAGGGGCAGTGGCAGCTGCTGCCTGGAGGACTCCCAAAGAGAGGGGAGAGGAGAGGAGGCTGAGGGCACACTCCACAAGGCTCAAAAAGGTTCAAAACAAGGTTCAAAAAGAGGAGAGGGGCTGCTGGCTCTGAAGGCATGACATAACTGGGCTTCTGAGGTTTGGAGCGGGGGAGCCACAGAAGGAATGTCATTGCTCAAGGGAGCCGTGTACTCAGAAAGGTTGAAAACCTCTGCCCTAGGTGATACACACATCTCCCCAGGCCACATTCTTCCGCAGCCTTGTTCCACACCCTCAAGTGTTTCTGCTTGGCTGGAAGATGCCCTTGAACTGCAACAGTGACTCTTGTCTGCCTGGATGGAGGCACCTCTGACTTCCGGACAGCTGGAATGCAGCCTACTGTACAAAGGCAGGTGTTGCATCCATGGCTCCACCCACATCTGCCCCTGGCTCCACCCACCACTGGCATAGGATCATAGAGTTGGAAGGGGCCCTGAGGATCATCTTGTCCAACCCCTGTAATGCAGGGATATGCCATTGTCCCATACAGGGATTGAACCTGCAACCTTGGTGTTATCAGCAGCACACTCTAACTAACTGAGCTATCCAGATCATGAGGCCATGGAAGGGGATGCGGCTCTTGGGCTGCAGAAGGTTCCCTACCCCTGGTCTCAAGAGCTTCCTACAAGTCATTTCCTTGCAGAGCTCGTTCACCCTCTTTTACAGACCAAATTCAAATTTCTCTTTCTCCTAGTAAGGAAATGGGAGCCACTGAAGAGAAGTATAACAAAGGAGAAACATGGGCAGAACGAGATGGGGGCAAAAATCACAGCTGACAGGTGTAATCTGCAAATTCCAGTCCTTTGGTATTGCCACAAGCAATCAAAAGCCACTAAGCGTGCAATCACAAATCAAGCTACACAGAAGTCTGGAGAGGTTGCAATCTCTCCACTTGACAGAGCACACTAGCATCCCTCTGTTACATACGCGTATGCAAGCGCACAAACTCACTCTCACACAAACCACACATGTGGCCTTGGGCCATCTTTGTCACTCTCTCATTCCATGAAAGTTTCTTCTGAGCTCTGTCGCCTCTGGCCAATGTAGGCTCAGTTTCCTTCTAGAACACTTAAGTTTCAGTCTTATTCTGGAATCGCCATCTTTCCCATCAGCCTTGTCCAATAGTGGTCACTCCCTAGGCATGTAATGTCTTGTCAAAAGACGGTATGTCACCTTGGCATTTTAGAGCGCTCCCTTTCATACAGATTCTTACAACCATCCTCCTGCTGCTCTGGCATTTTTCTAGCCTATGAAGCAAGTACATGTAGTGATATTCATATACAATGGTGGCAGATGCTTTGTACACAAACCATGGCTCGTTGCTGCTATGGGGATGAGGCACACACATTGGTTGGCATTCCACTCATTAGTCCCATCAGCAAAAGAATTTCCATTTGTGCAATGGAACTTCCCCCCCTTATTGAATCCTGCACCCTCCCCAAATCTGCTCTGGAAGGTTGGGGAAACCCCTATAACAGATATAGTGGGTGCACAGAGGAGGAGGGGGAGAATGTTCAGTTGCATAAGCAGAAATTCTTGCACTGATGAAACATCTGCGTTAGTGTTATGTTGGGTTCCACCCATACAGTGTCATGACATTTGCGGAACAGAATAAGTTGCATTGAATTCAATACAGGTTGTCACCTTTCAGCTGCAACCCTGCATCCTTCATAACAGATGAATTCACTGACTCCAAAGCTCTGACTACCTTTCAGTCCAGCCCTATGAAATTATGTTTATTATTTATCAAAACACCTTGACACCTCACAGGCCGTTTGACATCTCTTTTCTCGCGCACAGGACTGGCGTGGATGATGCTCCTTCAAGCATTATAATTTTTCTCACTCCTCAGCATCAACGTTATTATTATTATTATCAATGGATATTGGCTGAAATCCATTGACTTAAACCAGGGCTGCTTCAATAAGCACTGCCTTAAATGGGAATGGGCCTGGTCATAATGTGTCCTATACTTGGATACATTTCATCCCTGAAGAGCTTAATTGAAAATACCACAGTCAGGGAAAGAAATATATGAGCCTCATTATGCAGAAGAGAAAACAAGGGAATGAGAAATTAAATCACCATTCCGAGTCCACCGCAAAGAAAAGGTGGGCATGAAATCAAGTTCCAATCAACTTCAGATAGATTCTCAGGGCATCATCTGCTATCAACCTGTTCCCCAAGGTAAGCAGTTATAAAGTAACATATAGCACCGAGAATTAGAGTACCTTCAAAAGCAATAAATATAAAGCTGTGGCTTTCAATCGCTGGAGTCACCTGGGAGATTGTATCGGGGGCCCCTCAATGCAGAAATAAAGTAATGGCAGACATGCTTCTCTGAAGGACAAAAAATTGCTGACCATGTCCAAGTTTGTACAGCTACAAAAGTGTGCTGAACAGACACACCCTCACTTCATGTGTGGTACAGTGGTACCTCAGGTTACAGACACTTCAGGTTACAGACGCTTCAGGTTACAGATTCCGCTAACCAAGAAATAGTGCTTCAGCTTAAGAACTTTGCTTCAGGATGAGAACAGAAATCGCCCAGCAGTGGCGTGGCGGCAGTGGGAGGCCCCATTAGCTAAAGTGGTGCTTCAGGTTAAGAACAGTTTCAGGTTAAGAATGGACCTCTGGAACGAATTAAGTTCTTAACCCGAGGGCAAAGGGCAAAAACAGCCTGGACAGAACCCCTTCTGCCACATGAACTGAACCAAGCTTTGGCTTGCTTCCTGTAGCTGTAATTCCAAACATACTGAAGAAAGTATGTCCTCATTCAAATGAACGTGACTTTGTCCCAAGTAAATCTTATTAATATCAAGCAGGGTTGCCTACAAAGCACTCTCTCGTGACCATTTAAAAAGCTGTAATGCTCCACGTGGTAGATGCCGAGCTCCAGCTAAATTCCACCCCCCCCCCCCAGATTAAGAAGTCCACAAATGGAGCACAGAGAAGGGAAAAAGTAAAATTGTGCCAGTTATCGCTATTATATTAGAGACATTATTCAGTACAGTAATTAAAAAAAAGTTTTAGGAAGAAAAAAGAAAATTCTAGCAGCAAAGAATTGCTGTTTCAAGGGCTGAACAAGGGGTGGGGTGGGGTGGAATCCTGCACTGCACCTATATAGCAATGCAAAACAGAGGAGCAGTGGGTAGTGGAGGAAACTTAGGGGCCTGATGCAATGTAACTGGACAGACTGCAGCAGAGCTGAAAGAATTGCCAGAACAGCAAACCGCCAGGACAACAAACAGGTTTCCAGTGCCTGAATCACAGCTGAATGGTCTTGTCTCCTTATCCTCTTAATTTGATTTCACACCTTTTCAGAACATTGGCAAAAGTCAGTTAGCTGGTTTGCTTTGTTTGCAATTCATAGATTTGCAATTTGCCCATTTGCAAGCTGTTATTTTGGTATTGAAGCTAACCAAGCTCTTGCTCAGTCTCTCCAAAGCATGCAGCATATGGCTAAAACCTTGGCAATTCAGTAAGAAGTTTCAAAATATATTAAAAAATGGGATTTGCAAAATGCAAAGCAATGAAGAAGCCCGGGCATGGTTCTTGCTTTCCTGTGCCTGGGATGGCTCTGTTTGAATTCATCACCATGTACACTGGAAGTTTGTGTCTAATGTTTGCATCAGATACAAGGAATGAAATAGTGGATGTTCTTTGTTGTGGGCCCTTGTGCAAAATAGGTTATTGGGTGCCCCCTCCCAATTTAGTTTGGTTATACGCAAGTCTCCAATTACATTCCTCCTGACTGGAGATGAAATATTATTATGAAAAGTTATTCAATTAAACATGAAGAACCTTCAGACTGTATAAAAATTATAGATCCATCTTTGTACGTAATATTAATTGGCATGAGAAAATTACATTAAAACATTACAATGATTACATCAATAACTTTAAACTTGGTTCAAAGAAAATCCAAAACTTTTCAACTTAAATGCAAATGGAAAAAAATAAAATGAGATGCGCAAACTCATCCATGGTTTTTTGGAAAACCCATCTGATGTTTGTGTTCGTTTAAAAAGATCTTTGTATTTGCAGAGCCCCCTAGGGTCTGTAGACCCTCCTGTGCTGTTCACCCCTGCCCCCACCTTATACAGACACAACTAAAGGAATAAAAAGTTGGCAAAGGTTTAGGTTGTAGTCCAGCCATCAGCAAAGTAGCTATGCAGCTGAAGTGTCCCCAGCCTTTGCATCAAATTTTACACACCGGCTAAGATGGCATTCCACATCTCTATCTGACATTCCTGCATCCTCCTCCTCTCAAGGTCACCCATCCCTCCGCAAGATACTATTCGTAGGTGATTGATGGGCCTGGCTGGAAAGCTATCGCTCGTCAAACTAACCTGCGCGGCATTTTCTTCCTGCAAATTCTGCCATTAGGCACTAGGACCCCATGCACAGTGCAGCCATCTGCTAGGCCCAGCGCACAACATGCTCACCTTGCTTGCCGAAATGGATCCGTCTAGAAGCTGACAGGCTCACGCTGAGAGCCATCAGGCAGCGAATGGAGAGCGCAGTATGGAAGTCCAATGCACTGTCAAGGTTACGAGTGCTGAGGCCTTCATTTGGCAGCAAGGACACCTAGCTTCGCTTCCCCTTCCATCCCCATTGCTAGGTGTTTGTTTGGATCAGAACTGTTGATATAGGTCATCCATGGGTTCGTCAAACTCTCTACTCATGTGGGAGCACATAAGGGAAGACAATGGCTACAATGTAAAAAATGGGTGGTTGTGGTACATGGTACCTATATATGGGTTTCTGGCACCTGTGTTTAAAAGGCAAGGCCTATCTCAGAGGACGAGATGGTTGAACAGTGTTCTCGAAGCTACCAGCATGAGTTTGACCAAATTGCGGGAGGCAGTGGAAGACAGGAGTGCCTGGCGTGCTCTGGTCCGTGGGGTCACGAAGAGTCGGACACGACTAAACGACTAAACAACAACAACATCTCTGTTAGAGTGGAGGCCACAGGCATAAGTAGCAATATATAATGTTCTGAACAGAGCATTCGTGTCCCTGCACTAGCTCAGGTGCAGTCAACATGGTGCCCTCCAGATGTTGCTGAACTAAAGTTGCAATCAACCCAAGACAGCATGGCCAGATGACTGGAGTTGTAGTCCAGTGACCTCCAGGGAGCACCTTGTCAGGCGAATCCCTGGACTGGCTCCTTACAGATCCCATCAGTGCCTGACTAAGAGACTCTGAGGGAGGGAGGGAGGGAGGGAGGGAGGAAGGAAGGAAGGAAGGAAGGAAGGAAGGAAGGAAGGAAGGAAGGAGGGAGGGAGGGAGGGAGGGAAAGGAGAGCTATATGGGATGCCTGGTGGCTTTGGGCAATATGAATATTTTACTCTGCAGCTTTTAGGATTCACAACTCTATTGTAGAGCATGAGATTCTTGATCTCAAGGTCATGGATTCTAGCCCCATGTTGGGCAAAGGATTCCTGCATTGCTGAGGGCTGGACTAAATGACCCTCATGGTCCCCTTCCAACTACAATTCTATGATCACTCCTGTTCAAAGGAGTACAGTGGTACCTCGGGTTAAGTACTTAATTCGTTCCAGACGTCCGTTCTTAACCTGAAACTGTTCTTAACCTGCAGCACCACTTTAGCTAATGGGGCCTCCCGCTGCAGCACGATTTCTGTTCTCATCCTGAAGCAAAGTTCTTAACCTGAGGTACTATTTCTGGGTTAGCGGAGTCTGTAACATGAAGCGTATGTAACCTGAAGCGTCTGTAACCCGAGGTACCACTGTACTGTACTGTATCCTGGTCTGCAGGGATATGTTTTGTCCTTTTCTGAATCCTGCAATTCCTCTAAGGAGCTCAAGGTGGCACACATGCTCCATCTCCCTCTCCTTTTCTTCACAACAGCCCTGTGAGGTGGATCCATCCCAAGGACTGCAATTTGCCTAAGGGGCATGTAGTGACACTCTAGCCCATGGGTAGGCAAACTAAGGCCTGGGGGCCAGATCCGGCCCAATCGCCTTCTAAATGCGGCCCGCGGATGGTCCTGGAATCAGCGTGTTTTTACATGAGTAGAATGTGTGCTTTGTTTAAAATGCATCTCTGGGTTATTTGTGGGGCACAGGAATTTGTTCATTCCCCCCCCCCAAAAAAAATATAGTCTGGCCATCCACAAGGTCTGACAGTGGACTGGCCCCCTGCTGAAAAAATTTGCTGACCCCTGTTCTAGCCACTTCTCTACACTGGGAAGTGTCTTTCTCCCCCTACCTTTCTCCTTCTCTAAGGTAAAGGTAAAGGGACCCCTGACCATTAGGTCCAGTCGTGGCCGACTGGGGTTGCGGCGCTCATCTCGCTTTATTGGCCGAGGGAGCCGGCGTACAGCTTCCGGGTCATGTGGCCAGCATGACTAAGCCGCTTCTGGCGAACCAGAGCAGTGCACGGAAACGCCGTTTACCTTCCCGCTGGAGTGGTACCTATTTATCTACTTGGACTTTGACGTGCTTTTGAACTACTAGGTTGGCAGGAGCAGGGACCAAGCAACGGGAGCTCACCCATTGCAGGGATTCGAACGACTGACCTTCTTATTGGCAAGTCCAAGGCTCTGTGGTTTAACCCACAGTGCCACCCATGTCCCTTATTTCTGCTTCTCTACTTTGATGCATTCCCTGGAAATAGGAAGGTGTCAGGTACCTCTACCTTTGGAGGAATGTAGCCCTGCTTTATGCCTCTTAGACTTAGACCAATTTACCTCCTCTCACCTCCCTAGGAAAACAAAAGAGGGAGAGGGAAGAAGCACAAAGGAGTGTGCTTAAAAGTGCAGCCTGTCCCAGCGAGACATGGTGGCCAGGTCTCCTGGCAGGAACATATGGTTACACAAAATGCCTCCCACCCACAAACCCCTTTGCTTGCACTCATATGACTGTGCCTGATCAGATTTGGGATTTCTTACATGGGCTAATCGGATTGCACGAAGGCAGTAACTGGATTAGGCAGAAGGTTTCCAAAGTAAGAGAGGCGCAGGCTTGGGAGGAGCTGCTAAGCAGCACATAATAAAGCCCACTGAACGAGACTGTCGCAGGAGCTGCATGGTCTGCCCTTATAGCACATTGCATTTCGTCAAAGTGCAACAGGGCTCATGATCCCAGGGGTATGGACTTAAGAGGACTCTGGGGCCTGGGCCCATGACATAAAAGGCGGAAGGCATCTGTGGTGTTACTGGCACAGTGCTTTGCAGCATGCCCAGCCACGCTGAAAGCAATTGTTGTTGTTGTTGTTGTTGTTGTTGTTGTTGTTGTTGTTGTTGTTGTTATTGGAGGGAGGGAGGGACAGGAGATCCAGCACAAAATATTTGGGACTTTACCCCCTTCTTGGGATAAGAATAATTATCTATGTAAATCTATACTCAAGTAGCCAGTGTGGTGTAGTGGTTAAGAGCAGTGGACTCATAATCTGGTGAACCGGGTTCGCTTCCCCGCTCCTCCACATGCAGCTGCTGGGTGACCTTGGGCTAGTCACACTTCTCTGAAGTCTCTCAGCCCCACTCACCTCACCGAGTGTTTGTTGTGGGGGAGGAAGGAAAAGGAGATTGTGAGCCGCTTTGAGACTCCTTAGGGTAGTGATAAAGCGGGATATCAAATCCAAACTTCTTCTTCTAGCCTGGGCTTCGCAATGTGACAAACTGGAAATAAGGAACATGTTAGCTGCAGCCCAGAAACAAGCAAGACGAAAATGTGGTCGGAGTTGCTAACTCTAGCTCTGAGCTAAGCTGCATCTGCCCTAGTAGTCACAGACCTATTGTCTCTCAGAATGAGAGTCACATCTAGCAACGGAACGGCAAATATGCCAATGTGGAAGACAGCAGAGAAGAGAGGGCATTTAAAAGGGGGGGCTGCCTCGCAGGGGTGGCATAGAAGCTCCACAAGGGTAAGCTATAGGGCTGTGAGGTGAAAGAGCAGCTCAGGACCGGGCAGCTGAAATGAAGCTGACATAACTCTGCTCTCGGCACCTCCTCAGTGTTTGGGCAAGTCACACAACTGGTTAGATTTGGCACCGTGACAGCCTCTCCCTCACAGCATAACTATGTGCAAAGATCACGCCGCCACCAGAAGACCCTGCCGGTGATGGAGGGAGGAGGCAATGCCCGCCTGCTCCCTTCGCATATGAACTTACGACAGGAACGAGACATGCTGACAGCTTTACAGCACTGACGAGCCCCCTGACAGTGTCCAGAGACAGCCTGAGCTTGGAAAGAGCGCCACAGCCTTGTCATGGAGGATGAGGGGTGGTGGGGGTGCGGGAGGGAGGACAAGAAGTTCTGACGCCTCTTCCCACCACGGTTCTACAACTGCCTTGCACTCGGCAACCTGCAGACTGACAAGGTCCCTGGCAACTTTCGTCCTATTGACCTCAACTGGTTTTAAGGGATGGTGCTGGAATTGTACCGAGGTGGTGTCCAATCTACTGAGCAGACAGTGTGTGTGCTTGTGTAAACACACACACACACACACACACACACACACACACACACACACACACACACCAAGTTCTTGCCTTGAAGAACAGAATCAGAAGGATGCAAGTGTCTTCCAGAAGTGCAGCCATGTTAGTCTGCTGTGGCAAAAGTGCAAAGGACGACCTTAAAGACAAACAGATTTATTATAGCACAAGCTTTTGTGGACTATGGTCTACTTCTTCAGACGGTCAGAAGGTCTAACTAGCCTACCCCACTCCACCCCAACTTCCATTTTGGGTAGCTCCTGAAACATGTTCATGTGGCTCTACTGCCAAGGTAGAGTAGTGAAAGTCTTGTTGCTTGCAGCTTATGTCTATTCTCCCTTGCCTCTCTGGGTGGCAAGAAAATTCACAATGATCATGTGTGATCAGAGGCCTACTGCCTCTGAATATCTGTTGCTGGGAATAGCTCAGCTGGTTGGAGCATGGGTGCTCATAATGCCAAGGTTGCTGGTTCAATCCCCATATGGGACAATGGCACATTCCTGCATTGCAGGGGGTTGGACTAGATGACCCTCAGGGTCCCTTCCAGCTACAATTCTATGAATCGCAAGTGGGGAGAGTGCAGTTGTACTCATGTCCTGCTTGTGGGCTTCGCCATAAGCTTCTGGCGAACAGGATGCTGGACTAGAAGAGTCTTTGGTCTGTTCTAGAAGAGGCCTTCTAACGTCCTTATGCTGTTCCTAATTTTATATCCCAAGAAGAAAAATGAACAGTGGAGAAGGCTGCTCTGCATGAACACCAGCCACCAAGCAAGGGAAGTATCGCTAAGCATAAATGGGATAAATGGAACAGTATGCAATGATCCATGTTTGGCATTTGTTTCCGGAGGGTAATGGTGAGGTGATCACTTGGTATAAAGGTAAAGGTACCCCTGCCCGTACGGGCCAGTCTTGCCAGACTCTAGGGTTGTGCGCTCATCTCACTCTTTAGGCCGGGAGCCAGCGCTGTCTGCAGACACTTCCGGGTCACGTGGCCAGCATGACGAAGCTGCTCTGGCGAGCCAGAGCCACACACAGAAACACCATTTACCTTCCCGCTAGTAAGCGGTCCCTATTTATCTACTTGCACCCGGGGGTGCTTTCGAACTGCTAGGTTGGCAGGCGCTGGGACCAAGCAACGGGAGCGCACCCCGCCGCGGGGATTCGAACCGCCGACCATGCGATCGGCAAGTCCTAGGCGCTGAGGTTTAACACACAGCGCCACCCGCGTCCCTAGATCACTTGGTATATGGAATATTAAAGTCAGTGGGAGTTAAAGGGGGCATGACAGTTGTGGGAACTTTAGCAGTTGACAGCTGGGAGAGGGAAGAAGGTGGAAGGTAGAAGGAATTGGCTGTGTAGGGATGAGTGGTGGCTAACCTCTGGCCCTCCAGATGTTGTTGGACTACAGCTTCCACCCATCCCTGGCCGTGCTGGGTGGGAGGGCCATGTCTGGCAACCAACGAGTTCCCTACCCCTGGTTAGGAGATTAGTAGTTTCTAATCATCCCAGTAGCTGCATTCATCCCAGACTTCTGTTTACTGTTAATTTGCTTCCGATGTTCCTTAAATAAACACTCTGCTGTCAGCTCTGGGCAACTGCCAGTGAAACCCACACTTAACGGGATAGATACACCTACACGGTGCTATTAGCACAAACACATGTTGCTCTTAGCACAGTGCTTTTAGTGACAAACAAACAGTAAACCAAAGCAGACTCCATAACTAACTAGCCTCTGACATACATCTCAGCACTGAAAACATCTGTGCACAAAAATTTATCTTGGAGTTCCTGTAACCTGCTCTGAGCCTTCAGGATAAGGCAGGAATAGAAATCCAGCCTCACAAATAAATTTGCAAAGCCTATGCCATGTTTTAGTGCAATAAGGTACTTCCCAGTGCTTCCCAGCTTACCCCCTGCCCTTAAATACACCGCCACTGAGCAGAGAGCTTGCCCAGTAATGGAATGCCTCCCTTCTGCCAACTCCAGGGCCCCACAATGCTTTGTCAGCTGCTTTAAATTGTTTGTCCCCAGGTCTTGTTTATGAGCCGATAAAATCCATACCATTGTGAAGCTGGCTCCCTCTGCTCCTTCCCAAGGTTCCATGGGGGCTCAGCGGCATTTACAACACCAGGAGCTCTCCAGCTCTTCAGCCGGCCAATTACAAGCCTGGTTTGCAGTCTAAAAAGGGGGATTTGGGGGGGGTCATCTTCCTGGAGAAGCCTTGCACATAAATAACTCACCTTATTCCGAAGCCTGAAAATGCAGCTAATTGAGACTAGCAGGACAGAAGGCGGGGAGACCAACAGGACGTGAAGCCAGAGCCAATGATAGGCAGAGCCAACCAATTCTCCTTTTGTTCCCATTCTCCTCCATGCTGAGTTGTACAAGGGCAACATGGAGACTAACATGGAGAAGGAAGCTGATGGGCTGCATTTGGATTTACGAAGGCAGGCAGGTGGAGGCTGGTTGAAGTAGGTGGACCAGTGCCCCATTTGCCCGGATACACCAGCCTCCACTGTGTAAATGACAGGTTATAAACAGCAAACTATTTCCTATGACATAGGTATCTAGATCTGAGTTAGAGACCCATAATTATAAGGAAAACATAGCCTGACTGCCTTGCTCTTCTTCCTAGACAGTTCCTATGAGTGATCTGAGGCACATCCTGCTTGCATTAGGAAGCAACAAGTGCAACCACCCCAATTTCAGTTGCAAGTGATGAAGGCCAACCCAGCCCAACTCACAGCAAGGGACAGGTCAAACAGGGTTTTCTGATCTACCTAAGCTTACATCATCCTCATACTGATTAGAAAACCCAGGTAGAATGTGCCACTGTATGTCCTCCCTTCCACAACCTACAGGCTATCAGGTAGAGCAGCCTTCCCTGATTGAGTGTCCCTCCAGATTGGTTTGGACTACAACTCCCATCAGTTCCAACCAGCATGGCCAGTGATTATGGGTGCTGTAGTCCAAAAGCACCAGACGGGAGAAGGCTGAAGCAGAGGACGTAACACCAGGAGAGGGGGGTGGGGAAAGAGAACAGATCCTTGCTTGTAACCTTGGAGGCTCACATGGACTCAGCTTGGGCATTCACTACTCAGAATTTGGGTTACAATGCATTGCTCAATGGAAGCAAACATGGTGCCCCCTCCAGATGTTGGTGGACTCCACTCCCACCATCTGTCCCCACTGTCCATGTTGGCTGGGGCTGATGGGATCTGGAGTCCAACAGTGTTTGGAGAACACCATGTTGGCTGCCCCTGCTGCAGCCCATCTCCTTGGAACCACTAGTCAACACTTAACTGCTTTGTAAGACAATGGGAAAAGCCCGCAATGACCAGTCTGAATAAGAGGTTTAGGTCAGGGATAGGGAGGCTGCAGCCCTCCAGATGTTGTACAACTTCATCAGCCCAACCAATTTTAAGGGATGATGGGAGCTGAAGTCCTGCAATAATAAAGAGGGCTGTGGGTTTGCCATACCTGATTTATGGAAATTCTCAATGTGAGGTTAGATGCCTTGACCATCCCCAAGTCCCCACCTACTAGCATGCGAGGTATGGCCCTCACTGGTTCAATCCTGGCTTGTTACAAAGGGATGCTGGATGCGCCAGGCACATTTCCTTATCCTCCATGCACATACATATACGTGTGCACGTCTATGGACCCATTTTATTACATTTTCCCAATTAATGTCTGTTTCCAGAACAAATGCTCAGCTACTGCAGGCCTCCCAACAGCCCTGGGGCTGGATTGTTAACGAGGATTTTAATTTGTTAATTAAAAGCAGGATGCCTTCGTAGCAAGCTGCTGCAGTACAGCCCACCTCTCGGAGGAGGCACAATGGAAAGAAGGGAATCAAGATACCTTCAAACATGCAGTGCATGAAATTTATGTCCAAACAAAAGTGGAGCCTGGCTAAGATCCAGGAGAGATAGGAGCTTGGATGGTTCTGCACCAGCGCCAGTCCTGGTCATTTAGCAGATGGGAATTTCCTCTCTCATGTACTGAGCCTGCGGGGAACACTAAGCAGCCAATCACTGAGTATTTATTACTGATGAGAGACTTGGGGGGAGGGGATTTTGCCTACTACCTATAACATGGGGTGCTTCTAGACAGGAGTTTATTGGTAGCGCTCATAAACACATGGCTTTTTGTAGCTGACAAACACTGCCATCCACATCAAAAGGCCAGCCCATGCTCTTTTGGCATTTAATTCGGATTTCCCTTAAAACACAGAAAACCCCAAAAGTAAAAACAACCTGTTACACATCCACAGTCCCTGTTGGTGTGAAACAGCATTAGGGTATTGCTGTTTTTTGTTTTGTTTTGTTTTGTTTATCACATGCATTTTCACTTACCGTATTCCCACATACATCTCACACAGATTTAGACATTTCACCTTCCAGTAAGACCAGACTAGAGCTGGACCTGATCAACGCAGTGTTGAAATACCATAACCAGTTAAAGGAAGAACGTTCTGCCAATTCGTTAGCATTGCAACCCAAGGTAAATGGGAGAGCGCCTGCAACTCAAGGTAAGGCGATTTAATTTTTCACTTTGAGTAAATGAAAGGTGGATATATGGTTTTGGTGGTAAGCCACTTTGGACACCCAACAGAAGATGCAAAGGAGGTTGTCTGAATAACATGCTCTTCCTTGTCCTTCTCTTCCAAGTCCCAAGGAGAGAGTGATGCCAAAACTCCACCCATGAACTACACTCGTCTGTGCATTATTTCCCGGTCTCTAACATCCTTTAAAAAGTCAATGCAGTGCTCAATTCATTAAGATCTCTTCTATTCATTCAACTGGAGCTATGCCTCATTTTCCTCACCCACTCCACCGTGTTAAGATCATGATGGGTTTGGAGAAGCAAAAAAGGAGCTGAAGACCTTTTCAAAGGAGAGAGAATCTGATCCTGAAATCTCTCTTAACAGCTGCGGCTCAGGAGTGTTTATCGCTAGTAAAGGTGTAGGATGGTTCCTGCCAGCTGATGCACAAATCTAATTCTAGCACCTCCTCAGCTATTCCATATCCTACTTGTAAGGAAGGCTTTACATTTTCTACATGTTTACTGACATGGAAATGCAGTTTCATCAGAAAGCAACTTCGGACAGTCAGCTTGCAAGAGAAGCAAAGCACAAGTGACTTGTGCATCCTCTCTTCTCCATTTCAGGTCCAAAGCAGACGTGCCCCCACCCCTGGGCTCCTGCAACGCGATCTCCCCACAAAAGATGAAACCAGAAGCGTGAGAAAAGGAAGCACTGAGTCAGCCGTGTTTTCCCTTTCGCTGCTACTATGGAATGTCTGAAGGAGCTCTAAATGAACCCAACTGTGTGTTGCCCTCTCCACTTCCAGCACTAGCTACCTGGATGTGGTACTCTGGATCTGGTCATCATTAATGCACATATCCCACCAAATGATGCTCAGGCCATACAGATAATAGCAAAGTCATGCAGAGTCCACAGGAAAGTTGCAACTTGAATACAAGATGGGAAAGGAAACCCCGCCATTACACATGTTCACATATATGCATGTATTTATCTTAGATTCCAATACTTAAGAGGGTTGGTGGGGGTTGCTGTTGTTTGTTTTATTTATTACATTTATCTCCCACATTTCCTCCAAGGAGTTCAAGGTACTGTATGCACTTCATTTACTCCCCCATTTTGTCCTCACAACAGCTCTGTGAGGTAGGTTTCAGCTGAGAGATGGTGACTGGCTTAAGATCACACAGTGGGGTTCACTGCCAAGTGGAGATTGAACCCTGGTCTCCTAGGTCCTAGTCCAGCACTCTAACCACTACACCACACTGCCTCTCTTGTTTGGTATGTCATAAGAAGGCTAAGATAAGAAGAGCCCGGCTATATCAGACCAAAGACCCATCTTTGTTCAATATACTGTTTCCTTTAAAATAAATAAATATTGGTTTTATTCATAACAAACAATATAAAATAAACATCAATACAATATCACAATGTGGGATTTGTCCAATCTCTTGACTTCCCTCTACCCTCTCCATGGTTCCATTATATTTATTATTCATGTATACATGTCCATATCTTATTTTCCATCTATACATATCTGATTCTGTTATCATAATACTGCAAATGTTTATTAGAATCCTGCTGATGTATCAACTTGTATACAATGCTTTGATATATCTGCAATAAAAAAATTCCTATTCATTTTTAAATTTGTTATTGTCCTGATTTCTGAGTCTGTTTCTAAATTCTAAATTCTGTTAGTTTAGCCATTTCTGCATATTCCATTAACTTAATTTGCCAATATTTTCTCGGGGGTATTTCCCCCAAATTCCCCAAATTTCCCACCATGGCTGACCAGATGCCTCTGGGAAGCCCTGAAGCAGTGAAACAACAACAACAGTGCAACAACAACAACACGGTGCAACAACCACCAAGACAAAAAGCAAGCAATAAGCCCAGTTAAAAACCAGTAAGTTGGCAATTCCTTTAGAGCCTCTGTGGCACAGTGTCTACAATGACCCAGGCGTCACCTTTTCCCTTCTCAAAAAACAAGAAGAAACAAATAAAACTAAAATCATTTGAAGCACAGCGATTCTGCCGGCCTTCAACAGCATTCTGTGGGAGACTAAGGGGATGAGGCAAATAATCGTTTTCGAGGGGATTCACCACAGAATGGCTTTTGAGACTGGCAGAATTACAGAAGCCACGTTGGTCACAGAACAGAAGATGACTTTCAAACACCAGCTTGAGAGCTGCCTCTTTCCATCTCCTTCCACCAGCCCCCCGCCCTCCTACGTCAAAGGGAAAGGGAGCCTCTGTGGCGGCAAAAGCTTTGGCCCCCGGGCATATTTTGTTCATTCACATCTCTGGGCCTGGCCCCAAATCAATCTTCTCCATAGCTGCTGGAGCAGCCTTAATCCCAGCTGGCTAACAGAGTTCCATTCACTCGCTTGGGGATGTTGACACAAGCTGAGAAAGAGCCACTGTCTGTAGGAGCTGGGGAAAGTATAGAAGCGCCTATTGAGGCAGCTCCTCGCTCTGCTCGAGAAATGCCAGCCTTGCCCAGCCCACCACATTGGAAAAGCCAATATTTCCCCTTTCAAGAAGCCCCCCCAACACACAGCACTTTTGTTCTGTTCCAACGGCCAAACTTGTCCCTCTGAGAGGAGAACATTTCTTCTCAGCCAGCCGCTGAGGGAAGCAGAGGAAAGGTTTCCTCTTCAGAAAATCGCCTCAGAAAATCACTCTTTTTTTTTTATTCCCCCATACCATTTCAAGTCTTTCTAGTCACTGTCACTACAGATAGGGCAGACAACTTGGTATGTTAAAAATGGATCTTTTGATGCACTAGATTTTCTTTAAAAAAATAAAATAAAAAAAATTCCCGGATTACTTCTGAGGGGCTCAGGGTAGCATACAGGGTTTCCCCTCTTTATCAATACAACAACCCTGTGAGAGAAGTTCGGTTGAAAGAAAAGTGTCTGGCCCAAAGTCACATGAATAAGCTTTGTGGTTAAGCAAGGGGGTGAATTTGGGCCTCTCTGGTGTTCATCTATCTAGGGCTGGATGCAGAGCCAGCACAGGGCCGGCCCCAGACATTTTTGACACCTGAGGCGGACCACAAAATGGTGTCCCTCCCCTCCAGGGAAGGAGGAGTGAGAGAACATGTACACCAGGAGCAAGGGTGGGACAAAGATCGACATTGGGATCAAGGGAGAGAGAGTGAAGATCTACCTCAGGAACAAGGGAGGAATCCAATTCGACCTTACCTGACTGTTGAAGCAAGAATCGAAGATGGATGCAAGGGGGGGGGGGACCTGCGTTTAATCATGCCAGGCAGGTGCTCAGCTCAGGAGACTCCAAAGGGCACCCCACTATTTCCTCTCTAGGGGTTGGAGGAGACCAGCATTGCCTCCTATTTGCCGCTGTGGAGGCAGCATAGGGCGGGTGCTGCCGAGAAGGAGGCTTATCTGGCCTCCAAGGACACAGCCATCATTGCCACTGCACTAGCAGGCGATGCATTCCTTGGAGGCCAGATCTGTTGCCCCTGTGGATCGTGTCTCCTGAAATGGTCGCCTCATCTTGCCTGACGGCAAGTCAGCATGTCAAGTCCAAAGTTCAAACTCGGGGGGGGGGGGGAGTCAATCAATCTATGCAGTCAAAGGTCAGGAAACAACAGTCCAGGGTCAGCCCAAGTACTGAAGTCCAGCATTCAAGACACAGTCCAGAATCAAACCCGAAGCACAGGCCCACATAAGTCCAGGAACATCCAAGCCGAGGCCCATCAACCCAGGCAGCTGAACAGACACAGCACCTCAGCTCTGCTTCCCTTTTGTACTCGGCCTGCTGATTGCAGCCTCTGGGCTTGATGAGGCAGGTGACCCTCACCTGTTCTGAGCCGACTCCAGCTGTGGAATCACATTTCTCTTCCCAGAGCTAATGAGCCCCACCTGGCCAGCTAGGGAGCTGGGCTGTGGGCCCTTGCCTGTCTCAGCTTCCTAGAGCAGTGTTTCCCAACCTTTTTTGGGCAAAGGCACACTTGTTTCATGAAAAAAATCTCAAGGCACACCACCATGCCAGATGGGGAAAGGTCACTTTTTACTTATGTAAAAAAAAATAAAAAAATAGTAACAGCATAGAAGGTAATGGTTAGGCTAGCATCCCTCTTCCAAATATGCTAGGTTTTTATTTGCAAGGACTGTTCTACATGGGAAAGCATTCAGCACTGTCATTCTCCCATCTGCCATCTGAATTGGTACTATTCTGGGTCAACTTACTCTGCTGCATGTGTAGATGAAAATGGCACCAAGTGTGGGGGAGGGGGCAGAACAGGTTTCAGATACAGGATATTAAGCATACACGTACTTCAGATTGAACTGGTTGCTTGCTTTGCAAGTTTTCATTTCCCAAATGACTGCCTTGGCAAGCGCAATACCTACCAGGCTCAACGCCGGTCTCGCGCTGCCGCTTCCCGCGCTCTCAAGGACCCGGGAGGAGGAAGGCGTGAAGGGAATCCCGAAGGCGCGAAAACCTCGCGCATGCACAGGCCTTCCGCCTGCGACAGCCCAGTAGGCCGGCCGAAGCGAGCGGCGATGGGATGTGGGAGGGAGCTCGCTCGCCGCCCCGCGTGTGCCTATGTGGGGCACGTTACAGCCCCGTGACGTCAGCGCCACGCAGGCAGCCAGGCAGGCAGACGGCGAGAGCCCTGCGCTGGGCGGCCTCTCCTCGCCGCCGCCGCCCCGCCTCTCGCCGCCCGACTCGCCCGCCTCCCTCCCACGGCACACCAGGCAACGTCTCGCGGCACACCGGTTGGGAAACACTGTCCTAGAGCATCACTCCTGCAGCTCCCTACGCCTCAAAGCCCATCTATGGAGACAGGGGCCCCTCTGGCTCTTGTCCAGCTGCTCTGGTTCCCACCCCTCACCATCCTATATCATCCTGTGAGTACTTCCTTTCCCCATCCCCTGCTCCACCCCTTGCCAGGATCTTCTTTCCATCATCCTGCCAATTCATAACAACGAATGGACCAGCAGCAGACTTCTGAGGCTGTTAGCACAGTGCCGTCCAACTTCATCATGCTCCACCACCACCACTGGGACCCACACCTTTTTCTACATTCTCATCTCCCCCCTCCCTTCCTCACGACCCCCCACCCTCTCTCTCTCTCTCTCTCTCTCTCTCTCTCTCTCTCTCTCTCTCTCTCTCTCTCGCCTTCTTTGCTATTGAGATAGCAGCAGCAGCAGCGCTGGTGGTTTCTCCACCACCTTTGGCACCTGAGCTCTGAGAAAGGGCCAAAGGCATCCTTCTGCCAGGAGAATGCCTGGAACATCAATGATTTGCCACTGTGACTTAAGCTTTAAAGAAGAAAGAAGGAAACCTTTAAAAGCCTTTGTAGTGAAGGCATTTTCCTAGCTGCTTTGCCCAGATTGCAGACCCTCCAAGTATCCCTATTTTCCAGGGATAGTCCTGGATTTACAGACGACGTCCTGGTTTCTGATTTGATGAATGTTTGATGTGTTGTTGTTGTTGTTAGCTGCCCAGGGTCTCCTTTGACTTGACTTAACCCTCCAGGGGTCCTTTATCTTTTTTTTACCTGCATATACGTATGGATAGCAATAACCTGTGCTTTCACCACCTCCTAAGCTTCATGCAGATTATCTTCAAATATCTCTGGAGGTCTTTTTTGTTTTGTTTTATAAATATTAAATCAGCTTCATGACTTTTTTGTGTGTGTGGCTAGAGAGTCCAGAACTTCTAAATGTGCATGTATACACACAGGAACAACAGAAGCAACAAAGCTAATCAATCATTGTTCCACTGCTGCTCTGCTGCCAGGTTAACTTGGCCTACACAGTCCTAAAATTATGATAAGAAGGGAAGTTTATAGATCCTTTGTTTCCACAGTCAGTGAAAGGATGTACAAATAATGATCCTAGATCAGGGGTAGGGAACCTAAGGCCCAGGGGCTGGATGCGGCCCAGTCGCCTTCTAAATTGCTAGTGTTGAAGTAAGATTTGACTGCCAGTCCAGTTGGAGTCTGCATATGAAATGGGATGGTATGCTATGTTGTCCTTAGGCTAAGGCAGCAAATTGTCTTGAGCCAACCCCAGCGTTTTTAAAAAGAGTCACAAACTTTCTCCCACCAACATATTTAAATACAAACATACCAAAAGAACTGGAGGATAATGTTCCTTGTTTCAGTCCTTTCACTGCCAGCTCATTCAACCCCTACCAGTGCTGCCCACATTCACAAACATCCACAAACACACCTAACTAAACCTTCATGCACATACATACCCATGTGCCGACAGAGCGAGGAGTTTCACTTCCTTAGATCATATTATTCCAGTTTTGCCACTCTCTTCAGAGCTACCTGAACTGTGCCCCTGAAGGACCAGGTGCGCAGCCTGGGAGTCATTTTGGACTCACAGCTGTCCATGGAGGCGCAGGTCAATTCTGTATCCAGGGCAGCTATCTACCAGCTCCATCTGCTACGCAGGCTGAGACCCTACCTGCCCGTGGACTGTCTTGCCAGAGTGGTGCATGCTCTAGTTATCTCCCACTTGGACTACTGCAATGTGGGGCTACCTTTGAAGGTGACCCGGAAACTACAACTAATCCAGAATGCGGCAGCTAGACTGGTGACTGGGGGCGGCCGCCAAGACCACATAACACCGGTCTTGAAAGACCTACATTGGCTCCCAGTACGTTTCCGAGCACAATTCAAAGTATTGGTGTTGACCTTTAAAGCCCTAAACGGCCTCGGCCCAGTATACCTAAAGGAGCATCTCCACCCCCATCGTTCTGCCCGGACGCTGAGGTCCAGTGCCGAGGGCCTTCTGGCGGTTCCCTCATTGCGAGAAGCAAAGCTACAGGGAACCAGGCAGACGGCCTTCTCGGTAGTGGCGCCCGCCCTGTGGAACGCCCTCCCACCAGATGTTAAAGAGATAAACCACTACCTGACATTCAGAAGACATCTTAAGGCAGCCCTGTTCAGGGAAGTTTTTAATGTATGACATATTAGTGTATTTTTGGTCTTTGTGGAAGCCGCCCAGAGTGGCTGGGGAAACCCAGCCAGATGGGCGGGGTACAAATAATAAATTATTATTATTATTATTATTAGTAGTAGTAGTAGTAGTAGTATTAGTATTAGTATTAGTATTATTAGTATACCTTGCTTCTCTGAGCGACAACAGTTATTTCACTAACTTTTGGCAGCTAGCACTCCAAACCAAGGATTAAGACAAGGCTCCTCCATAAAGACTTCCTGGTAATTTTGAAATGAGCCCGGTTTATGAGATTTACACACTGCATTGAAGATTTATTTCCATTAATAACATCTTTTCACATCTGATCCAGCTGTTTGAAACCATACCAACCTCAGCTTGATTAAATCCTACTTGAAGTCACCTTTTAAAAAAATATAAAACCCGCACGTAATTATTTATTAAGTATGTAGCTTGTGTCTGATTAGTGTGCAGTGACATCTGAACTATTCAAAATGTCAACAGCGCTTAATAGCGCCTACCAATCAAACCCTATGCTCTGCATCGTGCGGCGCCAATCACCCAATCACAAGCGAGCAGGTAACAAATGAAGATGCACGTACAAGTAATGAAGCTGTGTCCGAAACAAAAAAAGTAGCTGCTTCACAAGCCACACTTTTAAAATGAACAAGTGAGAAACAACATTTCAAGTTGAAATTTCAGAAAGCACCGAAACTTAGGAACGTGCACCTTCCATGCTCGTTCACCAACATCGTTTGGTGAGGGACAGACTTATCAACAACATTCCTTTGAAACCATTCATCCATTCTCCCACTGCAAGACTGATTCTGTAGCTAAGGTTTGGATCGTCATACCTTGAACTACCATCAGGTAAAGGGAAGCTGCTGACAGCTGCTTTCTGGGGCCTTTGCAGCCAAGAGCAAAGGGGTCATTTGCCAGAGAGAAACAGCTGCATGGATGGATGAGCATGGCTCATCTTCTTCTTGCCTGACATAGGAAGTTGTGCCTCTTCCACCTTTCCTTGGAAAACAAAACTACAGAGCACGTACCAGCTCTTCGTCTGAAGAGGGCTGGCTCCCTTGTAGCTTCCCCCCGTAGATAGGTGTACATGAGAAGTTCCCAAGGGGACAGTAGGCCACAGCCTGATGCTTCATCTTCATTTGCCGCTTGTCAGCTCGTGTGGTCTTTTCTCAGCCACCCCCGCCAACGCTCCGTGCTCTTCCCCCCCCCGCCACCTCCCAGCATGCCGCCAATGTTATAAATCCACATTTTCAGCACAAACCCACTTGTCAGGCCACATCAGTGCACACGGATGACGGGGACTGGCCTGTTCCTCAGCACGACCAGACGTCCTTCCTAATCAATCAGTCCCAACAGCAGCTAGGTGGAAGCGAAACAAGAGGACAAGGCGACTGGGGTTGGGAGGTGGGAGGAGGAAGAGGGAGAGTCACTTTGTCAACACAGTCACTGCAGAAAACAGGGGTTTAGCAGGTTGGATTGCAGCACCTCTCAAAACTCACAGTGTTCAAGTTTGGTGTGCCTGGTCTGTTCTGAACACACACACACAGGCATCATGGAGTGATGGACAGTGGAGTGGTACAATCAAGCACAAAGGCAGACAACTGGGGAGATGGATGGACTAAATTCTCTATTTTTATTTGTGTTAAATCTGTGTCCTTCCGTACCCAGGAGATTTAAGGTGTGCACACCCAGTTAGAAAAATATTGACATTGGAACAACCTCTCACTATGATGTATCATACCAAACAGAAAGGTCTTGTGGGGCGGGGGGGGGGGAGAGAGAAACAGCACTCTGAAAATCACATTAGGACTGTCCTTCAAAATAGGATGGAGTGCAAGAAACCACGATCTTGCAAATACTTGTCAGACCCTACAATCGTGTCAGGCAGCACCTCACAAGAAGTTGCTTTATACAGAGTCAGACCATCTAGCTCAGTATTATTCCCTGTACTGACTGACAGCAGCTCTCCAGGGTTTCAGACGCAAGTCCTACCCCCCAAAGTCCACCACAAAACATTTCAGGTGGTGATTCCCAGAAGAGCTCGTTAAAGGTATTCCTGCAAGGATTGGAGAGCCATAGGAACCAGAACTGCAGGGGGTCTCATGCTCAGCTGCACATGGAGGAAATCAAGGCAGTTGAGACCCAAGCAGCCACTAAACACCTCTCAGAGAATACATGGGAGCATACTGGAGCAAAGGTACAGCTTCCCTGCAGAGTAGTGGTGTATCACTGAGCAAAACCACTTTTCCTCTTTTGAATTAGAGAATTCACTCTAATAAACAGGGTGATCCATTTGAGCACGAGAGAGTTATTTGAGGTTGTTCTTACAAGACTGACCATCCCTTCCCGTTTTGGGAAACATGAACTTAGCAGGGTATAATTTCACTGAACCTTTCACTTCCTTTTGGACAGAATGCTTAATCTCAGTGCCCAGATGCCCCCTTTTCCTCTTCTCGTAATAAAATAATCATCATAGGAGGCCTGTACACTGGATAATGCCATTCCAAACTCATTTGTCTCCAGTTAATAGTTCTCTTGAAGCAAATGAAAGGACAGAGTGGAAGCCAAACTGGGAGAAGCGAGGGACACTGGTGGGCAGTGGATGATGGAGAATGATCCTTGGAGGAGCCTCCGCACAGTGCAGACTTTCTGAATTCAAGTATTCCCAACTCCCACCCCCTGTAGCCATGAAAAGGAGATTATAAGAAACACATAGCATGGGCTGCCAAAAAGGAGTGGCCCCTTTGTTGGTGGTAAGGTGTGTTGAAGAACTGGTGCCCAGTGGGGGAGTTGAATGAGACACTCCATGGATCAGCCCCACTAGAACAAAAGTCCTTGAAAGGCTGGCACTAAAAAGCAACGTAGAAGCTTTGGGTCCATTAGAGGACAAAATACCAAAACAAACTCTGGGTACTGAAATCAGTACCTAATACAAATAATACATTTGACTCATAGTACTGTGCATTGAGGTTGCCAAAGACCCCATCATATCCTGAGGTCCAGCGCCAAGGGCCTTCTGGCAGTTCCCTCACTGTGAGAAGCCAAGTTACAGGGAACCAGGCAGAGGGCCTTCTCGGTAGTGGCACCCGCCCTGTGGAATGCCCTCCCACCAGATGTCAAAGAGAACAACAACTACCAGACTTTTAGAGGACATCTGAAGCTTTTAATGTTTGATGCATTACTGTATTTTAATATTTTGTTGGAAGCTGCCCAGAGTGGCTGGGGAAGCCCAGCCAGGTGGGCGGGGGGCCGGGGTATAAATAAATAAATAGTAATAATAATAATAATAATAATAATAATAATAATAATAATAATTCCTCTCGGGACTATGAATTTGGAGTCACAAAAACAGCAGGACACACAATCTAGGGTGATGAGATATGCAGGGGTGATAGATAAAAGGTCTGGACACTACCCAGATGTTGGCTTGCACAGAGAGATAGGCGTGGGGAACTCAATGTTACATGCCCAAGCCATTGTCTCATGCAGCTGGGGACTCTTAAGAACAAAAGAGGCAAGATGAGCAAATTATGCTCATTTTCATGACACATTTTGAATTTCATTACAGGATTTATTTTGTTGGAAAGGTGTGTGTGTGTGTATTATCGACCATATGCTAATTTGGTTATATGATGCCCTCTGCCATGCCTATTCAAGGAAGGCCTGGTTCCATTTGGGATGCATGGCAACTCTAAATGAGCATGGCCAAGGGAACTCACCATTTCATACCTGGCACAATAAACAACAACATTTGCGTTCCCGGCTCTGTGCGAAAGGTATCGAACCAGCCCTCCTGCCAGCTGCTGGACTTACTCTCATTTTTGGAAAGACAAGCAACAAGGCTGCTGTTTGTGTGTTCGCAGCTCCGTGGGGCAGACGTGTTTTACGGCAGACACCTCCTTTCACCTACCCCTCGGTCAAACCTGTCACAAGGAGAGGTGGTGGTGCTGGGGGCGGGTGGGGAAGAGTCCGAGGAAGAGCTTCACGGTTTGCCGCCTGGAGACACAAACAGACCGTGCTCTCCAAAGCAGAAGAACTGCAAAGTTGGATTTTAAAATTCACCTGGCTGATACAAGGAGAGAAAGCCAGCTGCTGCAAGAATATGGCAGAGAGCTCTGGGAGCTCTCCTCACACCCAGACTGTTGGAATTAATGAGCTCAGAGGGTAGCGAGGGGGGCGGAGGTGTGGGTTGGCCAGTTGATTGGTGCAACCCACGTGCGGAGCCTAACCTTGATTCTCCGTGTGTGCGGATCTGTTTCAGGGAGTGTTTTTGAATGCCCTAGAGCTGCCCCTCCCCACTTGCTGAGCCAGGAGCTACGCATTCACAGCTCAGGTTAGCGGGTCGGTGGCGAACGCACCTGCCAGAAGATGATGGTTTAAAAATAGCACCCTTTACCTGTTGTCATCTCGGATATTCAGTGAGCTAATAAGGCACCTTGGGGGCGACTGGGAGAGAGGGGAGGATGGAGCAGAAGAACCGATGGATCATGAAAGTTTAAAACAGGAGGTTTGCGGGAGGCCTCTCCCGCATGGCCCCAGGTGCGGCAAAGTCTATTTCCACATATTTAAAAGGCACAATCAGATGGCTACAAGGAGTTTACACTCAGGGCTGTAAACCCACTCAGGTCTGACCAGTTCAGCAGAAGCAAAAATAACAACACCTTCACATTTTCTCTTCCCGTTCCTACCCATACCGGTGTGTCTGTATCTCCCCCCACCAAATCACATCGAAAGAGGAGGTATGGCATCTCTGCTGTGAGAGCCAATGAGCCCAGGTGGAATGTCTCCTCTCCCAAGCAGGATGTCAGCAATCCCCACCACCACCGAATGCAGAAATGAAAGAAGTAATGGAACGAGAGTGGAAATATCTTACTGCCTGACTCTGCCAATAAATAATAGATTTATAATTGCCGCTGGGTTTCAGGGGGTGGGAGGGATAATGGGAAAGTGAGCTCCAGGAGGTTACAGTCTAGTGGGCTGAATTATGGGAAGGACTTGACAAACTCAGAGAAGAGGTAGCATCATCAGCTGCCTGGCACCGTTCCCTGTGTCACAAACACAGTGTCTTAAGATAAAGCAGCAAGTTACTTGGCTTACTCACGGGCCGATTTCTGCTATCTCCTTACATTCTCCCTGGGAGGATTTATTTGGAAAGAAGATAGCAGGCAGCTGCCCTCTGCCCCAAATCAGCTCTTGTACCAGGTGCAATGTTGACAACAACTGGCAAGCGAGCTGAACTCGCCCCCTTCAAAAGGATTCATCGGACTCCCTGCCCTGCTTCATGGTTTTATTTTTTTCCTCGTTAAGACACTCGCTCTCCCCCATTTATAAGAAGCAACTGGGTTATGGAAGGAAAAAGAGCAAGTGGAGAAAGCAAATAGGGAGGCGTATTTCTCCTTTTTTTCATAATGTAAGAACCTGGGGTCACCCGCTGAAATTGACTGGTGGAAGATAAAAGTCAAACGGATGCACACATTCTGTGTTAGTTGCACTAGTTTGAATTGTGATGATTGCCAGCTGAGATGGCTTTAAAGGGTGGCAAGACAAATTCATGAAGGATAAGGCTATCCATGTCTACTTGCCATGATGGAGATATATTACATCTAGGATCAGAGACACCTCTGAATACCACACACTGGGGGACATGTGCAGGAGAGGACTATTGCCTTACGTCCTGTTGGTGAGTTTTCCACAGGCATCTGGTTGTTAACCTGGGAAAGGGATGCTGGAGTAGATGGCATTTTGGCTTGATCCAGCAGAATTGTTGATGTGTTCCTAAGGGTCAGAGGCAGGAAAGCTCTACAAAGTGAGATTGAGCCCCAGAGCGATCCCACACTGTTGTAACAGACTCCAGAGAACATGCTCACTTCAAGCAGGGCATCTAACTAAACTTGAGGTGATGCTCAGCTGTCTGGTGGGCTACACTTGGCTTGGCAGGTATTTATTCCCCATGCAAAGTAAAGATAAAGTGAGCACCTCAGCTTTATGCAGGAAGTGCCATCAGCCAAGCCAATAACAGCAATAAGCAGGAGATAGCTTACAATGTAAACACTTATCTTGGAGTCCTTTGTAATAGCACAGAGGGTGGAATCCAGCTGAACAGATTCACTAATGCAGGGATTTCTGCTTGTGGAATAGAACTTCTACTTCCTAGCCTCTCTCCATGTGCTCCTATGTTCCCATGCGCTCTGGCTTCCATCACAGTGTCCCGTTGCATGAGAAGCAGTTTAGTTATGCTGGCCACATAACCAGAAAGCTGTCTGTGGACAAACGCCGGCTCCCTCAGCCTGAAAGTGAGATGAGCGAGGCACCCCATAGTCGCCTTTTACTGGACTTAACCATCCAGGGGTCCTTCACCTTACCTTTACCCCAAATCTGCTCTAGATGGTTAGGGGAACCCCCAGAACAGATTTAGAGGGCATGTAAAGAGAGGAGGAGGAGAAATTCCATTGTGCAAGCAGAAATCCTTAAACTAGCAGATCTGTTCAGTTAGATACTTCCTAGAAGAATCTGGGGCACAATCTCACTCTGCATGCCCTGCCTCTTCTCAGCTAGTTGACAAGAGGCATCGGGTGGTACAGTCATACCTTGGAAGTTGAACAGAATCTGTTCCAAAATGTTCAGAAACCAAAGCATGGCTTCTGATCGACTGCAGGAAGCTCCTGCAGCCAATTAGAAACCGCGGAAGCCCCATCGGACCTTCAGCTTCCAAAAGAAAGTTTGAAAACCGGAACAGTCACTTCTGGGTTTGAGGCATTCAGGAGCCAAAACATTTGAGAACTGAGCTGTTCGAAAACCAAGGTACGACGGTATTTTGTGGGGGAATGCGAGGAGAAGAAAGTAAGTGGATCCTCAACCTCCAGAGAGTCTCAAAAATGTTTTAAGGAAACTAGTTATGTGGTGGGGGTTTAGCACTGTGTGAGAGAAGCAGTGTTATACCAGAGAGGGGCAGTCTGTAGAATCATAGAATTCTAGAGCTGGAAGGGACGCAAAGGGTCAACTGGTCCAAACCCCTGCAATGCAGGATTCGCACCTATGGTAAATAATCCCTCACAGATGGCCATCCAATATCTGTTTAAAAACCTCCAATGAAGGAAAGTCCACCACCTTCTGAAGTAGTCTATTCCACTCTCACAACAGCTCTTACCACTAGAAAGTTTCCCCCGAAATCTTAGTAGGAATCTCCTTCCTTTTAATTTGAATCCATTGATTTGGGTCGTACCCTCTGGAGCAGCAGAAAACAAGCATGCTCCATCTTGCATGTGACAGCCCTTCGGAAATTTGAAGGCAATCATATCACCTCTCGGTCTTCTCTTCTCCAGGGTAGACATAGCCGGCTCCCTCCAGAAGAGAACATAAGAAAAGACCCTCTGGAGCAACATCCTGTTCTCACAGTGGCCAACCAGAAGCCCGCGAGAAATCAGTGCTCTCCCCACCTATGATGCCCTGGGACTGGTATTCAGAGACACATCGCCTCTGTCACTGGACTCAGAAGATAGCCATAAATGGTGCAGTTTTAAGGAAGCTGCTGGCCCCTGCTGCATGGCAGAGCCATAGAGAGAGAGTGCCAAAGATACACTGAGAATAGAAGGCATATGATTCCCCGACTCCCACACAAGATTATGACACACGCTGTTGATAAAACACAAAAATACTGTGCACACCTAAATGCAGCCACAGGAAACGCTCAGAGGAAATGCAGACAGCACAGAAACATGCTGCCACATAAAATATCCACAACACAGAGAAGGGAGGAAGCGGCTATTCAAAAGACACACAAGCTCGGCAATTAACACTGTCTTGCAACCTTATTCCAGCATCCTCTAATGAATGCCCTTTGCTACCTATTAGTAGCCTGGCCAGTCAAAATGTGTTCAGAAACTTTGCTCCCTTGCAGGCCTTGTTTAATCCTTGACCTCTTTCCATGCACGCTCGCACGCACACCGACACCTCACTCAATTAATCAATAACATTGTCCTAACCAGCAGCCCTGGACACCTTCTGCCTTAAACTTCTTAAAAGATTATAAAACTTCTTAAAAGATCTGGCCCAGGGGGCGTGGCCCAGGCCCTTTCTCCCGGCTATAAAGGGACTCCTGCTGCAGGGAAGCCTCGGACCATCGGCTGGGTGAGGACTGCAGGGCCTGCTCCCTTCCAGGGCCTTCTCCAACTGGCCCAGGGGGCGTGGCCCAGGCCCTTTCTCCCGGCTATAAAGGGACTCCTGCTGCAGGGAAGCCTCGGACCATCGGCTGGGTGAGGACTGCAGGGCCTGCTCCCTTCCAGGGCCTTTTCCAACTGGCCCAGGGGGCGTGGCCCAGGCCCTTTCTCCCGGCTATAAAGGGACTCCTGCTGCAGGGAAGCCTCGGACCATCGGCTGGGTGAGGACTGCAGGGCCTGCTCCCTTCCAGGGCCTTCTCCAACTGGCCCAGGGGGCGTGGCCCAGGCCCTTTCTCCCGGCTATAAAGGGACTCCTGCTGCAGGGAAGCCTCGGACCATCGGCTGGGTGAGGACTGCAGGGCCTGCTCCCTTCCAGGGCCTTTTCCAACTGGCCCAGGGGGCGTGGCCCAGGCCCTTTCTCCCGGCTATAAAGGGACTCCTGCTGCAGGGAAGCCTCGGACCATCGGCTGGGTGAGGACTGCAGGGCCTGCTCCCTTCCAGGGCCTTTTCCAACTGGCCCAGGGGGCGTGGCCCAGGCCCTTTCTCCCAGCTATAAAGGGACTCCTGCTGCAGGGAAGCCTCGGACCATCGGCTGGGTGAGGACTGCAGGGCCTGCTCCCTTCCAGGGCCTTTTCCAACTGGCCCAGGGAGCGTGGCCCAGGCCCTTTCTCCCAGCTATAAAGGGACTCCTGCTGCAGGGAAGCCTCGGACCATCGGCTGGGTGAGGACTGCAGGGCCTGCTCCCTTCCAGGGCCTTCTCCAACTGGCCCAGGGGGCGTGGCCCAGGCCCTTATTTGGAACAAACTTTTGGGGAAGCTGGGAAGTGTTCTGCAATTGCTTCCCTGTTCCAATGTGTTTTAAAATGTCCTCAAGCAGTCGGTGGCAATTTAAATTTGTATTTCTTTTTTTCCTTTTTTCTCTTGCTGGGGGTGGGTGGGTGTAATGGATATTTGGTTGGGGATTAATTTTAGTGTAATTGTTCTGTTTTTGTTTTCTGTTGTTTTATTGGTTCTGTATAGTTTGTGTTTTGTTTTTAAGGGGTGGGATCAGGGCTGCCTGGGAGTGGGGCCCCAGCCAACACGATGGCTGGGACAAGTTCCACAGGGGGGGAAGCACTGGGACATCCGATCTCGGTGATCATGGGCAGGAGGCGGAGTTACGCTAAGACCAGACCATGTCATTACCGAGGAGGCAGGTTTAGTCGTTGTTTGAAGACTATCCCTGCCTCCGGGTCTGGCCTTGACCAGATGGATACTGGAATCAACAGGGGAAACCCACATAACCTGAAGGTGTTGCTGTGTAATGCCAGGTCAATAGTGAATAAAACCACTGCCATCCACGACCTGATTGTGGATGGAGGATTTGACCTGGCTTGTGTGACAGAGACCTGGTTGAATGAGACAGATGGGCCCGTCCTTGCTGCCGCTTGCCCACCAGGTTTCTCTTACGCACAGCAACCCAGGTCATGTGGGCGGGGAGGGGGGGTTGCAGTGATTTTTAGGAAGTCATTAGTCTGCACCAGGCGTCCTACTGGGAAGACCCAGTTTTCTGAGTGCATGTTCTGGAAGTTGGGCAATAGGGGCAGTACAGGATTCCTTTTGGTGTACCGACCTCCCCGCTGCACCAAGGATTCCCTGTCCGAGCTGCTTCAGGTCGTGGCGGATGTTCTCCTGGAGACACCTAGTTTGGTTGTCCTAGGGGATTTTAACATCCACGCCGACACGACCTTACAAGGGGCCGCTCGGGACTTCGTGGAAAGCATGGCCTCCATGGGGCTGTCCCTGAATAAGTTGGGCCCAACTCATAGTCATGGACATGCCTTAGACCTGGTATTCACCTCTAGCGACGTGGGTGATCTGACACTAAGTAAAAATGAAACCAAAGAAGTGCCATGGTCAGATCACTTCCTGGTGCAACTGGACTTCTCCGCGACCCTTCCCCTCTGCAGGGAGGTGGGACCAATTCGGATGGTCCGCCCCCGCCACTTAATGGATCCAAATGGTTTCCAGAGAGTGGTAGGGGATGCTTTATCCCGTGTTGATGGCCTTTCAGCTGATTCCCTGGTGGCCCGCTGGAATGCGGAGTTAACCAGGGCTATCGACTGTCTGGCTCCGAAGCGCCCTCTCCGATTGCATGGAGCCCGGACAGCCCCGTGGTTTTCTTCGGAGCTGAGGGCGATGAAACAATCGCTGAGACGGCTAGAGCGTCGGTGGCAGAAAACTCACTCCGAATCTGACCGGACACAGGTTAGAGCTCAACGTCGAGCCTACCAAGTGGCGATAGCGACGGCAAAGAAGACTTTCTTCGCCGCCTCTATTGCATCTGCAGAAAATAGTAGCAGGAGACTCTTTCAGGTGGTCCGCAATTTAACGGAACCACCTTTACCATCGGGGCCTTGTAAAGACCCCAAGATCTCCTGCAACGATTTTGCAAAGTTTTTTGCAGATAAAATCACTCATATTCGGAAGGAGCTAGACACCACCGTGGGAGCAGGGCTGGGGCGGGAGAGTGCTAGAGCCCTGTCTGGTCAAGTTGCATGGAATCAATTTCAATCCGTTACCCCCGAGGATGTGGACAGGCTGCTTGGACGAGTGAAACCAACCACCTGTCTCCTTGATCCTTGCCCATCCTGGCTTATAAAAGCTAGCCGGGAAGGGCTGGGCGATGGGCTCTGCGGGGTGGTGAATGCTTCCCTCTGTGAGGGAACATTCCCAGATCCGCTGAAAGAGGCGGTCATTAAACCGCTTCTTAAAAAACCATCTTTAGACCCGGCCAGTATGGCCAACTATCGCCCAGTTTCAAATCTTCCATTCTTGGGCAAGGTGATTGAGCGTGTGGTTGCTGAACAACTCCAGGCACGCCTGGAGGATGCGGACCATTTGGATCCCTTCCAATCAGGGTTCAGGCCTCATCATGGGACTGAAACTGCCTTGGTCGCACTGGTTGATGATCTCCGGCGAGCTAGGGACAAAGGTGAGAGTTGTTTCCTAGTTCTGCTGGATCTCTCAGCGGCCTTTGATACAATCGACCATAACATCCTTCTGGACCGTCTAGAGGGGTTGGGAGCTGGGGGCACTGTTATACAGTGGTTTCGCTCCTTTCTCCTGGGCCGTGTTCAGAAAGTGGTGGTGGGGGATGAGTGTTCAGACCCTTGGGCCCTCACTTGTGGGGTGCCTCAGGGTTCCGTCCTCTCCCCCATGCTTTTTAACATCTATATGAAGCCGCTGGGAGAGATCATCAGGGGGTTTGGACTGGGTGTCCATCAATATGCAGATGATACCCAGCTCTACCTTTCTTTCAAATCAGAACCAGTGAAGGCGGTGAAGGTCCTGTGTGAGTGCCTGGAGGCGGTTGGAGGATGGATGGTGGCTAATGGATTGAAGTTGAATCCTGACAAGACAGAAGTACTGTTTTTGGGGGACAGGGGACGGGCTGGTGTGGAGAACTCCCTGGTCCTGAATGGGGTAACTGTGCCCCTGAAGGACCAGGTGCGTAGCCTGGGAGTCATTTTGGACTCACAGCTGTCCATGGAGGCGCAGGTCAATTCTGTATCCAAGGCAGCTGTCTACCAACTCCACCTGGTACGCAGGCTGAGACCCTACCTGCCCGCTGACTGTCTGGCCAGAGTGGTGCATGCTCTAGTTATCTCCCGCTTGGACTACTGCAATGCGCTCTACGTGGGGCTACCTTTGAAGGTGACTCGGAAACTACAACTAATCCAGAATGCGGCAGCTAGACTGGTGACTGGGGGCGGCCGCCGAGACCACATAACACCGGTCTTGAAAGACCTACATTGGCTCCCAGTACGTTTCCGAGCACAATTCAAAGTGTTGGTGTTGACCTTTAAAGCCCTAAACGGCTTCGGCCCAGTATACCTGAAGGAGCGTCTCCACCCCCATCGTTCTGCCCGGACACTGAGGTCCAGCGCCGAGGGCCTTCTGGCGGTTCCCTCATTGCGAGAAGCGAAGCTACAGGGAACCAGGCAGAGGGCCTTTTCGGTGGTGGCGCCCGCCCTGTGGAATGCCCTCCCATCGGATGTCAAGGTGATGGACAACTACCTGACATTCAGAAAACATCTTAAGGCGGCCCTATTCAGGGAAGCTTTTAATGTATGATATTTTAGTGTTTTTTGGTTTCTGTGGAAGCCGCCCAGAGTGGCTGGGGAAACCCAGCCAGATGGGCGGGGTACAAATAATAAATTATTATTATTATTATTATAAATTCCCTCAGACAGACCAGACACAGATACTTATGGCTCCTCGGTCTCTGGGCCGCTCTTAGGTCTCTTGTGACTCACTCCGATGAGTGACTCAATGTCAGTAACGCTCCAGCAGAGAGAGAGAGAAAGAGACAGAAGGGAGACAGCTTTCAGGAGCAGTTCCAACAGCAAGGAAGGACCCCGAGGGGAAGGAATTGCACTTTAGGTGGTGACTTGCAAGGTAAGAAGAGAGAACAAGGTGAGATCCAGGTGCACACAAACAGGTGAGGTCTGCAGAAGCCAAAAAGGCAGCTGCTGCATTTCCAAATGCTGCCTAGTCAGTAGCGGATTTCTAAAAAAAGAGAGGTCCTGGGCTCCAGCATGCGTCAACAAGACATATGGCTTTGACATGCCCCCCCCCAACCCCAAATATATGGGTTGCAGTGAATGGCTCTGAGCATTCCAGTACTGAGGCAGGTACTGCTTCTACACCTGGGATGAAGAATCTGTGGTCCTCCAGATATTCCTGGAGTCTAACTCCCATCAGCCACAGCCAGCATGGCTAATGGTCAGGGGAGATGGGAGATGTAGTCCAACAGCACTGGGAGAGCCACAGGTTCCCCATCGCTGCTAAATAGTCTCAACTACTCTCTCATAGCCATTATTCCTATTCCAGAGGTGAGTCTCAAAACAGCCCTTATGACTAGTCCCCCATGCCTGAAACAGAACACATAGTCTCATACACTCCAAATATTTCTCTGATGAAAACAGGGATGTCCTATTTCCTAATAATAATAATTTTATTATTTATACCCCACTGATCGGACTGGGTTGCCCCAGCTGCTCTGAGTGGCTTCCAACATATACAGAAACATAATAAAACATTAAACACTTAAAAACTTCCCTAAACAGGGCTGCCTTCAGATGTCTTCTGAAGGTTGTATAGTTACTTATCTCCTTGGCTCAGTGGATCACATGTCTCCATACCCTCCAACATTTCTCTGATGAAAATAGAGCTGACCTAAGGAAAAGCGGGACATTCTGGGATCAAATCAGAAACCAGGATTGCTTCTATAAATCCGGGACTGTGCCTGACTAATTGGGATACTTGGAGGGTCTGCAATCTTGCCTCGTGATATCTAGTGGTTATCTTTAAAGCCCTGACTCTGAAGTCATGGGACAGGGAGAGGTTGAAGTCTCCTTACCCTTCCTCCTTCTCCTTCTTCTTCTTTTTTAACATGTCTTGCTTTACTGTAGGATAGAGTAAAACAGGGGACAAAAATGAGAGCAAACAGGAATTAGACTGGGAAGAGAAGTGAAGAAGCTGCTATATACTGAGTCAGGTCATTTGTTCATCCAGTCCAGTATTGTTGACCATGTCTGGTCTCCAGCGTTTTAGAAGGGACATTTCATTCTGGAGATGGTGGGGACTGAATTGAGGATTTGTAAAGTAGATGATAGGGGATGCGGGTGGCGCTGTGGGTTAAACCACAGAGCCTAGGGCTTGCCGATCAGAAGGTCGGCGGTTCGAATCCCTGTGACGGGGTGAGCTCCCATTGCTCGGTCCCTGCTCCTGCCAACCTAGCAGTTCAAAAGCATGTCAAAGTGCAAGTAGATAAATAGGAACCACTCCAGCAGGAAGGTAAACGGCGTTTCCGTGCGCTGCTCTGGTTTGCCAGAATCGGCTTAGTCATGCTGGCCACATGATCCGGAAGCTGTACGCCGGCTCCCTAGGCCAATAAAGCGAGATGAGTGCCGCAACCCCAGAGTCGGCCACAACTGGACCTAACGGTCAGGGGTCCCTTTAACTTTACCTTTAAAGTAGATGATCTACAACAGTGGTCAGCAAACTTTTTCAGCAGGGGTCTGGTCCACTGTGCCTCAGAACTTGTGGGGTGCCAGACTATATTTTGGGGGAAAAATATGAATGAATTCCTATGCCCCACAAATAACCCAGAGATGTATTTTAAATAAAAGCACACATTCTACTCATGTAAAAACACGCTGATTCCTGGACTGTCCGTGGGCCGGATTTAGAAGGCAATTGGGCTGGGGCCTTAGTTTGCCTACCCATGATCTACAACAGAGGTAACAGCCCTTCCCCTTGCTTGTAAGCTCCACTCACGTGTAATTTATAAGTGTGTGTGTGTGTACCTACCTTTCCCACAATGTCAAATCAGCTGATTCTTGGCAAAATTATGTATTCCTTTCCAGAACATTAAGGGCTCATCTGCAGGTCGACTTGCAGGAAGCCCTGCTGCTTTCTCCCGGGGAAACCTGTTGTTTACCACTGGATCAGAGGAAACATCAGTTGGATTTTCTCCATATTGACATTTGCTCCAATTTAGCACTACACAGTGGGTTTTCTGTAGCAAAGGGAAGCTGTTTGGACCTGTGCTTAGAAAGCACTGGACAAACAGAAAACCACTTAGCTGCACTTTTCTAGTGGAAGTGGACGAGCCCTCAAGCTTGCATTTTGTAGGATCAGCCAACTTTCGGCATGAAATCAGAGTTAACAGTCTTGTCACCTGAAATCATCTCAGCTATGTTAATTTGTCTGGGTACCTACTCATATAAATACAAAGTGTGATGCACAGGTCAAGCTCCTATCAGGCATTATTATGAACAAGTGTAGCAGGAAGAGAGGGACTGTGTATTCCTAGCTTCCATGTGCTCATAACGAAGTCTATTTTGTGTGTGTCGCAAAACGTACACTGCACCAATGTTCCGTGTCTGATGCGCAGAGGAATTATGGGAACAGCAGGTGCGATGTGGTGGTCAGAATGCGGCGGGGATAGTATGAAAGATCAGAGAAATTTGGGTGAGAATCACTGCCCACTGGATGACCTTGGATCAGCCACTTTAAGCTTAAACCTACCTCTCAAGAGTCGCTATGAGGATATCCAACCCCCCTCCAAACACATGCAACCCTGAAAGACTTGGAGGAAGGCTGGGATACAAATGTGATAGACAGTCAGAGATCGCTGATGAACTCCCCCCCCCCCCCACTGCAATTGGGAACTGCAAACACAACTTTTCAAAACTGGCTAAGCATGCCCTTCTTCCTGTAGCTGGGGAAGCCCAGCCAGATGGGCAGGGTATAAATTATTATTATTATTATTATTATTATTATTATTATTATTATTATTATTAGCTGTGAATTGTAGGGTGGGTAGGAAAGTGCTCACCTGGATCACCTCCCATTTTGCATTTTTTTAACAGCCAGCCTCATAAGCATCCAGTGGAGATTTTGCCACCATGTTGCTAAATTTCTGGTTTGCCCACCTCTTCTCCTTCATCGTGCTGCAGCTACTACAAGGTTGCAAATTGTCTGGGACTGGGCAGAGGAGGAAAGGTGGAGATGGCCTTCCCATCTTGACCCTTCCAGGGAGGAGGAAGATGAAGACAGTATAGGTTTCCGATAGGAGATTGAGGGAGGTAGCAGCTCAAAAGCAGATGAGGGGAAAAGTTGGGAAGTCATGGGACAGCCAGAACAACACCTGGCAGACATGTTGTCATTAGAAAGCATTCCAGACCCACCATTTCCCAGAACCCGGCGAACCTCAAAAGTAGGAGAGCAAAGAGCTCAAAGACAGAGGGCACATAGCAGCACCCATAGAGAAGATGATGATGATGACGAATGAGAAAGTGGGAGAGAGAGACGGGGGTGGAGATTCACTTGGGACAATGCCGTTACCCAAGAGGATGGGTTCTATAGCCTGTCTCTGTAAAGATTGAAATAAAAAAGGACTGTAAGAAACTTTTCCTTGTCTTTATACTTTCCTGGGCAACCAGCCAGGAGCTGCTGGCAGCATCCTGACACAAATTTACCATGCTGTCGGGGAATCGCACGTCCCCATTAGAGAGTGGTATGTTGGTTAGGCCCTTCCTCACATCTCCATGCCACAGAGAAAGTACAAGTGTAAATACCCAAGGCCCCACCTGGGAAAGATCCAGGCAAACCGAGATAAGGTGCTTTTGGCCTCAGTAGAAGAGCTACCATTTATCTTGGCCTGAGTTCTTTGGTGCCTGCCCAGAGGGGTAAGAAAAGAGTGACAGTCTACATGATACTTGTTAAAGGTGATGGGGAATGTCAGGCGACCGAGAGCTAAAAGCCATGATGGAGGATAGGTCATGTTGACAGCTATAAGCTTTCCCAGGAATGACCAAAGTGGCCGAGAACATGAGCAACTTTCGATGCCCTTCACTTAGCACAGCCTTCGCTAACCTGCTGCCATCTAAATGTTTTGGACTACAACTCCCATCAGCGGCATACCCCACCCCAAGAGGAAACCAGGTTGGCAAAAGCTGACCTGATAGCACAAAGATATTTAGGCTGTTTTCGGTCATTTGTAGACTTCAAATCCTGCCAAGAGCTTTTGTCCCACGGACATTCACGCTTTGATGAGATGCCCCAAATGTAGGCTGGGTTTAACCGTGCAACTTCTGATACACTGATCTGCTTCTTATAACTTGCAGAAGTCCTAAACAGACTGAAGTCCCCTTCTCTAAATCATGATTCATTGGGGTTGTAGAATTATCTTTCTCAACAGCGAAGTGGGTGTTTATGGCAGCGACTGTTGCCCTAGAGATTACACCATCATCATTCAGATCCCTTCTCAAAGCCCACCTCCATCATGAAGCCTCCATCATGAAGCTTCAGGCCAGCTCTTCGGCTGAAACAATGTCTACATGTGTGTAACTGCATTCGATCTCATCTGCACATTTTTACTCTTGTCTCTTCCACTCAATGCCTATTGTTTTCTTGACCATGCATCTTGTCCTTCTGCTATCTCCCCACGTTATCAGTGCATAGATTGTGAACTGCTGGGGAGCAGGGACCCCTTTTATGACCCTTGTCTTATGCCAGTAATCTTTTTCCTGCCTGTTCTTATTTTCCATTTGTCATTTTGTACTTTACTGCTTTGAACACCTTTTGTTGAAAGGTGGAATACTACATAATCATCATCATCATTATTGGCTGTAATAAAAGCAGTTTACAAGAAATATTAGAATTGCCAAAACTGCCAAAATTTAACAAATACAGTGGTACCTTGGGTTACATACACTTCAGGTTACATACGCTTCAAGTTACAGACTCCGCTAACCCAGAAATAGTACCTCGTGTTAAGAACTTTGCTTCAGGATGAGAACAGAAATAGCGCAGCCGCGCGGCAGCAGCAGCAGGAGGCCCCATTAGCTAAAGTGGTGCTTCAGGTTAAGAACAGTTTCAGGTTAAGAATGGACCTCCGGAACGAATTAAGTACTTAACCCGAGGTACTACTGTACATATAAAAACAACAATAATGGTAAGACAGACGAGATAGATAGGCATAGGATTCTGAAGTTGATATGCCACTTCACTGTACCATTTGAGAAACTGAGGCATACTGGGCTGATGGTCAGTGCAGAGCCTAGGGAAGGCTTTGCCAATGATGCCAGCAAGGCAGGACTTTGGGGTAGAAGTCTGGGGTCTTGCTCCACAGGATGAGCAGGAGGGCTGGCTTCTTACCATATTCTGAAAGAAGTGATGGGACACACATTAAATTCATCTTCAGAGATGGGTGGGGTAGTATGGTAAAGGCAATTAAGCCCAGGGTCTAAAATTACCGAACTGCTCGCTCTCAAGAGAGGTGCTGAGATATCTGGCAGGCTATTCAGTCTACAGCTAAAAGGATAGGGTGGTGGTGGCCCTTATTTACTCAGCTCTGTAAAAAGTTTGGACGTATAGCGTCAGGAAGCGTGAGAATACGTGTCTTTGCATTCCTCGTTTCATCCCAAGCCATCCCTAAAGCAGGGGATTCCCACTCGTCTCCGCCGCACACATGCTGAAATTTTGCACTGAAAACAGCCCAGTTGTCATTTTCACATTAGCTTGTTTTATAGCTAAAAGTGATTTCTGCCTGGCTGCCAAATTACAAGAAAATGTTGCTTCATGCTGAGCGAATCCATTCTGACATGTAAATCAAAGGCATATTTTTCTCCCAGAAAGAAACCGCAGAAGGGCTTCCATCTCCTCTCCTTATTCAGACTCCGTATCCCCATATTTATGCCCTTATGTTTAAAAATAATAGGAGTTGGGCTTCCTAATAGCCTGGGGGAGAATCAAAATGTCCCGATGAACAGAAGGTCAAACGAAAGACGGTGGTGAAATGCGCAGAGGGAAGCCTTGACATTTGCCAGTTACCTGATTGCCAGTGGTGAGCACCCCTTGTCCTCAGATAACCAACACGGACAGACCTGGAAACACAACACACCTCCATGCGAGCTGCACATCCGCCTCTTGGTCTCTTACCTTAAAGGACCATTGCCTTTTAAGGTAGAATGGGCACAGGGAAAATGGCTTAGGAAAGCCACATAGTGCAGTGGAATAGGAACATAGGAGATTGCCTTACATGGAATCACATCACTAGTCCATCTAACTCAGTATCATCTTTCCTGAGTAGCAGTGGTCCTCTAGGGTTTCAGACAGGGGTCTCTCCAAGCTCTACCTGGAGATGCTGAGGACTGAACCTGCACATAAAGCAAATGTTCTACCACTGAGCCATAGCCATGGTATAACCCCCAACATTTCTCTGACAAAAATAGGGACATCCTATTTCATTACTAATATTAATATTAGCTTTATACAGTGGTATCTTGGTTCTCAAACTTAATCAGTTCTGGAAGTCTGTTCCAAAACCAAAGTGTTCCAAAACCAAGGCGCACTTTCCCATAGAAAGTAATGCAAAATGGATTAATCTGTTCCAGACTTTTAAAAACAACCCCTAAAACAGCAATTTAACATGAATTTTACTATCTAATGAGACCATTGATCCATAAAATGAAAGCAATAATCAATGTACTACAGTCACACAATCAATCAATCATTAGCGAAACTGGGTTCCACACAGCCACAAAAACAAAACAAAGAAGGCGCAAAAACAAAAATGCAAAATGATTAGCAAAAACAGACAGAGCTCAGCGTGGCACTCAAAACGGAAGTGTGGCACTAAAATTGGAAGCGTAACACTCAAAACGGAGCATGTTCAGCTTCCAAAAAGAGTTCGCAAATCGGAACGCTTACTTCCAGGTTTGCAGTGTTTGGGTTCCAAGTTGTTTGAGTAGCTCCTTAGCTTTGTGGGCCAGATAACTCCATAGCCTCCAACATTTCTCTGATGAAAATAGGGGTGTCCAGGACATTCCAGGATCAAATCATAAAGCAGGATGGTTTCTTTAAATCCGGGACTGTCCCTGAAAAATAGCAACACTTGGAAGGGTCTGCCATGGCTCTTCCCCATTTTAAAATTTGTTGCATGTACAGCTCTCTTCGTCCAATATAGGGATTGACAGCAGCAACAGAGGAAGGGCAAGATAACAAGCTTTTAAACTTTATTATTACTAGACACACAACACAATGGTCCAAAGTAAGCAATGCTGGCAGAGGTAATGGCTGTGGCAGGATACCAGAGCAGGAAATGGTCAACCCTTTCCTTAATCCATATTAACATGGCTAATATGGGACTGAATAATATTTCAGTTAAATTGAATTTAGAGGGACCTGGCTATATCATTCCTTGCTGCTCAAGTGTACTCTACGGCCTATGCAAAAATCGCAACGCAGCATCTCGCATGAAAAGGTGCAACCCATTGCATTTTCTGGCTTTGTTTCTCTTGTAATGGTAGCTATTGCAATTTCAGCCTGGTTTAGAACAATGAAGGTTCACTTCTGGTTCACAGGGAAAGAAGGGAGTACTGCTGAATTGCATGTAAGATGAGACGGTTAATGGTTGGATCTGGTATCCATATCTTAACAGTAGATGGGAAACATTAAACGGAATAGCTCATCATATGCACGGAAAATAGAAGAAGGGGAAATTAGAGTAAACATTATGCTGGTCTGTGCTTATTACTTGACATTGAAAATTTAAATAAAAGTACATTCATTTCCATGCTTACTTGGAAGCAATCCACTCCCGTGCTTACCAGATTCTCTGATTCAATTTATCTGCTTCAGAGCAGCTGCCCTTTGCATTGACTGGGACTCTGCAGGTCTAACTGCCACATAAGCAGCCTGCCCATTACTCAATGCTAGGCTAGATGTAACAAGGGAATTCTATGTCTGAAACTCCCGCCACTCCAAGAATAAGCTGCGGACGTTGGGTAAGGGCTATGTCATGGGGAGGGGGAGGGCGTACTTTAAGCCAGTGTGGTGTAGTGGTTAAGAGCGGTGGACTCGTAATCTGGTGAACCGGGTTCGCGTCTCCGCTCCTCCACATGCAGCTGCTGAGTGACCTTGTGCTAGTCACACTTCTCTGAAGTCTCTCAGCCTTACTCACCTCACAGAGTGTTTGTTGTGGGGGAGGAAGGGAAAGGAGAATGTTAGCCATTTTGAGACTCCTTAGGGCAGTGTTTCCCAACCACTGTTCCGCGGCACACTAGTGTGCCGCGAGATGTTGCCTGGTGTGCCGCGAGATGTTGCCTGGAGGGAGGCGGGCGAGTCAGGCGGCGAGAGGCGGGGCGGCGGCGGCGAGGAGAGGCCGCCCAGCGCGGGGCTCTCGCCGTCTGCCTGCCTGGCTGCCTGCGAGCTCGGCGGGCAGCGCCTCCGTCCACAGCGCCCGCCTCGCGGCTCTCATTCCCTGCCCCTGCCAAAGCTCACCCAGCCAAGCCGCGCTCTCCTTCCTGCCTTGCTTTGCTGCCTCCTCCCCCCCACCCCCAAAGCTTGGAGGTTCCCTGGCAAGGGGGAGGGGAAAAAATTGAAACTTACACTTTCGTGCGTCCCTCCCGGCGTGACGCTGCACGCTGACGTCACGGGGCTGTAATGGTGGTGTGCCTCGAGATTTTTTTCATCAAACAAGTGTGCCTTTGCCCAAAAAAGGTTGGGAAACACTGCCTTAGGGTAGTGATAAAGTGGGATATCAAATCCAAACTCTTCTTCCTCTTCCTCTTCTTCTTCTCCTTCTCCTTCTCCTCCTCCTCCTCCTCACAGGCCATAATTTCCCAATGCAAATTGTCCTCTGCTCAGCCATGGAGGAGAAAGCCCACACTGCACCTTAAACAAGCTGCGTATGTTACCTGGCTGTTCACGTCGCCAGCTGATGCACCAGTGCAAAGCACAGTGCTTTACTCACGCAAACTCTCGTTACTGCAACCCAGAAATTGATTCTATACACTTGGTTTCCCAGCCAGTAATCATAGCTTGGCCAGTTTGGGGACTCGTAGCAAACTATGGTTGCTGCAAACCAGGAAAGGGACGAGGGAGTCAAAGCACCAGAGGAGAAGACAGAGAGCACCAACTTGAAGCATACTTCTGACCTCAGAAACATGCTTTAGAGAGGATTGGGAACACGGTGTCTGATTAAAACTGAACCAATGTTTAACAGCTAAGTGTACATGCCGAATCCCGAGTAAAAGGTTAGATATAAAAGATTTCAACCGCAGTTGTCAAGACCAGCTGAATTCTACAACTTGGGGCAGTCATTCTACAAACACATAGATTGTGGTCTCCTCTCTTTCCTCCACCAGGCGGTTAACCTCCAGAATGTGCTCTACAGTGCTGCTTCTACACAGTAGATTTCTTCCTAGCACCCAAAGATAGCTGAGTACAGAAAGCAGGAACCAAAACCTATAAAGTCTTCTGTGATATTGGTTTCATGTCCTCAAGGCTTCACTCTAGTTGGGACTAATAAGTGCATCATCAAATCAATAAAATACTTGTTTGACCATAAACTATTGCAGCAACAAGGAGCCAGTACCCTGCAGTTCTGTTGTGGTTTGGTTGCAACAGAGACTTTCAAAATAATGAAAGTCAAAATAATGGAGAGACACAAAGGCTTCCTGTTCAAGCTTTATTTCACTCTCTGCTTCCTTTGTTCCCGCTGACATGTGAGGTGTGTGCACGATTGCAAATGGTAACAGTTATAGAGGAAGGGGAACACTATAGCTACGCACAGATTGCAAACTATGGGATATGATACCAAGGGGTCCAATTGCCCGGATGATAAGGTGTTGGTAAATGTGCTGCTATGTGAATGATGTCAAAGCTGTAAGCCTTCTCAGCAGTGGCACCCTCCTTGTGGAATGCCCTCCTATCAGATGTCAAGGAGATAAAGAACTACACAACTTTTAGAAGATATCTGAAAGCTGGCCTGTATCAAGAAGTTTTTAATATTTGACGTTTTACTATGTTTTTATATGTGCTGTGAGCCGTCCAGAGTGGGGAAACACAGCCAGATGGGCAGGGTGTAAATATGATGATGATGATGACTGTCAATCTTTTACCAATAATTTGCTTTCACTGAAGTGCTAGTCACTGATTGTCTGACTGCATCTTGTAGCTTCAGATGTAGTTTTCCTACATAGTTTTTTTGCTAGAAATGACAAAGGAAGAGTAAACCTGTAGGACTGCAATAGAGAAGTAAAACCTTACATCCAAGCAAACAAGTTTAGCGTTGCACTACACAGCAATTTCCACAGAGCAGGCTGCCCACAGAAACGCAGTCAATCTCTTTTCACTTAGACAAGGTTTCACACAGCTCAGAAGGGGATTAGGCTCACCCATTTTCACGTCATCTAAAAATAGTACCTCTTTGCCACATATTTAACCACATGAAGAGAAAGAAACTGCTCTGCCACAGGAGAATTGCTGGGGAGGGGATTCCAAACCATTTCCCAGCTTTTAGTAGACAGGAGACTTCCCCAAATCAGTGACCCTTTTCCTTTAGATGTAGCACAGCATAGCAGCATCTGAAACAGATATAGGTCTAATACACACTCACACACACAACTGCATCCCGTTTCAAGCGTCTTCTTTAGGACTAGGTATAAACAGGTTAGGGACGCGGGTGGCGCTGTGGGTAAAACCTCAGCGCCTAGGACTTGCCGATCGTATGGTCGGCGGTTCGAATCCCTACGGTGGGGTGAGCTCCCATCTTTCGGTCCCAGCTCCTGCCCACCTAGCAGTTCGAAAGCACCCCTAAGTGCAAGTAGATAAATAGGTACCGCTTTATAGCGGGAAGGTAAACGGAGTTTCCGTGTGCTGCGCTGGTGCCGGCTCGCCAGAGCAGCTTTGTCACGCTGGCCACGTGACCCGGAACTGTCTCCGGACAGCGCTGGCTCCCGGCCACTTAAGTGAGATGAGCGCACAACCCTAGAGTCAGACACGACTGGCCAGTACGGGCAGGGGTACCTTTACCTTTACTTTTTTATAAACAGGTTAGTTAAGCAGACATTCAAAGAAAAGCACAGGTGAAACTGAATGTTTATGTAGCTTTAAGACTACAAAAAGCCACAATGCAGTGTAATAGTCAATATTAGTCAATAGACAATAGACAATAATAGTCAATATTCAAGCATGCATTAACATGACACTGCAAAACATGATCCTGCCACACGTGTGTCTAACAATGGTTGCAATTTGGAGTGCACTGAGCATCTTAGGGTTCACCCACATTTATGCTGGTCCCCACTGAGCAGTTTTCCCCTTGCCCCCCTGCTTTCCCAGGGACCAAACCTGAACTGCCATTTGCTCCGATTGAGCACTAAAGAGTGGTTTTCCCCAGGGAAAAAGTGTGGCTAAGCCCCTAGTCTAGCCTCTAAAGAGTGGTTTTCCCCAGGGAAAAAGTGTGGCTAAGCCCCTAGTCTAGCCTCTTAAACAATATCAGGGGTTTCCCCCCATGATATTATTAATAGATGAGTGGTTTCCAAATATTCTACTGAGGGCATCAAACAACAAAATGGGTGTTCGTTATTCTAACCCGACTGTTTTGCTCTTATGCCTGATCATAGGTAGGTTTTGGTGTGTTAACGCACAAAAATTGCACTCAAAAGATATTATTACACGGGTTTGGTAAATACGCAGACGTGTTAACTTGCATTGCTTCAATTTAATGCACAGATTTCACAGATTTTCTGCATCATTTAGCCAAACAATGGGGCATTCTAGCTACAAAAAGGCAAGGTGGTGCATTAGAGAGGTGCTACTCGACTTGGGAACTAGGAGTCAAAGAGATCTGCTGAATCTCCAAGATCCTACTCTGCTGACTAGTGGCTTCAGTCAGCATTACTGCCACATGGTTCAGCCTTTTAGTTGCAATCGGAACAAAAGGAGTAGGAATTTACTTTTGATTTCTGTTTTTGGGCTTTTGAAATGCCATTAGCTTGCTGGAGAACAGCCTTCAACCATGAATGCACCTACCCACCCCTCCCAGCAAAGTGACAGAAATTTGTAAGGCAAGTGACAGAAACTGTGCAGTTTATTTACTTGCCGTACACAAAGTTAATACTGCTCTTAAGCTGTTGAGTAACTTAGCAATTTCCACTTGGCTTTCGAACAAATGCATAACACATGGCAGCTACATCCCTTTTCCTTCTCAATTATTCAATATTCAGTATTTGCATCCTTGAAATATCTTTGTTTCGCTAGATGTCTGTCTTTTCCCTTTCTGCTATTATCCTCCGTGTCCCCAAGTAACAGTTGTGCTGATTAAGCTTTCAGACCACAAAAGGAGCAAAGGAAAGCGAATTAAAGATAAAACGTTTCCTACAATACAAATATTAACAGACACCTAGAAGAAATTAAGAAGTGGCGAGTTCCGCGCAAACAAAATGCAGTTTTTTTGGGGGGGTTTTCGCACGGCACTCAATTGCTCTTTGGAACTTGTTGCCATGGGATACCGTGAAAGTCAAATTTTATAACCGCATCAACGCCCCCCCCCAAAAAAAAAAGAAAAGAAAAGGATGATGAGACTCTACTGAAGACGGAACAAGTGCTTTCAGCTCGGTTTGCTGGGGAATGAAAGCCACATATCACAACTCTCTTATGTAACCTCTGGGACTGCTGCATGCTCTGAGTGAACACAAGATGATGGCTTAGCCTATAACAGCTTGGTGGCTTTTCTTACAACTCTCTTCAAAGCCTGCCTTGATTTTTATGACACATCTGTGCTAATGCCAAGTTTTAAACAGGTGAATTAGCCTTGACATTATTGGCCCCAGGTAAGCGAAACCATATTATGCCAGATTTGCCTTGCACACAGACTCTTTTGGATTAGTATCTTTAGTACTAGTTATACATATGCGCTAACAAAACTGTATTTATTAGCCACTACTGATGACTTTATTGTAACGGTACTGTTGAAATATTGCTAAGGCCAGGTCCATACTGGGGATGAGGTTTCCGGGGTACAGATTAATGCACCCAAACCCTTGCAACGGTGACAATAAAATCTATCTGTATAGTTGACTGCAGTGTTAGAAATTGAGATATGAAAGCTAGGAGCTAAATCGGGTCCTCCCTTAAAGAGGGTACATATTGCGGTGAGACCTGGAAAACCGACACCCTGTGTTGTGGGTGGGTACGATTGGTCAGCCACAACACCCGATTGGTAGGTCCCTTGAAGCTGGGTGCAATCTGGCCAATGGGACGCAGTCCAAACGGTTCAAGAGACCTATTTATGCCCATGCACGTGACCCAGAGCTTTCTCTTTCAGCATGTGCATTCGGAACACCCGCCCACCTCTCCCTGCTTTTAGGGCTTTGCTCTTTTTTTTTTTTATAATAATTTTTATTGCATTTTTCCAATTTCAGATAAAACAGAAAAAAGAAAGAACAGAAAAGATAAAAAGAATAAGAAAAAAACCGAACCATTTCAGCAACTTATTTCAATCTTCTATCGGACTTCCCCACATCTCCCGCACAGTGCATTCTTAACAATAAATTTATCAGCAAGTTGTAACCTTGTTTCATGTGTTTCTTTGTACCTTCAATTACAGTTTAAGTTTAAATCCCTTGTTTTCCAATTACTCTAAAAACATAGCATATTATCATTTTTAACCATTTAAACTTTGATTCTTTCAAAAATATTATCCAATTTCATATATAATCCACTCTCATTGCTGGGGCTAACTTTCCAAATCATGCGGCATCTTATAGTTCATATAACTTATAATACTTTTGTAAATAGTCTTTAAATTTTTTCCAGTCCTCCTCCATTGTTTCTTCTCCCATATCTCGGATCCTGGCAGTCATCTCAGCTAGTTCCATATAGTTCATCAGTTGCGTCTGCCAATCTTCCAGTGTGGGCAAATCTTGAGTCTTCCAATGCTTAGCGATAAGAATTCTTGCTGCTGTGGTGGCATACATGAAAAAGGTTCTATCCTTCTTTAACACCTTCTGGCCGACAATGCCCAGAAGGAAGGCCTCCGGTTTCTTAGGGAAGGTGTACTTAAACACCTTTTTTAACTCATTATAGATCATTTCCCAGAAGGTCTTCACTCTTGGACAGGTCCACCAAAGGTGAAAGAATGTCCCCTCAGCCTCCTTACATTTCCAACATTTATTATCAGACAAATGATATATCTTAGCAAGCTTGACTGGGGTCATGTACCACCTGTATACCCTTTTAGGGCTTTGCTCTTGACCTTGTTATGCCGTCGTGTGTCGTTTGTCATTGGGGCATGGCAGGAGTTTTCCCCACTTGGCTGATTGGCTGTTGCCATTTGGGGTTTGCCTGCCACCTAGCAAATCGTCACAACCTGTAAGGTTGTGGACAGGCTCTGGTTCAGGTGATAGGGTTGGGAGAACGCTCTCGCTATCCCTATGTGAAGGGTATTCTGTTAAAGGAATCCAGGGACTCGATGGTTTGGTCAACCCCTGAGAGGGGGTTGTGCCTGTGCCTGAGTCCAGGGGGACATTTGGGTGGCGGAGTTAGCCTGTTCCCGGCTTTCCGCTTATCCAGGTGTTCACCCTTGGCTGACCTATGCTGGAACCCTGGGTCAGTGATACTTGCATGGCAAGGAGCTAGTCGAACCGGAGCCTGTGCAACCAGTCACTTGCTGTAATCAGTAAAGTTGTGGCCTAAATTCTGCCAAAAACCAAACCAAAATTTTGAGTCATGTGTGAATTTATTTAGGGGGGAGGTTTCTGAGTCTGAACATGCAAATGGCACACCTTAATCCTAGGTTATGGGTGCAACAAAGGAATGTCTAGGTGCACTTTTTATAGCAAGTATACAAAGCTGAAAATGAATGAACTGCAGCTAATATATTACATTCATTTTTCAAATGGTCTAGTCCCTCCCCTGCCCACTCCCCTAATATTCTTAAGAGGGTCTCTTCTCCGGTCTTCAGAGAGTAGTCGGAAGTGGGAGGCAGAAAAAAGGTCCTCCTTTCCTTCCACTGTGCAGTTTTAATCTGAAATCTTGGGCGCAGTAGTGGGCCCAGAACTCAAAAACTGCTTGTTGAAATTCCCTGTTGCATGAATTAAATTCCCTGTTGCAAAATGCGCCTGGAACAATGGGAATTTCGAACACTGGTTGACTGGACCAAGCCCCAACCTTGCAGCAAAAAGCTCCTAGTCTTGGCTTCACATCCTCTGACAAATTGTCTCTTTTGGACAATATCCTCTCTGTAGAAGTCTATTTTCTGTAGGTCTAGTTTTATGCTAAGTTCCAAATGGGAGAAGTCTCCAATGTGGGGATGTCTCTGCTTTTTCTGTGAATCCCAGACAGTGGGTTAAAGTAGTTATGCCTGAATGCTGACAACATCCATATGATTTTTCCCCCTTTCAGGCCAGATCAGGCTCGGATGAATGTCTCACCACTCAATTTCAGCTTCAATTGGTCTGGAATTCTCTCCTGCAATAAAGCAAGTCAGACAAAGGTTGCGAACGCAAGGCATTGACATCTTCTGTCGCACATGAACTATCCCATAGGAGACCAGCATTGGAGACAGAAGTTCTCGCATTCGGACAAAGGGCTCAGATTGAATTTTCTGCCCCCATTATTCTCAGCCCGCCTGTCTGTATTGACACTATATTCTTTGGCGAGGGTGCTAATTTAAATTACCCATCAGCCACTGCTGGGGAATCTCCTAGCAGCTAAGTTCTGAATTAAACATGCTTCCTCCTAATGAGTTGATTTTATTAGTTTGTGAACACATCGAGAACTCATTATCAAAATAAACATCAATCCACTTAGCCCGCTGAAGATCCCTCCCACCCCCACCCTCACACACACTGGCAGGCACAGATATACCAACAGCATTGCAGCTGCAAAGTGAGTCAGGCGTGACGCGGCAACAGGAGACAAAAACACGGCCCTCTCTTTGCAGAGGATTTTAGCTGCTGGCCAAATGTGTTGCTAAAGTAACCGAGGCCTGAAGGAGCAGCAAGGTAGGCTCCGCCCCTCTCCTCTCTTTGGAGACACGGTGCTTTCTGAAGCAGAGAGCGGCTGCTCACAGGGGAGAAGGCCTATGTCGAATTAATCAAGTGCTCAAGGATGCTTGGGACTCCTGGCTTCGACACACCATCCAGCCCCAGAAAGGGCTCTCCCAGCTCGGCCGGCCTCATTGGCCCGGGCAAGGAAATAGGGGTAAAAACAAAGGGGAGTGGAACGAGCAGCTTCAAACTTTCTGAGATATCTAGCCTAGCTTCTGATAAGAACATAATAAAGAGTCTTGTTGAACCACGACAGTGGTCCCAATCTAGTTCAGCATCCTGCTCTCAAAGTGGCCTTATGGGCAACCAGGAATCGAGACCTGAACACAGCAGCACTCTCCTCTCCTGTGGTTTGCAGAGGCTGGCTTCAACAACAACAACAACAAATTTTTATTTATATCCTGCCCTCCCCAACAACAACAACAACAACAATAATAAATTTTTATTTATATCCTGCCCTCCCCAGCTGAAGCCGGGCTCAGAGCGACTAACAACAATAAAAGTAACACAGCATTCTAAAATCAATTCATTCTAAAATCAATTCAAAATCAAATTAATGGCAACCATTGGGCTAGGGTTCTATGAGGATTACCAAAGGAGGGGGTCAGACTGTGCCTTGGCCAAAGGCCTGGTGGAACAGCTCTGTCTTGCAGGCCCTGCGGAAAGATGTCAAGTCCTGCAGGGCCCTAGTCTCTTGTGACAGAGTGTTCCACCAGATTGGAGCCACAGCCAAAAAAGCCCTGGCTCTGGTTGAGGCCAGCCTAACCTCTCTGTGGCCCGGGACCTCCAAGGTGTTTTTGTTTGAAGACCGTAAGGTCCTCTGTGGGACATACCAGGAGAGGCGGTCCCGTAGGTACGAGGGTCCTAGGCCGTATAGGGCTTTAAAGGTTAAAAGCAGCACCTTAAACCTGATCCTGTACTCCACCGGTCCCTCTGTACATGTCCTCTTCCCCCTTTATATGAGGGATGGCGAACCTTAGGTATGGGTGTAACCAAGGGGGAAGGCAGCCTCCCTGCCCTCCCCCAAGTCAATAAAAATCAGTAAAAATACATAGCAAACTGAGGTTCTGCCCCCCCCTTTGACAAAAGGCCTGTCCTGCCCCAGCAAAAATCCTGGCTATGCACCCATGGGGCTCCAATCATTCCTCTGGAACTCTCATCTAGTCATCTGAGCCACATACCCTTCCTGAACCCCCACAACGCCTCTCCCCAGCCCTGCTCCACCCCTTCCTTGAATGCTTTTGTTTGGTTGGAATGTGTCCTCCAGCTGTGAATGCTTAGAATCTGGCTCCAATCTGGTGGAACGCTCTGTGACAAGAGACTAGGGCCCTGCGGGACTTGACATCTTTCCGCAGGGCCTGCAAGACAGAGTTGTTCCGCCAGGCCTTTGGTCAGGGCGCAGCCTGACCCCCTCCTCTGGCCATCTGCACAGCATTTTGCTTAACGGTTGCCATTAATTTGATTTTAATTAATTTTTATAATGAAATGTTTTTAGAATGTTGGATTATTTGATTGTTTGATTGTTGTTAGCCTCCCTGAGCCCGGCTTTGGCTGGGGAGGGCGGGATATAAATAAAAGTTGTTGTTGTTATTGTTGTTGTTGTTGTTGTTGTTGTTGTTGTTATTATTATTATTATTATTATTATTATTATTATTATTATTAGATGGGGATAAGAGAGATGTGTGCAATGTACATAGAATCCTCTGGCTTTTAGTGTACAAAGGTAAGTGTTAGAAACTCAAGATATATAAGCTAGGCGCCAAATGGCTCCTTAAACCAAGGTTAAACTGAATGTTTAGTGGCCACTTTGGGGCAAGACGCCTCCCAAGTCTTATTTTTCAAATGAAGGACTGACTGTGATTGATTCTCAGATAAGCATCTGGCTAGTTCAGATGACAACCTTGAGCTAGGTTAAGAACTTTGAGAACTTAAAGAAGAAAAGTCACTTGATCCAGGGACAGTCCACATAGATATTGGCCTATTCCTACCTCTTTTTCTTAATTGTGACACGGACCATTCATAAGTTGAAATATTCTTCGCAACGGTGGGCAGGGCAGTGGGACTGGGTAAATGAAGACAAGCTACAACAATTAACTCTAACATTCTTCATCCTGCTCAAGCTGCACAGAAAAAGGATTTATGTTCCTGAAATCCATTCTGATCGTGCAGATAAAATATAACAGAGAGATTTCTACAGGATGTGGTATTAGTGTGTGAAAACAGTGCGGATCCAATGATCCCTAGGAATGCACCTCCAGATGGTCGTTACTTGGTCGCCAGTGGCCGACAGCCAGGTGAAAAATGTGAATGGCTAATTTGGAACACTGAATGGAAGAAGAAGAAGAAGAGTTTGGATTTGATATCCCGCCTTTCACTCCCTTTAAGGTGTCTCAAAGCGGCTAACAATCTCCTTTCCCTTCCTCCCCCACAACAAACACTCTGTGAGGTGAGTGGGGCTGAGAGACTTCAAAGAAGTGTGACTGGCCTAAGGTCACCCAGCAGCTGCATGTGAAGGAGCGGAGACGCAAACCCGGTTCTCCAGATTACGAGACTACTGCTCTTAACCACTACACCACACTGGCTCTCTAGTGCACACAGGGCAAGATTCAACCAAGTTGCGTGCACAGAATGAGGTCCACTTGTGCAACGGGACTTTCCAGCTTTCCTGCCCTTATGGGGACGGACCCAGAATAGGTTTAGGGGTGCTCATGTGACAGGGAGAGGGGTGGAGAAGTCCTTCTTCCATGTACACATACCACAATTAACGCTATGTTGAATTCCATCCGCTGTAGGACTTAGTTCCAAGTAAATACAGCGGTACCTCTGGTTACATACGCTTCAGGTTACATACGCTTCAGGTTACAGACTCCGCTAACCCAGAAATAGTACCTCGGGTTAAGAACTTTGCTTCAGGATGAGAACAGAAATTGTGCTCCGGCGGCACAGCGGCAGCGGGAGGCCCCATTAGCTAAAGTGGTGCTTCAGGTTAAGAACAGTTTCAGGTTAAGAACGGACCTCCGGAATGAATTAAGTACTGTACTTAACCCGAGGTACCACTGTACATCTAGGATTTCAATGTTAGTTTGTGTCGTTCTGCTGGGTGTTAAGTCATTGGGGAATGAGGCATGGGGAATTCCTTTCTGGGTTCTGGAGTTACGGAACTGTTTGTGCTAAGGAGTCTCTCGGGTAGACCATAATGTGCACCCTTCCCCCTTGCTAGCAGGGCACATCCTGATCCGACTCACTCCCTGGCAGCATGAAGCATGAAACCACTGGGGGAGCAGATACAATGTAATGCACTGCTATCTATTCTTTCTTTCATCCGGGATGGGCTAATCTCACTTCATCCCCTTTCACGGTTGTCAGCTGTTTTCAGGCATTTGGGCAGCAATGAGATGGGGAGGGCCAAGTGAAATTGGATCTATTGTTTCCCACACCCAGAGAAGCTCCCTGTCATTCCGCGGGCTATTCATCAATGCCAGCAGGGAATGGTCCTTTCTAACAGTGTGCCCCCCTGCCCTCCCCTATGGCATTCTTCCCGCATGGTTTGGAAGCCAAAATCCTGCCAAGCCCAGCTGGAGGAGACACCTTGAGATACTAGGAGTGCAGAGCAGGCTCTGAACTAATAAATCACAGAAGGGCTGGGCAGATCTGAAAAGTACATCTAGCCTTTTGTCTGCAAACACATGCCCCACCCCAAACAAGAAGTCCATGTCAGCTCTTATCGGAGCTTGCCACAAGCACGAGATCCAAACAGCTAGGTGTCACACTCCCATCACAAAGCTCAACACCAGCCGCTCTTAATTGAGAGTAGGGGGGAGATATTTATTCAGGCAGTACAGGCTCAGCAGAAAGCGCAGGGTCCAAAAGTCATGATTCCAAGGCCAAAGATGCAGAACAAAGATGTCCCAACAGGTGGGGTGAACCTACTGGTGAGACTCTCACACTTAACAAGACAGCTGTGCAGGCAAACATGGGCTCTGTCTGGGCTGCTGCACCTGATCCCACCAACGGGGTCAGGGTCTGTTTCTTTTCAACAAAGCCATGCTTTGTTCTCCGACTCCATCTTGGCTGCCATCTCCTCCTGCTCAACTCCTCCCACTGGCTGGTCCTCCCACCTCCCCAAGGAGGCTCTACACTCCACAGGTAGGGTGGTGAGGAGAATCAGCAGATCTGCTTCCCATTCTTTAGCATCTAGATTTGCGACGGGAGAAACTTTGTCCTCCTTCCCTGGGTGCCAACCTTCTAGCTTCCCCCTGCTCTTGGTCTCTCCTCCTCCTCTTCTTCTTTCGTCCGGGGATGCCAAACCATGCCGGATCCTGACAGAACCAAGGGATCCATGGCAGTGCGGTTCACTTTGCCAAAAAACAACAACCAAGGAACACATTTCACTTTGCTAAAAAACAACAACCAAGGAGCACATTCTTATGGCCAGACAGATCGTGCCAGGACAAAGCCAAGCAAAAAATCTGGATCACTAGATTCAGAAGGGAGGGACTATGGAAATACTCACCGCCTCCACTCAATATGGCATGAACATCAAAGAAAATCCTATCCACTGAGTCTTTTGCTTACATTGTAGCTCGTGTCAACCCTCCTAAATATATACCATAGGAAGTTGTAGAGATGTCCATGCGCAGAACAGTAACAGCAGGGTTAGCATAGAGTTTGTGAGAGCCATCATACCGTATTTTTTCGTGTATTAGACGTCCCCTATTTTGGAGGACTCAAAATTTAAAAAATGGGGGGAGGGAGATGGCACAGAGTTGTTGAGCTTCTTTTGGGGGGGATTAGCCAGGGTTGTTGAGCTTTTTTTAGGGGGGATTGCCAAAAATTGCTCAACCACACACATCGTGAAGTCCGCCTCTTGTCTGTCCCCTCGGTGGTGGCAGAAGCTGCCAGTCGCCCGCCCAATTGCCACATTGTCAACCAATCAACCCCACCCATTGGCGCAGCAACCAGTAACACACACAGTAACCGCTAACAGCCGTGGCAGCAACCAATCAAACGTCCACCCTATGCACCGCCCATGTATAAGATGACCACCATTTTTAGCATGATTTTTAAAGGAAAAAAACCTAGTCTTATACACAGAAAAGTACCGTATATTGTTTCTAGTTTAAGAAGTATAGGAGGTGGTAGACAGTCGTGAAAGGCATTAATGACTCAGAAGCGTTGGGAATGTTTCTTCCTGCCACTTTTGTGACTCCCCCCGCAGGCTGATGGAAGCAAACGATCAGAAGATGATCCCACCATGCTGTGTGAACACATCTCCAAAATAGTAAGAACATCTTTCCTCTCTTTTTTTGCCATTTGCAACCATCTCCCAGCCTGGCGGGGAGTAACTGGTCCTTGCTCTCTCACAGTCATCTGGAAAGCCAGAGCTGCCCTCTCTCTTTGCAATGGGCTGAAGAGTACCCAGAACCCTGAGCAAGGCAGTGTGTCTTCTGGTGGAATCTGGGTGCAAAGGACAGCCCAAGTTTTTGACCCCCTGTGCAAATGCATCTATCATCTATCTATCTATCTATCATCTATCTATCTATCATCTATCTATCTATCTATCTATCTATCTATCTATCTATCTATCTATCTATCTATCTATCTATCATCTATCTATCTATCTCCCAGCTTCTACAAATGATACTAAGCACCCTGACTACCACCAGGTGTGGCAAGTGGGGAAAAAAGCACAATGGATCCTGTGTAATACTTCACTATTTATGTGCCCCAGATGAATAAGGTATGGCTTAAACGTAGAAAAGGTGCATAAAATAACCAGCCACTTCGGGTACCTTGTGACATTTCAGTGGAGGCACAATGTTCCCAAGGGACTGTGGTGCTTTGCTTGCTGAATATGAATTATTCTGTAGACCTGCAGAGATGTTTTGCAGAATTTCTGATGCTGGTTTAGGTCAGATAAGTGTGTTCAACAAATCTAGTGTTTTGGCTCCAGGGATGACAGGATGCTCATCTCCGAATCTCTTCCCTTCCATAAAACATCAGTGTCCTGGTCCAGAGTCTTGTTCCAACTAAGGTAACACACTCCAGCCCTCTTTGAAACTCCAGAGAAGAAAAACTCAATTGCTTCTCACTGCTAAGCAGGAGACACAGCTTCAGTTCAATTTTTAAAATTTTGAATCCCAATATATTAATTTCCCCTCTCTCCATCAAGCGAAACATTCAGAGTTAAAAATGAATTTCATGCAGCACAGTCACAACTTACAGACAGACTTAATAAAGGAGTAAATCAACGTCTCAGGATTTTTCTTTTTTTCTTTTCTCATCCGATAGCTGCTTAGGCCATTCTTGCCGTAAAAGTTCATGATTAATGGATACGTTGCTAGGAAAAGGGTTAGTTCCCTACATGGCCCAAACGGCTGATTCTTATGCATCAATGAGGCATATATTCCTGGAAGATGTTGAATAAATACAACAATAAAACTGCCAGACAATGGCCTGCACTTAAGAGATTCCACTTTCCCACCCTACCCCACCCACTTTATTCATTAATGATTTACTGAGTCACCCTTTAGATGGGTGTCGACACATAGATTCAGCATCTCTGGGGGTCAGGTGTTCTGGCCCAGTTTTATTTCATCGCCATGCGGTAGCGGCCAATGGGTTGGGGACGGTGCTGCAGAGCCGCCTTCTATCTCAACAATGATGTTGCTCCTGTTTACCTGGATGCTTTGGGGCGAGGAAAACTGACAGCAAGGTCAAGGTGCCCCAGCAGAGCCAATCCACTGCTCCTCCGGGTGCATCTGCACTACCCTGGCCTTGCCATCACTTTGTCGTCCCTCCCCCCATGCCCAGGTAAGCTGCAGCAACATTGCTGTAGGGAGGGTACCTCCATGCTGTGCCCCACCACCCTGGCCACTGCCAACACAAAACAGAAAACTAAAGGTAGCAAAGTAATGGGCTTTTGGTTAAATATTTACAGTGGTACCTCGGGTTACAGACGCTTCAGGTTACAGACACTTCAGGTTACAGACTCCGCTAACCCAGAAATAGTACCTCGGGTTAAGAACTTTGCTTCAGGATGAGAACAGAAATTGTGCGGCGGCGCGGCAGGAGGCCACATTAGCTAAAGTGGTGCTTCAGGTAAAGAACGGACCACCAGAATGAACTAAGTTCTTAACCCGAGGTATCACTGTATTAACTGTACACCTGGCTTCTCATCACAAGCGATCCCAGGCCACAACAATATAAAGAGCAGGGATGTCCAACCAGTAGATTGCGATCTACCGGTAGATCCCCGGCTGATCCTGGTAGATTGCAGGAACCTTATCGTGTACAAAAAGTTACGGGGGGGGAAAGCTTAAAAACTCTGTGCAATCCTCCCTGCAAAAGCTCCACAACTCTGGGCAATCCACCCACCCCACGCATGTTCCTCCTCCCTCCAATGACAATGGGTAGATCACTGCCAGTTTTTTTTATACTGGGAGTAGATCACAGTCTCTTGGAAGTTGGACATGCCTGCAATAGAGCAATAAAATGCAATTAAAGCATATACAGTGGTACCTCGGGTTAAGTACTTAATTCGTACCGGAGGTCCATTCTTAACCTGAAACTGTTCTTAACCTGAAGCACCACTTTAGCTAATGGGGCCTCCTGCTACTGCCGTGCCACCGGAGCACGATTTCTGTTCTCATCCTGAAGCAAAGTTCTTAACCTGAAGCACTATTTCTGGGTTAGCGGAGTCTGTAACCTGAAGTGTATGTAACTTGAAGCGTATGTAACCCGAGGTACCACTGTATATCAACCCATTCATCTGTCATATGACTCCCTGCGGCCCCACCGTCCTGCAGCTTTTAAAAAAAGTTTACTGCACCACGCAAGTCCTTACTGCAGCAACTCCATTCTTCCTCTCCTTTCAGCCCTTTGACGCCTCTCAAAAGTCTTCTGCAGAACTAGAGCATTTGTTGCAGCCCTTCCTTACCCCCCCCCAAGCCTAACAGGAGGGCAACACAGTCTACTCTCATCTGCCTGCACATCTTTGCAATGATCATCAAAGCTTTGGGTTCGTCCAAAGCACTAGTTGTGTAGGGTTATTATCCTATGAAAGGAGAATGCAGTGATTTCTGATAGCGAGGCTTTTCAGGTAAATGAAAAGGATATCCAAAACCGAACTTTTCAAAGGACGTGGATCTGAGTCTCCGTCAAAGGCAAATGCAAGCTCGCAAACAACACAAAAAGAACTGCTCTTCATCGGATTACAAAACTCCTTCAAACAAACCATTTTGGACTGAACAGAAATTCCTGATGGAAATTAGTTGAGGACAAAACTGTGTCTGATTCAACAGAAAGGTAATTGATGGGGTAGATCATGGGTAGGCAAACTAAGGCACCGGATCTGGCCCAATCGCCTTCTAAATCCGGCCCACAGACAGTTCGGGAATCAGCGTGTTTTTACATGAGTAGAATGTGTCCTTTTATTTAAAATGCATCTCTGGGTTATTTGTGGGGCATACGAATTCGTTCATCCCCCCCCCCCCCAAAAAATATAGTCTGGCCCCCCCACAAGGTCTGAGGGAGAGTGGACCGGCCCCCTGCTGAAAAAGTTTGCTTTTTTCTGGGGTAGATAGATTATTCTGCTGTTGAGTAACCCTGCCACTGGACCAGGAACAAGCAGAAATTAGTAGAAAGAATATTGGAAAATGATTTATAATGAGCTGAAAAAAATGTTTAAATTTACCTTCCCTCCCCCCAAAAACCAGAGTCCTTTTTGTTGGGAATAACCCAGACAGAAATTCCTAGGTGCCAGAAAAGTTTATTTATGTATGCAACAACAGCAGCACATGTTTTGCTGGACCAAAAATGAAAAGTGAGTGACGTCCCTTGCATTGGGAACTTAAGATGCTAGAATATGCAGAACTTGTGGGCTTAACCCACAGAATAAGAGAGCAAGAAGTATATTTAAAGAAGAGTAGAAAATATTTATCGAATATATGGAAAATAATTGTACACAGCTGAAAACGCTGGCAGCATTAAAGTAAATTCAACAGAGTTAATAATATTTGATTGATGTAAAAGTGGAAAATTGATTTGAATGGTTATAGTAAAATATGCAGGAAACGATGATGTGCAATATGAACTATGGAGGGAAAAGAAGGGAAGTCATTAGATATTTCAAAGTTTGTGAAATGTTTAATTTGATATGTAGAAAAATTAAAACTTAATAAAAATTTTACAAAAGAAAAGAAATTATACATGGATGCAAAATGATCAAACTTCAAATGCAGCACAAGTTCTGGTCCTTGGTCAAATGGGAACTGCAGGCAGTTTTCCTATTTAAGAAAAGGAAAAACATAAACAACAAATAAAAATAAATGTCCAATCACGTTTCGCTCATCAGGTCGCCATGGCACAATGAAAATCAACTACAGCACCTCCTCTTCCAGAACGAGATCCAAAACAATAATAACAACGTAGTAGATAAGTAGGAAGATCATCCTTCCTGTGTTTTACCATTTCAAGATACCGGTAATTCAAGTGATTTATTTTTAACTAACTTGCATGCTTGCTGGGAACAAAAAAGATAAGCTTCAAACATCTGCATGACTATTCCTCCAAACACCTTCCACTATGGCAGGGATGAGAGACTGATGCTTGCTCTCCAAGATGCTGCTGGACTCCAATTCCCACGATCCCCAGCCACAGAGGCCAGTAGCCAGTGATAATGGAAGATGTGGTCCTACAACATCTGGAGGGCCACAGGTTCCCCAATCTTGCATTTGTGGGGCTACTGCAGTTTATTTCTTCCTGTGGAAAAGGCCTTTCTCACCCATCTTGCTCACAGCAGGGCTTCTAATTGTGAAGCCAAGAAAGAGGAAACAAGACTAACAGCTTTGCAAAGCGCCTCAATTAGCCGCTTCTAAATTTAGGGAGAGCAGCATAGAAAACGGTGCCTGGTCTTTTTAAAAACTGTTTCCTTTCCCCCCCTGAGCTAATCGTCCCATGGAAATGCCCTCTCATTAAAAGGAAAACTTGCACACACAGGCGCACAAAAAAGTGATCAATTAAAAGGCTCTAAAAATAACTCTGCACTTCATCAACTCATTATGAGTCATGAATAAACTAATACGGCTGGATAGCTCGTCTACATGAAGCTGCCCTCTCTGTCCTCAAGCCCTCAGCCAGGCTGGGAGGGAGAGCTTATGCTAGCATGGGAGATGTTCTTGTGCGTGGTGCAATACACAGCAAACTAAAGCAGGCGAGGCAGATTCCATCACCACCCGCATTCTCCAATTCCCAAGTTCCGACTCCGTGCCTCCCTTATTGACAGTAATGCGGTATCTCCAAAGACTCACTTTACATTTAATGTTGCACAACAATGGGCAGGTGGGACATACAGAGTGGTAGAGGGCAGAGGGAGGGAGAGAAGTCCCCAGAGGGAATTGCAAGTTTCACCTGAACAGATAGATGCTGCTGTACTTTTCTTATCCTGCCTGCCATGACTTGATGTTCCTTGCTACTTTTTTTTTTTAAGCACTACCTTCACCTTTGTCTTATGGTGGCCCACTAGAGGTTGCAAGCTCCCCGATCATGTGCCACATCCCCTATAAAGACATAAGAACTACTGTATTTTTTCGCTCCATAAGACACACTTTTTCCCTCCTAAAAAGTAAGGGGAAATGTCTGTGCGTCTTATGGAGCGAATGTGTGGTCAATCGCTGGCTCCCTTTCTGGCCCTGCCCCCTTGCCAGGCCTCCATTGTTGAAGGTTCTGCAGATGGAGGCTGTTTGTTTCCCCAGCGACTTGTGACTGGCTGATTAGATTATCTGTCTGGAAACTGTAGAAATGGCTCCCTTTCCTTTCCCAAAGAAGCTGCAGAACTGTGAGTTGAACCCCATAAAACCAGGATTTTTTTCCATTTGCAAAGTAAGCTCAACAACTTTGAGCTGATCCTCAAAAAAGGGGGCTCTTCCCCTTTGCAAAAGAAGCTGCACAACTGTGAGCTTATCCCCCCCAAAACGGGGCTTTCTCCCTTTCCTCCTCTAAAAACTAGGTGCGTCTTATGGTCGGTTGCGTCTTATGGAGCGAAAAATACGGTACTTTACAGGATCAGATTGAAATCTGACCGAATCCAGCGCCCGCTAGCAAAAGAAGCCCAATGCAACAAAAACGGTTACCTCCAGAATCTGATAACCAGCAACGTTTGCACTACTTCTGAACATGGAATTGCCATTTAACAGCAACGTACGTATCTGGTCTCAAGATGCCGTTCCTCCCAAACACAGAGCTCTCTGGAGAGTTGTGTATGTCAACCGAAGGACTTCATTTGCAGCACCCAATTTTATCCATATATTCCAGAGACGTTCAGGACTTTCCGACTAATGTTGGGGTCAATTGATTCAACACTCCCCTGCGAAAGGACCCCTATATCCAGCATGTGCATACCAACCTCAGGTTGCTGAGACTGTTTCAGCGGAATTTGGGTGGGAGCGTGGTGTACACACACATACAATAACATTCATTTCAATAAGAAGCCTGCAGCCAAACAAAACTGCCCTGAGGGTAGTTGACTATGGTCCCCAAACAGAGCTATGTAGCTTGCCAAGTACTGCTACTGCCACCATCCAAACAGGCTGGGGACAGCCTTGCAGCCAGTTAACTTGGGCTTGGGAGCAGCATTTGAAATTCCCCAGGCGCAAGGTGCCTTTTGCTTCACTTGTGACCAAGTGAAGATGCCCGGGCTGCAGGATGGGGCCTGACATCCCCACCACCTGGAGATGCATGCCTGAGGATCCTTGGATCTTGACTGTTTTCACACCAGCAACACACCCTGAAGAATTCCATCCGTGATATTTTATCTGCACAGTCAGAATGAAATTCAGGAACCAAAACGTAGTACTGGAAAATATGACTTTTGAGTCATCAAAATGGCATTCCGTTTTGGCGACTGGAGGAGCCATTTGGTGCCTAGCTGATATATCTGAGTTTCTAACACTGTTTGGGATGTGCTGCACGGTGCGAAATATTACATAGGAACAGTAGCTCTCTTCATCAGTAGCTCCCAAACCACTTCTGCTTCTGGTATGGACAAAGAGAAGATTGCCTCTTCTGTCCCACTTCTAAAAGCGCCTGACAGGCCAAAGGCAGAGAGGAATGCATAACCGCATTTCTACTTCTGCCAGCAAGGTGCATGTGGGTTCTACAGTGGGAGTCCACATACCTGTGAAACGATGGAGAAGCAAAGTGGCTAACATTCTTATTGCTGGCAGCCTAGCACAGATCCACACACACGGCTTGGCTAGGCAACAACATACAGCTGTCAAAGAAATATTCATAATCTGAAAAAAAGCCAGGATCAAGGCTTTGAGCTGGGAATGTTTCGCTCATCGCACCAAAATGTTCTGGGTGCCATACCCTGTTCCTCCTTTTGTTTTCCCTTGTAACATCTCTATGGTGGCAACTGGGCCAAATTCACCCAATGAGCTTGACAGAATGGGGATCTGAATCTGGGTCTTGCTTGTCCTCCTAGTCTGATACTCTAACCTAGTACAGTGGTACCTCAAGTTAAGAACTTAATTCGTTCTGGAGGTGCATTCTTAACCTGAAACTGTTCTTAACCTGAGGTACCACTTTAGCTAATGGGGCCTCCCGCTGCCGCCACACGATTTCTGTTCTCATCCTGAAGCAAAGTTCTTAACCCAAGGCACTATTTCTGGGTTAGCGGAGTCTGTAACCTGAAGCGTCTGTAACCCGAGGTACCACTGTATAATTCCCATGTTTCAAGACTCTGCATTGATTTCCGGGAACCAGCAATGCACAGGTCTAAATACTTTAGCCCTGGCCTCTGGCATATTTCCTTTTCTTTTAATTATATTTGTATTGAGTTTCAACATTCTTAACGTATACAATCCAATACACATTTGAATTTTCTTCTCTTATTTTGTCGACTTCCCACTTCATTTCCCATGGAGTTGTTGTTTCTCCCCTTCTGCTGCACCCTATCTTCTGTCTGCTAAATCATAACCGCCATACCCCAATCTACTTACTTCTGGTGCTCTCTGTTGCTCATAGCTCAAATCTCGCTGGCGAGTTCATCATACTACAATTTCTTTAAGTAATCCAAAAAAGGCATCCCTTATTCAACCTTTGGCATATTTCTAACAGGCCTCTGGCCTGATAGCTCAGTTGGTGCTGATAATGCCCAGGTTGCAGGTTTGATTCCCGTATGGGGCAGCTGTATATTCCTGCATTGCGTATTCCTGCATCATAGATAATCCTCAGGGTCCTTTCCAACTCTACAAATCTATGATTTTATTATTCAATACAGCCACTTTCATGCACCTGGTGCCCTCCAGCGCTGGCTTGGGCTGATGGGAGTGGTAGTCTGAAACATTTGCAGGTCACCAGCTTGGTGCAGCTGCCACTACACAGAAACTAGATACTTAGGATTTATAAAGCCCCAACACCAGCTCTTCACAAATCAAATACCTTTTGCACATCACGTGGCATCTCTTAACCACACAGTGACATCTCTTAACTGTGCTTCAAGTATGGTTTGGTGTTGCAGATATTAGTACCTGCAGCCGCTGGGGCCAGGAAGCCGAAGCAAATAGTAGCTGAAGCTGTTACGGGCCCGTTCAAAAGATTATGGCAGAAAAATGCCGCAACAAGGCAGCGGCTTCATAATATTTGCGTGCCGTTTGCCAAACGAGTTGGCCAGTCAAACGGGATGTCTCCACACCGGCACCAGCAGCTGTCAGATGTATAGATGCACACACGGGAGCCAACGTTTTGCAACCAGGCCTTTGCACCATCGGCAATCTAGCTCTCTCTACCAGCTTCCACCCTGCAAAGAGCAGAGACAGCAATGGTGCTGGGGTGTCCTCTAGGCTCCTCAACCAGTTTGCCTCACTGCTTAACAAAGAACAGGCTGCAGGGACCCACAACCTTCTGTACTGAAGAAGCAGCATGATATTAAAGGTAAAGGGACCCCTGACCATTAGGTCCAGTTGCAGACAACTTTGGGGTTGCAGCGCTCATCTCGCTTTACTGGCCGAGGGAGCCAGCGTACAGCTTCCAGGTCATGTGGCCAGCATGACTAAGCCACTTCTGGAGAACCAGAGCAGCACACAGAAACGCTGTTTGCCTTCCCACCGAAGCGGTACCTATTTATCTACTTGTACTTTGATGTGCTTTTGAACTGCTAGGTTGGCAGCAGCAGGGACCAAGCAATGGGAGCTCACCCTGTCACGGGGATTCAAACCGTCAACCTTCTGATCAACAAGCCCTAGGCTCTGTGATTTAGATCACAGTCACCCAATGGCATTATATTACACACATATAAATTACATTGCACATCTATATATGAAGGCTGCTCCCTGCAAGGCCCCAGGGCCTAGGGGGTGGGGCCAAACTCACCCAGCCCTACTATGTCAAATATGTATTCTGTAGTTGACCTCCTTTGTAATGTTTTATTTTGAAATATTTAAGATAATATTTTAGTATTTGCTTTGGCTGTATACTCTATATTTGACTTTCTTCAGATTGTTTTATTGATTTAATATGCTGTAAATCGCTTTGAGATTTTTCTTAAAAATCTAAAGTGGTATAGAAAATAGATAGATAGATAGATAGATAGATAGATAGATAGATAGATAGATAGTTTCCTCATGGGCAGAGGAGGTCACAAGTCTGATGCCTGTCTATTCAACATTTTTTGGTAGAATTGTCACAATACTGAAAATGGAGAATGGTTGGGTTATCGCTGCAGCAGAAGATGCCAACAGTTTACATTAAGGCTGATATGGCTGGAAGTGAACATTCTATAGAAGTGTGTGTGCATACTGTCCTTTCCTGCACGGCCAGCCCTACCATTAGGCAAAGCGAGGCAGTCATGTCAGGCAAAAGATGCTGGGAGGAGCTTCCCACTCTTCCTCCTGATTCTCCTAAACTGGTTTGTCCTGTGTCTCTAACGTAGCTGGCTTTCCCCAGGTGTAGTGGAGGATGCCCTCGCTAAACCAGGGTTAGTCAAGTGCAGACTCTAGGGCTAAGTTTGCATTTAACACTGAACCAACCCATGGCTTAACAACAACAAAAGTGTGAGCATGCATGTTCCCATGGGAGAGATTGTGGCCGTATTGCTCCTTCTCCAGTCCTGCTGCTACTGGAAGCTAAGCCATAGTTCGACTTAGCATGTTGTTGGAACCCAGGCTTGTCATTTGCCTTTGCTGATCAAAGCAAACACAAGAACAAACCTTGGTTACAACCATGGTATACCTGGAGTGAGATAAACCATCAGCCTGTGTTCTGATGGCGCACTAAGCCATGGCTTAGCTTGCAGCAGCAGCAGCAGGAAGAGGACTAGAGCTTCTCTCTGGGGAACGGCACATTCCTATCTAGGGATCTGCTGGTTTGACTCAGCACCGTGGGCAAAGCGGGTCACCATAAGGAATGGGAGGAGACACCATTTGGGCAGTTAAATGTCTTAGGCTGACCCTGCTTTCCTGAAGTGGCTTGATATACAAGTGATAATGGAGAAATGATGATGACTGTACTTAAAATGTCAGGCAATTTCAGGAGGGATGCTGCACAAGATGCCTCCTGCTTTGTCCCAACATTTGGACGGAAACACTCAGGAAAGTAGCCAAATATCCAGAGTAAACAAATTGCAGCAAGGACCATCAGCCAGCTGCCTCAGCTTGCTTTTAACCCCCCAAGACCTCCCGTGTATCCCAGAGCCAAGCTTTTTCCAGAACCAATTTGCAATGTTAGCCACCTTTGCTCCACGGGTAGGAAATAGTCATTCATCTCCAGTCACCAACTCAACTCCTTTCTCCGCGTGAGCCTCCCGGGCTCGGAGAGCGGGAAAACCGGCAAACTTTTTGATAATGAAAATCTATCACTGCCTGGGCTACTTTTGGGTGTTGAGCCCCCGAGTCCAGGCAAGAATTCAAGGTTAAAGGACAGAGGGAGTTTTTACAGGTAGCTGGTTGCATAAAAGGCAATTAGCAAGTGCAGCTAAAATTAGATCAATGACTTCCTGCTGTTAATGGTCGAAAGCATCGCAGCTTCGTTTCCCTGCCGCCTCCCCCCCCCTGCGAGGACCTTGGCATTCTTGTGCACGAGGCCTGGCAATGATTTATGAGGCAAAAAGTGTCATGCACAGGCAGAATAAGCTATGGGGAGCATAGACCGAAAACCAGCTGGCATTTCTTACGGAAGACCCTGCATAAACATCTGCATTGTGATTACAGCAGAACATTGTCTCGTACCAGTCAATGCTCTAGAAATCCCAGTGGTACCTTTATGGCTCTCCCTCTGACCTATGCTGAATGTCAAGCCTATAACATTACATCAACTAGTTCCCGCTGCGATGCACAGTAATTGATGAAATGGTGGGTGTGGAGGCAGGAGAACTGGAATCAAATCCCATTTCCACCCTAAATGGCATCGGCCCAATATACTTGAAGGAGTGTCTCCACCCGCATCTTCAGCCCAGACACTGAGGTCCAGCTCCGAAGGCCTTGTGGCGGTTCCCTCACTGCGAGAACTGAGGCTGCAGGGAACCAGGCAGACGGCCTTCTCAGTAGTGGCACTCACCCTGTGGAACACCTTCCCATCAGATGTCAAGGAAATAATCAACTATCTGGCTTTTAGAAGACATCTGAAGGCAACCCTGTTCAGGTAAGTTTTTGATGTTTGATGTTTTATCGTGTTTTTAATACTCTGTTGGGAGCCGCCCAGAGTAGCTGGGGAAACCCAGCCAGATGGGTGAGGTAACAACAACAACAACAACAACAACAACAATTATTATTATTACTACTACAAATGGAGGAAGATGCCTTATACCAAGTTGTCCACTAAGCCCAGGATTACCAACTCTGCCTGATACTGGCTCTCCACAGTTTTGGACACACAACTTTTGCCGCTTGATCCTTTTAACTGGGGACACCAGAGGTCAAACTCAAGATCTTCTGTATACATAGCAAGTGCTCCAGGTAAAAGATAAAGGACCCCAGCATGGTTAAGTCCAGTCACCTATCTCTGCTTTCAGGCCAAGGGAGCTGACGTTTGTCCACAGACAGCTTTTCTGAGTCATGTGACCAGAGCGCACAGAAATGCTCTACCGTTGAGCTACAGTCCCACCTTGATGACTGGTGGACAATGAGCAGCTAAGATGGGGTTTCACAAACTGCAAAATGGGAACAATAGTGGCCTCTCATTGCTGAAATTATATACAAGGTTTCTAAAATGATTTGTCCCCTTCTAATACTATAGAAATTACTGGTGTTAATTGCATGTTCAAGGCAACACTTAAACAACAACAACAACCCACAATTTGTTAAATTTGTTAACAGAACATGGATACATTGTGCAAATCTAATATAATTTGTTTATCTTGGTCTCTAGGGAAGCTGAAGTTCTGTTTTGATTCACGTCCTAAGTTTTGTAACACTTTCGTTTTTCTTTCCATTGTTTGGGAAAGCTTCAGTGAAGGAGTACACAAATATTAATTTTTAGCTCTTTTGGGGGTGGTGCCATCCAAACAGACAAAGCTAGTAGGTCTGCCGTCAGCAGACACTGCACACCAAACAGACGATAGGAAGCTGGCAGAATAGAGAGACGGGAATTTGGGCAGCCCCGTTTTCAGAAGCCTGTTGACTGGTGTTTTTACACATGACAAGATCAGCCAGCATCCTGCCGTGAGTGGCTGTAGCCTCACTGCCATTCAGAGGCAGCTCCCTGATAAGCACAGAACTGCTGCTTAATCAATCTAGGGCAATAGATCCATATTGCTGTTGTTTTCTCAAAGCACCCGCATAGCATCCATCCAACAGCCAGTGCATTTGAAGGCTGCATCTTAGGCTTTCTTAGCAAGTTGTTTCCAACTTGTGTTTACTCTGTGGTGAGGTAAAGGCGGTCTGCAGGGGCCACTTCATTAGGGTGGCTCCCTACGTTCCAGAGCTGCGTCTTGGCAATGAAAGCCGTTTTCTGGGCCTGTAAGCTCCGAGGGGTCCTTGCTGAGCAGCTGAAATGATGGAGCTAGCTCTCTTTTTCAGCTCAAGAAGGATGCCAAGGGAGCCTTCGCCTCCATGACAGTTAAGGTGGTCTGTTGAAAGTCACATCTCCTTTAAGTTCTACTGCGAGAGATTATGAGAGATGTGTGAGGTTTAGCAAATAAAAGGAGGACAGCAGAGACTAAAGCAGGAAGGGGTCAGGCAGAGGTAAGGTTGTTTATAGCCTGTGGAACAGAGAGAGAGCAAGCGCAAAGGAGAGCATGAGGGAACAGAGTAGTGTTGTTCAGCCCCCGTTACTTCTATGAACAGCACGAAGGTGACATCTCACGCCAGGGCTCTGAGGGCAGGCACAGGCTCTTCCATTCGAGGGATAGTGTAAGATGAACAAAATATGTATGAACACACACACACACCAGTGTGTAGGGATAGCCTAGGCTTGAGAGAAGAGTTGCTTCATAATTCATACAAAAAGCTAAAGCAGCCATTTGGTCCATAAGGGGTAGAAACATATTAGGACAATACCTTTACTGGACTAACCAAAATGTCAATGTGGCAACTTTCACATTATTGTTGCTGTGAATCATAATCAAAAATAAGAATAAGAAGCTAATCTGACTGGGTTGTCCCAGCCACTCTGGGCGGCTTCCAACATATTAAACAGTAAGACATCAAACATTAAATACTTCCCTATACGGGGCTGCCTTCGATGTCTTCTAAAAGTCAGAGAGTTGGTTTGTTTCCTTGACATCTAATGGGAAGGCATTCCACAGGGTGGGTGCCACTACCGAGAAGGCCCTCTGCCTGGTTCCCTGTAACCTCACTTCTCTCAGAAGGCCCTCAGAGCTGGATCTCAGTGTCTGGGCTGAATTCTCCAGAACTCTTCATCAGGTGTTGGTGAGGAGAAGGGGGAGTTGACTGGTGGAGTCATAGAGTCTGCATTTGGTCACCACAGCAAGATGGAAGGACTTCCTCCGTGTTTGGGATAATGCCAAATTTAAGAATTCCACAGCTGAATCCTAAGTAGAAGGGGGTGGTGGTGGAATCTTATACCACCTGGCATACTGTTGCCAGTAGGTGGTGGCAGCAGGGCCTTTCCTTGCCCTTGCTGTGCCATTAAACCAGAAGGAGAAGATGACACTTAATAATCTGAGGGAAACACTTAATACTCTGAGGGAAACAGACCCTCAGCTGCTGGGCAAAGCTATCCAATTTAGCTTCCGTTGACTTTGGTTAGGGTCCAAAATGAGTCATACTCCAAGTAAACCAATTGAAACTAATGACTAATTTGGCTCTGTTGATTTTGGTGGGTCTACTCTGATTGAAACTTAAGTTGGATATGACTGCTAATTGGTTACCTAGTACACCGGCTAAAATTAACACCCAGCTTTGTGTATGGGATTCAGGGGCGCCGACTTATAAAAAATATTGGGGGGCCCATACCGGGGTCCTGGGGGAGGGAGAACGCGAGAAGCAGCGCGAGCCTCTGAGAGAACGCGAGACCCCGCGCAGCTGCTGCTCCTGCCTCAAGGCAGTGGGTTGGCCGGGTAGGCGTCGGTTCCTTGCTTGAGCAGGACCCCCGTGCCTGCCCGCCTCCCCTCAGGTAGACCGGGTAGGAACCTGGCCCTTTGTATAGAAGCGACAGGCGGGCGGCAGGCAGGCAGGCAGGGAGCGTGGACGTTCCCTGCCTGCCTGCCGTCTTCCAGGTAGACCGGGTAAGAACCTGGCCCTTTGTATAGAAGCGCCAGGCGGCCGCAGGCAGGCAGGCAGGCAGGCAGGCAGGCAGGCGGCTGCTGCTGCTGTTCGGTCGGCGGCTCATTTGCTTTGCTTGCTGCCGCCCAGGCCCCGGGAGCCACAGAGCCAGCGCCGCCTGAGGAGGAATATCCAGCCCATTCAGAGACGCTGCTGCTTCTCTCTCTCTCTCTCTCTCCTCTCTCTCTCTCTCTCTCTCTTGTTGTTGTTCCGTTCGGATTCCCCCTCCCACCCGGCGGCTCCTCTGGCGCGTCCTGGCAGCAGCGGCGGCGGCAGCAGCTCCTCCTGCAAAACACTTTCCCCTCTCCCTCGGTGTGTTTGTATTTGCATGTGCGTGCGCGCAGCGAGCGAGTGCACCTCCTGCCTCTCTCTCCCTCTCTCTCTCCCCCGCCGTGCAATCTCCTCGGGACTCTCCAGTTCTTTTGATGTCGCCGCGGCCGCAGCACTGGCCCACCAGACTTTACACGAAGGTTCGCGCACTAATAATTTTCTTAAATTATTGGGGGGGCTCTGCCCCCCAATCCAATTTTTGAGGGGGCTCGGGCCCCCTCAGGCCCCATGGAGTCGGCGCCTATGATGGGATTTAAGGTATAAAGGGGATACAACTACACACCCCTTAATGTTTGGAGACCTGAAGTGAGGGGCCATTGCTGAAGAATGGTGGAGGGCTTCAGCTTTCTGATCTACACTGCTTGGTTCAGGATACACAACTTCCTTTTGGACTCAACATTTTACCGCTCCAAACAGTTGAATGCTGAAGTTCTGGGGGTGCCAAGAATACTGTGAACCGTGGACAGACTGGGAGGGAGAAAGTAAACTGGGACTGAGGAACTGTCATCCAACAGTGACACCAAAACATCACCGTCTTGCCAGAGTGGTACATGCTCTGGTTATCTCCCGCTTGAACTACTGCAATGTTTCTTATGTCGGACTACCTCTGAAGGTGACTCTGAAACAACTAATCCCGAATGTGGCAGCTGGACTGGTGACTGGAAGTGGCCACTAGGACCATATAACACTGGTCCTAAAGGATCTACACTGGCTCCCAGTACATTTCCAAGCACATTTCAAAGTGTTGGTGCTGACTTTTAAAGTCCTAAACGGCCTCGGCCCAGTATACCTGAAGGAGCGTCTCCACCCCCGTCGTTCAGCCCAGAGACTGAGGTCCAGCTCCGAGGGTCTTCTGGCGGTTCCCTCATTGTGAGAACTGAGGTTACACAGAACCAGGAAAGAGGGCCTCCTTCAGAACTTCACAACGTTTAGAAGACAACTGAAGGCAGCCTTGTATCAGGAAGTTTCTAAACATTCGATATTTTATTAGGTTTTCATATGTGTCAGAAGACACCCCGAGTGGCTAGGGCAACCCAGCCAGATGGGCAGGGTATAAATAATAGCATATTATTATTATTATTATTATTATTATTATTATTATTATTATTATCATCATCATTATCATCATTATCATTATCATTATTATTTGCTGCTCTCTATTTGAATGAGAGAATTCAACCCACAGGATGACCTGAAAGCAACCCATGGCTACCTTCAGCATCACAGAGGCTTCAGAATCTTCCTTAGGCCTTGTGAAAACGTCTCTGTATTTCTGCACTTAAAGAGATTGGCTGGCTAGGATCCACCCAGCATCCCACTTCTGTTCTGGCTACTCCCCTCGCAGCTTCAGCCAGCCGCAGCTTTATGCTTGATGCTGACTCTTGCCTTGCTGCCAAAAGCCTGCTCTACAGTTTTGGCCCCGTTCGGCGCTTTAAAAGCTCTATTGATGCTATTAAGGCATAATTCAGTTTATGAGAATGTCCTCATGCCTCTGCCTTGCCAAGCCTTTTCGCCCGAGGAAGGTGTGAGGAGAATTAAATCTCCCCCCACCCACCCACCTTGGTTTTTAGGAGCTTAAATATAGGCTGCAGTGATCACCCTAATGGCGACATTAAAAGCCATTTATAAAATATCAATGTGACACAACTAATGCTTCTTTAGTTCAAAAGGGTTGGTTAGATCAGAAGACTTTTTTTAAAAAAAGTTCTCAGTAATATATCGCTTAATTGTCAAGGAAGTGATGGCTGTAAGTATCACATATTTAAAAGGCCTGAGATTCGTGTAAGCAGGAATCAATTCTGCAAAACCTGCCTCTGTGAATAGAAAGGCGCTGGGAACCTCGGGTTCGAATGCTGGCACACTGAGTAGTACTGGTAAAGTCAATGTGTTTCAGCTTCAGTAGCTCCATCCATCAAACAGAAGTAGTAAGTGCCTGTCTCTCAGTGTTTGCACAGAAGGAGGCAAAGATCTTAAAGCATATTTAAATGAACAATTACAGAGACATTTGCATAGATTTGTTTTAATTTCAGTGCTTCATTCTAAGTGCAAGATTCTGAGGGGTTTGCAGACGGACTGAGATGACAAAAAAAGGAAGACAGTAGTGCATCAAGACAACAACGTCTAGGCGCCTTGAAAATGGGGAGTAAGCAGGCAGTGTGAGCACAGCAACCCTATTCCTTGACTGCAAGACCATCCAATCCATAGCAGATGTTTAACCTTTGAACCTTAGCGGAATTTTCAATTTCATTCTTACGCAGTCACAAGGACTAGAAACTTGAAAGAGGAGGTTCTTGGGTCTCCGGAAAAGCTGCGTAACTTGCTATTACAACTCACACTGCCACACAAGCGTGCTGTCCTCACAAACAACCCCTTTCCAGAGTATAAAATTGAGGTTAAGGCAATCACACCTAAACAATTCCCAGAGGAGCAGCGGTGATGGACCAACAGCCTCGATGCACCTTAAAGGCTAACAAATTTATTGTGTCATAAAGCTTTTGTGGACTATGGTCTACTTCATCAGGCACCTGAAGTGTTATCCAGAGTTATAGGCACATATATACACAACTGTGGGTGGTGGGGGGCAGTGGGAGGGTTGTAAAAAGGTCAAAGGGAAATAAAAGCAGAGTCTGTGATAAGGATGTTCTTAGCCCAGTAATTCACAGACCGGTTCTTGATGGCATAGCAGTGGTACCCAGACTTTTTTCAAAGAGGGCCAGATTTGATTATGTGAAGGGCCGTGAGGGCCGACCTAACTTGTTAACTTTTTTTCAGGATTGAAGTTGTTGAGGGTTTTTTTTAGGATTTTACCCCAGGAAATAAACTTTGAACTGCCCCGAAATAAACTTTGGACATGCCTGGCATAGACTATCCTGCAACGGTATAAGTCAATTTACACATATGATGTGTAAATTATATCCCTGGTCTTGGGTCAATCCAAGAGCAATAGCATCAAAATTCAGTGGCTTCATGTTAGTCTCTCTTCAAAGTCCCTTTGCTCCAGGATGGCCACATTAAAGTCAGTTGCAGTGTCCTAGAAGGTTGTGGCGTTCCCCCGCTGGCTTACGCTGCGCTGCCATTTCTGATTTCAGATTTATGTCAATTTACCCTTCTGCCTTTGTTTTGTCCTGTGTTGAATGCAGAAGGACACTGCTGGCAGCTGATGGGGGAAAGGACACTGGAAGAGGAGGAAGCGAATAAACCCTTGATATCCTGGATGTAATTGTTAGGTCCTGTAATGAAGTTGCCAGGGAAGACATGGGGACATAGTTGGCACCTGTCTGGTCCCCTGTGTGCATATCTCTCGGCCAGGTGTGAGATGGGCCTGTCATTAGGGCTGGGCAATATATCGTCCAAAACCGGTCTGAAGTCCATATTGTGATATCAATTTCATAATTTTTGGCCTGGCAAAATATTACGAATCATGGTGTGTGTGTGTGTGTGTGTGTGTGTGTGTGTGTGTGTGAGAGAGAGAGAGAGAGAGAGAGAGAGAGAGAGAGAGAGAGAGAGAGAGAGAGATATTCAAAAATCACAATGCGGGGGAAAACATGAAGCCAGCTAATGCCTCTACATAGCTCCATCCTTCCTTCAAACATCATGCTATAACGGTAGGTCGCAGTGTTTAGCTGGTGATATATTGCAATGTTGAATACCAGATGATCACCCAGCCCTACCTGTCATTGTGCAGGATAGGCCGTAGATTGTTGATGATTCAATGGGAATTAAAGCATGGTCAAAATCCTGCTGAGGTCATGGTGACGGATACCAGAATCAAGTTTAACTACGTTTACTTTTAATTTAGGCTGACCTGAATGAGGTTTATCCAATCTGCTAGTCAAATTCAAAGCTTTCAACCATCCTTATTTGATTTAGTTTGTCCTACCTAGCACAGGTGCTTAATAAGTTCAGATTTAGTTAGCTTAGCAAGCTCTCTGACAACCAGCGGCAGGTGTACAAATATTCAAATATCCCCTTGCAAACTTTCAATTTAAAGTTCACAGTCACCAGTTCCAAAATAACAAATCTTTTTTTATTGTGTGAAATGCGGTATATTCAAATAACTGCTCTTAAGCGTCCAGGGTTGCACTTAGGGGCCTTTCAGGTGCTGCAAAAGTGGTGTGGGGCTTGGAGATCCCCCCATGGTGATGCTGTTAACATTAAAAGCCTGGCCAGGCAACAATTGCATGGCAAGGAACGGCATGAGTAGCCAGGCCCCGATGATGAAAGGTCCGGAATAACAGCTCCCACACTGCTGCTGCTGCTGTAAAAGCGCAAGATCTAAAGGGCACCTTTCATTCAAATCCACAACAATTGCTACCAAGTAGATGCATTCAAAAGTGGGAAGAAAATAGTTTTATGCTGATCAAATATTTATTTTCAGTGCTGGTTCTGGAGGAAGCAGAGAAATGTTTGTTCATGGACAGAGAGTTGTTCCAAATAGCAAATGCCACAACTTGTCAATGATTCAGTTATGGGGAAATTGATGCATGTGTCTATTTTTACATAGCACACAAGGCTTTTTTTCTTTTTTTGAGAGAGATATTTCCGGCTATATTAAAAGTTGATCAGCTTTTGATTTTGATGATTAGGTACAAAGTGGCATGCCCTGTATAGCATCTGCTGGAGTCCACGCATAGTCCTCCTCCTCCTGTTTCTCTTTCCATCACAGAAGTAGGGATATGAATGGAATGGATGGAACTGGAAATCCAGATGGGGAAACAACAAGTACAAGGAAGGTTGGGGTGGGGGAATGAAGATACTGCCAAGAGGCAGTGCTGGGGTAATCTAAGGGTGTTTATGATGGGGCAAAAGGGGTTCGGCAGCTGAACACAGACATGTCCAGCCTTGATGAGATTTGCGGAAGTGACCTCTGCACGGATTTATTTGGCATTCATTCAGCCATTACAATTTCATCCCATTCTTCCTCCAAAGAGCTCTCTGCTGCCCCCACGGAGCCCATTTTATCCTGCGAGGGAGGTTAGGCTAAGAAAGTGATTGCCCACAGTCACCAAAGAAGCTTCGGGGATGATGATGATGATGATAATAATAATAATAATAATAATAATAATAATAATAATAATAATAATTTATTTGTACCCCGCCCATCTGGCTCGGTTTCCCCAGCCACTCTGGGTGGCTTCCAACAAAGATTAAAAATACAAGCAGAGAAGATTTGAATCCAGGCCTCTCTGATCCTGATATAACAAAGACAGGCTGCCATCTGGTTTAGTATATAACACTGGGCTGCAAAGGCAGAGAAGGGATGCTGTGCTGTGGAATGCACAAAGTTTTGTTCGTGCATATTTCTTTGTTTCCTTCCCTCGAAGCACACTATAGCTCTAAACTTGACAGAAATCCCAGCCAGCAGAAGACCCAGTCTATCAAGGAACATTTACTGTGCAATTTCAATCCCTCCCCCTTTCTCCTAAACTCACACACCCCTTCCCCATATTGGAACAAAAGAACACAGTTCGTGGATTGTGTCCAAAGTCAGCAGAAAGCAGCCTATCTGCCTCCTGTGGCTAATTTTATTTGCTCGTGGGAGACAAAAGGCAGAGTTGTGGAGGGGGGCAACATACCAGTGACCATTGATGGGCCCCTCCCTGACAGGCAAACCCCACTTCTCAGCATCGGGTTACTGGGTTCCCAGGCAACCAAACTGCAGGAAAAGAATTCCTGGGGGAAACAGGTGGAGGGAAGGGGCTGAACACTGGCCTCCTGATGAACAGGTGGGCTGTGTCAGGATGTTGCAGACAACAGAGGCTGAAAACAGAGACCTTGGGAAAGAATGCAGGGCAGGAGAAGGATTTGACAGGGTGGAAAGGAGCCAGCTATTGGATTGTGCTGGAAATAGTATGGCAGGGGTGGGTAGGTTGGGTTTTCCTAGATGCCACTTATATCCTCTGCCTGTCTGTTTCCATCCCACCCAACACTGTAAGCTGCTGTTCCTTCCTTCCTTAAGAACTGGGGCTCTGCATGCTCCAGTCACGCCCCCCTAACAAAAGGTGATGAGATAACCAGTCACGCAAGCTCAGTTGGTGCTGCTCATACCAAAGTTGAAGGTTCAATCCCTGTATGGGACAAATGCATATTCCTGCATTGCAGGGGGGTGGACTAAATTATTGTTATTTATTCATTCATTCTCCGCCCATCTGGCTGGGTTTCCCCAGCCACTCTGGGCGACTTCCAACAAAATATTAAAAATACAATAAAACATCAGACATTAAAAACTTCCCTAAACAGGGTTGGCTTCAGATGCCTTCTAAAAGTCAGATAGAGCTGTTTATTTCCTTGACATCTGATGGGAGGGCGTTCCACAGGGCGGGTGCCACTACCGAGAAGGCCCTCTGCCTGGTTCCCTGTAACTTTGCTTCTCACAGTGAGGGAACTGCCAGAAGGCCCTCGGCGCTGGACCTCAGTGTCCGGGCAGAATGATGGGGGTGGAGGCGCTCCTTCAGGTATACTGGGCCAAGGCCCTCCAACTCTACAATTCTATGATTCCGCAGCAGGGCAGGGCCAAAGGAGCCTAAAGTGCATCTCTCTCTGGTCCAAGGCATTCTTCTGTTTCCCAAGGTGCCTGCTTAAAGTGGTTTGGACTGCAGCTAAACTAGAGAGGTGGCCACACAGGGGCTCTGTCCTCCTCCCAAGGGCTGCCTAGGCAGTGCAGAAGTCTCATGTGTCTGCACTGGTCCAGGGGTGGGGAGGTAGGCAGGAAAGCCAGGCAGAGGGTGTTGGCATTTGGGGAATAGGATATTTTAGTGTATGCATGGATGATCCAGTGCAAATACAGTGGTACCTCGGGTTAAGAACTTAATTCATTCTGGAGGTCCGTTCTGTAGCAGGAACCCCCCACCCCAATCATTCAGTTTGTACAAACTTCACACACTCACACTCACACACTACATATGCCACACTTCTGTTATAAATTCATAGAAAAATCAACCATACATCGGATTTGCACTGTTCCATTTTTGTTTTACTCCATATGACAAGGACTATCAAACGGGGGTGGCGTGGTTCTGGTCAGCCATAATCCCTTCACCATCCCAGCACATCCACAGGAGCCCTGCCCAGTTGCTATGCCAACCCTGATGGTCCTAGACAGAAGACCATCAAGATCACAAAGAACTTCCATATGGGAGTGGATTCAGCATGGACTGAAACAAAGGACAATGATCAGCTCTTCCCTCTGGGAGCAGGAAACTGCCAACTCCCCTTTGTCTCCTGGAAGTGACTCATGGGGAGGGGGAAAGGAGGAACCAGCCAGGTGACAGGACAGTCAGGTTACCACCACAACTCCTCCCTCAACCCCTCCTTTCTGTAATGTATGCATGATGTTTCTGGGGGTGGTCTTGACCTAGAGGATGGGAATTTCAAAAGTTTTTATAAGGTCTTGCACACCATCTTTCTGGGTCTTTCCTCTCTCTTGCAAGTGAGGGGAACACCCTGTTGCAACAGTTCAATAAAGGCCAAGCCTACAAGCTGCTGTTTTGCTCCAAGTTATCCTGGTTGGTGTCTTTGTTTTTGTCCAAGGGAGCCCTCGGATTTTTCCGGTAACAGTTCCTAACCTGAAACTGTTCTTAACCTGAGGTACCACTTTAGCTAATGGGGCCTCCCTTTGCCACTGTGCGATTTCTGTTCTCATCCTGAAGCAAAGTTCTTAACCCAAGGTACTATTTCTGGGTTAGCAGAGTCTGTAACCTGAAGCATCTGTAACCTGAAGCGTCTGTAACCCGAGGTACCACTGTATTAATGTATGTTAAGTGGCAGTGAGAACAGGGGGAGATCTCTGGACAAATGGAAGTGGGGAGATGCACCACAGCTCACCTCCACATACTTTTATGGAACTTGGGACCAGGGGCCAACTCTGAGATCTGGATGTCCATCTGTCCACACTAAGTGACCTCCTCTAAATCTCAAGTGAGTCATTTCTCCATCACAAACAAGCACAGACCACGACGACGGGATACCAACAGGGTACCAATTTTTATTGTATTCTCAGATCCACAATCAAGACAAAGTGAAAGCTATAACATTGTAGTTTCTTATCAAGCCGCAGAAGTATTTCCTGAGAAGATAAGCAATTCTCCCAGGCATCTCAGCCAGCGTTAGAAGATAAATATGTCTCGAGTTGCCTCGGTATCCCATTTCACATGCCCCCCCCCAAATCAATTCACAAAAATTCATTCCACTGACACAAGCACAACAGGGCACTGGGGTGGGATGGGCAAAATCCAGTAGGCCTTGGCTTAATTTGTAGAAGGGGGAATGTTCCCCCAACCGCATTCCTTTGGCAGCTGCAGGAGCTAAAGGGGGCACATCAGGAAACATTTCCCAAGCATCTGAGGGGCAATGCAGTCTTCCTGACAAAGCAGGATGAATTGTGTCCTTGGACTGCCCTTGAGAGCCTCAGTAAAGCTGCGTCATAAAAGATTTTCTCATTTGCTTTAAAACTAGAGTGCTAAAAGAATCAAGAATATTACACCCATCTCTGCCAAAGAGTATGGGGCCAAGCAGCACAGAACGCTCTGCTATCCCCATGCCAGTAGCAGATCAACACGAGTTCCTGGCTAAGCCTTTTCTCGACTGATGCCATCGCAAGGCAGTCCTGAAAGACGCTGTGCCTTTCAAACACCAAGGTAGGCTGAGGCCAATGAAAGGCACGGTTCAGGCTGGGCTGAATACCCAGAAGCAGTGTGTGTGTGTGTGTGTGTGTGTGTGTGTGTGCATGTGCGTGCTGACAATTATCCGGCTAACAGCAGCCACAGGATGAGACCAATTAGCCAACCAAGTCAGCTGACGAAAGCCCTATGCCCGCCCAGTGATGGAAGACAAGGCTATAAAAGGGCAGCGAGCAGGCTCCATGGGGGTACAGCTTAATTACCAGCTCACAGAAACCTGCTAAGTAATAAACCGCCTCCCTGCTTAGAGGCCTTTGCAGACAGGCTGTCAGCAGGAGCTAAGCAGGTGCGCTGATGTCATCAGTCATTCTGCCTGGAAAGGCAGACTCCAGCTGACAAACTCTTCCCCACCTCACTTCCCTTCTGCTATCAGGAGTCCCGATATGATGGACTGTACTAGGCTCTTTTCCATCCAAATGAGGTCTACAGCAACGAGACAGGGCCACCAGCTTCCTTCAATGTCACACTTTGCTTACATAATCCACAACTGAAATGAGAAATCTCCATGGACGATCCAAACACAGTTAGAAACAGCTTTTGGTTTCCTGAAATTCCTTCTGATTGTGCAGATAAAATATGAGAAGCAAGGATTCTACAGGATGTGTTGTTAGTGTGTGAAGACAGGCAAGATCTGAGGATCCGCAGGCATGCACCTCCAGATGGTGGAGACGTCAGGCTCCATCCTGGTGCCCAGGCATCTTCACTTGGTTGCAAGTGGACGATAGCCAGGTCCAAAATGTGCCTGGTGAATTTCAAAAGCTAAATCCAACCCACTCTGCTTGCTTGTGTTGCCACCTTCTATTATGCAGAGTCAAATGCTCTTCAACTTTGAACATGCAAACTATAGTTATGTTGGGAGTTCAGAATTTTACCTGCAAGTTTTGAATGGGGTTCCCAGATTGTTACCTTGGTTGGTTGGTTGGTTGGTTGGTTGGTTTTCCAAAGCAATATTGGCTAAAGTTTGGATTAAAACTGCTTATCTAAAGACGGACATATCAGATGGAGTAGTATCCCTCTCCTTCGATGTACAGGGGATTATCAACACACCAGATAATAGAAAGTCAAAGCCCTTTTCCTTTTGTTTTGCAAATAAAAAAAAGTACATTCCAGCCTGCTCTTCAGCTTACTGTGCCTGGATTTGACTATCAGCAATGGAAGCAACAGTCTCAATTTACAGAAAAGGCCAGAGGTAGTCTTAGTTTTGAATTATTTCCTTAGTTCTGCAACCATCAAGTGCAGAGCAGGCTCTAACCACTGAACTTCAGCTGAGATGCCCAAAGGTTGCAGAATATATAAATTAAACTGGTAAGCCTTATCTAATGACATCCTCTATACATGATACTCAGATGTCATGGAATGGCTAGACACAGAGGAATGGTGGGAAGCATCAACTGGGGAACCCCCAAGGGAAGAAGGCTCAGAGCCAGGGGATTGGTGGTGGGATGATGATGAGTGGTTAGAGGGAGAAGAAGGAGCAGACTGGGAGCAGAAGGTCTCGGAAGCTGAAGAGGTAACAGGGTTTAGTGAGCAGGAAGCGGCTGTGGCAGAGAGCAGTCCAGAATCAGAGGCAGAGGCTGGAAAGGACGGGAGCCAAGATGAGGCAGGCTGGTGAAGAAACCAGGGTGTCTCCCACTCATGCTGCAACAAGCTCCCCTTCCTGTAGGTCTCCAGAAGAGGTATGAAGAGGGAGGAGCAGGACTACACATGGCTTAGTCTCAGATTGCTTGGGAAGCACCTGGGGAAAGAGAATATTTAGGCAGCTGTGGAAAGGCCTCCACCTCTGCCTCATAGGGAAGAGTTGCTGTGCTTATTAAGCCTGGCACTCCTGAGCAGACTTTGTATCTTCTAATAAAACGTTAACTTCGCCTACTCTGAGTTATTTATTCCTGACACTTGCTCCTGATATCAACTGCTGCTTGGCTGAGCTGTCCTGGTGCCAAACTCTTGTTCTGGGTTGAAAACTGAAGTCATCAGCCAGATCCAACCAAAATGTTGCCTAAGGACACTAAGAAAGAAATAGATCTAATTATGTTGTATATATATTGTTTGAAAGAGAGAGTTAAAGAGAGAGAGTTATCTATTTATATATGAGGTACATTGTATGCGATGCAGGGGTGGGTGGAACTAATTGGAAATTCTTGCAAGAAAGACATATAATTCAGGAGGTGTATTTTGGTTCAACAGAGGATAGCCAAGTGAAGCCAATGGCTTCAACGACTAAGCTTATATATATATATATATATATATATATATATATATATATATATGTATATGTGTGTGTGTGTGTGTGTATGTGTATGCCAAATCTGTGACCTCCAGGGTTGCTACTCTGCTGCCATTTTCAATAAAATGCAAAAAAAAATTCTCCTTGGATTACTCATAAGTAGTAATGAATGATGAAGAAAGACTCACTTAGGTCAAAAGGTCAGTTCAGGACACAGAGCGAACCTTCAGACACAGGTCAGAAGCAGAGAGGCAAAGGATGTCAGCAGAGAATGTCTTAGCCCAACTTTTCTGACAAATTATCCTTGTGGGGAATTCTTTGCTGGGGGAAGTGAGGCGGGGAGCACCCCATGCTGAAGTTAACTGCAGCTTCCTCTGCTGCCTCCGCCTCACCCACGTTAAAAATGGGAAATCCGAGAGGAAAGCAAGCGCTGACCCCTCCTGCCCTGGCCTACAACTCTTCTCAGATCAGCACATCCTAACGCCCGAGGCAGAGCACGCAGCCCCGGCTCAGTGCACCACCGCTGAGCTGTGTTTGCCCGTAGGGCCACTTCTAGCAGCTTGCTCGACAGAGCAGGGAGGGTACCAGCAACCGCTCGGTCTGCATCAGCTGCAGAAAGCACAGGGGGGTCAAGTGCAGGCTTCTGTCTCCCTCCCCTCTTGGCCTGCTACATCACCACCAGCACAGCTCTTGCTGCACACCCTTCACGTGACTTTTGAGGGGAGCAGGGGGAAGGCAGGCTGGAGGAGAGCGCGCATACACTTGCACCAGCTCAGCAGCCTGGGTTTTGCGGTTCGTTTCTGGTCATTAGCGCAATCACATCAAGACTGACAGCGGCATATTCGTGGCTGCACCGAACGCGGGCCATTTTTCACCGAGGATTGTGCAACTTGGTAATGAGTTGGAGGGCATTATTCTTGCGGCACATTCCGGTGCCTCTGCGCCCCAGTTCCCTGGCTGGGGGAGCCATGCAAGGAGAAAGCGGCAAACGATCGGGAGGGATTATTTTCTCCCTCCTCCCTTGTTCCATCTGGGCAAACATGACGATTAACAAACTTGGCTGGGCTTACTCAACCTTAATGGCAGGTTTTACTTCTTCCATTCCCAAAGCCACTTATCTGAATGAGAAGCTGGCACCAGAACACAAGTATCCACCGGATTGAAAGGATCAGGTGGGATGAAAACACCCTCCGGTCTGAAGCTAGGAAAACTTTTACCATCGCCTTTTGAGGGTTTTGCACCAGCCTCTTGTTTGATAGTGTAGAGGGAGCTTCACAGGTCAAGGTTCATTTGCGTTAAAGGAAGGTTTATCCAACCCAAATCAGGGGATCTAAGGAATATGTAGTTTTGCACTGCCTTGTTGCGGAACGTGATAATGCTGCAGTAGGATTTGCGCTTTTGGTTGCAGGAAAGAACATCAAATAAGGGCAATTTCTTTTTAAAGCCTTAGAAAACGAAGTGTGAATTAAAGGGGGGTATGGACTTGCAAAGGTTAAAGAATTCTTTCCAATGAATACTATTGGAAAAAACTGTTTTACGAAATGCCAGCTGTATACGAGCTATTGGTCTTGTCGTTGCAATAATGGGGAGGGAATGCAGGCCTCCAGTACTCAGGAGGTCAGACTACATGCTCTCTGCAATTATTTCTGGCTCCGCAATCTGTGGAGTGTGTATGCTGTGCCTCGTGCCATCATAAACAGTCACCTCCCACCCATCACTGGATATATATAAAAACAGGCCTCCACTGAGCAATCTGTATTAAAGCTGCTTTTTTTTTTAGCCTTGCAAAATCCATTGCAAACTGAAACAAACTCTTTATTTCAGCAGATCTGGGGGGGGGGGACGAGTTGGGAAGGAGGAAGTGGTTAAAGGAAAGGCTAATTTCCCTGGCTACTCCTTTTTGTAAACCACTTAGGTTCTCTTACAATCAAGTGGTATACAAATTTTGATAGATAAATAAAATAATAAAGTAAATACTTCTAGATCCAGTGGGTACTTCTTGCAGGTGAGCCAAGGTGGTCCTGTCAAAGACCCAGGAATTCTGACTCTTGCTCAGACAGCATGGTCTTATATCTGGGACATTAATCAGATTTCAGACCGTGTGAATATTTCCGAATGCCACAAAACAACTGGCAGCCAGTGCGATAAAGCCAGGATTGGTGTTACACGCTCAAACTGTCTTGCCCCGGTGAGCAACCTGGCCGCTGAATTCTGCACCAGCTGAAGTTTCCAAACCATCCTCAGAGGCAGCCCCATGTATAACACATAGTTGTAATCCATCCCAGAGGTTACCAGAGCATAGACAACAGACGTTAGGGGACCAGTTGGGCCACCGGCTGAAGCTGATGGAAGGTTACTATGAAATGCAACCCTTGCCTATTGTACGCAATAAAGGGTCATCAGTGGCATTCTCCTACACAGGCCACGTCTATTCTGTCCTGTGCTCTCCAGAAGTTAGTCATTCTTGCAGCATCTAGCTATACCAGGGGTTGTCAACTTGGTCCCTACCACCCACTAGATGCCGTTTCAGGATTCTAGGTGGGCGGTAGGGGGTTCTATGGCACAAGCTGAATCCTACTTCCACCGAGCACTGGTGGGGGTGAGCTTCCGTTGCTTGGTCCCTGCTCCTGCCAACCCAGCAGTTCGAAAGCACGTCAAAGTGCAAGTAGATAAATAGGTACCGCTCCGGTGGGAAGGTAAATGGTGTTTCTGTGCACTGCTCTGGTTTGCCAGAAGCGGCTTAGTCATGCTGGCCACATGACCTGGAAGCTGTACGCCGGCTCCCTCGGCCAATAAAGCGAGATGAGCGCCACAACCCCAGAGTTGGCCACAACTGAACCTAATGGTCAGGGGTCCCTTTACCTTTGAATATGCATTAGTAGGTTTAAAAAAGGTTGATTATAAGTTATGGCCAGCTTTATAACTACTGTTAAACGGAAACCGCTTAGATGAGACCTCAGCTGCCTTGCGCTTTCGGAACTACACGGAGTTTCTTTTAGCGATGGACTAAGCTACCCAAGCGCACACGCACTAAGACGCACAGAGAGCTTGCTCTCTCCATTAGCGTGTGTTCCAGCGCCCAACAAAAAGCGAACATGACACAAAACATGGATAGAAAGAGAACACTCACGCAGTGAATGACGCAGTATGAAAAGGGGCTGGGATATGGGAGGGGCGGCATCCAAAGCTGGCTGAAGGAACAAGCTCCCAGATGCCACGCTTGTTTTAATTGTGTAATTGAAAGCTGGTAACACACAGACCCATCAGCCCTGTGAGCAGTTCTTCCCGCTTCTGTGTAATGTACCAGAATTCTGTCACTGTCTCCCGCCACCTGCTGCCGGAATGGGAAGCACCATTTCAAAGGAAGACAAAGGAGTTTTAAATACATCACACATCCCGTACATTTCGTTTGACCTCCAGCATACCACTGGCCAGAGAAGGAGTACCAGGCTCAGATTCTGTTCTTATCTGAAGCCTGACATTGCCCTCCAGCTACACAGCACAGCCTGTCAGTGTCGCTTGTTTCCCCTCCAGCACTCCTGATTTTTCCTTAAAAGTCCCCTGTCCAAAAAGCCATGATTGTGCCTGACCCTACTTAGCTTGAAAAGGCTCCCTGCCTGCAGCGGAAATGGCTGAAAGCCACACAATTCCACTCCAAAGAACCCTCAGCACCCCCTATTAAATGTTAACTCAGGAGGTCATGCCAGCATTGATGGGGCTGCCATCACTCCCCGCTGCTTGAACTGGAATGGGTTTTCGAGACACATTCTCGGAAAAACGAGACCAGGTTTCTCTTTTTTTGCCCTGCTTGCACTGTAAAAACAGAAAAACAAATGTGCACATAAGCATGCAATCTCCTCCTCCAAGTTACTATGTCAGGGCTCGTCCACACTTAGGCTTTTCCTGTGCATAGAAAGCACAGCTCTGAGATGCATTTTGCTTGAGACATACTTCCTGGGCATGGGTCCACTTGGTTTTCCCTTTGCCCTGCTCCTTTCCCAAGGAAAACCCTCCCTTTAGCTCATGGGTAGGCAAACTAAGGCCCAGGGGCCGGATCCAGCCCAATAGCCTTCTAAATCCGGTCCATGGATGGTCCGGGAATCAGCATGTTTTTACATGAGTAGAATGTGTCCTTTTATTTAAAATGCATCTCTGGGTTATTTGTGGGGCATAGGAATTTGTTCATTTATTTTTCCCCAAAATATAGTACGGCCCACCACAAGGTCTGAGGGACAGTGGACCGGCCCCCTGCTGAAAGTTTGCTGATCCCTGCTATAGCTCTACATCAGAGCCAACACAGATCCAGAGAACATTTGCTCCAACTGAGTGCTAAAGAACAGTTTTCCCTAGGGGGCAAGAGGAATTGTGGATAAGCCTTCAGTCATACCTGAAAATGTCAGATTTCCTTAGGACTTGAGGCACACAGCCAGTCCAAAGCCATTTAGTCATGAGACTGTCTCAATGGTAACCTCTTGATCTAATTGAATTGCCATCTATTAGTCTAATTAACTAATTAGTAGATGGAAATAGATTCTATAACATTTAATTCCAGTTGATATAAAGACCCTTTGACCAAGTTAATGGTGCCTTTTCTCTCTAAACACTGGGAAACAACTTCTTTTTATTTGTCTGAAAGCTCTCTTAATGCCATGGTTGCAATGCAGCCCCCTTTGCAAAAGCAAGGTTTCTCAATTACTAGCTGTGGAAGGGCAAAGAATGCTGTTGTAGAGCTCCATCAGCAGGGGGCTGCGGTCACATGCATACACAGCTCTCTAGACCACAGCCAAAGTATGAATAAAGGTAAAGATAAAGGGACCTCTGACCATTAGGTCCAGTCGTGACCGACTCTGGGGTTGCGGCGCTCATCTCGCTTTATTCGCTGAGGGAGCCGGCGTACAGCTTCCGGGTCATGTGGCCAGCATGACTAAGCCGCTTCTGGCAAACCAGAGCAGCGCACAGAAATGCCATTTACCTTCCCGCCGGAGCGGTACCTATTTATCTACTTGCACTTTGACGTGCTTTTGAACTGCTGTGGACCATTAGCAGAGCATCCTTTTAATCAGATTGTGACTGAAGCTGTCCCAGAGATGCTGTCAGGGACTGGGCAGAGGAGGACTGGTGGAGACCGCCTCCCCATCCTGACCCTTCCAGGGATGGGGAAGAGGAAGGCAGTATAGATTTACAACAGGCAGTTGAGGGAGTTAGAAGCTCAGAGGCAGATGAGGGAGAAAGCGGGGGATTCATGGGAGAGCCAGAGCAAAACACCCGGCTGACACGTTGTCATTAGAAAGCATTCCAGACCCACCATCTCCCAGAACCCGGCAAGCCTTAAAAGTAGGAGAGCAAAGAGCTCAAAGACAGAGGCCACGTAGCAGCACCCATAGAGGAGATGATGACAACGACGAATGAGTAAGTGGGAGAGACAGGGGATGGAGATTCACTTGGGACAACGCCATTATCCAAGAGGCTGGGTTCTATAGCCTCTCTCTGTAAAGACTGAAATAAAAAAAGACTGTAAGAAACTTTTCCTCGTCTTTATACTTTCCTGGGCAACCAGCCAGGAGCTGCTGACAGCATCCTGATAGATGCATACATGTAATCTGCAATCAATGTATTTATGGGTTGTAACTAATGTTTCAGCCCTAACGTGGGAGGGAGGGGCGGCACGTTTATGTCTGACCAGCTTAAAAACAACACAACATACCATGGAAAGTGCAATGCAGGAATATCATTAAAAGATTAAAAACCCGAAAACTCTAATAATTCCATATGACAAAGATGAAAAGTTGTGGATGTTGTGGAAAAGGCCACAAAGTGAAAATAGACGTATGTAGGGCAAGAGGCGACTTAGGCTGATGGAATTGAAACTGTGTTCGTATCGAGACCCTACAATTTCGAAAGACTAATGGGACAACCACCTGTGAGGTGGGCGGAGGATGTAAAACTAGTAGTAGGTCTTATGTGGATGAAGGAAGCAAACAACAGAGAACGCTGCAGAGAACTTAAAGAATCATATATCCAAAGACTGGTGTAAGACATTGCAAAAGAAGAAGTGGGTGGACGGGGAAAGCACATGATATTTGTCACTATGTTTGCTAGATGGATAGACAAACAGACAGAGAGACAGATGAAAGATACACACACATCAAATAAATGGTTAAAAATGCAAAATGGGACACAAATATGCATTCTGGTAGGATGGGCATAAAAGGTCTCAATGCCTTTTTTGCCTTTCAGTATCTTCTCACAGAAGCAGTTAACATGGCCAAATATTTTTCATACTTCCTTCTTTCCTTCAACAAAACAAATCACCGTTGATTTCTAACGCATAGTGAGACATATACGAAGTGGGACATGAGCTAGAAATGTCAGAGATCTGCGGCGAGCAAAATCAATTGTTCTCACTGAGTCCTAAAAATTACTGGGACTCCAGGCCAGCTGATAGGATCAAATTGCCATCTTCGCTGAGTGGTTGATCTCTCAATATCCCTTCCGAAACTCAGATTGGGTTCAGACCTTGCAGCTTGTACCCAGCTGAGAAATCTACGTTCTCACCTCTCTCCCAAACTCCCTCTACCATTTTGAACAGGGTGCTTTCAGTTTTCTCCACCTCTAAGGATCAAAAGGAACTGAAAAGCCTCTCTCTTTTCCTGCCTATCTGCTAACCCTAACCCTTCCCTTTGTAGTCCCTCTGCTGTATCCAATCCGCCAAGTTTCTACAACAGCACCATCTTGCTTCCAGCTGTGCAGAGGCTGCCGGAACATCCTGATCCCTATAATTAAAGGGGAAATATCCGACCCTTTTAAAAGGCCCTTTCCAGCTGTGCTGAGATGAATCTTGGTGTACAATGGGAGAAGCCATTTGCTGCCAGGGGTGATCTGGAGCAGTGAAATCAGATGGCATTAGCAGGCAGGCACATGTCACAGCCAGGACATCAATTACAGGGTTGCTGAGCCCATGAGAGCTACAGCTGGCATTGATGAAGTCCCATTTTGTTTGCCCAGGAAACCCAACTGATTAAACTTGTCTCCCAGGGGATCAATGGGCAACTAATAATGCAATCAATGCAGCTAGCGATGGCTGGGGCTGCAGTACATGGAAGTTCTACAAGTCTCTTTTCCACCAAGCCAACCCTGCTAAGTCCCAGCAGCTAATTTGAACCCCATCTCCGCATTGATTTTAGGGTGTTTTTCGCCCTTTAAAATGGTATCTCAGGGCACCCTGTGAAAGGAACCACTTCTGACTACAGCTGCATTCTTCCTGAGCTATCCATTCCAGATGCTTAAGATTCACAACCACTGTTTTCACAATTGGATGGGAGCATGAGAGTGAGACCAAGTGTCAGTGCGACTTGAAGAAAAGCACTAGGACAGATACTTCACCAACAGTGTCAGGAACTCAGGTATAAAAGCTAGGCACCAAATGGCTTCTTAAACCAGGGTTACAGTCACCAAAACGGAATACCTAATTGTCATTTTTTGGTCAGACAGCTTGAAAATCATATTTTTCCATATGACTTTGGTTCCTGGAATTAACTCTGATTGCACAGAGAAAATAATGGCGGACAGAATTCTACCGGATGTGTTGCCAGTGTGTGAAAACAGTCAAAATCCAAGGATCCCCAGGCATGCACCTCCAGATGCTGGAGACGTCAAGCGCCATCCTGGCGCCCGGGCATCTTCACTTGGTCGCAAGTGGGCAATAGCCATGTGCAAAATGCGCCTGGCGAATTTCGAACACCATTCCCCAGCCCCGTTTCCTAGCTGAGCTGTACATTCCAAATGGCAACCCTTCAGGGCAGGGATGGAGAACCCCAGATGTTATTGGGCTACAACTCCCCTCACCCCATATTATTTGCCATGTTGGTTGGGGCTAATGGGAACTGTGCCCAGCCTCTGGAAGACCACATGTTCCCCAGCTCAGCTTCAGAGAAGCAAGGAGCCCAGGGAACTGCATGTACCTGGGCCTCCTGCACACTCTCCAGCTGAGGTGGGTCTAATCCAGACTTTAGTTTTATGCTAGTTCCAAGTGCTGCCAAGTTTATATGAATTTTTTTAATGTAATCTTATTGTTATGAGTTTCCCTAGGCTCCCTTTGCAGAGGAAGAGTGGGTTATAGCTTTAAATAATAAACAAACAAGTCCACTGCAAAGTGGGAGCAGTGCTAGAAAGGATGGTGAAATAGCACATTGGTCCCCAGCCCCAGACATCATTAGTGGTTAGTAGTGAATAGAGATAGATATATCGTAGGACATGAAACAAGCCAGCCCAGGAAAAAGCTTTACCACTTGATCCAGCCAACAATATACAGTGGTACCTCAGGTTACAGACGCTTCAGGTTACAGACTTTGCTAACCCAGAAATAGTACCTTGGGTTAAGAACAGTTTCAGGTTAAGAACGGACCTCCAGAATGAATTACCGTATTTTTTGCTCTATAAGACTCACTTTTTCCCTCCTAAAAAGTAAGGGGAAATGTGTGTGCGTCTTATGGAGCGAATGCAGGCTGTGCAGCTATCCCAGAAGCCAGAACAGCAAGAGGGATCGCTGCTTTCGCTGTGCAGCGATCCCTCTTGTTGTTCTGGCTTCTGAGATTTAGAATATTTTTTTTCTCGTTTTCCTCCTCCAAAAACTAAGTGCGTTTTGTGGTCTGGTGCGTCTTATAGAGCGAAAAATACGGTAAGTTCTTAACCCGAGGTACCACTGTACATTCTGCAGGGGATGGAGTGCAGGCAGAGTCAGAGCAAAAGATTTTGAAGCGTTTCGCTTTGACCCTGCTACCAGTTGCTTGCTGAGGTTATCGCAGATTTCGACAGAAGCACATACACTTCCAACATCGGAAGCCAATGCGTTGTCCCCATTTGATCAAACAATGTATGGGAAGTCCATCTATCATAAGAGAAGGTTGTTGCTAGGATTGCAACCATAGGAGGGGGCCCAATATTTCAAACGTCATTTCTCTGGCTTCTTCCCCCCCCCCCACTCGGCATTCCTCCTTCACTCTTCTCTATTCCGTTTTTATTATGCAAGAGAGGGGGGAAACTGGGGAGCGAAATTTCATATGGCAGCAAAAAAAAAAAAAAAAAAAAAGAAAGAAGGAAGGGGAAGCCATTTTGACAAGGTGGGTCAAAACCCATCAGTGGATCGTTGGAGCCTGCAATGAGTGATGCTTTGCGAGGCAGCAAGAAGCAGGCGACCCCTCGGCTTGCCGGCACGACTTCTGGAAAAGGACATGATTCTCTCCTGTTGGATCCTAGTAATAAAAGCAAAGCGAGAAGCACTTTTTCCGCTTTTCAGCTGGCACTTCAGTTCTTCAAAGGGTTTCCAGTGTCAGCCGCCTTCATCTTTCCATTAAAAAAAAAGAAAGAAGAGGAAAAAACCCCACGCAGATCAAAGCTAAAAGCAACCTCCCCATCAAGAAACACCGAACCTAGGAATAGCCTCCCCTGCCAGCAGTGAAAATGGAATTTAACAGATGCAGTCCCCTGGTGCTTTTTTGTTTTGAGTCCCTTGCTGTTCCACCCAGGCCCAGGGGCCAAATGTGGGGACCCAGACCTCTCTGTCTGGCCCCTCAGGACTGTCTCCAGGTGACACCTGCTCTATCTGGGCCACACCCCTGACGGACTCTGCTTCCTTTGCATCCTCCCGGATTGTTTTTGCTTTGGAATGCGGCCTTGAACACTGATAATGTTTCTAGCTTGCCTGGACAGAGGGTAAAGAGAGTTGTGAGAGCCTATGCAGAAACTAGTCTACTGTATAAAGCCAAAGCTCAAAATTGTTGCTTCCCATTAGCCTCTGGCCCTGCCTGGCACTGGTATGTGGCCCCTGGGAAGTTGCCCGGAAGCCAATGTGGCCCTCGAGCTGGGAAAGACGTCCCCATCCCTGACCTAGGTGCTCAGGCTCGCTGGTTTCCTGCAGACATCTGCCTACCTCTCAAGACCTGGATGTAAAAAGCAGGTTTGGGTAAACAAAGTCTGCTTATTTGCCCAGTGCAATCTCCGAGCTGCCACTCAGAGCAGCTCCAAGCCAAGGAAAGGTTTAATGTTCTTTTGTTTTTTTGTCTGCTACTGCTGGGAGAACACAAACCAATACACCGAAAGAGATCAGAGTGCCACCGGTCCCAGAGCTACTTCTCAAGGTTACACAGACAATTGTTGTACATTACCACACACATGAGCGGCCCCCGAGGCCAGCTGCGTTGCCAGGTCTCAGCTCCCCGGCAGAGTCATTAACAGCCCGCATTACGGCAAATAATATTTCCTTCCTTTACGATTATCGTATCATCAAAATTTCAGGGCCGCACCAGGCCACTAATGGCTTCCTAAGAAGCATCAAATTTTAATCTCCTTCTTCCCTCCTCCTCCTCCTCAGCAACCTGCTCACCCACAAACTACTCTCCTTCCTCAGCTGCTCACATAAGGCTGGTAACTAATGCACTGGCTAATCTTAAGTAAGAAGCAAAGCAGTGCTCACCTCCAGATGCAGGAAGTAGAAGAGGAGTTGCAGAGGTCACATACTGCCAAACAGAATGAAATGCATAACAGGGTATGATGGCCAATTAATAGGGTTCGTGTTTCTCTCCCCAACCTCTGGAACCGGAACTCAAGAGATGCACTGCCCCTGAACATGGAAGTTTCATTTAGCTATCATAGTCAACAGACCAATCCATTGATAAGACCAATTCTCCTCCACGGATCTGGCCTGAGATCACCACCATGTCATGTGCAGTGTTCAAAATTAGCCAGGCGCCAGATGCGTTTCGTGACTGGCGCCAGTCCAACTGTGACCACATGGAGATCTCTGTATGCCAGGCTGGCAACTGGGGAAAGCAAAATGTCACTTAGAGAAGGATCTGAAATATTGTCTTTTAAGCTTATTATTATTATTAGTTGTTATTGTTGTTTTATTCAATGCTTTAATGTGTTGTAAACAACGTGGAGATTTGTTCTTTAAACTATAAACCACTACAGAAATGAAATGGACAACAATAAATGATGATGATGATGATAAAGTCCACTGCAAAACATAAACAAACAAACAAAAATGGCGCCTAGACATACCACTGTGGCAGCTGTAAGCCAGGCTTAAGGCACCATTTAGCAATTAGATTATATATATATATATATGAGTTTCTAACACAGTGTGTGACAGTAAATTCTATTAAGTTAACTGTGAATTGTGTGAAGAATTTGTTTCTTTTGGTCATCCTGTTGCCAACTGATGTCATCGCATGACTCCAAGTTCTAATGCAGTGGAAAGTAAGGTGAAAGCTACTTTCTCAATACCACAAATAAATGGATAGAACTCTTATCATATCCACATTTGGGTTGTCTTTCCCCCCCTTCTAAACTGAGAACACTTGAGACTTCCCTCACTGGCAAGAGGCTCTAATCCATTGCACCTTTTCCAGTTCTGTCTATGACAATATTTTTAAGGTGGGGCATTATTAGCGATCAAGGTTCACCAGAGAAGAAACTTCTGCTGAACAAGGAAGCTTTATTCCACGTTAGGGTTGGCTCAAAACCACAGTCCTCAAAGTAGGTTAGGATCCCTAAGGGAAGTCTATTCCAACTTGGTGCCATCAAGATGAACTACAGCTCCCATTTCCCATGACCACTGGTCATGGTGGCTGAGGCTGATGAGTACTAGAGTCCAACAACATGTAGATGGCACCAGGCTGGGGAAGGACGCCCAATGAGATGTGGGCCATTCCTAGGGCCAAAACTGCATTAAGCAGCTCCTTCCTTGAGTCAGGACTTCCTTGGATGGGGTCCTGGATCTGGTGTTGGGAAAATGGAAGATGAGGGGGTAAGAGTGATTTCTGTCACGGTCCAGTTTATGGGTGGTCGAAGTCCTGGAGGAGGATGTCGGGACCGGGGGCAAGATGGCGGGGTGGGAGCAGGAACGAGAGTCTGGAAGCCAGAAGTCAGGAAGCCAAGGGTCAGAGAGTCGGAAGTCAAGAAGCCAAGGGTCCGAGGATTAGGAAGCAAGGAGTCAAGAAGCCAAACGCAGCAAGGCAAGAAGCATGTTGCTGTGTCAAAGAGCCAAAGGGAAATGCTACCCTTATATCCCTTCCTGGCTCTTGCTACCAGGTGCTGTGAGTTACCAATTGGCATCACCTGTGCGGCCGCGCCTTGCCTCTTGAGAAGAAACTTAGGAAAGCCCCAGTCCTGCAAAGCCCTACTGGCCACATGGCCTGGCTCCTGCATGCACTCCTGACAGATTTCTATGCAAGGACTTTTTTTTAAGCAGGGGAGGAGGAAACAGGAAATTCTGTTTGTGCTCATCCCATACTTTGAAATACTTATTTGGTGGGAGGATATAAAAGAGAAGTCTATCACAATGTGCCCTTTAATCGCCCAGCGGAGGTTGAACCACTAAGGGCACTCCAGCTGAGACCCACCTCTGAGCCGCAATGCCACCAGCTCCGTGACATATTATCCTCCTGATAAACATTGCATTCCACTGTGGATAATTAGCAATCGGCTTTAATCAATAAGTTATTTTTGCCCTAGGTAATTAATAATTACGTGGCGCGGCTTGCCTCGACAATAATTAAACTTTCGGTGTTCCTTCCCCGATTGGCATTCTGGCATGTATATAACAACTGCGGGTAATCAAACTTTTTTTTTTTTTACTTCTACACAGGCGGAGCCATTAGGGCAGCAGTTCTCTGGCTTTGAGTATTTTTTTGGTTTGGTTTCTCTTTCATTCTTCTTCTCCCCCCTTTGCTTCTCAAGCTCTTATCGACCAGCCTTTCTTTAGCTGAATCGATCATGCAACAAAAGACGGATGTCAGCTCAGATGTTCGTAGGAAGATGCCAAGCTATTGTACCCCCGCTCAGCTTCCAAAACTCAGACCCATAAGCTTCTGAAAAGAGCTCCCCCAACTGGAACCTGCCAATACAAATCAGACAAAGGGAAAACAGCGGAACCAGCTATACAGGATAGTGTGGTGTATTGACTTGATGCGACTTTTTCTTATCATGAGGAAAAGCTATACTTTTACAACATTAGTAGTATATATTAGTAGCAGCAGTGTGTATTAGTGATGTTCCATTCATGCCCTACGTGCAAGCTTCTCATAGGTATCTGGTTTGTCAAGGATGCTGAACAAGACAGGACTGATTCAGCAGCCTCTTCTTCTGTTTATACAGTCGTACCTCAGGTTACAGATGCTTCAGGTTACATACGCTTCAGGTTACAGACTCCACTAACCCAAAAATAGTACCTCAGGTTAAGAACTTTGCTTCAGGATGAGAACAGAAATCGTGCGGCAGCAACAGGAGGCCCTATTAGCTAAAGTGGTGGTTCAGGTTAAGAACATTTTCAGGTTAAGAATGGACCTCCAGAACGAATTAAGTTCTTAACCCAAGGTACCACTGTACATTCTTATACAACAGAGCTTCCCAAACTTGAGTCTCCAGCTGTTTTTGGACTACAATTCCCATCATCCCCGCCCACTGATCCTGCTAGTTAGGGATGATGGGAGTTGTAGTCCAAAAACAGCTGGAGACCCAAGTTTGGGAAACCCTGTAATACAACATGCTTACATTTAGTCGACATTAGTGGTTATATAAAGCACCACATCCATGGACTATTCTTTCCAACGTCTTACCTCCACACCCCAAACACACAATCAAAAAGAAACATCGGTTGGATCACATCGTTGGCTGTATTTTCCTCGAGCTCCTAGTCAGCGTATTTGTGGACTTCCAATTGCAGAGGCGACCACACAAAAGAGTTAAGTGCAGGGAGTTTAAAAGGTGGCCTGAGTTTGACTCAGAAATGCAAACTTCTGAACTCAGGCATTTCATTAGCTAGATAAACAAGTGGTTTTAAGAACCGGCTACCCTCAAATCAAAATATCAAGTATAATTTGAGGTTCCCAGAACTACAGGCATGAGATAGGAGATTTGCCTTATTTCTCAAGTTATTTAAGAAAAGGGGGAGGCAATGTTAAATATCAATGCCAGTTTAAGTTTGCATTACCAACTGTTCATCAGAGGGCTATTTTACACATTACACCACACACAGGCAAATGAGGGTTTCTCACGAAGCGCACACGCCACAAGGAGCTGTGGCCAATTGCAGCTCCCCGTTAAGTGTCACTGAATGAAATACATGTCTGTTGCATCCACATGTATTATTATTTATTAATTAAGTACCTCTCTCACATGCAAAATTTGTGTGGGTCTTGAAAATGTATGTCTCACGTGTCAAAGGCCACCACCACCACCACCACCACACACACACACACGTGTGTAACATGGCACTTACCGGTAATTTATATTTCCTGGGAAACCGACAGACCTAGCAGACACATGGCCCAGAATGCAGTAGTGAAGTGGATAAGTTAACAAGTTTATGGAGAAGAGGAAGAGATAAAAATGTCCAAAGCAAGGCTTGGGCAAGATGTGAACGAAATGATCACATTCAGTTTTGGGATGATGGATGGGGAGCAGAGCAACATTTCTCAACTACATACAGGGCCATTATAAAGAGCAGCTGTCTCCATGGCTAGGATCCTAAACTCACATAAATGAATGGAATTGTTACAGTGAAACTCTGAGATTATAGTTAGGGAGAAATGCGTTCTTGAAGAACAGGATGTACAAAAACAAAACAAAGCCAAGCTTTCGGGAAAAGTTATCGACTTTAATTATTCTGCCCAAGGAACAAAGTACGTGACCTTCCTTCGTTACAATCAAAATGTAAACATAAAACGACTAGCAGTGTCACCACCTCTGCCTGCAGCCCATCCAAAAATGTTTAGCAGAATTCCATGTGGCAACCGGAAGAAGACGAAACAGGGAAGCAAGCAACTTACTCCAAAATGATCCCAGATTTAATCACCCCCATCTGGCTGTGCACACATAGCACAAATTAGCTGTTTGGGGAGGAGAGACTGTCTCTGAAATAATTGATCAGCACTGTTGCAGGTTTTCCGACTAACCATACAGCTGGATTCAGTCAGGAATCACAAACAAAACACCTGCTTGCATATATAGCTCCTCAGCCATGAATGGGTAAGTGCGCAGAACTTAACTAGGTGGCTTTTTTGATGCTACAGTCCTAGCTTCCCAGTGAGGGCACTACAGAAATGCATGGCCGCCCTTATATCTAGAAGACAGGCTGGTGTGTGGATATTGACAGTGACACAAGGAGTGGATATTGCTTCCAAAGCACTAATTTTTACATCTGCTTTGAGAATGTAAGGGCCTAACAATAAAGGTAAAGGTACCCCTGCCCGTACGGGCCAGTCGTGTCCGACTCTAGGGTTGTGCGCTCATCTCGCTTAAGAGGCCGGGGGCCAGCGCTGTCCGGAGACACTTCCGGGTCACGTGGCCAGCGTGACAAAGCTGCTCTGGCAAGCCTGCACCAGCGCAGCACACGGAAACGCCGTTTACCTTCCCGCTATAAAGCGGTACCTATTTATCTACTTGCACTTAGGGTGCTTTCGAACTGCTAGGTGGGCAGGAGCTGGGACCGAACGACGGGAGCTCACCCCGCCGCAGGGATTCGAACCGCCGACCATACGATCGGCAAGTCCTAGGCACTGAGGTTTTACCCACAGCGCCACCCGGGCCTAACAATACTTTATGAGAAATGCCTAGCTACTGCCATCTCCCTCTTGCTTCCTGGTAAGAAAGCAGAGTGCAGCCTTGCATGGAAGTCCACAAAGACTACCAACCAAAAGAATTTTACTGCTCCTTCTTAACCACAACTGATGGCAGACTAAAGTTCAAGGCGGTGGCAGATAATTTAGTTCTATTCTGGTTCAGAGAAACTGCCCTGGCTGATAGCCTGGCGACTGGCTATTTACAACCCTGGTCCAATAAAGGAAATGCGTGATTAATGTGACCTCTTTGCGTTCAGTATTTCCTTTATCCTTGCAAACAGCAGCCAATAAACACTGGACTTGATATTATGTCACCTGTTTCGCTAAATGCATGGGCCATGGGGAAAGACATAGGTTGACAGCGGTGCCTCATAATGTCTAGTTTGCAATCCTGTACAATGAGTTCAATGAAATTTTCTCCGAGGTAAGTGTGTCTAGCAGGGTGAGCCAATGTGGTGCTCTCCAAATATTACTGGACATCAAACTTCCTTCAGCACCAGCCAGTAATATCCGATGATCAGAGATGAGCGAAGTAGTACCAAGTTGGCTATCGCTGGTGTATAAGATTGCACCATAAGTCTCCAAATAATTCAAGAATCTAATAGTAAAAGTACAATATTTTAGACTACAGCTTTTTTTTACTAGGTTATCCTTACTACTGCCTCCTTTTTTGCCCATCTCTTCTGCATATTTTAAGTGTGTGGTTTTTTTTAATTGCAGGAAACATACCATGAAATGGTACTGCATTACAGTTACGAAACCCGATTCATTCAACAGTCAACAAGAAATTCAAGTGGATAACCTTGTGCTAATTCTCCTTCCCTTGGCCGACACACACACAGTATTTCATTGAAACACACTTTAAACAAAGACAACAGAGGCAGGAGTTTACGAAATAAATTGGGAAAAGTTCATAACGCAGGCCGTAATAGCTTCTGATGCCTGAGAGCAAACACAATGCAAGGGAGCCCAGGAGACAGAAACTCGGAGACAAGGAGAAGAGGAACTCGGCGAGCGCAAGTGAATCAATCAAAGAGACCGTCACAGTTTCTGACACAGGGGCCCTTCTGGATAATATACTGCAAGTTTATCTGTTATGTTCTGGACTTAATTACTGAGAAATTATAGGCTAGGTGCAAAGAAGAGGCAGCATTAAGAGCCAGGGGCACTGAGAAGGCTTTGGCTTCGTCAGCCGCTGGAAACAATGGCTATAAATTCAGAGGGGAGAGAGAGAGAGAGAGAATACATTGTGATATGCACCTTGGATATTAGGTACCTGAAGGAAAGAGTCGCAGGCTCCTCCACAGTCACAAATGCTGCCTCACTGCCTGGGCAATGTTTCCAAAGACATAATGCCAACCCTGGAGCCAGTGGCGTAGCGTGGGTTGTCAGCACCCGGGGCAAGGCAAGTAATTTGCGCCCCCTAACCCTACCCGAGCCAGGTAGGGGCAGAGAGCTGTGAGTGCGAGCGCACCCTCCCCAGATGTTGCACCCGGTGCGGACGGCCCCCCTGCACCCCCCACGCTACGCCACTGCCTGGAGCAAAGGGACAGGTGTTAAGGGTCAGGCTAGAAAGCTTCCTGACTTGAATGCAGGAATACAGTGGTACCTCAGGTTACAGACGCTTCAGGTTACAGACTCTGCTAACCCAGAAAGATTACCTGGGTTAAGAACTTTGCTTCAGGATGAGAACAGAAATCGTGCGGCGGCAGCGGGAGGCCCCATTAGCTAAAGTGGTGCTTCAGGTTAAGAGCAGTTTCAGGTTAAGAACAGAATGAATTAAGTTCTTAACCCGAGGTACCACTGTATGTGAACCATTACTCCATGCCGGGGGGGGGTTACTCCCCATCCTGGAATGGACCCACTGGCACCCCAATGTTCTAAGAGGGTTTCTGGCACCAATAATGAGGCACTCATTGGCCACGGTGCTGATAATGCCAAGGTTGCAGGTTCGATCCCCACATGGGACAAGCTGCATGTTCCTGCATTGTTGACTAGATGATCCTCTACGATTCTACATCGCTGGAACAGGACTAGGTTCCCACATTTGCCACTGAACTGTGGATGCAGTTTTATTTTCACCTCTAGCTAGTCTCTCTCTCACATTTAGCCTGTCAAGCCCTTTCAAAGCAAGGCTGCCTTTCACTCTGTGCATCTGTGCAGCAAACAACATGTGGGACAAAAATGGTTTCGACCTCAACATCAGCGTCAATAAATGTGGCGGTAATTCTTTGTCATTATGAACACAGATATCCCTTTCTCTGCAACCTAGAGGGGGCAGCATACACAGCTACTGGGCAAAGAACTGTTCCTCCTCTTGAAGATTTGGTGTGCCTCCTGAAGATTTTGTTAAAGCTTTCTACCAAACTGGTGCTAGGTAAAGGTAAAGGGACCCCTGACCATTAGGTCCAGTCGTGGCTGACTCTGGGGTTGCGGTGGTCATCTCGCTTTATTGGCCGAGAGAGCCGGCGTACAGCTTCCGGGTCATGTGGCCAGCATGACTAAGCCGCTTCTGGCAAACCAGAGCAGCACACAGAAACGCCGTTTACCTTCCCGCTGGAGTGGTAGTTATCTACTTGCACTTTGATGTGCTTTCAAACTGCTAGGTTGGCAGGAGCAGGGACCGGGCAATGGGAGCTCACCCCATCGCGGGGATTTGAACCGCCGACCTTCTGATCGGCAAGTCCTAGGCTCTGTGGTTTAACCCACAGGGCCACCCGCCTCCCTTAAACTGGTGCTACATGTGCCTAAATGGCACGACTAGACATCTGCTAATCATCACACGGCTCCCACGTCCTCAGACCTAGAAAGAGCTCCCCAGCCCTGGACCCCAAGCACCGTTTGCAAGCAAATATGCTCTACCACTAACCTACAATCCATCTCTGTAGGTGTCACAGAGCCTGCTGGTCAGCCATCACACAGTTCAAACTTGGAGTTAACTCTTTATTAGCAAAAGCGCAATCTCCACATACTTGGCAGAGAGTCAAGCCTAAGGAGCACAGCAGCTCATTCCTGGTGGTCTTGCTCCATGAAAAACCAGTTGGTGAGATTGGAAGTCTCTGCCTCCCCACAGCCATCTAAGTCCCCTCCTCTCCAGGGCTTTTTCCAAGGAATCGGAGACTGCATCTGTGCATCTCCAACCTCTCTTCATGCCTCTCTTGATTCTGGGAGAAAGAGGGGAGGCTGTTGCAGCCGGAGGGAGAAACACCCAAGACCCTTCATCAGCCTGACTCATCTCTGCCTCCTCCCACTTGACAGCACTTTCCCAGCTCCCTAACCTCTGTTAACCCTTCAGCTTTTGACACATCCTCTTCCCAGTCTTCTCTCTCTTCTTCTCCCTCTTGACCACCCATCGTTGTCCCGTCACCACTCCCCAGGCTCTGTGCCTTCTTCCCTTAGTGGTTCCCCAACTCCTTCCTCCCACCATTCCTCTGCGTCCAACCGTCCTGACAGTGTGCACAGTAGGCCAGTGTGCACTTCACGGAAAGCAATGTAGTGCAAATGACCACACCCACATGTGCATTTCGTTTGCAACAGGGAACATAAGAAGCTGCCTTACATCAGGTCAGACTATATTTCCCATCTTCCCAATGCTTCTCCCATCATCTGCTTCTTGGTCCTTTACAAACTGGAGATTTAGGGTTCCCAGCTGATCAGAAAAACACGGGCCAAATTTATGTTGTGCTCCTGTGATTTTTCTTTAGGTCAACTGGTTGTTGAGTCAGCAAGTCAAGCTTCCCATGACATAAGCATTGCAACCTGCCAATGACTGCAGCTCATAGGAATAGGACACACACACATATACATATACATATACACATTCAGTACATATACATATACGTATACACGCTGGCAACCCTATTGTCACATAACAGCATCCTATAGAGCCTCAGTGGCGTTATCCACCCATTGAAGTTAGCTGTTAATACTGACATTCTTTTAGTTCCTGCTTTGGCACAAAGTGCCCCAGACTTTTAAAGGCAAGATTGGATGAGCTTCACCATGCATTTTGACAGCTGCGCATGATCCCTATGGGTCATTAGGGAATGGGGTGGCGAAGAAATGCAGAAGATATAGAACCTGCCCACCGTGCCTGTGCTTGCACAATGTATCAAGTAGCAGTTTAATAAATTTGGGTAATTTTTTTAAAAATATTGCATTCAGCCCACAGTAATCATGGAAGATGCCAATACCACAAGCCTAATGTGCGGTATTAAGAAACCCTTTTGCATCCCCAAAGTCTACTATAAAAAGAAAGCACTTTCCCCCTCTTCCTTGGCATCATCACACATCCCTCCTCTTGCCCTTTCAGGTAGTTTAGAGTTTCCAAGAGCCAACATTGGCTGGTGCATCCAGATCAATGCTCTCTGCCTAAAGAGGGAGTCTATTTATGTATCACGTTCAGATAACAGAAGTGGCTGAAAATAGTCTGCACAGCACATAAGCATCCCGGAGGCAATTAGCTTATCGCATGGTCCTGCGCTGGCTTGTGGCACTCGCAGACCATGGCCTGTCATGAAAGGGTACTCGCCATTTTTCTAATGGCAAACTTTTCATTTGATTCACATTAAGTGGGTTTTACATAGCCAGGTTCCAACAGCTCTGCAGAGAGGGGAAACTGGACGGGAGGAAATTGAGAACAGTGGATGCGAGGGAACGTAACGATTTTAGCAACTGGTGGCTGAAACAAACCAACCAAGCCCCAGAAGCTGACAAAAATGTGTTTAGCTGAAGGATATACTCTAGTTCAACCCAAAGAGAGCAAACATCTAAGTTTGAGGGAATAAATACAGTGTGTGTGTGGGGGGGGGGTTGCCTCTTCCACCCAGAGACGATTATGCAGCATCCAAGCTGCAAATCCCACCAGCCCATTATACACATTTAGAGTCCTGCCACTCCCACCCCCCCCCCATCCACACAGCCAGGTGTGGGGGGTTTTTTGCTCGGGAGCAGAAGCACAGGGTAGCAGTTATGTGCCCTTTGCATTAGCTTCCACAACACATCCTTTTGCTGCGGATGCTCTCCATTATGAGCAAGGCTTTGCCATCACCCGACTGCCAGCCTCGGGAGAAAATAAATCAAGTTGGACCCTGGAACTGCCGCCCATCTCGCCCCCACTTCATTTCCCTCGGCAGCCCCAAGGAGCTATCGCCAGCCTCCATGGGTTCAGCCGGCCATTGCATCCTGCCTCTTGACCATAAATCTCTCTCCTGGCTGGTATTGTTATCTTGACAGGTCAAGAGATAGAAAAGGAGGCGAGAGGAAGGTGCCTGGTGAGATATTATACAGGCGGGCTGTAAAACCTGTGCCAGTCATTTGCCGTTTGGATAACTAACCAAATATTGGATCAGCCCACGGATGGAGGAGGGGAAAGGGGAGTTCGGGAAGCTTCTGAAACTTTTTCAAGAGTCCTGTGACTGTGGTAAAAGAAAAAGAAAAAAGAGGGTGATGGAAAGGAGAGAAAACGAACAGCTACAGGCAACAGGTAGATCAAGTGGGAACACTATTCTAGAGCAACTGATTGAATTCTCCAGACCACAACAAAACACCTCCTCAAACAACCCTAGTTTTTAATCCCCTCAGCAACTTTTCCTTGTTGCTGTTGGTCTCCATCATTCGCTTTTTCTTCTTCTTTGCAAATCGTCCAAAAACCGTCTGCTTTCTTTCATCAACGCCCCCCATCTGTGAACCAGGGCGTTTAAAGGATTTTTTTTTAGTTTTTTGGACAAATTGGTGCTTTTATAACAAGGCAGAACGAGAAGAACGGCTGCTACGACAACCCAGCTTTTCCTGGGTTGCAGGAGGATTAACCCTTTCCTGAGGCCTGGGAAAAGAATGGCATGTGGCGGCCATTGTCTTAGATCAGTCCCTCACTCTGCCCGCTTCTCTCCCCCCCCCTCGCGCCCCCTCCCCGCCTCAGTTGGAATGCCAGGCGCGCGGGAATTTCGCTACGCCGGGCTGCTCTGGCCAATGAAGTCACACACATCAAACGAGACTGGACGTGAAATGGCGGGGGGGGGGGAGAGAGCTGAGAGGAGAGAATGAGGCGCTTTGGCGCCGGGACGACGCCGACGACACTTGACGGCTGCCCTACGGTCCCCGCTTCGCCTCTGCGCGGTTTGAAAAGCCTGCCCACCTGTAAGCAGCTTTGGAGAGAGAAGCCCTTATCGCGAGACAACAGGCTGTGCAAGAAAAGAGGTCACCCTCTCCATCTAGCCTTTAAAAAATAAAAGGCTGGCGCGCGAGAGGGAGCCTGGAGAAGTCGCCGTATTGTTATTATTTCCTCAGAGTCGCCGCACAATTCATTTCCCCCCTCAGCTTGAGGGAAGGTTTATTCTGGAAAAAAGCCACCCAAGGCAGTATTTTCTTTTGTGGTGATAGAGAGAGAAGGAGGGAGCTCTCTCTCCTACTCTTTCTTTTCTTTTAGGTCTGCCCCACGTGTCGCATTCTTCTCCCCCGGAAGTTCTCTGGGTATCCCAGGCAGCCTGCGCTGGGCTGTGCACGCCACACACACACAAAACGCACGCAGAAAGGGAGACACACGCAGCCCTCTCCAAGGAACATTCAAGCCTTTTGGCTGCGCGAAGGAGAAGCCGGGTTCACCGGCGGCCAGCCCGCGCCTGGAGAGGGGCCGGCGGTGCTTTGGGGAAACCTCGCCCCGCAGGCTTCTTTCTGGGCGCGCAACCCCGACGGGCGCGCATTCCGATCCTTTGCGTTTTTAAAAGAAACGGCTGCGCTCGAAGGCAAGCCCCACCGGACTCGTCTTGGGGCTGAAAGCTCGTTTCTTTCCCACTTGCTAGGGATCGAGCCCCACTTCTTAAATGAGCAGGATCGAGTTAGGATCGCGCTGTGAATTCCGCCGCCGCCGCCGCCCCCAGCAGAGAATATAGAAAGTGCCCTTCAACAGGAGGCCCTCCTCCTTTCCCCCCTCCTCTTTAAAGCCTTTCTTTTTATCTCCCTCAAATCTCCAGCGCCTGCCTCTTCTCGTCTCCGACTCCCTCCTTCCCACTCCGCTTTGATCTCTTGATTACTTTTGAACAGGCATTTCAGTCCCGCAAACCGACCAGACGTAAACTTATCCAAAGCCGTGTCTCCCGGCATCCACAACAAAACAACCTCCCCCCTCCCCCGCCGTCAACCTCCTCCTGACTAACCAAAGCACAGATCGGACCGAATTGAAGAAAAGTCTCCATCGCCCAACTAAGAAGAAAAAAGCCGAGGATTCCCCCCCTCTTTCTCTCTGACAATCTCTTACCCCCCCCCGCCCCCGCCGTCCCTTTCCATTTAACAGGCTCTCCTTAGCCTATGGCTGAGTTGTTCAACTTCCATCAGCCCAAAAAAGTCATGCACAACCCTCAACGCGAAGTGCGGGTCTTGCTATCCAGCAGCTACTAGGAGCTAAATATCCAGATTTTGCCGCGCGCCCCTATATCTCCGTTGCGCCGTCCAGCGCCCCCCCCCCGCCAAACCACACATGCAAGCCATTGAAGGCGGGCAGGGGGCTTCGTAAGCAACCCCTTCCTCGATTTACCTTGGGCTGTGGCTGCAGGGCTGCCCAGAAGCACGACGATCACGCAGCACATTATCTCCCAGCGTTTGCCAATCCCAGCCATGGTTACCAGAGAAGCTTTGCAAGGAAGAGAACTTCTGCTGGAGCGGGCTTTTTTTATATTTGTTCTGTACTGTATCTAATATCCCTTATGCCTGCTGCCGGATCCCAGGAAGAACCGCGCAGGGGAGAGGGGATTCCCTCCGCTCTTCTTCCGTTTTGATAACGATCTTCTCCGCCAGACCTTAGAGAAAGCCACTTCGTCCTCCAGGGCGCATTGAAAAAGCAAACAGGGTGGCAGCAATTAAATCCAATTGAAACATCCCGCCCTAGGATCAACTCTTAAAAAAAAAAAAGTCTACGGGGGAACGGGGAATTGTGAAGTCCGCTGCAACGCAGCCACCACCTCCATCCTCCAGGGGGTTCGGCGGGCGAGGAAGCACAGAGAGAGTTTGGCAGGCAAGGCGTCCACTGGCGCGCCTCGTCGGAGTTCGGAGCTGTTGCAAATTCTTGCCCTCCTCCGCCGGGGTCGCAGCAGCAGCGCGGAAGGAGCGGACGGCGCTCGGCTCCCGTGGAAGCTCAACAGGGTCGGGGGGGAGGAGGAGGAAACCTTTACGGGGGAGTAGAGATGGAGGTGGGGGGAGGTTTCCAGGAACTGCTCCGGGCTTCTCAAAACATTACTTCAAGGCTACGGAGATCGATCCCTGCAAAAGCAAAGATCGACTGGTGGAGTCACGAGAAGAAAGGGGGAGGGATCGACTCAGACTCAGACACGCAAATCCCAGACGGCGCGAAGTTTTCTCTCGGTAGGCACTGCGGGGGGCTTCAAAACGGGGGGAAAAGTTTCGCGGAGGGGGAGGGTCCGGACTGGGCTGGGGGTCCGGGGTTCTCCCCTCCCCGATTACCCCCCGCTCAGCTCGCCAGGCGAGCGGTCTTCTTCTCCATGGCCGGAGGCAGCGGCTTGCGTCTCCCTCTCCTGAACGTGTCCGCCTCCCACAGCACCCCCACCCACCCCAAGCGCCGGCTGGAAGGCGGAAGGCGAGCTGGCGGCGACGGGTCTCCAAGGGCAGCCGCGGCGCGCCTCTCTTGCGGGGGGCACGCCGGCTCTTCCAGCGGCTCTGCTGCTGCTGCTGCTGCTGCCGCCCTCCCACTCCTCGGCTCGGCAGCAGCGGAGTGAGCCAAAGATCTGGCAGCAGTAGAGCCGCCAGCAGTAGCGGCGGCGGCGGCAGCCTCAGCCCGGGGTAGGCGGAGAAAGAGAGAGGCCGGCAGCGCCACCTGGTGACCGACGCCGGCTCCCAGAGCGCGCGGTGCGCGCCAGGCAGGACTGGCGGCTGGCCGAGCGCAGCTCAACAGGGCGTCGTTGAAGGCTGGGCGCGAAAAGCCTCCGCTCTGCGCGAACCGGAGGCCACAGCCTTCCTTTCCTCCGCCTTCGGGAATATGAGAAGCCCCCTCTGAAAAGACCCAGGCGCGGGCGCGACTTCTGTGCGCCGGAAGGGCGCGATCCTGAGAGGGGTGCGCTCAGAAGATGTGCTGTGCCGGCATCCCTGCCTCCGGGGGTGGGGGGTGGGTTAAGGTGTTGTTTTGGATCAAATAAAATCCAGATTTACTGTCTTTTGTAGACACCCCTGTTTGTGTCTCTCCCCCGCCCCACCCCCTCCTTCCCCAGTTTCGCAAAATGGATCCAGAAACTCTTTCAGGGGAACACGCTGTTGCAAATGTTTTACATGTCTTTTACAACATGGACCTTGGGTGTGCAGTTAAGTACAGTGGTACCTCGGGTTACATACGCTTCAGGTTACAGACGCTTCAGGTTACAGACTTCGCTAACCCAGAAATAGTACCTCGGGTTAAGAACTTAGCTTCAGGATAAAAACAGAAATTGTGCTCTGGCGGCGCGGCAGCAGCGGGAGGCCCCATTAGCTAAAGTGGTGTTTCAGGTTAAGAACAGTTTCAGGTTAAGAATGGACCTCCGGAACGAATTAAGTACTTAACCCGAGGTACCACTGTACTTAACTGCACGCCCAAGGTCCATGTTGTAAAATACACGAGCTGGAATCACGAGCCCTCATAACTGCAGACAGGGGGTGCCAACTTGAATAAAACATTGGGGGGCCCAAGTAAGATGTGGTACACATCCATCATTTGAATGGCAATGCCCATCACCTGGCGGGGGGGGGGCAACCTCTCTCAGATATTTTATTGGGGGGGGTGAAGGGACGCGGGTGGTGGTGTGGTCTAAACCACAGAGCCTAGGACTTGCAGATCAGAAGGTCGGCGGTTTGAATCCCCATGATGGGGTGAGCTCCCATTGCTCGGTCCCTGCTCCTGCCAACCTAGCAGTTCGAAAGCACATCAAAGTGCAAGTAGATAAATAGGTACCGCTCCGGCGGGAAGGTAAACGGTATTTCCGTGCGCTGCTCTGGTTCGCCACATGATCCGGAAGCTGTACGCCAGCTCCCTCGGCCAATAAAGCGAGATGAGCGCCACAACCCCAGAGTCATCAGCGACTTGACTTAACAGTCAGGGGTCCTTTACCTTTTTAAAGGGACCTCAGCCCCTAGAAGTTGGCTTCTATGCTCTTGGAGGGAAATTGAGGGAACTGACCTTGGCCTGGCCTCAAAAGAAGCAGAAACGGCAAGGCAAACCTCATTGTCTGCATATCTTTTTACAGCAGGGAGAGGAACCTGTGGTCCTCCAGTTATCTTGGACTCCAGCTACTGGCTTCCCTGCTCACTGTCCATCCTGGGAGTTGTAGTCAAAGGAGCATGGGGCACTTCTATTGAGTCAGACAACTGAGCTACAGCCCTTCCTTCAGACTGAATGAGAGTGAGACTGTCCTTAAGGGCATAGGAAGCAGCCTTATGCCAAGTCAGACCAAGATCCCAACCGCAGGTCTCTTAGGTTTCAGGGACATCTGAAGAGACTGTAGATTCAATCTGGGATCTTCTGCATGCAAGCAAATGCTATAGCCCAAGGCTACAGGCTTCCCTTCCCTGGCGCAAAGGAAAGCTATTTGCAGAGTCAACCTACTTAAATCAGAACATGGAAAATCTACTCATCCCTTATGTGTGTTTTTTTAATTACTTGAGAGTGAAAAATACAGTTAAAGGCAGCAAGGAGGTTATTAAAAATAATGGTATAAATAGACTATTTTTTCATGATCTCTCTATCCAGTTCTATTTTTGTGAGAAAAGAGGTGCCAGAACTCACTGTGAACACCTCCCTTGTTCTCTTATAATAGCAATGTCGCCCACCTGAGAGGTGCTGGAACTGAGTTCCAGTGAGTTCTGGCTGGGGAAAATAGCCCTGTCTCTATCGTTGCTCAAAAACCCAACAAGTGTAGCCCCCAAAATGCCAACATGGGGGGGGGAGTAATAAAGTCAAAGTGAATTCCTTCCAAAACTGAAAGTTTTGCCGAGGTAAAGAGCATAGCGCAAACTTGGATAAATTATATGCAAGGCTACAATCAGGGAGGCTTTTGAAGAACAAATTGCTATATATATGTATTACACCTCATCATACAAAAATTCTTTAAATACATCAGGAGCAGGAAGCCAGCCAGACAGGCAGTGAGCTCCTAGATGACAAAGACGTAACAGGAGCACTCAGGGAAGACAGGGAAATTGCTAAGGCATGTCAATGAATTCTTTACATCTGTCTTTACTGCAGAAGATGTTGGGTGAGATATCTACACCTGAACTTATTTTTTTCCAAGGCAATAAATCAGAACAGCGTCAAAGAAAAATGACAAAGTATTTTTAGAACTAATCTGCAAGCTAAATCGTAAGAAATCACCAGGGCCAGATGGCACATTCCCCTGAAAGTTCTTAACTCAAATAGGAAACAGCAAAGTTATATATTATAAGTTAATCAAATCTACTCCTATACTACAAGACTGTAAGGTCTCCGAACACTTTTCTTCTTCCTTTTTTTAAACACCCAGAAATCTTTTCAAACACCCTCCAACTTTAACCGAAAACTGCAATATGGGGCCTGCTTTTAGTTGTTTCCAACTCTTTCCTCTTTTTAGGGGGGCCGGGTCCAAGAGAGAGAGTATGGCCAGGTGTGATTTGTGATGCAGAAATGGATCCACCAGTTTCTTCCATTATGCAATAATCAAAAATAAAAGAGCTCTGGCCTCTTTTACACTTCTGGTTACACTTCATTTCTCTGCCCCACGTGGTTGTTTCTTCCTCTTCCTCTTCCTCTTCCTGTTTTACCTAAGAGACAGGAAAAGATAGCAGTGTGTTTGTGCTACCCCACCCTAGATTGGGATGCAACCTAACTGTGAATTCCAACCCCCTGGAAGGCTAATGAAATGGAATTATTATCCCATGTTAATAATTTTTACTGAAGGTAAAAAGTAAAGGTAAAGGACCCCTGGCAGTTAAGTCCAGTCGCAAACGACTCTAGGGTTGCGGCGCTCATCTTGCTTTACTAGCCAAGGGAGCTGACGTCTGTCTGCAGACAGTTTTTCCAGGTCATGTGGCAAGCATGACTAAGCTGCTTCTGGTGAAACCAGAACAGTTCACGGAAACGCCATTTACCTTCCCACCGGAGCGGTCCCTATTTATCTACTTGCACTTTGACGTGCTTTCGAACTGCTAGATTGTCGGGAGCTGGGACTGAACAACGGGAGCTCACCCCGTCGCAGAGATTTGAACCGCCGACCTTCCGATCGGTAAGCCCTAGACTTAGTGGTTTAGACCACAGCGCCACCCGCATCCCAACTGAAAGTAATGGGGCCCTTTATATGTTCAGCTGTCCTGTGTCAACAACAAATTGTTGCTGTTTTTTGTGTTGAATATATGCTATATGGTAATTTATGGACCTAATAGGACTTAAAGGGACTTAAAGCCATTTGCACTTGTTGCCGTGCAACCATTATGTAGGCAACCTATATATAGAAGTGATGTTTAAGGGAGCAGGCGGGGCCCCTTACTTGCATCATAGGAGCCTATACAACACAAAACACTGTTTCTGTATGTAGGTTTTGTTTTATTTGTTTTTATCTTATATTTTGGAAATGTATATCCAGTTTTCCCTTTAAATATTTTGGGCCCCACTCTCTTGGGGGCCTAAGCTATAGCTTGTTTAGCTTATACATAAATCCGGCACTGGGTCTGCATACCATTCAAGTTCACTTCACTTCCAAAATTTTGGATGGTAGCATTACCCATCTATCACATAAGACTTGCATTACACTTTACATCTCTGTATTAACCAAGCAATAACCAGCCTCTGTTGGGTTGCTAACTTTTAAGCCAACCACAGTAGTTGTGGGTTTTAACCAGTGCTGTTTTCCTAGAAAAAGAGGTGCCGGAACTCTCTTTTTCTCCTATAATGGCAGTGGCGCCCAGCTGAGAAATGCTGGAACTGAGTTCCAGCGAGTTCTGCCTGAAAAAATGCCCTCGTTTGAACAGCAGTGATGATGTGCAAGGATTACCAGGTGACAACATTTCCTTCCTTGCTGTGAAAAGCTTCAGCTCCTTCTTTTTACACAAGACTGAAGGCACAAGAATAGGTGAGGCTATTTCTTGTTATTTACTGACAATAACTCTCCACGTTTCAGGCATGGGAAACAGGGATTGAACCCAAGACCTTCTGCATGCAGATAATGTGTTTTTAGTATTGAGCAACAGTGCTCCTTCCTCAGTTCCAATTCTTCTTGATGGAAGAATTGTACTTGATGGAAGCTGTTCTCATATCCTGTGGCCTCCTCTCAATCCAAACAGAATAATAGGGTGTTCAAGCGAGTAGAAATGACAGGTAGGGTTCTCTCTGAGCAACAGCCAAAGCTAGAATGGTTACTGTAGGCTGTAGTCCTTTAGCCTGGGAGTTAGCACCCCCAGTCTCAAGGGAATGAGAATGCCCCCTCCCCAAGTTAACATGTGACTTCTGTGAAAAGCAAAAGCAAAACATATCTCAGTAGCCTGGAAGATGGCAAGAAGAGCATGGATAGGAATGACCTGATGGACAAAACTTACTTTGGATGTTCAAAATTATTCAAAGCCCCCTACATAAGCTTGGTAATCGTAGGATAAGAGAACAGTTTGGTGTGTGTGTTTTTTTATGAATTGTAAATGCGATAAAATGTAGGAAACAAAAGGGGGAGAACAAAAGGAACAGTTTTCACAGTGCAGCATTGTAATACATGATCTAAAAAGGGATCTGAGTAGGAACAGGTGTTGTAGATGTGTGTCTCTGAATGTACAGTGGTACCTTGGGTTACATACGCTTCAGGTTACAGATTCCGCTAACCCAGAAATAGTACCTCAGGTTAAGAACTTTGCTTAGTTCTTGAGAACAGAAATCGTGCTCCGGCGGCGCAGCAGCAGCAGGAGGCCCCATTAGCTAAAGTGGTGCTTCAGGTTAAGAACAGTTTCAGGTTAAGAACAGACCTCCAGAACGAATTAAGTACTTAACCCGAGGTACCACTGTATCTTCCTCTGGTGGCAATGCCAAGCCATGCGGATGACACATGAGGCTGCACCCTGTGTACACAATTACCGTACTTGGGTGTAAGTTCCATTGAACTTGGTGGGACAAACTTCCAAGTAAACATGCGTAGGACTGGCTTTGTACATTGCAATCATATAAGAGCTCGCCCTCCCTCCTCCACTCCATTGCTCATACTGGGACTCGGCTTCTGAATCAATATTCATCAGGTTGGGCCTGCATAGCAGTTATTCAAAGGGCTCGTCCACACATCCGCCTACAACCCTTACAGCAAAAACGTTTGCGATGGGAACAGGCAGCTGAATCGATGACCTGTCTATTGAAAAGCGCCAGAGATGGAACTTCTGTATTTGCGATCATCCACTCAAGCTTGCAGCTCATCACTTCATGCTGCGAAAATCAGTTAACGAACATGACACTTCTGTGAATCAAGCTATGAGACAACAATGGGTGCCTTAGAAGAGGATGGATGCATTTGGTAGAACAAGTTGGTTTCAAAGGCTGGATTCAGACTTGGCTCCTTCTGCACCGTAGTGCATTTGGATCAAGCTTATTCAGTACAGTGGCACCTCACGTTAAGAACTTAATTCGTTCCGGAGGTCCGTTCTTAACCTGAAACTGTTCTTAACCTGAAGCACCACTTTAGCTAATGGGCCTTCTGCTGCCGCCACGCCACCATCACACAATTTCTGTTCTCATCCTGAAGCAAAGTTCTTAACCTGAGGTACTATTTCTGGGTTAGCGGAGTCTGTAACCTGAAGCGTCTGTAAACCGAGGTACCACTGCAGTTGTGAATATTTCAGTGATGTGCACCACACAGGCATTATTATTTCTTGGTATTATTCCAATGTATTGGTCACTTGGAAACATAAATACAGTGGTACCTCGGGTTAAGTACTTAATTCGTTCCGGAGGTCTGTTCTTAACCTGAAACTGTTCTTAACCTGAAGCACTACTTTAGCTAATGGGGCCTCCTGCTGCTGCTGCGCCGCCGGAGCACGATTTCTGTTCTTATCCTGAAGCAAAGTTCTTAACCTGAAGCACTATTTCTGGGTTAGTGGAGTCTGTAACCTGAAGCGTATGTAACCTGAGGTACCGCTGTAGTCTCTGAACAACTGACAGTACTTGCCTACTAGGAGCCATTTCTATTCCCCCATCCCATGCCTTCAGCACAGCTGCACAGGAGAGCAAAAGGAAATGAGTTTTAATTTGAAACAGCCTTTCAAACAGCCTTCCCATCTGGTGTCCGCAGCGTAAGAAAATGCACTTAGCTTTTAAAAAGGACCCATGTCATGTGAAAAGATCAGGTCAAGAGACCGTTGCTGCATTGAAGCATTCAGGGCAACGAAATCTGGAGCATACCATAGAAAGCTTTAGAAAGATCTCTCCTGGGTTACTAGGAAGAAGAATGGCAGATGAGATTGAGCTTTAATCACTTGGAAAAGGATATACATGGGCCGAACAGCTACAAATGCACCTTCTCGCTGGGTGGGTGGGTGGGGGGTCGATAATCATCTTTTCAAAGATGATTTAAACCGAAAGGTATTTTGTGTGTAGGGTAAGCCTGAAATTGTGCATTTTCCAGGTCCTGATCATTATTATTATTTTGTCACTCACAAGTTTGGCAAATTCCTGCTAGTTTACACTGTTCAGTCCTTGGAAAGGAAGGAGAACATGGCCAAATGATGGGTGGAGATATGTCACAACGTAGGGCAGTTCAACTCATTATGCAGGAGCAAGTGAGTGATCAGGTGCAAAGTAATTATTCAATATCAATTAAACTGAATCAGTTTCATTTTCAAATCCTCACCTGAAAACATCAGGAGACAGGATCTCACCCCCCCCCCGCAATAGCCTTGCTTCTCTCCCTTTACAAGCAACCTGAAGCTTTTCCTTCTTCTTATCACTGTGATAAGAAGAAGGAAAAGCTTCAGGTGATATGAGGGACGCGGGTGGCGCTGTGGGTTAAACCACTGAGCCTCTTGGGCTTGCTGATCAGAAGGTCAGCTGTTTGAATCCCTTCGATGGGGTGAGCTCCTGTTGCTTGGTCCCTGCTTCTGCCAACCTAGCAGTTCGAAAGCACGTCAAAGTAGATAAATAGGTCTAGCGGGAAGGTAAACGGCGTTTCCATGCGCTCCTCTGGTTCGCCAGAAGCTGCTTAGTCATGTTGGCCACATGACCCGGAAGCTGTACGCCGGCTCCCTCGGCCTATAGAGCGAGATGAGCGTGCAACCCCAGAGTTGTCCACGACTGGACCTAATGGTCAGGGGCCCCTTTACCTTTACCTTTATCCCTGTGATGCCAGGAACAGCTTTGCCTCACGTGTGAAGTGATCCTTGGGCATGGACATCTGCAGGATATAAAAGGGATCTCCCTGTAGCTGCAGAACATATACACACATGGCTCCACTGGATCCCCGTTAGAGTTCTCTTTAGCACCCAGCTGTTAACGAGCGAAATTGTTTGAAAAGATGAGAAGAGAAAAGCATGAAAATGCATAATGAGACTTCGGTTTTTCGTTGACCCACAGCCCTCTTCTGTCTCATGTGGAGCACGGGCTGATTCAGAGCTATTTGCAGATGTCCTTGCCTGTTATTTTGCATCTTTGTTCTGAGGGTGTGTCGCAAATTACTCCCAAAAATACTCGGTTTGGGTTTGCATTTATTTCTGCCCAAAACCCACATACAAGAGACAGGAAAGGGAACAGAGAGTTAACTTGGAAAGGCGACACTTCTCCTCAAAAACCACACACTCGTCCTCCTGGCAGTTTGAGAGTATTTGAAGGCAGGAGAATTTCCAAACAAGGATTTCTCCTTCCCACCCTAGCCTCCTGCTGCCCTATTAACCCTCCAGCTCCTCGCTCAGAAAACAGCTTTAGCAATCGCCTTCCCGCATCCACCGTATTGCAGCTGGAGCTGCCACATCCCCAGTGATAATTGCATGTTGAATCTGATTTAATTACCCTGGGAGGTTCCAAGAAGCCCCTGGGAGAATCAGCTGCTAAAGAGAGAGTGGGGATGAAAAACGACTTCTGTCATTCTGATCAGAAATAGTTATTGGTGAAACTCATCAGTGTCCTCCGATGTAATGCCCTCTTGTGACAGAGATGTACTTTGCTTCTGACGTTAATAATTTGTTTCTCTAAGCAATAAGGAAAGTCAGAGTTGAAATGAATAAATATCCTCCCCTCTCTTTCCCCTCAGATCACCTATTTTCCTTGCAAGAAATAACACAAGAACTGTGAAAATGAAGATTTCCAATAACCATTATTTGGCCATGTAAGCTGGTCAAGTCCCTTCCTGGACATAAGGAATTAGAGGTTCCTTTCCCTTGTTTAAGAAGTGCTGGATATTAAGTAGTGATAGCATTGCCGGCTAGCATCCACTGTGTCCACTTTATGACTTTTCCAGTCCAAACATTTCTCTTTCCCATCTGACTCCCTATGCTCTGAAGGTACAGGAAGCTCTGCTTAAAATGAGAACCTGTGCTTTGGTTTTTTAAAAAAACCCAACCCATCTAATTTAACCTATTGCATCATACTGGAATTGGGCCTAATTGTGCAGGGAGGCGATTATCTTCCGTTCCTGCCTTAGGTCGTGGTGCAAGACCTTCCAAGTGTCCCTATTTTCCAGGGTCAGTCCTGGATGTGCAGAAGCCATCCTGGATTCTGATTTGATCCCAGAATGTCCAGCTTTTCCTCAGGACGTCCTTATTTCCATTGGAGAAATGTTGGAGGGTATGGGGTTATCCAACCCCCAAGCCATCTGAAGGCAGCCCTGTATAGGGAAGTTTCTTAATGTTTAATTTTTATTATGTTTTTATATGCGTTGGAAGCTGCCCAGAGTGCAGTCAGATGAGTGGGGTATAAATAGCAAAAAAGTGAGAGGTTTTTTTTTGGGGGGGGGGTTATTGGGTTCTGGTTTTTATTTTGATGATGGTTTTATATTTTGTGGTTTTATATTTTGATTTTATTCTGTAAACAACCGTGTGGTATAGGGTGGAATAATGATGATGATGATGATGATGATGATGATGATGATGATGATAATAATAATAATAATAATTTATTGAATAGGATGTCCCTATTATTATTTTGTTATAAAAATGTTGGAGGATATGTGGTGCAGTTAGATAATTTTAAACTTGACTTAAATTTACAATCTGGTACTGCAGCAGATGGTGATGTATATTCCTTCACTTATTTCAAAATATAAATAGCCATTTGCACTGTGTTTGGTGGCCATGTTGCTCAGGGGGGCCATGAACCTCTGCTCTAGTGCCTTATTGTGAGTGGAATCAGCAGCCCCAGACGTACAGCATTTTCCCTCTGTGGCAGCGGATTCTGGAGCTCTGTCCCCAGAACTCTACGTGGGGCTACCTTTGAAGGCGACCCAGAAGCTACAACTAATCCTGAATGTGGCAGCTAGACTGGTGATTGGGAGCGGCCGCCGAGACCATATAACACCGGTCCTGAAAGACCTACATTGGCTCCCAGTGTGTTTCCGAGCACAATTCAAAGTGTTGGTGCTGACCTTTAAAGCCCCGAAGGAGCGTCTCCACCTGCATCATTCAGCCTGGACACTGAGGTCCAGTGCCGAGGGCCTTCTGGCAGTTCCCTTACTGCGAGAAGTGAAGCTACAAAGAACCAGGCAGAGGGCCTTCTCAGTAGTGGCACCCACCCTGTGGAACGCCCTCCCATCAGGTGTCAAAGAGTAAAACAACTATCTGACTTTCTGAAGGCAGCCCTGTTTAGGGAAATTGTTAATGTTTGATGTTTTATCATGTTTTTAATATTCTGTTGGGAGCCGCCCAGAGTGGCTGGGGTATAAATAAATATATCATCATCATCATCATCCATTTTCTGTTTTGACCTTAATGGTCACAGTTTGAAGATTAATCAAAGTGTCTAGAGGATCCATGAAACTCTTAATGTTGTTATACAGGCATATTATTTATTTGCGAGCAGAAACTGCTGAGGAAGACAGCGGAGTTGAAATGCATCCAGCTATACAGGAATGATTTAATGTTTGTAGACGGATTTTATTGATACCTCATTATTAATAAAGTATATGAATTATATGCGTGTTTATAGAGCCTTTTTTCGGGGATGGTGCAGTGTGGTGTAATGCAGTGTTATTAAGAACTTTCTATTGTTGTAGTAGATGCTGTGGCCTTTTATTTTGGACCCTCCAAGGGTACTAGAGATAGAATGCCAAAATGTGAGTCCAGTCTTGTTATATCTTTATATAAATATATGTGTGTGTTTACTCCTCTCCTTTTTCAACTCACTGAAAGTTTTTTTATAGAAAGCACAGTGGGAAAGAAACAGGCAAAAATAACCAGGTAAGGCTCAACAGGAGTAATTGTAGCTTTGTATCGAAAACAGGAGCAAAGCTGTCATTGTCAGGAGCATAGCCAAGCCAGTTCCCCAAAGGTTCTATTCATGGAAGCAACTTATGACGGAAGATTAATCCATGTAGAAGCAGAGAGAGAGTTGTTAAGTTGATGAGGGGAAAGACAGGAGAACAGAGTCTCAGGCTAGGGTTGCCATATTTGGAAGAGCAAAAATAGAGGATGCTATGACGGCCATTCAAGGAAATAGATGCGATTTGTCTCAAGTTTTACTCCTGGAAAAGCGGACGCATCCTAGAAAAAGAAGACACATGGCAACCCCAGATGAGCAAAAGCACCATTGTACATACAAGTGGTAAAGGAAGAAGGTCTGCACTAATCCTGTGGCCATGCAAGAAGCCTCCCATGCAAATAAGTAGGAATGGATGAGTTCTGCAGAGCACTCCCAATTTTTATTTGGACTTGACCAAAGAGCTTCAGAAAAGGGATTTTTTTTAAAAAAACTAACCACCAAGAAGAACTTCCAAATAGAGGTTCAAGAAACAAACCTCTCTGTCCCCACTAGCCCAGACATTTTCCCAAACCCTTCCCTTGCAAGCAGCAAGCAGCAAAAGTGGTGTGTAGAGGGGCTTTCTTCAGTGCCCCACCTAAAATTGCAGCAGGTTGCGGGAGAACTATATAAGACCTGTTCTGATTTTTAACCAATACAGAATAAAATCTGGGGGCTTCCAATACTTTTCCTTGTAAAATGGGCTTCACAAACCTCCACGTTTTGATTCTGAGCCTGACTCAGGAGAACCTCACCACCATTAAAGGTAAAGGGACCCCTGACCATTATGTCCAGTCGTGGCCGACTCTGGGGTTGCGGCGCTCATCTCGCTTTATTGGTCGAGGGAGCCGGCGTACAGCTTCTGGGTCATGTGGCCAGCATGACTAAGCCACTTCTGGAGAACCAGAACAGCGCATGGAGACGCCGTTTACCTTCCCGCCGGAGTGGTACCTATTTATCTACTTGCACTTTGACGTGCTTTCACTGCTAGGTTGGCAGGAACAGGGACCGAGCAAAGGGAGCTCACCCTGTCATGGGGATTTGAACCGCCGACCTTCTGATTGGCAAGTCCTAGGCTCTGTGGTTTAACCCACAGCGCCACCCACGTCCCCTTCACCACCATCAGTAGCAATCAATAACAAGGTTACCCAATCATATGTTTCTTGTGTATGCACAATTCAGCCTTCCCCAACCTGGTTCCCTACGCATGTTATTATTGAACCTCAACTTCCACGAGCCACAGCCAGCATGGCCAATGTTCAGTACTGCCATGTTATATTGTGTGAATCGGTGGTATATACTTTGTAAGTTAAAAAATGAAACAATGATGGGAACTCTAGTCCAGCAATTCTGGAAGACACTAAGTTGGATAATACAGTAACAATTCTTTTATTTTTATTTTTGGAGCCTCAAGTCTAAAATAAGAGTGGAGACCTCTGCAGGCATTATCAACTTTACTGTGATAAAAATAGCTTCTGTTTCAAGTCCTGCAATGTTAATGGTGTTTAGTGAGTGTGAAAATGCAGACATAATATAACGTTATATTTATAATGTTTCAAGTCGGTTTTGGAAATTCACTTAGTAGAATGTAATGTTTCCTAAAGAGAGTGGATATTTTACAGCACAATCACTGGCTTTGAATGTTCACTAGTGCCATGACTCTTACCTCCCAAATTCAGCTGTTCTCTAATATTCAAGACTGTCACCTGCTTCTGAATTTTGCAAAGATTCCTTCAGTTTGGTGATCTTCACAGCCAACTACCAGCCTCATTCTTTTATACATCCTAGGTGTATTTCAGCTGCTTAATAGCAACAGAAGCCTCTGCTTCCCACCCTCGCCCCCCATTCCACTGATCAAGAGCTATAAGAATCCAGAAAGCCAACGATGGTCAGATTTCTGTGAAAACTCACTATCAACTCCAACAAAGCATTCGTGGATCAAAGCAGCAAATACCAAAGGAGACCACAATTTACTTCTTTGCTCCTTCTCACCATAGGCCTTAAAACACACACACACACAAATGGGGGGAAAAACCACCAAGCAATTAGAAAAAGAAATCAGATTTGAGTTCTTGACCAAAAGCAAAAAAAAAAAAAAGCAGCGGGGAGCAGCAAAATTTGAAAAACAAACAAAAAATAAATAAAACCCAGAAACATAATATTCTTTTAAAAAGCCCAAACATGCTATATTGTCATTGTGCAAAGCTAACCTATCCTCTAGTTACACTGGCTGGACAAGGACAGGACTGCAACTCACTCTTCTATGCCAGCATAACTCCCAAGTTATGACAGTGCAATGAAGTTACGCTGTTGTCATTGGAACCTAGTTAGTGTAGGTTCTTAACATGTTGAGCTACAACTCCCATCACCCTTGACTACTCTCCATGCTGGTGGGGCTGGTGGGTATTAGAGACCCAACAGCAACGGAAGAATCAAAGGCTTTGCACGCCTGGCGTAAGTACTATGCTGTCATAAGCACAAAGGTGTGAAGGGGAGAGCTGTGTCGCGAATTCCTCGTCACGCTTTTTAGCGAAAACGCTCAGAGTCCCAGGTTTCTTTTTAAGTGCAGTCTTTTTAATGTGAGCTATATACAAATATTTACAAAAACAGTTCATACAGAGTATCTGCACCTTAAGGCAAACGAATACTCTCCACCACAGCACCACCACACCACAGCACAACCACCACCACCACTTACTATTGAACAGGCTTTCCTTTTAAAACAGGTGATAGCCAATCACATTCCTGCTGAGTCACTCTGACCCAGCACTTCACAGAGTATTGCATCAGTCTGTTGAAGCCTGCAGACTTATTCAACATCCTGCGAATCCCAACAAGCTGGAACTGGAGAGAGCAACGGAAGGAGCTAGCACATCTTCCCTCCCTCTGGGGTACATCTCCCACCAGATATTATTATTATTATTATTATTATTATTATTATTATTATTATTATTATTATTTATTTGTACCCCGCCCATCTGGCTGGGTTTCCCCAGCCACTCTGGGCGACTTCCAGCAGAATATTAAAAATACATCAAAATGTCACACATTAAAAACTTCTCTTAACAGGCCTACCTTCAGATGTCTTCTAAATGTCAGGTAGTTGTTTATGTCTTTGCCATCTGATGGGAGGGCGTTCCACAGGGCGGGCGCCACTACCGAGAAGGCCCTCTGCTTGGTTCCCTGTAGCTTTGCTTCTTGCAGTGAGGGAACCGCCAGAAGGCCCATCTGCAACAACAAAACAGTTGTAAGTAAATACACTTCAGTTGGACTAAAGGAGAGGTTATCTGCGTCCGCCCCACCTCAGTCCCCATGGGAGAATAAGATATCAATTAAGGGGTCAACCCTGTCATAACACCAGCAATATCTGTTCGGCTGTGGCCCCGATCTGGTGGAATGCTCTGTCACAAGAGTAGGGCCCTGCGGGACTTGACATCTTTCCGCAAGGCCTACAAGACATAGCTGTTCCACCAGGCCTTTGGCCAAGGCGCAGTCTGACCCCCTCTCTCCTTCTGTAATCCTCATAGAACTCTAGCCCAATGGTTGCCATTAATTTGATTCTGAACTGATTTTAGAATGTATTTCAATTAATTGACTGTGATTTTATGTAAACTGTGCTATTTTTACTGTTATTAGCTGCTCTGAGCCCGGCTCAGAGGAGGGAGGGATATAAATTTATTATTATTATTATTATCTAAGCACAAAGGAAACCCAGCTCAACTACCGTATATGAAGATGCACAGCAAGGGGCAATGTCACTTTGCTTCCATTTCTAAAGAACTAGGAACATGCAAGTGGAGAGTTTGGCTCAAGGACACTTTGAACAAAGGGAGCACTTCACACATACTAGAAATAGCCAAGGAGAACAGAAAAGATAGTAAGGTGGATGATTAACTCTTGTCTGCTCGGAAACCTTAAATGCATCCTGCCTGAGAACTCTCTCCACAGACACCCAAGAGAAACTTCGAGTCCATTTCGGCATCATTGCTTCATTAGAGAGGTGATGGCCCAAGCAAGGAGGAAATCCAGTTTCTGGAAGACAAGAAGGTGAGGGAAGATCAGTGCCTTGGAGAGGGATCGAGGTCTGGATTTCATGTCCATGGTTACTGATCCTGCAGCTAAGGCAGAGCACAGAAGTTATTTCAGTAGTGTCCTGGATCAGATCTTTGTAGCCCAGGTTAGTTATTATAGCTTCCAACTTTTGGTTGCTGCATCTGACCAGTCAAAAGGCCAGTGATTCTTCTGCAGATGTTGGCGCATTGTAGGCCCCGGTTTTTCAAGCTGTGGGGATATCTCCCTCTGGCTCCTCCAGTTCTCCAAGGAGTCTGTGGAGTGGAGTGACAGAGGTATCTCCTTGGGGTTCAGTGGAGGAGATTCAAGCTCTGGTGCTTGCAGCTCCATGTGGAGTGTACCAGGGAGCAGATCCACCTCATTTTCAGAGGTGCCATCATCACTGGACTTATGGTCTGGAGTCATGACCCCCTGCGGTTGGGGCTGCCAAGGTTCGTGATGGGGTTCACGAGGGAGGGAGAGGCCGTTCGCCATGGGTGACTGTTGCCCGTTGGAACTGGTGGAGCAGATGGCAAGGCAGCTAACCATAGATGGAGCCAGAGTAGTTACACCCTGTCATGAATGAGCCAGCGCCCAGGGAAGGGTTGCTGCCAAATGAAGCAAGCAGTCAGGAACAGAGAGGGTTAAGGATGAGCATCGACTAGTGCCAACTCCCCCGCCCCTTGGAATGCCGGCTGATAAGGGAATGGTGGAGAGCAAGCTAGAACGCAGTCAAAGCTCACCATAAGCACCAACTGGCAGGAAAGAGTTAAGAGACAGCCCCTCAGAGAATGGGGAAGAGGAGAGAGCTGACCCACTCACTCCGAGGTCTCGATGAATGGGAGGGCTGCAAGAGAGGAAGCAAAACAAGAGACGTATGAAGCGAAAGTTCAGTTGCTTCTGGTCTCGCCAGAAGCAGGCTTCAGAAGGGTCATCTGATTGATGATGGCGGAGGCTGTGTTAAAGCCCCCTGGAGTTATCTGTTTGTTTTAACCATAAATCATCCTTTTTAGTTAACTGCGCTCACTGTGTTATCAAGCCGGGGACTGGACTCCTGACACACCCTCACCCTTTAGCAACTGGACAACTCACAAGACATGTGTCATGGCCACCATCCACAGCATTAAAGACAAAATGTGTTAGGATATTTCCGTTCCACCTTAAAAGGGAGCAGGATGTTTGTGTCACAGCCTGCGTATTTCCTGTTCACAGGATGTTTATGTTTGCTATTGCTTTCGTTTCTCACTCTCTGTCTGAGACACTGTTGCAGACAGTCATGTCTTTCTTTGTTCTGATCAACGCTGAATAAAAGCTTGTAAATAATGCTCTCCTGAGTGCGACTTCTGGCTGTGCATTATCTGCTGATAAGAGTGTGCATGAGCCCTGGAATGTGGCAAGGTATTTTCAGGAAACTCGTGTCGCTAATCGCTCTTACTGCGTGACTACGGGAGATCGATGGATCGTCCGGCAGCCGGCTTGGGGGCCATGATGGACTTTATCTCCCTGGCAGTATCCCAACAAAATGTACTTCTGCAGCCCATTTCAAGAAAATATGCATAGAAATCAAATCCCTTAGAATACAATGGGACTTGTAGATAAGTGTGAAGGATTGAAGTGAGTAAGATCCAGCAATTATCAAGCAATTTACTTTAGCCAACAATCCACATTTTAAAATAAAGGAATGGAAGAGTGAGCCTGAATTTCTTATCCCATAAATCTTACCACCTTTGTAATAAAGGTATTTATTTAGGTTATTAACCCATTTTATCCCTAGAGTCTTGAGAGTAGGTGAGAATATTTTAAACATTGTAATAGGACAAAATGCACACTGTTCTTTTTTTCTTTCTTGATCTCTAGCGCCTGATAAACCAACACTCTGCTTAACAGATTGCAACCCCCTAATCCTAAACACATGTACTCGGAAAGAAGTCTCACTGATCTAATTCAACTCTACAGATTTTTGCTGAGAATTATTTTAAATGCAAAGTGACACATGCATGGACGTCTAACAGGTGGAAATTTGGAGCCTAAATTAGATATTTTAAAGAAGGCAAAACAATGAGACCATGAGTAGCATGAAAAAGTATGCTAGACTAGCTCAAACTTAGTAGTACAAAGTTCTCTGGACCGACTTTGCTGATTTCATCCATAGAAGTTGCTGTTCATACTGACAGAAAAGAAGGCATAGCTACACTCTTTCAGTCCATCAAAGCAGCACTGACTTTTTCAGAGCTGGTTGTATAGCCCTATAAAGCTGGAATTTACCCAGATCTGTCATTATTCTATTGTTCAAACCCGTTTTCATCCCTGTTCTATTTTCAGCCAATAATGATTGATTTTCATCTGGTACAAGAGATTTTACACAAATTTAACACATGTATACCATTTTGCAAACCCCCCAACATTTCTCTGATTAAAATAGGAATGACCTATCCAATAATAATAATAATAATAATAATAATAATAATAATAATAATAATAATAATAATAATAATAATAATAAATACCCCACCCGTCTGACTAGGTTGCCCTAGCCACTATGAGCAGCTTCCAACATATATTAAAAAATAATACTATTTTTTAAAAATAATAATACTTTTTTTAAAAAAAATAATGATACTATTTTTTTTAAAAAAAACAAAAAACTAAGCCACCTAAAGCGGTTTGCCAAGTGCAATTTTTTTTAGTCACTTTAAATCCAGTCCTTGGTGTCATTCCTTTATTTACAACATGAGCAACACAGCAGACCCTCAAAGCTTGCAACCTGAGGGGACTTGGTGAGACGGTATGGCTAAAACCCACTGAGATATGCTGTTCTCACTTACAAGGAATGCTATTTTCAGGGTAAAAAAAATTAGGAATACTGGCTGTAAATTCTGGTTATGTAAAAATCTGGCTTTTGAAAGTCTGGGTTGCCAACAAATATGAGGGTGGTGGGATGTGGCCTAGCTATTTTTCCCCCACCTGGGCCTGCAATTACCAGTTTTTTTATTTGTTCAGAAGCCAGGAATTCTGTCTGGTTGTTGTCATAATTTAAAGTTAGGGGGCAAGGTCCATTTTGATTTTTCATTGCTTCAATCTTAAATCCAGTCCTCTGCCTTTCTACATAAGCATGCAATTTATTTATTTTAAAGTCCTCGTGAAAATTTGCCAGCAATTTCGTATGACAAAACATTTAATATGCAGTTTTGTTTAATGTACAGATTTTGCAGAGCAATTTCCCTTAATACGATGCAATTTTTGTATTTTACTAATATACACATTTATATGCACACTTTAACCTAGTATATGCACTTTTTTGCTCGGCTGGAACACTGCACTGCAAAATTCAGAGTAGTGCGAATTTTGAAGCATCGATGTGTTCTTGTTTGGGCATTGCTTTGCAAAGTGAAGATTGGTTGGTTTGCCTTTAAATGCGAATTGAATCGAATTTCTCCCCCATCCCTACTTAAGGATGAGGGAGTGTCTGTCCCAGGGTCATGTACTGAACTTTGTGGTTGAGTGACAACTGAGGAACATGGTATAGTGGCTGTGGCAGCTGTGGCATTTGCTCTCACAGTCATGTCCTTGTGCAGCCTGCCCCCTGACCTGTCCTTAGCTCCACCTAGTCACCAGGAAATTGTAAATAAAAATTGGCAAGCCTATCTAGCTGTGTGGTACAGATAGCAAGTGGTGCACCTCCACTTGATGCATCTCCAACTTGTTAAATCAGGGTGAAAATGAGTTTGGCAGGGGACTTGGGTATATCAACTCTCAAACAACCCTCCCATCGCCCCTCACTTTGTTCCCCCCCTCATGTGCAACTTTTTCTTTCTGTTTTTAAAGAAAACATTTCAGAGCTCAATCTTCTCTTGCAGTCAGCATGAAATTAAATGGCTGGGGAGATGTGGGGGGGGGGGAATAACGAGGCTTTGTCACACACACACCCCTTCACACACACAGAGAGAGGTAAGCATGCCACAGTGCAGTGAGTACTGCTTTGGGAGAGAGAATTTGTGTTACATTGGAGACTTTTTGATTCACTCTCTTAATATTGGCATTGTGAGGGGACAAAAGCAGGGACTACGGTTGTGCAGTAACAAGTCTGGGCTTCGTTCTAAGACATTTTACATTTCCTTTTGTTGTTGTTGTTGTTTTAACACTAAAGGGGCAGGTACAATTAGCCTGAAATAGGTAGGCTGGAGCTGGAATGGGGGGGGGGGATATTTTCTTCTTCTTCTGAGGGATCATTTTTTTAGGAGCATCAAATTTTTAGATGCCAGCCCCACCAACTTAGAGAAAATGAAGTAGTTCAGGTGCCCTCAATGACCTACTCACACTTCTAGATGCTTGGCAACCAGAAGATTGACATTTTCCTAGCTCCGAGAGGTATAGCATGTAGTAGGAGAGGTTGCTAAGCTGAACTAGGATTGGTATGGGGGAAATTGGCCACACAGAGAAATCTGATTATTTTCAGTATATTCACAAGAAGGTGTGAGATCTTGTATATGAAACAGCAGGTGTGGGGAATCTTTGGCTCACTAGATGTTGCTGAACTTCAACTCCCAGCAGTCCCTGCAAGCCTGGCCAGTTGCTAAGGATGGTAGGAATTGTAGTTCCGCAACATCTGGAGTGCCAAGGGTTCCCACAGCTATACTATAGCATAGAATGTGCTCCCAAGTCTTACGTTGCAGCCCATCCATGTCTTGAAGTTCCCATGTCTGATGGGAAATGCCTGATATCATATGACATATCTGACATCATACCTTTTCAGATGACTGACAGGCAGACAACCTTGTCAAATGTGGCCTGTGCGGGCATTGGCCTGTTTTGGATCTGGTCCTCTGGCCAAAAGTCATTCCCCACCCTGTACACACCCATTTTTCCAGAATAGTTGTGTTCTTCTGCCAGGAGTGTTTACATGACCAGCTACCACAGTAGTTATTACCCGTGGTACCAACTGTTGTGCTTGCATAGCAGTCCGCTACAATAACCTACCCCCAGGCAACAAGGGGCCAATGGTCACGGTCAACACTCACATAGCTGATAGGCATTTATTTGTCTTGTATTAACCCAAGGGCTCTAGATTTCTGTCCTACAAAATCTACACATTCTACAGCCATACTTTAAATGCATTTTCTAAATACTTTAGTTGAGTTACAAACTTTAAGCATGTTCTTCAGAATTTCAATAAAGTTCTCAAGAGGAAAATAAGGAAAAGTACAGGAAGAATGATGCTCGTGCATGGAATATTCCTGGGCAAATGACCCTGGAGCAGTGGCTAAAATTCATAGGGATGGACATATAACCTGACAGACGATGAAAAAGGCTTATTATGGACATTGTAAACCTCACTCAGAACTTCACTGGCTTCTGTTATTTACAACCAACGTCTTCACATCTTAAGCTTTTCTTTGTAGTCATGACAGATGGAAGCTTGTTTTATATATGAAAGTCAACACTCTCAGAATTCTACTGGCCTTCACACAGCTCATCAAAGTCCCACAGAGCAGAGCAAAATGTAACAAAACAAAACAAAGCCAGGGGGAGAACACCTTTTATTTAGAACAACTGATCTTTAAAATGCAGGATGCAAGCTTTGATGCTCACAAAACTCTTACTGTATGTTCAAGAAAATAACAGTGTGTGTGTGTGTGTGTGTGTGTGTGTGTAAGAGTTTTTGCAGTGTGGGGATTGCAGCCCTGGCCATATAAAGAAGGTGACAACTAACACATTCCAGTGTCTCAAAAAACCCTCAAATTTTATTTATTTGTTTGTTTGTGGCACAAAGCATAAAAATAGAATACGAATGTAAAATCAAAAGCTGTTAACACAACATCAGAATAAAAGCAGCAATGGAATAAATCAAGCATATGCCACCAGCGCCCTTGTCTTACTTTGGGTGATATCTAGATTTTAGTGAGCGCAAACACCATCTATAACTGTAGCAGAAGGAAGCTGATAACTAGGACCTCTGGTGACCTCACTTTCTTCCAGGGACCTGCACAACTCGCTCAGCCAAACACAGTGCCACCAGATATGAATGGATGCAAGCTACTGGGGACTTGGTGAAGCTTTTGTCCTTGCTGAAGAAACCAGAGGGCTGCCAAGCACTTGAAAAGCCACATGACATGGCTGTGGGCTGTGTCTGACTTTACTGGACAGAATGTCTTGAGATATGTTGCCTTGCTAGAGTATTCTAAGGAATTATATTCTTCTGTCCCTGAGGAAGCTGCCTACTGAAATGCTTCAGGCAACATTTTTTCTTCCATGATGTATTTGAGCATCGTTTTGAGGTTCACCTCTCTCTCTTTTCGCTCTACTCTGTTTGGTGCTTCCATCTTCCTTCATTGGCCACGACTTCAGCAAGCTGGTTTTAGTCCCTGATATTGGTGTTTGGGCCTTAGAGACAAAGTGACCCTCATCTTCTTGCTGTGCTGAGGAAGCAGGACCAAGCCCATGACAAGCTGCTGTTTGAGGCAGAGGAAAAGCAGCACCCTGTCCTATTCTGGTCTGATGATGGACCCCATGTGGCAAGGCTGGAGTTGCAGGACCATGGATAGCTCCATGGACTGGTGAGGCAATGTAGGAGATGTTTGGTTCCTCAGATTCAGGGCAAGGTAGTCCATGCAGTTGGAGAGGACCAGGGCTTTTTTTCAGACGCAACTCACCGGAACTCAGTTCCGGAACCTCTCAGGTGAGCGCCATTGCCATTATATTCACGGTGAGTTCCTGCACCTCTTTTTCTAGAAAAATAGCACTGGAGAGGACTAATACATGGTCCAGAAAAGCATAATAACATCTCTAGGATTCTAGACCCACCTTGGACATGGGCGTGCACGCATGCACATACACACAATCACTCCTTCTCAAACCTAAGCCAATCTGAGACAACTGACATAAGAAGGAGGACATTTAGTCTTGAGAGTATTAATCCCATTAATATACCACTCAAATATTGCTTTAAAAGTTGATGTTCATCACCACTCTCTCTTTGTAAAGAATTTCACTTCACTTCACATTACTTTGAGTTATTTCTAACTCAAAGTTAATAATTCCTTTCTATAATTAGGCATTATTACCCACGTTATTGGAGGTTATAAAGTCTTCTCTTCTTTTAGTTACTCTTCAATTAATTAAATGCTTTGAGATGTTGGTGCTTAAGCTTCCTCCCAGCCAGACTCCCAGGTAAAATCAAACAAACAAAACCAGGGCCTTCCTGGCAATCAAGGCAAATGGCTTAGCTGGCAGCCCTCTCTTTGTATTTGGAGCACAGGGTAAGGCACACCAACGAACAAGGCTGGGAACAAAGCCATGTGGATCGCAGCATGACTTATGGCTCCCAAAGGAGACTCAAGATCATAAGGAACCACTGCCTCTCTACCTGGTACAGTGGTACAGATGAGATCTTAGATGATGGCCACAGGGATAGGGAATCGGCAGCCCCCAAGAGGTGTTTGGACTCCAACTCCCAACAGCCCCAGTCAGCCTGGCCAGTAGCCAGAGATGGTGAGAGTTGGTACCTGGCAACTTCTGGAGGACCACAGGCTCTCCACCCCAACACTTAACTGGAAGTAAGTCATACAAACAATGGAAGCTGCTTTATGTAACCCAGCGGTTCTCAACCGGTGGGTCCCCAGATGTTGTTGGACTACAACTCCCATCATCTCTGACCACTGGTCATGCTGGCTAGGAATGATGGGAGTTGTAGTCCAACAACATCTGGGGACCCACTGGTTGAGAAACACTGATCCAACCCATGGATAGGCAAACTAAGGCCCGGGGGCTGGATCCGGCCCAATCGCCTTCTAAATCCAGCCCACAGACTGTCTGGGAATCAGCGTGTTTTTACATGAGTAGAATGTGTGCTTTTATTTAAACTGCATCTTGGGTTATTTGTGCGGTGTAGGAATTCGTTCATTCCCCCCCCCCCCCGCCCCAAAAAAATATAGTCCGGCCCCCCACAAGGTCTGAGAGACAGTAGACCAGCCCCCTGCTGAAAAAGTTTGCTGACCCCTGATTCTAACCCATTATTGTTGACATTGACTGGCAGCAGCTCTCCAGAGGACTCTCCCACGTCCGCCTGGAAATGCTGGGGCTTAAAGCTGACCAGTGAGTTAGAAGTTGCTGGAAAATTTTGGACATTGGGATGCAGAAAGGGGAGGTATGGGGGAGTCTGAGAAACGAGGTTTATGAAAAAAAGATTATGAAATTATACGTGTTTGTATGTCTTTTTATATGCTTGTATTGTTTAATTTTTTTTGTAAAATCAATAAAAAATTTATATAAAAAAAAATAAAGCTGACCACTGAGCTATGGTCAGTCTCCTCATAAGCTTGTGGAAAATGAAGAGTTTATAAACACATTGAGGCCACTTCACGGAGGCCTCTTTCATTGTTTTGCTTCACATTTGTATCTTGTGTGGCTTCTCACCACGTCAGGAGCTGGGGTCAAGGCCTATGCCAGCAATTAAACAATAAAGCACCTGGTGTCTGTGAAACTAAGTCTTTATTCAAAGAAACGAAATGGCTCGGTGCTAGTGGTCACAGCAACCCTTCTCCATAGGTCATGCCTCAATGAAGCAGTTGCAAAGAATGAAGGTACCTACCTTCCCACTGCTCTCTTTGGCTCCTCCCCCGGCTCCTCCCCCAGCAGCCTAAGACTCCATCATCTTGTCTCTCGTTGCTCCACTGTCTTCATTTCTCTGCATGTTCTGGGAGACCAGCAGAGAGGGGAGCTGGTTTGCAGAAAGAGGGGGAGGCTCCCAGGATTCTTCAGCAGTCTGCCTCATCTCTGTCTTCTGTCCTCCCTCCACTCCTGTCTCTGAGCCTGGACTGCTCTCTGCCACAGCCTCTTCCTGCTCACTGAACCCTGTTGCCTCTTCAGTTTCTGACACCTTCTCCCAGTCTGTTCCCTCTTCTTCCTCTGACCACTCATCATCGTCCACCACCCATCCCCTGGCTCTGAGCCTTCTTCCCCCGGGGGTTCGCTTGGGGGTCCCCCACATGGGGCCTGGCACAACTCCTCTGCATCCAGCCAGTGCCTGACACATACCCAGGATATGAGAATCCTCATGAGATAATGTAACTAGTGCAATTGCGGTTGTGTGATATTGAGAATAAAAACCAGCTGGGAAAATGGCTGTATCAGATGAGGAAATGCCTTTGACTGCAGCCTTACTCCACCTGAAGGCAAGCCGCTGAACTAATTGTTTCAAAAACCGACGCTTATGCTAAATAATTGAAGGCGTTTAAAAAATAATATATGACCGTGGGGGTGGAGGCGGGGGTTGGGTGGAGAGAGTTGGAGAAGGCAAAAAAGGCAGCGGCAGCAGCATGTTTGAAAAGACATGTGAAATAAACAGGAGCACTTGAAAGCTGCTTTTTTTCTTTGCCACCCAGATCAGAGCTCTTCATCCCTGCTAGCTTCTATGCCAATTAAGCTTTACTCTTCAACCCTGAAATAAGGCCAGTCTGCAACCTACTGCACTCGGCAGATGGCTGTTTAATATGTCTCACCTAACAGTGTGGGGGAAATGTGATGATAGCAACAGTGACTGCCGTCGCTTTAAAGAAGTGTAGGATCTTGGAGCATGCGTAGGGTTGCCGTATTTCAAAAAGTAAAAACCAGGATTTTTCGGTTGACTCCCCCCCCCCCCCGGACATCAATTCTGCCTTTGACAAAGAGGACAGGGGAGGGTTCTAGACCTCCAGTGATTTTGCAGAAGAAGACTGGGTTTCCGAAAGTGTAATTTGTACATACAGTGGTACCTTGGGTTAAGAACTTAATTCGTTCTGGAGGTCTGTTCTTAACCTGAAATTGTTCTTAACCAGAAGCACCACTTTAGCTAATGGGGCCTCCCGCTGCTGCCACGCTGCTGGAGCATGATTTATGTTCTCATCCTGAAGCAAAGTTCTTAACCCGAGGTAATATTTCTGGGTTAGCAGAGTCTGTAACCTGAAGCGTACGTAACCTGAAGCTTATGTAACCTGAAGCATATGTAACCCGAGGTACCACTGTATAAACAGTTTCTTGTACATGAGGGGTGGGGAAAACATCTGGTCAGAAGTCTAGTCATAGAATCATAGAGTTGGAATAGACCACAAGGGCCATCGAGTCCAACCCCCTGCCAAGCAGGAAACACCATCAGAGCACTTCTGACATATGATTGTCAAACCTCTGCTTAAAGACCTCCAAAGAAGGAGACTCCACCACACTCCTTGGCAGCAAATTCCACTGTTGAACAGCTCTTACTGTCAGGAAGTTCTTCCTAATGTTTAGGAAGTTCTTCCTAATGTTTAGTCCTCTGTCGCATCTTGCCACCCTGTTATAACACTGTCCACGGAATTTGCTGCCTCCTGAATCTCAGCTCCCATTTTAAATAGCAAGATTTCTACCTTTACGGTTGTGAAGAGCGGCTGAGGGAACCTTGGAAGACAGAGAGCAATTGCCAAATAAGATTTTGGGGGGATTAGAAGGTTCCTTGTACAGCTTCACCTCTTTCCTTGAGTTGCAGAATCAGAAGAGAATAAGGGAAGAAAGAGAATGCACGCCATCTTGTACAATTTGCATAACTTAAAACAAGGAGAAGCATCCAGTCATTCAAAATTTGGGTGACATTAGCAAGGACGTTTATACACAGTCCTATCATCATTGCATACTGCTATTTATTTTTAAAATAGCTTTTGGTATGCTTTTGGTATTTTATTGTAACAGCTTGGTGACCTGCAAATCATCACTATAAAATTTTACCATACAATGTGTGATTAAAGTTACACTTGGGAAATAGATGATGAATCTTCTCTCCCCGCACCCCACCTCATTCCTTGTCCCAGTGAAACTGCTGTTGGCTCATGAGTAAGTTCTAATATGAAATAGATGAATGAGCCATTCCCACTAAAAGCTAGAAGAATCAGAGATGATTAGGCCTTGTGAAGTAGAGAAATAGCCACCACCCATGGAGTGAAATGTCATTGTCTCTGCCCCTTTTGAACAGGCTGTTCAAAACACCACACACACTTTTTTGCCCCTTTAATGAATTCTTATTGTTTTTACTGATTTTCCGTAAGTGCCTCTGTCTGCTGAAGAGCACAGTATACAGAAGCTTAAAATAAATAAATAAATGGCCATCAACGTAATCTCCATCTCCTTTGTGCTTTTTTCCCTGGATGTAGGGACGTCTAGGCATTTTGCTCATCTGTGGATGTGAATGGGTCCTTTTCCAATTTGGTTGGCTGTGCCATTATAGATAATGACTTCTTCTGAACAGTTTATATGGAGAGTTATTGGCATTCTTAATTCTCCCTTTATGGTTCTTTGCCTCTCTTGCTGTTGTTAAATCCACCATGTCATAGGATTCTTTGGAATAAAGAAACAAAGTCGTAGCTGAGACAGACTGCTTCAAAAGACCACCACCCTTTTGACCAGAAAACATTCTGGTCATGGTTGAAAAGCAAGTGTAAAGCAGCAATCAAGCCAGTCTCCATTTCAGACATCTTTTTGTGGGGATTTTTGCTGCTTGGCTAATTTTCATCTGGTTATGCATTTATCACAACAAGGAGTAACTGCTGGCTTGGAGTGGAAAGCTTCTAGCCTCCACAACGTATACAAGGAAAGGTGCCACCAACATTTCTAGCCAAATATTCCACAGATTTGGTGCAAACATTCCTCTCGCAAAGCAACAACGTATGCAAGGAAAGGGTCCTGGGTGAGACAAAGCACCACCATGTTTCTAGCCAAATATCCCATAGGTTTGGTGCAAACATTCCTATCTGAAAGCATTCACCTATGATTTTAAGACATAAGAGCGTTGAGCCCTGGTGGATCACGCCAATGGTCCATCTCATCCAGAATGCTGCTTTCACAGTTGCCAACCAGATGCCTATGGAAAGCCCAAAAGCAGGATGCAAGTGAAACGACACTCTACCCACTTGTGGGTCCCAGCAATTGGCATTCAGACATGCATACTGTCTCTGGCACTCAAGATAACACATAGCCACTGTGGCTAGTAGACATTGCAAGCCCTTCCCTCCATGAATGGGTCGAATCCTATTTTGCAGCCATCCAAGTTGATGTCAATCCCCAGTAGCACTGCATAGAGTAAAAATAGAGTAAGAAAGATGGCGGGAGAAGGGCAAGGGAAGTGTATGGGGGTCCATCTATGCTACAACTTAATCCTGGTTCTATACAAATTGAACTGAGACAAACAGAGGAGGAACAGGCAGACATTTGCATTAAGAATTAATATTACTGGCCCCCATGTTTCAGGTTGGGGTAACAGGCAGGTCCAGAGTCTTTCATGGTTGTGGGCTCCTACATCATACCGTAGTGCCTTTCCTGGTGTAATTTTCTCTCTGCTAGCCTCTGTTGATAACCCCAATTTTCTCTGCCTTTTCCCATAACACTTGCTGCCCAGCAACACTTTTTAGGACCCTGACTAACTAGGCACCCAATCCCACTTAGAGTGGCACAGGCAAAGCCCACAGACCCTCCAAGTGTCCCTATCTTCCAGGGACAGTCCCAAATTTACAGAAGCTGTCCTGGTTTCTGATTTGCTCCTGGAACGTCCTGCTTCTCCTTAGGACATTATTGGAGAAATGTTGGAAGGTATGGAAGAAGATGTCCTTATTTTCATCAGAAAAGTGTTGGAGGGTATGGGCCTGCGGTGGAGTAGACACACCCAGCTCTCACAGTATATAACAAAATGTCAAAATGTCTGTCCTACTAGGCGGGTTCTGAAAAAGGCATCTAAGCCAACCTGCTGTAGAGTACATATTCTAAAAGACTGGCTCAGCATAGGAATGTGTGTGAACAACTTCCATTACAATCCCCCCCCCTTTAATAACCAACTGCTACATTTTATGTGTAATTTGATGTGTTATACAGTTATCTTGCTCTGTTTGCTAGGAGCTTAGTTGGTTTTAAACTGTGATTTTTCAGGCTAAAGCTTTGTTTGAGTTAAGGATTGCCTTTTCTTTCCACAGCAGAAGGAGATCTAGTGTAGCTAAATAGGCCTCCGTCCTCCAATCTCTCTCCACCCCCGGCCCCTCCCCCACCACAGAAGGATCTCGTATTGACTTTGAGAGATCAACAATAAGCTGGTTATTGACAAACACCGAGGTCTGTATGAAGATGCACTGACCCGCACTGTGAATATCAAATGAAGCCAGCCCAAGGTCACTATTTTTACCTGTGGGAATGATAAATAAATCTCGATAAGAGCTGAAAATGGAAATCGATGGCTGTGTTGTTGCTGAAACCTGATTGGCTTCTCAGAGGACAAGCGTATTTGCAGGAATGCATGTCTTACTGACCTCACTGCTGCTTCCTCCTCCAAAAATAGCCAGGGGATGAGCCAAAAGCAGGGTGGCGTATATTTAGAAATAATTGGGGAGCGGAGGGAAAAAATGACCTCTTGCTTGAAGTTAGGGCCTTTCTAGACTATTTGTTTCTCTGCGCCACAACCCCTCAGTTGCAACCTGTTTGTTGTGTTCTGCCATAGATGTTTTCCCTCAGGGTTGTGCCTCTGTTGTAGGAGATGGCATTTGCCTAGCTCGCGGTGTAATACATTTTTGCACCTGCAATCCTCATACCCCAGAGATCACTGCTGCTTTTCTTGCAATCCCTGGGCATGTCTTTGCAAGAGTAATAGCCGCCTTTTTGGATATTCGCCCCCAGTGTAGATGATAAAACTCTTGGTTCTCTCACCTCATAGTTGTATTACTTAAGTTTCAAAATGCTAATTGATTTAATGCTTTAGAGCAGCGCTGTTTTTCTAGAAAAAGAGGTACTGGAACTCACTACGAACACCTCCCTTGTTCTCTTATAATGGCGATGGTGCCTACCTCAGAGGTGACGGAACTGAGTTCTGGTGAGTTCCGCCTGAGAAAAAGCCCTGTGTATAGTGCATATTCTCCAGCCAGACCTAGCCAACACATATTTCAGACGTGTCATACAGCTTTGCTAGACAGGTTGCACCAACATGAAGTTGTTCCGTTAAAATGAAACTAGAGTTTAGTCTAAAATCCCTTCTCATTTCAGCACACAGGTCTGGGTCCTTCTCTCTGCAGCAACAGGACCCAAATTTGCTCCATCATCTGTGTGACAGCCCTTCAGATATTTAAATATATTTCTCATATTGAGGCTCAATCCTCTCTTCTCCAGCCTACTCAGCTCCTTCAACCTTTCTTTAAAGGTCTCTTGACTTTTTTTATATGTATAGTAATGGCGGTTGGCAGAGGCAACTTCAATTAGGGCCACAGTTCCAGAAGGGGTGGCGCAACCATTCTGTCATGCTGTGACCCCAGTCATTCCCCCCCCCTCAGGCTGCTATCAGCTGTAAAAGTGGAAACATAAAGTGACATTATGGGTGATTGTCTGTTTCCCTTCTGCTGTAACAGTAGCTTGGTGGGATTTGTATCAGAGAAGCAGCGTGGGGGAAAGAGTTAAGTCTCACTCCGCTGTGTTGAGTTCCTGATCCACCCCTGTTCCTAAATACAGCTGCCTTTGGCAAAGAAAAAAGTGGGGAACCAAGATAGATATAGATATAGATATAGATATAGATATAGATATAGATATAGATATAGATATAGATATAGATATAGATATAGATATAGATATAGATATAGATATAGATATAGATATAGATATAGATATAGATATAGATATAGATATAGATATAGATATAGATATAGATTGGTACCTCAGGTTAAGTACTTAATTCGTTCTGGAGGTCTGTTCTTAACCTGAAACTGTTCTTAACCTGAAGCACCACTTTAGCTAATGGGTCTGCCTGCACCGCCGGAGCACAATTTCTATTCTCATCCTGAAGCAAAGTTCTTAACATGAAGCACTATTTCTGGGTTAGTGGAGTCCGTAACCTGAAGCGTATGTAACCTGAGGTACCACTGTATATGATATAGATTGGTGTGGGGGCTATTGTTTTGTTGTTTTTGTTTTAACTACAGTGGTACCTCGGGTTAAGTACTTAATTTGTTCCGGAGGTCCGTTCTTAACCTGAAACTGTTCTTAACCTGAAGCACCGCTTTAGCTAATGGGGCCTCCTGCTGCTGCCGCGCCGCCGGAGAACGATTTCTGTTCTCATCCTGAAGCAAAGTTCTTAACCTGAGGCACTATTTCTGGGTTAGCGGAGTGTGTAACCTGAAGTGTATGTGACCTGAGGCGTATGTAACCCGAGGTACTACTGCACTTATTTGTGGTTTTGTTTTGTATTTTTATCTTGTGAACCACCCTGAGAACTTCTGATGATTATTAATGAATAATAATAAAAACATTAGCATCCCTGGTGCCTTTTCTAGTTTGACCCTAAAAAAATGGTATCCTGTCTGCATTGAGTGGAATCTTCCTGGCAGGATAGCCTAGCTGTGTTCTCTTGCCAAGGCCTTAGAGGAGAAAGGAGATGGAGATTCTGTGCTGGGAACTACCGTGTTAGGATGTATTCCAATGTTTTGACAGGAATTAATCCTCTCTGCATATACATCATGCCTCACATGGGTGATATTCTCCATGCACCAGAAGCGAAATACCTTTAATCAGACCACACACAGGCAAATGGCGTTCCAGACTCCTGGAGAACAGGCTGCAAATTGCTCAGGCAGCGGTTGATTGAAAGAGAGAGCGAAGACGCATTAAGTCGCATGGTGATCTCTTCCCTGGGGATTCAGGAGACAATAAGGGTATTAGCAGCACAACAAACACTCCCTGTGGCGCATTCAGCACTCAGTCCCCAGAGACAGAGAGTTGCATGTGCATACACACACACACACACACACACACACACACACGACTGTGTGCTAGCAGTCAGTTAGAAAAATCATCCCAGGCACAAAGAATAATCAGATTTAGAAGGATTTCTCACAGGTCAGGCAATTTAAGGGTCACAGAACATCTCCCATTACATGTTTAGTTGCACCCATATAATATTTTAAATGTAAACTATGGGGGTGGAAAGTTAAAGATTAAATTATTGTCTCCCCTCCCCTAATGTAGTGCTGTTTTTTAAAAAAGTTAAATTTAACTTAATTAATTTTAATTTTAAATATAGGCTGCCTTTCTGAGGGTAAAAAACAACAACACACAACAGCAATTAGAAAATGTAAAAAACAAGATAATTTCTACAAAACACCGAGAGTGCTAAACGATCCAGCAGTAACAAGGCACCCACCCCGCCCAAATATGAAAAAAACAATTTCTCCAAATTAGATTAAAAACAAACAAACCAACAAAGAAACTCGCACAATATTTCATGATAAAGAAAATAACGCGCAAATGGCAGTGTTGCATCTTGAAAGTACGGTATGTTGTTCCAAGATGCAACACAACAAAATCCATTTATTTCATAAAGTGATCCTGAAAATTTCTTATTTTATTTATTTACTGCATTTACCTCCAAGGAGTTCAAGGTTGTGTATGTGGTTCTCCCCACCCTCCTTTAATTCCCACAACGGCCCTGTGAGGTAGGTTAAGCTGAGAGGCAGTGACTGTATCACAGTATTTTAATATTCTTTTAGAAGCCGCCCAGAGTGGCTGGGGAAACCCAGCCAGATGGGCGGGGTATAAATAATAAATTATTATTATTATTATTATTGGCCCAAGGTCACCAAGTGAGCTTCAAATACGTTGAGATATTACATTACCATTTTACAGTTAATTAAAGTGTTAATGCTATATGCTGCTTAAATTTATTATACTGATTATTATTATTATTTGGTATGAACCCCACCCTGGGACTGTATAATGAAGGGTGGATTCTTATAGGTCTTCATAGTAAGATGAAATCAAACAAATAAATAAATAATGAAGTGGACAGAGCAGGGGGGGGGGAACAGCCAATGTATAAATTGACTACAACTCAAGGGGTGTGTGGAAATGAGCCTCTGTACCTCAGAGGATTTCATTTTAAGGGCCGGGAAGTTGGCATGCATGGTCAAGTTCGCTGATATATTGAGAACGAGGCAACTTAATAAGCTGTGTAGTGAAAAATGGGGTTTATTTGGTATTTATTTGTGGAAAAGGAAGCAGGAATACATTCAACCATATATACTGTTGAGGACAGTATAAGTATCTTGGGAAGGATTTTTATATGACGTATGTGTTCTGTGATATTTTTACTTGTTTACTTTGTTCTTTAATCATAATAATAACCTGGCCAGAGCAACAGATGTAGCTTTCCTTCATATAGTAGGCTACATTCTAGCCCAGGGGTCTGCAACCCGCGGCTCCGGAGCCGCATGTGGCTCTTTTACATCTTTGCTGCGGCTCCGGGGCGGATACTAGCGAGGTGATGAGGCGCATTGTGCGCCCCGACACTCCTCACTGTGGCGGGCACTGTACTAGCTGTGACGTAGCATGGGGGCAGTGCGTCCGTTAGTCACGCACCGTTCCAATGTCACCTTCCCGCCCGCTGTCAGATCGTGGCTCCGGAGATATATTTGTTTTAAATGTCGCAATGGTTTTGCGGCTCCCAGTTGTAGTTTTTTCTTCGGAAACGGGTCCAAGTGGCTCTTTTTGTCTTAAAGGTTGCAGACCCCTGTTCTAGCCTATGCGATTCGACTAGAGAAGGGTTTCCCAAACTTGGGTCTCCAGCTGTTTTTGGACTACAACACCCATCACCCCTAGTTAGCAGGACCAGTGGCCAGGGATGATGGGAAATGTAGTCCAAAAACAGCTGGCGACCCAAGTTTGGGAAACACTGCACTAAACGTTAACTACCTGGCATTAGCATTTTTTTCTCTTTTTAACTAACTAACTAACTAACTAACTAACTAACTAACTAACTGAATAATTTTAATCAAAATTCAGACAAGCTGGATAAGCTAATGGTGGCTGACTCAGCAAACTGATTGAATCCCAACCTTTTGGGTTGGGGTTGCATTTGCCCTGAAAGAGACAATTTGCTGTTGGGGGGGCACTCTTAGACCCAGCTTTGCTTCTGGGGTCCTCAACAGCTGCCGTGGCATGCTGTACTTTGGTCAGTTTCAGCTGATTCATTAGTTGTACCCACGGCAGCAATATAGAAACTTAGCATCAGCCTGTTGTTGTTGTATAGTCATTTAGTCGTGTCCGACTCTTCGTGACCCCATGGACTCCTGTCTTCCACTGCCTCCCACAGTTTGGTGAAACTCATGTTAGTAGCTTCGAGAACACTGTCCAACCATCTTGTCCTCTGTCGTCCCCTTCTCCTTGTGCCCTCCATCTTTCCCAACATCAGGGTCTTTTCCAGGGAGTCTTCTCTTCTCATAAGATGGCCAAATTATTGGAGCCTCAGCTTCAGGATCTGTCCTTCCAGTGAGCACTCATGGCTGATTTCCTTAAGAATGGATAGGTTTGATCTTCTTGCAGTCCATGGGACTCTCAAGAGTCTCCTCCAGCACCAGAATTCAAAAGCATAAATTCTTCGGCGACCAGCGTTCTTTATGGTTCAGCTCTCACTTCCATACATCCATACATCACTACTGGGAAATGTCTTTGTCCATGGAGTTTTCTTGGCAGGGATACTGGAGTGGCTTGCCGGTTCCTGCTCAAGGTGGATCACGTTTGGTCAAAACTCTCCACTATGACCTGTCCATCTTGGGTGGCCTTGCAGGGCATAGCTCATAGCTCCTCTGAGTTATTCAAGCCCCTTTGCCACGGCAAAGTAGTGATAAGCCTAGGCAACACATTAATGTATTTTTTTTATTGGTTCTACCTTATTCTTTAAAGGCAGCTGTTTATTGTGGGTAGATGGTTTGTAAGTAGGGCTGGGTGATGTATTGTCTAAAACTGGTCTGAAGTCCATATAATGGATTTCATAATTTTGACAATATATCAAGAATCATTGTGTGTGTGTGTGTGTGTGCACACGCGTGTGCGTGCATGCTATGCAAAAAATCAAAATGTGGGAAGCCAGCCAACGCCTCTGTATAGCTCCATCCTTATTTCAGATATCATGATATATTGGTATATCACGATGTTTAGTTGGTGATATATTACAATGTTGAAAGGCAGAAATTTCCCAGTCCTAGTTGTAGGTGGTGGTGGGATATTCAGCACTGATACTGCAGCCACACCCGGGTCTTATGAAATGTGTTCCTCCTCAAGCTGCTATTACACACACACACACACACACACACACACACACACACACACACACACACTTCAGCAAATGGCTTCTGCCCTGTGCTTTAAATTCAATACAAAAATTCACATTCACACCAAGTATGGTCAAGACAAGCTAAGGTTGGAAGTGGCATTATTATGAATGGAGTCTAGCCATGCAAAGTTGGAGTGAGTGGAGAATCTGGACTGCAAAAAGGTGGCTAAAAGTGTTTTGCCTCCTGTCTCAGAAATATCCCTCTTGTCAATGGCTGGGCTTGCTTGCCTCTCCCATGAAGATTTCAAAAAAGTACACACAAGATGTTATTACAGGCTGCGAAGATTGGAGGTGGGGAACCATTGCAGCAACCCACAGTTAGCATGACAGCAGTACATCAATGCAGGGAATTAGCACATTTGAGGCACTTTGAGAATGGTGGATGAAAGGTGTTGGAGACAAGGCAAGCATTATTCGTTCAAATGAAATTCTATTACTTCCTTCAGCTGGTGCAGTCATTCTCCCGCCACAATTAGGGGAAGCTCTCCCCATCAGAAATCCTTTTTCAGAGCTCCTTCTTTCAAACTGCTGTTTATCGTCTCGTTAAAGAGGTTCACCTGGAAAATAGAGGGAGAAGAAAAGGGTTGTCATCATTAAAAAAAACAAGCCCAAAGCCACAATTGTGCAAGATTAAAAGAGCATGGCAAAGTTAAGGGGGAGGAAAGTGCTTTTGTAGATCTGACGCCAAGTTCTTATTAGTCTTAAAAACACATACCCAGATAAATAAAATGACGAATTATTTCAACTGCTCATAAAGTTGCCATGCCAGCCTGAGAGCTGGGAGCCTCCAATTCAACACCTTCTCAATTACACAGGATAAATAGAATTTTGTTCTGACATGGAGATTTATAAACAGAAGGAATTTTTGCTTTGTGGAAATGCAGCGTTGCCTCTGGAGTTTTCAAACACCGTCTTCTTGCATGGCAGTTTGGTCTTCTTTAGCCCCAAATAGTTGCCCCACTCTACTGAAATTTGTATCCTTTCTCTTCCTCTATTTTTTTTTTTTATAAAATTTTTTATTGCGTTTCTTTCCATAGGTTAACAGATTTGTTTACACAGCAACATGCAAGAAACATTTTTTTTTTTTTACATATGAAGAAAAGTAAAAAGAAAGAAAAAAAAAGTTAAGATATTTTCATAACATCCTTCGACGGCTCATTTTTGGACCTCCTCGCATCCTCTCAGCATTGCATTCATTATTCTAACTAGTTCAGCAATTTGTTATCTTATTTCCCATCTTATTATACCTTTAGATTTATTATGTTACCAATTTCGAAAATTTGTAATTTAGTTTTAACACTCTTAATAAACATAATATTTTGTTTCTAATTTGTCTCGTTTTTTTTCCCATCAATACTTACTTTATCATTTACTTAAAATAAATTGCAGAAGCATAACGTTTCTTAATCGTGCGCAATCTTAACATTCAAACAACTTATAATGTTTTTGCAAATAGTCCTTAAATTTTTTCCAGTCCTCCTCCATTGTTTCTTCGCTCAGATCTCGAATTCTGCCAGTCATTTCTGCCAACTCCATGTAGTCCATCAGCTGCGTCTGCCAGTCCTCCAGTGTGGGTAAATCTGGTGTCTTCCAGAACTTTGCGATAAGAATCCTAGCTGCTGTGGTTGCATACATAAACAAGGTTCTGTCCTTCTTTGGCACCTTCCGGTCCACCATGCCCAGAAGAAAGGCCTCTGGTTTCTTAGAAAAGGTATATCTGAATACCTTTTTCAGCTCATTATGTATCATTTCCCAAAAGGCCTTTACTTTCGGGCAGGTCCACCAGAGGTGAAAGAATGTCCCTTCTGCCTCCTTGCATTTCCAACACTTATTATCAGAAAGATGATATATTTTAGCCAACTTGACTGGGGTCATGTACCACCGGTATACCATTTTCATAATGTTCTCTTTCAAGGCACTACATGCCGTGAATTTCATACCGGTGTTCCATAACCTTTCCCAGTCCTCAAACATAATGTTGTGTCCTACATCCTGTGCCCATTTTATCATAGCAGATTTAACTGTCTCATCCTGTGTGTTCCATTTAAGCAGCAAGTCATACATTCTCGAAAGTACCTTAGTCTTTGGTTCTAGTAACTCCGTCTCCAGTTTCGATTTCTCCAACTGGAAACCCACTTTTTTATCCATTTTAAATACCTCTTGAATTTGAGCATAATGTAACCAATCTCGCACCTTGTTTTTTAGTTTGTCCTGGCTTTGGAGCTTCCAATTATCTCCAACTCTTTCAATCAATTCCCAATATTTTGGCCAGTAGGCCTCCATATTGGGCCTTTTTTTAGAGATCTTGGCTTCCACTGTTGATAACCACCTCGGGGTCTTACTTTCTAATAAGTCCTTGTACTTCACCCAGACGGCAAAAATTGATTTTCTGACAATATGGTTTTTAAACAGTTTATGAACCTTCGCCTTGTCATACCACAAGTATGCATGCCAACCATAAACATTGTCAAACCCTTCCAGATCCAGGACATCGGTGTTTTCCAACAAAAACCAATCCTTCAACCAGCAGAAGGCTGCAGCCTCATAGTACAACCTTAAATCCGGCAGGGCAAACCCCCCTCTTTCTTTTGAGTCAGTTAGTATTTATTCGGGGCTTTTTGCCCTGCCAGACAAACTTAGAAATATCCTTCTGCCATTTTCCAAAACATTCCATTCTGTCCACGACCTGGAGGGTTTGAAATAAAAATAACATTTTTGGCAAAACACACATCTTTATAGCTGCGATTCGGCCTGACAAGGTAAGTTTCAATCTTGACCAAATATCCAAGTCTTTTTTGATCTCCGACCAACATTTTTCATAATTATCTTTGAATAAATTTAAGTTTTTGGTGGACAAAGATACCCCCAGGTATTTCACTTTTTTAACCACGCTTAGCTCTGTCTCTTTCTGGTACCCCTCTATCTCTGTAGGCGTCAAATTTTTGGCCAAAACCTTAGTTTTTTGTTTGTTTAGCTTGAATCCCGCCACCCGACCAAACTCCAAAATAAGTTCAAGAACTCTTTTTGTGCTAGATTCTGGCTCCTGTACTGTGATGACTAGGTCATCTGCAAAAGCTTTCAGTTTGTATTGTTTCGCTCCGACCACTATACCCTGCACCAACTGGTCCTCCCTGATCATATTCAGCAATACCTCCAGAACAGAAATAAACAACAGAGGGGATAAAGGGCACCCCTGTCGTGTCCCTTTTTCAATTTGGAGTTCCTCAGATACCACATTGTTCACTATCAGTTTGGCTTTTTGTTCTGAATAGATTGCTTCTAATCCATTTTCAAACCCCCGTCCCACTCCCATCCCTTTCAAGTTTTTCTTCATAAACATCCAAGAAATGTTGTCAAATGCTTTCTCCGCATCAATAAAGATTAAAGCAGCCCTTGTGTTTCTAATTCGCAACAACTCCAATATATCAATAATGTTCCTGGTGTTGTCAGACATATGTCTACCAGGGAGAAAGCCTGCTTGGTCCTTGTGAATTACTTCATTTAGTACATTTTTAAGTCTATTTGCTAAAATGTCTGCAAATATTTTGTAATCCACATTCAGGAGTGAGATGGGACGGTAGTTCTTAAGCTGAGTCTTTTCCCTTTCTGACTTGGGAATCAATGTGATGAATGCTTCTTTCCACGTTTCCGGTGCCTTTCTCCCCTCCATGATCTGGTTACAAACCTCCAACAACGGTTGTATCAAGAAGTCCTTCAAAGTCTTATAATATTTGGAGGTAAGTCCATCCGGGCCTGGAGATTTGCCCAGCTGCATGTTCTGGATGGCACCTTCAATTTCCTGTTGAGTTATTTTGCTGTTAAGGATTGATCTTTTATCTTGGCTTATTTTAGGTAGTCCATTTATCCTCAAAAATTGATCTATTTCCAGTTCTTTCTGAGGCCCCTGTGCGTAAAGCTCTTTGAAGTATCTGTGGAAGCACTTTCTTATTTCTTCTGGTTTCTGAACTATTTTTCCTTGAATCTCCAAGTTTGTAACCGTATTTAACTTTTGTCTTTTTTTCAACTGCCAAGCTAGCAATTTTCCACATTTATTTGCTGATTCAAACGATCTCTGCTTCATTTGTTTAATTTTCCACTCAATCTCTTGGTTGATCAGTTTCGAATATTGTGCTTGATGGAATTTGATCTCTCTTAGCACCTCTTTTGACTTCGGTTTGGTTCTCAACTTTTTCTCTCCTTCACTTATTTTCTCTAAAAATTTTTCCTTTTTTCCATTCCAAAATTTTCTCTTTATTGTATTCTGTTGTATCAGAAACCCTCTCATTACAGCTTTGCTTGCATCCCAGATTGTTCTTTTCTCCACCGTGGTGTTCAAATTTATTTCAAAGTAGTCCTTTAGCGTTTTTTGGGCCTTCTTAACAATCTCTTGATCTCTTAACAAGGTGTCATTCATTCTCCATCTGAAGGATCCAGTTGGGAAAAGTCTCAATTCCATTTTTAAGGCATTATGGTCGGAGCAGGTTTTTGGGCAGATTTCCACTTTTCTTGTTTTCGGGGCCAGCCCTCTAGATATCCAAATTTGGTCAATTCGTGTCCATGACAAGTGGGCCTCAGAGAAGAAGGTTCCTTCTTTACCCAAGGGGTTCCTTGTCCTCCAAATGTCAATCAAGTCCATATTGTCTGTCATTTCAAAAAAGAGTATCCTTTCTCTTCCTCTAAAGCAGCGTTCCCCAAATTTGGGTCTCCAGACGGTTTTGGACTACAATTCCCATCATCCCTGACCACTGCTCCTGGGTAGCTAGGGATGATGGGACTTGTGGTCCAAAACCAACTGGAAAATCCTGCTCTAAAACATGGGGGGAACCTATGGCGCTGCAGATGTTGTTGAACCCCAGTTCCTATCAGACTCTGCCAGCATAGACACTGGTGAGGGATGATGGGAACTGCAGTTCAGGAAGGACAAATTAACCTTGTGGGTGATAGTCCAGAATTCCTTACTGGAAGGAGCCCTACTTCCTCCCCCTGCTCACACACTGAATAAATGAAATATGTGTAAAAATAACAGCCATTCCCATCCTTTCTCACTTGGGTGATACCTAAACACTTCAATTAAGTAGACTGTGTGGTTCAAGCTATTTCCTGCACTAGGAACTGTAGTTCACCCCTTAAAGAGCTACAATTTTGAGAATTCTTTTCAAGCAACAGTTCCAAGGATTCTTTGGGGAAAGTCATGCACTTAAAATATATGGCGGTGATGTGACCTTAGTACCCACAAAGGCCTCAAGAAATAGGCAAGAGATACGGACAGACTTTTGGCAGACAATGAGACTTAATTGTTTTTGTTGTGGGTTTCCAATGGGTGGAAGCGTTTTCTGAGTTGGTTATACCCTTTTTGCATATATTTGTCTGGCTTTTGTGAATATTGAGCAAAAATGTTGAGTGAATATTTTTGTGAATATTACATGAATTTGACTGGTTTCTGTGAATGTTGAGCAGGGGGATCCTTCAACAATTTCTGTTCAGCAGCATGGGAGACAGTGGAAGACGGATGCTTATTTCAGGGTATGTATTGTTTCCAGGTAGGTGAGCAAAGCATGAAACCACACACACAAAGGTCAAACTCCTGTTGCCATATCCATAAGAGAACCTTTTTTAAAAAAAACGTGTGTGTGTTTTCCTGTTATAGGTGTGCTTTGAAAAATGGAAACTGACCCTAAGATGGAGAACAAAACATGAGCGAGCCCTGATGGAAGTCAGAGGGCAGAGGGGAAAGTAGCCCAAGATTGTTCGCTAGGGAATAGGGCTAGGAATGCAATTTATTGACTCTAATAAGGTCAGGACCCAGGCTTCATAAGAAAGCAAAGCTTCTCTCTTGTGGTGAGAGTTATTATATCTCCAAAAGACATTTACTTTTTGTGTGAGTAACAGCAAGATACCTCACTCCCAGTACAAAGTTAGGGACTACTGTCGAATTATTGTGGGTGAGACAATCGTGATGATTTTGCCTGAAGGCAATGCCTGGTCAGAGCTTGGGACTTGAAAAAACAATCTTCTTGGCCTACAGTGGGAGCTGACATTCAGAAGCAGGGAGATTTCTAGAATGTTTTTAATGAAGATAACCATCAGAGTTTGGGGAACAAGACACATTTCTTCACATGTACGCCCAACTAATGAGAGGGGACTTAGGTCCGTGTGTAAAAGAAACTACAGTGGTACCTCAGGTTAAGTACTTAATTCGTTCCGGAGGTCCGTTCTTAACCTGAAACTGTTCTTAACCTGAAGCACCACTTTAGCTAATGGGGCCTCCTGCTGCCGCCACACCGCCGGAGCACGATTTCTGTTCTCATCCTGAAGCAAAGTTCTTAACCTGAGGTACTATTTCTGGGTTAGCGGTGTCTGTAACCTGAAGCGTATGTTACCTGAAGCATATGTAACCCGAGGTACCACTGAACTTCAAAACAAAACAAAACAAAACAAAACAAAACAAAACAAAACAGCTTAGAGAGAAGCAGAGAGGTTACCTGAAGCTGAAAAGCATTTTGAGACATCTGTGGTGTGGAGAATCGGAGGCTCATGCTCCATAGTTAGTGGTGGAGGAGTGTGTGGCCATACCCTGATATGAGAAGCAGAGTTTGGAACCTCGGTTGTTCACTTCTGTGAAACCCTTCAAGGGCTAGTCAACTCCTATGGACTACTTAGTAACCCACAGGGCCAGAAGTGGAAAGACTTTCTTTCCAGGAGTGACTTGGCTGTTTATAATAACTTGGTTGTTCTAGCAACAGCCCCCTCCAGTAGGCATTAGCTAATTGAGTAAGGCAGGAAAGGGACTGAGAGGCAGCCAAGGAGTTGGCACACGCAGGTGTGGAACACGGACTAGCACACTCTCAGGGAACTGGACATAAAGCAATATTTTCCAGTGTTGCAAATGGAAAATCCCTCACAGCCTTTCCTGGATTTTAGCTGGTGAGCTCAGTTCATGCCCTATCAAATTCCTGTACCTAGAGGATGGCATGAAAGAGGAGGTTAATTCAGAGAATAGTGTGAGCACTGTCTTCCTTGAAATAATGTTTTTGGAGACATTTGGATCCTCATGTTTTGGCGGGAACACCATGTCTCTCCCAGAACAGCCATGCCATCTCCCAGATTTATTCACGCCAACCAAGTCATTAAACACACAGCCATTCTCCAGCATCCTAAGAAAGCCACACCATATCCCAGCACTTCTTGTCTTGCCCAGGATGTTCATGCTGTCCTTAGCATTTTGGACATGCTCACTGCAGTCTTCATGTGACAGCACAAAGGGGTCTTGTCAAGCTGACATAGTGACACACACACACACACACACACACACACACACACACACACACACACACACACTATTTTAATATATATATTAAAAAACCAGAAGCTTTTCTTGGCATGTGGATAGGCATTTCCACCAGAAGAATCTCTTGCTTAATGCACAGTAACGGAGGGCAATGAAAAGTTGGCAGCCTAGATGGGGTGGTGGCAGCAGGAGCATTCTGTACCTCAAGATAGTATTTGTCCAAAAAAGGGAAACTCATGTTAAAAGTCATCGGCTGCACACTTTCTCTCTTAGCGCTTCCTACTTTGTCTTCTGTGCCCATGACTTAATAAAAAGAGAGCAGACCTTTCATGCGTTCAGGCAATTCAATTCAAACTGAATTACAATTATCATTGCAAAACTGTGATGTACCTAATCTGTTTTTAGGCCTGAATGGACCCTAGGAAGGGCCTATAAGAGCCGAAAATGTCGGCGTTTCCTAGGAAGGATGGCAAAATGTCTATGATCACTTCTTTCTGGTGCTTTTCATCTTCCCCTTTTAAAAGGGGTGGCGTGCTTTTGAATTGCACACATATCTATATTTCACACGTCATGTGAAAATTGTAGCATGCCCAGCTATGAGCTCCAGTGGCTTATTTGATTATCTGCGGAGACGTGCCTCAAATAGATTCTAGTTTTAGACAGTTTTTGATAGTAATACTACATAATCTCAAAGGCAGTAGCACAATACCCAAGCCACACATTAATAATAATAATAATAATAATAATAATAATAATAATAATAGTTATTATTTATACCCTGCCCATCTGGCTGGGTTTTCCCAGCCACTCTGGGTGGCTTACAGCATATATAAAACATTGTAAACCATCAGACATAAAAAATTTCCCAATGCATGACTTCCTTCAGATGTCTTCTAAAAGTCAGATAGTTGTTTATTTCCTTGACATCTGATGAGAGGGCGTTCCACAGGGCGGGCACCACTACCAAGAAGGCCCTCTGCCTGGCTCCCCGTAACCTCACTTCTTGCAGTGAGGGAGCCGCCAGAAGGCCCTCGGTGCTGGATTTCACTTAAGAGGGAGAAACAAATATTGGACAGGAGATAAAGAACTGGACCAGAAGTGGACCAATGTACAACCTTCCAAGAACCAGGGTTTTGGTTTTTTTGAGCAGGAACTCTCCATAAAGAAACAGGTACAGCACTGGAATTGAGTTGTGTGGGTCTTGACTCAGAGCCACTTGCATTTCTTCTAGCAACGTCCATAGTCTGCTGTAAATTTTGGGCAGCTTCACATCCCACAAAATGGTAATGATAGCCATGACTGCACTATCTGGGAGAAGAATCCCATTTTGCAAAGTGAAAAATAAATCACACCCAGTGCTGGGGAAATGAACTATACCCGCAACAGAAGTGAATCAGCAACACATGATGTCTAGATTTGTGAACAACAAATGTGTAACAATTGTGCATGAGTTACTGAACTAAAAAATGGATAGTCTGGAAAGATCTAGAGCTCTTTCCAGAGTTAACAACACCTTTAGTTCAGTCATATTATGCTTACATATCTCTTCAGAAACAGAAACATGAAAGCAAATGTAAAAAGTAAAGTTTAAAATTATATTAGAAGGGTAGAACTGATTTTCTCTCCCCCAAAGCCCTTGAATGTCCCGCTTTTCCTTAGGACGTCCCTATTTTCACCGGAGAAATGTTGAAGGGTATGGAGTTGATGGAGAATCATAAGAGCTTGATTAACGGGCAGTTGGGCTGCTCTTTAATATTGAAACGCACCTTGAGTCACCTTGATGTGCCTGTGGCAGGTAACCGCTGTTACCTGATGTATTTTGTGAAGAGAGCTAGAAATCAACAGGATGGATTTTAGATTTTAGGGAACTGGATTAAAGCTTCACTGGGAAAACTATTTGGCCATCAAGAAATGGGATATAAATCTTTTTAAAAAAATAAACAGAAATAAATAATGTTGCTGTAAATTTACTGCTGCATGTGTGCTTCATTCTACACCATATAATATCTGCTCAATTTGTACATTAGTAGATTAAAAAATATTATAAAGGTGCTATATATCTCCAGTGCTCTGTCCTCCAACAATATTTAATAGTCACTGGGAGGATGTAGCCAGAATTTTAAAGGTCTACCTCTTTCAGATCCCTGGCATAGGGTAACTCATGAGTGGAGATGGGATAGCAGGTGTTGTCTACTGGGAAGAGTGAAGATCAAGGACCCCAAGGATGGAATGATAAAGTAAAGGTAGGGGCCTATAGGTGTTACTTTCTAAGGAGTGGATGTATGTTCATCAGTGCTTCATGTTTACCTTGGATAGCCTGCTTCAGTGGTTTTTGGCATCATAAGACCAGGCCGTGTTTTATTACCCACAATTTGAGTGATCCCTGATATGACCACTGATGTCCATTTCACCAAACAGCAGCATCACAGGGCAACCTCCAGATAGTCACTATTTTCTGGAAGGGACTCAATCACATACTGGAACTTTAGATTTCACTGTTAAAGTGGATGAAAGGGCTCTATCGTCCTAAATCAACAAATCCATTCTTTTTAAAAAAAAATAAATCCAGACATTTTGCAATTTGGAAAGTGATAGGGCATTGAAAAGTGTGGGACGAGCGAATGGCTAATGTGAAGATGTGTAAATACCCTGTCAGCAAATTAGAATGAATGCTCAATAAAACAGGACGTTGTTTAACCACCGTTAAGTTTTGAGCAAGCAAATTAGGATGAATGCAGAAGAAACAGGTTGTCTGAAGGAGCTCTAAGTAATCCCTGATATGACCACTGACGGCTATTCCATCCAACAGCTCTCAGCAGTCTCAAATGGTTATTTGTCCAGGAAATGAAGGAAGGTAATCAGCAAGGCCTATTTTACTGATTCAGTGTGTGACACCCATCAGGTCTCTCTCTCTCTCTCTCTCTCTCTCTCTCTCTCTCTCTCTCTCACACACACACACACACCCACACCCACACACCCACACACCCACACACCCACACACACCCACACACACCCACACCCACACACCCACCCACACCCATACACCCCTCTTTTTGTTCCAAATGCTAAATTTCCTTTGCCAGGCCAACATTTACTAGAATAATATACTTACTGAAAGAGGAGAATTAACAGCATTCAAATCCACCCATAGAAGAACCATCTCATCAGGTCGGACTAAAGTTCAGTCAGCCTGTCCCTCAAACTGGATATATCATTTGTTCAAACACTGATTATTTGTGAGACATTTATTCAAACTGTTAAAACATTCAAACTAGTTTCAAAATGATCAAGTTAGTGTCCCTGGAAAATTCATTCCCCTGCCAGTGAGTTGGTCCTACAACTGAAATTAAATTTCCACAAATTGAACCCCATTATGTTCTGTCACTGACAAGGGAGACGAACTGTTCTCTGGTGGTTTTTTATTAGAACCACTTCAATATTTGAAAATGATTACATGCAACGTAATGTCCTTTCTTCAACAGAATTAATATGCTCACTTCATTTGCAGAAACTCCTCTCCTTGCATAACACTTATCAAAACTTTATTCAGTTTCCCAACATCTTCTGAAAAGTGACAGCTACATAGTCCAAAGTGAAGTGAAACAATATATTATATGAGGATGGATAGCTGTCAGCAATGGAGAACCTTCCCTCCAGATGCCCTTTTCAATCCAGGCCATATGTTTATCAGTAGTAATTTCATTGCTTGGAACCCAACGGCTCTTCGACAGCTGCCATGGAGTCCATTTGGAGATGCACAATCTCATTCGCCAGTAGTTCACCATGGATGCAGTGATGGAGACCAACTTGGTTGGCTTTAAAAAGGGATTAGACAAATGCATGACGAGCAAGACCGCCAATGGTACTAGTCTTGATGGCTGTGTGCTACTTCAGATAGTATGCCACAACAGCCACCCAAATATTACTTGCTAAAAATTGGAAAACACAAGAACTACCAACAGTGGAAGATTGGCAGATGAAGATGATGGACTTTTCGGAGCTAGCTGACCTGACTGGAAGAATCCGCAACGAGAAGGAAGAGGAGTTTCAAGAGGACTGGAAGAAATTCACGGACTATTTGAATAAATATTGTAATATAAAAAATTAGAAATTACTTGAAAGAAACAAATAGGCCTAGGATTAAATTAAGTTATAATTAAATAAATGGGATTTAGAATGTTAAGAAAAGTGAATAAGATGGACTATAATTGGAAACTGTTTTAGTTTAATAATGATATTGGAAAGCTGTTACTTTTAATTACAAGGAAACTCAGAAGGGAGGGATTTGAGGAAGTCAACCAAGATGTTTAAAAGGTTGGATTTGTGAAGAATTAAGTTTGTTGTTATTGTTTATCTGTTTATTGTTCCCTCCTTTTTTCTCTTTCTTCTTTTTTCTTTTTCTGTTTTTGTGTATCATTTTGCTTTGTGGAAAATCTAATAAAAATTATTTTTTTTTAAAAAAAGGATAGTATGTCTCTGAATATCAGTTCTGGGAAAGTGCTATTGTTCTCTTTGTGGACTTCCATAGATTCTTTTGTACAGAACGAAAAATTCTCCAATATCTTCTGAGATATTGGGCAGGGGCAGGCCCTTAGTACTGGACCTCAGTATCTAGACTGAACGACAAAGGTGGAGACGCTCCTTCAGGTATACTGGGTTGAGGCGATTTTGGGCTTCAAACCTCTGTTTCTTCACGTCCATCATAGCAGCACGTGGCAGTATCAAAGGCAAGAGGGGGGAAACAATGATTAACACAGTGTGTGTGTGTCTGTGTATGCATCTCTATGAAATTAATTTGGCCTAAATGGCAATGAACTGGCACACAAAATAGGCCATTCCATTGGACTGAGGTGACTTTTACCCAGTGTCCTGTTGGTTTTAATAAGAAGTGGGTTGAGGCTGCGTTTGCAGTTCCATGACCCCATGCTCATTGTCTGAGCGTCAAAGGTGTCACAAAATTACTGCTGACTTACACTGTGGCTAATGGATTCAGGATGGTCCTTGTTGAGTAATTATGTTCAATGAGACTCTGTCAATAGAATTTGCTGTCAACTGTCACTTTGTACAATATCAACTCTAATAGGTTCAGGTGTGGGGAATGGATTGATGTGGAAACTGCTGATTTATTTATTTTTAAATACACAGAAAGAAAGGGCAGGATAAAGAATGAACCACAAGAATTGTTTATCACCAAGTTTGATTTTGGGAAGTTCTGCTTAACATAATTTAATTGAATGTTACACAGCAGGTTCCAAAACAAAAAACCAACCCAAACCTAAAATAGCCATGCAACAGCACAGATTGTTTTTCTTCACATTTTCTTTAAAAACACAATAAATATATTAATTTTTTAAAAATGAACTGCCAATGCACTTAGATTCTCTCAGTTGAAAACTGAGTTCTCTTGTATATAAAGTCCTCAGTGTAACTTGACTCCCCAACAAGGTCTGAAACCAGAATGGAGAGCTGCTAACTTTCTGTTACCTACTGATGACCGTAAGACTTAAAGTACAATCCCAAGGAGGTGGACTTGCCCTGCCAGACCCCTAAACTTTGTTGTGAACCATCTGCTTTTTGCTGGCTGAGAGAATGGCTGCTTCTTGAAAGCACTGAAGTGTTGGATAATGGCAGATGAAGTTGATGGACTATATGGAATTGGCAGAAATGACTGGCAAGATCCGAGACCAGGGAGAAGAGTCGGGGGAAGAAAACTGGAAAAAGTTTAAAGACTATTTATAGAAATATTGTAAAATTAATGAATGTTAGAAGAATGTTGGAATGAAGTTATATGGCTTTAGTAGAAATGTTATAAGGAATTAAGTATAAATAGATTAATAGAAAATTAAAGGAAAAAATAAGGCAAGAATGTGTTAAGATAATTATAGGATAGAAAACAGAGGAAGATAGAAAAGAATTGCTGAAACAATTAATAGAAGTGGAATACAAAAAGGGAGGTGTGAGGAGGTCGTTGGAAATAAGCAAATGAAAGATAAGATATTGAAAATGTTTGAGGTGTTTTTAAATTGTTTTTGTTTGTTTTTGTTTTGTTTTGTATGTAGTGTTTTTGTATTGTATTTGTATTGTTCTTCTTTTTTCTTTTTTTGTTTGTAGTGTTGTGTTGAAACTGTTCGAAAAGTAATAAATATCATTTTTTAAAAAATAATAATAAAAAAGACTTAAAGTACAATCCCAGGCATGTGTACTCACAAGTAAGTCCCATTGCATTTCATAGGGACTACTCTCAGGTAAGGGACTACAGGCTTGGGCACTGTCCTAAAGCCATTTAATCATGTGGAAGGCTTCAGTCTTCGCTGTTTAAGATCCATTTGTATTATAAAATGAAGGGGCAGGATTCCCAACACAGTGGGTTTGGTTGTTTATTAGATAAGTATGCCACCCTTCATCCATCAACTTTAGGTAGTTTACAGCATAAAAATACCAGATAAAAACACAAAATTAAAAACAACAACAGAGCAGAGCTGTATACAAATTTAATTAATAACAGCAGCAGCAGCACCCCTCCACCCCTCCCTCAAACACAGTTAAAAGGATATAGGATGTTAGTCAGCCCAAGGCCTGTTTGAAAAGGAATGTTTTCGACTGGTGCCTTAAGGGCCTTTTCTGTGGTGGCTCCCCAATTATGAAATGCTCTCCCCAGAGAGGCTCCCCAGGCAAAAACATTCCTCTTTATCCAGGCCTATGACTGTTAAAGAACTTACGCTTTGTGAAAGTGTGGGGGACAGGACTGTTATTATGATGACTATTTTATTTATTGGCTGTTTGTCAGTATTTTTATTTTATTATGTTTTTATCATTGATGTTGTGTAATGCATTTTTATTGTTTCACCCCACCCTGGGATCGTCTGATAAAGGGTTGTATATAAATTGAATGAATGAATGAATGAATGATGGTGTATATGAAGGCACAAGTTGGGGAAGTTGTCAAATCTCTGGGACTGAGAGCATGCTGACCGGGACTCAGCATCAGTGGGTTGGATACACAGATCACAGGAGAAATTCTGTTTACCTTAAGTAGCATTCTATATTCAACTGAACACAAAAACCTCATTTCATAGGTCAACTTACCCTAAGATAAAATAGTACTCCTTCAATTTCTTTAGTGTGTTCCCAAGTGAGACTGTTAGTCCATCTATCCCAGAGCTGTATGCTCAGTACTGTTTTTTTCAGCCGGAACTCACCAAAATTCAGTTCTGCTACCTCTCCGTTGTCATTATAAGAGATCAAAGGAGGCGTTCATTGTGAGTTCCAGAACCTCTTTTTCTAGAAAAATAGCACTGTGTATACTCCACCCAAGTCTAGAACTGTACCTGTGATTCAGACGGGTGGCGCTGTGGTCTAAACCACTGAGCCTCTTGGGCTTGCAGATCGGAAGGTTGGTGGTTCGAATCCCTGAGATGGAGTGAGCTCCCGTTGCTCTGTCCCAGCTCCTGCCAACCTAGCAGTTCAAAAGCATGCCAATGCAAGTAGATAAATAGGTATCACTGCGGCAGGAATGTAAACAGCGTTTCCATGCGCTCTGGTTTCCGTCACAGTGTCCCGTTGCACCAGAAGGGGTTTAGTCATACTGGCCACGTGACCTGAAAAGCTGTCTGTGGACAAACGCCGGTTCCCTCAGCCTGAAAGTGAGATGAGACCACAACCCCATAGTCACCTTTGAGTGGACTTAACCGTCCAGGGGTCCTTTACAGTTACCTTTTTACCTTACCTATGATTCATGCTCAGTGGAGATGGCAGGGAGTGAATTTTTAACTTTATGCAGGCAACACATTCACTCTGCCAAAGAGTTATGGCTTCTCCTATTAGGTGTAACTTAGAATCTTGTATCCTTTGAATCCTGCTTACCTTTTATACTGTTATTCCTTTACACAACAAACCTGTGCAGATTACAAATGGAACAATAATGCAGAAGAGGGATACAGCTAATTAGGGAAAAGTGCAAAAAGATAAATATTACAATCTGTAAAACACAGTAGTTAATTCCACACATAGTATTTCTTGATATATTCCAGTAGCACAGCCAGCATTTCATTAATAGCCCAATCCTATTCATGTATGCGCAGAAGTTGATTTTACTGGTGTCCACAGGGCTTACGCCCAAGTCAGTGCATAGAGAATTACAGCTGGTGATGGATGAATCAGTCTCTTTCCAGCCCCTTGTTGCTTTGTCCTGTGTTCACTCATATATATTCTCATTAATCTGCATTTAAAGATAAATCAACTTCTGTGCACACACACAAAAATCACATTTGTATATGTATTTAAAGATGCATTTCTAAATAGATTTTCTCTATCAAAAATGCTTTTCAAAATGTATTTCAATACAGTGGTACCTCGGTTTCCGAACGTCTCCGTTAACAAATGTTTTGGTTTCCGAACGTCATAAACCCAGAAGTAAATGCATCGGTTTCCAAACACTTTTCGCAAGTCGAACATGCCATGTGGCTTCCCTATTCAGTTTTCTGTAAGCAAATGCTTACGTAAGTAAATGCTTCAGTTTTCGAATGTTTCAGAACGTGGATGGTCTTCAAGATCAGATTATGTTCGAAAACCGAGGTACCACTGTATATGTTTTTAAGTGATGAATGGCAAAAATAACACTGAAAAAGTGTAGACAATGGTGGTTAACTAACCACGCAGCTTCCATATTGAGTTTTCCATGAGTAAATGCTTCCAGAAGTAAATGCTTCGGTTTTTGAACATTTCAGAACTCGCAGTCTTCCGGAACAGATTATGTTCGAAAACAGAGGTACCACTATACAGTGGTACCTCGGGTTACCGACGCTTCAGGTTACAGATGCTTCAGGGTACAGACTCCGCTAACCCAGAAATAGTACCTCGGGTTAAGAACTTTGCTTCAGGATGAGAACAGAAATTGTGCTCCGGCGGCGCAGTGGCAGCGGGAGGCCCCATTAGCTAAAGTGGTACCTCAGTTTAAGAACAGTTTCAGGTTAAGAACAGACCTCCAGAATGAATTAAGTTCTTAACCCGAGGTACCACTGTATATGTTTTTTAAGTGACGAATGGCAGAATAACATTGAAAAAGTGTAGACAATGGTGGTTAACTTGGAGTGAGCACAATGCTTCCTCTCCCCATGTCAATGGTGGCTGGGGGGAATAGAATGGTGTGTAGATTCTTGTCTGCTGGCCTCCACTGGTGGAGAAGCCCATCATTGGTGGTGAGGGGGCTCCACTCTGGTGGAGCTGCCGAGCTTTGCCAAGAGAGGAGGTAAGTACTTGCTGGCAGTTTCTCCACTGGTAGAGCAGAAAGTCCCCACTGTGGATCCAACTTGCTGGATCCAAAGCCCCATGGATCCCCCCAAGAGCAAAAAGCAACACACACCAACTTCCACCCTGGCTGGCATGAGCTGGCAGGGCTTCAGATGCAAATAATAATAGTAATAGTAGTAGTAGTAGTAGTAGTAGTAGTAATAATAATAATAATAATAATAATAATAATAATAATAATAATAATATATTATTTATACCCTGCTCATCTGGCTGGGTTTCCCCAGCCACTCTGTTGGGCAGCTTCCAACAAAGATTAAAAATACATCAAAATGTCACACATTAAAAACTTCCCTGAAGCCTTCATATGTCTTCTAAATGTCAGGTAGTTGTTTATCTCTGTGACATCTGATGGAAGGGTGTTCCACAGGGTGGGTGCCACTACCGAGAAGGCCCTCTGCCTGGTTCCCTGTAACTTTGCTTCTTGCAATGAGGGAACTGCCAGAAGGCCCTCAGTGCTGGACCTCAGCGTCTGGGCAGAACGATGGGGGTGGAGACGCTCCTTCAGGTATACTGGGCCGAGGCCGTTTAGGGCTTTAAAGGTCAACACCAAAGATGCAAAGGTGGATTCAGTTGTCGGTTCAAATTGCTATGGAAACTGGAATCTGCACATTAGTCTAGATGGTGTGGATCAGGTCAGCTTGTCTCCAAACTTGCAAAACTGAATTTCTCCAGAATCCCTAAGTGCAGGCATCTAAGCAAAGAAAAGCTTCTGTTGGCAACATTTCAAATCCAAGTCCATACTAGGATCTCAAAGAAGCAACATAGTGATTCTTAATATTATTATTAACATTATCCATGACTGAAGGTCACCCAGCCTCTTCTTAAAAGCCTCCAAGGAGAATCCACGACCTCCCGAGGGAGACGGTTCTACTGTCAAACAGCTCTTACGGTCAGAAAGTTTTTCTGTACGTTTAGTCAGAATCTCCTTTCTTGTAACATGAAGCCTTTGGTTCAAGTCCTACCCTCCAGAGCAGGAGAAAACAAGCTTGTTCCCTCTTGCACGTGACAGCCCTTGAGATATTTGAAGATGGCTATCATATCTCCTCTCAGGCTACCCCTTTCCAGGCTAAACATACCCGCTCCTTCAACCATTCTTCATAAGGCTTTGTTTCCAGACCCTTGATCATCCTATTTCCCTCCTCTGCACAAGTTCCAGCTTGTCAATGTCCTTCTTAAATTGCGGTGCCCAGAAACATGTATTTATATGGACATTGTATCTCAATTGACATTTATTCATATATTTTACCTCAAAATATGGACTTTGGGGCACTTTGGTACATTTTGGTCAAGAACTGCAACATTCAGAAGAGTGTAAAATCCAAAGGATTGTTACATTCTAATCTGTGTGTTAGTCCAAGAGCTGTGAATGAGGTCGGTTCATTTAAAAACACAAAGGGAATGAAATTCCCCTCCATCCCTGCTCTGCACTGTCTCCAGTATCAGTATACCAGCTACTGAGGAACAACAGCCAGAGAAGGTTATTGCACTCATGTCCTGTTTTTGGGCTTCCCACAGGCATCTGATTGGCCACTCTGGGAAGCAAGATGCCAGACTAGATAGGCCTTTGGTCTGATTCAGCAGGGCTCTTCTGATATTCTTATGACAGCTATTAGCTTCACACCCTACTTGTAGGCTACCCCAGGGGGGATCTGATTGGCTACTGTTGAAAACAGAAAGCTGACTATATCGATCTACATTCCATTTCAGAAGGGCAGTTCTCCTATCTTTACATCCGTAAGGGAAAAGTGCAGGAAGCATTCCCTTGACAAAGCAAGCACATTAAAACATATAGACGCAACCAGTGCTTTTTTCTGGGGGGGGGGGCGGACCCAGGGGTATGCATATGCCTAAACATTTTCTGAATCTAAGTTTGGCTGCATTGAGGGGCAGTATTTCAATACAAGTAGGAAAATGAGTGTACCCTTAAACATTTTTTTTCGGGGGGGGGGGAGCACTGGACACAACGCTTCCTGCATTGACTCTTTGGAGCCAGTCACGCACAGCGTACGCATGAGGCAAAGTGAATCTTAGTTTTGGATGGAGGAGAGGTTGTAGTCTCTCCCTGCCCCTCCAATGTTGAGGTATCCCATTAATGGGTTCTGGGGGGGAGTTGCCTATGTCCTTAAGACTAGTTGGGGGGCAGGGCTGATGGTACTCCCCCGGATTGCGATCACTACAGGGTCACCCTATTTTATGTACGTAAGTCCTAGGAATTCCCACTGCCAGATCGACCTATGGTGCCACTTCCGGCAGACAGGCCAGAGGTAATTGATTGCCCTGTGCCCAAGCCAAACCTCTTTCATCTATATTCAAAAAAGTTGTGGCGTGTTTCAATCCAAAATCAGTCTGTGTCATCCTTCATCCTCTTGGGGGGTTGGGGACAGTTGGGGACAGAGGAGCACGATGCCTTGGTGAGGCAACCTCCATACGCAGAAGAAGAAGAAGAAGAAGAAGAAGAAGAAGAAGAAGAAGAAGAAGAAGAAGAAGAAGAAGAGGAGGAGTTGTTTGGACTTGATATCCCGCTTTATCACTACTCGAAGGAGTCTCAATAGCGGCTAACATTCTCCTTTCCCTTCCTTCCCCACAACAAACACTCTGTGAGGTGAGTGGGGCTGAGAGACTTGAGAGAAGTGTGACTAGCCCAAGGTCACCCATCAGCTGCATGTGGAGGAGTGGGGAAGTGAACCCGGTTCACCAGATTACGAGTCTACCGCTCTTAACCACTACACCACACAGGTAGAAGGATTCACTGGGGCAGCAGATCCCAACATCAATATCAGCCCCCCCCCCTTGTTCCTGATGTAGGTCTTCCCTCACCTCTTCTTCCCTGATGGGGAGCAGGGCACCATTTTGGGGTCCACTTCAGCCCTGTAGTTACGTAAGACTTAATAGCTATTAGTAATCGGGCATGTTTCTGTGGGAGTGATGCTGACTGCCCGGGACAAGTAGAAGAGTATCATGGTATAAGCAGTGCTTTTCTCTGGGGGGATGGAGGGATACACATACCCCAAACATTTTGTGAATCTTTGTACTTTTGTCCATTTACTGTGTTTATTTTCCCCGATTTGAACTATAAAATAGTGGTTTTTTGTGAGTCAAAATGAGAGTACCCCTAAACATTCTTTTTAAGGAGAAAAAAGCACTGGGTATAAGCATCTGAGTGTGTGTGTATCTACTGCAGGAGCAGTTACACCTTGTTTTATAACCCCTACTTGAATGTGTCCCAGTGTTCAAAGTCGCAAGCAAAACACCGGAGGGCCCACAAAACATTCTGTCATGTTCATTGCTGAAAAGTTTATTCTGTGGAATTGTGAAAAAGATGTCATCCAGCTTCATTCTTGATGTGCCCACAGAGGCAGAAACTCCTAAGAATAATAGATAACTTCAGCAACATTATAGAATATTATAAAGATGGAAAGAAGGGGAAAGGTAATCTTCCAAACTGTATCCAGTGTAGATAACAAACACCATAACAAAGAGAGTTGAACAAAACATGTAATCTGTTGTCTGCCTTGAGGCCAGACATCCTACACTGAAAAGCCTTCCCTGTCCCTCAGGGTTCTGCTTTGACTCTTCTTAAAGATGTTCAGTGATAGAGAGCCTACTACAACTTTCCTAACCATGGTCATTTTCTAAGTCATTTGCATCACCCTCTTTGATGCAGCAGGAGATGGAGAGATGGAGTAAAAGGGCACATGAGGAATTTAGCGGATAGGAATAGAGTGATAGACAATGGGGATGCACCAACACTGATGCCACCAACAGCTACAGCATTGGTCTTCAGGTGGTGGGTCAGGAGGAGTCACTACTGGGTTGCAACCTGATCTAAGGTGGGTTTGAAGCAGCAGCAGCAGCACTACCACTGTAGAAATATGTAAGAAATGCATATTTGAGTTAAAGGCTGAAAAGGCTGAAGGCTACTGTGCTACAGCGCCACTGTGTTAGATGCTGAAGGGAAAGAAGCCAGTCTTTAAATGATCTTTAAGAGGCAAGTGGAGCCCCAGACATTTGACTATAGGTACCACTTGACCTAAGAAAACATGTGCAACTGTGTTAGGAATAGGGTAACAGACCTTCTGTGACTTACGGTAGGTACAAAAGAAAACAATTTAGAGTGATTTCTCCTTCACTGTTATCATAGCTTCAGTCTAGCTTTAAAAGATGAATAACCCATAAATGGGAATATAGGAGAGTGAGTCTAGATTTGAGGAGGTGAGAATGGAGGTTGTAGAGTTTCTCCAGAAGAAGGAAAACACCTGTTTGGCTCTTTTTAAAGTTCATTTAGGTAAATATTAGAAGTGAGCATTGATGCTGGGAAATGAAAATTCACAATTTTAGTTATTTAAGGAAAGAAAATTGTATTGATTATAGCTGTGTAGATAACCGTGCAGAGCTTGTTGTGCATTATTTGAATACTACGTATGTTCTTATATGCCCACATATTAATATTTCACCTTACTAAAAATACATTTAAGTGTTTTGAAAGTTGCAGAGCTACATCAGTGATGGGAAAGGAACTTGGTTCTCATGAGATCACAAGAGAAGAACATAAGAAGAACTTGCTGGATTATGCCAAGGGCCCAACTAGGTCAGTATCCTGTTTACAATAGTGGCTGGCCAGATTCTTCAATGATGCCCACAAGTATGAAGGCAAACTGTTTTTCATCCCCCTCCCACCCCCAAACAACAACGATTATTCAGAGGTATAACGGTTCTGAACATAAAGATATTGTATAAATTTCATGACAATCAACCATTGACGGGTGGTTCCTCCATAAATTTGTCCTTTTACTATCATCTAAGTCAGCATCCACTATCACATCTTATTATGGCAGTGAATTGAAAAAGTTAATTATCCATTGAAGAAGTGTCCTCTTTTGTTTGTTCTGACATTTCATTTGTAGTAATGGGGCTGTGAGCAGCCAAGGAGGAAGGCAGACCACATGAGGCAGCAGTGACTGAACAGGAGGGCATAGTCTTGTTGCCTAGAACTAGGCACCACCTTCACAGATGAGCACAGACCCAGCCACCTCAACAGGACACACATTTGCAATCCCAGAAAGGCAAGCAAGTCTCAGGAGTGAGAATGAAACACCTCATCTTCAAAAGCTTGGTGGGTAGGGTATGGAAACTTATTGGGATATCTTTATCATTTTTGTCCAGTGCTGAACTTCTTGCCTCATTCTATGTCTGCTGCTGAGTCAGTACCATTACTTGCCTGAATAAATATCACCTTCTTCCTTACAAGTAAGGGTCTGCATATGCTGGATGGGGACAGGACAAATGAGCCCTTTCAATGGATCATTTCCCATTCCTCATTATAAAACCATCCTACTTGAAGAATAAGAGCCCAAGAGTTTAGGCTTTTTCTCGCAATAATAGTTGAGGAACCATCCGCATGCAAGTGGGACCTCACTGCCTGAAGGTCTTACCAATCTACATCTCTCTCTGCTTTTTTCAGTTCATCCAGATAATCTGCCTTAGAGTGGAGGAATATTGTTTGTCTCCTAAGATCCAGAAGCTCATTGCATCAAACACACACCTACAACTTCTGCCCCAAAGGCAAATAAGTCATTCATATTGTGTGAAATATTGGATATCATTCACCTCCTTGTTGGCTTTCTATCATTCTATCATCTATCTATCTATCATCTATTTATATCTATTTATCATCTATCATCTATCTATCCATTAAAATGGATGTAGCCAATAGGTGTCTGCAGGGAGCAGATGTAAAACTGCTGAATCCACCTTCTGAGATGTGGAGTTGGGTAGGTTTTTCTCCTGTACAGACTGAAGTACACATGGAGAAATTGCACAACCAAATTGAACATTTTATGATTGCATTGTGAGCAGTGATTATGCTATCAAGCCACTTCCCCCACTCTTAGCATGTTTTGTCAGTCTTTATCCTTAAACTCCTTCAAAGCTGTGGATGTTCTGAACGCCTCAACAGGGAAACAGGCACAGTGTCTATCATCCTAGCCCTATTGTCTCTTGCACTGAGCCTACCTCACTTTGTATGAATCACAGATTCTGTTTGCAAACAAGCCTGTCATCCTGATGATTTTGCTGAATGCCTCTTTTGTTTCTTCTAGTTTAATTCTCTGGAATACCCAGCAGGGCGGTAGGAAACGGGGACCACTCAGCATTGGTCAACTATTGTCAAGCTATTGTCACCAGGAGGACAACGACAAGGGAGAGGGCCTTTTTCAGTTTCTGGCTCCCCACTTGTGGAAAGCCTCTCTCCAGTGAGGTCTGCCTGGCATCTCTGCTGTTCTTCCACTAAGTGTTCTGTTCTCACAGTGGGCAACTAGATTGCTTTGGGAAGCCCACAAGCAGGATATGGGAACATCAACACTTCCCCACTCAGGATCCCCAGCAACTGCCTCTGATAGGTAAGGTAAAGGTAAAGGATCCCTGGATGGTTAAGTCCAGACAAAGGCGACTATAGGGTGCGGTGCTTGTATCACTTCAGGCTGAGGGAGCCGGTGTTTGTCCACAGAGAGCTTTCTGGGTCATGTGGCCAGCATGACTAAACCGTTTCTGGCGCAACGGAACACTGTGATGAAACCAGAGCTCATGGAAACACCGTTTACCTTCCCACCGGAGCGGTACCTATTTATCTACTTGCACTTTGATGTGCTTTCGAACTGCTGGTTTGGCAGACGCAGGAACAGAGCAACGGGCACTCACCTCGTCGTGCAGATTTGAACCTCTGACCTTCCAATCGGCAAGCCCAAGAGGTTCATTAGAATATAGCCACCATGACAGCTTTATTGTCAATAGAGGTTGCTTTCTGCAGTGTGATATCAGTGTCTGCAAACATACACACTGGTGATGTACGGGGTGGTATAGAGACAGGCGCAAAGGTAGTGAAGGAACGGAAAGGTGCGATAAGCAGTGAATGCATAGGCTTTTGCGCTATAATTTAGACATTTGAAAAAACAGAACAATGGGAAATCCCAATGCATTGACTCATTTTCAGGAACAAGGCAAACTCAGCAATCCTAAGCACCTGAACTGTACTGCTGGGTGGCCAAAAGGTATGGTAGAGGTTGTCTATAGACCAAATTTCACCAGGTTCTGCTAGCATAGGGAGAGGCTCTGCAGCTGCAAAGGCCCCATTGTGCTTGCTGAAAGTTGGGGTGGTTGAGAAGCTACTTCTGCAGCTGCTTCCATCAGAGGTTGCAAGTCCAAAAAACACGATGCCATGGGGGTGGAGCAGAGAAAAGAGGAGTCAGCTGCAGATTTTATGGAGCCAGATCTGCTGTGTTGCCCTCGGAAGTGTCCCAGGATGGACCCTTCAGCTGAGTCAGCCTGGAACTGTTTCTGCAAATATCACCAACACCCCCCACCACACACACACACCTTCTGACTTCGATGGAATGAGCGAAAAGGCTGGGATGTGTTAGTCAACGGCAGTTCTGCACCCTATCTCAGATTAGGATTGTAATTTGGAAGTCTAAAAACCGAGCGGAAATTCAGATGAGGAGAATTTTAATATGATCCCCTTTCAGATTTCAGAACAGACAGCAATATTCAGTCAGGACTGCTAAGCACCTGTGGGCTGTAACTATTGAATCAGACTTTATTTCCTTTCTTAGAGGAGGAATTGGGCTTTCTTTGGTGCATCTCTCAAATGCACCAGAAATATTTGGAACCAATTTGGCCAGGCATTGCACAGACCTCGGTGAGATTCAGCCATATCGCACAGTAAATCTTGGTTGTGTGTGCACACTGCGTTAAGAGTGGGGAAAGCTGGGGAAGAGAAAAAAGCTGGATTTTGTGACCTATATAAATTATGCAAATTGATTGAAAGGTTATTCTGCAATTTTTACTATTGTGCATAATTTATTTGTGTTTTGCTAGGGCATGGGGAGCTCTATGGGGCACCAAATTCCCTCCTCCCCAGTGGAAATCACGCCTCTGGATTCCGAGGTTTCAGTCTGCAGTTCAACATGCAACATTTCAGCATGTGCATGCAAGCTATAAGGGCAAAATAAGAAAAGCTTGTTCATACAAGAGACTGAGCCCTTATAGAGTTCCAGGAATTTGTAGTCAGTTGCCAAGTTCTGGATTCTCATACCCTCCAAGGGTCCCGATTTTCCAACAGTCTTGGAATCACAAAAGCCTTCCCGGCATCTGCCGCCACTGAGCTCAAGGAGGAAGATGACCTGGCTCTTGTTCCAAGTGGTGGTGGCGGCAGTGGTGGCTGCGAGGGAGAATCCTGTTGCCTCTCCATGGCCTCTGCATGGCTGCTGCTGCCGCCAGCCTCCTCCCTTGGGCAGCTCACAGCAGCTGCTGAAGAGCAGGTGAGAAGGAGAGACTGTATCCACTAAGGCTCAGCCCTGCATGATGTGCTGGCTCTGAGGGGCAGGAAGAGGGCAGGGCCGCCCTAGGCGAGAAGAAAGGGGGAGGCAGAGCAGAGAACAAGGAGCATGAAAAAATTGCTGCATCTAATCTTGCCTCTTTCTAAAATTTAGTGTGCGTTTTTCTTTTTGTCAATCTACTAAACAATAAAATAAAATAAAATAAAATAACTTCGGCATTAAGGGATTTGCTCAGGATGGTGGAGGGTGGGTGTTCTCAGGCCCTCCAAGTGCCCCTGTTTTCTAGGGACAGTCCCAGATTTACAGATTCTGATTTGATTCCAGAATGTCCTGCTTTTCCTTAAGATGTCCCTATTTTCATCCGTGAAACATTGGAGGGTATGGAGTTATGAAGGCAGCCCTGCATAGGGATGCTTTTCAATGCTTAATGTTTTATTGTTCATATACGTTGGAAGCTGCCCAGAGTGGCTGGGGCAACCCAGTCAGATGGGCAGGGTATAGTTAGTAAAATTATTGTTATTAATATTATTGTGGAATAAGGCGTCCCTATTTTCGTCGGAGAAATGTTGGAGGGTATGTGTCCTGGGTCCCGTTGGTGTAGTGCTGGCACTCGCCCTTCCTTTGGCAGGAAATGTTCTGTGGAGGGGCGGGGAGAAAAAATGGGGAGGGGGGTTAAGGGCCAGTTGGCAGGAAGTGAGAAATGTCCATATTTTCATCTGAGGAATGTTGGAGGGTATGCATTCTGCACCTTTCCCAGGCTTGCACAGAGCATGCACATAAAGGTAAAGGGACCCCTGACAATTAAGTCCAGTTGTGAACGACTCTGAGGTTGCGGCGCTCATTTCGCTTTACAGGCCGGGGAGCCAGAGTTTGTCTGCTTCCGCAGACAGTTTTCCAGGTCCTGTGGCCAGCATGACTAAGCCACTTCTGGTGAAACCAGAGCAGTGCACAGAAATGCCGTTTACCTTCCCACCAGAGTGGTACCTATTTATCTACTTGCACTTTGACATGCTTTCGAACTGCTAGGTTGGCAGGAGCTGGAACCGAACAACGGGAGCTCATCCCATCGCGGGGATTCAAACCGCCGACCTTCAGATCGACAAGCCCTAGGCTCAGAGGTTTAACCCACGGCCCCACCTGTGTCCCTTAGCATGCACATACCCCTGCACTAAAACATATTTTAGAGAAGGAGACATGGAGCCGTGGTCTCTTCAGCTCTCTCTCAACAGTAGGACAGGTGAGGAAAGGAATGTGCAGATCCAGACTCATGGTATTCTGGCTTGGTTTTAGTTTTAATAGTGCATTAGTGGCGGGTTTATGTCAACATGCATGTCTACATGGCATTCCACTTTATTAACAGTTTGGCCATGCTTCCCCAACATTACCTCATTATTGCAGTCTGGAGGAGAGCTCTTGAGCTATACCAGTGCTCCGCCCTCCCCCCAGAGTACTCAAGGGTATGCAGTAAAGGTAAAAAAGGTAAAGGACCCCTGGACGGTTAAGTCCAGTCAAAGGCGACTATGGGTTGTAGCACTCATTTCGCTTTTCAGGCCGAGGGAGCCAGTGTTTGTCCACAGACAGCTTTCCAGATCATGTAGCCAGCATGTCTAAACCACTCCTGGAGCAATGGAACACCGTGATGGAAGCCGGAGCACATGGAAACACCGTTTACCTTCCTGCCACAGCGATACCTCTTTATCTACTCATGCAGGTATGCTTTCAAACTGCTAGGTTGGCAGGAGCTGGGACAGAGCGACGGGAGCTCACTCCATTGCGGGGATTCGAACCACCGACCTTCTGATCAGCAAGCCTAAAAGGCTCAGTGGTTTAGACCACAGCGCCACGTGGACACCTTTCCCCCCACATGTTAAAAGTGTGGCACTTACTGTAACAACTTCATTGTGAGTACAGGCACAAAAACAAAAAAACGCACCAAGCATAACAAAAGCAGGATGATCGCTCACTCACTCACCACTCCCTATACATGAACTTTTGCAGTATGAAAAGTTTTAGGATTTCAGCAGGAAGCTGTAGGACATGCACCAAGTGGAAATGACGCAGTATGTCCACAGGCGTAAATGAAAGTAAGAACAGGTATCATTGCCCCAATACCGTCATGAACATAAACCATCAAGGATGCACAATAAAAAGGGCATCTCTTTCCAGCTTCTGAAGAAGAAGTCTCTCTTGTTTTAGCACCAAACATGTGCAAGAATTGGATTGCAGCTATGAATCAGGATGCTCCGCAGTGTACGTGCGTGTTTTGCCTCCGTTTTGCCCAGCTACTTCCAACCAACCTTATTTGCAGCTTGACACAAAACAGGAAAAGTGATTCCGCGTCTTCCGACGCCTGACAGAACCGGGCTTCTTTTCTATCAGTGGGACTTTGACACAAAAGAAAGAAAGGAGGGGGGAAAAGATGGGTGAAGGTTATTGTTATTAGCAGATTATATATATATATATATATATATATATATATATATATATATGTGCTACGCTGCCTGAATCAGAGGCCAGCATAGCCCTGAGGGTGATTCCCGGTTCCTATGTATATTTCAGATCCTCCACTCAAAGGAGTATCTCCTAACATGGAATGGAGATTTTGAGTCATGCCGGAGGGTTGCTAGGGGCTTCAGAGCCAAAACATCAGGTGCAGCTGAGTTCTGTGTACACACCAAGAAAGCAATAAAGGGAAAGAAGCATCCCGTCGAGAGACAGAAGTGAAGAGAATTATATATAGGGAGAGAGATTAAAACAGCGCACGCAGCGGAGGAGAGAGAACAGAGGAAATTCACTTTCCTTTCTTCTGTTCTTGACAGAATTCCATTATTCTTTGCCAGATGAAAAACACATCAACTACCACCCCTCCCCACCCCTCCAGCAGCCTCAGCAGTACCTGATGGGGTGATATTTAACGAATTAGGCGAGCAGCGGAAGGGGGTGATTCGGACTCCATCATAAAGCATGGCGCACAGCCTGTAACTCAAGAGTATGAGCAGGAGGCAATCCATCTTCCTGCCCGGAAGATAAAATGGTTAAATTTCAGATAATCCCAGATAGTAAATTCCCTATAAGCTAAAATCAATATTGGCACAACTGCGCGTCATTAAAAAACTAAATGAACATGACAAAGCCAAACAGCAGCCTATTAAACAAATGAGCTTTCTTTCTACATGGAACAGTGGGTTATTAAATCCTTTATTACCAGAAAGTTGCTTCCATATACTATATAAATACATGAGAGAAAGGGGGGTGGGTGGGTGGCAAAAACATCTTTGTCAAAAGGAATCTGGGAAGAAGGTCATAAAAAACACGATCTTACTTCAGTCACTTCAGCCAGTGGTTTCCAAAACCCTCTACTAATGGAATTTGTATACCATCTTTATTTTCTTTTGTGCAGCACTGCTTAGGATTTGCTGGGTATTCTATTCTATGGCTTTGGCTTGGATCAGCTCTGCTCTGAGAACATAGACAACCATCTACCCAAAGCTATTTTTCTAGAAAAAGAAGGGCCAGAACTCACCACAAACGCCTCCCTTGTTCTCTTCTAATGGCAATGGCGCCCACCTGAGAGGTGCTGGAACTCTTGTGGTTTTTTATATTGTAATGTTATGTTGTCGATCACCCTGAGATCTGTGGATGAAGAGCAGCATACAAAACAAACAAATGCAGCTGCACCTCGGTTTTCAAATGTAATCCATTCTGGAAGACCGTCCGACTTCCGAAACGTTGAAAACCGAGGCGCAAAGGGCAGTCTACAAATTCAATGGAGAAAATTGGGGGGGGGGGACTCAGTGGAAGTCGTTCAACTTCCGAGGCACGTTCGAAAACGGAAGCATTTACTTCTGGGTTTTCAGCGTTTGAAAATTGAAATGTTCGGCTTCCAAGACGTTAAAAAACTGAGGAACCACTGTATATATAAATACAGTGGTACCTCAGGTTAAGAACTTAATTCGCTCTGGAGGTCCGTTCTTAACCTGAAACTGTTATTAACCTGAGGTATCACTTTAGCTAATGGGGCCTCCCGCTGCCACATGATTTCTGTTCTCATCCTGAGGTAAAGTTCTTAACCCGAGGTACTATTTCTGGGTTAGCAGAGTCTGTAACCTGAAGCATCTGTAACCTGAGGTACCACTTTATATAAATATATATGATTTTATCCTTTTGAATTGATTTCAGTCTTTATTGTTTACGTTGAGCTTCCTGCACACCATTTAGAGATCATTGTAATTAAATGGAATATAAAATGTCAAAATAAATAAATAAAAGGTAAAGGTACCCCTGCCCGTACAGGCCAGTCGTGTCCGACTCTAGGGTTGTGCGCCCATCTCACTCAAGAGGCCGGGGGCCAGCGCTGTCCGGAGACACTTCCGGGTCACGTGGCCAGCGTGACGAAGCTGCTCTGGTGAGCCGGCACCAGCACAGCACACGGAAACACCGTTTACCTTCCTGCTAGAAAGCGGTCCCTATTTATCTACTTGCACTTTGATGTGCTTTCGAACTGCTAGGTGGGCAGGAGCTGGGACCGAAAGACGGGAGCTCACCCCGCCGCGGGGATTTGAACCACCGACCATGTGATCGGCAAGTCCTAGGCGCTGAGGTTTTACCCACAGCGCCACCCGCGTCCCAAATAAATAAAAGCATTGGCCTAAAACCACTTGATAAGCAATGTATATCTTCAATCTGTACATGGGGTAAGGTGAAGTGTACCCTTCCTCATATTTCTGGTGGGCTGTGCGGGTGTCTAATTGTTGGAAGGTATGCTAGGAAGAAACAACATCCCACACATGGTAATGTTAGTATCTCAGCTTACAGTCAGAGGTACCTGGCCTCCCCCGAGGCAATTAAGCTGGATACTTGATGACCTCTCCGCTGCGTCTCCCGGCAGGCTAGGTCATAACTCCGGCGATTCTCCTCATCAATCAGACGTGAAGAACACACCCTCCGCTACTCTGCTTCTCTCCCCCTCCCTGCATTCTCCCAGGGAGGAGAAATGAGACAGACAGGAGTCCTTTTACATGTTTTATTCCTGTCACTCAACAGTACATAGAAATGTGACTGTTCCCTTCAGACTCCATCAGAAGAGTCACGACTCCTCCCCTGTACTTCCAGCACAGGTCACATGACACTCTGAGCTAACATCCGGTGCTCAGTACAGAGAATAGGCTCCACCTTTTCCCCAGCAGTACAGCAGCAAACCACAACATCCTGTTTTGCATTCCAGCAATCTGGAGCTGGCTTTTGCCTTGGTGCTTTTTCCCAACATCCTCCCCCAAAAGCATCAATTGGCAAAACATGATCCAGAGAAGAAAACAAACAGTTGTTATACATATAACAGTCCCCTGATGTTTCAGTTCCACCCTTGGAACTTCCCACCACTGGTTCCACCAGTGTACCTCTCTGGTTGTCTGGCTTCCAAGAAATGAGTGCTTCTGCATTCCCTTGGCTAGCTACTCTCTGTTGTGTCTTTGTCTCTGACTTAGACACTGCTTTAACCTGTTTTGAGTTGTTAACAATAGCAACACATGCAACAGCTAAGTTAGCAAACTCTTTTGAGTACCTCTTTGGTGATACACCCTTTGTAACTCTCTCAGACCTGCGTATGAGGTTCTGATCCTCTGTGCTCACTGGTTCAACCTCTGGACTTTGTTGAGAACCAGTAGCAATGGCTAACAGTGGTTCTTCCTTCACCTGTGAAGGTCTATCCATTGTGTGAGATTTTCTCTCAATGACTGTTACAACTGAACTCTCTGAGCTATCAGTGTCATCATCACCACTGTAATCTGTGACATCAGAAAAATCATCATCATCTGAATCGCCACCTGTGGGAAATGTTTGTTCTACAACCCGCTCTTGCTCTGGAGCACTCTCTAGAAATTTTGTGAGAATCACCTGACCAGATTCAGACAAAATTACTCTGTAGAGACCCTTTTCATAACCCACAAAAATGCCTCTGGCACTCTTTACTCCACCTGGAGCTTCTGTTCTCACATGAGACCCGAAAACCTTAAAATAGGCAACAGAAGGTTTTCTATTGAACAGCTTCTCAAAAGGAGAACATCCCAACTCTGTTGAGACCTTTCTCAACCACACATGAAGATAGGACGCTAGAGATTCGGCCCAATATTCATGTGGCAAATGTGAACTCAGCAATTGCGCATGCATCCCCTTTTGCAATTCTTTGTTCACTCTCACACAGACCCCCCTGTTCCACGCTTCGGTCGAAACAGCAACTTTGTGGTCTATCCCTTTTCCATCCAGGAACTTCTGAAACTTCTGTAACAGAAAAATTTGCTTCTCATCTGTGAAAAGACAATCAATGTTAGCATCATGCATATTTTTAACCTTGTCACAAAACTCCTGAAACTTTTCTAAAGTTTCTTGCGGTTTCTCCATCATATAAACCCAAGAATAATTAGTGAAACAATCCACACACAAAAGGTAATATTTTGCATTGCCCCTAGATGGTTCTAGAGGACCAATCACACCAGCATACACCCGCTGAAACGCTCTGTCGACCTTCGGCACCTTCCGGGCGCTCTTGGTCACACCTGCAAGAGAGATTTCATTAGAATCAGAAGAATTACATTGCATGTAATCACTTTGATCAAAAGTCAACAAATACAGTCCATCTTTCTCTTTGGCAGTAAGAAACAGTTCTCCATCTTTGTAGATCTTGCAGCTTTTAGCATCATAGGACAGTTTCAGTCCTTTCTTTGCAATCTGCGACACGCTCAGCAGATTAAATTTCAGTTCTGGAACCAGGTAAACATCGCTTATAGTCAAGTTCAGACTTTCAAGATACACAGTCCCAATTCCGGTTGCTTCCAACTCATGACCGTTGGCCTGTTTCACAGTGAAGCTTTGCTTCCTCAACGTCGAAAACAGTTGTCTGTGCGGGCATAAATGTTTTGTACATCCTGTGTCGATTATAAAGGCGTTCCCAACATCTGGCGTGGTTCCTTTCGCCATCATAGCCTTTGCAGGTTTCACCTGGCACTTGGTACGGCTTTTGCCTGACGCCTCAGGCTTCGTAGAGCTGCTCTTTGCTCCTCTTGACTGGCGCGGCTTCTTACAGTTTCGCTGTAGATGCCCAGTCTGTCCACAATTGTAGCATCGGACAGCACTCAATGCTACTCCATGCTCTCTAGTAGATTCACCAGTGGGAAGATTCGAACTCTGTTCTACCCTCCCCCTGTCCTTCACTTCCAGTGCAGCAAGTCTGTCGTGTTCGTTCAGGACCACAGCACACACCCTTTCCGCGGTTAGCTGCGCGGCAGGTAGGGAACCAAGCTGACTGGCAACAACCTTGTAGGTGCGATTAAGGCTGTTTATCATCATGAAGCAAAACACTTCCTCCTGAAGACAGAAATTGCGTTCCACCATCTGTTGACGCAGAAACTTCATTTCTGTCAGGTGCGCTTGAACATCACCATCAGGCGCAAGTCTCAGATTGGTCAACTTCTCAAAATACAGCAACGCTGAAGAACCAGCATCTCTCTGATGCGTTGTACGCAGTGTATCCCAAACCTCTTTCGCGTGTTCTAAACTCTGAATATGCACCAACTGCTCATCTGAGACACACAGAATTATAGCAGTCCTGGCCCTCACGTTCTGTGATTCCCAACTTCTGGTTGGTGCTGCAGGGATGGGGTTTTCAATTACATCAAAAAGCCTCTGATTCTGCAGCAGGGCCTTCATCTTTACAGACCAAGATGAATAATTGTTATTGGTTAAGGGAGGTGGGTAAGGCAAACCTCCCCCTTTCTTGGCATCCATCTTGAAGCCAAGCCTCTGGCTCACACTCTCAAACAAACTGTAAAATCCAACAGTTGTTTTTTCCTTTCTCAGGCAGACTGCAAGCTGTTTACGCTTTTTGCACCTGGCAGCTGAACTCTGGCTGCTATGGAAAGTCCCTCCAAGAGCTCTTAAACGTGTAGCCAAAACATTCTATGGCTTTGTTTCGCTTTCCCGGGCTCACACTCACAGTCCAGCCCCTTTGCCAGTAACTTTCCAACTTTCCGTTACTTAGCAACAGTGCATTCAGGACTTCTTATCTTAACCACAAGAATTTGTGGAATGCAGGCTTCAGCTTTGAGCTGCAGGCCTCTACTCCCGGAGCTTTTGTTTTTCCAAAACGCAGCTCCTATGAACCAGGGAATTAATCAACCTGCGTTCATACTTTTAGCCCGAAAATGCAGCATACCTTGAGCTCCGTTGCTTGGAAACACTTTCCTCTGGGTCTGTTCAGCCTCTGGCTTCTCTCAGACGCTTGCCTTCTCCCTTGGAGCAGAGGAGGACATTCCACCAGCCTCTCATGCAGATGTCCGATGAATCGCAACCATCCTCTGCTACCAAATGTTAGTATCTCAGCTTACAGTCAGAGGTACCTGGCCTCCCCCGAGGCAATTAAGCTGGATACTTGATGACCTCTCCGCTGCGTCTCCCGGCAGGCTAGGTCATAACTCCGGCGATTCTCCTCATCAATCAGACGTGAAGAACACACCCTCCGCTACTCTGCTTCTCTCCCCCTCCCTGCATTCTCCCAGGGAGGAGAAATGAGACAGACAGGAGTCCTTTTACATGTTTTATTCCTGTCACTCAACAGTACATAGAATTGTGACTGTTCCCTTCAGACTCCATCAGAAGAGTCACGACTCCTCCCCTGTACTTCCAGCACAGGTCACATGACACTCTGAGCAGTACAGAGAATAGGCTCCACCTTTTCCCCAGCAGTACAGCAGCAAACCACAACATCCTGTTTTGCATTCCAGCAATCTGGAGCTGGCTTTTGCCTTGGTGCTTTTTCCCTACAGGTAAATCACCGCCCTAGCCATTTGGGGAAGAACAGACAGTATTTGGCCAATGGGGGATAGGGAGAAAGGACAGGACAGGGCAAAAAAGCTTGGATTCCTGGATAGGAAAAGCAATTGGGGCATCCTGGAAATTAGTTTGTGAGCTGACTGACTTTGACACAGCACAGAGCAACAACTTGTTAAAATTTTTGGGTAACTGCAGCCTGAGCACAGCCTGGTGAACACATACAGGAAAACAAAATGGCTGACAATCCCCGAGGTGGCACAGTTGCCTATATCTTCTCTACCCAGGTGGTTTTCACAATGTTCAACTTTTTTTCGAAGGCAGTTCACTTAGAAACCATTTCTTTCCCTCCATTTTGCGTGGCTGTTGCTTCAGACTTTAAGATGGCACACCCTCCAACATTTCTCCAGTGAAAATAGGGATGTCCTATAAATAAGAAAATAATAATTTTCTTTTTTTGCTGGCCAGACCAATAAGGCTATCAGAACTGAGCTATTAATCATATCAAATCTCTTTGCTTTCTGTTGAAACACGTTCTCTTCTAAAAAAGAAAGCACAGGAGAGGCAACCAAATCCACTGAACACATTTCATAGGAACAAAACAATTAGTTTTGAGTAGCTACTACCTTCTTGGAGAGGTTCAATCTTCCCCCAGAAGACTTTGGTGTCTTTGAGTACAACTGTTTCTAGGGTAGAAAACTTGCTGGAGTGCCAATAAGCTTGGGAGATCTATGTGGCTAGAAGCTGATTTGGTTTGTCCTGTTATTCTATGGTGGGTTGAGAACTCTGAACCCAAGCCCAATTGGTGCTTTCTGCAAACTGATTGTCACACAGTATAATGCACAAACCTGTATGTTCCAAGATAGCAGTTGAAGGCTGCAAACCTACTCTCTCTCTCTCTCTCTCTCTCTCTCTCTCTCTCTCTCTCTCACACACACACACACACACACACACACACACTTGGGATGAGTAAGCTGCGCTGAATTCAGTGGCGCTTATTCCTGACCAGGCATGTCTAGTTTTAAACTGCAGCAGGCAAATTGCTAGTGATGATTGTTACCTAGTCTGCCATTCCCAGAAACACTGCTCAAAACTCTCTTCTTCTCCCCAATGTAACACAAAGCACTTCAAGATGCAAGACATTAGTTTTCAAAGACTGAATTCATTTGACGATTCAAAAGAGCACAAACATGTAAGCGGGCTTCATAACATTAGGGGTTGAGTATTTCAGTCAGAAAGTTTTTCAACAAGAACCAACAGAACAGCTATCCCCATGTTACAGAACAGAGTCCTAATCAGCTTCAGACAGCAGGGCCCTACGTACTAGCTCCAACTCCACTACGGCACAAACACACAATCAGGGTTCTAGGTTTTTGGGTGCTGCAATCTCATATGAGATGTGTGTTTTTGGCTGAGAGCATGGCTCCCCAAAGCAGAATGTCTCAATTTAATTGGGACAGTTGAGAGTATGCCATTTTATTCCTATGTTAGACATCATTCTCTCTCCTGCTCACTGTTAAACTGTAACAACAACAACAACAACAACAACAACAATTAATAATAATTATTATTAATAATAATAATTTATTTATACCCCACCCATCTGGCTGGGTTTCCCCAGCTGCTCTGGGCGGCTTCCAACAAAAGATTAAAAATACATTAAAACATCAGTCATTAAAAACTTCCCTAGGCAGGGCTGCCTTCAGATGTCTTCTAAACATCAGATAGTTGTTTATTACTTTGACATTTGATGGGAGGGCGTTCCACAGGGGGCGCCACTACTGAAAAGGCCCTCGGCCTGGTTTCCTGTAACCTCACTTCTTGCAGTGAGGGAACCGCCAGAAGGTCCTCAGTGCTGGACTTCAGTGTCCAGGTAAAATGATGGGGGTGGAGACGCTCCTTCAGGTATACTGGGCCGAGGCCGTTTAGGGTTTTAACGGCTTTAAACTGTTAATTTATTTGCATTGTTTTATATAATGATATATGAATTTGTTTTCTGTATTTCTTGACATTGTGATTATTTTCAATTGGTCTTAATATGTTTGGTTATTGTTGTTTTCATTATCATTTACTTGTGTTGTGGTGTAGTGGTTAAGAGCGGTGGACTCGTAATCTGGTGAACTGGGTTCGAGTCTCCGCTCCTCCACATGCAGCTGCTGGGTGACCTTGGGCTAGTCACACTTCTCTGAAGTCTCTCAGCCCCACTCACCTCACAGAGTGTTTGTTGTGGGGGAGGAAGGGAAAGGAGAACGTTAGCCGCTTTGAGACTCATTTGGGTAGTGATAAAGTGGGATATCAAATCCAAACTCTTCTTCTTCTTCTTGTGTGAGCCACTTTGGGCACAATTGTGGGAAAGTGGCATATAAATAAACAGATGATGATGGTGATGTCAACATGTGCGATTCCACATTCTTTCCATATGGTGGCAGAATGCTTAGCACAAATACTGCCTAACTGCAGCTCCAGCTCCCCAGAAGTATTTGCATAAATTTAGAATTAGTGGAGACTCAAAGAATAAAGAATTGTCTATCCCACTTCTGTATTTACCAGTGCCCAGAAGCTTTCGTGGATTTAGCTCAGCGACACTCCTCCTAATATATTCCACTCCCTTTTCTATTCTGTCAGCTGTTCCAGAGATTACAATTACGATTATTTCTTTACCTGGAACGCCCTTTTGCCCTGTGTAAGTAGATATAGCGTCACATTTTCTGTCACATGCCCAGTGCTGCTATCTGCATATATTTAGAAACCTTTCGTGGCTCTACTTCTGTGTGAAATGAACCCTGTTGGTCTGGCCACTGAGCAGGTAAAACTGAGCACATGCTTTGCACCTCTGCTGTTCCAGAACTGTGGTTTTAATCTCTGCAGCCACAGGGCTGGGTCAGTTCACGGTTCTCAACACCGCCTTCTGGCACATCATTTATTCCTGAAGTGTCATGCCTCGCTTGCCCATTTCCCCATTTTTTTTGGTCGAAATTGAAAGTCAAGAAGTGGAGCATGCTCCACTGGAGCCCTGCACATTTTGGCATGGTTCAGTGGAGAATCTGAAATGAAGGGGGCTAGTGGGAGTTGCCAGTTCAACCTCCCTGCTCCTTCTTCCATTGGAATCGCATTCGGTAAGAAAAGCTGATTTTGCACATTTTGGAGGTAAGCTGCAATCTTCTTGGAGGTTTGAAAGAGGTTGTTGACTCTGTCGTTTCCTGACAGCCTCCTACCTTTAAAAGACAACACACCCTCCTCCTCTGCCACCGCCACCCCAGTGTAATAGCTGTGTTCATTTTTTGGAAGAGTGACCTCCAGACCTGTGGGTGCTAGGCTAGGATTATTCCTAGCGCTTGCGTTGGCTTGTAATGAAGGCGGAGCTGCCATATTGATCTGATGTCTGGGACACCTACCAAAACCCCCCCCTGGATGTTAAATCAATACCATGCTGCCCTCTTTCTTGACATTGTCAAGAGCAGAAATAAAAAAGGAAAAACAAGCTGTTGGAGGAAAAAAACACCATGCCCTACCAATATAAGGACAAAACAGTGTGTGTAGAATACAGTAACAAGGTGATCGGTTACCTCTGTCACTGAAGCCAAAATGTTCATGACTTCTACAGCCTGTGTGGGTCACACTCAAGCAACTCCTCTTTTCCACATCCTTGCTTTAAAATAAGGTTATGAGGCAATTGTCTTCCACTGCCTAAGATGCTGGACTCATCAAATTCAAACTTCATCTTCCTTTTTGAGTGGGCCAAGTATGTACCCTGCAAGTGGCTGTTATTGTATACATACAGCAAGAGTGGATAACCTGTTGCCCTCCAGGTGGTGTGGGACTTCTGTATGACCAGCTTGGCCAATGGACTGGGATGATGCGAAATATAGCCCCACACATTCCCATTCCCTAGTATACAGTAGGGATTCCTGGCTAGGGTGCTGTTGCTCAATAGCTTCCCAAGTGTCAGGTGAAGAAATTTGTTATTTACCCATACTTTCTAAAAACAACAACACCCAAGACCTTAAAAACAAAACCTGAGGTGTCATTGTGTAACCTGAGTTTTATTTTGTTTCTCCCCTCCACCACACACACAGAAAGAGAGAGAGAGAGAGAGACAGAGAGAGAGAGAGAGAGACAGAGAGAGAGAGACAGAGAGAAGTTTTATCCTGCATTTCACTATTTCTGTAGATTCTTTAAATCAGAGGTTTTCACTCTTCTGGGGTCCCCTTGACCAATTACCTTCTTTCTGCGACACCTCTGTGAGGGTCAGGAGCCCAGTTATGTCACCCTTCTCTGTGTAGCTGGCAACCTTTAAAGTATCTCAAAGACCTACCAATGGCATCCAAGATCCATCTGACTGTGTCATCACCACTGCAAACCAGGATACGGAAATCTGGCAGATCCTGGAAGAAGTTCAGCCTGGAACAAAAAAAGTGCATACAATTAAGTTTTAGCAACAGATTCCATAGCTGCCTCTCTCTCTCTCTCTCTCTCTCTCTCTCTCTCTCTCTCTCTCTCACACACACACACACACACACACACACACACACACTTTTCCACCAGCAACCTGCTTTATCCTTTAAAAGAGATGTGAAACATGGGCGACTAGTGTCACAACAGCTAGTGTCACAACAGGAAGAAGAAGAAGAGGAGGAGGAGGAGGAGTTTGGATTTGATATCCCACTTTATCACTACTCCAAGGAGTCTCAAAGCAGCTAACAATCTCCTTTCCCTTCCTCCTCCACAACAAACACTCTGTGAGGTGAATGGGGCTGAGAGACTTCAGAGAAGTGTGACTAGCCCAAGGTCACCCAGCAGCTGCATGTGGAGGAGCGGGGAAGCAAACCCGGTTCACCATATTACGAGTCCACCTCTCTCAACCACTTCACCATGCTGGCTGGAAGACACATCTGACATGCATTGAAGGTCAAAGCAACTACTCACTGCTTTTTGAACACCCTTCCTTGTGTAGTGTTCCTGCAGCCTCCTCTCTTCTCCCCTCTCCTTGGGAACCCTCTGGGCAGCTGTAGCTGATCTCTGAGCTGCCCCCTCTGCCCCAAAGAGAGATGCCTCCTCACACTGCCCTACAGGGAAGCACCCCTGGCCAGCCCTAGAGGCACCATTCGCCTGAAGAGTTTGTAGCCAGGGCTACTGCAACAAACAGCTGTGCAAGCCTTTGAGAGGCAGAGATGCGAGAGGGCTTCAGGGGAAGGGAGGGAAGGAAAGAAAGAGGGAAAGAGGCCAGTGTTGCCTATGGCACCATGGACTATCCTTCACAGCACCCCAGGGTACCATGGCACACTGGCTCAAAACCACAGCTTTGAATCATCACATTTTAATGTTGTATTTTATTATCTGAATTTTTTTGGCTGAGATCTACAACAGAATGTTTGTCCTGAGGAAGATCACTGTTGTAAGGAGGCTGGGTGGGACAGCGTTGCTCACCTGAACTCCCAACACCATCATCACTGTGGTGCACTGAGAGGATGAAGCGGGTATGAGGTGGCTGCAGTGTAACACCACTGGGAGCAAGGTACAGGCTTTTGCCCTGTGCCAACCTCAGCAACCTCCACCCCTGGTAGTCTTCAGTGACGCTGATGATGATGATAATAATAATAATTTATTTATACCCTGCCCATCTGGCTGTGTTTCCCCAGCCACTCTAGGCGGCTTTCAACAGAATATTAAAATACAATAATCTATTAAACATTAAAAGCTTCCCTAAACAGGGCTGCCTTCAGATGTCTTCTAAAAAGTCTGGTAGTTGTTTTTCTCTTTGACATGTGGTGGGAGGGCGTTCCACAGGGCGGGTGCCACTAACAAGAAGGCCCTCTGCCTGGTTCCCTGTAACTTGGCTTCTTGCAGTTAGAGAACCACCAGAAGGCCCTCGGCACTGGACCTCAGTGTCTGGGCAGAACGATGGGGGTGGAGATGCTCCTTCAGGTATACTGGACCGAGGCCGTTTAGGGCTTTAAAGGTCAGCACCAACACTTTGAATTTTGCTCGGAAACGTACTGGGAGCCAGTGTAGGTCTTTCAGGACTGGTGTTGTGGTCTCAGTGGCCGCTCCCAGTCACCAGTCTAGCTGCCGCATTCTGGATTAGTTGTAGTTTCCGGGTCACCTTCAAAGGTAGCCCCACATAGAGCGCATTGCAGTAGTCCAAGCGGGAGATAACTAGAGCATGTACCACTCTGGAGAGACAGTCCACAGGCAGGTAGGGTCTCAGCCTGCATACCAGATGGAGCTGGTAAACAACTGCCCTGGACACAGAATTGACCTGTGCCTCCATTGACAGCTGTGAGTCCAGAATGACTTCTTGGCTGCACACCTGGTCCTTCAGGAGCACAGTTACCCCATTCAGGACCAGAGAGTGCTCCACACCTGCCCGCCTCCTGTCCCCCCAAAACAGTACTTCTGTCTTGTCAGGATTCAACCCCAATCTGTTAGCTGCCAGAGGTCAGGTAACTGCTGCTGCCCCACCAATGCTATTGGCTCTTGTGATTGCACGCATGAATCCTTTATGTAGGAGTGTGAAACCTGGTAGTTGAAAACTCTAGAAGGACACGAAGCATGAGAATTCTCATTCTGAGTCTACCCCCAGGGAGGGAGAAAATCTAATGACAATAACAACTGGAAGCTGAGGGCCCCAAGAGGCAGACCAATGCACTGGGCATTTTTGAGGGGAGGGGACGCCAAAGGTTTTGAGGAAGGGAACCTAAAGGGTTTCTTCTTCCTCATAGGGAAGATGGGAGAGAACAGAAAAGGGACAGAAACTGCAGCCTTTCCTTGAGGAACAGCAGGGTGCACACTATCTGGCTCAAGGCTGTCTCTCAACTTTTCTAAGAAGGGATTATCTTTTAAGAACTATTATTCCCCTTTTACAGATGAAGAATTGAGGCTGACAGATAGCAACTTGCCCAAGGCCACACAGTGACTCCATGTGCCTGTACACATTGCCTCATGTGTCTGCAGTTTTTCCTTTTGATTGATTTTGATCTGTAGAAGTTTATTGCTGTAATTGTGCGCTGTCCTTCAGGCTTAATTTTTTTTAAAACTGAAAAATGAGATATAAATCTAAAAAGAAATAAATGGTGGCACAAGGAAAAGGGGACAGGCCTGAGTGGAGATCTAATAGATTCAAGGCCACAACAACCACAAAACTCTTGAGTATAGGAACTTAACTATATATATAGTTCTAGTGAAAGGCCTTAGACTGTAGACATTTTAATGGTTTAAAATGTAGCGTTTCATTCAGCAAATTAAATATTTCAGTGCAAGATGCTAGCTGACACACGTCTCTGCCAATTTTTTGCATAGATGTTAGGTGCCTGCTAAAGATGCATAGAACTAGCTGATGAAGTTAATTCTTCAGCTCAGTAAGTTTTAGGGAAAGCTCGAGTGCAGGGGTTGCCAACCTGGTATCCTCTGGATGTTGTGCAACTACAAATCCCATCAGCCCCAGCCAGCATGGTTGATGATGGAGGACAATGGGAGTTGCAGTTCAGCAGCAACTAAGGGCACCCCTTGGCTCCCCTTGCTTTGGCCTAATTCTGAGGCCAGAACTTCACATGATGGTCAAAATGCAAACAAAGACTAGTTGTTGTTGTTCTGCTAAAAAGCATGCCTTACAATGTTTGTCCCCCCAACAGGAGGAAAATATGGCTCAATATTTTTTCCTGTGGATGTACATGCTAGTGCCAATCTAGCAGTTCGAAAGCACACCAGTGCAAGTAGATAAATAGGTACCGCTGTGGCGGGGAGGTAAACGGCGTTTCTGTGCATTCTGGTTTCTGCCACAGTGTCCTGTTGCACCAGAAGCGGTTTAGTCATGCTGGCCACGTGACCCGGAAAGCTGTCTGAGGACAAACGCCGGCTCCCTCAGCCTGAAAGCGAGATGAGCGCCACAACCCCATAGTCGCCTTTGACTGAACATAACCATCCAGGGGTCCTTTACCTTTACATGTTGGTGCATATATATTTTTTGATGGGGGCAAAAATATTACCCTGGAGAAAAAGTGCATATACATTGAGTTTTGCTGAGATAATAAACCAGTGTCTGAGCTTTAGATCACACGTGTTTAGAAGGTACATCAGGATCTACTGAAATACCTCTAAATGATTTAAAGTAGATGCACAAAGCTTTCTGACTTCCAATTGCTTAAGACAGGCAATAACAAAATGACCCCCCTCCTCTACAAATGTATACTGTGAAAATGAAGAAAGCTAGGAAGTGGTCACCAGGAATGGACAATGGGCTCAGTTTGGTTCTGGTTTTCAAAACCAGTTCCTGGGCTTGGAATTCTTTAATTCTAAATGTATGTCTTTTGCCTTTGTTGGTGTTTGGAAGATCTCAGGGGTTCAGGAAACAAACAAACAAACAAACAAACAAACAAACAAAAATATTTCCTGACAGCCTGATGTCTGCCCTGCCTTGCTTTACTGTAAGTGGCACCTCACATGATGAAAAATTTCTCCATTCAAAATAATAATAATAATAATAATAATAATAATAATAATAATAATAATAATAAAGATTTCCCTACACAGGACAGTTGATGTCAGGGAGAAGGCCTTTTGCCTAACTTTCTCCTTAACACCTAGTTTTTTTAAAATGTGCTATTTATGAAGTATTTGATAATGTGCATTTCCTTTTGTGATGTGCATCAAATTCAGATAAATCCTAAATCGTTGGACGAAATGGGCCAGTTTGGAAAGATTTGAGGCTTGTGCAGACAGAAGTAGGATCTCTCTGAAGCACCTTGAACTGAAGCAGGAACTTCTGGAATGATTTGGAATATTTCAGAGATCTGCACATAGGAAAAAACGGTGTTGACAGTGTGATTGCAGGAAGGAAGGAAGGAAGGAAGGAAGGAAAGATTACTCCTCAGATTTGGCACATAAGGAAAATACGAAGGGGAGGGAGAGCTCTTTTCTGATTGACAGGTCAAACTTCTAATAAGAAGAAATGATTGCATCAGGGATCTCTACTCATAATGTTTAGGAGAAGGAATTCTGAAGTAATGTAGCACTTTGGTCTTGTTCTGCTAGTGGTGCTTGAAAATACTGGACACTCAAGTGCTTCTATCTCTGTACCACATACTTACACACCTCCTCCTGCCAAACTAGCTTTGCATTTAGTTTTTGGGACCTCGGGGGTCAATTGAGCAGAAAACAAGCCTGAAGCTGTCCCACCCGCATTATTCATAACACCTTAGCTACTGTGCCCATCCTTCTGAATTTCTGCAGGGCATTTTTCCTAGTGGCAACTCTTGGTGCATGCCATTTTCACATTAAAAACATTGCCACAAAACATCTGAGAGGGGAGTGAATCACCTCTAATTCCCTCCCCAAAACACAAATGTAAAGGTGCCTACTACAACCCCTCCCTGCACCTGTCATTGTTAAATTTGGCAGGCTTCTTACCTCAGAGTATATCTCTCATACACACTGTTTTCATACAAATTGCCCACAAAGCAATAGGAGACACTTTTCTAACCACCCTAAAACTGCAAATACTGTCCTTATTGGGGGGGGGGGGAAGAGGCACAGCATTCTAAATTTAATTCTAAAATTTCTAAAACTTAACATGCTTCATCCCCTCAGGGTATCATACCTGCAAATTCCATCCAATTCTGCCAAACAATACAAAAGTTACAGATGGTTTCTTCTTCTTCTTCTTCTTCTTCTTCTTCTTCTTCTTCTTCTTCTTCTTCTTCTTCTTTGGAAAATATTATACCCAGCAAAGAAACCCCAACAAAAAAGAAAAAACAACCAAGCAAACAACACCCCCTGGTCCTATTTGTCTGATATTTGGCATAATCTATAGCCTCAAAATAAGCTACCATGCCTACAAATTTCATCCATATCTGTCAAAAGGGGGTGCAGGAGCTATCACCATTTTTATTTTGGTTTCTCTGTAATAATGAATGGGAACCAAGGGTTTGGAATTGGACCCTGAGCAGAATTGGACGGTCTTTGAATCAATTAAAACTTGAGCTGTTTTCTGAAATGCTGAATCTGAACTGAATCTTGCGGCCAGCACACATCCCTTGTTTCCACATGCAGTCTAAAGCCAGACACATATTTATCACCTACCTCTGTAAGAAATAGGCCAGATTTCTCTGACTTCCTTGTGCTCAAGCCTTGTTAATGAGCTGTCTGGGGATTGTTCTTTTTTTTTAGAGCAGATATGAATTTGTATTTAAAAAAGAAGAATAAAAGGGGGGGGGGGGAAGGAAGCTCCCTGAAACCATTACAGCAAGACCTTCCTCATTTATTGCCTTTAATATAGGAATGCCATCATATACATACCTGTTATCCCATCTTCCATAACAAATATTCAGTTGTCTGGAAATTCTGATTCCTTTGATGACTTTCATTTAACATTTCTGTGTTACGTTAGCAATAATTTATCTTCCTTAATTAATATCTCCTGGATCTTCAGATAAGTTTTAATGAATTTAATGACATGTCATAGCCGGGGAGAGAGAGATATATATATATATATATATATATATATATATATATATATATGCTTTCGTAGATTTTCACGGGTACAGGAATGTAGGTTTTGGTGTCTTCGGGTGTCTTCCCGTGTAAGAGTTGGGGTGTCTAGGCGACGTTTCGACGAGGTCTCACTCGTCATCTTCAGGCTGGTGCTTTCGGCTTCTTGTTACTAGAACCAACAAGATTCTAGTTCTAGTAACAAGAAGCCGAAAGCACCAGCCTGAAGATGACGAGTGAGACCTCGTCGAAACGTCGCCTAGACACCCCAACTCTTACACGGGAAGACACCCGAAGACACCAAAACCTATATATATATATATATATATATATATATATATATATATATATATATATTCCCCTCCCCCTACAAATGTTACTACTATACAAGACTGAATGTTCAGCATAAAGAAGTCATCAAAGATAGATAATAAAAAGCAATTATAGCTCTCCTCCTATTCAATCTGTAAATCACTTACAAATTAACCAAATACATAAACTATACCAATAAAAGTAGCAGAGGAAAAAAACCCATAAAGACATTTACAATTAAAAGCGTTAAAAACGAGAGACAAAATTTGCCCTCAGAAGGTCTCTTTCCCTCAATCACTTATCTCCATCTACTTATCAAACACCACCCTCTCACAATCTCAGTTTATTTATTCAGCTGCATAAAAAGTTGACGGATTCAGTCAGAACCACAAAAATAGCTCAAAATTACCTGCATGAAAGAAAATGCACCTCTGCAATTCTGTACCCAGAAGGCAGCCCAGTTCAATGGGGCTTACTCCCAAGTAAGTGGGTATAGAATTGCAAGTTCAGGGAGCAATTCAAACTAAGATTCCCTGGGATGAGGGGAGTTTGGAATTGGCTGAATTTTGGCTGAGCTGGCTCAGCTTGGACTCGGTTAGGACTATGAGATGCCTGCAAAATTCCTACTTCCTGACTCAGCCAGCTCAGCCAAAACTTGTGGTAAATTACACTCACAATGGGCATTCTGGGGGAGTTTAAAGGATTGTTTCCCCTCTGTCAGGCCCTCAGGTAGCAGTAGCTGCACTCCTGAATAGAGTTTGGAATAGGGGTAAGTAACACCCAGCAAAAGTTGTGCTGCCTTCCTATAGTTTGGATTGCTCTGTTAGCGAATCTTCACCAGGATTCTTTTAATATATACAGGCATTTCCTTAATACAACAGCTGAGTTTTATAATGTAAGTCCTCAGCTTCTTAAAAACGTGAACTTTTGTGGAAAATGTGTTCATGAAAGATGCGGAAAATGTAACCTTTTCTGCACTTAAAGAAATAATAATCTGAAAAGAGCAGACTTACAAGTGAACATATGTGAATCTAATATGGATTGGAAATAGACTGGTCCTTCTCTCACACCGCCCACCCATATTTACAAATAAACAGGCTGTGCTTTCTGTGTGTGTGTGTGTGTGTGTGACAGAACACTATTCCTATGAATAGAAATAGTTAATTATACCCTTGAGATGGTCAAGCTTGACTGGTATTGCATCCATTCATTAAGTCATGGCTATTTTTTACGAAACAATCCTTTTTAGAAATTATAATTTCCCCACAGATTTTTCCACATTGATGGTTCCTGAGTCAATTAACATGTCTGATATAGTTCAAAGTTGACACAGGAAGCAGTGGGTTTTTCAAAAAAAACAAATATATAGTATTTTTCCATGTATAAGATGCCCCCTACTTCTGGGGACCCCAAATTTAGAAAATGAGCATATGCACTATCCGTGTATAAGACGCCCCCAGATTTCTAACCTTATTTTAAAGTAAAAAAACCTAGTCTTATACACGGAAAAGTACGGTATGTTTTTCAATTTCCAAATCTTTGGCAAGATTAGCAAATGTGGAAGAGACACCCACCTTTGTGACAATGGCTCGACAAGCAGCTCCTTCATTGCCAAATGGACCCAAGAATGGACTCTTCTTAATCACCTGTCAATCAGCCCTTCTGAAGCACTTTCAGTTGAAAAGATTTACAGAAGCCGTCCTGGTTTTGGATTTGATTCTGGAATATTCCGCTTTTCCTTAGGATGTCCCTGTTTTCATTGGAGAAATGTTGGAGGGCATGGAGTCAGGAGACCCCCGGGCCAAGGAGATAAGTAACTCTACAACTTTTAGAAGACATCTGAAGGCAGCCCTGTATAGGGAAGTTTTTTAAAAAAATGTTTAATGTTTAATATTTTTATATACCGTATTTTTCGCTCTATAACACGCACCCGACCATAACATGCACGTAGTTTTTAGAGGAGGAAAATCCATAGGCATGCCACCCGTAGGCATTTCCTCCATAACACGCACAGACATTTTCCCTTACTTTCTAGGAGGAAAAAAGTGAGTGTTATGGTGCAAAAAATACAGTATGTTGGAAGCCACCCAGAGTGGCTAGGGCAACCCAGTGAGATGGCGGGGTAAAAAAAAAATATCATTATTACTATTACTATTGAATATGACGTCCCTATGTTCATCAGAGAAATGTTGGAGGGTATGTCACACACCTCTCTCTATCCTCCATCCATCCTAGCAGGAAGGATTACCAGAGTTCAAGGGCTCATCCCAGCCAGATTGGGGGGGGGGGATGCAAGCAGAGCGCCAAAGCAAGGCTGGTAAAGAGTGTGGCCTGGGGAGAGCTGGAGGGTTGCTTTTGGTCCCTGGTTGGTCCATGCCATATACAAATCTAAACCCTTTGGAGGTCTTTTGGGATAAAACATATATGATAAAGGTAAAATAAATAAATGTGAACTACACTGCAAGCACCACATGCATAGATATAGAGTGGAGGATAGGGGAAGAATAGTGATTTTATGAAGACAAGGGATAGTGATGCTATAAAAACTAGAATTTGGTTACAACCTGAAGGTGCAATGCACATTTGTGGGAAGGAGTCAACCAAACAGCCCGAAGTTCCACTGACATCTTTGCTCTAGAGTCAGAACTGCTGAAGAGACAAGTCTCCATTTAAAAAACCAAAGAGCAGCTTGCCTCTTTGGCAGCGAGAGTTGCCCGGCTGAAATTTTCAAAGGGAGTCCGGCTGCTGATGTGCTTCCCACCTCATGTGCCCATATTTCAAATGTAGTAGCAACTTGTCTTCCTGAGCTCTCCAGCAGTAGAACACAGTGGCGTACCGTGGGTTGCCGGCACCCAGGGCCGTGTGGCGGGGGGTGGGAGGGAAATGGACGGGGTACGCATGCACATCCTATTGCCTAATGGCATCCACATCACCCAGGAGATTGCAGCTGCAGAGATAAGAAAAGAACAGTAGTTCTTTATTTTCTGTTGATGCTGGTTTTCATCATCATCATCATCATCATTGTCATCATATAATCTGTGGCTGCCCTCAAAAGCAAGAATGTTTAATTTCTGTGTGAGAAATGAATCAGCCTCAATACTCAACACCTGAGAAATTTTGCACCCTCTCTAATTAGAGCTGTGCATGGTTTGAAGAAAGCACCCTTTGCTCTCATCCAGACCGATGACTCAACCCTCAGCATAAAACAGGCCTATTCCATCGATGGTTTGAAAGCATTGTGTGAAGAGCTTCAACTAGGAGCGCTAGGGACTAGGAAAGGCGGTGGGGGGAGGGATGGGCCAACATCATCAGAGACAAACTATAATTAACTACTGAAAGGAAATGTCTTGTAAGAAGAGATTTGGAATTTTCCTGGTGGGGAATTTCAAAAGATAAATTACATAAGCATTAACCACGAATAACTATCCTGCTTTCAAGCCATGACTTATTTAGATGGTACCATCCTGCCAAAGTGAAGCATGCATTTAAATCCCTTTGTTTTCAGTGGGAGAGGCCAGGTCATGCCCAATATCTTTTAAATTTTCTTTCTCCATGTTGTGTGCGCTGAAATGACTGTATGGGTGGTATTCTTTTGCTGACAGGGGATGAATGGCAGGCACCAAGCTGTGTGTAATGACACTGTTCCATTTCTTGCAAGTTGCTCCTCTGGCACCACAGATGATGGTGAGTAAGTGCCTGAAATGACAACACTTTTGCCTGTCTTTATGTTGCCCCTTTAAACCCCCTTCAAATTGGAGTTCCCTGTGGAAGAAATGGCGATTTGCTCTCAGGGTGGTGACGGCTTGTGGCGAAGCTGTATGCACCCCATTCTCACTCCACAGAGATTCTGAGCAATTTCACACAGTGCAAAATCGATTGCAGAAAGGACCAATCTGGGCTCCTGGGTCTGGTTTTCTGTATGTTTCATGCAAAAAAAGCAGACAAGATGGGTCGAGACGATAGGAAAGTGTCCAGGATTTCTCCTCATCTCAGAATGAGACTCCTGCCCCCCATCCTGACTACTTACTCTAGAGAAGAGCTGATTTGCTGAGATTGTGGGCTGAGTGGATCCATGTGGTGTTCAGCATGTGGTGAAGATGATTGCTTCACCATATGCCACCTTGCTACTTAACGTGCGTGTGCACCGTTTTCATCACAAAGCTGTTGAGTTTGCGCTGAAATGTGATGTGTGTGGGTTGAGCTGCAAGCTAGGTGTGGTATGAAACAATATACCATAGCCATAGGGATACATCTGAAATGATTTCACTGGGCCTGAAGATTGAGAAAGGCTCCCAGAGATGCTGAGCCACCACTGCCCACATAGATTACGATTATGATTGAATTTATATACTGCCCAGGGCCGGATTTAGGTTTGATGAGGCCCTAAGCTACTGAAGGTAATGGGGGCCTTTATATAGAATCATAGAATCATAGAGTTGGAAGAGACCACAAGGGCCATCGAGTCCAACCCCCTGCCAAGCAGGAAACACCGTTTGTCCAGTTGTCCTTTGTCAACAACAAATTGTCACTGTTTTTTGTGTTGAATATATGCTATATGGTAATTTATGGACCTAATAGGTATCTAAAGCCATTTGCACATGCAGAATGTAGGCACCATATATATAGAAATGAGCAAACCAGAGATATTTTAGGGAGCAGGCTAGCAGGCGTGGCCCATTACTTACATCATAGGAGCCTACACAACACAAAACACTGTTGCTGTATGTAGGTTTTATTTTATTTGTTTTTTATCTTATATTTTGGAAATGTAAATCCAGGCCCCCCCTTTAATTTTTTTTGGGGGCCCCAAGAGAGTGGGGCGCTAAGCTATAGCTTGTTTAGCTTATACGTAAATCTGGCACTGATACCATCCTATACCCGGAGGTCTGAGCACACATGCAAAGCCTCTACACAGATGTCCAAGGGTACATTTGAATCCTGCACAAGTTGAGAGCTGCCATGTTCTGAAGATGCTTTCAGTATTGGCTTGCTCTCATCCTGGTTCTATATGCCAGCTGTACAAGTGGTCCTCAGCTGCTGTTTACTTAGGCTACCCTCAGCCACCTTCCTCCCTCTGATCCACCTTTCCTGCCAGGCCCAGAAAATATATATAAATAAGCAGTCATTTACCAACGTTGTTTGGCATCCGTCTGCTCCAGGAGACAATGGAGAAGTGTGCCTTTGTGGGTAAGGTCAAGCTATTGGAAGGCTGCAGCGTCTGCTGTGGCTGTGGAGACCAATCAGGGAGAGACAAATTTTGTTACAGCTGGGTCAGATGTAGGCGTCCGGTTGTGCATTTAAATCCCATCATTTGCCTCAAAGAGCTCAAGCTGGTTTGCATGGTTCTCCCACTCCTCATTTAATCCTGTGGGGTAGATTAGGCTGAGAGGCCGTGACTGGCCTAAGGTCACCCAATGAGCTTCATGACCAAGTGGGGATTCAAACCCTGGTCTCCCAGGTCCTAGTCTGACATTCTAACCACTACACCACACTGGTACTATGGGGGCAATGTTTATATTTGCCAGATCTCACCTCTCTTTTCTCTTACATCTAGTGCATGTATAGTCCACCATTCCTCCAAAGAGGTCATGGAAGTATACAGGGTTAGGTAAAGGGACCCCTGACCATTAGGTCCAGTCATGACCGACTCTGGGGTTGCGGCGCTCATCTCGCTTTATTGGCCGAGGGAGCCGGCATACATCTTCCAGGTCATGTGGCCAGCATGACTAAGCTGCTTCTGGCGAACCAGAGCAGCACACGGAAACGCTGTTTATCTTCCCACCGGAGCGGTAGCTATTTATCTACTTGCACTTTGACGTGCTTTCGAACTGCTAGGTTGGCAGAAGCAGGGACCGAGCAATGGGAGCTCACCCCGCCGCAGGGTTACTCACCTCCAATTTTATCCTCACAGCAAAACCTGCACGTTAGGTTTGGGTAAGAGATGATGCCTGGCCCAAGATCATCTTGTGAGCTTTAGCCATAGCTCAAGTCACAGAGCACATGTGTTGCATGCAAAAACCAGTGGTTTAAATGTCAGATAGCTTCAGGTAGGACTGGAAAAGACCCTTGCCTGAAATACCAGAAAGCCACTCCCAATCAAAGCCGACCAGTCTTCTTCAACCTGATGCCTTCCAAACATTGTTGGACTACAGCTCCCAGCAACCTCTGCCAACATGGCCAACAGACAGGACTGATGGGAGTTGCAGTCCAAAATGTCTGGAAGTTGAGAAAGACAATGGTGAGGTAGGTGAACCAGTGGTCTCAACTGCTAAGGCAGCTTCCTATATCTGATTAAGGATTTGAATCTAGGTCTTCCTAGTCCAACCTTCTAATGATTACACCTCACTGGCTTTCAGCTTCATCATTGCAACCAACATCTTTAGCAAAGCCTTCAGTGGACCAGTCTAGCCTCACCTTTCCCCCTTTGATAGTCCTGTTCTCTGCTTCTTCTCAGTTCCTGGTTTCTTACCAGATCTTGTCGGTGGTGGGACCCAAGCAGCACCAACAGATTTCCTTGTGAACCAACCAACAGAGTTCCACAAGCAGAGGGCATGAGTGACCAAGCTGCACGGATGCCAGTGTTATTTGTTATTGCAGGGATGGGGAGCCTAGGGCCTTCTGAATGCTGCTAAGCTACAACTTCCATAATTTCCAACCATTGTCCATGCTGACTGGGGATGGTGGGAGCTGGAACCTAACAATATTTGATTCCCCATACCTTCATTACTGGCTCAGCCTCCCACCTCCCACTCCATCAGTTCCTCTAGATCAGGCATAGGCAAACTCGGCCCTCCAGATGTTTTGAGACTACAATTCCCATCATCCCTGACCCCTGGTCTTGTTAGCTAGGGATGATGGGAGATAGTCCCCAAACAGCTGGAGGGCCGAGTTTGCCTATGCCTGCTCTAGATTGACTGAGCAGCTCTGTCTTTGCCATCGCAATCGAGAGACAGGCATGGTGTGCAGGGCCCACCGCTATTAGTCCCTGTGTAATAATTTAAGTGGCCTGATTGTGTCTGAGTCTGTGCTACAGTTGGTACCTTGAGTTATAAATATTAATCCTGCCAGATGCAGGAGGGAGAAACAGGGCTGCACAGGAGATAGGAAGTGTGGGTGGCAAGGCCGGGTGGGGGTGGGAGGAGAGCATAAGCCTTACAAGAAGAAGAATCACTTCCTCTCCCTGCATTCTCAGCAGAGGTGCTGACAGTCAAGAAGAGTGATAGGGTTGTTTGTATGGAGCAGAAAGGAGTCGGAACAGGCAAAAACCCTTTGGATGTAGGGAAAAATTAACTTGCTAAATAATGAAGGTGGAGGGAGAGAGAGAGAGACCCTCTGTCATTACCTATGTTGTCCATATCACATCAGCTGTCAACAGCCACACTAATCTGAATAGTACTTTCTCAATATGGATTTATTTCCTTGCTAATGCAAAGATGGGAGATAAGCAGCCCAAGGCTTGGCTGGTTATTTCTAATCAAATGTGGAATTCAGAACCTGTCTCCCCGCACTGGCCTTCTTGAGCCAACCCCTTCAGCTTCCTGCCAACTGAGTCAGTGGCTCCAGGATCTCAACCAAAGCTTTTGAAAGAACTACATCTCTCATAGTCCCTTATGCTGCACAACCAGGCAACAGAGAAAAGAGAGAGAGAGAGAGAAGTCCACCTTCCTATGTTCTCCCCAGACAGCTTCATTGTAGCCACTGCCACTGCCAATGATTTTAGGAAAGTGGGGGGAACGTGTTGGGTTTTTTTGGGGGGGCAGGGATAGGTGTTGGGATGGGAAGGGTGGTGGAGCAGGGTGGAGTTGGAGTGGAGCAATTCTTCCCCGACTCAGATGTTAATTTAAGCCAGAGAAGAATTTGAGGCCTTGGAAAACTGGACTGTCATTTTGATGCAAGCTCAGTCTTTTGAAAGGCTTATGGAAACTTTGCTAGCATGTCTGTTCATAGCCTGAGGTTGGGATCTAACTGCTGCTGTTACCTCAGAGCCCTCTTCAAGCACAATGGGGAATAGGGGTAGACAAAATCAGCCTCTGTGATTGACTTACCAAATGGAAACTTGGGGTTGGCCAGGCCCAGTGCTGGGAGGTTCTGCCCTTCAGGCTCTGACTTTTGCAACTCACGTCACCTTTGCAGGATTGAAATATATACACTTCAGATCTAGGTTTGCATACAGATGCCCACAGTCATGACCTAACAGTGCACCTGCAACCACATACATAGACCCATTTGTGGGATGTCCAAAATTTGTGGTCCCAATGTTACATTGCCTTGTTCCTTACCAACCTGGCTATAGCAACACACTGAAGTTTTCTGTGCTGTGTATGGGAATTCTCCATACTAGGGCTCCGCCCCTAACCATAGCTACCTTCCGGTCAGTGGAGATGGCCCAGGTAATAATTGTAGAGATGTCTCACATTAAATGGTGGTGAAGGCACACATGAATTTCCTTTGTTCCAATGGGAGGTGGCACCCATTCTTCACTTGAGGCGGCCTCAAACTCCAGTGACAATGATTAATCACATTGAAGAGCAGATTTAATGCCTTTCCCAAACAGCTTTTGGAGGGTGACAGTTGAGGTGATCAGGGCTGACATGTTGCCGAAACTGCACAGTGATAGCTTCACTGGCCTCCTTCTTGTTTGCTTTGATGGTAGGATGATTGGGGGAGGGAGGGAGAGAGAGAGAGAGAGAGAGAGAGAGAGAGAGAGAGAGTCCTATTTATTGAATGGTGCTTATATCCTGTCCTTCCTCTAAGAAGCTCATTATTTTAGTCTAGCAGCCATCCTGTGAGGTAGGTTAGATAAAGGGGCATTGAGCTGCCTATGGCCACTGACCACCAAATGAACTGCATACTTGAGCAGGAATTTGGGCCTGGAATTTCCCACATCATCACACCCTCGTCTCTGGACTGTGCAACTCAAGTTCTCCCAAGCTGAATATAGTCCAGCTTCTTATCATAGTCTGTTAATAGCTTTGCAACACACACACCAGTTCTAGATAAGCAGGAAAAGCTGGAGGTTAGACCGCCATGCATGGTAGGTGGACTGTGTTGGTCTTGAGTCAAAAGTCGTGCATGTCTCATCTAGCTACTGTTCCATATTAGTCTTTGTCACTGAAGCATTTCCAGACTAGGCTTCCCAGTTAGCTTATGTCATATAGAGTAGGACAAATGCACCATGGCTAATTGGCAGGAGCAGATATGGTGAAAGCCTATGGAGGACTGAAATGCTCCTGCAGGGTTGTGTGTATTCTAGGTCCCTCCTCCCCCAGGGAGACGAAGCCTTAGTTAAAGGGGCAGTGCTCTGTTGATTAGGCGTGCGCTCCAGTGAGTTTGCAACTGAAGGCTTATCCACACCTCTCTTCACCCCGCTGCTTCCCCCTTTGGAAACCCAATCTTTAGTGCAGACTGCTGTTTGTTCCAATTTAGTGCTAAAGAGCAGGTTTTCTGGGAGAAAGCAGTGGGGCAAAGGCAAAACTGCTCGGACCTGTGCCTAGAAAATGTGGGACAAGTGGAAAACCTCTCTGACCCATGCTTTCTGACCAAGAGCTCAGGAGTTTCCTGGGAGAAGATTGATATATGAGGATGCTGGCAATAATATGCTCTTGGGAGCAGGGGACAGAGAAAGTCCAGCCCCTGTGGATTCTTCTTCCTTTTTGGTGAGGGTTAATCTCTGCAAGAAGGATTTGCCTTAGTGACTTCTTCCTGAGATTGCTGAGGGAGAGTACATCCCTTGCTATTGAGCTCCATGACTCCTTTTCCAATGCAGGTCCTGGATCGTGACACTTGGCTCTTTATAGTTCAATTTACCATTGAAGCCACTTCTCTCTCTCTCAGTTTTATTTATCATTTTTAATTTTACAAATCCGCACACATCAAACAGAAAAAAAATAAACCATACAGAAGTCACTTCTCTCTCACTTGGTGGCTCTTACTGGGAAGTGTCCCAGGTCCTGAAAATGTGACCTCTCTTCTATCTGGGTCCTGATCTCTGAAACATGAAACCAGTGGATTGATGTTGGAGAACCCCTACTCTAGCCAAGCATAGCTCAAGCATTGCTCAGTATTCCCATAGGTTTGCAGACAAGCTGGCACAGGGCACACTAGTAAATTATTTGAGGGACGGGGTAGGATTTCAAAAAGCATTGCAACAATCGCCACTAAGTTATTTTATTCTAAAATAAAAGGCTCATCCATACTTTCACCTGACTTGTATTTTGACCACATCATTTACCAATTAATTCCTACATAAAAGGTAAAGGGACCCCTGAACATTAGGTCCAGTTGTGGCTGACTCTGGGGTTGCGGCACTCATCTCGCTTTATTGGCCAAGGGAGCTGGCATACAGCTTCCGGGTTATGTGGCCAGTATGACTAAGCCGCTTCTGGCGAACCAGAGCAGCGCACGGAAACACTGTTTCCCTATCCTTACTTGCTAATAAATGTCTTGAAGAATTGCAATCCTAAGTACCCTTATTATTTTATTGGTATTCTGTGCCCTTCCTACGGGGAGAACTCAGGTCACAAGAAGTGAGATACGTTAACCATGGAGATAGTCTCTTGCTCAAAACCACCCAGGGAGCAAGATCTGAACCTGGCTTCTCCATCTCCAACCAACACTCTAGCTGCTATGCCGTTTACTTTCCCACTGGAGCGGTACCTATTTATCTACTTGCACTTTGATGTGCTCTCATTGTTCCGGGGCTGTGTCTTGTGAAAATCTGATCTTACCTGCTGGATTGGATGTTATCGGATGTGTGGAAAACCCAAAGTGGGATTTTGCTTAACTGAGCTTCAATTCAGTGGGAAAGATTGGAATTTCACTAGGCATAGCCATGGAACAAGGAGAAAAGCTCTCGGACCTGGGAGAATTAATTGGTACACAATGCAATCAATATATGGGTCAAGCAAAAGTGTGGATGAGCCCAAAGTGTGACTAGTGAAAGTTTGTATTATTAAACAGAGAGATGTCTGGTAATGTCAAAACTCCCCTGAGCGTTCTTATTACCAGACTTTCCAAACTGTACAACAGTCTGTGGCTTCAGTATGATGGAGTGTGGTACCCAACATATTACTAATAAACCCTAAGACACCTTGAACAGTCAAGAGATGCAGGAGCTTACGGATCTGGCTTTGATTTGCACCTATGTTCTCTGAATCCAATGTTCTCATCTGCAGACAGAGACAAATCAGGTCAATGAAGGAAAGATTCCAGACCAAAAGTTTTGCCTTTATACTATCACCTTGCAGGTAGGGGAGAAAAAACAACACAGAATACCAACAACCAGAGTCTGTTTTATGCAGCATCTGTCCTGATTGATACTTTGACAGCATGATAGATGGGATCGGCATATATTTTCCGACACCCCAGCACATCTTCTGCATTCTTTATCTGGAATGAGCCTCTGACAGAAAGCCGAAAATAAGCTACTCATAACAGGAATCCCAGATAAAATTCCATTATAGAGCGAAGAGTCAATCAAGTTCACATTCAATAGAGCGTTCATCCTGGGAGACAGGGAGAAGGGTGGGAAGATATGCACACGGCTGGGGGAAATTGTATGGGGCTCGGAATCAAACAGTGGGGATTCTATGAAAGCCGGTGGGTATAAATGCTTTACTCAAATACAGTTTGACATCCAGTTGCCTTCTTTATTTGAGTCGTTCCATACATACACATGCACACATACACATGAACGATATCAGATGCGCATATCAATCAAACATAAAGATAAACAGTCTATTGGTGCACATTAGTCCTTGTATCTGTACCTGGTGTCCAGTATTTCACAGGCCCAAGGAGGCATAAAGAATGGTTTCGGTGATTACATTTGTAAACATGGGCCCTGTTCTTGAAAAAGTAATGTTCACACCCCACTGAAATCAATGGGACAAATAATTGCTTGACTCAAAGTCCCATTAATTTCAATGAGATTTAAGTAGAACTAACTTTCTCTAGGCCCTGTGGTTTACTTATTTAGAAGATTTATATACTATCCTTTCAGCATAGCTGAAAGGCGATTTACAAACCAGGGTGGTATATATATCTGTCCAAACTATGCCTACCTGCATCACTTACAAGCATAAGCATCTATCACTTTTACTACATTTTTTTTTTTACAACAGCCCAAAATTTGGCTGATTTATAAACATGAATGCTGCATGTGCGTACACACTTCCTAATGGCAACATTGTTAACTTCCTAGGCTGTTGGCTGAACTCTTCCAAAGTCAATAACTCTTGCTCTTGTGCATATATTGCATTATTTCACTGAGCTGCCTCGACTGGTGGCCTCACTAATTAAGAGGGATTCGTGGCTGCCACCAACATGCAACTCCTTCATACATTATCCTGGCAAAAGAAATGCGTCTGATGAGACAGGATCGTGCTTAGCATCTCCCTTCCCCCTGCAAGCATTAGACAGTGAACTGGAACAGGATAGGGGGAACCATCCTGTGTTTCCTTTATCCAAGAAATGTTGATAAAACTCAAAGAGCAAGCCTGGTGTAGTGGTCAGAGTGTTGGACCAGGACTTGGGGAAGCCAGTGTTCAATTGCCCACTCAGTCATGAAGCTCACTGGGTGAGCTTGGGCCAGTCATCAGCTCTCAGTCTAACTTATCTCACAGCATTGTTGTTTGGATTAGTTAGGGGAGGAAAATAATGTACACCACCTTGAGCTCATTGGAGAAAAAGGTAAGATAGAAATGCATCACCTCCACCACCACCATGGCTTTTATCAACTGGAACTCACCAGAACTCAGTTCCGGCACCTCTCAGGTGGGCACCTTAAGACAACAAGGGAGGTGTTCATGGTGAGTTCCGGCGTCACTTTTTCTAGAAAGTAGCACTGATAATAATAATATATGCATATAGGGACATGGGTGGTTTTGTGGGTTAAACCACAGAGCCTAGGACTTGCCAATCAGAAGGTCGGCGATTCGAATCCCCACGATGGTGTGAGCTCCAGTTGCTCGGTCCCTGCTCCTGCCAACCTAGCAGTTCGAAAGCACGTCAAAGTGCAAGTAGATAAATAGGTACCACTCCGGCGGGAAGGTAAATGGCGTTTCCGTGAGCTGCTCTGGTTCGCCAGAAGTGGCTTAGTCATGCTGGCCACATGACCGGAAGCTGTACGCCGGCTCCCTCGGCCAATAAAGTGAGATGAGCGCCGCAACCCCAGAGTCGGTCACGACTGGACCTAATGGTCAGGGGTCCCTTTACCTTTACTATAGGTAGCAAAAGGAGGCAGGTCAGGCCCTATCTTAGGCAGGGCGACTGTACCTTTCCATTGGAGGACAGAGTGTGTCATGTGACTTTTCCTGTACCTCCATAACTATCCTGCTGCTCTTAGGTGTGGTGGTGAGACACTGTCTTCTTGCCAACACTGAAATCAGATTCAACTGGCAGTCCTGTTGGCTTCTGTACATTGAACAGTGTGGGCACCATCTTGTTCTTCACTTCAGGCAATAAAGAAGACTGGGCTGGGCCTGGGAGGAGAGGACACAGGTCAGTGGAAGTGATGTCAATTGTCTTTTGTGTGTCCCTGAGTTCTGCCTTGTTAGAAGTTCACCCAAGCAGAGGAGCCAATTCTCTCCAGTTTACTGACAGGCAGGTTCTTGTAACATTTGCTATTTCTCTCAGTGCTTCGGTGCTGTTTATCCTCAGTGCTCCCATGCTTGTTATTGCTGCTTCCCCAGATGGTATATGAAATAACAGCACATAATGCTACCAACCATATATCTCCAAACATGTGATGACCTGACTTCTTCAAGGACACTGACTACGGCATGGGAGTTGGTGGAGCAGATGGTGGGGCGGCTGGAGCCTGCGTCTTGGGCCTCCCTGCAGGCTGCTGTGAGCCCTCTGAGGTCCATAAGCAGACAGCATGCAGGAACAGAAACATGGGCCCTCTCTACCCAAGCTTCTAACTTCAGCCCAAGGGAAGAACCTTGGGTCTGACGGTAGATGAGGGAATCTTTTTGTTTGCTGCTAACCTGAGGCTGAAGCTGGAAGCTGGGCCACTGGGGATCAGTTTCCCAGCCTGTGTAAAAACCCCTCTTTTATATACATAAGCCTCGCTCCGGCTTTCAAGCAATGCCAGAGTTTATCATTACTGCATCTTTCCTTTTGAAGAGCAGACAATCAAAGGACAGCATTGTGGTGAGGAAAAGTCCCCCCCCCCCACCCCGCTGTTTTATTTTTCCTGCAGAGAAATTTCAGCTCCAATATTAGTTGCAAACATCGATGAGCAAGCAGGTCGTATATCATCTTCCCGTAAATCACTGATCGCCTGGGTACCTACGTGCCAGGGCTCTGGGGATAGATGAGGCAGAGAAGGGGGCTCTGGCGCTGGTGGAGGGATTAGTGCACTTTAACAGAAAAAGTAACAACAAAGAAATTGACATATGCGGAGGATGTCTGCGAAGAGGTATGAAACACAGGGCAGTGTGTGTGAGAGAGACAGAGATGATGATGACAGCATGGAGACATCATACATATTGTATTACATGTTGCTCTCATCTTTTCCCACTACACTCTGGGCTAAAATTAATGCCTTTATTTGGCCGATGATTAATCATCTCTGAAAGTAACAGAGACTTTCTGTCACACTAAAGACCAATTGCTTGCAGATTAAGGTGACAGGAAATGTTTCCTCCTGTCAGGATTTGGCTCAATCACTCCACAGCCTGAGAAGTGCAAAAAAAGGGAACTGAAGTTTCCACCCACCCACCCTCTCACCAGTCAGCTACAAAAGCAACACAGAAGAAAGAAAGAAAGAAAGAAAGAAAGAAAGAAAGAAAGAAAGAAAGAAAGAAAGAAAACAATAGCTTGTTTGAACTACCCAAGAACCTGAATGGTGAGTGAATTAACAACAGTCCAGCTCCTTTTCGCTGAATGGCCCGAAGAGTTTAGTGACATCAAGCGAGATACTTTGCAACAAGCAATGGGGTTGTTTTTAGCCTTTACTGCTGACATGAGGCCAGATCTACTGTAGAAAGCAGAGTTCTGGCTGTCGTAGGACAGGGAGAGACAAAGGGGGCAGGGGTGGAGCTCGGACGAACCAGGTTTTATGGGGTGTATGTGTACAGCCTGTATGTTCCCACATGGAATTAAGTGAATGGGCTACTTTTATTCCCTTGCCTTGATTCTGTGGAGTTAATACTACTATGAGTGTTCAGGAATGAATGTGTGGAGGGGATTCTGAGAACATGCTGACTAGCCTCATTTCCTAGATCAGGGGTCAGCAAACTTTTTCAGCAGGGGGCCGGTCCACTGACCCTCAGACTTTGTGGGGGGCCAGACTATATTTTGGGGAAAAAAATAAGAATGAATTAATTCCTATGCCCCAGAAATAACCCAGAGGTGCATTTTAAATAAAAGGACACATTCTTCTCATGTGAAAACAATCTGATTCCCAGACCGTCCGCGGGCTGGATTGAGAAGGAGATTGGGCCAGATCCGGGCCCCAGGCCTTAGTATGCCTACCCATGTCCTAGATGCTGCTAATGCATGTGCCATCCACATTCTTAGGCCAATGGGCGACCAGCAACAGGACTCAACACATTTCTTCAAAATATAAAGCAGTATAGAAATGAAATAAATAATAAATAACTTACTGATGGACAATCATGGTTCCCAACCATTGTTTGACTATTGAAAAGCATCTCGCTGAAGCCTATGCATGGAGATAAGAACACAGCATCATACAACTGTATAATCGGAAGGGTCACAGGGGTCATGTAGTCCAACTTTCTGCAGTGCATAGGGGCCCTTCAGACTGATGCCAAATGTGTGTTGGCCAGGATGGTGGTGGTGCCCATTACACACATTGGCAACTAGAAGATGGGACTAGTGTTAGCATTTCACTCCTCCGTTGCTGGATATGTGATTGTTACATCACATGTCTGTGTTTACTTAACAGGCTTGGAAAGTGTGAGAACGGAAGCCAGTCTTATCTCTTCTGCTCTACTGTACTTTTGTATTATTTTTTTACCCTCTCTCTCTCTTGGAGGAGAAGGGAGAGGACGCCATGATTGCTTTGTCCTGTATGTATTGCTCAATAAATACTTAGAATGCACAAACCAAAGCTCTACTTCGTTTCTGCTATACTCTGCTGAGTGAGCGTGCACATAGTCTTCTGATATGTGTCGCTGGTGCGTGCCAGGACTTAATATTTATGGACATCCCAGGCTGCGCTGCATCAGGAGAGGTTTGTCTCATTCTGGAGGCTGCGTGTGCCCCCAGGCGGGTTTTGATAGCTAGTTAGCTTCTTCAAGTGTTTACTAACAACAGGTACCAAACAACTCAGGACAGATATCAAATCCCGACATTTCTTGTGTGATCTCATTGTCCATTTCTAAGCACAATTCAGGCTGCTAAGCTGTGTGTACCAAGTACCCAAAGAGCTGCTTTTTACTGCAGGAGCCTGCATTTGCCATCTGTCCTCCAGATCGGAATGGAGATGAGTGGCGACTGTAAAGAGGACCATGGGCTATGGAATACCTGCTGCCCCAGGAGGCTTGCCTGGAGCCAACTTTAATGTCATTCCTGTGCCACTGGTAGACATTTTTATTTGCAGGCTTTTCAGAGGTAATATCAATTCGGTGTGCAATGTTTTCATCCGCTGCGTGGATGCTTTATGCTGAATTTTTATGCTTTTGCTCTGCTCTGTTTATATGCGATTTTATATTTACTCCGGCATTTTATCATCCTCATTGTACACCACCCTGATAGTTCAGCTGAAGAGCAGCCTAAAAATATTTTAAATATAATAGATATTATGTTATATTAATATCTAAATAAAATGCAGCCAAGAAGAATGCTGTCACTTTTAGGGCCAGCTTTGCTGTTAGGCAGCTGCCTCAGGTGGCAGCTGCTGAGTGGCAGATAGTGGACTCAACTATGTATGCTGCGGAGTCTGCCTATGCCCCCTAGTTTACTGTCTTCCAGAGCAGTAGAGGGCACTGTTCTTCCCCCAGTTTTTTTGAATTTTTATTCTAACTCAACATGCATTATTAATAACCCAAAAAATGCAGTAGTAGGGTATTGCAACATACCATATACAAAGCAATCAAACAAGGAATAATAAATGGAAGGAGTCATAGAATTGTAGAGTTGGATCATCTAGTTCAACTTTCTGCAATGCAGGAATCTCAACTAAAGCATCCACGACAGAAGGCCACCCAACCTCTGCTAAATACCCCCAAGAAAGGAGAGTCCACAACCTCCTGAGGGAGACTGTTCCACCATCAAACAGCTCTTACTGCCAGAAAGTTCTTCCTGATGTTTAGCTGGAATCTCCTTCCTTTGTAACTTGGTTTGAGTCCTACCCTCCAGATGATAACACACCAATATCAAGTCATACAAGCAGAGTTCCACAGCTGGAGTGTACAGTAAATGTTGACTACTGAAATTTGAAGTATAAGAAACAAAACCACATCAGTTTTAAAATATGGTTCATCTGTCAGACTGGCCACCTTCGATGCATGGAATGGAGGGAGGGGTCATCTTGACCTACCCCTCAACCAGCAAGATGTCTTGGGCTCAAGTTTGCTCACAGCCAGTCAATGCAAAGATTGGGCTGCTCTGCTTCTTTGACAGGAGCTCAGTGCACACAAATTAGCAGGTGAAGCATGAAGATATCACACGCTCAGATCTGCATATGGGTCTGCAGCTCAAGACAAAGCAACAGTGGCTGGTTGAAAAATAGCACATTATAACTCAGAGGAGAATGCTAGGGCCGAGATTTCTTATCCCAATGCAGAGACACAGGCAATGACCTTCAAGTCCTTTTTTTTGCACTTCAGTACTATGATTATTTTTTAAAACCAATATAGACTCCTGTCACCGTGGCACAGTGATGGACTAGATTGCTTTCTGAGACGCCTCCTGTTCCTGCGGTTCTCTAATTAGAAAAGTCCCCCACTTGCGTTCGCTCTCTTCTCCCTCCAGCTGCAGGTAAGGAAAATGAGCCATGCCCCTCATCTCTCATTGCCAACGCCAGAAAATAAAAAGACTTAAAAACAGAAAGCTGCCGTGTTAAACTTGCTGCTGTACGAGAGACACAGGCAACGCCAAGCAGAGAAGTAAAGGTTTGGCAAAGAGTGTGTTGCTCAAGGTACTAAGGGGAGCTTCAGAAATGGGGTAAAGCAAAGAGATTAGAGCTGGAGGGAAACAGGGGAGGCCACAAACAAGTCTCCCCTTGCCTCTGACCTTGAGATCTTCAGACCAGAATCTTTTCAGAAAGGTGACTCTCTCTCCAAGTGGCAAGATGCACTGAACTGAAGGGAGGAAATTCAGCTCTGGATAAACAATTACAGTCTATTTACCTCTGACCATATGGTGCATGGGAAACAGGTGTGCAGGTAATGAAGAACCCAGCACCAATTAAAGCTGATGGGAGAGCAGCTTTATATTCTCCCTGATTCTTTGTGTTGGGTTGCAGCCCATTTGCAAATGAGAACTAAATAAGATTGAAGTGCAGCAGAAGTGGAGCAGGGAAAGCTGCCCCGGCTGTGCAGCAAAAGCGGCTTGTGTTTTTCACCTGCAGTTCTGACGCAGGCACAGCCACTCAAGGGAGGAGGGGGTGGAAAGGTGAGGGGGGATCACACTCAGGTGTGCCCCTTCCTAAACAAATGCTGATTACCATAAACATCATGGGTGGCATTAACTGGAACAACCTGCGCCATGGCCAACTGGGAAGTGCACGGCGGTGCCAGCTGCCAGATTTTATTTTATATTTTGGCAAAACACCGGCACTCCATCACCAATGTTTTAGTTTCACAGTGTGCATAAAATGAATATTTTAAAACATTGCCCAAATCTGTCTCAGCAGGTTAGTCTGCAGCTTGTCAAAGTGCTCTGCCATTTAGCTTGATGGTTGTGCGTGTTTGGTGCACCTGAATGCGGACTGTAGCAGAACACAGGCAGAATGTGGAATCTGGAAAACCTCCGATCATAATGTTGTATCCAGTGGGGTGGTTCTTCCCCCCTCACCCTCCTGGTCTTTCTTAGCACGGGGGGGGGGGGGAATCTGATGGGCATTTCTGCAATAGGATAAGAATGGTGGGACCTTCCTATAGTCAAGACAGTCATAATTTGGTCATTAGAGCTCCTACTCATGCAGCAGAGACTCAGTTGAGACTTGACCCGGCGCCATCTTCCTCCCGTCTCTCAACACAGTGAAGTTTTTAGTGGCTCAGAATTCCCTGCCCCAACTCTTAGTCCCAAGTCTATTTTTTCCACTCCCATCCACAAAATGTCCCTTTCATTCCATGCTTGTCCTTCCTATTTCTGGAAGTTCTTTCAAGAAATTCCAAATGAGGCAGAACCCACGGGCAATGAAATGGGAGGTGGGATTGGGACCAAACAATAAAAGGGTTTTTATCTAATATGCTTTGCATTAGTGGAAAGCCCTTATGCTCATGGCTACCTCTGAAGGTCCACACGTTCTCCACCCCTACATTAGTGGAAAGGAAAATTACTGTTCAGGGTAATTTCCAGATCTGCTTGACAAAGAATTTTCATTTTAGGTCTGGAGCCTGCCTCTTGCCTTTTGGTAACACCCATAACCGTCTTTGCTACAACTCTCAAGCGGCAATCCTATGCCACTCATGGGTGAGCAAGTCCCACTGTGATGATCCAAGTGAGCACACGCAGGATTGCAGACAGCATGTTCTCCAACATTTCTCCAATGAAAATAGGGACGTCCCATTCCATAATGGTAATTTGGTTTCCCCAGCTACTCTGGGAAGCTTCCAACATATATAAAAACATAATTAAACATTTTTTAAAATCTTGGCTCAAGGGTTGGATAACTCCATACCCTCCAACATTTCTCCAATGAAAATAGGGACATCTTAAGGAAAGGTCGGACATTTCCAAGTCAAATTAGAAACCGGGACAGCTTCTCGAAATCAGGGACATCCCTGGAAAATAGGGACACTTGGAGGGTCTGAGACAGTGCGTATTTCCTGCTTGTGCTGATCATTGGCTATGTGTACTGCAGACTGCACAAGCATGAGTCTGCAACACATGTGCAGCCTGCCGCGCCATTTCTGTCTCCATTCAGGTAGGTAGCCGTGTTGGTCTGACGCAGTCAATATATATATATAAATATAAAAAATTGCTCAGTAGTACCTTAAAGTAAAGGTAAAGGGACCCCTGTCCATTAAGTCCAGACGTGGCCGACTCTGGGGTTGCGGCACTCATCTTGCTTTATTGGCCGAGGGAGCCAGCGTACAACTTCCGGGTCATGTGGCCAGCATGACTAAGCCACTTCTGGTGAACCAGAGCAGCTCACGGAAATGCCGTTTACCTTCCTGCCGGAGCGGTACCTATTTATCTACTTGCATTTTGACGCGCTTTTGAACTGCTAGGTTGGCAGGAGCAGGGACCGAGCAACGGGAGCTCACCCCATCGCAGGGAGTCGAACAGCTGACCTTCTGATCAGCAAGTTCTTGGTATAAGCCTTCATGTTCATGCACACTTCTTCAGATTCACTGAAACAGAAGTCACCAGACCCTTATATATAGTGGGAGAGTGGGGTGGGGTTTTTCTCAGGAGGGTAGCAGGAGATGGGTGATTGACTCAATGGTATGGTAAACCTGTTGACAACTGTTAACGACTGCAATTAGTCCTACAGGAAAAAGCAAGGGATAGTATCCTAGAAACCCCAGCTCAGACTTGGTTCAGCTTTGCTGACAGCTTGGCAGCTGTTTTCATGCTGCCTTTGTAACTATCCCGACTTCAACACCACCAGCCCTCCTCCGTCTCCATCATCCTCTTTTTCTCTTTGTTCTCCACCTTTTAACTAGGGAAGCCCCATAGCTCAGTGCTAGAGCATCTGGAACTCTGGAGAGGTCCTGCCAATCAGCAAAGACAATACTGGGCTAGGTATGCCAATGATCTGACACAGTATAAGGCAGCTTCCTACGTTCCTATTGACCAAGAATTGCAACATACGGTCTCTGTCAGAAGAGCCAAGCCTTTGCACACAGAAGCAGAAACCTTTTGTTTCTGACAGCCAGGTGCTGAGGCATCCTCACCGCTATCATTGGCTCCACACATTGGTCCTGCTTAGCTGCCAGGAGGATTCAGAGAAACATTGTTCTGGTTCTACCTACCTAGGCAGTGGCTGGCTTTGCATTTTCTCACAGATAAGCACCATTCAGGGGAAGCTGTGCCTGCATGTGAAGTGATTATACTGATGGTGGCTCGTGCTAAACGACTGTGATTGGAGCCATGACAGCACAGCCTTAAAAGGCTCTTTCTTTCTTTTGTCCTTCCAAAAGAGGACCCAGCCCACACAAGCAAGGCAACAATGAGGAACAAAGCTCGGCTTTCCTAAGATTAGTGGGTGGGTCTACCATAATGAATCAGTACCATTGCACTTTGCATGCTGGGGTTAGGGGTGGAATAAAGTAGCCTTCCAGAGACTAACTCTAATAGTTGGGGAAATATCAGGGGAGGGTACAAAGTAAGTGTGAATCGTAAGATGCTAGACTCATTTGCATGGGCATTCTGTATCCATAGGTTTTAGATCTTGTGCATTCTTACAGCGATCACATAAGAACATAAAAAGAGCCTGCTGGATCAGCCCCATGATCCTGTCAGGAGCTGAGCCTACACATGAGTAGGACCCTGGTAGAGACACATGCCCGACTGGCATGTTCCCTCCCTCCTGGTTAATCAATTGGGAGCTTCAAAAGCTTTCTTCAGCCCGAACATCACAATGACCAATGCCAACTGACACTGGCACACTTAGGGATCTGCAGAGTCTTCGCAACTTGCATGACAGACCTCAGCAACTCAGCATTTTGGCTAATCTACTTTATTTACACATATAAACACACACGGATCACTGCAACATGGCTCCCTCTCTCTCTAGCATCAGACAGCAAAGAGAAAAAGAACAAAGGACAATAGTCCCACTTCACAGAACACAGTAACACAAACATCCTGTCTCCGTCACTTCCCACTCTGTGGAGTCAAAACATATACCGTCATGTGAAAGACAAAAATCCCATGACTGCAGTCATGGAGCAGGAATTCTAACAGATCCATCTAGTCCAGCATCCTGTTCTCACAGGTGCCTGTAGGACCCGAACACAAGAACAGTTCCCCCTCCTACAGTTTCTAGCACCTGGTGTTCAGAAGCATTGCTGCCTTCAGCCATGGAAGCAGAGCTTAGCCATCATGACTAGTAGCTACTGATAGCCTTATTTTTCTCCATGAATTTGCGTGATCCTTTTTTAAAGCTATCCAAGACCCTGGATGCTTTGGGGTGTGCTCAGATAAGAAGGATCACATAAGTAAGCAGAGGCTAATTGTAATTCCTTTCTGTGCCAACTCCTGCGAAATATGTTGACTGTGGAAGTACAGTGTATTTGGGTGCTGGTCCCAATGTTCTTTTATCTTCCTATGCAGCTGTGACTTAAGACCAAACACAAGCCCTGTCCTGGATATGCAGCTTCTTGATTCTACTTTTCTCTTTCTTGTCTCCAGCCAAAAGGGTTTGAAGAGGCTATAAAGTTAATCCCAGACCAAGAGGTTGGTTATCTCGCAATCTGGATCTGTGTTACATCTCCGGGAGAGCAAGGGAAGTGATCTCTGATGACCTCTTGACACAAAGTGTTATTTCTTTGCCTTAGTGACATGGACCTACACTTATTATGGTATCTATTATTACCTCTGTCTAGTGTTGCCAAGCATGTCTGTCTGTCTATCATCTATATCTATCATCTATATCTATATCTATCTATCATCCATCTATCTATCTTTAGATTTCAATGTAGACAAGGTGTGGATTTCAGTGTAGACAATGTGTTCCTGAAACAAAGGATAAAGGATGCAGAGTTGACAGAAATTAAATGACACTTTCTTCAACCAGCTGCTCCCAGATCAGACCAATAAGCACACAAAGATAAATACTTTTCTTTTCCTTTTTTGGAACATATCTAGTGATTGTGCTGGGGATGACAGGACTATTTAGATATATAGGGACTGGGGATATTTATAAGGGTTGTGATTTACATCCTACATCGCCATACTCAGTGCTCTGAAAGACGCAGGCAACACCAAGACATAATAATGGCAGCCTTTGAGGCCTCTTTGAATTACTCGTAAGAATGACTGTTTATCCTCTATGTAATCTGCTTTTCATTTGCAACTTAAATCCAGTAGATGAAGGCATTTTTTTAAAAAAGCATCTCCCACTTCCTACTTGCCTGCTTTTCAGAGGAATGAACAGCACATGAATTGTGTGTCTGGAGAAGTCTTATTCCAGGGTACCATTCTGGTGTTGTGGCTCCCATCTGCCCCAGCCAGCATGGCCAATGGTAGAGGATGACAGGAGTTGTAGTCTAGCAACATCTGTAGGGCCACAGATTTTCCACTTCTGTCCTATGCCCTACCCACTAGGGACCACCATCCCATAGGAACACAGGAAGCTGCCTTATATTGACTTAGATCATTGGCTCATCTAGCCCAGGACTGTCTACACTGACTGGTTTCAGGCGTGGGTCTTTCACTGTTGTACCTGGAGATACCAGGAATTGAACCTGCGACCTTCTACATGCAAAGCGCATGCTCTACCACTGAGCTACACCCTTTCCACTAATATATCTAAGTTTGAGACTCATCAAAAGACCAAGCACACAGTGACCAGCTCATTATACAGCATCCTGTATTATGGGAACTGAGGAATGTTCTGCTCCCCATATGTTCTTGAGAGGCTGGGAGAAGGAACCGCTGGAAAGAGGCTGTGGGAATGGAACTACCCTGAGATGTTGTGACTGCAGTAAAAGGCCAGAAGTGTGTTTGGGTCCAGGGATCACCCACCAGCCTTCCCTGCAGCCATGTTGCGTTGATCAATACCACTCTAAGATGAGAGACCGCCAAATTGCCAGATCTTCTTTTGAGCCAGCAACGGCATAGATCACAGAATCTTGGCGCAGAAACCTCCTTCCCGGAGGATCTTCATCTGCCTGAAACAATGTAACAATTAATTTATGCAACAGCTCATTCCTCATTGTTACACAATGGCACATTAAGCCTGACTGACATTCCCCAAGAGCACTGAGCTGGCATCGAGGAGAAGCCATCCATGCCCAGTGAAAGCCTGGCACACGGAGGCACCGATAATTCGAGTCTCAGGTTGGCATGCTGGCAAATGTGGGATTTTGCCACGCTTTCGTCTTGCTGACTTGGCTCAGGGACTACATATCAGTGGCTTCAAGGCCCCGTGCGCACTCTGTGTGCTTGGCAGATTCCTTCCTCACTGCCTGCTCCTTCCTTTATAATGTAGTCTAGCTAGGTCAAACCATCTGAATTATAGGCAGTGAGATGAGAGGCTGCCATAGCCTGGATGGGAATGGAAATGTAATTGTAATGTGTGTACCACAAAGAGCTATGGCTTGTGCGTGTGTGTGTGTTCATGCTTGTGTTCATGTGTGTGAGCATGTATGTGTGAGAGAGTGTGTGTGCATAAGATGCATAAACACATTTCATTCCTCCCCCCCAAATTTTCATTCATTTTGTAACACAAATGAACAACAAAAACAGAAAAACAAACAATACAAACCAATTCTTGTCTTATCCTTACTTTTTCTAAACACTGTTGGGTGAGCTTTCCCAAGTCCCCCCATCTGATTTTCATTTTAACTCATCTTTAGCAGATTACTTATATCATAATTTTTAACCATTTTTTGATCACACTTGCTTTTACCATAAAAATCTTCATATTTTATCCCTTACAAATAATACTATTTTAAAACACATCATCTTCTACTTCTAACCCTACAGCCTATATCCACTTCCATGCATAAACACATTTCAGCTGTGTCTCAGGACTCAGCTACATTAGTCAAAAAGCTGTGTTTTGAATGCGTTATAAACACGTAACACCAGATGGTGCTGTAGAGCACAAAACTTTTTAATGCGATTTTACATAGCGTTTTTTCCTCTTTGGTTATAACAATTTAATTTAGGACTTATTTATGGTGTTTTCCCCCACTGCATGTAGATCCACCCCTAGTGACACAGTGGAGAGAAAAGTATGGTGGGGAACATCAATAACTGGCATTGTTTAAAAGTTGTCTATGTCCAAGTACCCTGACAGGGCCCACAGCTGACCCCTACCTTGTGACCCCTCTAAATTTCTCCCCCAGTTGTGGGTGAGGCTTGTGACTATACTACCCTCTTCAAGCATTCACTTCAGCCACATTCACACCATGCATTTAAAGCACTTTGATACCACTTTAAACAGTCATAGAACAGTCTCCCAAGGAATTCTGGGAGCTGTTGTTTGTTAAGGGTGCTGAGAGTTGTGAAGAGAAACCCTATTCCATTAGGGCCATTACATTTCCCAGAGTGGTTTAACCGTCAATCTCTCTGTAGCTCTGTGTGGGGAATGGGGGTCTCCTAACAGCTTTTAGAACTTTTAAGAAAGTAAGGTAAAGGTAAAGGGACCCCTGATCATTAGATCCAGTCGTGGACGACTCTGGGGTTGCAGTGCTCATCTTGCTTTACTGGTCGAGGGAGCCGGTGTACAGCTTCCGGGTCATGTGGCCAGCATGACTAAGCCACTTCTGGTGAACCAAAGCAGCGCACGAAAATGCCGTTTACCTTCCCGCCGGAGCGGTACCTATTTATCTACTTGCACTTTGACGTGCTTTTGAACTGCTAGGTTGGCAGGAGCAGGGACCAAGCAATGGGAGCTCACCCCGTCGTGGGGATTTGAACCGCTGACCTTCTGACGGCAAGTCCTAGGCTCTGTGGTTTAACCCACGGCGCCACCTGTGTCCCTTTAAGAAAGTACAGCTCCCCAAATGTTGAAAGTGGTGTCAGAGAGCATTAAATATACAGTGCGCATGTAGACTTTGAATTTCTGCACAGGAGCTCTCTGAATCCTTGCTTATCCTAACTGGAAATCCTCACTTTTAAAGAGACATTGGTGTCTTTTTCCTCCCGACTGTGAATGCTAATGCAAGGCTAATAAATTTTATGGAGAACGGTACACGTTAAGCGTACATGTACCAGCTTTTGCCAACCTAGTGCTTTCCAGGTGTTTTGGGCTACGGTTCTCATCAGCCTCTTGTTGCCTGGGGCCAATAGGAGTTATGGCAGTGATGTGATCATCTTGTTAATAGTAAGGAATGCGCTGCGTATTTCTTCTAGTGCTTCAGCTCAGCTTGCCCAAGCATCTAGATCAGAGCTTTCCAAACTTTTCATGTTGGTGACATGCTTTTGAGACACACATCATTTCGTGACACAGTAATTCAATTTTACTAGCACGGGGAGAGTTCGTTTGACATACCTACACACTGCAGCTGACACATTAATGTGTCATGACACACAGTTGGGAAAGCTCTGATCTAGATGATATGGGAGAAGTGACCATATAGGGTAGCATTAAGTCCTTATATAGTTCAGTTTTGTTGTGAATCAAACAATGGCAGCATGGCAGCAATGATCTCCACCCCACTTTCTGGGGGAAAAGAACTTGGAGCTTGGGGCAGACAGGTTGCTGAAGAAATGGATATATTTTAAATAGGGTTGCCAAATTTAAAACAGTGGAAATCTGGACAGAAAAGTTGTTGAGCCATTTTTGGCAAATTCACAAAAGCTTTTTAGATTTTTTAATGAAGAATCACCAAAAGACGGCACTGCCGACATGGGTTGCCATACACCCAGATTTTCCCAGACATGTTTTTTTACTGATTTCTGCCCAGACACTGCTTCCGACTGCAGTATTCTGGAGATATGTCCAGGAAATTCCGGACATATGGCTACACTATTTAATGTACAATTCTTAAGCCAGAAAAGAGTCACCATGCCAGGGAGCCCTGGCTGACTTACTGTATGGGAAATGCATCTGGAAGACAAAAATGTATCGAGGACTTAGTGATCTGACATGGTTACCCTTCTTGCCTCTGTTCCTTTCCCCTCCCTTGCTCTTGTTAAGTTTTTTGATGGTGTGAGAACAGTCTTTAATGCCCTGAGAACCTTGGGAGGAGGTGAAGTCCCACGCGCAGCTGCCTTAATCAGTTGTGGAGGATAGTGCTGGGTACCTTCTTTGATGTTGGATATTGTTTTGAGAAAGTGAGGCACTGGGAGGGGGTGTCTAATGGATGATCTGCATGTAGCCAGTCTTGGAAGCCACACAGGCTATCTATAAAATCAGAAGGTTTGTGCAGAGTTTCTTTGAAGCTCATGCATGGACTGATTGGCCGCAGGGCCGTGGAAACTGAGGCTACCTAGGGGAGTCGCTTTGCCACTTCTTGAGGGCTTCCAAGTGGCAGACTGAAGTGTTTGCTTGGTATGTATACCTTGCTTGCTGTTTTGGAATAAAACCCTTAATCTTCTCACTCACTTGTGTATTTTGTTTCACTCATTTTAAAAGAACCACCTTGCCTTGGGCAAGACACTTATGTTAGAATTCCTGGACATGATTGCAGTCATGGGATTGTTGTCTTTCACATGACAGTATATGTTTTGACTCCACAGAGTGTGAAGTGACGAAGACAGAATGTTTGTTTTACTGTGTTCCATGAAGTGGGACTATTGTACTTTGTTTTTTTCTCTTTGCTGTCTGATGCTAGAGAGAGAGGGAGCCATGTTGCAGTGCTCCATGTGTGTTTATATGTAAATAAAGTAGATTAGCCATAATGCTGAGTTGCTGAGGTCTGTCACACAAGTTGCGCAGTCTCTGCGGATCCCTAAGTATGCCGGTGTCAGCTGGCATCGGTCGCTGTTATGTTCGGGCAGAAGAAAGCTTTTGAAGCTCCCGAACAATCGACCAGGAGGGAGAGAACATGCTAGTCGGGCATGTGTCTCTGCCAGGGTCCTACTCAAGTGTAGGCTGAACTCCTAACAACTCACGCTATGCCTTCACTGGCTTCCACAATTCAGTGCCCAAGCAGCTGGCTTCCACAAGTGCCCACGAGCACAGACAGAAGTTATGGCTGGGAGCACAGCATCAAGAAAACCGAAGTGGCTAGACTGATTGCAACCTTCCAAGAGGAATGTGCAACACTGCCTTTCAGAGCAGCTGTCTTGGACGGTGCTGTAACAAGTGATAAGATAATACAAAGATGACAGGATCACTGCGCTGACAATTCCTGCACCGTGACTCCGCTAAGCGTTTCCTTTATGGCATGAAGGTTGGTACCATTTCCGTTGTGCCTTAGAGCATATCAGAACATTGGGAGCTGCACTTCACTGCACTCGGTGAAGCAGAGAGCAGAGCTGTGTGTTGACAGCAGAGAGCTAAGCGCTACACCGCTTCTGGTTTAAGCAGGAACCATTTGCCATATGGCCATTGCTCCCACTTCCAATTGATGCAAAGGCATAGCCTTACATGGGAAGGACGCAAACTTTCTGAACCTTTGAGGATGGTAGAAATGGAACATGTCTAATGTGGAGGAGAGCTACTGATAACATTTCTTAAGAGCTGTGCAGAATCAAGCCTCTGCGTATTCCCTGTCTCTTGCCACCACAAGGGCTAGGAATTTGTTTTATAATGAACACCGAGATTCTGAATTCAACATGATTCTCAGAATCTGAAGCACAGAGATTATACACATTCTTTTTCTTCTAGGCATCCACTATATAAGGGACATGGGTGGTACTGTGGTCTAAACCACCGAGCCTCTTGGGCTTGCTGATTGTAAGGTCGGGAGTTCAAATCTGCATGACGGGGTGAGCTCCTGTTGCTCGGTCCCAGCTCCTGCCAACCTAGCAGTGTGGAAAGCATGCCAATGCAAGTAGATAAATAGGTACCACTGCAGCTGAAAGGTAAATGGTGTTTCCATGTGCTCTGGCATTCATCACGGTGTTCTGTGCACCAGAAGCAGTTTAGTCATGCTGGCCACATGACCCAGCAAAGCTGTCTGTGGACAAACACCTGCTCCCTTGGCCTGAAAGCAGAGATGAGCACCACACCCCATAGTCGAATTCAACTGGACTTAACCATCCAGAGGTCCTTTACCTTTACTTTTACCGCTACCTACTATTTAGACCACTGTCCTAGATTGGCATAGGTCAAGATTTGTTCTGGCCAATTTAGGCAACTGTTTCCCCAGAAATTGCTATGAGGGTTGAGCCTGCAAGACAGGCTGGTGTTAGAGAAACAATTCTGTATTAGGACAGAACCAATGCAACAGTTCTGTTTCCAATGAAAAATTATAAACTGTGCCTTGATAGCACACTTCCCCATGACTTGTTGACCTGGAGTGGCTTTCTAAGTGTGCATTACAGACCTGTGGTGTGTACATTAGCAGAAGCCTGTTCTGCCAGAGCCTGTTGTAATTTTCTCTCCTGCCATTTTCTTCTCAGTAGGTTTCTTAAAGTCCCTAAAGATGTTGGCAATTTATTTTGACATTCGGATTTTTCTTGCTGTGGATCAAATTATATATTTTTAAAAATCCAGCGCTGCTGTTGAAAATGGCACGCCCATGTTAGGCTCTCACCTCCCTCTCTAGAAAGGGGGACTGACTGAGATCATTATGGCCAGCATCTCCCCACCCTCTTTCCCAAATAATGGGATGCTCTTAATGACATCAAGATACAGGGTAAGATGTATTACACTTTGCAAATTGGGGTGGGCTTTATGCCACAGGGTGGCCAAATTCAGGGACATCCTGATGAGGTTGTCTTTCTTTTGTTATCAGAGTCAATGCTGGTTGTCAACATGATCAGGAATCTGCTATGGGCACACACCCCAGGAGGGGTCCCAGCCTCCTGGACTTGCTGCAGTGAGGAGGTCATCTCATTGATGGAGATGAGTCCATGGAAGGTGTATTGTCCAAAGACCCTCCAAAACCAACAGTCAACACTCATGCAGTTGAGCCAGTCACCACATTTTAGGAGGATTGCATACAGAAGCCAGAAGAAGGTCACAAAAACAAATAACTCAGGCATTATCTCAAAACAATGCTTGTGAGTTGGGGTGGGGCTGAGGAGCCATGTCTTAAGCAGTCCAAATCACTTTGCATTTTAACACTGGTTGACATTGAATTTAGAGTAGGTGAACACCTGCCATACTTAACCATCACCACTTCCTGGGCTTTCAGAGGCGCACAACTGGAAACATTTGATTTGCCTTCTGTAGCTTACTGCTGAGAGAGCCTGTCTGGCAGAGATTGCAACCGCAAGTGGAAAAGGTTGTTCTCTGCTCCCTGGTAATGACCCTATCCTGCAAGATCCTGAGGACTTGGTCCTCAGTTACTGTGCATTCAGCCTGTAAATGCATTTGCATCCCAGGCAGCCGTGTGCAGGATAAGACTCTGAACTATCAGCCTAGTAAGAAGTGGAAATTTCCAAAAGGGCAGTGAAACTTTTGACAAGGCCATTTGCACCTTGCTCGCAAAGCTGCTTTCATGCTGGCATGCTAGTGGAGGTGTAAATGAATTCCTTCTGGCCTGTCCATCACATGGAGGCCCATCTGATGCGCTTCATCACTACCTAAAATATTTCACAAATTCAGACACTGGAAGAAGCTGTTTGTTGCCTTCCCAGCCAGGAACTGCATCTTAGCATCTTTCCAAAGGCCTGTAACATGTAACTGACTGATGTTTGTTTGTCTTCCCATATGCGATGTAGCCCAGATGATCTTTTATGAGCCTGCAGGGAAGTAGACCTAATCTTGACTCTTAAGAATAGCTGACTAAAAACAACATAGGGTAGTCAGATGGATATTATTCTGAATGTGACATCTCATGTCTAAGGCTATGTCCTTCATTCCACAACATCACCATTGATTATTTTACCCCGGCCATCTGACTTAATACCAGGATATCCAAAGGACAATCTCTTCCACTATGATCTTTCCTACCTACTGTGGTCAGTAGAAGATACCTTCTAGGTGTCTTCTAGGGAACGAGAGAAAGGGTCTTCTCTGTTGTGGCACCCACAGCCAAGAAAAAATGCACGAGAGAAGAAGCAGAAGCAAAAGCAAAGTAAGGATAGAGAATCTTAGGCCTAGGGTCAGAATGTAGTCTTCCATGTATCTCCATCTGGCCCTTCGGACCCTGGCCCGGCCACAACCCTCTTCCCTAGCTGCCTTGATTCCTTGAGCACTTTTGTCTGGGTGGAATGTGTCCTTAACTGTGAGAATACCTCTGACTTGTCTGTGTGGAGGATGGAGAGATGGTAGTATGCAGAGACCTCTGACGTTATTGTAGCTGGAATGCACTGGGTCACATTAATTGCTCCACCCACTTTTTGCCTCCCAGAAAGTGTGTCTCTGGCCACATCTAGCCTCTGGATGGTAGCCTGTGAGGGAATGTAGCTCTCAAGCTGAAAAGCTCCCCCCCCCCCGCCACCTTCTGATGTAATCCCTGAAAGGCATAGATAATGTGTTCTGTTCAGGCACTATGAACAGTGGCGTAGCGTGGGGGGTGCAGGGGGGCCAGCCGCACTGGGCGCAACATCTGGGGGTTAGGGGGCGCAAATCCACGGGTTAGGGGGAGCAAATTACTTGCCTTGCCCCGGGTGCTGACAACCCACGCTACGCCACTGACTATGAATGAACCCTTCTAGAAACCCAGGGCTATTGACTGTGGCTCCAAAGCACCCTCTCTGATTGCATGGAGCCTGGACGGCCCCATGGTTCTCCCCTGAGCTGAGGGCGATGAAACAATCACTGAGACGGCTAGATTGCCGGTGGTGGAAAGCTCATTCTGAATTGGACTGGACATGGGTTAAAGCTCAATGTTGACCCTACCAAGTGGTGATAGTGATGGCGAAGAGTGCTACCTTTGAAGGTGACTCAGAAACTACAACTAATCCAGAATGCGATAGCTAGACTGGTGACTGGGAGTGGCCGCTGAGACCATATAACACCAGTTCTAAAGGATCTTCACTGGCTCCCAGTATGTTTCTGAGCACAAGTCGAAGTGTTGGTGCTGACCTTTAAAGCCCTAAATGGCTTTGGCCCAGAATACCTGAAGGAGCGTCTCCACCTCCATCCTTCAGCCCAGATACTGGGGTCCACTTCCAATGCAGAGGACCGTCTTGGCTATGGCGTCCTCCCTGTGGAATGCTCTCCCATCAGATGTCATGGAGATAAAGAATTACAGTGGTACCTCGGGTTAAGAACTTAATTTGTTCTGGAGGTGTTCTTAAGCTGAGGTACCACTTTAGCTAATGGGGCCTCCTCCTGCTGCTGTGCCGCCGCCGCAAGTTTTCTGTTCTTATCCTGAAGCAAAGTTCTTAACCCGAGGTACTATTTCTGCGCTAGCGGAGTCTGTAACCTGAAGCATCTGTAACCCGAGGTACCACTGTAGACAACTTTTAGAAAACATCTGAAGGGAAGTTTTTAATGTCTGACATTTTATTATTTTTTATATTTTGCTGGAATCCAGCCAGATGGGTGGGGTATAAACAATAAAACAACAGCAGCAGCAGTAGCAGTAGCAGCAGCAACAGCAACAGCAACGAAACTAGATTCATTACAGATACAGTGGTGCCCCGCAAGATGAATGCCTCACAAGACGAAAAACTCGCTAGACGAAAGAGTTTTCCGTTTTTTGAGTCGTTCCGCAAGACGAATTTCCCTATGGGCTTGCTTCGCAAGACGAAACGTCTTGCGAGTTCTTGCGAGTTTGTTTCCTTTTTCTTAAAGCCGCTAAGCCGCTAATAGCCGCTAAGTCGCTAAGCCGCTAAGCCGCTAATAGCCACTAAGCCGCTAATAGCCGTGCTTTGCAAGACGAAAAAACCGCAAGACGAAGAGACTCGCGGAACGGATTAATTTCGTCTTGCGAGGCACCACTGTAATGGAACTACATGGATGGAAAGAGCTGACGGTGCCTGAACTCCATAGTCAACAGACATAAGGCATAAACCATCCCTCTGTTGGAGCTGGGCATTTGGTCTTTGAGTCAGGGGAGAGGGCTGTTCTCTGTCCTGTGCCTTTGCCTCCCTCCTTCAGAACCAAACATTAGATCCAAATTGCTCCCATCATTGCTTTAGACGTGCACATCTCTCTTAATTCAAAATGACTCTCTTTATAGATCTCAAGCTAATGATATCCTCTTAAACTCCACTATGTGCCTCTCTCAGTAACAGGTTTCATATTCTCTCCTTAAACCCTGCTTGGGTATGGAAGGAAGAGCTGGCATTCTCTCTGGAGACAGGCACTGTAATCCAGTGTGACAGCGTTCAACCCCCTCCCCACTTTTACATGCACAAACACAAGAACAGGCTTCTCCCGCTAAATAATTAAGCTTCTTAAATTGCTTGCATTTTCCCTTCGGTTTCTCTACACATTTGTCATTATTCCATTAACTGCCAGTTTGCTTTTGCTTCATTTATTTATGAGATTGACTGTTGCTTTGCATTGGTGAGCTCTGGGGTGGGCCACACAATCCAATACAGGGGCAATTTGATACCTGAGTTCTTTGGTGGCCATGTTGCCAACTTCTCAGAGGACAGACCTCACTTTACAGTCGTCTCCTGTTCTGAAGGTCTTAAAGACAAAAGAACCCTAAGAAGGGAGAGCAGTGGGGACTTGGAAGTTGTCCATGACCTGTTAAGCAGGGTCACTTTGCTTTGGCCACTGTATGGAAAGCAAACCCCTCTCCAGTACTTCCCAAAGAAGAGAAATACTTATTCACCGCCCCCCACCCACACAGTAGCCAAAGGACCACAGCGACACAGCACTCTTTCCTTCCTCTTATTCTCCCCAGACTCCCATCTCTTCCAGTCACACCCACATAGAATCATAGAATCATAGAGTTGGAAGAGACCACAAGGGCCATCGAGTCCAACCCCCATGTTGTTTAGAGGTTCAGGTTCTGCTTCCCCATAATCCTCCATCTTCCTTCTGTTCTCCAGCTTCTTTCCCTCTGACTATCATTTGTAACTAGAGAAGCTTAGTTCACACTGCCATAGATACGTTGCACGAAAGCTGGAGTGGCTGGGCAAAGTTTGCCTCAAGTACCAAACAAGCACCATATTTTGCAATTTTTTTAAAAATAATGTTATTAATTTTCCAAAAATAACAAAAATAAAAACAACAACTATACAAAAACAAAACAGAACAGAACAGATTGGCTCCCTTCCTTGGTTCCATTATTTAGCAATGTACCACATGTCCATTGCTAAGTTTAAAACCCATTTGTGTTATCTATGATCCATTCATAACAAAACTACAAGTAAGTTTAAAACCCTGCTAATGTATATTTTGCAAATTGATTAATGATCTCTGGTCTGTGACCTTGCATCTATCAGAGCAGAGGAAATGTGTTTGCCTTTACTTGCTCTCCCCAAACACAACACCAACCCTTTCAGACTTTTAATATGGGTGCAGGGAACACATGAGATGTGTGCGCACAGGCTCTGCCCCCTGACAAATGCACCTTCATTAGAACGTCCATAAAGACAGGGTCTCCACATGCACAAATCTGTGGGCTCATTACAAATGTTCTAATGCGTGTGCATAGGGGTCCCACTCACCCCATCCTACCCACATTGTACAAGACCACTACAGCGTCTTCCACACAAACACCATTACCAACACAACTAGGTGGTAGCATGGTTGAGAGTGTGCCTGTTTTGCAACCTCTGCAGCCAGGCAGCTGCAACATGGGTGTTCTCTGTGCACAAATTCTGCACGTAGTAGTTTTATTTTGTGAATGAGCCTGTGCATTTCTTCAAGTGCCTGAGTATGAGTCACCTGACATTCAGAAATGGCCCTCACCTCCAAAGCTTATTCTACAGCCATTCTTTTGGAAGCACCATGGAGTATGTGTGCATATGCGGGTTGGGGCAGCATCTGGCCCATATATGAAGTAAACAAACTATTTATTTAAAATATGGATGGGGAACTTCTGTCCCTCCAATTGTTGCTGTCCTCCCATTATTCCTATCCATTGGCCATGCTTGGCAAGGCTGATGGGAGTTGTTATTTAGCAGTATCCGGAAAACAAAGGTTCCCCACTTGATTTGGAAGTATGGAAGATTGAACATTGTTTCCTTCAAAATATCCTGGACCAGGAGCATGAGGCACCGTCCATCCCAATAAGTAAAGATCTCTTTGCTTGTGGCAATCCAAAGGTGCCACCCTCCATTCATTGGCTTCAGATCTTTGCCCGCTGCCGTTTTGTTCCACTCCCCCATCAATGCCAAATGCAAATGGTGCCAAGATATTATACACCATGCCTGGTAGTAAAGCAATCCTTGTTCTGACAAGACAAGCTACAAAGGAAAGCAAATAAACCAATTATAGGGAAACATCAGATGAGCCCAGCCCTGCGCTTCTCCAAGACGCAGGCACCGCGCGCCTCAAAAACTGAGGGGGAGGTGGGCGGAGGGGGACCAGGCAGCCTAGGAAGGTACAGCATGTCCTAATTACACATTCCTTTGTGACAGCCATTGTCAAAAGATTAAAGACTCAAGCGACATTACTCCACGCCTCTCCCTCCCACAGCACAAACGCACCAAGCTGAACAAAAGCGATTAGCGCACCAAGGAAATAGGAAATGCATCTCCCCAGCTTTGTTTAGCGGGTGCCCTCCCTCCCTCCCTCCCTGCAAGGCCTGTGTTGGGGCTGCTGTGTGTTCCCTTCTTTGCTGCTTTGATTGTTTTGCTCCCACTAATCTGATGAAAAACAAATAAATAAAAATAAGGAGTGGGTGGCCGCTGCCGTTTCTTGCTTCGCATTCTCCCATCTCTCTCTGGTCATCCAGCTCCTGTCCCTTAAAGGTAAAGGACCCCTGACAGTGAAGTCCAGTTGCAGACAACTCTGGGGTTGCGGCGCTCATCTCGCTTTACAGGCCGAGGGAGCCAGCGTTTGTCCGCAGACAGTTTTTCTGGGTCATGTGGCCAGCATGACTAAGCCGCTATTGGTGCAATGGAACACCAAAACCAGAGCAGTGCATGGAAACGCCATTTACCTTCCCGCCAGAGCGGTACCTATTTATCTACTTGCACTTTTTGGCATGCTTTCAAACTGCTAAGTTCACAGGAGCTGGGACCGAGCAACGGGAGCTCACCCCATCGCAGGGATTCGAACTGCCATCTTCCGATCGGCAACCCCAAGAGGCTCAGTGGTTTAGACCACAGTGCCACCCACGTCCCATCACTTAGCCTACAACTTTAAGCATCTCTTTAGCCCTTTTGCTGGCTTTCGGGATGAGGGGTGCACTTTCTTTTTCATTTTAATTGAATGTGTTTTATTTTACACCATGATGTGAGAACATAACGCCTGTTTAATAAAAGTATACACATTTGTAACTTCACCCAGAATACACTTTTAATGCACATTTTAAAAAGCGCTCATCTTACAAATTGTTTTGCAATCCAAATATACAATAGCTTGGAAAACAAATAGTTTAGAAAATGAATGCCAGTGTAAAAAGACTACTTAAACCTATAACAGTGGAGTTTCTGCATGGTTCACCTTTACAGTTTTCTTACTGCTTCATCAATACCAGTAAGCTGTTCCTTCAGCTGGCTCCACTGTTCTGGAATTAGAGAGATACCTTTTCTGCTAGGTTTCATTTCACCTTCTTGATCCATCCAGTATTCTCTAATATCAATTAGGACTTTTACCTTTAAAATCACAAACACTGACATCTCTCATTTTACCAATCTGAAACATATTCTCATCTCTGTTGCTACTTTGCTTGCACATTTGTATGGGAAATGCATCTGGAAGACCAAGTATATCAAGGAGTTAGTGATCTGACACGGTTACCTTTCCTGCCTCTGTTCCTTGACCCTCCCTCACTCTTCTTAAGTTTTTGGATGGTGTGAGAACAGTCTTTAATGTCCTGGGAATGTTGGGAGGAGGTGAAGTCCCACTAGCAGCTGCCTTAATAAGTTGTGGAGGATAGTGCTGGGTACTTTCTTTGATGTTGGACATTGTTTTGAGAAAGTGAGGCACTGGGAGGGGGTGTCTAATGGATGATCTGCACATAGCCAGTCTTGGAAGCCACACAGGCTATCTATAAAATTGGACAGTTTGGGCAGAGTTTATTTGATGCTTGTGCATGGACTGATTGACCGCAGGGCCATGGAAACTGAGGCTACTTGGGGGAGTCGCTTTGCCGCTTCTTGAGGGCTTCCAAGTGACAGATGGAAGTGCTTGCTTGGTATGTATACCTTGCTTGCTCTTTTGAAATCAAATCTTTAATCTTCTTACTCACATGTGTATTTTGTATTGCTTCTGGATCTCATTTTGAAAGAACCACCTTGCCTTGGGCAAGACAGCATTCTCCCAAACTGCACTCAGAACTGTACCTGCCCAGCTTGGAAATGGCCATGTGAAAGTCCGTCTGAGTCTTATCGCTTGCAAAAAGCTCATAGGCCTGTAATGGCATGGCTGCTATGAGCTTTGGCCCCTGTGCATGATGCCCTGTTACACACCATCATTAGCTTGGTTCCTTGGCTTAGCCAGGACTGTTAGCATTCAATTGCATGGAAAAGTCTCATGAGACATTCTGGCCTCAGGAAAGCCCAAACCACACTGGTAAAGTGCTGCTACTTCCATAGCTGGCCTCCATCACATGCCTTTCAAACTCTCTGCTTGTATTTGTATTTGTTACGAAGAGGTCAGCTTTGCTGCCATTTCAAATGTCACTCTAAGCGCCTCCACTCTCAAATCTCTACTTTGTTTGGTGGAAGGGGAATGAAGCAGAGGTATATAGAACCTGGGCAAAGATCAATAAGGTATAATGTATGGATCATGGTTTTTGCTAATGCTATGGGCACCTACAGAATTAACCCCCAGATTGCTGGCAGAAGCTGAACGCTATTGTAATCACAATTGATCATCTTACTTTTGCTATAAACCACATATTTCTTTATTCTATTTTGGTCAGTCACTACATTTTGTCCCATCCTCTCAGCAAATGAGGACACCAGGAAAAATGTGTACTTACAGGCAATTTTTAGAGGGGGGTGGGGTGGGAATTATCCCAAGTGATGTTAAAACAAAACCATGATTAAAACATATAGTAATTACAGAATAAAGCCAAATCAAACTCTAACTAGCACAAGAAGTATCATACAAGCAGTGCTCAGAACCCGTGTAAAACCATCTAAAATATCCATCATTAGAGGGGAAAATAAAACTGTCCAAATTATTAAAAAGTCCTAATCAGACATTGAAAGGAGGTGAAAGATTCCATAAGGTAGGTACTGGACATTATACCTCATATAATGTGTTTTTAAGAGCTTGGTTAACTGCCTTCCATTTTGGAAGGTCTCAGACGCCCCATTCTAAAGAAGCCACTACCTTAGGACTCTGTGCATGTTTCAGAAATGTAATCCCCCTGTATAAGTGGTTGTCTGTCACTTTCCGTCCTTTCATTCTGTTGCATCAACAAGTGTGAATGGGCTAAACTCCTTAACAGGAGGTCTTCCTTCTGCTTTTGAAGAGAATCATCATTAGTTTTTAATAGCAACATAAAAAATAATAATTGTTCAAATGGATATGCAGTAATCTGTGCCGCGGAGTGTGTACATTCCTTGAACTGTTCTTACAATATCACATTGTCTGCATATATACATATGCCTTCCATAAGCTGCGTAGATCCAAGCTCTGGTTAGTTAATCTCTCCAAAATGATTTCTGAGAAGCAGGGAGCTTTGGCTCCCCAGGGGGAGCGTTAATAAATGAAAGAAAAGGCAGCCCAGTTTTCAAGGAAAATATCCCTCCCTATCTCCCCTTAGCAAGCCTGCATTGCTGTGTGAGTTTATTGGCCAGGCTAACTGCCGTACTCTATCATACCATCTCTTCAATACAAAACCCTCCTCACTTTCCCAGTAATGTGCAATTTCCATGTGAGCCGCCATTATGAGATGAGTTATTAGATCCCTGTGCACCAGTGATTTACTCTGCTCCTGAAATAAGGACAGCAAACCAAGTCCCGATTCCACACTGACCTGCTGAGTTACTCTTGCTATAATATCAGAGGCTTCCTGCCAAAAGTCTGGAAAAGGCACACAAAATGAGGCAATAGATCTAACACAGAAGGTGGTAATTTCCTCGTCAATGATTGGAGAAGGTTAGTCTTTTGTTCCTATTGGTCCAGTTTATCAGTCTTTCCCCATTGCTGATAAGCCTTTTCTGCCCAACCAATGGAGACAGGAGGTTTCTGTCTGGTCTGAAATAGGAAATCTATTCGTTTTAGAAAGAGAGGTGGAACGAGCACACATTTTGAAACTCTGCTCTGTCTTCATAGGTTGAGGTAGAGACAGACATGTTTGTGTGCACATCATATGGATTTCACCTTCTTTGCCCCCGAATTTTAAACTATATTTCTATAAGAATTGGGGGTTATTCTGAATTATATCCATGGGTTGCCTCCACGCCTCTGTTTCTGCATCTGTGAGGTCAGAATACAGTACAAGAAGCCACAAAACTGGTCAGACTAGTTTCTTTGTTAGGCGAATGGCCTTAGCCACTCAGCTAAGCAGTGGATTTTGCTCGACTTAAAAAAGAGGGCCATGTTGTGAATTGTAAAATAATCAAAGGTACTGGGAGGAGATTTATAATGAGATGAAAAAAATGTTTAAGTTAACATTTAAAAAAAAAAACCAGAAGCTTTTTTATTAGGCATTACAGGATAAGAAACTCCAAAAGAACTCAAGAATTTATTTATGTATGTTACAACGGCTGCTAGCCCAAAGATGGAAGGCTGACAAGATGCCAATGAAAGAAGACTGGCAACTCAAATTGATGGAATATGCAGAGATGGCGAAACTTACAGCCAGATTAAAAGAGAAGGGCAACAAAGACTTTAAAAAAGATTGGAATGTCTTTATTTTATATATACAGAAATATTGTAAAGCACTAGACTCACTAGCAGGTTTTGAGTAAACACTTACAATTACGGTAACAAAAAAGGATGTGGTAGATGTTGAAAAATGATGTGGAAATAAACAAGTAGAATATGGGATTTAAACAGTTTGATATAAAAGATTTTAGAAGAAAATAGAGTTTTTAGGTAAAGAGGAATGGTATTAAGATTAGAGGAGAATATGCAGAATGAGAAAATATTAGAAAGAACCGGAAGGGGAAGTTGAAGGAAGTCTATGGGTGGGGGGAGGGGTGGGGAGAAAGGGGATGTATGCTTACTTTCTTACGTGATTTATGTTTATAGATTATGCTGATTAAATTGTAAAATAAAACTAAAAAACCTTTTTAAAAAGTAGGCCATGTTGCCATAGCGACCACTAAGTGGTGGTGTTCTCCAGGAAGGGAGAAGGTATTCTGCACCCCCCCTGGGCAAATCTGCCTGGATACCATGTCATCCTAATGGCCATAGGGGCTTATGAGTTTTTGGCTGATGCTGGGAGCTGAATGGAGACATGGAGAAGTTTTCCCCCTCTGTGGGCTGAAACACAAAGCTATGACTTTGGGGTGGAGGCTAACATGAAAGAAAGATTTGTTGGAGTGTTGATATTATCAGCCCTTCCCTCTGATGCTGTAGTAGTATATATGTGTAAATAAAGCCCTATAGCCAAAAGATACCGCCATCTTCATTGACTTTCAGTCCAAGGAAACCCTATCCCGGGCAAGTACCAGAATCTCTTGCACACTCAGAGAAAGGGGTGAGTGCAACAATATTTTCCTGCAAGTGAAAATTTGGGTATCTGTTTTGCTAGATCCACCTTAAGTGGATAATACGCGTAATACATGGATAGGCAAACTAAGGTCCGAGGGCTGGATCCAGCCCAATCGCCTTCTAAATCCAGCCTGCAGGCGGTCCGGGAATCAGCGTGTTTTTACATGAGTAGAATGTGTGCTTTTATTTAAAATGCATCTCTGGGTTATTTGTGGGGCCTGCCTGGTGTTTTTACATGAGTAGAATGTGTGCTTTTATTTAAAATGCGTCTCTGGGTTATTTGTGGGCCATAGGAATTCGTTCTTTCTTTCTTTTTCAGAATATAGTCCGCCCCCACCCCCACAAGGCCTGAGGGACAGTGGACCAGCCCCCTGCTGAAAAAGTTTGCTGATCCCTGGCGTAAGAGGTTTGCAATGATTTTCTTTTAAGCTTCCTTATTAATCCCCCCCCCCCGCTTTGAACTGCCTGCAGAGTCTTTCTTGTATTAAATGATATTTTACAATTCATTGCTAAGCAAGGCTGTGCTCTCTGGAAGGTTAATTCCAGGGCTGGCATCAGGGGTCATCGCAGTTCAGCACGGAGGGTCTACATCTAACCACGAGAATCACCTGGGAGCTGCCACCACTTCTGTAGTCGTTGCTCTGTGCTTGTCTCCCTGACCTAGAAATATAGGGAGGTGGTGCCTTATACCAAACCTGGGTCAAAGTATTTCATTCCACTCTCCTCAGCATTTCATTATTTTGGAGGGGTGTGTGTGTGAGGTGGAAATATCTCCTAAATATTGAAACAGTGGGGAAGAATTTTCCAGGGTGGTGATGGTGTCGCTTTCAATTATATATCTCTAAAGGTATTTATAAACCGCCCACCCACATAAAGCTATCAAGATATATAACGTGAAACGTCATATAAGTACAAAGTAACTCAAAGAATAACGGGCTAAAACTACAAGAAGACAATTGAACAACTGTAGGCCTGTCAGCTGAAGGCCTTTGCTGAAGGCCTGTCAGCAAAGAAAAGTATGCAAGAGAGGTCTGAAGGATGGCAGTGAGGGTGCCTGTTGGATCTCTGCTGGAAATCTGCTCCACAGCATGGAAACAGTGACGCTGACTCCTCTCTACTTGAGACTAATCAGGGACTCTGAGACCCAGGGACAAGGTACTTTGTTTTCCTTCTCTCCTCAGTCTCAACGGCTTTCCTATAGGTTCAATAGAGCCCTGGCTGCCTGCAGCAACCCACTGGTGTTGCCATTTGGGATCCTGAGCTTTTGGAGCAAGCATCTTTTTGCCTTGGAAATGCTGTCATGATATAGCATCATTCTTTCCCCAGGTATGTGACTAGGCTGTTGTGGGCAGTCAACTGCTGCGCTTGAAGTGACAGCAAGACATTTTTTGAAAGAAAGAAAGAAAGAAAGAAAGAAAGAAAGAAAGAAAGAAAGAAAGAAAGCTTGTCAAGTTGGTTCCTGTGCAGGAATCTCAACTAGATCCTACAGGTGGCCATCCAACCTCTGCTTAAAGCCTCCTGAGGGAGTCCATTCCACTGCTGAACACCTCTTTGTTGACATTTCCATTCCACCTTAAGAAACAGGCATGTGGAACTGCTGCATGTCACATGCCTGTTTACATTCCAGCACAGTATGCTGGGAACTTCCATTTGTGTAGAGACGACATGTTTCTTCGTTCTGATTTATGTTTAATAAATCTGTACTAATAGTATGACTTCACAAGCCTCATGCCTATTCTGTGTGCATGGTGTTGTTGTTGTTGTTTAGTCGTTTAGTCGTGTCTGACTCTTTGTGACCCCATGGACCAGAGCACGCCAGGCACTCCTGTCTTCCACTGCCTCCCGCAGTTTGGTCAAACTCATGCTGGTAGCTTCAAGAATACTGTTCAACCATCTCGTTCTCTGTCGACCCCTTCTCTTTGTGCCCTCAATCTTTCCCAACATCAGGGTCTTTTCCAGGGAGTCTTCTCTTCTCATGAGGTGGAGCCTCAGCTTCACGGTCTGTCCTTCCAGTGAGCACTCAGGTCAGATTTCCTTAAGAATGGTTTGATCTTCTTGCAGTCCATGGGACTCTCAAGAGTCTCCTCCAGCACCATAATTCAAAAGCATCAATTCTTCGGCGATCAGCCTTCTTTATGGTCCAGCTCTCACTTCCATACATCACTACTGGGAAAACCATAGCTTTAACTATACGGATCTTTGTTGGCAAGGTGATGTCTCTGCTTTTTAGGATGCTGTCTAGGTTTGTCATTGCTTTTCTCCTACAGTACAGTCTGCTAATAGCGTGCCCTGGCTTTTGAAATCCGGGCCACTGATTTACGTCGGAGCACGGGCCGATGGAAGGAGACGGCACAGCTGGGCCTTATCAGCTGGCCTCCCGGCCCTCTGCATGGCGACACTCTTACCACCAGAAAGTTCTTCCTGATGCTTAGTTGGAATCTCCTTTCTTGTAACTTGAACCCATTGGTTCAGGTCTTACCCTCCAGAGCAGGCCAAAAACAAGCTATCTCCATCTTTCGCGTGACAGCCCTTTTACTTTATACCGAGTCAGATTATTGGTCTATCTAGCTCAGTATTGTGGGGACACAGGTGGCGCTGTGGGTAAAACCTCAGTGCCTAGGACTTGCTGATCGTAAGGTCGGCGGTTCGAATCCCCGCGGCGGGGTGAGCTCCCGTCGTTCGGTCCCAGCTCCTGCCCACCTATCAGTTTGAAAGCACCCCTAAGTGCAAGTAGATAAATAGGTACCGCTTTATAGTGGGAAGGTAAACGGCATTTCCGTGTGTGGCACTGGTGCTGGCTCACCAGTTGCAGCTTTGTCACGCTGGCCACATGACCTGGAAGTGTCTTTGGATGGCGCCGGCTCCCGGCCTCTTGAGCGAGATGAGCGCGCAACCCTAGAGTCGGTCATGACTGGCCCGTACGGGCAGGGGTACCTTTACCTTTAGCTCAGTATTGTACACACTGCCTGGCAGTGACTCCCTGTGGTTTCAGACATGAGTGGGGTTCTCAATCCTAGCTGGAGAGGCCAGGGATTGGACCTGGGACATTTTGAATGCAAATCATGTGCTCCACCACTGAAATACAGCCCTTTCCCTAGGCAGAGAGTATGAATGAATGATGGAAACAGGGAAGAAGAGGAGCCAGTGGGAATTGGTTCCAGGGTAAGGCAGAGGGTGAGTAAGAAATGGGGAGGGGCTGACAGACAGGGACTTGCCTAAGGGGTCTTCAAACCCAGGAATTGATCCTGGTTAATTCCACTCTAAACCTATTGCTGGCTCAGGATCATGCTGTCAAGGTTTGAAGCTATCCTTTTTTCTCATAGCTATGTTTGCAGGTGAGGAAATCTCTCATTTCCCTAGCAACTCAATACTGAGCACAGGAAGGACACAGCCCCTCCACCCCTTCCAGAACTGATGCGTTGCAGGTAAACATTGTCTGCATAGGTAAAAACAATTCAGTATTGAGTGGCGCAGTCCCTCTTGCATACTCCTGAAAAGCTCAGAGATCACACCACAACCGTATCTTCCAGGGCACCTCAGAGGGGAGCTGTGACCATTTAATGCCGTTTTAAAAATGGGTTTAAGTTAGTAATATTGAAATGTTCACTGTGTGATTGTGGCAGGATTGATATAACACTTCATAGAGGCCTCAAATCGACATTGACAGGTGGCAAGACTCTAGTCTCGCCCTGTCTTTTGACAGAGATGCAAAGAGATCGGGGGAGCTCAACGTTGCTGCTGGAGAATCTTCACACTATCTGTAACTTCTGCATCTTCCATGCTGCTCACAGAACAAAACACAAGGGAGGAATTAAGGATAAAAAATTGGACGTTAGCCGAAGTCTTCCCAGTTAATGTGGAGTATATCCATTACCATAATAACTAGCCACTTAATAACTGGCTTCCTCGCTAATTCTAATTGAAACATATAATGATATTTCCAAGCTCGAGTGGCAGTCTCTCGTCAACACCAGCATCTCCCTGGGACTGGCAAGCGCTGTGAAAGCCAATGGTCTCCTTGAGAATTCGGGGCAGACTATGCCGAGCCAAACAGACTGCCGTTCTTGTACGCCTGCCAGAAACCACAGCTGACGATAAAAGCCATTAAAGGTCAGCAGGGAATAGAAAACTATTTATGTTAAATGTCACAGATTATACCGCAGAAACGGCCCAGGGAATCGGAAATCACACTTTAAGAGGCTTCGCAGGCACATGTCAACTTTAAGCAACAAAACTCCTTGGATGTGTCTTGCAAAGATATAGTAACAAGCTGCAGATGGAGCCGAGTTTGGTCCAGCAAGCATCTGTTGAGCGTTGCTAAGCAATGGGAGAGCAAGTGGGGATGGATCCTTTCTGGCTGCTGTTTGGAATTGGGCTGTCACAGTCACACAGGTTCATAGTAATAGGTGGCTGGGGTGAGAACTGCAATGCTTCAGGGAAGAATCAACTTTTTGGGGATTTCAAAGAGAACTTTCCTAATTTGTGACTGAAACTTTGGTCCATGTAATAGGCTTAATCTAAGACTAACTGGTTTAATCTAAGACTACTTGTTTTCCCAGTAGTGATGCATGGAAGTGAGAGCTGGACCATAAAGAAGGCTGATCGTCGAAGAATGGATGCTTTTGAATTATGGTGCTGGAGGAGACTCTTGAGAGTCCCATGGACTGCAAGAAGATCAAACCTATCCATTCTGAAGGAAATCAGCCCTGAGTGCTCACTGGAAGGACAGCTCGTGAAGCTGAGGCTCCAATACTTTGCCCACCTCATGAGAAGAGAAGAGTTCCTGGAAAAGACCCTGATGTTGGGAAAGATGGAGGGCACAAGGAGAAGGGGACGACAGAGGACGAGATGGTTGGACAGTGTTCTCGAAGCTACAAACATGAGTTTGACCAAACTGCGGGAGGCAGTGGAAAACAGAAGTGCCTGGCGTGCTCTGGTCCATGGGGTCACGAAGAGTCAGACACAACTAAACAACAACAACAACAAGACTAACTGCATTATTTCCTCCAAAGATGGGAGCACATTAGGACCTAAGCTGATCACTGCTGGATGAAGCCACAGGCCCAACTGATCCAGCATCACCTTCTCACTAGGTGCTTATGGCACGCCAACAAGCAGGATGTGAATGTGACAGTCCTCTCCCCACTTGTGATTCATGCACAAAATAGGACAGACCCCCCCCAAGTGTTCCTATTTTCCAGGGACAGTCCCGGATTTATAAAAGCCGTCCTGATTTGATCCCTGAATGTCCAGCTTTTCCTTAGGACGTCCCTATTTTCATCAGATAAATGTTGGAGGGTATGGAGTTATGTCACCTCTGACCCATGGAGATAAGTAACTATACAACCTTTAGAAGACACCTGAAGGCAGCCCTGTATTGGGAAGTTTTTAAAAATGTTTAAAGTTTTATTAGGTGTTTATATATGTTGGAAGCCACCCAGAGTGGCTGAGGAAACCCATTCAGATGGACGGCGTATGATGATGATGATACTAATACTAATACTACTAATAATTATAGAATAGGACATCCCTATTTTCATTGGAGAAATGTTGGAGGGTATGATAGGGTGGCCCTTTGATACTATGGAAGTTAAAACTGAGGGGATAATTATCTGTGTATTTCTACTCCTTGGGGCTTTGTCCTTGGGTTGGCCATCTCCTTTATTCCCCACCCCACCAGCGCAAAAGTGAGGCATCTTTCAATGGAGCTGAAGGAGTGACAAGTTAAAAATGGGTCTGTGTTTTCCATGCAGAATGCAATTAGCTTGTGTAATGCAGTACAATAGCATATATTTGAGGGCAATCACTATAATGAGATTTAGATGAAGGATCTCGCATCTCCTTGCCTGTGACAAGACGATTCTGAGCTGAAAAGAATTAATGCTGTAGACCTGGAAATAAAGTATGTGTACAAGCTCTCACTTGTACATAACTGGAGTGCTAGTCATCAGATCACCTTCTGGGGGGATACATTATATGAATTTTGTTGGAGTCTGGCACCTTCTTCTTTACTGTTAATAATCATATTTCTAAGGAAGCTACTCAGAGGAGTATGGAAGAGGGTATCCCAATCTCACTCTCACAACAGGATCATGGGATAGATTAACTGGCAATAGACATGGATGGACAAATGTGACAATTTTGGTTTCTCCCCGTTCCTCATTCTTTCAATCTTAAGTTCTGTTTGCCTCGTTTCCATGCTGGTTCGTTATTTTTTAAAGAAATGTATACATAATTGTAGAGTTGAAGGGGACCATGAGGGTCATGTAGTCCAACCCCCTGCAATGCAGGAATCTTTTGCTCAACGTGGGGCTTGAACCTGAAACCATGAGATCGCTCACGTCGCATGTTCATGGCTCATATTGACTGAGCCATCCAATGTACATTTTCCCCTATGTACATAATTTTGACTAACATACATATTTTGGAAAGCAACCCCCCCCCCAAAAAAAAAATACACATTTGTGCACACTGTGCCATGGTATATGCTTTTTGTACACTTTTTTTTTGGATTGGAGAACTGCAATGCAAAATTCGTTGTAATGTGAATTTCAAGGGATAGCTTCGTTTCAGTTCATGTACTCAGTAGCATTGGTTGGGAAAACGTGAGCTGGGTAGGTTCACATTCCAATGCAAACTATCCATCCCTAGTTGAAGGGTTATTCAATGAGTTTCTTGGTTGAGTAGGGATATGAACCCAGATGATATGCCCCATCCCTAGGTCTAGACCAGTGTTTACCAACCTTGGGTCTCCAGCTGTTTTTGGATTACAACTCCCATCATCCCTAGCTAGCAGGACCAGTGGTCAGGGATGATGGGAATTGTAGTCTGGAATTGTAGCTGGAAACCCAAGGTTAGGAAACCCTGGTCTAGACTATATGCAGAACTAAGCTTTACTCCACACCAGTTGTATAAAGTGAAAGAAAGAGAGACTACCCCCCAACCCTTTAAAATTATGGCTATGCATCCAGTCCTTGCTATTTTGTGTGATACCAGTGTCTGTATCATAAAAGATGTGTGTGTGTGTGTGTGTGTGTGTGTGTGTGTGTGTGTGTGTGTTATTCACCGTGCTTGGACAAAAGGAGAAACCATAGTTTACTGTTACATGCACAAGCCTGCTTCCCTTTCTCTTCTCTGCTGAAGATGCAAGGAGGAGATTGGAAGCATTTGTTCCATTTTCAAATAACCATGGATTGCCATTATGACTGAACTGGGAACTTTGATCAGTTTTCATTATGGTTTATTGGAGCAAGCCAGCATCATAAACCATGGTTTGCAGCTGGCTTTCTTTGGACAAACTGTGGATAAAACTAACCAAGGCTTGTCCTAGTTGAGGCATAAGGACAAAGCAGTTAGTTGGAAACATGCAAATGGTTCCAATCAGCCCTACACACAGTTTTACCAGAGGGGAACACACAAACCTAGGGCTTGTTCACATAGCACTAGACCATTGCTATATTAGTGTTACTGCTGATTGTGGCGCCATGTGCCCATTAAGCTCTTGTTGACTCTGTGACGGTTTGTCCTGAATAGGGTTGTTTTTTGTCTCTGTGGGAGAAGGAGTGTGTTTGCCTTTTGTCCATACGGATGGATGCCTTAGAGGTGCTTGTCTCTTTTCTTGCATGAGAGACATCCTTCTATGCAGCCGCAGAGAAGGAAAGAAGAAAGAAGAGGTGGGGGAAGGAACTGAGTGGGTGTTAGAAGAAGGAAAAAACCAGAAGAGGGGTCTCTTCGCTTTTAAAGGGAATCATAAGCAGCCATCGCTGAGTTGCTTGTAGAGCTGCCACTAGGCTCCCGCTTGTGTAATTTCAATAATTGGCCCATAATTAAGTAATTATTGGAGGAGAAGGTGCCACAGACGTGGGAGGGTGTTTGTGTCTGTGCGTGGAGGGAGGCTGGCTCAGGAGGGGCTGTGAAGTTTATAACCCTAATTTTGTGCTTCCTACAGCTGTCAAAAGAGGCGAGAGGAGCGTTGTATGCATGCTTGAAAGGAGGCGAGGAATGAAGCTGAAGAAAAAGCTGCTGACTACTTTACCCCTGCTTCAGTATTAGGGTTGGATTTTTTTTCCAGGGGAGAAATAACTTCTCCAACTTGGAGAAGAAGCTTTGGTGTTGTTTCCCATATCTATACCTTTACAGGCATGGACTGTGATATACTGTACTTTTCCGTATACAAGACGAGGTTTTTGTACTGTAAAATAATGTTTAAAATTGGGTGTCGTCTTATACATGGCTACATGGCAATTGGGTGGGTGATTGGTGGCTGCGGCAATGGCTGCTTTGGATTGGCTGTTGCTGAGGCAATTTTGTGGGTGATTGGTGGGTGTGGCAAGGGTTGGTGTGGATTGGCTGCCGCTGAGGCAATTGGGTGTGCTATTTCTGGCTGCTGGCGGCGAGTGGGCAGATGCTTGCTGATTTGGGCCATCTCCCCCCATTTTCTTAAACTGGAGTTCCCAAAAATGGGGGTCGTCTTATACATACGAAAAAATACAGTATATAAAGCTGACGCAACTCTAGCTGTGTGGTGTCAGCTTGGGCACCTGCAAAAGTTTCTTTTCCTTTTGGAAATGTATATACTTCCCTTCATCAAAAGGCCACAGAAATTTATATATTGCCCTTTGCCAAAAATTACTACTTAGTAATAGTAACTTAGTTGTAGTAACTTAAGAGTAACTACTACAATAAACGTTACTGCTGCTACATAATGTGCATATGTAACATACTATGCATAAAATAGAAAAAAGTTATCTAAATACAATTCATAATAATAAACAATACAATATGATACATAATTAACAATACCTAATAAGCAGCAGTACTGAATTATTCACAATGTCAGCTGAGGAGTAAGCCCCACAGCTGAATCCCTAATAAATAAGAGTCTAATAGCACTTAAGACCACCTTTCCAGTGTATGTTTATGGTTACAAACTGGAGGGCTCCAATATTTGTTTCAACACTTGGGTGTTTCTGGAGTGGGTAGTTGTTCTGAACAGATTACTGTGGAGCACAAGATTGTGATTTTGTGAAATACAGGATTTTTGAGCAAGTGGCCTGATTAATAAGGAAAGGATTAATGTCCACGGAGACATGCGAGGAAAGAAGTTATGGAAGAAAGAAAATGTAATTCCCCACAATACACTAATCACCCAGATTATATGAAAAAGAAGTTGTTAGTGTATCTTAAAAGGTAACTAATCTGCATTGTAACTGATTATGAAAAAAAAAACCCTGCCCTGTTCTCCTCACCCTATTTGCTGTGGAATGGATATTTTAATTCTCATTGATGGTGGCAGTGAAGACAAAGTATCACACTATTATAACAGTTTCACCTTCTGCTTTTCAGAAAGAACAACCTATCGTCATCTCTCTCCATGTGCTCTTCTGGGGTTTCTCCCAACCCTTCAGATTTGGGGGAGGCATGTGGGGCATGTGAGACAAGAGCTGCGTTGAGTAAAACAGCATTCTTCAACCTAGTGCCCTCTGGATAGTTTGGACTCCATCATCCCCAACAGCATGGCCAATGGTCAAGGCTGAGAAAAGATTTTCCTGGGTGAAAACAATCTCTGCAGTCAACACTCTAGGAGCTGTGATAGCAGTTGGACTTCCTCCCCTTTAGAAATTGTGTGTTTGAGTGGGGAGGGGGGCGGGGGGCAGAGAGATTGGGAAGAAGACATGGATTATCTCTTTGGAAGCTGTTTACCTCTCTGAAGAAGGGAAACAAGGTATGCTGCCACTGTAAAAAAAAAAGCCAACCCATTTTCAGCTAACATGTTCCTGCATAAGGCACAGTGATTAAAGGGATATAGGTGAGAGTCAGTGTCAGAGCCGGAATGACTTGCAGCCAATAAAACCTGTGGAGGAAAAGATTGTGGCTAACAAGTGCTTCGTGTCTCAAGCTGGGAGCGCAAGAGGAAATAAAAGCACATGACATCACTGAATGGCAAGGGAACAGAGGCCAGAAGGGGCTGTTTCTGGAGATGGTCTGGAAGAAGACACTGAAGATGTCCTCGCTGAGCCTTGCCAGTTGTTGCTGTCAGAGAAAGTCAGCAGGAAATCAAGATGAGGCTACAGGGTCTCCACAGAACAAGGAAATGTGGAGGGGGGGGGGAATCTTCTCTACAGGGCAATGGGAAAGTCGGTAACAGGCAGCAATCTGAACTTCAAGTGGAGAAGGATGCTTGCATTTTGAAGGGTAGACAGAGACATCATGCTATTCCCTTCTCCTCTGGCTACTCCTCCTCTGTTCACAATGACAGAATAGCAAGACTTAGCAGACACAGCTATTGTACACTGCCTTTGTTGTCAATCACTCATGGTCTCAGCTAGGTGATCTTGGACAACCAGCTACCATCGAGCCAAACATACTCAAGTGAGAGTAATAACTGCCTGCCTCTAGGGATGTTAAGAAAACAGCAATTTCCATTCTGACTTGTCTTCATCAAAACCAGCACTGTTTCTGTTCTGCCGCAATTCAGTTTCTACCAAATACTATGTTACTCATCCTGCTGCCTGCTATTTGATGTAATTTCCATAATTTTCCATGTAATTTATGTAAGTTACAAATTCAATGTAATTAATGGTTTTAATTATTTCCACATCATTGTTTCAGTGTAAAGGGAACAGCAAATCTATGTTTTTAAAAAGTAGTTAATTCCGTATTGGTTGGAGGCCTATTAAAACACACACACACACACACACACACACACACACACACACACACACACATTGAGTGAATGCCTATAATGTTCCCTGCATTGATGCTGATTGTATTCACTGGATTGATTTCTGTTCTGGACCTGGGATGAAAACACAAAAAGTGGCAAATTCCACTTCTGATGGGATTCTCTGACATCCCTCCTAGGACTGTTCACAGTCTGCTTGATCCAATTTGGGGGACTTAAAACAATTAGGGTTGTAAACATATGGATTAAACTTGCAGTTCATGCCAGTGGTGTGCGGTGAAATTTTTCAAAGGAGAACAGTTAGGGCGAGAGGCACCAGCTTGCAAGGGGAAATGGGTGTGTGTGTGTTGCGCAAGTGACATTGTGATATCCTGACATCGTGCGCATGAGCATCACGCATGAGCATCACGCATCCCTCATAAGCCTGGCAGAAGCTTCCCAGGCTTTGGGAAGGAGGCGCCAGGTCTCTGACATGATGCTTTGGCAGGCTTTGGGAAGGTGGTGGGAAGGATCTTGGGACCTAGGTGCCAGGGGAACATTTTGGGGTCTAGCCTAGTCCCCTTAGCCCACTGACTGCACAACACTGGTTGGTGCAAAAAGAAGGAATGAAGAAGGAGATTGTCAGGCGTCAGAGGATCCAACCCCATGGTAGATTGCCAGGAATGGATAAGACAAGGAAAGTTCTTACCAATGCTTTTTATTCAATATTCACAGAGAGGGGCTTAGAAATGCAGCTTCTTGGAGTAATGGCATTGCTCTGAGTCAGTCTCCACTCCTCCCTCTCTCCCATTATGCGTCATCACTACGGGTGCTGAGATGTGACCTCTGCCTCTGAGCTCTCTGCTCTCCTACCTTCACTGCCTGCTGGGTTCTGGTAGAGGGGGGTCTCCAATGCTTTCTAAAGACACTGTGTCTGTCAACTGTCCCCCTTCTGGTGCTTCTTCTTCTTCCTCCTCTCCCATTATTTCCCAGCTTCCCCCCTCATCTGCCTCTGAGCTGTGATCTCCCTCAAACCCCCGTTGTAATTCTGAACTGTCTTCTTCTCTTCTGGAAGGGTCAGGCTGGGGAGGAGGTCTCCACCATTCCTCCTCTGCCCAGTCCCTGACAGAGACACAGGCAGACTCTCACTTGAAGCCCCTTCTCCCACCTCTCCTTTAAACCCCACTTAAACATGCATTCAGTGGTGAGGAGAGAGGGGAAGAAGGATAGGCGACAGTCTCTGCCTGTGTCTCCTTCTGCCACTCTCTTTGTTGCTGGCCACATATTTAGCTAGAGTTTAAAATGCTGATTAAACAGGCGGTCACCTGCTACAGTCACCAACATGCCCATATTGGTCCACATGCTGATCTTGGTATCACCAGAAGCAATTGTCTTCTGCCCCTTCTTTATTACTTCCTGACATATATCCTCCCTGAATATGGTAAACAATCCTTCTCTTCCCTGACACAGCCTGTTCTCTTCCAGTCTGTTCTTACTTAATCTCCCTACTAGGCCTGTGGCTTTTGCTTATCCTCAATGAATCCTTTTCCTGCTGACTTGTCTTCCACCTTGTTGCAGAGGACTCTGGTGCTGCGCTGTGCACTCCAGGGTACAGCTAGTTTACCAAAGCTGGCAAAGAAGCTGAATGCTGAAAGATTCGGGCCAGCAAAAGGAGCTACCGTATTTTTCGCCCTATAGGACGCACTTTTCCCCCTCCAAAAATGAAGGGGAAATGTGTGTGCGTCCTATGGGGTGAATGCAGGCTTTCGCTGAAGCCTGGAGAGCGAGAGGGGTCAGTGCGCACCAACCCCTCTCACTCTCCAGGCTTCAGGAAGCTCTGCGCAACCCTCGGGAGACCGGCTCCGAGGGTTGCGCGGAGCTGCCTGCAGTCCCGGGATCAGCGCAGCTCTGCGCGGCCACCGGAAGCCGGGCGCGAAGTCCCGCTCCGGATGGCCGCACAGAGCTGCCTGCAGTCCCCGGCTCAGCACAGCTCTGCGCGGCCACCGGGAGCCGGGCGCGAAGTCCCGCCCCGCTCTGGATGGCGGCACAGAGCTGCCTGCAGTCCCGGGATCAGCGCACTTCTCCCCATCGCCAGCCCCACAAGCTCGGGGGACAGCGGGGAGGCAGAGCGTGCCTTCCCACTGTTCCCCGACCTGGTTCTTCCAGCCCCGCACCTGGGGGGGGGGGAAATAATTTTTTTTCTTTATTTCCCCCCCCCAAAAAACTAGGTGCGTCCTATGGGCCGGAGCGTCCTATGGGGCGCAAAATACGGTACTTCTTTACACATTGCATAGCTAAACAAGGGAGTTTGCTTCTACAAAATGCAGTGATGGCTAGCAACGTGGATGGCATTAAAACAGGATTTGGCAAATTCCTGGAGGATATGGCGAGCAGCACCTGTCCGCCATCAGGGTTATGCATTATCTCCATTGTTGGAGAGAGAGTATGCCTCTGAATACTATTTGCTGAGGAATCCCCTCCAACATTTCTCCAATGAAAACAGGGATGTTCTATTCCATTGTAATACAGTGGTACCTTGGGTTACAGACACTTCAGGTTACAGACGCTTCAGGTTACAGACTCCGCTAACCCAGAAATTGTACCTCAGGTTAAGAACTTTGCTTCAGGATGAGAACAGAAATTGTGCTCCGGTGGCGCGGTGGCAGCAGGATGCCCCATTAGCTAAAATGGTACCCCAGGTTAAGAACAGCTTCAGGTTAAGAACGCACCTCCAGAATGAATTAAGTTCTTAACCCGAGCTACCACTGCAATAATAATTTTATTATTTATACCTCACCCATTTGACTAGGTTGCCCCAGCCATCTAGGTGTCTTCCAACATATATAGAAGCAGAGTTAAACCTTTTTTAAAAGTCCCTGTAGAAGACTGCTGTCAGGTAAAGTAAACCTTCTGAACCTTCCTGAGAACAGGAGGACAGTATAGATTTAGAACAGTGGTTTGCAGAAGGGCATAGTTCAGAGGCTGCGGACGGCAGCAGCTGGGAAATATTGGGAGAGGAACAGCAGGAAGAAGGAGAAGCACCAGGGGAGTGACAGCTGACAGACTCAGTGTCCTTGGAAAGCATTCCTGACCCCCCTCTCTCGCAGGACCAGACAGGCATTGAGGGTATTGGAACAGAGAGCTCAGAGGCAGAAAGCTCAGATTACCCAATGCGGGAGTGACGTTGAATAGGGGAGATGTAGGGGGGTGGGACTTTACTTGGATCAATGCCATTAATAGGGAAGACTGCATCACTTCATCATTCACTGTGAATAAATTGCTTGGTAAGAACTTTTATCGTTTCTCTGATTCTGGGCTGCCACCGTGGGAGGGATCTGATTCCCCAAAGCCTGACAGCTGCCTTCAGATATCTTCTAAAGCAGGGGTCAGCAACCTTTTTCAGATGTGGGCCAATCCACCATCCCTCAGACCATGTGGTGGGCTGGATTATATTTTTTCGGGGGGGGGGATGAATGAATTTCTATGCCCCACAAATAACCCAGAGATGCATTTTAAATAAAAGCACACATTCTACTCATGTAAAAACATGCTGATTCCCGAACTGTCCACGGGCCAGATTGAGAAGGTAATTGGGCCGCATCCGGCCCCCGGGCCTTAGGTTGCCTACCCCTGTTCTAAAGGTTAATTAGCTCCCTGGCTCGGGAGTTGAAAAGGCTTTCTGGGAGATGATATATAATGAAATGAAAAAGGTACTTAAATGTACCTTCCCTAAGAAACCAGAGGCCTTTCTCTTGGGCATTGTCGGCCAATTGGTGCCAAAGAAAGACAGAACTTTTTTCATGTATGCTACGACAGCAGCAAGAATACTCATCACAAAGTACTGGAAGACACAAGATCTACCCACCCTGGAAGAATGGCAGATGAAGGTGATGGACTATATGACATTGGCCGAAATGACTGGCAGAATCCGTGATCAGGGGAAGGAGACGGCGGAAGAAGATTGGAAGAAATTTAAAATTTATCTTAAGAACTATTACAAAATTGATGAATGCTAAAATGTCGAGGTTTTGAGAAAGAAAAGGAGATTACAGCAACAAAAGATTAAGACAAAGAAAAGAATAAGAAGAAACATATTTGATAAAATTAAGTTTAGGATTTGCTGAAATAATTTTGGAAATTGGGATGTAGAAAGGGGAAGTTTGGGGGAGTCCGAGAAGTGAGGTTTATGAAAAAAAGGTTATGAAATTATACATGTTTGTTTGTTTTTTTATTTGTTTGTATTGTTTATAAAATTTTTGTAAAATCAATTAAAAAATTTATATAAAAAAAGAAAAATTCCATACCCTCTGATGAAAATAGGGATGTCATCCCAAACCTGCCAACATTTCTCTGATGGAAAATAGAGACATCCTAAAGAAAAGTGGGACATTATGGGTTCAAATCAGAAACCAGTGTATATGGGAGTGAATAAATAAAATTTTGTGCCACATAAACACCATGGGCAGACCCTCCAAGTGTTATTTTACAGGGACAGTCCCAGATTTACAGAAGCTGTCCCAGTTTCTGATTTGATCCCGGAATGTCCCACTTTTTCTTAGGGTGTCCCTATGTTCATCTGAGGAATATTGGAGGGTATGGAGTTATGCAACCCCCAAGCCAAGGAGTTAAGTATCTATACAACCTTGAGAGGCAGCCCTGTATAGGAAATGTTTTTATGTTCAATGTTTTATTATGTTTTTATATATGTTGGAAGCCACCCAGAGTGACTGAGGCAACCAGTGGCAGGGAATAATAATAATAATAATGATGATGATGATGATGATGATGATGATGAAATAGGACATCCCTATTTTCATTAGAGGGTATGGACTTAGAAAGGCTCTCCTACGCTCATACGGGGCATTGCCCAGGCTTATTAGGACTTAACATTACCTTTCGCAATCGGGGAGCATTCTTTAAAATGCTAATAACGCTTTCTTACAGGGGAAGATTGGCACTGTGAAAAACCTGTGTTTTAAGGATGCTTATCCCCACTACTGATTTTCTCATTAAAGAATGTCTAACAAGCTTCTGCAGAATCCCAGGGTTCATAGGAATATAATTTGAAAACCTTTGTCCTTGACTTTTTGCTGTTCCCATGACTCCCCTCTGAACCCTTTGCTGTTTGACAGCATGCTTCACAAAGCCCTTTGTTCCTACTAAACCCACTCATCAGTGTTCCAACTGAGTTCTTCCCCGTGCCGCATGCAGCAGCACACTAGATCAATCTGGACCCAGTTGTAAGCAACTAGAAATGCATAACAAGTATAGCGCTAGATTGAGTTGCTCACCCTCATGTATATATCAAAAGCAGCATCCAGCTAGCTGAGTGGGCTCTGGATAAGTATGGCAGTGCAGTTGAGAGATGTATATGCAGGTGTGTGCCTGCATCAGCTGTACGTGTAGAAGGCAGCTTCTCTTCTGTGCATGAATCTTCCTCGCTGCATCAAGGCACGTGTTTCTGTTAATGATTCCTAAAACGGCACTGGCCTTCCATGTCATCGTCTATTTGTGTTCACTTTGTTATCTAGATGGACCATTTGTCCTACCAAATGTGACACTTCTCATGCTTTAATAGCCACCCACCCCATATAATTTGTGGGGCACTGGCAGCAACAATATTTCTTTTGCAGTGACAAGCCCGTAGAAGGAGCATCACTGTTGCCGAGCAAAATGCTGGAGACCCCATCGGTCAAGAGAACACCTTGGCTTGCATGCTCAGGAAGAAAAGGCTCATCCTAAGAAGCAGCTGGCAACTGATGGATTTTGGCTGTCCATTGCAAGGTTTATGAAAGGGCCACAGATAAAGTCGGCCAGGTTATAACAGAACCAGATATTAGCACTTGTGATCTGGTGCAGGAAAAGAATGTGAACTCCAGTTGTGAGAGGAGGAGGAGGAGGAGGAGGAGGAGGAGGAGGAGGAGGTGGGGAGAGATACCAAAGAAGAATGGAAAGCTAACTGGGGGCGGGGGGAGGAAGAGTTCAATCAGATTTGTAAAGGGCATAATTTACAAAATCCGTCACATATTTTACTAGGCTGGGATTTACGGATTAGCCTGTAATACTTAGGCGGCTTTTTGTAATAAAAACTGAAGCTGTGGCAGCCTTGGGAAAGCGAAGAGAAACGAAAGGAGCAGACTCTCTATCTCACTTTCATTTTCCCAGCAATTTCTCCCCCCCTGATCTAGGCAGTGCCATTAATCTGGGCTTTATCTGCCTATGGAGAAGGATTGAGTTCTTTATTGGATTTTTGTCAAGAATAAATGATTTAGTTTGGGATATTGTGGAAACGATTTCTGTGGTATTACACCATCTAATAAATGAAACAGCAGGGATCAATTCCTTTCTTCCAGTGTGCTCGACGGGCTGACTGAAATATGCTCTACAATTATTGGCTATATAGACATACATATATGAACACCCATATATAATTAGAGCAGAACTGGAAGAGAGCTACTGTGTTGGATCACACAAATGGTCCAACTGCAATCCAGCATTCTGTCCCAAAATGTGAGCGGCGGTGGATGGTTCTAAAGTGATGTGTCTGTTAATTATGGGATAATTCATTGCCTGCTGTAAAAAGCAAGCTTCCAATAGTCTCAGAAAATTATGGGCATGCTGAGCATGTGTTTCAGTAATTTGTCTACCGATATGACAGGTCCCATCAAATGAGAATGTGTGAATCTCTTGATGACAGATACACACAACCATTGTACTTCTTGTCATGGGCCTTGCAGCATAAAGGGTAAATAATAGAGGCTACTACTGGGGTACTATATATAATTGAGGCACAATTCAAAGTGTTGGTGGTGACCTTTAAAGCCCTAAACGGCCTCGGTCCAGTATACCTGAAGGAGCGTCTCCACCCCCATCATTCTGCCCGGACACTGAGGTCCAGCGCCGAGGGCCTTCTGGTGGTTCCCTCACTGTGAGAAGCCAAGTTACAGGGAACCAGGCAGAGGGCCTTATTGGTAGTGGTGCCCGCCCTGTGGAATGCCCTCCCACCAGATGTCAAAGAGAAAAACAACTACCAGCCTTTTAGAAGACATCTGAAGGCAGCCCTGTTTAGGGAAGCTTTTAATGTTTGATGCATTACTGTATTATAATATTTTGTTGGAAGCTGCCCAGAGTGGCTGGGGAAGCCCAGCCAGATGGGCGGGGTATAAATAAATTATTATTATTATTATTATTATTATTATTATTATTATTATTATTAGTCAGGGATGGAGAGTCTTTAGACCTCCAGATGTTACTGGACTAAACTCCCATCATATCTGATCATTGTCCATGCTGGTGGCCCATCTTTGCTATAAAGCCTATCATCACCAGATGAATGATAGTTCAGTCAGTAGAGCATGAGACTCCTAGTCTCTGGATCATGGGTTTGAGCCTCATGTTGGGCAAAAGATCCCTGCATTGCAGGGGGGTTAGACTAGATGATCCTCTTGGTCCCTTCTAACTCTACAGTTCTATGATCCTATGACTAGTGAATAAGACTTCAGCATTAATATTTAAATCATATTTCTTGCATGTGAATTTTCATGGTTTCTCCCTATTGGCTGTGTGTGTGTGTGTGTGTGTGTGTGTGTGTGTGCAGAAGTCAGACAAAAAGAGCTATTGCAACAACCAAAGGATTTAGGAGACAGCTTATCCCATTGCTTTGCTTTATTTATTCGAAATATTTTTATGCCATCCTTCCACCACTCAGTGGCATTCAAAGCAGCTTGCAAAAACCCCCAAAAGCATTAAAACAAAAATATAATAACAATAAAAACCAAACAGCCACAGATAAAATAAATCAATATAAAACAAATCAAAGCAGTTTCAGCTTCCACAGACCATAACAGACTATAGCCACAGACAAATGAACAGACTCCGCTAATAGCTATGACTACTTTTGAAGGTTGCGTCTTAATGGAGGTTTGTAGCAGAATCGGCCTGCTCATGCAGACATGTTTCGCACCACCTACATGATGACAATGTTAACAAAACACCAGCTTGTACTCTTTCTTTCCCTTTTTCCTTGTAATCAAGACTACCCTTTACCATGGGAAATTTGTTAAATAATCCATTATACAACTGCAGTCACCACTGGTGTGGAAGTTCGTAGGCCTATTTGATGGTTATTAATGGGCAGATTGTTGTCTGTGTGGTGATGCTTCAGTGAGTGGTTTCCTTTGTCACACCTCTAAACCTGTTTGCTTCTCACCTGAGCACAACCTCACTATTTTATTTCCAGTGGTCTTATATATATATAGCCGCCCTGAGCCTGGCTCTGGCCGGGGAGGGCGGGGTATAAATAAATTATTATTATTATTATTATTATTATTATTATTATTATTATTATTATTATTATTACTGCATGTGCCTATTTCCATTGACTGCAACATGATGGAGGCATGTTAAAATTTCAAAAACCCAGTTCAGAAGACCTCTTCTCTCATATTCTCAGCACATGTCAGGGATAATTTTGGGAGAATATATATATATATATATATATATATATATATATATATATATATATATATATGCAGGTTTTGGTGTCTTCGGGTGTCTTCCCGTGTAAGAGTTGGGGTGTCTAGGCGACGTTTCGACGAGGTCTCACTCGTCATCTTCAGGCTGGTGCTTTCGGCTTCTTGTTACTGGAACAGAGCAGGATCTCAGTGTTTGAGTTCCTATAAATACTGTTGAGGGGGTGTGGTGTATAGCCTCCAACGTTCTGGGCAGAGAGGAAGTTCCAGGTTAGTGTGTCTTTTCTTCTTTTGTTCATTAATTACTTGAGGGATATCTTGAGTGATTTCTTGAGTGATATTCTGAGTACCACTTAGGAGGGTCATTGGTACTCAGAATATCACTCAAGAAATCACTCAAGATATCCCTCAAGTAATTAATGAACAAAAGAAGAAAAGACACACTAACCTGGAACTTCCTCTCTGCCCAGAACGTTGGAGGCTATACACCACACCCCCTCAACAGTATTTATAGGAACTCAAACACTGAGATCCTGCTCTGTTCCAGTAACAAGAAGCCGAAAGCACCAGCCTGAAGATGACGAGTGAGACCTCGTCGAAACGTCGCCTAGACACCCCAACTCTTACATGGGAAGACACCCGAAGACACCAAAACCTGCATTCCTGTACCCGTGAAAATCTACGAAAGCATATATATATATATATATATATATATATATATATATATATATATATATCATTGAACTTATTAGTTGCTTTCCCTCCCCACTTTTTAACAAAAAGCAACTCTAAGCAACTTTGAGTTGAGGTGAGGGACAAGAGAACATAGCAGACACCCTTTCCAACAAGGGCTGCCTGCTAGTGTAGATAGGAAACAGCAGAATACCTATGAAAAACTAAGGCTTAAAAATTGTGTGCATGGATGCTCACATGCTGATCATGCACAGAGAAAAATTGATCTGAACCATCAATTTGTGACATGAAACTCCCATCTGGAAGCATCCAGATACAGTATAATCCCTAACAAAAAAGCTCAGGTAAGCAAGACATCCTTTGCCTGGCAAACAACAACTTTGCCAAAAAAACAACTACAGTGGTACCTCGCGTTAAGTACTTAATTCGTTCCGGAGGTCCGTTCTTAACCTGAAACTGTTCTTAACCTAAAGCACCACTTTAGCTAATGGGGCCTCCTGTTGCCGCCGCGCCACTGGAGCACAATTTCTGTTCTCATCCTGAAGCAAAGTTCTTAACCCGTACTATTTCTGGGTTAGCAGAGTCTGTAACCTGAAGCATATGTAACCCGAGGTACCACTGTATTGTGTATGGATTTTCACTTTTTGAAAAATGGCAACCAGTGCCAGGTCAATTCCATGTTTGGGGAGATGCAGAAGAGAACAAGGCTCCTACACATTAAATAGTTGTGGAGGAGAGAGAATTTGCATGACAAGCTACAACTTCTGAAAATATGTTTCCCATACAGGGATTAACCATCTATGCAAGTATTAAAGGTGCTGGTCACCCTATTAAGAAGACCCTCTCCCTAGTAACTAATCACCTAATCTACAAAGTCAGAGGCACTTGGAGTTGGACCTCTGGCAATAGCCTAAGCTGCTGGGGAGGTTCTTTTTACACCCAATAGGCTACTCCATATTGGCTAGACATTTTTATAAAAGCCACAAAGGGAAGGGTTTAGTGCTGAACTATTCAAGCATCATGCCAGCACCCTCAGACTGCTGTAATCACTGATCCAAATGACGGAAGTAAGATGCATTGGGTGTGTCCTGCTCCTGGACTGTATTTAACTTAGAGATCAAGATGAAGACGATGCTTGTCTGCAATTCTACACACAATTTCCAGGGCGTATGTCCCACTGAACTCAGTCGGGCTTCGGAGTAGCCATGTATGGAATTGCACTGCACAAACCAAGTTACAGCAGGCTGCCAACAACTCTGTCCAGTCTTCCTCAGACATGGGAAACTTGGTGTTGGCATCTCAAGGAAATGAAAATATGGGATGTGTCACGGCTGAAAATTGGCCGCTGTTTCTTTAATGCTTAAAAAGCTGGGTCAGCATGAGTCAGCAGCCTGCACCGTATATATAGAATGAGAAATGTTAGTTTGCAGTTGGGTTGATTGGTTAGTGAAAGCTGGTAGTGTTGACTTTTTAAGAATAAAAGCAGAAAGTACTCTGCAAGGATACTCTTATTGTGGACTCTTTTATGCCGACAAGGATCTGAGGACCGGGCTGAGGCGATAAAGGGAGGTCAGAACCTTTGTTGTTGTTTTTTTACAAACACTGACAGGATGGAGGAGAACTCACTGGTTCCACTGCTTACATCATTGATGTGGTGAGCACACTGCGAGCCACTGAAGCCAGTGTGGTGTAGTGGTTAAGAGCGGTAGTCTTGTAATCTGGGGAACCGGGTTCAAGTCTCCGCTCCTCCACATGCAGCTGCTGGGTGACCTTGGGCCAGTCACACCTCTCTGAAGTCTCTCAGCCCCACTCACCTCACAGAGTGTTTGTTGTGGGGGAGGAAGGGAAAGGAGAATGTTAGCCGCTTTGAGACTCCTTCGAGTAGTGATAAAGCGGGATATCAAGTCCAAACTGCTGCTGCTGCTGCTGCTCTTCTTCTTCTTCTTCTTCTTCTTCTTCTTCTTCTTCTTCTTCTTCTTCTTCTTCTTCTTCTTCGAGCCAATTATGATTCTCAGCAGCATCTCTAAACATAGTGCTTATGCCTAAGCTATTTTAGCCCCATTGACTTTCCTTTGCAGTCTATGGGATGAAGGTGGCTTATGTACATGTATTCTTGCTGTAAGTGATTTATGGATTATGGTGCCAATCAGCAGGGCATTGAGTTAATTACTTCAGTCACTGTGTTGTCATTGCACCCAAGAGCCTGGCTCATTACTTGAGTTCTCAAAACATCACCATCCTACAAGGGTTGAGAACCTTTCCTTTCTGACAGCATTTTGCCAAGTATTTCCCCCTCACCCCCTCTTTCCAGTCTCTCAAGATACATTTAATAAAACAAACATGCATTCAACCACAGAGCACTTGGAGATGGACAATAAGATTCAAAATGGCATCATGGATTCCTAGGATTTCACAAACATCCATTTTCACAGCCCACCGCTTAAGGCAAATTTGTGCATTTATTTTGTGCACCAAAGTATGCAGTTTTATGCATGCACTATGCACCTAACCACATGAATAATTGCATGTGTGAAAGGGATGATTTCTCTCATCTCCAGGAAAATATCTATGGCTATAATACTATCAAATAAGCACCCTTCTATCTTTTTTAAGGTATATCTTTTAATGATATATTATTGGAAAATAGAGAATAAAGGCACCTGAACTGTGGTTGGAAGATCTGGCAGATGACAAAACACAAATGTATTGATGTATCTTTAGAGGTGAGGTATATAATCATTTTCAATGGAATAAAAAGTGCTGTTTCTACTCAGGTTCTCCAGAAAATAGACCATATGACCTGCTGGTCTTTTAAAAGCTTCTCACTGCCATCCCCCCCCCTTCATAATCTTTTTGCAGGCTAAAGGTGGGGAACCTGTGACCCTTCTGGTGTTGATAGACTATAATTCTCATACCCCCTCCTGTTGACCATGCTTGCTAAGGATTTGTGGAGCTGATGTCCAACAACACCATGACAGCCACAGGTTGCCCACCTCTGTTCTCCTAAACCATTACCTGTACATCGCACATCACAGTAGCAACTGGTAAGCTAATTTGCTGAAAGATGACTGTACTCACATTCTGCTTATGGCTGAGCCACTGTGAGAACAGAATGATGGGCTAGTTCTCCCTTTGTTATGATCCAGCAGAGTTTTTCTTACCTTCTTATCAGAGGAGAAAGGTGGTTGAAATAATAACCTACCTTATACTGAGTTACAGATGTTAGGATGTTTATTAACACACACACACACACACACACACACACACACACACACAGACACACACACACTATTCAGAAGGACTCCTGAAAGAAGAAAAAATATAATTGGTTTTAGCAGACGAAGAATACAATCCCCAGTTGAAATGGTATATTGAACTGAGTCAGGGAGTTTGAAATGGAAAAATAAGTTCTCTCTCTCTCTCTCTCTCTCTCTCTCTCTCTCTCTCTCTCTCTCTCTCCCTCCCTCTCCCTCTCCCTCTCCCTCTCCCTGTTGAAAAAGAAGCATAAATGGATACAGATGCACAATATGTCAAGTTACCACTTTGCAAATGGTTATGGAACCACTCTGGTTGTCTGTATTGCCCTTAATGTCCCCTCACCCAGGCTGGTCTGGTTATTCCAGCAATTAAATCTGTGCTGAATCCAGGAATTAGAAAGGTCTTGCATACAACCTACTTTCTCATTGCTCTCCCCTCCCCCTTAAACTGGTCTGGCACCCACAAACTTAAAACACTATTTTTTTGTGCCAGGCAAAAACTTTCCTCTTTTCCCATGCTTCTGGCTAATCAAACAACCTATGGTCATTTAAACTGTGTATGTGGGGTGTATGTGTGTATGTATGTTTTTGTTATGTATTTTTGTGTTTTTATAGACAGTAGGTCAGTAAGTTAGTAAGTTAGTGAGTTAGTAATTTAGTGAGTTAGTGAGGCAGTAAGCTAGTAAGTTAGTAAGTAAGATCTGCCAATTGTTCCAGGACATACCTGAGACAACTTGAATGTTCTGCCTCAGCTGCAGCCATCACTAACTGTGCTCCTGAAACCTATACATTGGTCCCTCTCCAAGGTGCTGAGGCAGTCGTGCCTTGCTTTTCTGCCTGCCTGGAACTCTAAGATCAGTGGTATCCACCCAGCCCCCTCTTGCTTGGGAACCTCCCCTGTCCTTCTTGGTGGGCATCCCCAGGGTTAAAGGCAGTTTTACAAGCAAAAGCCAAATACAGAATTGCTGAAAGCCCTCTTCCTTCCCACAGATATTTGTCAGACTCTCAGGAGACAAGCTCACCAGGATCAACACACACATACATGAATGGCAAAGACCAAGATTAATTGCAGAAGGGCTAGTACTTCCCCTCGTGATCGCTATCTCTTTAAAGATGGAGACCGACAGAAATTCTACATATGGTGAGAATGGTTCAAGCATGCCTTCTGAAAACAAGCACCTTAGAAAGAACACCTGAAGCTCAACAGAGATAGGGAGTGAGAAAGGGACTGGAAGATTATTTGGATTGTTTTAAACATATTGACTGGTTTAAATACCAAAGGTGGTGTACAGCCACAGGACTGGCACATTTATTTCTTCTGGGAAGGAGGAAAACAACTGGTGCTGAGCAAAAAGTTGCTTGTGTAACCCATTGCTCCTGCTCTTGGCCTAGAGTCTTGGCAGCACTGCCTTGCCTCTCCTAATCCAGTCTTGTGAATTCCTATCTGGAGGATACAGGATCCCTTGTATTGTCTGTTCTCTGTTTTCATTTAGGTCATTCTTAAAGCAGCCTTTTCCAGTGTCATCTTGTAGCCGCCAACACACAGACACACAGACTACCCTTGTGACCTCCTCAAGTCCACTTGTGGTAAAGTGGGCTCAGCGGTAAAATACCCTTTCAGCATTTCACAGAGGAAAACAGAGTCGTGTTTGCAGCATCCCTTTTATTCCAAACAAAGATCGCTGCCAGAGCACCCCTATTATTATTATGGAGAGGAACTTAGTGTAGTGCTAAGCATACCACTCTGTCGGTGAAAGCAGTTCTGATTGTCTGATGGAATGACCTGCCCTCTCTCCCCTGCTTTTCTGGGGGTTCTCCAGTCAAATAGGGGCATGGGGGAGAAGAAGGGGGTAAAGCCCCATTGCACTAGTGCAAGTCCTTGCACAGACCTGCTCATTAGCTTAATTCTTCTCCTTCTCCTTCTCCTCCTTCCTACATATTGCAGAGGACACAAGCCTTCATTCCCACCAAATTAGCTTTATTCTGCCATAGCTTCCCCTCCACCGATTTAAAAGGCAGGAGGATGTTTACTCCTTAACATACCAGACTGTAGGACAGTGTCAACAGTTCAAATCTGCCCCCAGAAACTGCAGTGTGTGAAGTCGCATGTTGTGTCCACTGCATGGAGCTTCGGCATGAGTGTGGATTTCCATACGTTCAATCTAGAATGGATATGAGGAGCCTCAGACCTTCCATATGTTCTTGGACTCCAACTCCCATCAGCCAGGCCAGCATGGCCAGTGGTCCAAGATGTTGGGAACTAGAGTCCAATAGCACCTGGTAGCCAGAGCCCCGCACTGGAGACTAACAGACGCACTCCCTCTCACTCAACGATCCTGGAAAGGGAACAAAACCCCGCAGAATGGCAACTGTAGCAAATCACAATGACACTAAAGAGAAAGTTATTCCCAAAATGAAAACAGAGGGACAAAATGAGGGGCAGGGGTATTGGGAATAGGGTGGCCAAGACTCCTGCCCCTTAAAAGGGGCATGAAAGGAAGATGTTCTGCAGGTGTAGCTTGCATGAACCTGGTCAAATTCCTTCTTCCACACAACTAGTAAAAGTCGTGGAGCTGTGGCCTCTTTTTCACCTGACCAGAAAATCAGGACTGACCCCTCGAAAACAAGGTCAGCTGGAGTGTATGCAGCAAACCCCCCTTGGGATTCCCACTGTAGCTAGCATTATGGCTTGTGATGGGCATGAGGCATGGCCTTCCTTAGCTGACTTTCCTGGTTCCGGGGAAATATATCTGCTTTAAATGGCAATGGGCCTTTCCTGCTTCATTTTTCCTTGCACTGTACTAAAACAGTCCATTAAATACTAGCATAGAACTGGATGGCTTGTATTTCTCCCCGGGCTGGTTTGTTCCACCATAATTAGGTCTGAGCTAAGGCGATTAAGAAGAATCTTAGCGATAGATTTTCTAATCCCAGTCTGAAAGGGAAATAAGCTTCTGGTTTTATTTTTACCCCCTCCTCTCCTGTCGCTTCTGTCTTTTCTCTTGTGCAGAATTAGCAGCAGTGGCTCCCATACAGGAGCCAAAGCTTTGATGAGAAACCTCTTTGTGAATGAGTTTCTTCAACCACTCAGACGAAAGAGGGCCTTGCTTTTCTTAAGAAGAATCTGGCTTCCATCTGCTGCTATAAACCTCTAGTGTGATCACAAATAAGTTTACACAAGGCTTTCAAGGCACAACATCGGCCGTGTACACACCATACAGTTAAGCACATTTAAAACATGCCCAACAGGAATCCTGGGAACATCTATTTGTTAAGGGTGCTGGGAATTGTAGCTTTGCAATGGGCAAATTACACTTCTTATCCTTTAGGACAGGTGTGGGGAATCTTTGCCCCCACCCAGATGTTGCTGTACTACAACTCTCATCATCCCTGGCTGTTGGCCATGCTCGCTCACATGATGACCACAGGTGATTGATCACAAGGATGGCTGCAGCTATGCAGGGAGCTGGTTGACCTCCCGGGGTGCAAGCCTAGGCAGTGTGTATGGAGATCCTGGGCTGCCCAGATGGCAAGACCCCCATCTTGGCCTTGCTGATGTGGTCCAAAAAAAGAGAGAAGAAGCAGAGCAATATGTTTGGTATCAGCTTGACTGCAGGAGTTTCTGGAAGGAGGTATACATGGTGCCATCCAACTGTCTTAGGGACTCCACTCTGAATTTGTGTACAGTCTGCTTCTTAGCCTTTTCTTCTCCCAAAGATATCACACAGGTTTAGTGTCAAAGGGTGTGGCGGTTGCTCGAGAGTAACCAGGCAGGACTCCGACCTGTCTTTTACAGGCTTTATTTTTGGTGCAAACTATTTACAGTGAAGAGCGTTGCAAGTTCATGTCTGGCTCAATCACTAGCAGAATCCGGGAGTGGTCGGTTTTTGTACCTCCCCCAGCATAAAAGTCGCGTCACCACCAGCCTTTTCCGCCCCTCTCTGCGCCGAAGACTACTGTGCAGAATGGGCACTGGCAAGGGCGCGCTTCCCGCCTCTCCAGCTTGCTCAGGCTCAGTGTTAAGGCTCTCCCTAGCATCCTCCGGCCCCTGCACTTCTTCTCCACTGGAGGTGGGGCTTCCCTCCTCGCCGGAAGAGGAACTGCTTTGCAAGATTTTCGGAGGCTCCCTATAACACAACTGCCCTTCCATCTCTCACCTCTGAGCTGATGGCAGTTCCCTGACATTTAGGTTCAGAGTTTTCCTTCTCTTAGATGGGCTACCTTCCCAGGTTGACAAGCTCCATCTTCTCTTCAGCAGCGGTTCTCAACCTGTGGGTCCCCAGATGTTGTTGGACTACAACTCCCATCATTCCTAGCCAGCATGACCAGTGGTCAGGGATGATGGGAGTTGTAGTCCAACATCTGGGGACCCACAGGTTGAGAATGCTGCTTTACAGCATGTGTAGAAGCCACCTTCTTGAACATTGGACCCTATTGGTCTTGTCCACTCAATCTGCCAGAGCCTGTCTTTGCATGCAGAGCAAGTCCCTAACTCCCCAAGGGTTTGAGACCCATCAACTACCCTCAGCTGCCTTGGCCGGCCAGTCAAAGCAGTTTCCCCAGGGTGTGGCTGCTGCCGCATGCTGATAGCTTCAAGGAGTCACAGGTGAGAGCTGAGTGCAGCCTATGCTGGTAGAAGGCACTCTGAGGACTGGTAGCCCTCTTATCTTGACAGGGATAATTTGGCTACAGTAATGTATGCTCTGGTAACCTTTGGGGTACATGGGGTGTTAGTACTACCTCTGCCCATGTGGCAAAGGAAGCTTTACTGCAGCCTTGCAACCTCTGGGAAATATGATGGACTGGAAGCATTGATTCCTCGCATGGCGATCAGTTCCCACATCACTGCTTTGGCCACACAGTCCAATTCCCGTAAGTGGCAAATAAATGGTCCTCTCTCGTATCCAGCCAGTGTCAGGTTAACAACCCCAATTGGAAAAGCCGTGTGGTATGTTCAGCGACACAGTTAGTATTCCTCCCCTGCTTGCTGGCACGCAAGTGAAATGTTTCTTACAGTGCTCTTGGGAGGCAATCAAACAGGTGTTGCCCATTAATGAGCATGGAATTGCTAATGCTGTGGAAGTGCCAAGCCATTAGGAGCCTGACGCTTAGCTCTGATTTTGATGAATGCAATGCAGCTGAAGCAGAAAGTGTCAGGGGCTGCACCTGCCGAGTGTCTCCTGCATGCAAAGAACAGAACGACACAAACACTATTGCTGGCCGAGCTTATGCTCACCTTGAGTCACTTCAGCGGCATAGCCATGTGAGGATCAACGAGGCAAAGGGGATTCTGTTCGGCGAAACACAGATGATTATTAATTAATTGGGGAGCAGGGGCCTGAATCGATTTCCATTCGTACGTGGGATGACTCAGTCAGGACAGAGAACTGATACCTTGGTACTCACATTTAGACTCTCCATGTCAGGTCTAACTGTGCCCTAAATTTGTAGAAAATGCAGAATTCTGATTGCACACAACAACAGGTTGTTTAAAGGGCAACATATTCACGTTATGTGATCTTGAGGATGCATCTCCTGCTGTGTCTGTATTTGAATAGGTGGCCATGGAAGTGTCAGGGTTTAAAGCTGGGTAAGACTATGGCCAATTGTTGTACTGTAGTGGAACATGGGTGGCGCTGTGGGTTAAACCACAGAACCTAGGACTTGCCGATCAGAAGGTCGGCAGTTCGAAACCCCGCAACAGGGTGAGCTCCCGTTGCTCGGTCCCTGCTCCTGCCAACCTAGCAGTTCGGAAGCACGTCAAAGTGCAAGTAGATAAATAGGTACAGCTCCGGCGGGAAGGTAAACAGTGTTTCTGTGCGCTGCTCTGGTTTGCCAGAAGCGGCTTAGTCATGCTGGCCACATGACCCGGAAGCTATATGCCAGCTCCTTCGGCCAATAAAGCGAGATGAGCACCGCAACCCCAGAGTCGGTCACAACTGGACTTAATGGTAAGGGGTCCCTTTACCTTTTAGTGGAACATAGATAGAAATAGGGGTGGAGGCGAATTGTGTTTGATCTTCATTTTTAAACAAACCCACCTAACTTGCACCTCCAGGATTAATACACAGATTGGAATGCAATTACACTTCAGATTTCACACTCCTCCAAATTTTGCAATACAGAATCTTGGCTCAAGAGGATGTGTCAAAATTGCGTATTTAAGGATAAAAATACATTTAGGTAAGACACACATGTTACAAACATATTTCGTTGTACATGTATTTTGTATGGACTTTAAACCCCCCCCCCCCACAGATGAATAAAGAAATGGAATGGGCTTATAAATAAATACTTGTGAAATTGACACAGAAACCCAGCCAGATGGGTGGGGTATAATAATAATAATAATAATAATAATAATAATAATAATAATAATAATAATACAGACCATTCGTTACTTATACAGCACTTACATGTTAAAGTGGCAACCCATCCACCCATCCTTAGGTAGGAGACACCTGGGCAAGTAAGAAAATGAGGCAAGACTTGAAAGTCTGCATGGCAGTGGAGGCTGTGTATGAACGTGAACTGTGGAATTGTGTCCTGAACATGCCCACTGACTTTTATTCTGATTAGTCAATCTCTGAAAATATGGCACATTATGGTTTGCATTTCCCTCCCCCCACCCTTTGCGAATGCCATAAGGGTCAAGGAGTTTCCATAAGAGAATTGTGCTATAAACATCACAGCAGGTATCTTCAACCTTTTCAGACGCAGGTCCCACTTTTAAGTTACCTGTGGATGAGGAGAAGCAAAGCTGGCATTGCCGGTGGCCAGCGTATGTCAGGAACGTTTGCTGAAATCTCAAGGTTGGGATGGAGAAAGCATGGCATAGATCTTGGACAATTAAAATAAAATGTGTGGAGAATCTTGGGTAACAAGCTGTGCAAGGGTTTAGATCCTTATGGTAACATAAGAGGAATATGTTTGTAACAGGTAACGTGTGGTCTGGGAAAGCAGGAGAAAGGCTCCCCCATTGTTGTTAAGACTCCAACTCCCATCATCCCTCACTGTTTGCCATGCTGGCTGGAGCTAATGGGAGTTGGAGTCCAACAACATGTGGCAAGCCAGAGCTTCCCCACTCCTGTTGTGAGGCGGTTATGTGGGAAAGAAGCCATGTGGAAGAAGAGAAGTTGGTGCACATTCCAAGATATATATTTTTACACCAGCCTCCACCGAGCATGGTCCCAGACTAGAGCTGGGACCAAAAAAACCTATAAACAAGACTTTTTATTCTCTGCCCCCAAATCCTGCTGACCCATCAGCCCCACCAAAATGCCCAGTATTTTACTCCTTCCCTCAGCATCTGCTGCCTCAGCTGAAACCGAGGGTCTCAGTCACAGGCTGGAGCTGCCTGAACTTCCACAATACATCATCCCACACCAGGCTGGCTCAAATGGTGTCTAAAATAAGAGAGAGAGAGAGAGCTGGTAAGAGGGATGGCTGTCAGGGAACATCTGTCACCCAGCACCTGGGATACCAGGGGAGGGAAGTGAATGATTGGGAGATGACACAGCTAAAACAGCACGGCTTAAAGAGTGCGGGGAGGCATTTGGTTCCTTCCATCTCAGGCTCCTGCAGCCTAGGATGAGATAATGAATTATTACCGTAGGAAATGAAACCACTAATAAATTCAAAAGCAACGCTGGGAAGTTTAAAATGCCATTTTTATATTTTTTAATCTTTTTTTTTAAAGGAGACCATGATTTATAAACTGCTTCCTGGCTTGGTTTCTTATCTCCACTGCCCTTTTGCTCAGCGTGTGCATCTTTCCTTTCTTCTGAAATCCGAAATGTTTGCTAGGTCTGCAAGGAGTTTTGCTGGTGTTCACTGAGCAGGCTTTCTGATCAATCCTTGTTTACATCAACAACTCCCAGACTAGAGCTGAGACCAAGAGCCTGCTCAAAATTCTCCTCCATGAATGTTAGTTGCTGTATATCCTATCTCCAGATACTCTTGACGCTTGAATTTTTGCCGAATGGTATCTCAACATTTGGTATCTGGTTTTATGCCCAGTGAACCAATATTCATCTGATAGCTGAAATGAGGTAGTCTTGGACCTGTGACCTACAAACTATTTAAATACACTAAGCAAGCAGGCTCAATCCAGACTAGGTAAAATTTGGCTAATATGGGAATAAGCGTTTAGCTAGTTCTGGTTGAGTTTGCAATTTAGCACTTTTAAGGAGCAAGTTTTCACTTAACCAGAAGTGCTTTAGATTTTGCATTGTGAGGATCTCATTTGGGGTGGAAAGGCAAGATAGAAATATTTCTGTAAATAAATGAAATGTTGACTGCTGTCATGCAGTGGCATATCAACGGTCTTTAAACTCTTAGCCTTCAGCAGTTGCTTTCCATAAGATCTGCCATGGAAACTTTGTACAGTGGTACCTCGGGTTACAGACGCTTCAGGTTACAGACGCTTCAGGTTTACAGACGCTTCAGGTTACAGACTCCGCTAACCCAGAAATAGTACCTCGGGTTAAGAACTTTGCTTCAGGATGAGAACAGAAATCATGCGGCAGCAGCGGGAGGTCCCATTAGCTAAAGTGGTGCTTCAGGTTAAGAACAGTTTCAGGTTAAGAACGGACCTCCAGAACGAATTAAGTTCTTAACCTGAGGTACCACTGTACTGTTTTCTAGGGCCGGGGCGGGAAAGCTAGGTCTGGTGGACAAATGTGCCCCCCTTCAGCATCTCTGTGTTATCCCTGGATGTCATTGGACTGGATGTCATTGAACATGTTTCCATCCTTTATGTGCATGCACACTTCATGGGCTCAATTCACCCATGAAAATGGCGGAAAAGAACTTCATGCTGCAGTATTACCCTAAATATCATCACATGTTGTGATACATGAAAATGGTGAGGAAATTACAGCACCCCACACTCAATTTTCTGGGTTAACAAAGTTGCAGCTGTAATCTGATTGTGACTGCACTCTGTTCTAAGTGTTCATAATTCTGAATTTACTGGAAACACAGAAAGGAGCGCTAAACTTTCACTGGGTTGTCAGAGGTGGCTTTTATTTTACATGAAAGAGCACATAAAACACAGATATTTTCAGGTAAGGAAACACTGGGGAAAGAGAATAAAATGCTGTCCTAATGCAGCCAAATATCTCAGAGTGCACACAACATTCTCCTGCGGCCACACTTTGCAGAGGAAGATTAGCAGCAGTGGACAAGTTGAATAAAATCTGGGAAAGTTTGTCCTCCAGTTTTCCCACTGGAGAAAGCACTGTGATAAGCTTTCAAAGAACCTTCAGTTCCCTTGAAAACAGTTTTAAAAGCACACGATTAATCATGTTTGGCAGTATATGATGGCATTGACATACAATATATTTAATAATTGTCCATATATATTTGATGGTCGGCTTGTAATGGGAATTTTGTTGTTGTTGTTATTATCTTATTGCATTTGATAGGCACCATGTAAAAGTATGTAGTATTGGATAGCTGACAGCTTATGAGATTCCACATCTGAACCCTGTCAAAATCAAATCAATCAAGTGATTTACCAACCAACAAGTTTGCACTGGGAATCTGAATTTTGTGGTAAAAATGCTGCAAAATGGAATTTCTCATTTAACCTTTCTTCAAAGTAGGAATGACAAAATTCTGTCTGCCAGACTGAAATGCAGAGCACATATACTTAGGAAATTGTCAGTTTTTGAGTATTTGTGGATATTTGCTATATCTCTTACTCTTATCCTCTGGGCTGCATGAAACCTGAAACAATTTGCTCTGTCTCGTGCTTTCTCTGCGAAGGCCTTTGCTTCTACTGTATGTTGTGTGGGGGATGTAATCCACTGAGAGCAGTCAAATACAACATTCCTTGTTTTGCTAGAGTGGACATGCAAGGGAATGTTTGGTCCTGTTCCTCCTGGCCTGGAGCATCCTTCCTTGCATGTGACTAGTGGGTGGGCATGACCTTTCCAGACCTGGTAAAAGGCCAAGGCATGCTGCCGCTGTCTCTCTATCTTCCTTTCATCCTGTGAACTGCTGGACAGCTAGCCTGCAGTCACTAGATAAATTTCCCTTATGGGGTAAACCTGTTTGTATATGTTTGTAACTTTAAGCCTAAAGCCTGCCTTCAGGGATCACACTGTGCTCTGCCTGATCGTGAGTAAACTTTCTTTTTATTGCCTATGAATAAGACTGTGGAGTCTTTATTCTTTTAGGAGGGATGCAAGGGGTTTTACCAGGAAAATATTAGAACACGTTTCAATCTGGACAAGCCAGACTGAATTGTGTATTGTCTTAAGAAACTCACACAAGTTTGCAGTGATAGTTTTCTAGAATGCACTCTGCTAAGTAAAGGAACTTGCTAGCACAAGTTAAAGGTAAAGGTACCCCTGACCATTAGGTCCAGTCGTGGATGACTCTGGGGTTGCGGCGCTCATCTCGCTCTATAAGCCGAGGGAGCCGGTGTACAGCTTCCAGGTCATGTGGCCAGCATGACTAAGCCACTTCTGGCGAACCAGAGCAGCACACAGAAACGCCATTTACCTTCCTGCCAGAGCAGTACCTATTTATCTACTTGCACTTGATGTGCTTTCGAACTGCTAGGTGGGCAGGAGCTGGGACCGAACACCGGGAGCTCACCTTGCCATGGGGATTTGAACCGCTGACCTTCTGATCGGCAAGCCCTAGGCTCTGTGGTTTAGACCACAACGCCACCCGCAAGTTAGGAAGGACATTAATAATAAATATATCCCCTCCTGCCACCCTCAACATTCCCATAGTGTGAAGGGGGAAACATGTGCATGTTCTCTAGCACATGCACTCCTGATATGTATCTCTCGTCATGGGGAGATGTGCAAGCTCTATTTTGCACATTCTGGCAGAAGTGCAAAAGGCGGAAGTGCAATGAGTCACTCATATTTTCTCGTCCACTACTTCCTGTATGGAGAGCTCCTCCAGTTAATACTTAAGCAAATGCACTCTGAATAATTTCAATCACAGCGTGAGTTTGAACGGACTTTCTTCCACCTGGGAAGCAAGAACTGAGCAATGCTTTCTTAGGCTCGAGGCTAAATCCACACGGCTTTGTTTTCTATTTGTAGGCCTCGGCACCTACTGCAAAAGTAGAAACAGAATGAGCAGAGGTTTAGCATGCTCCATGTATCAGGTGCTCTAAATGTGCAAGGTGAGAACAAACAGGCCTGTGAGGGGCTTAAAAATCATGGCATGAATTTTTCAAAAAGCAGCTGCAGAGGGGAGAGAACATCTCTTTTCTTTGTCTTAAAATATTTCTTTTTAAAAATCAAGTAGGGTGAGGAGACAGACATGAATGAATGGATTTCTTTAAAGGAGGTGAAAGTTGCAAAGAGAGGCAAGCAGACTGAAAAGGTGCCTTTTCCTTCAATATACATTATTGCCGTTGTTTGTAAAGTTTTTTAAAGCTTCAGTTTATGATGTATATAAACCAGAAATATAAAAACAGATGAAATTGATCAGATTGTTTTCAGTTTGCATGCTTTCACATAACCTCCAATATTCTTAGTTGAAAATAGGGACGTCCTATTCAACAACAACAACAACAACAACAACTTTATTATTTATACCCTGCCCATCTGACTGGGCAATGCCCCATATGAGCATAGGAGAGCCCTGCTAAGTCCCTACCTTCCAAAGTTTCTCTTAATGAAAATAGGGACATCCTATTCCGTTGTTGTTGTGTGTGTTGTTGTTGTTTGTTGTTGTTGTTGTTGTTGTTGTTGTTGTTGTACCCTGCCACTGGTTGCCCAGTCACTCTGGGCGGCTTCCAACATATATAAAAACATTATAAAACATTAAACATTAAAAACTTCCCTATACAGGGTTGCCTTCAGATGTATTCTAAAGGTTTCATAGTTATTTAATCTCCTTGGCTTGGGGGTCACATAACTCCATAGCTTCCAACATTTTTCTGATGGAAAATAGGGATGTCCTAAAGAAAAGCGGGACATTCTGGGATCAAATTAGAAACCAGGATGGCTTCTGTAAATCTGGGACTGGTCTGCTTTCAGCTTATCAGGAATGAGAGTATCTTGAATTTACTCAACAATCCTTTCTTTATGCTCTTGGTGATGGGGAGGGTGGGGAGAATGACCTGTGGTATGTAGACATGGCTCTCTTCAGACTGATGTTGAGCATGTGTCAGCCAAGGGCACAACCAGCTGTAGTTGATTAATCCTGCCGGTGGATTAATTCTGATGTTAGTCTGTGAGTTAAGGGCATTTGGACTAGGCAGAGAGACACCTCAACATAACTTCCTCTTCCCCTCATTTGGATTACAACCTAAATTGATATTTATGCCCAATGGGTTTAAGTAGTCAGGGTTGAATCCAGCACAGCCCTTGCTCAGTGTAATAGGCTTCCCTCTTCCTCTCTTTCCACTACAGCACCTCACTATGCTTCCTCAAAATCTACTCCAGAAGGTTGGGGGACTCTATGCAGCCAGTTTGGGGGTACGTGTAGGGCTGCAGGGGGGACAACAGTTCACTCATGTCATGCTGTATAGGTTAAAATCTGCTTCTGTAGCAGATTTGTGTTTTTTTAAAAAACCATGTAGGTATAAATAATCCATAAAAACCATTAAAGGTAAAGGGACCCCTGACCATTAGGTCCAGTCGTGGCTGACTCTGGGGTTGCGGCGCTCATCTCGCTTTATTGGCCGAGGGAGCCGGCGTACAGCTTCCGGGTCATGTGGCCAGCATGACTAAGCCGCTTCTGGCGAACCAGAGCAGCGCACGGAAACGCTGTTTACCTTCCTGCTGGATTGGTACCTATTTATCTACTTGCACTTGATGTGCTTTCGAACTGCTAGGTGGGCAGGAGCTGGGACCGAACACTGGGAGCTCACCCCGTTGCGGGGATTTGAACCGCCGACCTTCTGATCGGCAAGTCCTAGGCTCTGTGGTTTAACCCACAGCGCCACCTGCGTCCCTTAAAAACCATTAGTCCGATACAATAACTTGCATACACTATACATTTAGTATGGTATTCTAAAACAGAATAGATTCAGCAGCAGTAAGTCCCACTGTGTTCAATGGGGCTTACTCCTTGAACAAGCATGCTTGAGACTGCAGCTTAAAAGCACATACACATGGGAAGCTGCTAAACTAGTTAGACCAGGGGAAGGGAACTTGTTGCCTTCCAGATGTTGTTGAACTCCAACTCCCATCAACCCCAGTTAGCATGGCCAATGGTAAGTGATGATGGGAGTTGTAGTCCAACAAACATTTGCAGGGACACAGGTAAGCCACTGCTGCTATACTGCTATGCCTCTATTGGGCTTTGAGATGCTTCGATGAAATACGGAACGCACCGTTACAGATGTTGTTGAACTTCAATTCCCATCAGCCCCAGCTAGCAGGGCCAATAGCAAGGAACTCTGGGAGATGCAGTCCAGCGATATATGGAAGGCCAAAGTTTAGACAATATTTGAAAAATATATGAGAACAATATCTCTCCCCCCCCCCCCGCCAATCCCTTAACTATTATGTGTTTCGGGAGGGAGGGAGAGAAACATGTTTGCTTCTTTAAAAAAAAACAACAACCTCAGGCAAAACACGTTGTTTAATTTTTGAAAAATTCCCTTCCACATCATGCAGCCCCAACTTTTACGTGCATCAAAAGCAGGTATCATATGCACTATAAAATGGTTCTAACTTTAAACTGCTGTTATGCCTTTTTCCTAGAAATGACAGACTAACTGCTGTCGTTGGTGTTGGTGTTAATTGCATTTTAAATTGTGTTTATTGCATGTGAAAAAGCAATAAAATACATTTGATAATCACAATAAAAAAATCAGGTGAATGCAGTGGCGTAGCGTGGGTTTTCAGCACCCGGGGCAAGGCAAGTAATTTGTGCCCCCTAACCCGTGGATTTGCGCCCCCTAACCTGTGGATTTGCACCCCCTAACCCGTGGATTTGTGCCCCTAACCCTAACCCCCAGATGTTGCACCCGGTGCGGCCGGCCCCCCCTGCACCCCCCACGCTACGCCACTGGGTGAATGACTGAGAACTGGGCTGCTGCCAAGATGCCATTGCGGAGTGCCACTGAGCACATCATTTCCCCTTTTCAAATGTGATGGTTTGGCCGGGGGGGGGGGGGACAGCACCCCATGAACTGACTTTCTGCTTGCCATGCAGTTGTTGTAGGCAAAGAAGTCCTAAAGAAAAGGGAAAAAACCACATCGACAAGTTGAAGCACTTGTGTCACATCCACCCAGACCTTTCTAATTGGCTCTGCCTTTTATAGTTAATAAGAGGGTAGTTTGAGGTTGTTGTTTTTCGGTAGCTGATGCTATTGCAGCGCTGGATAGACCCACCTTCCCTGCTGCAAAACAACAGCAGCAATCTACAAGAAAGAGTAACACCGAGTGAGTGTCACTGATGCACGGTGGAAGGTGGGAGAACACAATCTCCTCACATGTACGACTCTTTTTCGGAGGCTACAGAAGGAGCGCCTGCTTCCTCGTGGCCTAATGTCCTTTTAATGACGCAGCGGCTCCATCTACCATTATCTCTTGCACGAAGCACACATTGACGCGCGTAATGACAGTCTCAAATTATCCATCTTGTGCAAAGAAAAGAAATGCAGCGCAGCAGACCTTTGCGTTGGGAAGAACGGCGCGAGTGCCAGCTCTAAAAGTCATCTCATTAAAATTTTCCTACAGCAGCTCTTTAAACGACCCCTCCTCTCTCCCCTGTATATTTAATGAGATTTATTTGAGACAGTTACGGAGCATCACGGAAATGCCAGCGCGGTATTAAAGAGGAGCATATTATTTTCGGGAACCGCTACTGTGCCACAGCTAACACAGGTGCGCACCTGCCTGCTCGCACTGTTGTGATAGGCAGGTCGGAGGACCGCTGCGGCTCTTGTTTTCGACAGTGGCTGCGTAGGCCACTTTGAGACAACATCAGCTGGAGCAGGTATTGAATTGATGAGGAGTGCCAGGCCAAGCCCCCTCTGCTCCTGTCTCGAAATGGTCTGCTGATATTCTGATATCATCTTCCACCCCTTTCCTTACACCCTTAGGGGCGCTGCCTTCTCTTTCTCCATGCTCCCTTCTCCTACCACCTGAAGCCTCTCTAAAGCTTAAAGACCTGGGCCAGCTCTGGCATTGGGCAGAGTGAGGCGGCTGCCTCAGGCAGCAGATGCAGAGGAACAGGGAGCAACGGTAAGATGCTGGAGGATGCAGGTGTGGGTGTGGGCCATGAAGTCTGCTCCATACCCACTTTGTGCTTGGGTTGTCATGGAAGATGCTGACCCCAGTAAGATTCAGCTGCCAGTCTGTTTGCCTCCTGTACATGGACTCCCCTGCTCAGCGCCTGAGGGCCCCAGTCCTGCCACTCACCACCTGGCCTGATGGGCTCTATAAAGGATTGCTGCCGCTGCTGCTGCTGGGCAGAGAGGGCTCCGTTTTGTTTTGTTTTGTTTTTGTTTTTGGTTTAAATTGCTATTTTTGTTATTTTTTACCTATGTCATTTTAAACTGTGATATTAATGCTGTTTTCTTAGCTTTAACTTTTGATTTAGGTGGAAATTGTTTCCCATTTGGTTGTGTATTCTTTTGATGTGGTTTATTTATTGTTTGACTTTTGTAATTATGTAAATCTTGTCATGCTGTAAGCTGCCTTGAGGACTGCTTTTTTAACTGTGGAAAGGAGGCATACAAATAAAAAATGATGATGATGATGATGGAATTTAGACTGGGGCTGGAGCCTCAGGCAGCAAAACACCTTGGGCCAGGCCAGTTGCAGCCTACCCATTTTCAGGAGGTTGCAGCTTGGAAACACAACGGTTCGGTGCATCTGGCTGATAACCAGAAGGATGGTGGTTCGAGCCCGCCCAGGGGCAGCTGTGGATTGCAGCATTGCTGCATGGGGGGGGGTTGGGGTTGGGGGTTGGACATGATGACCCCTGGGGTCCAACTCTACAGTTCTATGATGATTTCTATAAAGGAAGGGAAAGTGGGCCAAAGTGCTGGGAGGATAGCACTCCCCACCCCCAGGCCAGTGAGGTAAAGGAAAGAGGGACAGAGAGGCAGAAGGAGTTTCTGCTACCAGCCTCTCAATATAAGCCAGAGAAGGTGTTGAAATTGCCCTCTTAGGGAAATTTTCTCCACATGTGGTGGTTGTGTGACAAGGTGAAGACTTTTTGGAACAGTGTGTATAATGAGTTAAAAAAGATATTTAGGTACACCTTTTATAAAAAAAACCGGAGGCATTTTTGCTAGGAATGGTTGGAGAGGACGTTAAAAAGGAAGATCAGAAATTCTTCCTGTATGCCACAACAGCATGAAGACTACTCCTCGCTAAGAGATTGAAACAACAATTGAAGAATGGCAACAGAAAGTATTGGAGTATGTGGAAATAGCAAGGCTAACTGGAAGAATCTGACAGCAGGATGATGAGAAATTCCAAAAAGAGTGGTCCAAATTTATGGTATACTTAGAGAAAACTGTACATAAATAAGGACACTCACAGGGCTGAAATAAAACTCTAACGTTTATTGTAAACATTTGGTTAGACCACAAGATGTAATGCTGTAATATAATAAGGAAAGTATAAAGTAAGTATAATACAAAAAAATTTAAGGAATTATAGACATTTATAGAATGTATATATAGTAATCACGCTTAAGTAAGAGCAGTGTAGAGAAGCCAGAAGAGGGGTAAAGGTAAAGGTAAAGGGACCCCTGACCATTAGGTCCAGTCGTGACCAACTCTGGGGTTGCGGCGCTCATCTCGCTTTATTGGCCGAGGGAGCTGGCGTACAGCTGGTCATGTGGCCAGTATGACTAAGCAGCTTCTGGCGAACCAGAGCAGCACACGGAAACGCCATTTACCTTCCCGCTGGAGCGGTACCTATTTATCTACCGGTACTTGCACTTTGACGTGCTTTCGAACTGCTAGGTTGGCAGGAGCAGGGACCGAACAACGGGAGCTCACCCCATCGCGGGGATTCGAACCGCCGACCTTCTGATCGGCAAGTCCTAGGCTCTGTGGTTTAACCCACAGCGCCACCCGTGTCCCTTAGAAGAGGGGTGGAGGGAAGTTAATTCAATTAAGATATAGACTGAAAGGAGAATAATATTGTTAAGCTGTATTGTGTTTAAGATATTTGGAAAAAAATAATAACAATTATTGGGGAAGAAGAAAAAACGAAAAGAAATTGCCCTCTTATGTAACAGTGATGTTGCTGCTGCCAGCCTGGATGCTGCAGGGGGAAGGATCGGGTGAGGTGGCAGCAAGGTCAGGGCTGTGCAAGAGCACTGGCAGAGCCAACCTGTCAGCCAGTCCTGCTGGTGCCCCCACACCCCTGCCCCCTACTCCAGCCACTCTGGGGGGCAGAAGCAGAGGTGCCCAGAGATGTCTACACAACTAAAGGGAGGGGTCTGGCTTTGATCCTTGTTTGCCTCAGTGACAGCCCGCTTTTACCCGAGTGAGGGCAATATTGGGGTTATAGCTACCAGTTCTCCATATCTCATTTGAGCAAACAGCAGTTGCTTTCTCCTCCGCCGGATGCTTATGAGCACATTGGTGTGCATCAGGCACATTTTGAAGCTGCATACAACCAGAGAGAGGCTTTGGCGTTGCTACCGGTGCTATGAATCCTGACCCGTGGCAGCAACAGATACATTTGTTTTGGCTTAACCTGTAGTGATCCTCCGCTTCTTTTATTTTTATTTAGTCAGCCCTTAAACCCTCCGAAATGCACCTAATCCCGCTACAAAACACAACTGCTTTCTTTCTAAAGACCTTTTTAACTTGCCAGAGCCAGAGCCACAGCACTCTGCTCTCCTACAAACAAAAGTTTTGAAAATACCAGTAAACTAGATATGGGCAACCCCTGCCTCTCAATGCATCCCCCCCGAATCCGATCCAAGTTATTTTAACTTCCACTGACATTCCTACAATCTCCCCCCTCCTCCAAATCAGCAGAGCCGTCTAAGTTTACCTCCGCCATGCAGCCATATAAATAAATATCAAAAGTGCCAGCACAAATAGGATATGCCACACTTAATCCTTAAGACATTAATATTCTATAGATATGGAACAGAGCATAGTGAGAAATCTATGGCGGGTATTTTTTTGTGAGGGAAAGAATACAAGAACCTCTTCCACACACACTTTGCCCTAGGAATTATCTTTTTTTTGGGGGGGGAGCATCTTAATTGTGTAGGAATTTTTTTTTTAAGAGCTTGTTTACACATTCAAGAATATTCGGATTTTAAGAAACAAGAGTATTGATTCAAGGCATGTGATGGCTGTTAGGATCTGGGAGTTCTGGCTTAATCCCAGCCTCCTCAATCCATGCATTTGCTGGCTTGTCTGAACAGGGCTAGATGTCACAAAATAGGAGCAAGGCAGGAGGAAGCTACAGCTTATATCTAATCTTCTTTGCCTTTAATTTGTTTTTTCAGTGTGCAAACCTATTTAAGACGGAAGTAAGTGAAGGAATTCTTCCCTCACAATAGATTTTTGAGTACACCAACCCTAATGTGGTCATTATATCCTTTGAAACGTTTCTTCCTTCACAAGCCTGAAACTGCCAGCATCCAGAGAGGCAAGGGGGTGGAATTGCTATGGAAGGAAACCCTGGCTGTTTATTTTACTAGACCCGCCTGCTACCTATTGCACGGTCCTCCTCTACCTGCCTAACATCTTGTTCGCCTTTTGCAAAAACAGGGCCAAGCTATTGTCTGCTCCATCCATTATTTCCTAGTTCCCTCTTTGCCTTTCTCCAGGGTAATCCCATCACCGGCTGACGACAACGGCTGTGTGTTTTAATAGAATGTTCTTTGTACAAACTATCTCCTTCCGCGATTTTAAATTGCATTCTTATTTAGAAGCATTACAACAGCCACTGCTGGGCTGCCTTTTTTCGTCTTTTTTTCTTTTCCTTGAGGGGAGGAAGTGGGACGTGCTGTTGCGTGGCTGACAATAGGCGAGAGTGGGGGGAGAACAGCGCAACACAGGGGAAAAGGGGGAAAGAGAAAAAGAGGGTGCGGGGACGAGAGCCCATCTCTCTTGAAGGCTTATCTGCTTGCTAGCAGCCAGCCCATAAAGGAAGGGAGGAATGGGGTGGGTGGAGGGACTCGGCTGCATTAAGTCTTCTAATCGGGCAGGTAGAAGATTAAGCGCTCACATGCATGGATACACCTGCCAAGCACAGCACAAAGCTTGCATTCAGGATCCTCACACTTGGGCTGACTGACAGGGGAGGTAGTTGGAGTTGACCTGTGTGGTTGTTTACCGCATTGGCCTGAATATAAGCAGCACCCTAATATAAGCCACAGCTTTTAAATTGGAGGGGGGGGGAGAGAAAACATAGCTGATTATAAGCCGTTTCCTTCCTTGCTGCTCCTGGCTGCATACTGGGCAGGGTGAGGGAGCCACACTGGCTGCCAGCAGACTGGGTGGCAAACAGTGTGGTGTAGTGGTTCAGAGCGATGGACTCGTAATCTGGTGAACCAGGTTTGCTTCCCCGCTCCTCCACATGCAGCTGCTTGGGCTAGTCACACTTCTCTAAAGTCTCTCAGCCCCACTCACCTCACAGAGTGTTTGTTGTGGGGGAGGAAGGGAAAGGAGAATGTTAGCCGCTTTGAGACTCCTTCGGGTAATGATAAAACAGGATATCAAATCCAAATTCCTCCTCCTCCTCCTCCTCCTCCTCCTCCTCCTCCTCCTCCTCTTCCTCAATCTCTCTCTCTCCCTTCCCAGCCTTGGGGGAGAGGATGGGGGATGGGGGACTACGTGCATGGCAGGTGCCATTGCGCTGCACTCCTGGCTGCATAATGTAAGGTCGTGAATATAAGCCACACTTTAACTTTTCACAGTTGGAATTTGGGGGAAAGTGCGGCTTATATTCAGGCCAATACGGTATTATATCTGTATATAGCCAAGCTGTTCTGCATCTGCCCACCATCACCCTGTTTCTGAGGCACTCTTTCTGTGCCTCTCCTTGAAACACATGCTTTTTCTCTCCCTCTCCAGCCTCCTACCGATGTTGGCTATAAGCCACCATGACTGCTTCTATCTGACTGTTCCGTGATAGGAAACAGGGAAACAGTCATGCAAATTCACAGCATCTCTTCACAAAAGCAGAGGGAAATGTTAGGCCTGCAGGGATGGGAAAGGCTGCTGTGGGGATGGGAGGGAGACTCATTTCAGTTCACATTTAAAGGGAAAAAAACCAAAACCAAACCCTACCTCATTTGCGCTTTCTGAAACAATGTGTGAACCAGAATACAGCCATTAAAAACAATACAGGGCCGCCTTCAGTTGTCTTTTAAAAGTTAAATTGTTGTTTATTGTATTGACATCTGCTGGGAGGGTGTCCCACAGGGCAGGTGCCACTACCGAGAAGGCCCTCTGCCTGGTTCCCTGTAACTTGGCTTCTCGCAGTGAGGGAACCGCCAGAAGGCCCTCGGTGCTGGACCTCAGTGTCTGGGTAGAACAATGGGGGTGGAGATGCTCCTTCAGGTATAGTGGACCGAGGCTGTTTAGGGCTTTAAAGGTCAGCACCAACACTTTGAATTGTGCTCGGAAATGTACTGGGATGTTGTACTTGACTGCTCTTGTGTTTCATATCCCACGGTGACAAGTGCCAGAGCACATGGGAATTGCCGTTTACTTTCCCGCTGCAGTAGTACCTATTTATCTACTTGCGCTAGTATGCTTTTAAAGTGCTAAGTTAGCAGAAGCTGGGACAGAGCAACAGGAGCTCACCACCGTCACATGTATTTGAACTGCCAACCTTCTGATCGGCAAGCCTAAGAGGCTCAGTGGCTTAGACCACAACTCCACCAGCATCCCTTCTGCTTTAAAAGCTCCAAGGAAGGAGAGTCCACAACCTCCCAAGGGAGACCATTCCACTGTCAAACAGCTCTTGCTGTCAGAGCGTGTTCTCCCTAGCAGAGAGCACGTGTTGCGGTTGGGAACAGGCCACCCTCCAGTGACTAGGCAAATTTAGTTGAATCCCGGCCATTTAAATGGTTAAACTGGGTTGCTGGGGTGTTTTGATTGTTGCCAATTCGGAGGAGGGGTCAGAGTCTATATATACAGGGGCCATACGTTGGCACGGCCTCTTGGCCGTTTTGCATCGGATCACCCGCCCTCCCTCCCTTTAATAGGGGGGTTTTTTATTTAAGCTGATCGCTTGACCTTGCTATGCCTGTCATGGTGTCGTTCGCCTTGGTGCGGGGGCACGGTAGGAATTTTGCCATCTGGCTGATTGGCTGGTGCCATTTGGTTTTTGCCTACTGCGTAGCAAATCGTCACAACTTGTAAGGTTGGCGGTTAGGCACTGGTTAAATTGGTGCTTGGAGGGGTAAGTGCCTACCCCTCCAAATGATGCGAATGGGAATTCCGTTAAAGGAAATCCAGGGGCTTGCCATTCTTTCGTCCTTGTCCCCGGAGTCGGACTTGGGCCGTGCAAGCCCCACAGGAACATGAGGGTGAGAAGTAATGGTCTGGTGCCCAGCTTTATTTCTCACCCAATACTTGTTTCCCACGCTGGCTTCCGCTGGTATCCGGAAGGCCAGCTCTGTCCCTGAGGGCAAGGACAGATAGTCGGAACCAGTGCCTAAGCAACCACTCACATTTTTGTATTTGAATAAAGTTGTGGCCAAAATTATGCCAAAAACCTTAAACAAAAATTGATGTGTGAAGTGTGAATTATTGGGGGGCTACTGTGACTCAACACGCAAAAAGTTTTTCCTCATGTTTAGTTGGAATCTCCTTTCTTCGAGTCCCACCTTCCAGAGAAAAGAAGCTTGTTCCCTCTTCCATGAGACAGCCCTTAAGATAATTGAAGATGGCTATCATATCTCCTCTCAGTCTCCTCTTTGCCAGGCTAAACATACACAGCTCCTTCAAGGACTCCTTATAAGGCTTGGTTTCCAGACCCTTAATCACATTGGTTTCCCTCCTGGAGGGCACTAGGTTGAGGGGGGGGGGAGGCTGCTTTAGAGAATACAGTGGTACCTTAGGTTACAGACGCTTCAGGTTACAGACTCCGCTAACCCAGAAATAGTACCTTGGGTTAAGAACTTTGCTTCAGGATGAGAACAGAAATCGTGCAGCAGCAGCGGGAGGTCCCATTAGCTAAAGTGGTGCCTCAGGGTAAGAACAGTTTCAGGTTAAGAACGGACCTCTGGAATGAATTAAGTACTTAACCTGAGGTACCACTTTTTAATTTTTGTTGCAGGTATGAAGGCAGTGGAGAGTGAATGTCATGGGAGGAAAGGCAGGTGGACTTAGTCCAAACGGAAACAGTCAGAAGTGAACCCAAGAGAAACAGACCATCTGATTGAAGAGGGGGTAGCATGCCTGGGGCAACTCGTGTAACACTTGCCCCTAGATGACCCCGCCAATATCGTGAGAGTCAAAAGAGTTTGGCGAATTGGTTCCCTTGCTGCTAAATGCCGTAGCTTCCCTCTCATAGCTCATGACACTTCTGTGATGTGTGGCAAAGCTGATTTTGCCAGCGCTGTAGTTCTGAAGCATTTTTAGATTTCCAGGTGAAAAGGGCAAGAGATGATGGCTCTCGGCTGCCAGCTACCTTCGCTTCATATTTAAACTGCCGAGCCCGCCCACACCTGGTGCTGTGTGAACTGATCTGGTGCCTGCATATCATTTGCATGTTTATTTACCCCCCCCCCCGCTCTCCTCCCTACGACTCTCCTTCTGGCTGGCCTAATTCCATTAAAAGAGGTCTCTGCCTTGCTGGCCATAGGCAGCTGCCAATTAAGAGCATCGCTTTGAAAAGACTTAGCCCTGGAGAAGCCCTTTCCCATCCTCTGCCACATCTGGAGAATGGAATGCTGTAATTAGCCGGAGCAGGGAGAGGAGGCTGCTGGGATCTCAGCAGGCCGAGGAGAGGGCTGAGAAGGGGATTGGAGCTTTGTTAATGCACGTGGAGGATACATTGACCTCATATAAGAAGTAGAACGGCAGGCAAGTTTTTCAGGCGCATGGCTAAACACGCAAGCAAAAGAAAAATGGGGGTATGGTACAGAGCTATCGTTTTCAGCATCTGAAATATACTCAGTCAAGAGTGGATTTCATGCTCTTTATTCAGCTCACAGTGGTGAGGAGGAAAAGAAAGTTCCCCTAGAATATCTGCTTTATATACATTATTTACACAATGGGTTGCACGTGATTGGCTAATTCTGGGATTCTCCTGTAGGCCAATCCGGTTGTGGATTCACTTCCACCTGGAGCTGGATTGGGTGGCTCCTGCAGACCAATCATACTGCTGTATTGTTCTAGGACCAATCATACTGCTGCATTCTGAATCCTATTGTTTTAGGACCAATCAGACTGCTGCATTTAGGATCCTATTCAACTCAGTACATAACAGCATCACACGAAGGTGTGCTCGGTTAGGAGGAACATGGTGCAAGATGCATGTCCACAAGATTGTGTGCATGCGTCAGTAGGGTTGCCATATTTCAAGAGGTAAAAATCCAGACACAAAAAGTTGTTGAGCTTTTTTAGGGCCATTGCCCAGTAGCCCCTGCTTTGCTGAGCCCTGCCAGAGCCTGAACCTGAACCAGAGCTGCCAGCGTACTTTTTTAAAAACCCAAATCCAGGACATTTGCTTTAAAATGTAAAATTAACCCCAGGTGGACATGTAGGACCTCCGAAAGAGGACATGCCTGGGAATTCCTGGATGTATGGCAACCCTAAGGTAAAGGTAAAGGGACCCCTGAGCATTAGGTCCAGTCATGACCAACTCTGGGGTTGCGGCGCTCATCTCGCTTTATTGGCCGAGGGAGCCGGCATACATCTTCCAGGTCATGTGGCCAGCATGACTAAGCCACTTCTGGCGAACCAGAGCAGCGCACGGAAATGCCGTTTACCTTCCCACCAGAATGGTACCTATTTATCTACTTGCACTTGACGTGCTTTCGAACTGCTAGGTGGGCAGGAGCAGGGACTGAGCAACGGGAGCTCACCCTGTCGCGGGGATTCGAACCGCCGACCTTCTGATCAGCAAGTCCTAGGCTCTGTGGTTTAACCCACAGCACCACCTGCGTCCCTTTATGGCAACCCTACATACAAGGATCATGTAAAAAGGGTAATTCTCACCCAACGTCTGGAAGACAGGCCATTTTTTTCTTATTTTGTGGCTGCTTTGAAACCAGAATTCTGTGTCTACTGTGTTTGTCTCCACCTTCTAGTGTGGTCATGCCTTAGTTGGTACTAAAGCTAGCCAAGGGAAAGCTAAATACAATACAATACGATACAAGGATCACCTCTTGGCACAAAAAGGCTTCTGTGCATGACAAGTACAGTTTCCTGAAAAGATTAAGACAGCATTATAGACATTAAGAAATATGATATCATAGAATTGTAGAGTTGGAAGGGACCCTGAGGATCATCTAGTCCAACCCCCTGTAAGGCAGGAATATACAGCTATCCCATACAGGGATCAAACCTGCAACCTTGTCATTATCAGCACCATGCTCTAACCAACTGAGCTATCCAACTATAAAATAAAAATATGAAATGGAAACACAAATAATTCCATATAAGATTTGCCTTGCGGGCTCAGGCAGAGATCTTAGCTAAGATGCACCCAGTCTTCTGCAGGACAGGAATGATTACTTCCCTGTCACACCCCTTTTCTGAATATAAATAAGTCTTATACCAGTATTAGGGAATCTGTGGCCCTCCTCATGGCAGCCATTTTGTATTATGACACACACACCCCTACACAGCAGCCATTTTATGACTGGCATGTCCAGCACTCTTTCAAAATTCAAAATGTGCCCACTGACCCAAAAGGTTGGCAACTCCTGGTGTAGACAGTGCTAAGGTAGATGAACCAATTGACTGACTCGCTATAATGCAGCTATCTACATTTCTTGTGCTTCAAGAGGCTGTTCAGGCAGGTTTGTCACCATTTAGTGGCAGCAAAGCATCTCTTTTTCTTTTCAGGGAGAGGAAAGAAAAACCTCAGCTCCCCGCAAAGAAGATTATAAGAATTCACCACATCCCCGAAGTTGATTGCAATCTTTGAAGGCCGTTTTCATTCCACACCACCAAAACTATTTTTCGAAGTCTAGGCTGAATACTTTGGTACAACACCATGTTTGCCATGTTACCTAACTTTCCCTGTCGTGCCAGAAATCATACCAGTTAAAGGATTTTAGCAGAGTGAAAGATAAATGATGACTAGTACTATTCTTCTAGAAAAAGAGGGGCCAGAGCTCATCATGAACACCTCTTATAACGGCATGGTGTCTACCTGAAAGGTGCCAGAACTGAGTTCCAGCAAGTTCCAGCTGTAAAAAAAGCCCTGAATGTGACTAAAGTTAAAATTAAAGTTGACTGTTGAAGCCTCAAAAAATGGTGGCCATCCCCATATAATTCCTTAATTACTGCCTCCTACTAGTGACACAAATAAAGCTGACTAGTGCTAGAAACAAAATACTAGGTTGGAAGGCCAATTGACGTGACCCAGTTGACAACATTTAAGTGAAAAGTGGAGAAAAATCCACATTCTATCTTTGAAAATGGCTTTATTCATATTTAATATTCATTCCTGTTCTTTCTCTTAATATTCCCACCAAATGTAGAACAAATGTGTGTGACCCTCCCTTAATTCTTGCTTCTGTTATGTACGTCCGGAACTCCATAATTCAGCCTTACCCTGTTGGGACTTTTTGTGCTAGCTGGACAGAAAAAAAATGTAGGGCATCACCCCACAATGCCCTTGGTATACATGGAAACCCTTTCCTTTCAAGCTCTCTTAAAGAGAAATCTTACAACGTGGGCTGCAAATAGCACCGCACACAGCTGCAAACTGTTTTTCAGATGTGTGCAAGTGCTTGTGCGAAAGAGTGTATGCGTGTTGATTTGCACAGCTCAGCTATTATGTGCAAAGATGCACATCCGGCACACTCATTGAACACTACATGTGCATAACTGTATGTGTGTGGAGGCCAACACTTTGTGTTGACAGATCAATTGTTGAACGTAGAGTGTGAAAGTCCTTAATATATCTAGACTTCCATGAGGCTTTTGCAAAGATGCTTTGTGGCAGATTGGAACCCTTCCCCCAGAGCCTCCAAGTGTCTCTATTTTCCAGGGATGTCCCTGGTTTACAGAAGCCATCCTGATTCCTGATTTGATCCCGGAATCTCCCACTCTTCCTTAGGGTGTCCCTATTTTCATGGAAAAATGTTGGAGGGTATGGAGTTATCTGACCCCACAAGCTGTCTGAAGGCAATCCTGAGGGTGCAGTCGTGTTGCCAGAGCTAGCAGCAGCATGGGCGTGACAGCGGGGCAGGGAGTGGCCCCGGATCTGCGGGGGCGGGGCAGCGTTTGGGGTGATGTTTTGACTACTGTGGCAACCATACCCCTCCAACATTTCTCCCATGAAAATAGGAATGTCCTACCATACCTTCCAACATTTATCCAATGAAAATAGGGACATCCTAAGGAAAAGACATGGGTGGTGCTGTGGATTAAACCACAGAGCCTAGGACTTGCTGATCAGAAGGTCAGTGGTTCGAATCCCCGTGACTGGGTGAGCTCCAGTTGTTCAGTCCCTGCTCCTGCCAACCTAGCAGTTCAAAAGCACATGCAAGTAGATAAATAGGTACCATTCCGGCGGGAAGGTAAACGGCGTTTCCGTGCGCTGCTCTGGTTCGCCAGAAGTGGCTTAGTCATGCTGGCCACATGACCCGGGAGCTGTACGCCGGCCAATAAAGAGAGATGAGTGCCGCAACCCCAGAATCGGCCACAACTGGACCAAATGGTCAGGGGTCCCTTTACCTTTAAGGAAAAGAGGGACATTCCGGGATCAAATCAGAAACTGGGACAGCTTCTGTAAATCTGGGACTGTCCCTGGAAAATAGGGACACTTGGAGGGATGGAAAGTCCACACCAATACTTCCTTGGGTCAGAAAGTATATATTTTTACATCTCTGCAGCACAGGGTCCTCTATCTCTGCCAGATGATTTCCGTGAGTATGCACCACTCTTCCATCCCTTGTCAAATATGTTAGGACTTTGTAGATGGACATGCAAGCTGCACTGCAGTGACTCATTGTGAAAACGGGAGGATGCATGGCAAATCCTTTAATGGGGGACATAGTGGCTCATCCTCCAAGAACCACCTTGTTCTTCTCCTTGAAACAAATCCAGAGTCTGTTAATGGGGTCCCAGTGGAATAGTCCACAAGCTTATGAACCTGGGCTGTGCCATCAGAAACATGACACTTGGTGCCATTCAAAAATAGCTTCTGACTTTTTGCTAGGTCATTTGGCAGAATCTTACACTTCCTCCGTTTCTCAGCTTTGGTCTCGGTAAAGACAGAACATCTCAAGGAAGCAGTGGAAATTAGAAAACCTAATTGCTTGGCTGCCTAGGAGAGAAGCAGTTTTCAAGAGTGGTGACTACAGCTGTGGTTGCTTTGTGTGTGCGTTGCTTGGGATAATTGTGTTTTGTTGTCAGATCTTCTCCGCTAGCCTGTTATGACACACGAGGAAGAACAGAACAACATGATATGCTTAATTATTTTCTGGTAGGCCAAGTTCCTTCAGGGAAAGAAGAGTAAGAAGAAGCTGCAACAAAACTTTTCAATTGGAGGAGTTTATTCTAGTTTGTTCTAGAAGAAAACATTGAGTATGACTCATTCTGCTATACCAGAGCCACGGCTGTCAAGACCAGATTCCTGTTTACAATTAAAAATATGAGTTTGAAATCCAGATCATGCAATTCTCAATAGACTGCAGTGAATTTTATTTTCTTCCTGACCCCAGATAGACTTTTTAAAAAACCCACATAGCCGTTAATGTTTATAAGTCTCTGGGCTCCAAGTGCCAACGGAAGAGGCCAATTAGTGTAAATTACAAGAGGGATACTAGCCCATAGAGATCCAGGACCAAGATTTGCAGAAGCTCATTCCTCAAAGGATAAAGATCTTGCATCTAATGGGAACACTGCTGCATCTCTGACAAGCTGAATCAGAAATGGTATTTGAACATGCAAAAGCTTTTTTTAGGCCTCCCCGTTTGCTTCCAATGACATGAGGGCTTAATCTCCAGAAACTTTAAGTAAAATATCCTGTATTCCAAGCCAAGTGGAAATCCCCAAGCCATAAAACCCTGCATTCCCTGAACCACAGATGCACTTACACCCAAGCGTTCCTCATCTGAATGTTTTCATGGATTTTGGAGTTCTGTGTTGCTTTATCTCACATTTCCAAAAGCTGCATCCAATTGTGCTTACTCCAATTCCAGAATTGATTTTATAATTTGTCTTTGTTAGAATGAAATTCAGAAGTAGTAGACTGCAAGGCATAAGGAGACAGAACAGGTAGACTTCTCTCACCTATATTCCTTTCTTTAGACTACCATACTTCATTTGCTCCTGGTACTAATATTTGGTTCCCCCAAATTCATCCTTCCACCATTCACCTCCAAGCCCCATAGCATAGCCCATGGGTAGGGAAACTAAGGTCTGGGGGCCAGATTCGGCCCAATCGCCTTCTAAATCCAACCCGCAGACAGTCCGGGAATCAGCGTATTTTTACATGAGTAGGATGTGTCCTTTTATTTAAAATGCATTTCTGGGTTATTTGTGGGGCCTGCCTGGTGTTTTTACATGAGTAGAATGTGGTGTACTGGTTAAGAGCAGTGGACTCATAATCTGGTGAACCGGGTTCGCGTCTCCGCTCCTCCACATGCAGCTGCTGGGTGACCTTGGGCCAGTCACACTTCTTTGAAGTCTCTCAGCCCCACTCACCTCACAGAGTGTTTGTTGTGGGGGAGGAAGGGAAAGGAGAATGTTAGCCGCTTTGAGACTCCTTCGAGTAGTGATAAAGCGGGATATCAAGTCCAAACTCTTCTTACTCTTCTTCTTCTTTTATTTAAAATGCATTTCTGGGTTATTTGTGGGGCATAGGAATTCATTCATTCCTCCCCCCAAATATAGTTTGGCCCCCCACAAGGTCTGAGGGACAGTGGACCGGCTCCCTGCTGAAAAAGTTTGCTGATCCCTGCTGTAGCCCATGGATGGGGAACCTGTAGCCCGCCAGATGTTGTTGGGCTCCAGCTCCTATCATTCCTGCCATTTGCCCAAGTTGGCTGATGGGACCTGAAGTCCAAGAACATCTGGAAGCACCATGTTTCTCAACCCTGATATAGCCTTTGGCTCCTCCGCCAGGTCTACAGCTAGCCAGGGACATTCAAAAGGGCGCAATCGTGTGACAGGACATTCTTCCATATTAATCAAGTGATGCTCATGAGGACATTTCTCTTTGCCTCCCCTCTCCTGAGAAGCATAGGCCTGAGCTGAGGCAATGTCTTGGCTTTGCTTGGAAGTTCATAATGTGCCTATTTGTGGTTTACTGGGGCAGCGATAGGGAGAAATCGGGGGGGGGGGGGAGAGAGATTGCTGGGGGGAGGATGGGCAGCTCATTTATGGGCGCGCGCGTGCACACACACACACACACACACACACACACACAATGATGCTGTTGCTGTGTTACTGATAAAAATAATTGTTATAATGGACAGATGTCTTGTTTTGTTTTTAAACTGGGAAAACATTCCACGTTCTCTTTTCCCGACCCACCCACAACACACTCTGCCTCTGAAAATGCCCACTTGGATTCATTTTGTCTTGGCAATGCCCAGTATGATGCATCAGAGCACGACAGGGTTGAATCGCAGCTCCGCTATGCGCAAAATGCATGCATGGCACAGCAACTCATCTAAAGGAGAAAACAAAGTTAAATAAAAAACAACAACGATGAATTGAGCAGGAGAGTGCATAAGTTACTGCCGCCCCAAGACATTCATAAATAATGTAGATGCCACGGGGTGGTGAAGCTTTTTACTCAGTTAATTAATATGTACAGTAACACTCGCGCACTCGAAAAACAATGGCCCAGGCTCCTTTCCCCCATGTGCTAAGTAAAAATATTTCTTGGAGGACTGACACATTTATTATTTCCACCGTAATTACCTTATTATGGAGCATTTGTAATAAAACACATTAAGGAACTTCAACCCCATACAGGGCTGGTACACAGGGATTTTCACTTTGAAAAATTTCTGAGGAATTCAGCACTCAAGGAAGGAAAGTGGTTTGGCTCCTGTTTGGTGGGCTTCATGCAAATGCCCCTTGCACCCCCTGTTCTTGACCCAGAGCTTTCTTCCCTGCTATTTGAATACCGCTTCTCTCTCCACGTAGCAATACAATGCCTCTCGCTTTTATATTAAAGATCTGCAGGCACTCCTCTGTCCCTGAATTTACCCCATACTCCATTCTCTCCACACATAGTTGCTATACTGCTGAGCATAACACAGTCTTGCTCGGCTGCTGCACCTAAATACCATTTGGCAGGTTTCCTGAAATTCTAACCCTGCACTCATTGTGCTGTAGGTCGGGGTGGCCAACAGTGGTTCATAAAGGTCAAAGCCATCGTCAGCTCCAGTTCAGTTGCACTCCTTTGTTAGTCGCACACTTCGGTGGAGGCAACTGGCCTGACCAGCAACAAAGGTTGATGCTGGCTAGACCAACTTTGTGGGAATGGCTCTTCACAAACCTAGACGAAAGGATGCCCTGGAGGTGCAGACATTTCCCATTTGACATGAGTTGCTGTCTGTGGACAAACGCTGGCTCCCTTGGCCAGTAAAGCGAGATGAGCGCCGCAACCCCAGAGTCGTCTGCTACTGGACTTAACTGTCAGGGGTCCTTTACCTTTACCTTCCAATTAAACCAGTCTTGTGGCTCTTACTTAGTATGAGATTCATCAGAGAAGAAGTTCCTTAGAGAGGATGAAACCATGAGTTCAAAACATTGTAGTCCTTACAGATTTATGGCCAAGACATTTCATTAATGCCTCTCAAAGAAATAATAATAAAAAAAGAAAAGGTCCGACTTGCACAGAGGACCCAATTTCTCAGATACAGTCCTCAGTCTCCCATTTGACCACTCTACCTGTGAAATCCAGATTGATTTGGCAGGTTGCCCCCTTTTGTGCTCTATATCCCAGCCTCATGCACATGCCCTCCTCATCCCTTCATTAGCCTCTCTCTTCCCCCTGCCAAGCATTTTCTCATTACAAAATCTCTTCACCCCTGAGAATGGCAATCAAAGTCTCCATTAATGAGAACAGTGTGGTGCAGTTTCTGGAGCTTTTTGTTTTCCCTCCCTGTTTTCTTTTTCCATTTCTCCCATGAATGCCGATTTTCACAATCCCATGGCAGCCCTGCTGAGTGGCATGAGTCCACCAAGCTCCTGGCAGAGCATCTGAAGTGTGTAAAGCTCAAGCAATGGGCTGGGGACCAGAGCAGAATGAGGTGGACAGAGCAGGGGCTTAGCTGAACTAGGCAAATGCCAGGCTTTCCTGTGAGAGTCCCCAGCAGATGGGCTCTCCATGTCAGAGATAAAGACCAGAACAGCTTCATTCAGCTGCATGGAGATGAAATAATTTTCCCAGTCTGGACACGGGTGAGATTATAAAATTGTGCTTGGATGTTATCGCCAAAACAACAACAACAAACCTCTGGTTACGTGAAACATATTCAGTAAACACACAAGACGTAACCGGCTGTATGTTTGAAAAAATAAGATATACTATTCATTGTATTGAATTGTAGATTTCAACAGAAGTAGCTCATAAAGTTCAACGAAAAAAGTAGAAGACCCAGTGGATCAGTTCATTCTCTAATCAGTTTACGCATATGACTTTTGAAATTGAGAAAATTATTAGACGCCATTGGCATATTCTTAAGGACATCCCTGGGTGTGAGAATATCCCCCTTTTTGCCAAACGATGCACTAAGTCATTTAAAGATATATTGGTGCATACAGATTTAAAATCCACACCCATACAACGTACGTTTTCTAGTCTTCCACGTGGTTTTTTTAAGTGTGGGCATTGGATGTTATCGCCAGACACGGCCATTTTAAAGAGAGAACCTTTTGCCTTCTGAGCTTTGTGTGTGTGGACGGGTGACACAGCAGATTAGAAAGTAACAAGAACGTATTACTGTTGGCTATTTGCAAATTAGTTGCGCTGCAGAAGGCGTGCTGGGGAGACCACATATTCAAGAAATGCAAAATAACTAGCTAGGTTTTAATAATAAAAACAAAAACTCCTTTTATATTATTATTATAATATTATTATAATAATATATCAATAAGCATGACCCAACCACCATGGTACTGAGAGAGCTAGGTGCTACTCTTTATATACTATACCCAACAGCTTAAATAACATAACTAATAGCACCTACTATACTGCTTCACAGCTGTAAAACTAGGTCACATTATTTGCTCTGGCCCTTAAAGAAATACACATCTTGCGGAACAATAATGAACCTTCAAATATAAAGAGACCATTCAACAATTACAAGGTCAGATCAATGATCCAGCCAGAATCCTTATCCTGATAACAACTAATATCAGTTGTTTTTTAAAGAATGAAGAGAGTGTTTTGTCCTCGGTCAATTGTTGCCCCCTTCCACTGGTCCAATGGGATGCGCTTTTGTGGGCTCTCCTTCCTTGGAGGTTTTTAAGCAGAGGTTGGATAGATGGCCATCAGTCATAGCTGCTTTAGTTGAGATCCCTGCATTGCAGGCAGTTGGACTGGATGACCCTCGGGGTCTCTTCCAACTCTGCAGTTCTATGATTCTATGATGACATTGGGTTTGATCAAGGAGAGGGAAGAGCAAGACTCAGAAGCAGCCAAACATCCTTCCTGACTTCTAGTTCCGGCCTTCGCTAGTGTGGGTTGATATTTCTGCTTTCCGCAAGTGCATGTCCTCATTATTTGAACCCAGCTGTACTACTTGATCATTGCCTCTCCACTTCAGGGCATGTAGTAGAAATCATGGGGTAAATTTGCCCATACTGTTTCCCAACTTCTGTCGCTCATGGCAAACTAGCTGTGTGCATTTGCTTAGGTGCAGCTTTCAGTTTTGCTCAGAAGGTGGCATTGATTTGTACCTCAAAATCGTGCACATGGTGGTGGGTGTATGTGGAATATGACTGGGTAACCTCAGAAGGAAGCAGCTGGGATACAAGACCGGTAGGGCTTTCCATACTGCTGGCTTCCAGATGGTTGGGTGAGCAAAGTCTACATTGCACAGATCTGTTATATGTTCTGTGAAAGCAGGTCGTTCTTTTTACTTAAAACCTGTTCGATATTAACAAAAATTGTGACTACATTGCCCTCATTCACTTTTTCCAAGACATTTGTGGTTTTAAATATTTCTTCCACATACTTGAAATGTCCCCTTCTTCAAGGAAGATCCGTAGGAGAGTTGCTAATTGAGATTATAATAGAGTATCTGTAAACATGCAATAGATTTCTCTCTCTACTGAACACCACTTTGCACATATAAACATCTCATTTAATATGCCCTTTCCTTTCCCATTTTTCTGAATTCCACAAGACTCTTCAGTAATATTTCAGTCTGTGGAAGGCTTGTCTGCTTGGAATAATGCTGTATAATTTGTACAACATGCCATCGAACCTTTTGTTTCTTTGGGGTCATTCTGGAGTACCGTATCTTTCACTCTATAAGACGCACTTTTCCCCTCCTAAAAAGTAAGGGGAAATGTGTGTGCATCTTGTGGAGCAAATGCAGGCTGTGCAGCTATCGCTGAAGCCAGGAGAGCAAGAGGGATCAGTGCGCACCAATCCCTCTTACTCTTCTGGCTTCAGGGATAGCCACGCAAAGCCTCTTGAGTGCAGCCGGAGCGTTCCTCCCTCTTTGCTCAAAAGGCTTTCCGTTGCTTTCTTGTTTCTTGTTTTCCTCCTCTAAAAACTAGGTGCATCTTATGGTCGGGTGCATCTTATAGAGCGAAAAATACGGTAAATCAGAAACCATTGGTTCCAAAGGAAGCTGCTGCCTCCCATAGGATTTTCTCATGTGCCTCTTCCCTACCAACCACCAAGGCTTGTAAGTGTTTAGCAGGTGAACCCATTCTTAGCCTTGAAATAAGTGGTAGAAATACTTTGCTGGCTTCATATCTGCAAGCAAGGCCACTCTTAAAGGCACAGGGACAGCAAAAGGTGAACACCTGTTCCAAATTGGTCTGTCAGATTGCAATCCATATAGCTTCGAACATTTCCAGAGGCAGAAGAAGAAGAAGAGGGACAGTTTGTTATGTTAGATGCCACCAGGCAATTAGGAGGAAGATATCCAGTCTTCCTTTCTTTACCTCCAGAATAGGGTTTAGCATGAGCTGTCAACCCTGCCAGACATACTTGTCAATTCTATTATTTGAGTGGCAGGCTGGTGATTTTAGGACATTCCTGCCCCTTCACTTTTCTGTAGGGCTGTTTAGCAGAGACGTCATTGTAATGTGCAATTATATGGTATCCATAACATGCAATGCCTCTGGTTTTTGTTTTTTTATTTATACCTCCTCCTCGGTGGTGGGTGTGTGGAAGAACAAGCCTTTTCGAGATCGGTTGTTGGATTTGTAACGCACCTCCTTCTCGGGGCATTGTCCCTTCTTTTCAGAATAAAAACCATCTCACAAAGCCTTGTTCTAACTCCCGTCATGTCAGAGAATATGCCGGCACCGCCTTGTGAGAAAATGGCAGTGACGATTGGGCCATGAGAGCAAGGGACCCAGTTTTATTGGGCCTCGTCCAGATCTGATGACCTCTTGGGCACAGATCCGACTTGCCCAGCTGTTGTGCCATGGGAGGGGAGGGAAAGGGCCGATTGGAAGAGAACAGGCTGCAGATGTCTGGCCAAGATCCACGCAGGAGATTGCAGAAGGCAAAGGGGGGTGGGTGGGTAGGAGATATTTCCACAGCAGAAAAAGCTTTGCTTTATGTGCCTCTTTCATGCAGGCCATCCGGGCCCTTGTCAAGCCTCCTGGAAAGGGGACAGGCCTGAATGACTGTAATATGAGCCGTGAAAGTGGATATTAAAGTCTTTATTACAGGGTGATGCCTGCTAATTGCAGCACTTCTTTCAGGGAGCGGAGAGATGATGAACGCCGGAGACAGCACCCAATTATTAGAACTCAGTTGGTGTGAAGGGAAGGCGGCTCAGCAGTTACCAGAACTTTATCAAGCTAACATCATATAGGCAGTGAATTATAGGTATAAAAAAAATAATGGAATGAAATGAAATTTTGCCTCGATGCAGCCTGTTCCATGTCATCTTATAGCGTTGTTTTGATTATAATATTTTCCCCCTCAAGAACAATGCAGGTTTTCATTCTAACCATGTGCACTGTCATTAACATTTTGGGGCTGGAATTTGATTTGGGATTGCTGGGGATCCTAGAAGGGTTTTAGACGAGAGGCCAGTGAAAGCACTTTCCCCAGTCACTCTCCCCCGCCCACCCCCTAAGTAAAATCCAAGCTATTATTTGATTCTGCCAATAAAGATTCTCTCTCTCTCTCTCTCTCTCTCTCTCTCTCTCTCTCTCTCTCAACACACACATACACAGAAAGTGAGAGAGAGAACAACTAGGGCTTCAATGCCTTTCAGAGGAAAACCCAATGCATATGTGTGAATAAATATTGAACCAGGAACCAGGCAGAAGGCCTCCTCGGTGGTGGCTCCTTCCCTGTGGAACACCCTCCCATCAGATGTCAAGGCAATAAACAACTATTCGACTTTTAGAAGACATCTGAAGGCAGCCCTGTTTAGGGAAGTTTTTAATGGCTGAAGTTTTATTCTGTTTAATATTCTGTTGGAAGCCGCCCAGAATATGGGCGGGGAATGAATGAATAGGAACCACTTGGATGGTAGAAAAACTGGCCATGCCACTTCACAAACAGCTTTGTTTCCATAGTGGCCTGTTAAAACCACAATTCCATCCCCAAGTATAGCCTACTTCAACCTGGTGCCCTCCATATTGGGCTGCAACTCCCACCGCCCCTGACAATTGGCCATGATGGTTGAGGCTGATGAAAGTTGGAGGCCCACAGACAGGCTCCCCTTCTCTGTTTTACTAGAAGGGAAGAAATGTGCTTGAGAACCTCATATGCATATGGGTAGGTGTGTGGGAGGGAGGAGTGGAAGGAGCAGGAGGAGTTTTGCGTTAGTAAAATGGAGGAATTTGGGAGAGCAGATTACAGGATGGTGAGGAAGAGCTGGAGGAAGAGAGCAGTCTTAAATGCCATATTATCCTTGGTGCAGCTATGGATGGGTTGCAGGGTTGTATCAGCACCATGGAGAGAATAAACATGTTTCACTGAGCATATTATTTCATTTTTTCATTCATTCATTCATCCAGCCACCCATCCAGAGATAGTAGACACCTGAGCTTAAAATTCTATGGAGAAGCTACAGTGGAGTCTGTTGCCTTCATGCCCTGATGCTTGTGGATTTCCCAGAGTACCTGCCTGCCCTGGAATGGAGGCAGAGCGGTGAACGAGATGTACCTTGGTCTGATCAAGCTGGACCATTCTTAAATTAGATCAATTGTTTATATGCTTAGTCCTTGCTTTATTTGTTTCCAGTCCCATGTGCAAATGTTAATGTACTGACCAAGGATGAAGACTGGGGTTGCAACCTTGTGTGCACTTAACCTTAGAATATGTGCCATTGAACCCAGGAGGACTTGCTTTGAAGAGCACATGCACAGACGTGTGATGAGAAATGCTTAAAAGACCAGGAATGTTTACAATTTAGCAAATCCTTCCAAAACACTAAGCCAGGGGAACTCAACGGTGCGCACTTGAAGTTGTTGGACCCCAACTCCCATCAGCTCCAGCCAGCATGGTGAGTGGTCAGAGGGAACAGGTCTCCATCAACATCCGAAGGGCACCACAACAGCTACCCCTAGTCCAAGTAGTAGCTTGGACTACTGTAATGCTACCTTTGAAGGTGACTCAGAAACTACAACTAATCCAGAACGTAGCAGCTAGACTAGTGACTGGGAGCGACCATTGGTCCTAAAGAATCTTCACTGGTTCCCAGTATGTTTCCGAGGACAATTCAAAGTGTTGGTGCTGACCTTTAAAGCCCTAAATGGTCTCAACCCTGAAGGAGCTTCTCTACCTTCATTGTTCAGCCCAGATACTGAGGTTCATCTCCGACGGCCTTCTGACCGTTCTCTCACTGTGAGAAGTGAAGTTACAGGGAACCAGGCAGAGGGACTTCTCAGCAGTGGTGCCCTCCCTGTGGAATGCCCTCCCATCAGAGGTCAAGGAGATAAAGAACTACACAGCTTTTAGAAGACATCTGAAGGCAGCCCTGTATCAGGAAGTTTTTTAATATTTGACTTTCTATTATATTTTTATATGTGCTGGAAGCACATATAAAACCACCTAGTGTGTCTGGGGTAACCCAGCTAGATGGGTATAAATAAAATAACAACAACAACCCCTACACTAAAATGTTACCCATTGTCTGGAAAATGAAGAGAAGTTCTTGGAGAAGAAAGGAACCCAGTGAATCCAGACTGCAAATGGCAAAACACAGGACAGATGAAAGATCTTCCATTGTGCCAACTATTAGCTTGAAACATTACAAACTTTTGAAGCTCCTGAGTTTTTCCTTTTCTTTTTATGTTCAAGCTTGGCTGCTCAGAGCAATGATAAAGTAATGGAAAATGGAATATGTTCTTAGATGTCCAAGCTTGGCTGTCAGTCACCCATGGTATTTTGAGAACAAAGGGATGGTCAAGGCCATTGGTTTAATTAAAGGCTATTTTAAAACTGGGGTGTCCAAAGGAAGCCATCAGAGAAGCAAAGGAAAGAGTGACCTTATAATGAATATGATAATACAACCAATATAATTTCTGGTGAAATAGTGCACTGGAAAAGTAAGAAACAACTGGTCGTGGTAAATCAGTAGTTAAGAAAGATACAGGATATTTAAATACAATCTGAGAGACCTCAGCAATTAAACTAGGAAAGAGGCAGAATTAACAAAACTTTCTTAATTTAAAATTGGGTTTTTGGAGCTCTAGATAGGAAGTGAATCCGAATCAGTTCATTACTTAACTTTTTAAACTTATGATTTAGGTATGTAACATAATGGTTCTTCTATGGGAATAGTAAGAGTTTTCTCTTTTTATTTTGCATTTCATTATTTTGCATGGGTTTTTTCTGTTGTAAAATAAGACTACATGTCCTCAGTGGTAAATCAGCTGTCTTAAAACCTAAGAAGTAATGATAAAAATAGTGTCAACTATGGAAAGCAGAAGTATTGACTATCCAGCCACCCAACTACCAGGTTAATATAGTGCCTTTCCTTTGATGAACTTGGAGTGTGTGTGGCAGGCCTGTTAGTAGGAACCTTGAGCAGAAAAACCACTTTTGACACGGCAGAGGCAAAAATCAAGGACCCGGAGCTCGCACAATACTTGTATTGGCACTGGCTCTGTAACTGACAATTAAATTTAATTACACCTTTGAGAAATAATAGAGTAAGTTTTTTAACGGGCTTATGTAGGGCTGCTCTGATTTTCATGCCGTACAGTTTCTCCTAAATGAGATGGATAATGCAATGATGTTCACACCTTTATCGAGGCTATTAGCTGAACTCAGCAGTAGGACAAATAGCACGGCTGGGAATATTTCAGAAGGCTGAAATGTGGTTGCTTAAAATTGTTTGTTCTTAGTACTTATCATAAACTAGAGGCTGATGTCAGGAGGCTGCCAAGCTGCGGATGCTAATGTTCATATTTACCTGGAGACCTCTTTAGTCCAAAGTAAGCTGAGCAAACCCAAAGCAGAACCTGGATTTATGCAGAAGGTAGGCTGGTGCTGTACAGTAGCGACACCTGTATGGGGCCTTGGTTCTCATGAACTCTTTTGCAATCCTTTATTCCAGGCACGTCCAACTCTCTAGAGACTGCGATCTACTCCCTTTAGTGGGGAGTGGGGTCTGAGTTGTTCAGCTGTTTTGGGGAAGGATTGGCAATAGCTGGAGTGCCCCTCCCCCCATTTTTCACGGGGGGGAGGGGCACTCCGCCACAACCGCAGGATATACAAGTTTTCAGAACTGAGGCAGCGGCGCGATCACTCAGGAGAACACAGGCGATCACTTCCTCCCATCCTGCGATCGACATGGAGCAGCCCGGCGATCTACCTGTAGATCACGGTCGACAGGTTTAACATGTCTGTCTCCAGATGTTGTTGGACTACAACTCCCATCATCCCTGAGCTCTGGCCTTGCTAGCTAGGGGTGATGGGAGTTGTAGTTCAACAACATCTGGGGACCCACAGGTTGAGAAAGGCTGACTTAGAACAACACAGTATCCGAGCATGGGATTCCTGTTTTGAAGGGGGGGGAAACTCATGTTTTTGTACTCATGATCTGTCAGTAAACCAGGTTGGGCTGTTGTTGTTGTTGTTGCTGCTGTTGTTGTTGTTGTTTCTAGCCATAGAGAAATTATGGCCAATGACACGTTAAGATGAACTAGAGCTAATTTTGCTATGCAGGGTGGTGAATTACATCCTATGCTCTTCAAGAAGAAGGATTCTGATTGATGGGGGTAATTCAGAAAAAATAACGATGATGCATGTTATTTGTGGAAAAAGAAGGAAGAATGGAAGGGAAATGTCAGGGAACTGACATTGGAGCCAGAGGCGGAGGCAAGGCTCCCAAGTGATGCTGGAGAAGGGCCCAGCAGGGAGAGAGGCAGCTCCGCAGATGGGGAAGGAAATCAGCGTAACACCAGGGATAAAGGGGGGCAGATGGGGGAATCGGCGAGAGGGCTCCAGGACTCCTCGCCGGAGACCAGCGAGGAGAGCACGGGTCCTCCGCTACCCGCACCCTCCCTGTGCAGAAGACTTCCACGCAGGGAGAGTAGGAGGAGACTTGGCGTCAAACAGCTTTTATGCTGGAAAAGGTTTAAGAAACGCCCACTGACGGATTCTGCCAGCGACTGAAACAGCCACGAAGTGAAGGGCTGTCCAGACAGAAAAGGTTTAACCAGGCAACCTAGCCAGGAGTGGCGGCAACTTACGCACGAGTAACCCCTATCACTATTACAGGAAAGATAGAATGGCCTTGTGGGATTAGAAAATCAAACTGCATTAATTCACCATTGGATCAGCCCCTCTCCAGTCTCAGGGCAGTACGAAAACAATGAACCAGCGCAACTAAAGGGATGCTATACATCAGAGCTTCCAAACTGTGCCGCAACACATTAGCGTGTTGGCTGCAGTGTATAGGTGTGTTGTGTGAATGCTCCCCATGCTTCTCCTGGGGCTGGAAAGGGGTTAGTTTAACCTCCAATTTGCTAGTAAAACTGAATTACCTGTGTCACAAAATGAAGCATGTCTAAAAAGTGTGTCACCAGCATGAGAAGTTCAGAAAGCTCTGCTATACAGGCAGGGCCAGATTTAGGTTTGATGGGGCACTAAGCTACTGAAGGTAATGATGCCCTTTATATGTCTAGCTGTCTTTTGTCAACAACAAATTGTTGCTGTTTGTTTCACCAGAAGTGGCTTAGTCATGCTGGCAACATGACCCAGAAGCTGTACGCCGGCTCCTTTGGCCAGTAAAGTGAGATGAGCGCCACAACCCCAGAGTCGGCCACGATTGGACCTAATGGTCAGGGGTCCCTTTACCCTTTAGGTATCTATTACTTACATCATAGGAGACTACACAACATGAAACACTGTTGCTGTATGTAGGTTTTATTATTATTTTTTTATCTTCTATTTTGGAAATGTACATCCAGTTTTTTCCCTTAAATTTTTTTGGGGGCCACAAGAGAGTGGGGCCCAAGCTATAGCTAGTTTAGCTTATATGTGAATCCAGCACTGTGATGGTCTCTTGTACTACCAGTCCTATTCGACCTGCAAGTGTGGGCTCAAGTCAGTGGAAGTATACCTGGGATTTGCAATTTATCTGTTGGAAAGAGAGGCAAAGTAGGATGCCTTTGTTATTGTTGTTTTTGCACTGTGGAGCCCTGGGTTTATTTCTATATTGGAGTCAACATTTCATCTGCTGATGGCTGGTTTCCTACTCCGTCGTTTTTTTATAAGGCTATTTCCCCCCCCCTCCAAAAAAAAGATTACAAAATACAAACATATAAAGACATAGAAGACATTAATTCCTCAACAGGTAGAAACAGGTCAGGAGACATCAAAAGAAAATGGGAAGAGAAAAATCAAAAGGATCCCGAAGAAGATTACACGAGGAGAGTTCTGATATAGAGGGGAGTTGTAGGCTGCCAGAGAACATTGATAAGCTTTATGCTTGCTGCAACAAGGGATGTGGGAGAAAAGTGATTTTGATGCTTTGTAATGAGAAACCACCTAATTTGCACTTTCTGAGCCAAAATATGAACTGAAATGCCAGCTGTCCTTCGAAATGTGCACTTCTCTGAATTTTGAAATGCAATTCTCCACCCAAAGCATGTTTACCAAAATGCATATATATGGAGAAAGTGTTCATAAAGGTGCATACAGTGGTACCTAGGGTTAAGAGCTTAATTCGTTCTGGAGGTCCGTTCTTAACCTGAAACTGTTCTTAACCTGAAGCACCACTTTAGCTAATGGGGCCTCCTGCTGCCGCTGCACCGCCGGAGCACAATTTCTGTTCTCATCCTGAAGCAAAGTTCTTAACCCGAGGTACTATTTCTGGGTTAGCGGAGTCTGTAACCTGAAGCGTATGTAACCTGAGGTACCACTGTATATTAGTGAAACACAGGCTTGTGTTTTATTAGGAGAAGCTGCTTGCAAATATATGACAATGCATACAAAAATATTTTATCAGGGAGAAGTTGCAGTAATATACTGAAGAATTTTTAACAATGAAAGAAGTGCAAATGCTGTAGAAGTGTGTAGAATTTAGGAATTGGAGAAACTGAATTTAGGATTGGAGAAATGAGAAACCGAAAGAAACCAAAATTGCATGGATTCATCCACTCCTAGCTGCAAGTCTCCCAGGGGAGCCAACTTGGGCCCCTGGTTATGAGTGCCCAGCATGTGTGATGTCATGCCATCATGTCGTAACATGACACACACACCCTGGCCTCGGTGGTACCAGAAGTCAAGTTCCAAGATCTCAGAAGGCCCCAGAAAGCATCTCCAAGGCCTCAGAGATGCTGTCTGAGGCCTTGCGAGACCTCAGAAGTTGCATGGGGGCCCTGCGGTGTGGGTTCCGAGCACCCACAATAATTTTTTGTGGTTGCTCAGGCACCCAGAGCCCCCCATACTTGGCGCCCTTGAATGGGGCCTCCCGCTGCTGCCGCGCGATTTCTGTTCTCATCCTGAAGCAAAGTTCTTAATCCAAGGTACCATTTCTGGGTTAGCGGAGTCTGTAACCTGAAGCGTATGTAACTTGAAGCGTATGTATCCCGAGGTACCACTGTACTGCAAGAGTTTCTCATTATAGTGGACGCTCAGGTTGTGGACGTGATCTGTGCAGGAGGAAAATTCGCAAACCAGAGCGCCGCATCTGCTCACATGTGGGCTGTGATTTGGCACTTCTGTGCATGTGCAAAGTGCAATTTAGCGTGTCTGCGCATGCGCACGCGCCGAAACCCGGATGTAACCCATTCCGGTACTTCCAGATTTCGACGCGTCCGTAACCCGAAAAAATGCAACCTGAAGCGTCTGTAACCCGAGGTATGACTGTAGTTTGTTTTAGAGAAATGGATACTGAGCCCAGCGTTGGAGCATATGCCCGTGCTGCCCAGGACAGGCGCGCTCCCAAGGGGGCGGGGAGTGCCCTCCCAGGCATGGGATAGCTGCTTGGGGTGCACAGAGCGGCGCATGTGCCCTGCAGCTGGCGGTGGACATTTGGCACGCCTCCCACCTGTGACTGCCAAATGTCACCCCCCCTCAGCGAAGATACCGAGGGCGGTCCAACCCTGATTGAGCCATGTGGGTTGTAAAGATGACCAATTCTGAAAAAGTAATCAAGAGCAACCATTTTCCAAAATGCATCTTTGTCTGCAAATATCTAGGCAAATGCCCCCGCAACTATAATTCTCCATTCTCTTCTTTCCTGTGAAGAATATTGACCTTAATAAGCCTGCCTCGAGTTTCCAACTGTTCAGGGAAAAATGGAGCAAAACATTTTGCTCATTATTAAGGTTTTTCACATCTAAAAACGCCAGCAGTATAGATAATGCACGGAAGTTATATCACTCAGAGCGACCTATCAACAACTCAATATTCATACTATTTGCATATCGGGGGTGTGAATGTCCTCTAGCAAGTTTTGTAGGAGGTTAATTTTAAAGATGAGGAAAATGAATTGATTATTTCATTTCCTACAATGCATGTGAAAGAGCAATGAATTCCCTTTGCAACTAGCACAGTTTTCCACCTGTAAGGGGAGGCAGTTCAATGTCAACCCCTTGTCCAGATCCTGAGCTTCTGAAAGATTAAGTTCAAGATTAAGTTGCAGGAGTTAATTACAAAATCTAGGGCTGTTTCCTCCTCCCGCTCCCCTTAGCAAATTATAAAGCCTTTTCTTTCCTTTTTTTTAAACTGCCTGAAAGCTAAAATTTTCTACACCCCTCCTTCTCTTCTTGGAGGAATTAGCGTCTGTTTGATCCGTAGCCACCATGCAGATTGCATGTCTGGACATCAAGGTCAGAAAATTATCGTTGCAAATCAATCTCTAAAGAGGATTTTTTGTAGCATAATCATTTTCAATAAATGTGCTGGTGTGTTAACACCACAACCGAATCCAAGGATGATTTAAAAGAAAAGAAAAAGCCAACCTGTGTTTTAAGGAAGGCCATGCAATAACTTTTTCTGTGAGGACAGCAGGGAGTCCTTTGATGCTTCTCTTCTTTTTCTTTTTTGTGTCATCTTTATCTGTCATTTAATTATCTTACTTGCCTTCTGCTTATTTGCTTTTAGCTTCTGAAATGAACTTTGTAACAGAGTCCCCCCCCCCTTTTTACAACAGATTGCTGGGGGTGGGGTTGAGAATAATCGGGAGAGCAAGCAGAGAAAATTGCCCCAGATCAATAAGATGTGGGATTATGAGACTTTCCTCCCAAACTTGCATTTAACATTGTATGTTATGCACACGGGTTTTGCTTCTGACTAATGCAGTGTTATACATACCAGTTTGTTAGAGTAGGGCACCTATATGGATGTCTGACTTTCTTAACGAGATGGATTAGCCTAATTAAATTCATATGGTTCGCAGGAGACAAAAGTAGTAGGGGAGCAATGGGTCATTTGGTTACTGAAACTTGTGATTCCCAAATTCTTTTTGCTAATTTATAGACTTCCTGTAATGATGGCTTAGCTACAGACTGCCTTTAATCCATTTCACCACTGTCATATTCTTAAGGAATTTGGTTTCTGGGAATTCCAATCTAAATGGACCTGATCCACACCTTCTGGACTTGTGGATTAGAACATTGTTTTGGATCAATAAGTTGAGGCTGAATCCTAACAAGATGGGGCACTGTTTGTGGGCAGTTCCCAAGTTCAGGTGTCAGGCCATTTTGTCTGTTCTGGATGTGGGATCTCACACTGGTGTTGAAGATGCAAGTGGTCTCACCGCTGGGAGTGCCTTTTCCAGCTTGGGTTGTTGTAATAATAATAATAATAATAATAATAATAATAATAATAATAATAATAATAATTTATTTGTACCCTGCCCATCTGGCTGGGCTTCCCAAGCCACTCTGGGTGGCTTCCAACAAAGATTAAAAATACATTAAAATGTCACACATTAAAAACTTCCCTGAACAGGGCTGCCTTCAGATGTCTTCTAAATGTCAGGTAGTTGTTTATCTCTTTGACAGGGAAGGCGTTCCACAGGGCGAGCGCCACTACCGAGAAGGCCCTCTGCCTGGTTCCCTGTAACCTCACTTGTTGCAGTGAGGGAACTGCTAGGAGGCCCTCGGAGCTGGACCTCAGTGTCCGGGCAGAACGATGGGGGTGGAGACGTTCCTTCAGGTATACTGGGCCGAGGCTGTTTAGGGCTTTAAAGGTCAACACCAACACTTTGAATTGTGCTCGGAGACGTACTGTGAGCCAATGTAGGTCTTTCAGGACTGGTGTTATATGGTCTCGGCGGCTGCCCCCAGTCACCAGTCTAGCTGCTGCATTCTGGATTAGTTGTAGTTTCCAGGTCACCTTCAAAGGTAGCCCCACGTAGAGCGCATTCCAGTAGTTCAAGCGGGAGATAACCAGAGCATGCACCACTCTGGTGAGACAGTCCATGGGCAGGTAGTGTCTCAGCCTGCGTACCAGATGGAGCTGGTAGATAGCTGCCCTGGATACAGAATTGACCTGCGCCTCCATGGACAGCTGTGAGTCCAAAATGACTTCCAGGCTGCACTCCTGGTCCTTCAGGGGCACAGTTACCCCATTCTTGACCAGGGAGTCCTCCACACCAGCCCCCCTCTGTCCCCCAAGAACAGTACTTCTGTCTTGTCAGGATTCAACCTCAATCCATTAGCTGCCATCCATCCTCCAACCGCCTCCAACAGTTGTGCCAGCTATGGCCATTCCTGAGTGGGGATAGATAGTGAACATAAACTAGTAATATCAAGACTGTTGTAATGCGCTGTTTGTGGAATTGCTTTTGATGTTGGCCTGGAAGCTATAGCTGGTGAGGGATGCTATGGAACAACTGTTGCACTGGCTGTCTATATCCTCTTGAGCCAAGTTCAAGGTGAATGCATCAACAGCCCAAATCCCAGGCTGTGTGTGGGAGCTAGAAACCTGACACAGTTATGGAATTTTCTCTCATCTCAAGGCTGGTGCCAATTCATTCATATATATAATATTTGCACCAGTTAAAGGACTTTCTATTTATCAAGGCCTTTGAGTTAACCTCTTTTTGGTCACCATGTCTGTTATGATGAAAATTTTGTGTTGTTGCTGGTGTTTCATTAGTTGGTGGTTTTTATTATGCATTGAGTTTTAATGTATTTTGATTGTAACCCGCTCTGGGATTGCTTCAGGCTTGAAATATTTTACTTAAAAATAAATATCCTTTGGATTTCACACTCCTCCAAATTTTGCAGTGCAGCTGCTGGCTTGAAAATAAAGTAAAATATCAAAATGCTTTAAAAATGCATATTTTAGTATAAAATGTGTACACTGAGATAAAATACATATTTAAATAGGTATTATGTGATAAAACATGTATTTAAATACAAATTCTTTCGTGCAGCCGAAAAAGCAATTGCAGATTAATGGAGAAAGGGGACTGGACAGACTTATGAATGAATATGTGGAATTTACATGGACTGGAAATAGATTCATCCCTAATGACATGTATATCCAAGTTGTTGCCTTTTACTTCCACATCATCTAGAGATACTGCACACAGCTCTTGCTCCATCTAGGCCGAACAAGCCTCCTGGAGTTCAAGCAATGTGGACGCAAACAGAAACTGATTTTTCAAGCACAGAGCTTGCTAGTGGAAGTGGATTTCTCAGAAGAATAAGGTATTATGGAGAGGACATCCTGGTGAAGAAGTGAGAAATGCAAATTATATCTCCAGATTTGCTAGTGGGTTTTTCTTTTTCTTTTGTTCAGTTAAGATTTACAATTTCGCTTTTATGTGTGGCCTCAGGCATTTCTATGTATTCAGACAAATATATGAGCCCTCCTCCTAAGAGAAAATTACTGGTTAAAGGGAGACCCATGTTATACAGCATAACATGACAAAGAGGTCAGGTTTTTGCATGTTCATTGTGGCACAACTAACTGACAAATTTCCTCTTTGAAGGGGAGAGACCCTTAGAGGTGGCTTTTTAGCCAATTTAGCTGAATCTTTGAGCCTGGGAGAGTTTGTTTGTTTTTAATGCCGTCCTTGGTATTTAACAAAAGACATAATATTATAGTGTTAGGAGTTGTGAGGGGAGTTGTAGGGTGTACAGTATACAAAGACCCTTCTAACCCCTGTATCTAGCAAGTGTTGAAATAAAGGCCAGGCTAGTTGCCCGGTGAGGCAATTGCCTGGGAGATGGGCCATTAAGGGGAACAAAGGAAGTGGACAGCAAATGGGTGAGGTCCCCTTCCTCAACTCAAGTCACAGACAGTGAGAAGGATAAAGCCAGAGTTGAGAGCAGGGAGTTGAAGTGATGTGATCTAGAAGCAAAGCATCAAGCTGGAAAACAAGAGAGACAGATCCGATTGATTACTGTTTGATTGCAAGGCTACAACTATGGAGGAAGCCAGGCCCTTTCGGGGTGGTAATTCTGTGAACCCCTCCATCGTAGGCTCAGGTTGTATTTATGTGAAAATAAACCATGTATCACAAAGACACCACTGTCACCACTGTGCCTCAAAGGAGGCAAAAACCCTGAGTAAGCGCCTGGAACCCCTGGGATCTCGCACCACTCGGAGACTGAGGTGTCTTGCAACAACATCACTTCTGGATCATACTCCTGAACAGCCATCTCTAGGACCATATGGTCTTCTCATGACATAGAAGTAAAATGTGGTGAGCCACTCTACACATTGCGTGTGGTGGTGCAAGTACTATTTTGTATGATAACCAGAAAGTGTAGAGCAAACTTAAGTGGACCCAACAGTGGATTCACCACATTGAACCAGATTCTTCAGGCCAAGCAAAAAGAATACAAGAAGGACTGTGGCTGACCTGAAGTCTGATGCTGAAAGTTATTGCAGAGATGGCCTATTGTCTACATGTCCAAAATGTCATCTGGTTGAGAGCTGAAATGTTGCCCTGAAAATGTATGCTCCATTGATCTGGGTGAATTTTTGTCTTCTTCTTCTTTTAAAAATTACCTTGGAAAAGAAGACGTATAGGTGGGGAGAAAGATCTGTTTGAAGTCTCCCAGGAAATCTATGACAAAGCCTGAAATATCAGGTAACTCTACTCGACTAACAACACAAAGCTAACCGTGTCTACTCAGAAGCAAGTCCTACTGAATTCAATGGGACTTACTCCCAGGTGAGTAGGTAGGGTTGGAGTTGAAGCCTAAGCCTTTCTTATGTTGGCCAAATAGGCCTTCCTAATATGCCTCTGTGGTCAAGTCTAAAAAGAACATTAAGAAGTGCCTGCTGGATCCAGTGGTGTAGCGTGGGGGGGGGGCACAGCGGTGCTTACGCCAGGCGGAAAATTGTTAGGTGCACAAAATTTCAACACCTGGTGCTGCCTCAGTACAACTGCACCCTTCCGCCACTGGGCTCTGTTCAAAACAGCTTTTTTATGCGAACTAGGGAGTGATTTCTCCAGACAATGGAGCAAGTCCTCTTCTCTTATCTCTGTGACTGCAATCTCCTGGGTGACATGGATGCTGTTATGCAGTTGAATATGCATGTATACTCCATTTCCCTCTCCTTCACGCAGCCCCGGATGCTGTCAACCCATGCTACGCCACTGGCTGGATCAGACCAATGGCCTTTCTAGTCCAGCACCCCATTTTTACAGTGGCCAACCAGATGCATTTGGAAAACCCACAAGCAGGATACAATAACACTCTTCCCTCCTGTGGTTTCTTGCAACTGGTGTTCAGAAGTATTACTGCCTTCAATCACGGAGGCAGAACAAAACCATCGTGACCATCAGCCTTTGACAACCCTCTTCTCCATGAATTTGACTAATCCTCTTTCAAAACCACCCAGGTCTCTTGCTAGACGTTTCCCACACCCTGCTCTCACCCAAGCCCCCGAGTCCAAATTTCATACAAAGTGTATTGGGATTTTCAGCTGTTAGAGCATGAGACTCTTAATTTCACAGTTGTGGGTTCAAGCCCCACACTGGATGAAAGATTCCTGCATTGCAGGGAGTGGACTAGATGAGCCCCTTCCAACCCTACAGTTCTATGATTCTACTCTGGCCCTGATAAGGTCAGCTTGTTCTGTTTACCCAGCGGCAGTCAATCAAAATGAACTGGCCTCCATATCATTGCTACTTTTATTATATATGAAGAACCAATCTATGTTCCGTTAAGGAACTCTGTCTCTAGATAACTCCTCTTACCCAGTTCCTAGTTTTGTGTGCGAATGAGCTGGCCTCTGCCGTTGAAGACTTGCCCTCACTATTAATCCTTCTTGTCTCAAAGCTGAACCTGCAGATTTGTCCTTGAGTGCCCATGAATTATTATCTGATAATTGCTTTTATAGTGGGCAGGAAGGGGGCAGGGAACCTTATAGTGACCTCCCACTCTCCCTGCAGATCTCAGCAGCAGGATGTTAGCATTGCTTTTTTCCCTGTAGATCCATTCAGCTCCCGCCGCATGGTGCCTTCTTTTGTCCCAAAAGAATATGTGCTTGGTTCTTTAAATTCTCCAAAGGGGGGTTCTGCTTTTGATGATGGAGCATACTGGGCAGCTTTGTGTATCACAACTCAATGGACGCATTGCTTTGAGAAGGCTGAAATCCCGCTGCACGCTGCAAACTTTGAAGATGCGTTACACTTTTCTTTTCTAGTGGTAAAATAGGAACATGCTCTCTGGCCATCTTTCCGTAATGACACAAATCCCTTCTAACAGGCATGATTCCATTAAATGCAGGTCAAAGGGTTTTTGATACATTTATAATAATTTTTGCTTACATTGTGGGATATGGTCAGGTTAGAGTCTTTTAGATGAATTACGTACAGACTAATCTTCAGTCTAAAAGTGATTTGACTGCAGAATGTTCCTGTAAATCAAGTTTGGATAATCTTTGGCCCTCCAGACACTGCTGAACTACAACTCCCATCATCCCTCGCCATTGGTCAGGGTAAAGATTAGGGTAAAGGGTGAAGGCAGTCCTGTTTAGGGAAGCTTTTAATGTTTAATAGGTTATTGTATTTTAATATTCTGTTGGAAGCCCAGCCAGATGGGTGGGGTATTAATAATAATAATAATAATAATAATAATAATAATAATAATAATAATAATAATAAATATTAATATTATTGCAAAAAAGTATATTAGGATAAATTCACACTAAAATGTTGATGAATTTTCATGAGGACTTTTAAAAAAGAGTTGCAAAGTGATATGGAAATGTGGAAAACTAAATATAAATCATTGGGAAAAAGGAAACTGGAAAGAAACCAGAACTGACAGATCCACCCATCCCTAGACAAAACATTTGCATACATTTGTAGATGTAGAAGTGATTTCTGGGAATCTTCCAAAGCAAAGAAAGTATGAAACTGCCTGATACAAAATCAAAACAATGGTTCATATAGATCACTACTACTTGCACTGACAGTGGCTGTCCAGGATTTCAGATGGGAGTCTTTCCCAACCTTAATGGGGAATGCCAGAGATTGAACCAGAGACCCTTTGCTCTACCACTGAGCTTTGGTTTCTAGCCATATAGTGGGAGGGTGTTTTGTTTCCTGTAGAAGTACTTTGGCTAAGCATAGATGAATTGCTGAAAACTGGGATGGGAAGCGTTATATGGACACTTGCTGGAATTATGGAGAGTGACAAATCTATAGATCTGGGGGATGGGAAAGCTTTTCAGCTCAGGGGCCCTTGTGGACAACTTTCCAGGGGCCACATGCCAATGGGCAGGGCCAGAAGCAAAAGTGGGCAGAGTAATGAATGTGAATTCTACCTTTGTAAACAAGCTTCTACTCACATATTTACACACCTGAGACACAACAAGAAACACCATCAATATTCCAGCCATGCCAGAGCACTCAATGATGGTGTGGTCTGGGGAGGTGGTGTTGCCTGGGGAGACTCCTGAGGGACAAATAAAGTGGCCTGAAGGACCACATTTGGTTGCCAGTCCTGAGCTTCTCCGCTCCTCTTCAAGATCCTGTTCCAGTTGTGTTCAAGGAGACCAAACAAGTGGTGCTAGGATGATGTAGCAGATGCATATTAAATGCTGAAGGGCACCTGAAGAGGTTGGAATGGATTGGTGGAGTAGACAACAATAGGAGGGCTGTTGGTCAAGATGGAGAGGCATCAGCAGAACTTGAATGGGAGGGGGATGCCCTCTGGAGCTGTGGGTCAATAATGAAAGGGTGATCCTTCATATACATGAAGATACCAACATACAGACGCAGCTAGTGGCCCCCATTTCAATCTAACCTGCCCTCCTCCACTGCCGCTGTCCAGGCTGACAAAAGGACTTCTGGTGCACTCATGTGTGTCTCAAGCTCACTGTTTCATGCAAAGGCCAGCTGCTGTCACCCCATAAAGTATTTGAGGAATATCTTGAGCCTGGGCAGCTGTGCCGTGCCGGCAAATCCCTGCTATTTGTATTAGGTAGTGGTCCTCTGAGCGGGAGGCAATGAATATTCCAGCCTTGTCTGCGTTTTTCTGGCCGATGTGCCTGTCATCAATCATTGGGGCAGGTTCACAAGGCCACGGCAGGCTGGGAGGCCCAGCTATCAACTTGCAAGCTTCAGTGCTTGGAGGATAGTCTTCATAGCACAGCATGGAAGCCTAAACGATATAACCTAAGAAGCCTGTTTGTGGGGTGGCCACTTACATTAGAGGTGCTGCTGCAATCAAGAGTGGAACCGACTGTAAAGGAGAAAAGGATGTTTGCAACCTATGCTGCTTAGCTTGGCTGTACAGGGTGGGCTTCGTTTGGAGTTTGCTTGTTTTTTGGAGATGTATTCTGCAACATGCCATTGATACAACAATAGTACTTTAGTGGTGGATTTATGCCTATGCTATCCACATGTCATTCTGCTTTATCACCTGTTCTGCAATGCAGTAGTGTAGCGTGTGTGGGGCTACAGGGGCACTTGCCCCCAGGTGCAAAATGGTGAGGGGTGCAAAATTTCAGCACCTGGTGCTATCTCAATACAGCTGCAGGCTCCCGTCGCTGGGCTCCGTTGAAAAGGGCTTCTCTGTGAAAACCGGGAAGTGACCTCTCCAGATAACAGAATGACTCTTCTTTTCTTATCTCTGTGGCTGCGATCTCCCGGGTGACGCAGACACCATTAGGCAGTTGAATGGTCATCCACACTCCTTTGGTTTCCCTCCCACCCAACCACCCCTCTGCATGGCCCTGGAAACCCAAGAAACGCCACTTCTGCATTGCTTCCCCAATGTTACCGCATTATTGCTATCTGGAGGGGCACCCTTACACTATATAGCAGCGGTTCTCAACCTGTGGGTCCCCAGATGTTGTTGGACTACAACTCCCATCATCCCTAGCTAGCAAGGCCAGAGCTCAGGGATGATGGGAGTTGTAGTCCAGGAACATCTGGGGACCCACAGGTTGAGAACCGCTGCTATATATAGTGCAACAAAAGCAAGACAATTGATGAGGAAGTAGTCTCGAGCTGAGGCAATGGGTTACTTGCGTAAAGTACACTCCACTGAATCCCAGTTCGCTGAGGGAAACAAGCTGTGCTCATGTCCAGCTTGTGGGCTTCTGGTAACCCAAATTATGGTTTTCTCCAGTTTATTGCTGCCCACTTCACAACCAAACAGAAGCAGTGGTGGGATATGGGGTTGCAAGTCACTGTGGCATCAGCACTGCTGTCAACACTTTTTTTAAAAAAAAAATGGGACACAAGGAAAACCTTGCTGGATAAGGTAAAAGTCCTGTCCTTTCCTAGCTCCCTCTCCTTTCCACCACAACATATTTCAGAATATTTTTCCAGGGGCAGGGCAGAACCGCAGACCCCCTCAAGTGTCCTGATTTAATTGGGACACCCCGAATTTACAGAAGCTGCCCCGACTTCTGATACCCATTTGGGATACCCCGATTTTCCTGGGGGCTGCTCTAGGCTGTACAGCATCTCCCCATGCTGCATGGGGTTGGATTGGACCTTCCTGGAGGAGGCGCTAGGCCGTGCAGTGCCAGGAAATGCAGCATTTTGTGGAGGCTGCTTCTGGAGGTCCAAGACAGCAAAGGTAAAAGAGGGGGGGAAGAGGGGGGTGGGCAGGTGAGGAGTCGAGGGGGGTGCCCTGAATTTTTCTCACAAAACGCTGGAGGCTATGAAACTGAGGGAATGGAGATTTGTAATGGACCTAGCATGAGAGAAACTATTTTTTTTTTAAGGCTGAATTTTTCAAAGAAATGTAAGGAATTTATTTCTTTGGGGGGGGGAGAGGGTTTGGGCCAGCATAATCCCTGTGAACACATACAGACTTTAACAATATGTGTACTCGCTTCAGGGAGGGCTTAAAGCAGTGAAATATGTGATATTTCACCCCCACTACCCAGAATTATAAGAATAATAATATTTTTTTTATTTATACCACGCCCATCTGGCTGGGCTTCCCCAGCCACTCTGGGCAGCTTCCAAAAAAAATATTAAAATACTGTAATACATCAAACATTAAAAGCTTCCCTAAACAGGGCTGCCTTCGGACATCTTTTAAAAGTCTGGTAGTTGTTGTTCTCTTTGACATCTGGTGGGAGGGTGTTCCACAGGGAGGGTGCCACTACCAAGAAGGCCCTCTGCCTTGTTCCCTGTAACTTGGCTTCTTGCAGCAAGGGAACCACCAGAAGGCCCTCGGTGCTGGACCTCAGTGTTCGGGTAGAACGATGGGGGTGGAGACGCTCCTTCAGGTATACAGGACCGAGGCCGTTTAGGGCTTTAAAGGTCAGCACCAACACTTTAAATTGTGCTCGGAAACGTACATCTCTAGCCCCCAGCATGGGCATGAAAAAACCCACCTGCCCAAGTGGAAACCTGGGCAGTGTTGAACCGCCCTGAGCCATTTCTAAATGGGGAAGTTGAGAAGTTTCAGCACTGGAGCTGGGATGCTCCATACATAATAAAGACACTGTAGGGAATGACAACTCGCTGCCTGTGGGTGAGGTGTGAACCGGGCGACCTAGAAAGGCCTCCCCTATCCCCCTCCCATTCTGAGCCAAGCAGAGTTTTTCTTCAAGCCGCTTCAGAAGCAAAAAAGGTACTCAGTTTGTAAGGGATGAAAGTGATGTGTGAGAGAGATCTCAGCGTCATTGTGGAAAGCTGGCTGAATGGGATCAGGCTGTGGCCATCAGAAAGGCAAACAGGAAAGGCCAAGGGAATAATGCAACAGCCTTTCATAACGCTTCTGTGTAAATGAATGGTGCTCCCCCCAACTTGAGCGCTGTGTATACACACCCCGTGGCAGAAAATAATGTAGCAGAACAAAGTGCAAGAGAAGAAGGATAAGGCAGCGACGATCACAGAGAGATCATCCTCGCAAAGGGGAGCAGAAGAGAATGAAGACCCTTTTTAACTTCCAAAAGGAAACAAAAGGCTAATGGAAAGGTGAGAGGCGAAGGCACAATAGAGGAATATAAAATTGCTTATCTCGCCCTGGGAAAGGTAAGCCCTTTTATGCAATATGCATCAAGAACGACTCTTGCAGAAATTAATACAGCAGGTTTAAAATAAACAACTGGAATATCTTTTTCCAGGCAATTAACCTGGAGACCTCCCAGCCAAAAAGGAGAGAGGAAAGGACTTGAGGGCATGGCTAAAAGGATTATCAACATCGCTAGCAAAGACTGTTGCAGAAGACTACTGCAGCCGTGCTTGAAGTCCCTTAAAATTGAGGAACCCCTCCCCAAATAGTTGTTCTTATGTATGGGGGACATCTTTCCCTTATCAACATCTTAAGGAGTTGCACTGAAATAAACTAGACTGTGTTTCTGCACTTGTGTAGCTTCCTCTTTTGCAGGCTCAGGCTGGGAAAAGACTAGGCGAGACAGGTTGAGATGGCAAGAAGGAGCCTTTTTTCTCCCACTAACTTCTGAGACCACTGGCTAAGTCCATGCTTCCTTGACTCCATCTGCTTCAGCCCACGCAGCACAATAATGGCTCATTGCAGCCGTCCGAGTCAAGATATGCCACTCAAACACACCTCCCTGTTATCTGTGGCCGGTTGCCAATGATCTCTTGGGCAGGTGCCATCCTGCTGGCGAGGAATATGTTGCAACGTCCTCTACGTTCGAATGCTCTCGCCTGGCAAGGAGGCTGCCTCATCTGCTTGCAGCCTGTCCACCTTCTGCGTGGAGGAGAAGGGCAGACAATCCAGCTTGGCCCAGATGCCTGGCAGAAGTGGTAGGAGAAGGGCTGGCTGGGTGGATTCCAGGCATCCGGGCATGTCACACAATTACCAGCAGAAAATTAGGGCAAAGCTAAGACCGGTTTTCCTGTCTCTTTCTGTCTGAGTGATCATCAGCCTCATTAAAAAATGACTAATTATTATTCTGGCTCATTAGCAGCTATAAATCTCCAGTGCCACAACTTCATTTAAAGGGGGGAAAATATGACAAGTTAGTACTTCATTATGTTCCTTAGTGCCAAACGTTAACCTTTTTCTAGGCAGGCTGGGTCCCCCCCCCCAGTTCAAAGGGGCCAGCTGATGCCAAGGCTGAAGGGGCATGAGCTTCTCCAACCATGCAAGGCCAAGAGAAACAGCAGAAGAGGTAGCTGTGATGACAATGTAGGAGGAGTATGCTAGGGGAGGAAAGAGACATGTGCTTGCATAGAGGTGTTTCCTTATTTAAGAGGCTGGGTGGATCGAGACAAGTTAGTCAACTAGAATTTGCCCTGAAATTTAAGAATGAACAGAGAGAGTTGTGTCATAGGTCACTCTACAGCCTCAAAAAAAGCCAGGTTTTGGATCCATGTGCCATCCCCATGCCGGAAAGTAGGTCTCTGGACATCTAAAATGGAGCCTGTCGCTTTATAACTTGTATTAGTGTGCCTGTTACTGCTTGCTCTGGAGAACACATACAGTGGTATCTTGGGTTACAGACGCTTCAGCTTACAGACGCTTCAGGTTACAGACTCCGCTAACCCAGAAATAGTACCTCGGGTTAAGAACTTTGCTTCAGGATGAGAACAGAAATCGTGCAGCGGCATCGGGAGGCCCCATTAGCTAAAGTGGTGCTTCAGGTTAAGAACAGTTTCAGGTTAAGAATGGACCTCCAGAACGAATTAAGTTCTTAACCTGAGGTACCACTGTATTCGGCCTTTGATTGTGATAGGCTGATGAGAATATTGAATCACAGACTTGTTGAGTTGGAAGGGAACCCAAGGGTCATCTCGTCGAACCCCTTGTAATGCAGGAATCTCAGCTAAAGCATCCATGACAGACGGCTATCCAACCTCTGCTTAGAAACCTCCAAGGGAGGAGAGTCCACAGCCTCCCGATGGAGACCGTTCCACTGTTAAAGTCAGCAAGTTTTTCCTCATGTTCAGTTGGAATCTCCTTTCTAGCAACTTGAAGCCATTGGTTTGAGTCCCACCTGCAGAGCAGGAGAAAAGAAGCTTGTTCCCTCTTCCCTGTGACAGCCCTTGAGATATTTGAAGGTGGCTTTCCTATCTCCTCTCAGTCTCCTCATTGCCGTGCTAAACATACCCAGCTCCTTCAGCTGTTCCTCATATCTTCCCTGGGTTGTATCTGCACAGTCTGCACACACCAAAAATGAGGAAGAAAAGGATTACCACTTGTCCTCTTAAGAGAATAATCCCTTACAGCAGCATTCCCCAACTTGGTGCCCTCCAACTGTTGTCAGACTCCAGCTCCCTTCATCCCCAGCCAGAATACCTGATGGTCAAGGATGATGGGAGTTGGAATCCAAAACAACCAGAGAGTACCAGGTTGGGGGAAGGTTGCTTTATGGTACTTGACCAATAGCTTTATGGCTCAGGTTGAAGGTCTGTCAGTCATGAAATAAAGTCCTAGTCCATTGATGTATATGGTGTGTATGTTCCTTCTTGCCTTTGTTTCTTCTATATGAGATCGATATTCTGGTCAGTGGAGACACTGTGAAGATTTATACTCTGGTCTTTTCAGCCTTATTTAGGGGCTCCAGATTCTCTCTCTCTCATCTATCTATCTATCATCTATCTATCTATCTATCTATCTATCTATCTATCTATCTATCTATCTATCTATCATCATCATCTATCTATCATCTATCTATCTATCATCTATCTATCTATCTATCTATCTATCTATCTATCTATCTATCTATCCAGTGGCGTAGCGTGGGGGGTGCCAGGGGTGCCGGCCGCACCGGGCGCAACATTTGGGGGGGGCACGTTTGGCCGGCCCTCCTTGAGGAAGCAGGAACCCCACTGTCCTCGGACCTCCTCCGAAGGCTGGCGGTGGGGCGGAGAGACCTTCTCCCCGCGCCAGCCTTCAGATGGCTGTCCTGAAGACTTGTGGTGGGAGCAGTGACGTAGTGTGGGGGGTGCAGGGGGGCCTGCTGCACCTGGCGCAACATCTGGAGGGGGGCGCGGAAGAGACTTGAGTGCTAAAATCCACGGGTTAGGGGGCGCAAATTACTTGCCTTGCCCCGGGTTAGGGGGCGCAAATTACTTGCCTTGCCCCGGGTGTTGAGAACCCACGCTACGCCACTGTATCTATCTATCTATCTATCTATCTATCTATCATCACACGAACAAATGATACAGTAGAGCTAGATTTTGAAGGAAGATCCATGGTAGTTTACAGCACAAGTTATATCTATTTCTAGAAGTGACTTCAAGATCACTTTGTCACCCACTTGTTTTTGATGACATCTCTGCTGCTCTAGCGGACCCTCAGTACTGACTCTCAATTGCGCATGAGTTTTCTCCAACTGTAGAGGCTGCCAAGCTCTCCTCTAGCCACTTCAGATGGGGATGTTCTCCCAGTTGTCAAGACATGAGGAAATATATGGCTCTATGATGATCACAGTGGATGGAGGCCCAACCACGTAGGACAAGTGACACGAAAAAGTACATGAGGATTCTGCATAAGGATTGTGATTATAAAGCCGCCTTCCTGGGTAGCTTTTAATGGATTTAAAAATGGCGTCCCTGTACTTTAAAAAATGCATTGTTTATAGCCATTTGGGTAGGTCCACAAACTGTGTGAGTGATGCTAAAGCAAAGGTAGCTGACCTGCGGATCTCTAGATGACAGAGTTTTCATGCTCATTCTGCTGCATAACAGTGCCTGTGTCACACAGTGCCTGTGTCACCCAGGAGATCGCAGCTGCAGAGATGAGAAAAGAAGAGTCATTCTGTTGTCTGGAGAGGTCACTTCCTGGTTTGCATGGAGAAGCATTTTTTTCAACAGAGCCTAGTGACAGAAGTGCTGTACAGTGGTACCTCAGGTTCCATATGTTTCAGGTTACAGACTCCGCTAACCCTGAAATAGTACCTTGGGTTAAGAACTTTGCTTCAGGATAAGAACAGAAATCGTGTGATGGTGGAGCAGCAGCAGGAGGAGGCCCCATTAGCTAAAGTGGTGCTTCAGGTTAAGAACAGTTTCAGGTTAAGAATGGACCTCTGGAACGAATTAAGTACTTAACCCGAGGTACCACTGTATTGAGGCAGCCCCGGGTGTTGAAATTTTGCACCACTAACATTTTGCACCACTAACAATTTTGCAGCACTAACATTTTTGCTAGTGATGTATGGAAGTGAGAGCTGGACCATAAAGAAGGCTGATCGCCGAAGAATTGATGCTTTTGAATTATGGTGCTGGAGGAGACTCTTGAGAGTCCCATGGACTGCAAGAAGATCAAACCTCTCCATTCTTAAGGAAATCAGCCCTGAGGCTCACTGGAAGGACAGATCCTGAGGCTGAGGCTCCAATACTTTGGCCACCTCATGAGAAGATGAGACTCCCTGGAAAAGACCCTGATGTTGGGAAAGATGGAGGGCACAAGGAGAAAGGGACGACAGAGGACAAGATGGTTGGACAGTGTTCTTGAAGCTACCAGCATGAGTTTGACCAAACTGCGGGAGGCAGTGGAAGACAGGAGTGCCTGGTGTGCTCTGGTCCATGGGGTCACGAAGAGTCGGACACAACTAAATGACTAAACGACAACAAACATTTTTGTACCCGGGGCAACCGCTTCTGTGCCCCACGTGCCACGTGCCACTGGGAGAGATTGTTCCATCTACGAAGCAGAAACGCTTGCGTTGATGGAATGATCGGATTAGTGTGACAATGAATTCCACCCTTAGTGGGGGGTTTAAAGAAATAATTTCACTCAAAACCAAGTAAATCTATCTATCTATCTATCTATCTATCTATCTATCTATCTATCTATCTGAGAAATCAATCTAAAGGCACAGGGTTATTCTCTCTCTGCAATAAATGGCATCCATTTCTCAACCAGTAAGACTGGTGAACAGTTTCCTGCTTCTTCTTTGGACGCGATCACTTAATTTGTCAGTTTCAGCCATTCAAGTGTTTTAATAAGCCCTTCCTTTATAAATGGTGCTGTGACTAATTCCCCAATGTCTGGCCAGAAGGATCTTTGCTGCTACCAAAAGATTTAATGTAAGCGGTCTATCAGAGTGCTGATATCTTTTATTTAAATTACTGAATACCACGTTATGGAGTCTGGAGTTACGACGTTGATCACTGTAATTTGGAAAAATTACATTGAAAACCTGCACCTCAAATGTCTGAACATTATTGTAGAAGCATGAAATGCATGAGAAAAAATAAATAAATAATGCCCTAGACCACAATTCACTTCCAATAACAACCAATTAGAGAGCTATGTTCTTTTCATCCTGTCAGATCCGTGGCAAGTACCATCTAAAGACATGCTGATGAACTGGCTAGTCTTTAAAGAGCTCCACAGCACTTTTATTTATTTATTTTTGCATTGTTTGTTTGTTTGTTTATTGAATTTATATACCACCATAAAGCCACAAGTCTCAGGGCATGTTCACAGAATAAAATCAGACTGTGGGACCATGAAATACATAATCAAAATAAAAACAACAACAACAGCCCAATAACCTCCCCAACACATTTTAAAGGGGCATAGGATGTCAATCAAATCAACCATATTATTGATTGATTGATTGATTGATTGATTGATTGATTTTTTATGGGACATGGGCACAGCTAGGTGGTCAGCTTTATAGCAAGCTTTTGAGTGAGGTGCTTGTATAATCTAGGATGGGGTAGGGAATGAATTTTCAGCCAAATTCTCAGCAGAATTCTTAGCTGAATTGGACTACAACCTCTTCTGCTCATCCTTCCAGGGGCAACATACATACATCATACCCTCCAACACATTGACGCAAGAAACCAGGATGCACATCTTCCTGGCCGGCTCCCGCTTGAGTCACGTGACCCGTGCAAGAACACGGCACATTTTGGAGCAAAACGTGTGAGATCGCAACCTTACGTGAGATCATGGCACCTCAAAATGGGTTCTCCCTCTAAAATGCGGCATGATTGTAAGAATACCTCTAATCAGTTTACTTCATGGCATGTTGTTTGTAAGCCCATAGGGCAACATAGGTTCCCTCTGGTGTAGTGGATATTGAATAGTGCCAGATTCCAGGCAATCTTTGTTTCTGCCTCTTTCTTGCCAGCCACAGCTGTAAGGGTTGGAAATGAGGGCAGGCCTAGCATCTTCTTCTCTGGCGATCCCTTTTAGCCGAGTAAGATTGTTTTCTGCTGGGTCCACAGGGGACCATCACAATGCTCAACGTGCAACATTTTTGCCTGCAAACTAGTTTGAACAGTGGTCTTCTTCTTCTTCTTCTTCTTCTTCTTCTTCTTCTTCTTCTTCTTCTTCTTCTTCTTCTTCTATCATAGCTGAGTAATATTGTCTACCATGAACACGATCTTAGCAGTGAGTCCATAAGTGATTGTGGAAGCCAATTCTGGATCCACATGTCCTTCCATAGTGGGGACATGGGTTTCCAGGCAGGAGTTTATCACGGTGAGGGTTGCCAAAAGTGCCTTCCTCTTAGCATGTTTCTCCCTTTTTGCCCTTCGTTCAAGCATCTTCAAAGTCCACGACACCTTTGGTAAAGGCTGTTCTCCAATTGGAGCGCTTGCAGTCCAGTGTTTCCCAGTTGTCGGTGTTTATATTACATTTTTTGCCTTAAGAAAGTCTTTAAACCTCTTCTGTTGACCACCAACACTACACTTTCCAGCATAGGAGCGGGTCAGCCAGTGGAAGTTGAGGGGAAAATACAGAAATTTGAGGAAACTCAACTGGTGGCTTACAAGGTAATAATGGCAAGCTTCTCCTCAGTCAGAGCTTGAAAATAAAATTAGCTCCTTAGGCCAGAAAGCACTCACAGTGCCATTCAAGGGCTGAGAGGAACAGCATAGCCCTATCACAGTTGTCAGTCCAAAGGACTAGCATAAAAAGGGTTACACATTCTTTTAAAGACTCACCCCATCCTGTGCTTAAGAGGGGAGGAAAAAAACCACCTTCTGCTGCCTGACAGATAGCTGGCTACTAAATCCCCACAGGGAAGCACTGGTGAGAAAAAAATTACTGCTGTGGAACTAACTTTCCCAAATTATATCACCCTCCCTGACAGCATAATTGGCCCCTTTCTTGAAGATTTAACATGGCGCATACATCCTTAAACAGTTGAGTGTTATTTTTAAGAGCGCTCAATCCCCCCCCCCACCTCGCATCTCCCCACCACCACCGAGCCAGGTGATGTAGAAAAACTGACTTCACCTTCATTGCCCCAAATGACTGAAAAGGTCATTTGGGCTGATAGTGAGATTGGAGAGAGGCTGAACAGGAAGAGATGTGCAAGTTGGGAGCAGCAAAGAAACCCAAGCTGCTTTTGCCAACGGTACTGCAGCAAAGAGCTCCCTTTTCTCAGCCAAGCTGACCCAAGGTTGTCGCACACACTCTTCTCCAGAGTGCTGGCAGGGTGGATGCTTTGGGATGAGGAAACTGTTTTGGAAAGGTCATGGTGACATATAATTAATTCTGAGGTTTAATGACAAACACAGAGAGGCAAACAAAGCATTTTTCATGCTGCGTGATGGGAAAGAGTAAAATTATGGCTGAGTTGAAATGGGGGGAGGAATTGTTTTGCAAACCTTTTTGTCCAGTGCAGCTGGTTGCAAGGGTGAGAGTGTACCAGGTGTGTGTGTGTGTGCGCATGCGTGCACGTGTGCATGCATGCGTACATATGCCTGTGTGGAAAGGGAAAGTATCCCTATTGCTTAGGCAACTGGACTGATGCTCTCTTGCTTCAATCTGGGAGTGCATAGCTGACTTGTTGGAACATGATGCACACTTCCGAAGCACACCCAGAAGCACAGTCTGTTGACATTTGGTGGATAGATAATGACCACCCAAAATTGGTTCCAATATCGTCAAATAATGGAATTTTTTAAACAGGACAGGAAAGTCGGCTTCCAGGTGGAAAAATCAAAATTAGAAACCGAATTGTTAGAACCCAATACTAAGAATTTATCTAGAATGTACAACTTGTTGTTGAAATGGAACACACAGGATGAAACAGTTAAATCGGCTATGATTAAGTGGGCTCAGGATGTTGGACATAACATTATGTCAGCTGACTGGGAATGGTTATGGAACACCGGTATAAAATTTACGGCATGTAATGCCTTAAAGGAAAACATTATGAAAATGGTATACAGGTGGTACATGACCCCAGTCAAGCTGGCAAAAATCTATCATTTGCCCGATAACAAATGTTGGAAGTGTAAAGAGACTGAAGGTACCTTTTGTCACCTTTGGTGGACATGCCCGAAGATTAAGGCCTTCTGGGAAATGATCTATAATGAAATGAAAAAGGTACTTAAATGTACCTTTTCTAAAAAACCAGAGGCCTTCCTCTTGGGCATTGTCGGCCAATTGGTGACAAAGAAAGATAGAGCTTTTTTCATGTATGCCACAACAGCAGCAAGAATACTCATCGCAAAGTATTGGAAGACACAAGACCTACCCACTTTGGAAGAATGGCAGATGAAAGTGATGGACTACATGACATTGGCCGAGATGACAGGCAGAATCCGTGACCAACGAAAAGAGACGGTAGAAGAAGAATGGAGAAAATTTAAAAGCTATCTTAAGGACTACTATAAACTTAATGAATGTTAAAATGTCGTAGTTTCCAGAAACAAAGGGGTACAGGGACATAAGGTCAGAGTGTAAGAGAGGACTAAGATGATAGAGATTGGAAAGTAATAACTGGGAGTTGCTAGTTGAACTATGGACATTGGGATGCAGAGAGGGGGGGTATGGGGAAGTCCTAGAAAGGAGGTTTATGAAAATATGTTTGAAACTATACGTGTATGTTTGTCATTTTTAATGTTTGTCTGTTTTTCTCAAAAATGTTGTAAAACCAATAAAAATTTTATAAAAAAAAAAAAATAGATAATGACCACCCACGTTCCTATGTGAGTATCTACAGGTTCGTCATGACCATGCATGATGAAAACTGGATTGGAACAAAAGTGTTACCACTCCAGATCCTGGCAGACACTGAGACAAGACAGGGAGCGTTGGCTCAGTGGCCCAGTCAACAAAGGCAAGTTCCTGCTTCCATGCCGCCACCACCCTCAATGGAAAGTGAGGGCAATGGGAGGGTTTTGCCAACCCTCAGGGACATCATCTGCTGACACTATGCAGGGGAGAAGTTCTTTCAAGTAACAAACGAACTGAAAGAACAGTGCAGAATTAGCAACAGACCAGGGTAGTAATGGCTGCAAGCAAGCCTGGAAAAGGACACAAAGGAGTGGAAAGGTTACGGGGGGGGGGGGAGAGGTGCTGGAATTCACCACGAACACCTCCCTCGTCCTCTTAGAATGGCAATGGCACTCACATGAGAGATGCTGTAACTGAGTTCCAGCGACTTCAAGCTGGAAAAAAATCCCTGGTTGCCCCCCCACCCCCAGATCTGGCTCTTTCACTCCCTCCCCTGCCCCAGAGCAACTATGCATCAAAAGTCAACGCTAATGAAAATTTGCCAGATTAAAATACAGTGTATGTGGAGAAGGCCTACCTGGGAATGTTCTGTGGGTCCTGCAGTTATGTGTGACTCCAGAGTCACGTAAGAACATAAGAGACCTGCTGGATCAGGTCAAAGACCCATTCAGTTCAGCACTCTGTTCCCTCACAGTGGACAGCCAGATTGCAATAGACTGGCTAGCTCTGTCTCTTATGTCCTGGTTATCTATGTCTAGGCACCTCCTGTGGTCCTGCTAGGAGTACAGCCAGAGCCCGCCTTTCAGAATATGAAAAGGTACAGTCAGCCTGCACCTTATGTGGGGGGTTACATCCAGGGTTCATGCCTAAAGCCAAAATTGCATATAGTGAAAACACATTGGGTTCAATGGTGGGCGGGAAAGCCAAAGTTATCCTGTGCATTTTGCCCTTAGACTTTTATACTTTGCTACATTATGGGGCAGGAAATTCTATTAGCTTGTTATGCATGCTGTGAAAGTTCAGAGTCTCTCAGATTGGCTTGAAACTTTGCCAACTTCTCAATGTCATTAAAAGTCCCTCTTGTTCTTGTTATCGGCACTAGATTGATCTTGGCATCCGTCCTGGTACAGATATATCATCTGAATGGAAAGATATCATTGAGATCCTCAGTATATAAATATCACCCACTCTAGAACTCCATTTCCTAGATTTGTCCCTGATTAAAAGGAGTCCAAGTCACAGGAGCAACTGACGGAAGATGCTTTTAGGAAGCAATTTTACCTCTTTGGCAGGGGAGGAAGGGATTAAGTAAGGCTAAAGACACAGGCCAGGAAACAAAGGCAGCAGCTATCAAAGGCATGCACATCTGAGCTGTTCTTTAAGACTTCACTGCCCTTTTTGTGCTTCTTTAAATAGAGATGCAATGAGATGGTCTATCAAAGTGCATCCAACGATTCTTAAGGGTGTACCCCCTTCCTTCCTGGGGTACTAAGTCTTGCAGGGTACCCTCTGTAGTGTCTATGTGTGTGGATGAAATCCTTAGGCAATCCCAATTAAAAGAATGTCTATCAATGAAATAAAGTGATGACATCACTGGAAAGTCAAAGGGTACTATGTGGTACATTTTGCTATGAGGCAATCACATGCTCTCCAACAGCATTGCTAAATGCCAAAATTTAGTAAGCGCAGGTTTACTAGAAATTTACAGCTACGTCCCATAGAACCAACCATCCCCCTGAGGATATCTTCCCTTAGGCACAAGTTATTTTTTGCACTGCCAACCCACACATGATCCCTCAGGGGGAAAGCATGATTTTATTTTGAATGTTACAAACAAGCGCAAGTCACTTTTTCCATCTGTTCCCCTTGGAAGATGCAGTATCCAAAGCCACTCTTGAGCCTATCTATGCTGCAAACTTTTATTAATGCTGTGCCGTTTTAACTGTCATTGTTCCTCCAGCGAATCCTGGGAATTGTTATTTGTCAAGGATGCTGAGAGGACGACTGTCAGATATCCCCCATCCCTCTTCACAGAACTATAGTTCCCAGGGTTCCCCAGGGAGAGGGAAGGAAAATCAAACCCGCTTGAATCTGTCAGGTAGACATCCTGAGCAGCCTTTATAAACACATGCACTGCGCTATTAAAAGATGAGCTTCTTTCTTCAAAACTCACTGCCTAGTGAATATATACACAAGCATACTGAACCCCACCATGTTATGTTCCTTTGCCAAAACCTCTAAGGCAGTGGTTCTCAACCTGTGGGTCCCCAGATGATGTTGGACTACAACTCCCATCATCCCTAGCTAGCAAGGCCAGAGCTCAGGGATGATGGGTGTTGTAGTCCAACAACATCTGGGGACCCACAGGTTGAGAACTGCTGCTCTAAGGCAACAAAAAAAATTTACTGCTCAGGGGCCACATTTGCTTCTGGACAAACTTCAGAGGGGTGCATGCCAATGGCAGGTGGGTCCAGAGGCAAAGGTAGGCAGAGCGATGGATGTGACTCCTACCTTTGTACAGAAGTCTACATTCCAGCCACACACAAGTCAGAGGTGCGGCTAATCACACACACAAACACTTCCATCCAGGCACGGAAAAGGCAATATCACAGTTCAAGGGCGCATTCAAGCCAAGCAAGAAAACTCAAGGGCAAAATTGTCATGGGGTATGGTCTGGGGAGAGGGCTGTGGAGTGTCCCAAGGGCTGGATAGAGAGGGTTTTTTGGGGGGGCACATTTTGCCCCAGCCCTGAAGATCCCCACCTGTCAGAGAGTGGGCAGAGGTGGAGACCACCTCCCCATCCTGACCCTTCCAAGGAGGAGGAAGGGGAAGGCAGTATAGATTTACAACAGGGGCTTGAGAGTGGTCACATCTCAGAGGCAGATGAGGGGAAAAGTTGGGAAATCATGGTAAAGCCAGAGCAACATCCAGCTGACACGTTGTCATTAGAAAGCATTCCAGACCCTCCATCTCCCAGAACCCGGCAAGCCTTAAAAGTAGGAGAGCAAAGAGCTCAAAGACAGAAGGCACTTGGCGGCACCCGTAGAGGAGGTTATGATGATGACGAATGAAGAAGTGGGAGAGACAGGGGATGGAGATTCACTTGGGACAACGCCAATATCCAAGAGGCTGGGTTCTTTAGCCTCTCTCTGTAAAGTTTGAAATAAAAAAGGACTGTAAGAAACTTTCCCTTGTCTTTATACTTTCCTGGGTGACAAACCAAGAACTGCTGACAGCATCCTGACACCACCCCTGCTCTAAGGAAAGAAATAATTTTGTGTGTGTGTGTGTGTTATGCAAAAATCACAGTGTGGGAAAAACTGTGAAGCCAGCCAATGCCTCTACGTAGCTCCATCCTTATTTCAGACATTGTGATATATCAGTATATCACAAAGTTTAGCTGGTGATACATTGCAATGTTGAAAACCAAATATCACCCAGCCCTATCCCTGCTGTAAACAAACACATCTGAAATTTGCTAACCGTCAAGATGGCAACACCTTAGTTTCAAAGCAAATAATGTTCACAATCCCTCTAACTTTCTGATAATTGTTATGCTTTCTTCAATACTTCGTTCTGAGCAGTTCAATAGCCATTCGTCTTATGGAAATTTCTTTCGAACCCTAACCAGTCACAGTTTGAACCCACTTTTTGATCTGATTTGGGGCCTGGCTCCTACCTTTTATCTCTGGCCAGCAGCCTAGCACTGCGATATATATATAAATATTTGCTGCTGCAAACTGCGAAGCCGGCAGGATCGCAGGCATTAATCTGAGACCAAGGCTTCCATCGCCACATGGTGATTATCTCCCTTAATTTGATGGCATGCTATGGCTTCGCCTTCGACGAGTGAGCTGGGATTCATGAATGGGAAGGGAAAAGGGACTGCTTGCAGCAAGAGGTTTACTCTCCCCATGTAGTAATGGCTATATCAATGTTATCTCCCCCAGAAGGTGGCCTGTGACAGATATATTAATGACACAGCGTGCAGCTCCAAGGGGAAGGATGCACAGAGCATAAGGAATTCAAACAAACAGCAGCAACAGGAATGGAAGAAGATTTCCTCTCCTACAAGAGAGCAGAGGCTCCGTGCATACATCCGGCATTGATTCCCATCAATCTAGCAGATATTGGCTCGTGGGGATGAACGGTGCTAAGCCACGTGTGACTTGATTGAATACCGAGATGGCCAGCTAGCACAAGCCTGGTCTTTCCAAATGATTCAAGTAAAGCACAGGAAGCCATGGGAAGGGATTGGGAAGAGTGGCATTGGTAAGGTAGCATTCCCCAACTTGATGACCTCTGGATGTTTTTAGTTTCCAACTCCCATTGTCTCTTGGCTATTTGACATGCTGGCTCACGTTGGTGAGAGGTGGATGCCAGTAGCATGCAGAGAGCATCAGGTTGGAGAGGACTGAGTTAGGGCACTGATTTTCAAACTCTGCCTTCAGGAATATTTGGACTCACAGCTGTCCATGGAGATGCAGGTTAATTCTGTGTCCAGGGCGGCTGTCTACCAGCTCCACCTGGTACGCAGGCTGAGATCCTACCTGCCTGCGGACTGTATTGCCAGAGTGGTGCATGCTCTAGTTATCTCCCGCTTGGACTACTGCAATGCGCTCTACGTGGGGCTACCTTTGAAGGTGACCTGGAAACTGCAATTAATCCAGAATGCGGCAGCTAGACTGGCAACTGGGGGCAGTCACCGAGACCATATAACACCGGTCCTGAGAGATCTGCATTGGCTCCCAGTACGTTTCTGAGCACAATTCAAAGAGTTGGTGCTGACCTTTAAAGCTGTAAACGGCCTCGGTCCTGTATACCTGAAGGAGCGTCTCCACCCCCATCGTTCAGCCCAGACACTGAGATCCAGCACCGAGGGCCTTCTGGCGGTTCCCTCATTGCGAGAAGTGAGATTGCAGGGAACCAGACAGAGGGCCTTCTTGGTAGTGGCGCCCGCCCTGTGGAATGCCCTCCCTTCAGATGTGAAGGAAATAAGCAGCTATCCTATCTTTAAAAGACATCTGAAGACAGCCCTGTTCAGGGAAGTTTTTAATATTTAATGCTGTACTGTTTTTAACATTTGATTGAGAGCCGCCCAGAGTGGCTGGGGAAACTCAGCCAGATGGGCCAGGTATAAATAATAAATTATTATTATTATTATTATTATTATTATTATTATTATTAGGAACCCTGTGGAATTGGAGTGGGGAGGGGCGGAGTCCTATATTAGCTTTGTTCCAGGCATGACTGCATAGAGGGCAGCGTTGATCTAGACCAGTGTTTCCCAACCTTTTTTGGGCAAAGGCACACTTGTTTCATGAAAAAAATCTCGAGGCACACCACCATTACAGCCCCGTGACGTCAGCGCGCAGCGTCACTCCGGGAAGGACATGAATTGCTAGCAAATTACATAATCACCTCCTTGAGCGCTGGCTCATCTTCTCCGAAGGCAGAACCCCATTAATTAACAGCACAGACTCACACCATAGCCAAGACGAGGGGGGGAAACCTCAGTCATGCACAGTCATGCACATGTGGGGGCTAAATGAGGACGAAGACCGGGCAGAGAGCAGGGTTCAAATCACCCCACCTGGCCAGGACAATCCCTGGGTGCTCCCTTGGGCCACTCGCCTGACCCACCTCGCAGGGCTGTTGTTGCGAGGATAACACGGGGAGAACCACGCGCGCCCCCGGGAGCTCCTTGGAGGAGAAAGCGGGCGATGAATGCAATGCACGAAATATATGAGAGGCGACCAGGTTTTGCAGGTGAGGGGCCCCCGCCAGCCTCCGCTTCCAACACCCGGCGCAACGACGCCAAAGTTTCCCCCCAGGCTCGGCTCGGGGAGCAGCGCTGCTCCCCCCGGCTCCCCTTCGCCCTCCCGGCTCTCTCTGCCGCCCACTGGGGACCCCCCTCACCTGCCAAGTCCGGAGCGCCGGTGGAAGTTGCATGCATGCATGCAGGGCGCCGTGTTGCCATTGCATTGCACTGCACTCCATGCAACGCCTGCACGCATGCATTGCCTTGCACGCCCGCCAAAGGGTCTCCCCGCGGTCCGATGCGTCCCCTCCGGCGTGGATGCAGCATTGCAAAAATAACACACACCCCGACGCAGCCCTACCTGGGGGGCAGCCTCCGCCGCCGCCGCTCCGCCGCCGCGGGGATCCCCGGGCTCCATCCTGCCGCCCGATCTCCGCGGGGGCGCAGGCAGGCTGCGCGGGGTCTGCGCGGAAGAGCCCCTGCCCGCCGCCGCTGCGCTCATTCCATGGCCGGGAGAAGAGTGCTTCAAACAAAACGCCCGGCCCGCCAGGCCACGCTGGGAAACGTAGTTTGCACACCCCGCGCGGGCGCGGAGCCCAAGGGCGAGGGGACTACGGATCCCGGCAGCCCCCGCGCCGGGGACGGAGGGGGAGAGGCCGGGTGCAGGGATGGAGGGACGGGTGGGCGAGCGAGTGAGTGGCAGCCGCCAAGCCTTGGCCGAGAGCCAGGAAGGGCCTCCCTGGAGGAGGAGGAGGAGGGAGGCGCAGAGCGGGAGGGAGGGAGGGAACCCCAGGGGTCATCTAGTGACGGCGCCCCAATCGAAAATTTGACTTTTAAAAAAAAATCTTTCGAATTTTTAAATTTTTCCCGCGGCACACCAGGCAACATCTCGCGGCACACTAGTGTGCCGCAGAACAGTGGTTGGGAAACACTGATCTAGACAATGGGGAGGCATAGTTGCTCCTCCTTCTCATGCTCTCACATGATCTCACAGAATGAGATCTTCCCACAGAATCTCATGAGAGGAAGGGAAGGTCGAGGTCTTTAAAGGCCTCACCTATGAGGGGTCAGGGCTTCTTGCCCTGTGAGCTTCCTACCCACCCTAAGGTTAGAACCTCACTGAGATATTTGGGTTGCTAGCTTACTGGGTAGGGCCAGGAGAGCGCTGGATACTCTCACTCCTTTGTCATTGGGCCAGATACTGTCCAAGATAGCCATTTGTCCTAAGAACCCCAAGAGACACATCTCTTTGGAAGCGAAGCACTCCCCATCAGAGCGTTGGAACATCAGCCCCGACCAGAGAAGAATGGCAAATCAAGTTGATGGACTATGCCAAAATGGCAAAACTAACTGGGAAGCTCAGGAATCAAGAAGGCAAGAAATTTTAAATAGAATGGGAAATGTTTATAATGTATATACACAATCATTGTAAGCAGGTTAAAACATTAGCAAGATTTTAAATACATTTGTAATGTAACAGAATGTGTAGATAACTTAGGAAGATGAAAAAGATGGAGAAGTATTGATATGCAGTTGAAAATAGAATCAAAAGGACCTATGGAAGGATTGGGGGGAAGTCAGGAGATTCAGAGCAATCTCTATATTTGGATTTTGAATTGTTTTATGTTTATATTTTTGAATATATATGCAGGTTTTGGTGTCTTCGGGTGTCTTCCCGTGTAAGAGTTGGGGTGTCTAGGCGACGTTTCGACGAGGTCTCACTCGTCGAAACGTCGCCTAGACACCCCAACTCTTACACGGGAAGACACCCGAAGACACCAAAACCTGCATTCCTGTACCCGTGAAAACCTACGAAAGCATATATATATATATATATATATATATATATATATATATATATATATATATATATATACACACACTGTGAGGGGATGATTAGCTGCTTGTGCGTAAAAGCGTACTCCCTCAGAGTTTGTGCGGCTCCACAAACCTCTGTGCGTGACAGAGCTCCTCAGACATGTCTGCTCTAGTCACTCGTAGAGTCTGACAGTGGCTGCCGGCGGAAGCGCTTCCAGCAAAGAAGCTCCTTGACGGAAACGCGTCTCCTGGATTCACGGCGTGACAGTTTCCGGCGAGGCGTGGGTCTCCCCACGGGCGCCTCAGATACCTCCCCACTGTTCTCACTGGAAGCGTCTCTGAGCCCTGCCTCCTGCTCGCATTCCCTCAGAGATTCACTCCTCCCCCTGCTGGTTCCTGCCTCAGCTGTTGAGTCTCTTTCTTCCTCCCTGAGCCCCTCCGCCTGTTCCTCCGATGGCAGTTCCCTGACACACACACACACACACACACACACACACACAGTGGTGCCCCGCAAGATGAAATTAATTCGTTCCGCAAGTTTTGTCGTCTAGCGAATTTTTCGTCTTGCGAATCACGAAATCCCATAGGAATGCATTGAAAATCAATTAATGCGTTCCTATGGTCAAAAAAAGTCCAAACAAAGCCAAATTTGGTACAACAACAGTTTATTAACTGCTCTTTAAAGTCACACATACTGTAAAGAGCAGTTCAAAAACTGAAGGGAAAATAAATTAACTTTATAAACAAAACATGTCTTTGTTTTTAGACAAAGGAAACAAAGTCGCGAGACGTTTTCGTCTTGCGAAACAAGCCCATAGGGAAATTCGTCTTGCGAGGCAAATCGAAAACGGAAAAACCTTTCGTCTAGCGAGTTTTTTGTCTTGCGAGGCATTCGTCTTGCGAGGTACCACTGTATATGAATGAACATACCGTATGTCATCCACCTTTGTTGAAAGTTGGGATAAAAACCATAGGATAGCTATTATCCTTCCTCTCCCGCTCCCCTGTGCAAAGATACCTACATCTGCAAACAACAACAGCAGCAACAACAACAACCCTCCCCTTTTCATTCATTGTGTGTAGACTGAATAGTACACTTTTGGTTACTAGTCTATTCGGCAAATACTAAAAAAGCTATAGTGGTATGATGGAACTTAACACCCATATAAGTTTTACATTTCAGTTTCCCTCTGAATAGTTCCTTGGTCCCCACAAATAACATTGAGATGACTGATAGCCATCAGAAGATATTGGGGGGGGGTTTACAAAATGGTTCATGGGTATAGAGTTCTGGTTAGACAGATGATCAACTTCCAGAACTCCAAATAGATGCTGAAATCTTACCTAGTTCCAGAAGTTTATTGCATTTTATTTATAGGCGACCCGTAACAGAAGGCTTATAGAGTAAAACAATAAATTCAAATTATGTGTAACCAGACAAACCACACCAACTGAGACGGAAGCAAAACAACTAAAACCAGGAATTGGAGGAATTTAAAAGAAAACATGGAGATAAATAAATATTAAGAACCACAGCATAATTTAAAAGGCTTGGAATAAGAAAAGGCTGTTTGCTTGGTGCCAAAAATACATGGCAGAAGGTGCCAGGTGGCCTCTCTGGGATGGAATTCCACAAACAGGGAAATGCTCCTGTTTGAACCCCTAAAGCAGGCTTCCTCAAACTCGGCCCTCCAGATGTTTTTGGCCTACAACCCCCATGATCCCTAGCTAGCAGGACCAGTGGTCAGGGATGATGGGAATTGTAGTCTCAAAACATCTGGAGGGCCGAGTTTGAGGAAGCCTGCCCTAAAGAGTAGTGGCCAATCAGTGGGGACAATACTGAGCTAGATAGACCAATGACTGAGCTAGATAGACCAGTGACCTGACTCACTATAACATGACTTCCTTTGTCCCTAACTGTGCGGTCTCTAAGACTGCCGTATGTAATATGCAAAATGAGCTGACAGCATGTTCACAGTGGTTGAAGTTGAAGCTCACTTCACAGCTGCATTTATGGACAAGCACAACAAGTCATCAGTCTCCTTCAGCTGCTCCACCTGCGAAACATTAGCAAATGTTGCTCACTAAGTGTATTGCACAGCCATCCAATAACATGCATTCTCTTGGAGGCTTACAAATATTAAGAGAGTAAACTGCTATAGTCATAATGCAATACAAATCAATGAAAGCACCATCAAAAATTGTTTCTGGCAGATACACAATAAAGAAACATTCATCGTGAAACCAGGAAGCCCAGATTAAGAACATGGGTTGTGAATAATAAAGCAGTCTTCATTTAGTGCCGGAAAGCTCATAAGGTGCAGCTGGGCAAGCCCCTTTGGGGAGGCTGATTCAGGACTGGTCCTATTATTGAGCAGGTTGAGGCAGTCGCTTCAGGCTGCGGGTGCTGGGAGGCAGGCAGCAGTGCTGCAGTGTTGGGAGGACAAAGCGGTGTCTGCTGCACTTCACCCCCTAAGCTAGCCTGCTGCCCTCAGGTGTGGTGGGGAATGCTGTCTCTTCACCAGTGCCAAAGTAAGATCCAACTATCTGTCTTTGTTGTTTAGTCGTTTAGTCGTGTCTGACTCTTCGTGACCCCATGGACCAGAGCACGCCAGGCACTCCTGTCCAGTGGTGTAGCGTGGGGGGTGCAGGGGGGCCGGCCGCACTGGCCGCAACATCTGGGGGGAGCGCGCTCGCACTCGCAGCTCTCTGCCCCTACTGGGTTAGGGGGCGCAAATTACTTGCCTTGCCCCGGGTGCTGACAACCCACGCTACGCCACTGCTCCTGTCTTCCACTGCCTCCCACAGTTTGGTCAAACTCATGCTGGTAGCTTCGAGAACATGTCCAACTATCTTGTCCTCTGTCGTCCCCTTCTCCTTGTGCCCTCAATCTTTCCCAACACCAGGGTCTTTTCCAGGGAGTCTTCTCTTCTCATGAGGTGGCCAAAGTATTGGAGCTTCAGCTTCAGGATCTGTCCTTCCAGTGAGCCTCAGGGCTGATTTCCTTCAGAATGGAGAGGTTAGATCTTCTTGCAGTCCATGGGACTCTCAAGACTCCAGCACCATAATTCAAAAGCATCAATTCTTCGGCGATCAGCCTTCTTTATGGTCCAGCTCTCACTTCCATACATCACTACTGGGAAAACCATAGCTTTAACTATATGGACCTTTGTGGGCAAGGTGATGTCTCTGCTTTTTAAGATGCTGTCTAGGTCTCACTATCTGTCTAGTGGGCTTCAATATATGGAATGAATAACACTATCTCGTCATTCACCTCTTGAGTTGTCTTTGACCGTTCGTTGCCTCCATCATCCTGCCACTTTCTGGGTGGTCCCCATGGTCAAGTCTCTTAGTTGCTACAGCAGGCATGGCCAAACTCAGCCCTCCAGATGTTTTGGGACTACAACTCCCATCACCCCTAGCTAACAGGACCAGTGGCCAGGGATGATGGGAATTGTAGTCTCAAAACATCTGAAGGGCTGAGTTTGCCTATTCCTGTGCTACAGGGTTTCCCAAAGTTGGGTCTCCAGCTGTTTTTGGACAATAACCCCCATCATCCCTAGTTAGCAGGAACAGTGATCAGGGATGATGGGAACTGTAGTCCAAAAATAGCTGGAGACCCAAGTTTAGGGAACCCTGAGCTGCACTGTACCAGCTTTCCAGATGACATTCCACCTTGCAAAGGCCTTGCTAGGTGTGGGAGGAATTGTATTTCCCCAAACTCGTTTGATTGTCGGTTGGGTTCTGGGACAATGCAACAACTTTGAAAAGAAAGACACTTCCTTCAGGGAAGATGTCCAAAGTCCTGTGCAACAACAAGTGGCAACTGATCATTTGTTGCCCTTTAAACTGATCATCTGGAAATGCCCTGTGGTATTTATTCCCGGTGACTCTTTGTCTGTGCTGTTCCCTGCCTATTTGACACACGCTCTTCCTTTGATCTGAAAGTCAGGCTACATTTTAAACAGGAACAAGCAAATAGCTGAGGCTTTGTTTTAAGCCCTGTAAGCAGCGCACGGTCTTGCTGGCTCTGGATCTACCTACCAACCGTAGACATAAATCCCCTTTTCCATTCCCTTTGTAGCTTTTTGATGTCTGCCCCCTTAAACCTTTCTCTGCATGCCCTGTCCCTTGTGAAAACGTATACACGGCAATTGTCTGCAGGCCGGCATGAGGGTCTGGATTTACTCTTCTTATCAGGAGGCAGCAGCTTCTCACCAATTGACGTCGGCAGCGCAGAAGGAACAGCCAGCCCTGCCAGAAATTGAGGCCTAGCCCATGGGACTTCTTAAAATGAGCTAGCAGCCTCACTCACTTATGCTGCCTCCCGCTTCCTCTTTCACTGCCCAGTACCCCTGGTTATAATAGTACCCAGGCTTCTTCCATCTTCCTTCCACCCAGCACACACATAATACTGAAATTACTGTTCCCGGTTGATAAGCTCATCTCCTGCTGTTGTTTTTCACTGCCCCTCGTGGTTCTCTGTGCTGCCTTGCTTCTCTTCCCTCGGTGCTCCCTGTTTTTTTCTAAAGTGGCAGAGCAGAGAAACAGTGCGCAAAGGTTTGTGGGTCGCTGGAGGATAAGGAAGCGACACAGTATAGGTCTAGCACACCACAGGCTGCTGTGCGTTCGGTGACACAACAGTGTGTATAAGTTGCGGAAGGGATGCGGGAGAATTCGATCAGAAATAGGAGTGGAAATTGCTGCAATCTGCATTGTTTCCTGAGGTCAGGAATGGAAATTATGTGGGCAAATATGGGCTGCATTTGCTACCATTGGATATTTAGTCTGCAAACAGAAAAAATAAACAGATTGTTTCTGACTTTTCCCTTCCATTGAAGTTAATAACATCATTAGTTATATCCAGTGGCGTAGGGTGGGTTATCAGCACCCGGGGCAAGGCAAGTAATTTGCGCCCCCTAACCCGTGGATTTGCACCCCCTAACCCCCAGATGTTGCGCCTGGTGCGGCCAGCCCCCCCTGCACCCCCACGCTACGCCACTGGTTATATCATTACAGTCATACCTCGGGTTACAGATGCTTCAGCTTGTGCGTTTTTGGGTTGCGCACCGCACCGAACCCAGAAGTACTGGAACGGGTTATTTCCGGGTTTCGGCACTCGCACATGCGCAGAAGCGCTAAATCATGCTTTGCGCATGCGCAGAAGTGCCTAATCATGACCCGCGTGTGCGCAGGTTGTGAACGTGCCTCCCCCATGGATCACGTTCACAACCCGAGCGTCCACTGTAATTACTTTAGCTTCAGACATAGTGGATAGTGCAACGAATAATGTAGCTTTTAGCAGAAGCCACATTGTAGCAGAATGGAAATAGTGCTGATTGTGATGGGATGGAAATTGCTGTCTTCTTAAATTCCTAGTTGGAGCCCCTTGACCACCTCTTACATTATTTTTGGGGGTTTAGGTTCTGATACTCAAGTACAAAACCCTGATCAAAAGAGGTGGAGAATGGGACATCTGTGACTCCAGAACTCTTGGGCCACTTTAGTTGCCAGTGGGTGAAGTGCTGCCTCATTGTCCCTCAAGTAAAGTGAACTATCAACCAGAAGGAAGATGGTTATCTCTAGATACCTCTCACACTGATAGTTTTCCCCTTGTGCAATATTCTGTGAATGCCTAATGATCAAGTGTATTTCAGGACATGACGGAGACGAAACTTGCAATGAGTATGTACACAATTCACCCAGCATCTTAAACTAATTTCATATCATGGTTTAAGATCCCAGCTCATTCCAGTCCTGGTAACCATAGTTTCCTGTTTCACGGGCAACAGGAAACTGTGGCTAACTGAAGAATTTCTGGAACAGCTCAGGGAATAGGTAATGTGAGGATGGACTGTGCAGCCAGAAGACTCATGAATGTTGGTTTATTAAGCTTAGATTTCATCACCCTAACAAGGCCTCTGTTGTTTCATTTGAGCATTTCCCACCATTAGTTATCAATGAGCAGATTCAAACCATACATTTTAAGTACATCCAATGCCTATGTAAAACACACCCCAAAGAATCACAGGAACCGTAATTTGTTAAGGGTGCTGGGAATTGTAGCTCTGTGAAGAGGCAACTACAGCACAGTTCCCAGGATCCTTTGAGGAAAGCCATGTGTTGGATGTACTTTACAAGTCTGGTGTTGATCTGCAGAATATTACCCAAGACTCTTAAGGCTCTGTTGCTTTTTACACCTAGTTTTTAACTTACAGGGTGATAATTCAGGCATGTTGGTGTGACATGAGTATGTGGACAAAGTGCCACAATTATGTCTGAGTGGAGATTTTAATCCCAGGACAGATGTTCCCCCTTCTGTCCAGAAAGTTGATCAGGGTGCATTGGGTGCCCCTAAACAACACATTTTTAATGTTCTGTTGGACATTGGATTAATGGCTTTAGACCCTAATCTCTAAATATTCTGCCAAACCACAGAAATAACCAGACTTTGGTATGAGTTCTGTGGGTCCAGTGAAATCTAACCTTTTCCAAAGTCAGTGTCTATAAATCTCCCAATACAGTTTCCAGGTTAGTATTCTGCAGCATATATGTGCCTTCAGCATTCTCACCAGGCCATGAAGGGTGTGATTTGCAGTCATGGGAGTGGAAAGCCCAGACAAGGCATCTGTATTTGCATTAGCCCGTTATTGAAAAGTGCCTTTTGAAAATGTCACCAAATCTCAGGAGAACTGATTGGAAAATGTGAATGAATTACTGCAAATTTACAAAACAACACCTCTTCACTGTATGTAGAACTTCTATCTCATGAGGTTGTTTCTTCATTTGTCATGCTTCCAACTATTTACAGACCCCTGACTTTTAGCTTGGGAAATGCTTGACTCCAGGACCAGCCCAAGGCATTTTTTCTCCCCCTTGCTCCCTGCAGTTGCTCCATTGCATGATCAGACACCTGTCTTGCAGCACTCTCTGAAGGCATTCTGGGCTGCACTCTTCAAACCACAGGGTGCTTCATATCCCCAAACTGCTTTTCCACCAAGCAAGCAATGTTTGGGCTCCCCCTACTCATTTCCTGAAACAACATCTTCCTATCTATGCATCCATGCAGGGATGGTCAGTGTGGTGCTCTGGATGTCACTGGACTACAACACCCATCATCCCTGACCACAGGCTATGCTGGCTGGGGCTGATGGGAATTGGAGTCCAGCAACAACTGGAGGGCACCACATTGCCTACTTCTGCGTTAGTTTTGTTGGAAAAACGCCCTGGGAAGGCTGCAAACTTCCCAAGTCTCCAGAGCGTTCCCCGGTGGCCCTCTCTGGCTGTAAATCTTCTTCAGTCCAGAGTAGCCGGTAATAAGTGACCCTTCTCTCCTGAAAAGAGCACGCCAGTCTTCTGGTATATCATAGCAGAAGAAAGACTCAGTCGTAGTTCTAAAACGACTTTATTTACAGTCTTATATACAAAGACTCCATCAGTATGTCTGTGCTCTCTGAACACCAGTGCAGAACTGCGACACACACAGAAGTGAAACCAACTTCCAATAGTACTCAGAAGGAAGAGATAATACAGACTTCCTTCCTCACGCTCTCTCTTCCCTTCACTAGGGAGCGTGCAGACAGAAAGGGTAAAGGTCTGGCGGTTTGCAACTCACCAAGATAGCTCAGTCAGAAGAGAATGAGACTCTTAATCATGGGTAGGCAAACTAAGGCCCGGGGGCTGGATGTGGCCCAATCGCCTTCTAAATCTGGCCCATGGATGGTCCGGGAATCAGTGTGTTTTTACATGAGTTGAATGTGTTCTTTTATTTAAAATGCATCTCTGGGTTATTTGTGGGGCCTGCCTGGTGTTTTTACATGAGTAGAATGTGTGCTTTTATTTAAAATGCATCTCTGGGTTATTTGTGGGACATAGGAATTCGTTCATTCCCCCCCCCCAAATATTGTCCGGCCCACCACATGGTCTGAGGGACGGTGGACCGGCCCCCTGTTGAAAAAGTTTGTTGACCTCTGCTCTTAATCTATGGCTCAGCAGGCGAGGGGTGACATAACTGAGCTCCTGAGACCTGGAGCACCTTTCCCCACATGGGAGCCACAGAAAAAAAGAATGTAATTGGTCCAGGGAGCCATGGACTCATAAGGACAAAGGTACTGCTAAGGTTCAATGTTCCTTACCGTGTCTGGAAGGATAAAAGCATATTGTAACCACCAAGAGCAACTTGCCTTGTACTAAGACAATTGGTCCATCTAGCTCAGTATTATCTGTGCTGCCTGACCTCAGTTCTCCAGGATTTCAGGCAGGGGACATTCCCAGCCCTGCCTCAAGATGCCAGGGGTTGAACCTGCGACCTCCTGCATTGAAATCGGATGTTCTACCACTGAGTCACCTGTACACACTCCCTTTCTGGCTGTTTATTGTAAGCACAACACATCTTGTGTGACTTGCCCTAGTTCTAACATCATATTAAGACTACGTCGGAGCAACTTCTGAGAATAAACGAATGCTGCTGCTTGAACATCAGGGAGTGATTTGCCACTGCTCTGCCAGGAGGGCAAACGTGGTATCTGAAAATAGTCTTGGCATTTGTACAAAGAACGCAGAAGGCTTCCTCGCTCACAGACAGACAACGGGGGTGAAGGGGATCAGGTGCTAGTTCACTTGCTTTCTTGCTTCTTGGATCGCCACTTGAGCATCCAGTCCGTAAGCAGGAAGAGGCATAAGGCCTCCCTGCCTATCACATGCGCTCCCCACTGAGGCACCCCACAGCTTGCCTCTCCCCTGCTCCCACTTCCCCAAATGCGGTGGTTGGGAAATAAATGGCAATTTCTCAGCAGCTGTCTGGAATGCGAGAAGTGGTGATCGATAGGGCCCTGCTCATCTGTGCTGTTTGATTCTCCCTCCGCCGATGCAATCAAGGTGCTGGAGACAACGGGTGCCAGGCAGCGAGTGGTATAACACATTCAATCAAGGAACAGATGTGGAGCTGATAGAGTGTGTCGCAGAATCACATTCTGGGATAAGCTCCCTCCTCCTCCCCTCCTCCTTGTCTTGCTCCCTCCGTTCTGTTGCTTCTCAGGCAAATGGGGAGTCTTTTCCTTCCTCCCCTTTGTAATGCCCTAAGGGCCCTCTACCAACCTGCACCAACGCTTCTTTCTGCTGGGCATTGATCTGTCCATTATGATAAAAGGACAAACCAAAGAGGTAAGTGAGCGGACTCCCAATGTATTATTGACAAGCTGGGCTTCAAAGCCCCCTGCACAACTTGACTGAAAACTCTTTGGTAAGGTAAGAGGTAAAGGACCCCTGGACAGTTAAGTCCAGTTAAAGGTGACTATGGGGTTGCAGGACTCATCTCGCTTTCAGGCTAAGGGAGCTGGTGTTTGTCCACAGACAGCTTTCCGGGTCATGTGGCCAGTATGACTCAACGGGATACCGTGATGGAAGCCAGAGCGCATGGAAATTCCACCGCAGTGGTACCTATTTATCTACTTGCACTGGTGTGCTTTTTGAACCTGCTGCTCCAGAGAAGCGGACACCGAGCAATGGATCCAAACTACAAGAAAGAAGATTCCACCTAAACATTAGGAAGAACTTCTTGACAGTAAGAGCTGTTCGACAGTGGAATTTGCTGCCAAGGAGTGTGGTGGAGTCTCCTTCTTTGGAGGTCTTTAAGCAGAGGCTTGACAACCATATGTCAGGAGTGCTCTGATGGTGTTTCCTGCTTGGCAGGGGGTTGGACTCAATGGCCCTTGTGGTCTCTTCCAACTCTATGATTCTATGATTCTATGATTCTAACTGCTAGGTTGGCAGGAGCTGGGACAGAGCAACAGGAGCTCACTCAGTCGTGTGGATTCGAACTGCCGACCTTCTAATCGACAAGCCCAAGAAGCTCAGCGATTTAGACCACAGCGCCACAAACGCTGTGCACCTCACCCGGCTGAAGGAAGATAGACAGAGTTACAGAGGGAAACTGGAAGGAGTTCCATTTTGTTTGCTCGTTCTGTTATCAGTATTACTACATTCTGTACATCCCATCTCTAAGCAGTGAGAAGTTCCAGCGCATGGGGTTGGCTTTCTTGGAATGAGGGCACTGTGGAGACCAATGGTGTTTATGTGGTAGAATCAGTGCTTTTTTCTGGGGGGAAGCAGCAGTACACATACCCCTAAACATTTTGTGAATCTAAGTTTGGCCTCATTGAGGGGCAGTGTTTTAATATGAGTAGGAAAATGAGAGTACCCCTAAACATTTTCTTGAAGAAGAAAAGCACTGGGTAGAATATTTTAGGATAAGACTAAATCACTATTATTTATTATGATTCATTAAATTGTTATTTATCAAATTTATTGAGCGAGGGGAGGCGGGGAGCTTCCCATGCCAAAGTTCCAGGGCTCACTGGAGGGATAGATCCTGAAGTGAGGCTCCAATACTTTGGCCACCTCATGAGAAGAGAAGACTCCCTGGAAAAGACCCTGATGTTGGGAAAGATGAAGGGCACAAGGAGAAGGGGACGACAGAGGACAAGATGGTTGGATAGTGTTCTCGAAGCTACCAGCATGAGTTTGACCAAACTGCGGGAGGCAGTGGAAGACAGAAGTGCCTGGCGTACTCTGGTCCATGGGGTTACAAAGAGTCGGACACGACTAAATGACTAAACAACAACATATGAGATATCCCTATCCTCCATGATGTGACTTCCCAGGGCTGCCTTGACAGGTGAGAGTGATACTCACAAATATCTCTTCCAATTGCACTTTCTAAAAGAATATTCTCCCAATAAAAGCCTGTTGCTGCCTAGCAAAGCCGTTGCGCACAGTGACTCTTGCAAAGCCCAGGTGCGCCATACAGCCCCCAGGTGGCCTGCCTTTGCAGCCTGCAGATCTCTGCTGCTCTCCGCCGAGTTTGTTTTGTGCAAAGCGAAAGCGATTTGGTTTGCAATCTCAGTTTTTTGCCATCCGTCACTGCCTGTGACACCCAGTGGTAATAGAAGGGCCTAGGATCCCTGGATTTTATAGCTCCGCTCGGCAGCATTTCTCCTTTGGCGGGGCCATAAATTTTGCCTCTTTTTGTGGGCATGTGTGCCGATTGTGCAAAATTAGTCGCCTTTTTGCAAAGCGCTCTGTATTCTGAGCAGCGCCTTTGGGGTCTGGGGAAGAGCCTGGCAGAGGAAGCTTAATTAGGGGCCTGTATTTTGTTGGGAACAGCACAGTGGCACGTTGGCAAAGCCCTGACAGCTTCCAAATGAAATAAGTTTTAGGGGTCTTGTTGAAGTGACCCTGGCGGTATATCACAAAACACAGCTCTCGGAGTTAGTGCATGGACAATTTTTGCTTTTGCTTTTAAGACAGAACCAGGGCCAGCCTGAGGTGTGAAGGGAGAGTGAGCTGAATCTGGTATGATGAAGGGAAGAGACTCTACTGCAGGTGAATTCTTGACTGGATTTTCATGGGGTTGTGGGAAAGAGCAAGGGGTTTCAGTGGGGCCAGGGCAGAGAGCTCTTTTATGAAATCACTGGGGAGGGTGCAAACTGCAGGACCCTACCCTCCAACATTTCTCCGACGGAAGTAGAGATGTCCTATTCAACAACAACAACAACAACAACATTTATATCCTGTTCATCTGGCTGGGTTGCCCCAGCCACCCTGGGTGGCTTCCAACATATATAAAAACAAAACATCAAACATTAAAAAGCTTCCCTATACAACTTCCCTGAGAGCCAGTCAGGTGTAGTGGTTAAGAGTCTCTCAGCCTCACTCACCTCACAGAGTGTTTGTTGTGGGGGAGGAAGGGAAAGGAGATTGTTAGCCACTTTGAGACTCCTTAGGGTAGTGATAAAGTGGGATTTCAAATCCAAACTCCTCCTCTTCTTCTTCTTCTATACATGGCTGCCTTCAGATATCTTCTAAAGGATGTATGGTGACTTACCGTATATCCTTGGCTCGGGGGGTTGCATCAGGGCGGAGAAAGGGGATGCATTGGGGGTGGGCTGCCCCAGGTGTCACCACAGGAGGGGTGAAAAAATGCCAGGAGGCACTCACTGTGGGGTCTGCAGCATGCCCGCGCCATGTGTCTCTCTGGGAGTGACACGGTGGCTTGAGTGCCCACAGCCTGCACTGCCCTAAACGGTCTGCCCGCTGCCTCCCCCTCAGATGTAGGGCGGCTGAGTGGCAGGCAGACTCCTTGGAGGCCCTGCGGATTATCCTGCCCCAGCTGGCCCCGCCCCTGGGCACCACCCCAGGTGCCCAATCAGCTTGCTCCACCACTGGGTTGCGTAACTCCATAGCCTCCAATGTTTCTCCAATGAAAATAGGAATCTCCTAAGAAATCCTAAGAGCTGTTCGACAGTGGAATTTGCTGCCAAGGAGTGTGGTGGAGTCTCCTACTTTGGAGGTCTTTAAGCAGAGGCTTGACAACCATATGTCAGGAGTGCTCTGATGGTGTTTCCTGCTTGGCAGGGGGTTGGACTCGATGGCCCTTGTGGTCTCTTCCAACTCTATGATTCTATGATTCTATGATTCTATGAAATCAAATTAGAAATTGGGACAGCTTCTTTAATCCAGGACTATCCCTGGAAAACAGGGACACTTGGAGGGTATGCAGAACTGGACCTGGCATGCAGCCAGGTGAAGTGACCTGCTTTCATCTGGCATCACAGTGGTGGGACTAGATGAAGGCAAAACTCTGGTGTCTGGCAGCAGGACTTTTTGATGCCTTAGCCAGGGCTCCTCGGCTTCAGGCAACTCCAGATGGCCATTATTTTGCAGGAGAGATTTGAGTGCATACCGGGAAAATTTGGTTTGCGCAATTAAAGTAGATTAAAGTACTCCATTGCCCCAGCACAACAAATCCACTCTAAGACGAAATCTACTTTTTGCAATTAGGAAAGTGATGGGCAGACACATTGAAAAGTGTGAAATGAATGAATAACAGGAAGATGTAAAAATACCCCACAAGTAAATCAGGATGAATGTCAGATGAATGCTCATTGTCGTACGCACATCAGAACAAGTGCTCGATAAAGGCAGGATATTATCTAACCACTGCAAAAGCTTTGTGCAAGCAAATTGAGACGGATGCTCAATAAATAGCCCTAAATGTCTCAGGCCAGCGCTGGTGACTGTGATAAGCAGGTGCTGTTGCTAAAGGAAGAAAGGAAGGGGCATTGTGGAAGCCAAGGGAGGGGCCCGCATGGTGGATCCAAGCCAAGGAGCCCTCAACAGTGCCAAAAGGGGCAGGACAAGGTTTGGGAGATGAAATGGCACAAGTAATGCTGAGATGAAGGCAGCATCAGCACAGGCCTTTCCCAGCGCAGCGGTTGCCCCACAGGACACACAACAACTAGTACGTGCCTATCTAACCCCTCTCTGTCTACAGTAGGCACAGTGGAAAAATTCGCCACCTGAAGGGCAACAGTAAAAGAACTCAAGGAGACTCCTTGTGGATCAGGTCAGTGCTGGATCCTGCTCTAACAGTGGCAGTGAGGTGGCACTGGTGGGACACTGTAAGTCTCTTGGCTTTCCAACAGGGGGTCACTGGTTCTTACTAAGTGGAAAGGGGAGGTGTGAGGAGCTTGGTCCAGCGCAACACATGGCAGCAAGACATTTGGAAACACTGTGGTTCCCACCAGTATTTTCCGTTGGGGACACAGCACAGGGATGAGGTTAATTTCACCACCATCTTGGCCCCATGGCTGTGATTCAATATGTCTCCCCACAGCCACGTTTTGGGTGGTGGTAGCGGGGAGAGATCCTCTGCTATGCCAGTAGAACCCATGTCTCATGGATTTACTTGCTGGCAGGTGAGATAGCAGTGGGCAGCAGCAGCAGGGTTCCAGTGGAGCTGCCATTTAAATTTCCCACAGTGCCCCTGATGGATACCCACAGGGGGCTTCCATTTCTCACATAGTGATAAGGAGAATTGCGGGAACTTAAAATGGCTGCTGCCAGACCCTGCTGAATGGGGTGGGTGTCAAGTGGGTATCATCAGTTGGTTCCACCTGAGGATACTACAGCTTCTCAGTTTCTGAATTCTCATTTTCAATACTGTTTATCAATACAGTGGTACCTCTGGTTGCGAACAGGATCCGTTCCAGAGCCCTGTTCACAACCTGAAGAGAATGCAACCCGTGTCTGTGCGTCTGCATGTGCGTGGGTCGTGATTCACCACTTCTCTGCATGCATGTGACATCACATGCATGTGACATGCACGAGTGGCGCAACCTGGAAGTAACCCTTTCTGGTACTTCCGGGTTGCTGCAGGATGCAACCTGAAAAGATGTAATCTGAAGCTAACGTAACAAGAGGTATGACTGTACTATTTTCAGCATTTCATCCAACTTCCCTTCAAGTTTAAACAAGAAGTGGTTGTTGTTTTCATTTTCTTTCCAAGACCCTTCCCCTTCCTTAATCCCTGTCCTCCTAGTACCTGTATTATAGCATCCACTAAATCCTTTGTGCATGGCTCTGGGAGCACCCACAGAGATTAGGTTTGAACCGGGGCTGCTCTCTCCCAAGAGGCCCATTAGAAATTACACCACGGAGAAGGGTGAGCAGCCCGTGATGGATGAGAGTCATAAATTATCACTAGGATGACACTCTTTGATTAAGCTAAGTGCCAACTGTGGCACCTGGGGCTTATTTATTTATTATTATTTTAAAAGGGGGTGAAATTAACAACCTTATCACGATTCAAAGCATCTCTTCCAAGAAAACCTTTCTCTAAATTAAAAATAAAAAATAAAAATGTTGCTCCGTGTGTCTTTGAAGTGTAGCAGAAGGCAAACGGAAGCAGCCGACTGCTTTGAGGCAGCACCTCTCTTGCCCGACAATGGCTCCTCCATCACCCCTGGCCTCTCCAAGGATAATTCTCCCTGCCTCTCATGCACAAGTGTGAAGCTGGGTTAATCCTAAACTCCACCTGAGTTGCCCTCCTAGCCCAGATGGAGACATAGGTGGAATTCCTTTTCTTTCTGAAATAGAATCAGGGCCATGTCTATATTCTGCTTCAGAGGCACCAGCTTATCCCGAGGTAGGCAGTGGCACAACGTTGCGAGGAGCCGGGAGCGGAGGCAAACACATTCTGAAAATTAATGGGGCCCGGCCCCCTCAAAAAAAATATATTCCGGGGACTGAAATTGCCTCGGTTCCTAGGAGTTGACAGCTGTGTTCTGCTTGTATCCATGGAGCACCCACTAACCACTGTGTCAAGGAGCTGTCAAGGAGCCAAGTCAACCACAGGGCAGGCACACACATGGGAGGCATGGAATACAACCCCCCTGCTTCTAGCACCTCCCAGGTCATCCCTTTTGCAGACTGCTCTTCAGTGTCACACCACCAAGATCCGGGATCTAAGTTGTTGTCTTCTGTGCCCTCCCTTGAGGCAGGTGGCTGCCACCACTCTTCCTCACCCAACCAGTTGGTCCTTGACACACTTTCTTTGTCTCCACTTGCTCCACCTCCTTCTCAAAGGTAAAGACCAGGCAAAGGCAACCTCGGCCCTCCAGATGTTTTGGGACTACAACTCCCATGATCCCTAGCTAACAGGACCAGTGGTCGGGGATGATGGGAACAGTAGTCCCAAAACATCTGGAGGGCCGAGGTTGCCTATGCCTGGTAAAGACAAATCTTACCGAGGGGAAGGGAAGAGGCAGCAATAGCATTAACCTGTAAAACAGGGGTGGGAAATTGGGTGCAGCTAGAGAGTTAGATCCAGTAGTGGCCAACCCTCTGCAAGCCAGTATTCGCACATTGCATATGGCAGAGGTAAGCAGAGCTAAGCTCAAGACTCTCAGACAGTTTGTGGCCTGTACATCCCAGGTTCATGCATGAACTACAGACTTGCTTTGAGGGGCAGAAGAGCTAGCTTACAATAAAATCGTGTCACATAAAGACAGAGATGGCTCCACAGTCTGTAGAAGTCATGCCGGCTGAGAAACAGGAACCCCCCAACATGTCCTAGGTGAGCCCCACATGAGGTCATGGCCCTGAAAAAGTTTCTTTCACAGTGAGATTGTGGTGCCCAAAATGGCAGCCATACTCTCACGCAAAAAATTGGGATGTCCCAGTTTTCTCGGGACAGTTGAGGGGTATGCCACTTGTGGTCATGAACAGGGGATTGCTTGAGTCTTTTGCTGCAGCACAGTTTTCCAGGGTGGGAGCCAGGATAGACTGTAGCAAGAAAAACCAGTGAAAGAGCCTCATGGTAGTCTACAGTGTGTAGTCGCCTGAGCAAGCTCCTTTAAGCCACAGAAGGCCCTTCCTACAGCTATTCACGTCAGAAACGAAGTGTTCGAAACACCGAGACTGCAATTTTATGTGCGCTTAGTTGGGTGTGAGACCCATTTAACTCAGGGGGAGCTTCCTTCCTTCAAAGTAAATGAACATAGGTTTCAGATTGCACAGTGGCAATCCTGGGCATAATTACACCGATGGCGCCACCCCTCTCTTCAAAACCTGCTGTTTCGGCATAGCCTTTGGCTGTAACTCTAATCCTCATCTTCTAACTTAAACAAAGACTAAGTATACATGATTGTGCTTTCTGGGATCCAGCTCCTGTTATGGTTGCCTCCCCTCCTTCCTCTCTCTTTTCTCTCTCCATCCCTCCCACCCACCGCCCAGCATCCCACCTACACTGCAGTCAAAATGTAGATTTTAAATAGCTGGACTTTGTTTGCTGATGAAACTCTATAAATCACTAGGCAAATGGATGGTGCTAAATAGATAATGCCACCGAACACAGCGGGTCTTTGTTGTAAGTAAACCTGCTTTGGGATTACGTTGCCAAACTGTTTGTGCGTATGCTAAGAATAAGGGGGGAATGTGGTGTGGAATGCTTGCAAGCATTTCAACAGGAACTTTGGAGAACCATCCATCTATGTATACCCCAAGGCCAAACTGATAAAGGTGCCCTTGAGTGATCAGGTAGGAAGCTGCCTTGGTGCCCTCTCTTGGTCACTTGTGGAAGGTCTTGTTGTTCCTCTCCTTCAGTCTCATAGTTGCTGGGCCTGAGTTGCCCTGCCCTTGCATGAAGTCTTGGGTTTGCAATTTTGGGAGAGGGGAGACTGCGGCATTGGGGAGAGGGCAGGCTGGCGAGGCCCCCTAGATTCAGAGGCCCGAGTTGCCCTGTCCTCGCATGAAATCTTGGGTTTGCAATTTTGGGAGAGGGGAGACTGCCTGCTGGGGAGCAGGCAGGGTGGCGAGGCCCCCTAGATTTAGAGGCCCTAGGCTTCAGCCTACTTAGCCTATACAAAAATCTGGCACTGGTTGTAGTACCTTTTAGATGTTCTGAAGTGTTATGCTTAAAATGCTCCGTAGAACTGGTCCAAAGCATACCGGGGTGGGGAAAGAGCTGCACCTCATTCATAGGGCGGCCATGTGTCCTTACTTTACAGAAAGCTGCTGTCTGGTCCAGGTTTGGCTAAAATGTAAAAGAATCCTAAGAAGGGAGAGCAGCAAGAGTCCTGAAGATGTTACAACTTTAGCAACAACTTTTTTGGTGACTTGCTCCAAAAAAACAACTTTCCCTGAAAAAGCTCAACAACTTTTTGAAATATGGGAACCCTACTTAGGGTAGAGGGATGTGGGAGGCACTGTGGGTTAAACCACAGAGCCTAGGGCTTGCCGATCAGAAGGTCGACGGTTCGAATCCCCACGATGGGGTGAGCTCCCGTTGCTCGGTCCCTGCTCCTGCCAACCTAGCAGTTCGAAAGCATGTCAGTGGAAGTAGATAAATAGGTGCTGCTCCAGCGGGAAGGTAAATGGCTTTTCTGTGCGCTGCTCTGGTTCGCCAGAAGCAGCTTAGTCATGCTGGCCACATGACCTGGAAGCTGCACGCCGGCTCTCTCGGCCAATAAAGCAAGATGAGCACTGCAACCCCAGAGTCGGCCACAACTGGACCTAATGTTCAGGGGTCCTTTTACCCTTTACCTTTTACTTAGGGTAGACCCACAGAAGTCAATGGATTAAAGTCCACGGTGCCTGAATAATGTTTGGCATCACCCACCACATTTATATTTAAAATTATAGGCATTCTTTCTAAATCAGAGGTATACATTCAAATTAGCATATGCACATTTTATGCAAATCTGCATCCTCTTTGTTGGCAATGCATTTCCTCTTGTCCGATGGCCTCCCAATTCTTGAACATTTAGGAGCAAGGCAACAAAACTTTCCTGTGCCCAGTATGTCCTTTATGCCCTTTAGGTTACTCTATCCCTAAATGGGATCATCTGACCAAAGCCATCACCTGCAACTCTGGGTACCATGGGTACCATGTGCTGCCCCATTCCCCTATATACTCTATCCCCTCCAAGAAAGATAGTCATTCTTCAGGCACAGCTCTCAATGATTTCTGAAGCTCAGAGTTCACCAAGCAGGCCATTAATTTCTCCTCTGCAAATGTCTTGGCTGTCGGAGATGCTTATGAATTGTACATCTTGGACTCTGTGTATCCCCCAAGCCCCCCTTCCCCACCACCATTGGCCAAGCAATAACTCAGCTGCCAAAGGGGTGGGGAAGCAACCCCCTAGGCAAAAGACAGAATCCTTCACTGAACTTACAGCTTGGCTGTGCATTGGGAGCGAGCAAGAACAGTAACACACATCACTAGGTCAAGAAAAATCATCCGAAAATGGGAAGGGGTGTTTATTTCAGGGGTCTAAATTATGTTTTAGAGGCACCGTCATAAATCTGGAGGCTCTCTGCTGACTCTGGTGTACTTGTTCCTGATTAAGAGGAGAGGAACTGAGGCAGAGGAAGAGCAGGATACGCCCACTCAAATTGAATACTGATAGATAGCTCTCCCCCCAATTCTGACAACCCTTCTTCCTGGAGCAGATGTACCTTCAAAATGGTTCCTGGGTAAGGAAACTGTTTGCAGCTGGGAGTGTCAGGAGTGACACACTGAGCAAGGTGGAGTCAATGGAAGGAAAGAGATGGCATACTGGCTGAAAGGGGAAATGAGGCAAAGTATATAGGCAGTAGTGGGTGGCACTGTGGGGTAAACCACAGAGCCTAGGGCTTGCCGATCAGAAGGTCGGCAGTTCGAATCCCCACGATGGGGTGAGCTCCCGTTGCTTGGTCCCCGCTCTGGCCAACCTAGCAGTTCAAAAGCACAAAGTGCAAGTAGATAATTAGGTATCGCTCTGGCGGGGAGGTAAACGGCGTTTCCATGCGCTGCTCTGGTTTGCCAGAAGCGGCTTAGCCATGCTGGCCACATGACTCGGAAGCTGTACGTCAGCTCCCTCGGCCAGTAAAGCGAGATGAGCGCCGCAACCCTAACGGTCAAGCGTCTCTTTACCTTTACCTATATAGGCAGTAAGCTCACAACTTATATGGGGGTTACATTCTGGGGACTGTGCCTAAATGCAAAATTGTGCATAGTCAAAACACATTGCTTGCCAAAATCTTTTCCCCCAGATCCCTGCCCCTTTTCTAATGTATTTAAATTGTTTTGCCAAATAATTTTCAGCGAAAAGCTGAACACACATAAGTTAAATGCAGGTAAGTTGCGGCTTCCTGTATTTGGGAGCTGATGTTGTGTTCTGGCCTGGTGCTGCATCCATAGAGCAGGGGCCAAGGCTGGCCAGGCATTGCAAACCCACAGATAGCTCCAGTGGAGCCAAGTTGCGCCAACAAAGGTGGAGAGCCTTTTCAGACTGTCAGACCGCCTCTCTCAGCCTCCAGCCCCTTGTGACTGCTAAAGGGACAAAGGCTTGACACGTCCAGCTTGAAATGCTCTAATCAGGCAACAGTTTAGAAGACCAGACCCAGATGGTCTGGTCTTCCACAACTTGGAATGTAAGATTCTGTCAAATTCTTGTAAGATTCTTGGTCAGCAGTCAGGCTGACAAAGTGGTTTTGTGGCACAGTCACTAAAGTTCTGTATTTTGCAGTAATTTGGAAGAACATTGACCCAGGTTCTGCTCCCATCACTTCTCCTTTGCCCCATAGAAGGGTTTCTCTGCTGCCACTTCCTTTGGATGAAAATTAGGGGTAGGGAGAGATCTATACACCAAGGATAGGGTATCCCTGGCCCTCCAGGTGTTGTTGAACTAAAGCTTCCATTACCCCTGACCATTGGCCTTGTTGGCTGTTTTTTTAAAAATAATTTTTATTGAATGATTTTATGTTACAAAAAACAATACAGCCACACTACCACTAAATATAATTAGGAAATAAAAATTACATACATCGATATTTAGTTTGTTATTTGCTATTTACTGTCTTATTTCCTCCCAAACATTGCATACAACAACACACATATGTGCAGACACCCACACCCACACACCCACACACAAAATGATAATAATGAAAGTAAATATTTTTCCCCTTTTATCTTCCAAAATCTTTTCTTCAACTTTGACTTCCTGTCAAGTCCCTTTGCATATGTTTTATCTTACATTTGAATGTACACAAAACAATAAACCTTTCTGTATAATTTTTCTAATACATTCTGAAAACATAATAAATCCTTAATTGTTATCCACCTCCTTTTAGTTCCTTTGTCACTCGAATGCTAGCACGGAGTCAAAACTATTATTATATTTTTGAACATATCTTCTATAACCATCCCATTTTTCTGCAAATTTTTGCTTTGAGTTTACTCTGAGTTTATTAGTCAATTGAGCCGTCTCCACCAATTCCTGTAATTTGATTTGCCAATCTGTTATTGGCCTTGTTGGCTGGGATTGATGAGGGCTGAGCATCCAACAACGTAGGAAGGACTGTAAGCTTCCCACCCCTGCTTTGTGCCTTCCCATTCCCAGCCACCATTACCCAAAGGCTTCTCTCGGTCTCCCCCTTCATTCTTGCGACAGCAGCAACACAACAGGCAACCCCCACCCCCAGCTTATAGAGAGAAACTCTTGGGTTGCAAGTTCATCAATTGGAATAATATATCTCAAAATGAAGACTTTTATTTAGGATACACAGAGGGGAGGGAGCAGGGGGGGAAAGTTTGGTGTAAAAGAAAACAACAGCTCTTGCCATACATTTGACAGGCAGGCAGAAGGAATGCGATACTCTCAGTTTCTATGTGAGCTTGAATTTCAAAGCAGCTGACATCTTTCTTTAGGCAGAAAAGTGGTATGCGTCAGTTCTACTGAAGAGAGAAAAGGGAGCTGGGGCAGAAATAGCTTGTTCAGTTGGCTCCTAGGAGGTAGATATAACATCCCAGCCTCTAGTTACAATGTGCGAAGATGGGGGGCTAGTTGAAGAGGGCTTCCCCATAGTCAAGGAGATCCCATGGACAGTCTCCAGAGTAGTTCAACCATTGAACTTGCCTGTTCACCTCCTGCTCATTTTTAAGATGGGATGGGAATGGAAGTTAAGATAACAAAGGAGGGAAAGGGAGAAGAGAAGATGGGGCAGTTTCCTATCCCTACAGAAGACATTCTAGCCCATGTGGCAGACCAGAAAAGCAATTTAATTTTAAGGCGGCTAAGAAGTGAAAATTAAGGCATTCAAAAAGGGATTCTTATATCTTAAAGTTCTTATATCTATATTGTTACATCATCTTATGCTGGATGAAACACTCATTGATTCTTGGATAAAGATGTGAATTACAAAGCCTAGTGCTTTGTAGGTACAGCAGCAGACGTTTGTTAATGTTAACTCCTTACTCTCAATGAAAATTCTCGGCTTCCACAAATGAGGCAATATGACTGCCCCCGCTTGTCCATCCGAGCAGACTTTTGTTTGGTGAGTTATCTCAGTGGATTCCTGACATGTTCTGTGGTTGCTGTTCCTATTGAGATCTAAAATCGCCTCTTATTCCCTAGTGTGTAAGCTGAATTTCCAAGTCACTCTCAGTCATGGTTGGTGCTGGGAACGCCCATTCCTCAAGGGGCAACGTCAGTCAGTCAGATTTGTATGGCTTGCAATCAATGGTTATTGCAGTATATATTACAAAAACAAACTATGCAAACCCAGAGCAAGTTTATTTATTATGTGACAGCTATTGGCTTAACATCCCAGGGATCTGTTTTTAGAACTGCAAATAACCGAAACCTAAAAATGTAAACTTTCCCTAATTGTTTAGATTTACGAAGCAAAAAACAACAACCCAAAAAACTTTGGCAGTCAATATTGGGGTCAAAAAAGTAGCCCATAACTTTCTCACTACTCATGCATGTAAGATACACCCTATATTTTCACAGCACATTCACAGCATATTTCCCTTCTCAGTGAATTATGGGTACAGTAGTTTCTTAAGGGTTGCTGGGAACTGAAACTTGGTGAGGGGTAAAATACAATGCCCAGGATTCTTTGAGGGAGAGAAATGTTCCATGAATGAACTTTAAAGATATAGTGTGTATGCGGGTAACAAATTTGTCTGCATTGGCGAGCAACCAATTTTGAAATCACCTGATGACCTTATAGAAAAGTAAGAAATGAATAAAGGAATCTATCCCTAGGTGAATTGTATAAAGGGCAGAACAGGACATTGTGAACCAGGGAAGCTGTTACAATATGCACGTGTCTGGCAACATGATGAGCTGGGGGGGACGGACTCTTGGGAATCAAATGAAGATCCCCCTCCCTAAGAATTCTCTGAGAAAACTCACAAAAAAATGAGCCAACCAAGCCTATAGGAATTTGTCCATCACTGAGCCCACCACTTAAAGTGAGGAATTCCTCCTTCCTTCATAATGTCAGAACCTGGTGTCATCCATTTAAGCAGGAGATACAGGACAAAGAAAAAGGAGTTCTCCTCTACACAGTCCATGAACAAATAGTAGAATTTTCTACCCTAAGATGCAGTGATGGCCACCATCTTGGACGACTCTGAAACAGGCATTTGTTTTTATACTCTTTTTTATACTCTTCAGCTTCCATATTCCTTTGCTTCTCCCCCACCTCCATAAACCAGGCGAGAGGAACGGGCCTGATTAGATGTGTCAGGGGCAAGTCATGCCAACTTGCCCTATAACTGAGGTCATCAAAAATGTTGGGTGTAGGGAAGGTAAGGGCAGTTCCTGGCCAAAAGCCGATCAATGGTGTCTGCAAAGCCTCTTTCAACACAAAGGGCAAAAGAACACTTTGAGAGGGGCTTCTGCAGACATCTACAGAAGCTTCCCTCAAAAAGGCTATTTTCTGCAGCAGTGGGAACTGGGCTTCTGAAGATCTGGCATGCTGCTGATTGTCAAATCTTCAGAAGCTCAGTTCAAAGTGCTGTGGAGAAAAGGTCACCTGGTGTCATTATGGCACCAGGTGATTGACAGCTGGGAGTCTCTGCCTACCTGTCAAACTTTGCCTGTGAGGGGTTGAGGAGATAACAATATCCCCCACCACCACCCTGGACTAGAAAGGTTCCCACATCTGCCATAAACTAAAGGTTGGCTTATCACACATCAGCACCAATTTGGCATATATATATCTCACACTAGAAACTGACAGGCACCCCTTTCATGTTTTAGCCTTCCATGTGGAGAGCTAATATATAGAAGGGGAGTAGAATAATGCCTCATGGCCCTGGCCCATGTGTCTGAATGGCTCCACCCATAAATCTATGTTTCTAGGATGAAGATTAGAAGGGGGATCTGACTGTCCTCATATAGGCTCCTCCACACACAGGAGTGTTTTGTGATTGCTGCGCCTGATGGCTTGCAGTAGCCTACATGAATAAAGCCTTGAGAACTTTGCCCAAACATTCAGAGGTTTGGGAGTAGGGCCTGGTGTGCACACAGAACATTAAAGCAGGGCCAGTCACTCATCCTCACTCCCCTTCATTCGCATGTTAGCCCCTTACATGGTCTAACTTGGGCAGTTGCAGCTTGTGATGTCTCCTGCTGTCTCCTGCTGATACTGCTTTGATATTTGCACTTTTCTGCTTGTGTGGTGGCACCTTGGTAAACCACTTCTTGCTGTTTGTAGCAGAGTTTTCCCCAGAGGCAGATGACAAAGAACAGGAGTCATACTCAAATTCACAGTCAAGAGCTTCTTTATTGCTTGATTGGTTGCACAAGCATCTCTGTTACTATTATATACAAGCAATTTACATTCCTTCTTTATCTCTCTGGCATGGTATAATCTCAGTCCAGTAATTAATAATCCTGACACAGCAAAACTCACAGTATCAGCAGCACACATTATCTTACTTCCAACCTTGAGGTTGAATCCTGACAAGACAGTAGTACTGTTTTGGGGGGACAGGAGGCAGGCAGGTGTGGAAGACTCCCTGGTCCTGAATGGGGTAACTGTGCCCCTTATGGACCAGGTGTGCAGCCTGGGAGTCATTTTGGACTCACAGCTGTCCATGGAGGTGCAGGTCAATTCTGTGTCCAGGGCAGCAATACTGTGCTCCCAGTACATTTGCGAGCACAATTCAAAGCCCTATATGGCCTCGGTCCAGTATACCTGAAGGAGCGTCTCAACCCCTATCGTTCTGCCTGGATACTGAGGTCCAGTGCCAAGGGCCTTCTGGCGGTTCCCTCGCTGTGAGAAGCCAAGTTACAGGGAACTAGGCAGAGGGCCTTCTCGGTAGTGGCACCCACCCTGTGGAACGCCCTCCCACCAGATGTCAAAGAGAGAAACAACTACCAGACTTTTAGAAGACATCTGAAGGCAGCCCTGTTTAGGGAAGCTTTTAATGTTTGACGCACTATTGTATTTTAATATTCTGTTGGAAGCCGCCCAGAGTGACTGGGAAAACCCAGCCAGATGGGTGGGGTATAAATAATATATTATTATTATTATTATTATTATTATTATTATTATTATTATTATTATTAGAATGTCTGCTGATAGCGTGTGTGTGTGTGTGTGTGTGTGCTTTCCTTGTGTGGAAATTGGAGCCTGCAACTTCCTCCCTTTATTTGCACCTCTAGCTGACACCAGTCAAGCCTAGAGTGTCACTCCTACACACTAAAGAAAATTCTGGAACCCTCTTTAAAGCTTCCAGGAACTTTTATCCTTTTCTTAAAGAATGTTTTCCAAACACTCCGAACCTTAGGCCCCTCTCAACAAGAGGGAAGAGTCTTACCCCAGAACATTTCTCTGCTTCTTCCCTGTCCTGTCTTCTGTCAGAAAATGCAGCATTGGCTTAAGTTCAGCCAATAACTCCATTGGAACGTAGACTTCTCTTAGACAAGTGTCTCTGGACAAGGTGTCTGTAAAGCTTGTTTACCTGGGATAATGGATGACCCATCCACATGAAACACAAGTCTATTTATTGTAATAAAAAAAATAAATCCAGAAAAAGCACCTGCTGAGAGAAACTGCATGATGTTTGCAGTTCCTGCCGTGTTTTTGTGATTTTTGATTTTCATGTCCACATTTGCATGTTCAAGGAAGGAGAACCTTTCACTCGATAGGCAAGCAAATTGCAAAGAAATCAAAAGTGTTTGTCTGCTTTCTGTCATCTCTCTTGTATTGCTCTCTATTAGATCTGCCTCCAGACACATATTCCTTTCCATAGTCCCAGGAAACTAGGCCTGTGCATGACAAGAGCCACATTGGAGTGACTGACAGTACAATCTTCTCTACTCAGAAGTAAATCCCATTGAGCTTAATGGTGCTTGCTCCCAGGTACACAGCCATAGGATTGCAGCCTGGGTCCCGGAAGGTTTGGCTTTTCATCTTATCTTTATAATGAAAAAGAACAATTGCCTGCGAGCTGAAACTGTGTTTTTTTATAAAAAAAAGATAGTAATAAAAGACAATCAAATAAGATCATATCAAAATATATCTGAACGTATGAAGGTGAGGCACCGCTGCGATTTCAATACTCTCAGTTAAGACCAAAGATCCATACCTAATGGGGTAATAAAAAATTCAGAATGAAATGTACTATATTTGAGAGGCTGTGTGACAAAACACAACAGAACACCAAAGAGTTCCCATCAGAAATATACAAAACAGTAGTCAAGTCTGAGGAATAACTTTAAAAGGAAACGGGAAGCTTTTCTGGGAAATCATCTGCCAGAAGATAAATGGAAAAACAATTTCACATCTACTCCTGTGGCATGCCTGTGCATTCATTTTAAATAAAATAATTACCAAGTAGTATATCAGTGGTATTTAAGGCTGGGAAAAAAATTAAGATATACAGTTTGAGAAATGCGAGATGTTGGAGATACGGTAAAAGAACGAACTACTTATGTGCATGTTTGCTGGGAATGTTGAAAAATTAAGGTCTATTAGACAGGCATTATGTAGTCAATGCAATTGTAATAGGCTGCACAATTCCAATGAGATCAGAGCTGATGCTACTGGGTTATTATTAAAGACTCGGCTAATAAATAAAATCACCAATTAATAGAAAATACATTGATAATGGCTAAATTCTGGCTCATACTGAATGGAAATGAGTTAATGTGTGGTCTGATAGAGCATGACTTGATCAACTGTCAGGCTGGTAGAGCAGGCAGATCACATCTTAAGCAAAGTATTAAAAACATCCTGTAAAGAGAAGGGTCTTATCAACACAAGGGCCAAGGATAAGGATTTCACCTCACCTACTACATTCACTCACCTTGGCCCACCTTGGAATGGGTTTGGTTTTTCCCAATTATCCAGGGCAATTTTCTGGGAGGAAATGGCCTTCTTGATCAACATTCCTTAGTTGTTGCCAGTTAAAGACCAATCATACAAGGCCTCTGCTGTTGACTGGGTGAAAGTCAACTAGCTCAGTGATGACCCAATGACATTAATGGACCCAACTTACCCATGGCTATCAGTTTAAATGGGTCTACTCCAAGCAAAGCCTGTTTGACTACCACCCACTGTGCCCGTGTCACTACTGGCTACCCCATCTGTTTGATATATAGGCTTGTTTGGGAACAGGAGCTGGATGGCAGAAAGGGCTGGCTGGCAGAGATGGCAAGCCCTGTTATAGACTGGGCCTGTGGATTTCTGAACAGAAAGATTCATATTTTGAAGTTCCCACTTTCAAAGTTTGCCACGATTGTAAGATACTGAATGTTATCATGAAGTAGAGGGATATGTGCTGCAATTTGTAGAGTTAAACGTTCCAAATTCTCTCTCTTCCCTTTTTATTCTTGTCACATTAACATCTTGTTTGTTTCTGTTATGTTGGATTCCATTTACAAATCCTGCGTGCATCATAAGAGAATGCCCATGCAGTGATACTTGATGCGTTTATCTATAAATTGAAAGTGATAATCAAGTATTTGCTGTGGGGGTTTTGTTTTTTAAAAAAGGAGGCTGCTTCTATGGAACACAAATAGCCGACAGAGTAAAATCAACAGCTTTCTGTTTCTCTGAGTCGTAAGAACAAGATCAACTCTCTGCCCCGGTATCCTGTCGCTAATAATGGTGAACACCGGGTGCCATGCAGTGAACTGTACAAGACATGGAACAATTACAGAATGACTCACCCCCTCATTCATCCTCTGTGAGGGACAACAACATTCAGTCTGCAGGGAATGCACAAGCAAAAGGATGCATCCCACTGCTTGCCAATCTCATCTAATAACCACTGCTACTTCTACTCTCCATTGCGCTAACAGTCTCCTCTCTATTAATGAGCCATGTGAAACAGACCTAAATGAACTTCTGGACGCTAGTCAACTTTTATTGAAAACAAACCTTTGCAAATTGAAACTGCACTGGTCTTTTCCAAGCAATGCAACTTCCCTGGTTCTCATCATTCCTCTTCCCCCACGATGCACTCCCCGCTTTCTCCATTAGCTTGGAAGTTGAAGAAACAGCCAACTGTATCCCTACCTCTGCAAGCTGTAATGACACAGACGCTCGGCTGCGGTGGTAACAAATTGTCCATATTATAACACTTTACATCTTGATACCAGCGCCTCCTTAAACAGCTTATCTGTAAACCAAGTGAATTCTCCCTGGGATGTTAAGCAAATAGCTGTCATGTAATTGATGGGGTACCGGCTGAAATGAACACTTACAAATGGCTGTAGCATTTACTGAAATGTCACGACGATTCCTCGCTGTTGTTGTTATGCAATGAGATTGTTTCTACTCCATCTCTGGGTCTTCAACCTTCAGAGGCTATTTTTAAACGTGTATTTAGAAATGCTTAGAACTATGCTCATGGAGTGGAAGACGCATTGTCAGGGGGAAAGAAAGGCAGCCTGTGTGTCATGTCAAAATATGTGTGCTGGGTTTCCTGATTGGGGCATTATAAACAATGGAAACCACTGAAAACAGTCTAGTCAATATCCCCTTGGAGACCCATGTACTCCCACTCACCCTTGGTCTTCCAGGTTCTGGCTAGACTCGTTGAGTTTTAATTGTTGATTTCTTGCTTACCAAAACATCGGCTTGGTTTGTGTGTGCTTCCAAGTCGAACCATGGCTTAGTGTGAATGAACAAACGAGTGGGTTCCTAAAGTGAAAGCTGCATCTTCAGCACACAGGGCTGACCCAAGACCTTTTGCTGCCTGAGGTGAATGACAAGATAGTACCACCCACATTCCATGTACAATACCTGACCAGATTGGCGGTTGAAATCTTGTGCCAATGCTGGCAACGAGCTGGTGTCCTCCATGGCACTAGAGGGCAGCAGGTTGGCTTCAGAGGGAAACATAGGAAGTTGCCTTATATCAGTGTTTCTCAACCTGTGGATCCCCCGATGTTGTTGGACTACAACTCCCATCATGCCTAGCCAGCATGACCAGTGGTCAGGGATGATGGGAGTTGTAGGCCAACAACATCTGGGGACCCACAGGTTGAGATCATTGAACCATCTTGCTCAGCATTGTTTGGACTCGCTGGCAGTGGGTCTCCAAAGTTTCAGGCAGGGGTTTCTCCTTGGGATCTTCTGCATGCAAGGCAGATGTTCCACCAGGAGGAAAGGGCAAAGCATGTGGCACTCACAGCTCTGGCCTCAAACACCTTCCCACAGCTCTCTTATGCTCCCAGTTTTCAAACTGATTTGCCAAAAAAGAAAAGAAAAGAACATTAGGGCTAGGTAAGTGATTCCTATTTTCCCACCCTAAAATGGCAAAGTCTGCTCGGGGTGAGGGGGAACCATGTACCTATCTTTCTAAAGTCTGACAGTCTTCATTACTTCAGAAGCAGTGGCCATGTCTGCAAGTTGTGTCCAATTCTAGAAGAAAATTAAAGAAAATTCTTGGGATAGATATGCTTGAAATTTGGCAGAGTTAGTCTACTTTAGGTGGGGGGGGGGAGGAAGCACACTGCCTACAAATTTCATCCACTTGTGTGAAGAAGAAAAGTTGTAGCCATTTATAGGTCCCTCTCATCAACAGGAGCAAAACAGACCTTCAGATTTAACAGATCAAATTCAGACCTAAGTAACAAATTGAATCGGAATGACAGGGTGGATTGAAAAGATACTGGATATATCCCATCCCTGGGTTCAGGCCTCCTCCCTTTCCCCTGCCCCTTGGAGATCTCTCGCAAAGCTCCCATCAGCCCTTTCGCTTCTGGGCTTTCCAACTCATCTATCTCCCCAGCTCTTCTCACTAGATGGCGTTCTTCTTCACCCACTCACTTTTCAGAAGTTTTATGGCTTACACTCCAGAGGGAACAATGTTTTTGTTAACAAACAAACAACCTTGAGACTTTTTACATTTTTCCAAGCCCGTTATCCACTTTACCTCTGTGACACCAAAAAAATCTTCATTCCATTTTGGAAAACTGTTTGTGTCCAAATATCTGCAAATGCCATTGCCACATAGAAAAAAGTCCTTTCCTGTGTTTAGAGTGTCCCCTTCCACATACAACTATAATGCACACAGCTAAGAGTACTGAAAAGACAAACAAGTCAAAATCTACACCTTTGTCACGTTTGCATCTTGTTCATATGAGTGGTTTGGTAAGTGTCTGGCCTGGGATTTATGCATTCATTTATTTAGATGTATGCAAATGCATTCATTTAGCAAGTTAATTCATTTAGCAGGTCAAGACATTTTTTTATGATTTCACCAGTCGATACAATGTTTTTAGGCTTTTATGAGTGGCTTTTCTTCTCAGATTCTTTTGTGCTGAGACAAGCACAAACTTGTTTTAAAAAGGGCAGAAAAAGAGAAGATCATTCAGCTGTAGATTATAGTACCTCTGCCTCTTACCACCTTAGCATCCATAAAGAAAGGTTTCACGTCTTTCTCTCTATACAGGAGAGGTTATGGGAAAGGCAAAGTTAGAGGTGCATCAACAATTGCAAAAGGAATCACGAATACTTGGAATAGAGAAGAAAAATTATTTGATCTTCTGAAGTCTGCATCTACACACACACACACACACACAGTTCCCAGTAGCTAGGAGCATTGACAGAGATGAGTCATTAGCTATGCCCTCTTGTTAGTCTTATGACCACGCAGCATAGCTATAAGGCTGAAACCTAGAAATGGATTCAAATAGGGCAAAAATTAAATGATTACACAATTTGAACTAATTTCATTGACTCCAAGTTCCAATTTGCACCACTTCTACTGAATGTTTAACAATGGGGTTTTCATAAAGAAACATTTATCACTTGTTTGTAACTCGATTATTAGATTAATAGGTTTTATTTTTTTACCTTTTGGGCCTAGCTAATTTGATACCATATACTACATTTATCACCCTATGATAAAACACAAGATGGAATACAACATAGTGCTAAGTGGGGAATGTATGTAGGGAATCAGGTCTGCTCACACAGACACCTGCATCATCCTGCATTGAACTAGGTGATCCTCAGGGTCCAACTCTATAGTTCTATGATTCTTTGATGCTGTGAGTCACAGCATGCTTTACCACAGTGGTGTGTGGCACCGTCACTGGTCGTTGTTGGACTCCAACTCTCATGAGACCAGTGAGGGAACTGCCAGAAGACTCTCAGAGGAGGACCTCAGTGTCCAGGCTGAATGATGGGGGTGGAGATGCTCCTCCAGGTATATTGAGCCGAGACCGTTTAGGGCTTTAAAAGTCAGCACCAACACTTGGAATTGTGCTCGGAAACATAATGGGAGCCAATGTAGATCCTTTAGGACCAGTGTTATATGGTCCTGGCAGCTGCTCCTAGTCACCAGTCTGGCAGCCGCATTCTGGATTAGTTGTAGTTTCAGAGTCACCTTCAAAGATAGCACCACATAGACCATATTGTAGTAGTCCATTGATGTTTGCTCTGCTTTATCGCTAAGGAGCAGGTTTTCCCAGGAAAAGCCGTGGGGCAAGAACAAAACTGCTTGGACTCATGCCTAGCAAGCATGGGGCAAGCAAAAAATCATCATCATAAATTATTATTATTGAAAACATCTGAAGGCAGCCCTGTTTAGAGAAGCTTTTAATGTTTAATAGGTTATTGTATTTTAGTGTTCTGATGGAAGCAGCCCAGAGTGGCTGGGGAAACCCAGCCAGATGGGCGGGGTATAAATTATTATTATTATTATTATTATTATTATTATTATTATTATTATTATTTGTTGTTGTTGTTGTTGTTGTTGTTGTTGTTGTTGTTGTTGTTGTTGTTGTTGTTGTTGTTGTTGTTGTTACTTGAACCCATGATCTCTAGGCATGGAACAAGTGCAAGACTGGATGAGCCCTAAGTGAGAATGACTGTTTCCACATGCAGATAGGTAGCCGTGTTGGTCTGCCATAGTCAAAATAAAAAAATTCCTTCCAGTAGCACCTTAAAGACCAACTAAGTTAGTTCTTGGTATGAGCTTTCGTGTGCATGCACACTTCTTCAGATACACTGTATCTGAAGAAGTGTGTATCTGAAGAAGTGTGCATGCACACGAAAGCTCATACCAAGAACTAACTTAGTTGGTCTTTAAGGTGCTACTGGAAGGATTTTTTTTGTTTCCACATGGGATGAGTGTGAGCTGGAACCCTGATCATCCATGGGCACTCATCTATCAGATTCTGAAGGCTGGTTTTGAGAAAAGAAGGGCTGTAGCTCAGTGGTAGAGCTTCTGTTTTGCATGCAGAAAAGTCCCAAGTTCAAGCCCCAGTACATCAAGATAGGGTTGGGAGTCTCTATCTGAAATCATGGAGAGCTACTGCCAGTTACTGCAGACCATACTGAGCTATATCAGCCAATGGTCTGACTCAGTTTCAGGCAGCTTCTTCATTCCTATGGTTACATAGGGCATCATGGGACAGGTGTGGTTTTTGAAGGCGTGGTTACTCATAATTGGGAAGATTTTTGCCTGGGATGTCCCTGGAAACTGGCCTTTGCGGAGGAAGACTGGAGGTGAAAGCAAAAGTATCATTAGCTCAGCTGCATTTTGGCTGTGAGAAAGATATAAAACAGAATTTACCAAACATGCAAGGTATAACTTCACCACCCCCCTCTCTTTATAAGAAGCCAAATTAGATAGCAGAACTGAATGGAGTACTAAAATGCACTAATTGTTGCCAGAAGTGGTATTATATAGAAAAAAGAGAGAAAATACTTCTATAAAGACAACCAACTTCTATAAAGATAAGTGTAGCTGGAATCTCACAATTTAACTGTGACCAGCCTTGACAGTTTATTTGTCAAGCTTTTGTCTAATCCTCATGGACAATCAATGCAGTGAACAATGCTACACAGTGGGGGACAAATCTATTACCTGTTAGTATTTTTAAAAAACACCATGTTTTTTATGAATTCGGCTCTAAGATGAAATGTTATTCATCAGACAGGAGAGCAATTTCTTTCTAAGAGACTGAGGGATGAAGCCAAGAGATAATGAGGCTGATATTCTATCTTGGAGGGCTCGCAGATACATAATCTGGATTCAAATGAATATTCTTTTTTAATTTTGTATTTTACAGATGTTGAATCTTGCGTTCATATGCATTGCAGAGAAACCAACATTTTAACTCAGAAGATTGCATCCAGAAAATTTACCGTGTGAATGAACAAGTTTCACTTGTGCAATAGAACTTCCTCTCCCTTTCCTCTCCCCTGTGACTTCTGCAAGCCCACACCAAATTTTCTCTGATGGGAGGAAGGGCAAGTTCCACTAGGCAAGCAGAATTTGTTCCACCCATGCAGTGATTTTGTTGGATCCAACCCAATGCCATCCAGTGAAATTGATTGGTCATAGATTCTGAACAGACCAGGGCAAAAAAGTGTGTGATTTCACACAACACATAAATATGGGAATTCATTGTCAAAGATGTGATGACCAAAGGCTTAGAGGCCTTTAAAATATGTATTGTTGCCCCAATTTCCCAGCGGCATGAGATTCCAGCAGTTCCGAACTCAGAATTTGGTTTTCTTGGAATGAGGGACAGTGGAGACTGCGGTGTCTTTCTTTTATTTACACACAAATACTACTAGAGCATGGGTAGGCAAACTGGATCCGCCCCAATTGCCTTCTAAATCCGGCCCACGGACGGTCCAGGAATCAGCATGTTTTTACATGAGTAGAATGTGTGCTTTTATTTAAAATGCGTCTCTGGGTTATTTGTGGGGCATAGGAATTCGTTCATCCCCCCCCCGCAAAATATAGTTGTCCCCCCCACAAGGTCTGAGGGACAGTGGACCGGCCCCCTGCTGAAAAAGTTTGCTGACCCCTGAACTAGAGCCTATGATGGAGGGATTCACAGCATTAATACCCCAAGAGGGTCTTGCTTCTCCCATAGCCACAGCCTTGGACTCAAGCAGAAATCAAGCATGTCTCAGACTTCTGCCTGCAGAGAGCTGCTTCTAGCTCAGCTCTCTCACACACCTCTGGCCCTTTGTCCTTCTCAGCAACAGCCAGGTGAGGGAGAAGAGCCTACCCATTTGTCCTCTGGCACAAAGCCACTTCCTTTGTTACTCTAACAACCCATACTTCAGGGGGCTATTAACTCACCAAAGAAGCTGGCCTGGCTATTCCAACAATCAGATCCTTTCTGGATCGAGGAATTAGAAGGGACTCAGGCATACAGCCTATTCCCTCCTCCAAATGCACAACAATATATTAGGCATTGAGTTGCTGTAGGAGGCCATGTGGTTGGCTGCCAGAAGGCTCAATTGCCTGTGGTCTCCTTGGGAGGAAAGGTCTACTATGGAGGAGGCAATTCCAGCTTCAAACAATGACCCAGCAGATGATCAGGAAGAGGCAGAGCTGGCAGAGAGGATATAAATCTCTCCATTGCCTTTGGACCTTTGATGAGGCCACAGCTTCCTGTTAGTGTTTGGCTTGCTGTTTAGTATCCTTCTCCAGAACTTGGTAGCTCTGCTTGCTATATCTCTGATCCCAGCTCCCACAGTAGGTACTAGTCATGGGCAACTTCCTAGAGGCAACAGATTAGCCAATGTGGGATTCAGGATGCTAGCAACATGGTTCATCTGAGTTGATCCAGCTGAGCTCTTCTCATGCTCTTTTTGGCCAAGGTCTCATCTTCGTTTTGTCCAGTGAAACAAGATTATTGTTTAATGACAGATTCTTGTTTCAGAAAATCCAATTTTGGAAACCTGTTGATACCCTCTAGTATCTATTTAAGCGAGCCTTCCATGACATGCTTTGAGTAGAGAGCGCCATTCAGTCTGCCTGTGGGAGAGCTAAAATGTCTGCACTGTGCGCAGAGAGAGCGAAAAAGAGATTTAGCAACCTATTTCAGACTGAATCCATAATGGTGTAGTTGGCTTCTTGCAAGTCCCACATCCAATGAAAGGTATGTCTCTTGTTTCATGAATCTCTTTTGCCTCTGGCTGGGCAGTTGGTAAATCTAAGGGGAAAGATTTGGCTCTGAGAGCCAATCCCTCTTGTTGCACCTGATCATGTCATTTCTAAGGACCATCTCCTGTTTCAATGGCTTCTCATTGGATTCTGGGAAATTTCGCTTCTGCCCCTAAAAGGAACCAACTGAATGCTTGCTCTATTAAGACTAAGCTTCAAATTAAAGCTAATTTCACTTGTGCATTTAAAAGGTTTTATGAGTTTGTTTCTAAAAAGGGAGCTGTGAGATGCGATGTAATGTATTACAAATGGATGAGAAGGCCCATTTGAAACATTCAACTTGAAGCTTGTGCTAATTGCATTGTACACTTCAGGGCAGAAGCGTCCACTTGGGAGGGGAAGGAAAAGCATCACATGATGTGCCGAGGGGAAATGTTTTCTGAGAATATGCTTTTTTAAAAACAAAAACACTGCCCCTTTTCTTTTCTTTTCTTCATGCCTTTGTTTCCCTCTAATTGCAAAGCACCTTGTATGAAGACTACACCCTCCTTAGCCAGCACTATTGTTTCCTGGTAGGCATTCCACCTTGCACAAAAGCAACAACAAAGAAACCCAATATTTCACCTATGGAATTGGAGATAATCTTTGCCTCGGGACATGACTACACTTGCTGCTGCTTCTTCACCAGCTTCTGCTTTAATGAAATGCTCCGAAATGTGGGAAACCATAGCCCACAGATACATAAGAAGCTGCCTTATACCAGGTAAGGGCTTCGGTTCAGCAGCAGCAGCAGCAACAACATTCATTCATTCATTCATTTATTTATACATACATACATACATACATACATACATACATACATACCCCACGCCACTCTGGGCAGCTCCCAGCAGAATATTAAAAACGTGATAAAACATCAAACATTATAAACTTCCCTAAACAGGGCACGTCAAAGTGCAAGTAGATAAATAGGTACTGCTCTGGTGGGAAGGTAAGCGGCGTTTCCGTGCGCTGCTCTGGTTTTCCAGAAGCGGCTTAGTCATGCTGGCCACATGACCCAGAAGCTGTACACCGGCTCCCTCGGCCAATAAAGTGAGATGAACGCTACAACCCCAGAGTCGTCCACAACTGGACCTAACGTTTAGGGATCCCTTTACCTTTACCTTAAAATAGTAAAGTTATTTCTTTCCTTGACATCTGATGGGAGGGCATTCCACAGGTTGGGTGCCACTACCGAGAAGGTCCTCTGCCTGGTTCCCTGTAACCTCACTTTTCGCAGTGAGGGAACCTCCAGAAGGCCCTCGGACCGGACCTCAGCATCCGGGCTGAACGATGGGGGTGGAGACGCTCCTTCAGGTATACTGGGCTGAGGCCATTTAGGGTTTTAAAGGTCAGCACCAACACTTTGAATTGTGCTCGCAAATTTACTGGGATCACATCATTGCCAGGCAACACCTTTCCTGGGTTTCCATCAGAAGACATCCCCATCTTTTGCTATCTGGTTCTTTTAACTGGGGATTCCAGAGGTCAAAGGTGGGAGCTGCTGCATGCAGAGATTGTGCTCTGCCACTGAGCTGTGCTTCTCCGAAAACCCACCCACCCTGTAATAAGCATGCATGTGTGAACAACTCCTTTATGTCCCATGGGCTTTCATTCCCCCTGTACGAGTTCCAACTGGGCCAGTGAGACGGTTCCCATAATTCTGCTAAACTGTCATGTGGGCTACTGGTGGGGCCTGGGATATTCCAAGCAGGTTGTGCCCAGTTGCTATATGACCTTTAGAGACTGGATTATCCCCTCAGGTCCTGGGTTGTCTTGTGATACTTCTGAACGTGACCCATAAATTGAAGGAGGGGAAAGCAATAGTGAATATTTGCACCACTGCAGCATTCTTGCTATTTCAGGCTTCACTGCCTATTGATAAAAAAGAACCTGTTCAAATGCATCAGTCAGATTTACAGAACAATCCTAGCCGTGACTACTCAGAAGTAAACCCTAATGAATTCAATAGCTTGCTCCCAGCTGTGTCAGTGAAGCTAGGACTGCAGCCATGGCCTCTGGAGAAGGGGCATGTGCCTCACCCCCAAAAGCCAGGAGCTCCAAGAAGAACTCATATACCCTGTCTATGAGCAGCTCTTCTACCATTGCAGCTAGCTGCTTTGCAGAACTTAATGGGGCATTTGATGTCCTCATTAGCAGCGAGACAGACTCATTTGTGCCTGCTGCTTAAGACAGCTCCTAAGTGTCTCTTAGCCAAGGCTGGAGGAGTTTTCAATGGGCTCCCTATCTCGATTATACCTAGAGTACATCAAACAAATATTAAACCTTTCTCTGCTGGCCCCTGCTGTTGCTTTTTTCCATTAGCATTTTTGGATTTTTACCTTCCTGACAGTCCCCGTGTTCTTGGAATGACTGCAACAATGAATTGGATTGTCACCTGATTAAAGAAAGTTGATCAATTGCATGAGCTTTAATCAGTTGAACAATAACTTATTCAATTAAATCTGCAGGCGTTCAGATATGAACAAAACAGTAGTTTAGAATGCGTACTTTTTCTGGCGATCGTAGAATCGTAGCGTTGGAAGGGATCCCAGAGGTCATCCAGCACAACCCCTTGCATGCAGGCATCAAAATAGCAGTCAGCATCTAAGAAGAGGTGCTCCTAGCTGTGTGTGAGAGAGCAAATGCCTCTTTTGCAAAGACAGCTGTCATGCAATCTGCAATTTTTATATTCATTCTTATAGTAAAAATTCTTCTTTGGCGATAACTCATAGCCAAGTAAGATTATCTTCCATGAACATGTTCTTAACAGTGTATTTGTAAGTGACTGTGGAGGCCAATTCTGGATCCACACATAGGTTTCCAGGTGGGAGTTGATCATAGTGAGGATTTGACAAATGTGTCATTCTCTAAGCATGTTTCTCCTTTTCGTCCTGAGTAAGGCCACCTTACCCATAGGCGCAAGGGGTGCAGGGCACCTGGACGCTGGGCTCTCAGGGGCACCAGGCTGAGAGTCTGGGGCCTGAGAGCTGAGTCCGGGGAAGAGCCTGCCCATCAGTCGGAGCACCATGGTGGGGTTTTCTGCTGTGGGTAGCTCTGTGCCACACGTTTGGGGGCGACCAAGCCAGTGAGATGCTGTGGCGGCTGGCCAACTCCGCTCTCCTGCACGCCTGAGACTAGACAACCTGGGGGGGGGCACCAGGCAGATCTTTGCACCCCAGTGCTGCATATGCTTAAGACAGCCCTGGTCCTGAGTCCGTGCTTCTTCAAAGTCCATGATACCTTTGGTAGAAGATATTCTCCAACTGGAGTGCTTGCAGGCCAGTGTTTCCCAATTATCCATGCTTATACTGTATTTTTATTTTTATTTTTAGATCTGCCTTGAGCGTGTCTTTAAACCTATATTAAAGCCTATATTAAAAATAGGCTTACCTAATTAATTGTGGGCAACTATTTAGTCATTCAATAAGCTTTTAATAACTAACCAACGGATCAATTCAGCATTTCAACCCTAGTGATACACTGGTTAGAAGAGAACACTGAAGCTCTGTCAATCTCAACAGTAGTTATTTTGCGGGTATCCTCACTGGCATACATGAAGAGCACTGCTGATTGTTACATGTCTGCCCTGTGGCTTAGGAGGCAACTAGACTCTTATATTAGTAGCTGTCCCTGGTGCTGAAATCAATGCTGTGCTCTTCTCCAGCCTCAGCCACAGAACTGTACCAGTGAAAAATTAAGCCAAGCAGTGAGGGAGGGAGGTAGTCCATAGTCTGCTCCTTGTCTCCCACCCCAAGTGGGGGTAGATGTGGTCCTCCAAAAGACTCTTAGGTTTGACACATGTGCCCAAGTCACTGAAGGGTTCCAGTATAAAGCAAAGCTGATATTGGCGGTCAACAGATGATCTTCAAGGTTCAACCTGAGCCCCTGGGGCTGAAGTTGGCAGAAGGCAGAATAATAATAATAATAATAATAATAATAATAATAATAATAATAATAATAATAAATTTTATTTATATCCCGTCCTCCCCAGCCGAAGCCGGGCTCAGGGCGGCTAACAACAATAAAATAGTACAACATTCTAAAATCATTTCATTATAAAATTAATTCAACTCAAATTGATGGCTACCATTGGGCTAAAGTTCTGTGAAGTTTGCCAAAGGAGGGAGTCAGGCTGTGCCCTGACCAAAGGCTTGGTGGAACAGCTCTGTCTTGCAGGCCCTGCGGAAAGATGTCAAATCCTGCAGGGCCCTAGTCTCTTGTGACAGAGCGTTCCACCAGATTGGAGCCACAGCCGAAAAAGCCCTGGCTCTAGTTGAGGCCAGCCTAACCTCTCTGTGGCCTGGGACCTTCAGGATGTTTCTGTTTGAAGACTGTAAGTTCCTCTGTGGGACATACCAGGAGAGGCGGTCCCGTAGGTACGAGGGCCCTAGGCCGTATAGGCTTTAAAGGTTAAAACCAGCACCTTAAACCTGATCCTGTACCCCACTGGGAGCCAGTGCAGCTGGTATAGCACCAGGTGAATGTGATCTCGCAGCGAGGACCCCATAAGGAGTTTCTGGGTCAGTCTCAAGGGCAGCCCCACGTAGAGCAAGTTACAATAATCCAGTCTGGAGGTGACTGTCGCGTGGATCACAGTGGCTAGGTCAGGGCGAGAGCTGACGCAGAAGTAGAATGGGATCTACTTGCAGCTCTCTGCTTGATCTGCAGCAAGGAGTTTATGATTCCTAATTGTTAAACAATATGACAAAATTGTTCTCCCCTCACAATTAGACTGAGGAGATGAAGAAATTGTGGAGTCACCAGAAATGAATTTTTGTGTTGAAGAATTGCTGATTCAGCTCCGTTCTGGTACTCCAGACAAATCCCTGTGCTGCTCAGAGGGACAATGTTCTTTCTTTCTAAGTGAATGTCTTTTTGCACCTGGATCTCATGGCTCTAGTAAAACACAAAGTACACTCCTACAAGCCTGAAGTCTGTCTTCCCATGCTCTGGGGACTTTTAAAAATAATGAGCATCATTCCAAGCCATTATTTTCCCCTTTTGGGGGGAGGGGTAAGAATTCTGAAGAGTTCCCGTTGTCCGGTCTCAATAGTCCACAAAGCAGGAGAGGCATATACTAATATTTCCAATAGATACAAAATTGTCCAAAGATGCTATAGCTGACTGAGTTTAAAATCCCATTAGCTCAGGGCAAAACAAAGCCTGCAATGTGTAGCATTTGAGCTCTCCAGCCTAGTGAAAATGGAGATGTGCTTAATCAACATGTGGCTGATTAGAAGGGCCATAGCTCAGGGTCAGAGCACATGCCTTGCATATGAAAAAGCCCCAGGTTCAATCTTGGGAGAGCTGCTGGCAGTCGTTGTAGACACAACACTGTACTAGCTGGATCTGTCATCTGATTTAGTATAATATAAGGTTCCTGTGTTCTGACGCGGAATACCGCAGAACTGCAACTGTGCTGTGTAAGAACCAGTGTACTGGTGCACGGAGCTGAACTCAAATGTACTTATTTGCATGCATAGGATTGCATTGTTAGTAATTATACATGTGGATAGATGAAGATCCCTGCTGCATCAGACCAACATAGGAACATAGGAAGCTGCCTTATAGCAAGTCAGGCAATTGGTCCATTCTAGGCCAGTAGCCTAAACTGAATTGTCTACTGACTCACTGTGGCTGTCCTAGGGTTTCAGGCAGGGGTCTCCCCTGCCCTACATGGAGTTGCCAAGGATGAAACCTGGACCCTTCAATATGCAGTGTAGATACTCTAGCACTGAACCATGCCCCTGTCTAGATCAGCATCCTGTTTCCCACAGTAACAAATCAAATCCGTATTAGTGGGTTTTGCTGATTCCTACAGACCAGTTAGGAGCAGGATGGTACAATTTCACAACATATTTTAACTAGGAACTTATCAAGATGGACGCTGCAATGATTGCCTATTGAACTCAATGGGACTTACTTCTGAGTGGTCAGAATTGTGCTACAAATCCTTAACATCCCTAGGAATTGATCACCCTGAAGTTTCCTGCATGTGCTCTTCTGAACTACCTGGCCAGCAAATACTGCAGACAGGCTAAATTTAGACAAGCCTCACTGCTCTTGTTAAATTAACCCACATTTGATTATCTGCTCTGCTTTTGGCTGTGCCCGATGGCAGTGGATTTCAAGAGATGAAGATATCTTTAGAAACGACTTTGATCTCTAATTCGCAGCCACAGAGGCCCCCCCCCCACCCGCCAGCATAAACTTTGACATCGTCAGTTTGCTTTGCAGTCATATGAAAAGAACTTCGTAAGTGCCACCATTACAATTTCAATAACAAATTCAAATGCTGTCATAAAGCGTTGGTTCCTTTTCTGCGATTTATACCCAAACTCTCTCTAATGGCAAAACTAACTTGATTTTACCACGATTTGCAATCCTTTGAGATGATTCACGATTGAATCTGACAATTGCAAATGCAGGTAATTTGTCAGATCTTGAGTTCCATGCAACAATTTTTTCCCCCGTGCTAATTTTGTCCTGATGGAACAATTTGGATGCCAAAAGAGGGAGGGAAAAGGTTGTGATTGGTAGCAGCTTTATGTCCACCCTCGGGGAAACCAGTTGATTCATGGGAGAAATTAAATGCTCAGCATCAGGCTGAACTTCTCCAGAAATGATATTAAGTGCCCAGGTCACACGTTACATCTGGTACTTATTGGGAAAAAACCTTTTGGAGCAGACCGGGGCCTCTTGAAATCTTTAGCTCTGAGATCCATTTCACTTGGCATTAAGACCCCTGGAAGTGTTTTGTCTCTGACACCTTGTGCATTGCAAGCCCTCCACGCAAGTTAAGCCTCTCTAGAAATTAATACCTGGGATAGCTCCTCTCAGAGACAGGTCTTCTTGTCTGCTGTTATTCCCGGCAGGTCCCTGTATCATTCGTGACAGGTCTTCTAAATCTTCTCTCCTTGTGATTCAGATATAGGTTTTACCTTGAGGGCTGGGAAAATGGCCTTTGACCATAAAAATTTACCACCATTTATGTTTATGGATGTGCTTAACTGTAGTGCAGTGATTCTTGGATGAAAAGCTGGGCTGTCTGCATGAAGGCAGCAAGATTCTGCTGCGCTGTGCCTTCTGCAAAGGCAGCTGGCTACACAGCCCTTTCAATGTTGCTCTAGCAGGTTCTGTTAAATGGAGATGAAGGCAGTGAAATTATGAAGCTGCTGGTATGTTGAGAAGAAAGGGAGATCTCACAACCATTGAACACATCTGGCGGAGCCATGGGACGCACACACGCACGCACACGTGCGCGCACACACACACTGCTTTTTTCTAATGTTTAGGGGTACTCTCATTTTGACTCAAGAAAATCACCATTTTATAGTTTAAATCGGGGAAGATAAATACAGTAAATGGACAAAATGTTTAAGGGTGTGCGTACCCCTGCATTCTCCCAGAACAAGCTCTCTCTCTCTCTCTCTCTCTCTCCCTCTCTCTCTCTCTCTCCCTCTCCCAGATAGTACTTAATGGAAAATTCCCATGTTAAGGGGAAGTTCTGACTCCTAAGAAGGAGTTCTGTACATTGTAAACAGACGCTTGGAAGACTGTGTCCTTATCTCTGGAGATCTATTGAGTGTCTTGATGGAGACAGCTTACGGCTGAGCAAAAATAGCCCTCTTTGTAGGTTTCAGAAAAGGTGTGTGTGGATGAGGCCACTTTCAAAGGTGAGGCAAATTTTAAGAATGAGGGGCACAAGCCTAATTAGTGCTGCTCTGCGCTGGCGGCTGCCATTTTTGTTTACTTGAACACAGCATTGTTCTGAGGATTAAACTCAAAGTGGAAAATATGGAAGGCAGGTTCTCTCCCCTCTATAAATTCAGCCCCCATCAATTAGTCCAACACATCTCTGTTGAGAATTAGCAGCCCAGCACTAGCAGTTGAAAAAAGGTGACACTCCCATTTGGCTAAGTAGAAGGGACAGGTGTGTGTGTGTGTGTGTGTGTGTGTGTGTGTGAGAGAGAGAGAGAGAGAGAGAGAGAGAGAGAGAGAGAGAGAGAGCACTCTTAGTTGGCTGGAAGCTAAATACCTTGGTAATGTATGGCTTCTTCTTTTCTGAGGATCTCATTTGGGGTAACAGATTTGCTGCCTTGCAGGAGGTCTGGCTGTTTTCCTCCACTTAACGTTCCACATGCATATTTGTAAATGAAGCTAATATTCCAAAAACACTACAAGTCTCCAGTGCTTACTCTCTCTCATCCAATAGAAAACCAAAACTGGCTGCACCATCCCTGGAATGTCTCACTGCTTAAGGAAGGAGAAAATGCTCAACAATTAGGTCTCCCTGCATGGAGTACATTTTTAAAGAATGGTCTTTCTCATTCTGGTATAAATCTTGGTGACCCAAAGCTATCGTCTTTGGCAAATAGGGTTCCAATTTAGATTTCATACCAACAAGACTAAGCATTTTAGTATCTGATATGGAGGATTTCCCCCAAGAATTCTGGGTAGGAAACCCATCACAGTTGTACTGAAATAGCAACTCATATTCTCACAAGAGACCCACGAGATTAGCTAAGGGATTGCGGAACAGCAATTTGACATCTTCGGAGCATTGGAGGAATAAGGTACTAGACTAGTAGCAAAGGTAGATTTCATCAGAAGAATCAGGGTGGTTGGGGCTGCAAGTTAAACCATATGCCTGGTTCTCTTCTGTGTCTTGTCAGAATGGTGAATTTCTGCTCCTCAACAAAGAGGGGAAATATTACCCATCTGATCTATCAGAGATGAAATTTTACAGCCTGAGGTGGGCATCAGGCACTGATAAAATCCATCTCACTCTAAGTTTAAACTGCTGCTTAAAAAGCTAATGCATAATTTAACCAGAGCAATTGAAGCTGCCTCATTTATAGCAATCTAGATGCTGAAGATGCCTGGAGTGAGCAGGAGGCTACTGTGGGCAGAAGTCATTTCCACCACGGCTGCTCGGTCACAACCCCAAACTTCGGCAATTTGGGAAGGCTCAGATGAGTCTGCTTCTTGATAATGCATTCTGTCATTTTGCCACGTTTCCTAAGGTGCTGCTACCTAAACAATCTGCTTTTAGAAATTACATGAAAAAGAACCTTTCTGCCAGTGTCAAATGCCAATGGCATGGCCAGTCACTGCTGGACCATGCTGAGCTGTCAATCACTCAGTTTGACAGGCAGCTGACAATCAGTTAGTATGTCTGGCCAATCAGAAAATGGCTTATGCCCTGGATGAAGAATCCATGCCAGGAATCTGATCTTAGTATTTTACTGAGAAGCACAGTGAATTGGCCACTACTCTGTAGTTTAGTGCACCTCAGGGTACATGGCCAATTAGCCATGGTTTGTCTGAAAAACATCAGCTCATAGAAACAGCCTGCTTGGGAGAAGCATCAACAGGGACTTTGGACCTTGAATCAGGAACCCAGGACTAGGGATTTGTGTGCTACTAGAGCCTTTGCATGTTAAGACCTTCAGGCAAAGAAGGGAATAAAGGAGGGCAATGTCAGTTCCAACAAGGACCTTGAGATGTCAAACACAACCTTGAGATCTAAGTTTAGGAAAGCAGTGGTTGGGATGCTTTTTCATATTGTGGGTCACATTCCCATTTGAGCAACCTTTTGGGGACCACATTTCATTGGTGGATGGGACAAGGGAATTTTACAGTTCCATTGTAAAAATGCACTTGAGGCCATGGTCAGAGGCAAAAGTGGGAAGAGCAACTAAGGTGAATTTTACTTTTGTACGGTAGACTAGTTCCTACACAAAGTTGCACGCCCCTTTCTGACCTGCCTCTAGACAAGCAAAAAGCATGATCAAAGTTCCAGGACACATTCCAGCCAGGCAAAAACACTCAAGGATGTCTAATGATGAGCCTGGGAGAGTCCTGAGGACCAGATAGAGAGGGCTGAGGGGCCTGAGCTTCCCCATCTCTAGAATATGAACATTATCTGGTCATGTCAATAGCTGCTGTCCAAGATATACCATTTTCTGAGATCTCCTTCTTGGCCTTGCTATTGCCAGACACCCCCAGAAGGATATGTGTAATTATTTCTGGTCTTATTTGGTCATTCATACCATTCAGTGGCTCTGCTGACACTCCTTTGGATGATGTCTTCTCCATCATCTGGTCAGTCGTTCCTGCCTTTGCGCTCTGTGGACAGTCCTGTGAAAAGGGCACATTCCAAATTGCGACCCGTGCTTGCAAAATTCTAGGTGTCTAGGCCCTGATTTCCTACTTATGATCACTGTATGGAGCTCTGCAATGACCACAGAGAAGGTGCACCAGTCTGTACCATTTGCTCGGTTTCTATTGTCTGAACCAGTGACCTTATTACATTGGGGGTTCATGCAACTCTGGTGAGGCCCCAAAAATAAGCCTTTCCAGAATAGTGATGGATTCTGATGTAGGGACCAGCCTTAAAATTTGCTTTTGGATTTTGGATGTGTCCAGAGTTCAGTAGTAAAATTATGGAGAACTCTTAGGTTTCATCCAATACATGTTTTCATCGTCTTTCTTTTAAAATAGCCTTCTGCTGCTGTGTACACCTTGCATGGTGTAAAGGAAGTTTTCCAATTCAAGGTGCCTTCTTTAGCTCTTCCAGCCATGCACTATTTAACTGTCTGAGCAGTCAGTACCGCTATGCTCTAAAAACTTTACTCCAGCCGTGTTGGTGATGATCAGCTAAGCAACCAGAGAAAGGGACTGTTATCCTTATTGGTGCTAATAAAGGTAAGGGCACTTGATTATCTGGGGCAAGCACCATGCAGTATGTGAGACATGACCTGGACCTCATCATTGCTCATTTCCCTCTCCTCTCTACCCCACCCCCAGTTTCTCAGGCATTACAATTTGCTGGCTCTCACTCAATTTCCTCTTCTCAGCTGGCTGTGATATTAACTTTACAGTGAGTGATTTTCAATTCAGAGGGGCAAAGAATGGCTAGGGATGCTCAATCCTTTCCCCTCCATGCTTATTGCCCAGGCTGTTCCATTGTAGCTCATGATGCTTTGGTTTCATAGCTTAAGGCTGGGGAAATAGCTCCTCAATTATTGACTAACGTTTCCCTTCTTCTGCCAGGGACTATTAGCCCACAAGCCCATCTATTTTCTTTATCTTCAGCTTGGAACATTTCCCATCGAGTAGTTGAGGAGGACATCATTGTTCTAGGCGTTGGTGCTGTGGGTTAAGCCACAGAGCCTAGGACTTGCCAATCAGAAGGTCGGCGGTTTGAATCCCCGCGACGGGGTGAGCTCCCGTTGCTCGGTCCCTGCTCCTGCCAACCTAGCAGTTCAAAAGCACGTCAAGTGCAAGTAGATAAATAGGTACCGCTGCAGCGGGAAGGTAAATGGTGTTTCTGTGCGCTGCTCTGGTTTGCCAGAAGCAGCTTAGTCATGCTGGCCACATGACCTGGAAGCTGTACGCCGGCTCCCTCGGCCGATAAAGTGAGATCAGCGCTGCAACCCCAGAGTCAGTCACGACTGGACCTAATGGTCAGGGGTCCCTTTACCTTTACTTATGTGGCAACAGGCAGCCACCCTTTCGCTTCAAATGTTGGGCAGCAGGTTGCAGCAGCCGTTACATCAAGCTGCTGAGCAGCAGAGGGAAATGAAAGGGGAGAGGGTGACTCCGTTAGCATGTGGGAGAGACCTGCAGCTTTGGGCTCTTTCTTTTCTTGAACTTTTTCAATGAGCATTTAAGAACTGGTACCTGTGTTTGCATATTTCCCGCTCCTCCCTGCCCCCAAATCCATTTTCCTTTTGTGTCCTGTCTTTAACTTGTAAGCCTGGGGGCAAGACCTGTCTTGTTTGTATTGATTTGCAACCCACTCTGGGATCCTATTTCAGCTGGAGAGGAGTGCAAGAGATTATTTAAATAAGAGAACAAAGCAAAAATCATTGAAAGTGCAGAGGCCAGTGTGCTGCCCTTCAAATCTGGAGACCTGAGTTCAGATCTCAATTTCACCAATTTATTCATCTAACCTACCTCACATGTTGTTTGTTTGTTGGTTGTTGTTGTTGCCTGTTCTTCTCCAGAAGAACCCAGGCAATATAAAAAAACAGAACAACAACATATTACAATCACAACTAATTTGCCTGCTAAATTTGCCCTAAATTTGTGTGCAAACCTGGTGGCCACCTACAACAAACATCTGACCTCTGTAATTGCCAGCAAGGGTTTTGCCACCAAGTACTAAGTCATCTTTTGCAAAGGGATCAAATACTTATTTCACCCGTTGATGCACATCAATCTCTGGCTTTTGTCTTCTGGGTTTCTGGGGGGTTTTCCTGTTGTTATTCTGTCTCTCACAGCTACAATAAACCTACCATTAAAATTATAGACTGGTCATTTCTTCGTCAAGAGGGCAAACGGGCAAATTTAGCAGAGGATCAAATACTTTCCCCCCTCACTGTATATACACCTTAAGCATCAAAGGTCAAGGTAACAAGGCTCCCCTTCTCCTCCCCTCTTGGCTGCCTTTCTATCTCTTTTGAAGGTGATCCTCAAACTGTGCATTTGCTCCCATCTGCCTCCAGCTCCTGTGGCTTCAAACCGAGGGTGGAGAACTTCAGCCCCAAATTTGGCTCTCTGGACCTTTCAGTCTGACCCTCAGACCTCTTTTCAAGACAAACCTCCTTTCCCAAAACCACGCCCTTCATTGTCCCCATTTCCCACCTTCCTTGGGTGTTTTCACGTGCCTATAATCTGTCCTTGAACTCTGATAATGTCTCTTGCTTGGATGGATGGATGGATGGATGGATGGATGGATGGATGGATGATAGAGAGGGGTATGTGAGTGCATACAGTAGAAAGTAGCCTACTGTACAAAGCTAAAATTTAGGTCAACCCATGATCTGACAGCAGCTGCCAAGTGCCACCAGCTCAACAAGAATGCAGTATAGAACCAGGTCATAGAAATACAAAGATGGAAAATAAGGGTTTCATGTGTACTGGTGGAATGCTGCAGGGCCTCTTCTAGGTTAAATATGGTAAAGAGTCTGAGATGCTAGACAATGCATTGTTTAAAATTTGCATCAATATTAGGGCTGTGCACTGGGTTCAGCTGAGTCCTGAACTAAATCGAGCTGATTGGGGGGGATCTTGGTGTTACTCAAGTGCAGTTAAGACAGCCCCAGATTGCCACAAGTGGGGTGGCCCGGAACAATCCAGGGCTGTCAGAGAGCAGAGCTCCAGGCAGGAAGGAGTGGTCAGGAAGGAAAAAGGAGAACACACAAGAAGGCCTAGGGAAGTAGAGGGACCTATCTGGTTGGTTACATCTTCCTAAGAAAGGGTAGAGGTGTTTCTGGATGCAAGCTGCTTTCCTGCCTGACCTCCACAAGCTCTTCCCGCAACTAGATCTCTCTGTGGCAGATTGAGCTGTGGTTTTGAAAATGACCAGAAGCCTCCAGCAAAGTATTAACCGCTAGCAATGGAGCAAGATCCTTTTAGAATCCAAAGGAAGCACAGCTCCTTTCAAGAAAGGATTGCATGGACTGATGCCTACTAAAGGGGCCATTGAGGAATCCGCTTCATTGAAACCATATGAAATGCTCATAGTCCCCACTCTACCTCTGACTCATATGTCCTTTCCTCACTGCCTTTCTGCATCTGTACCAAGGGAGTCTGGTTTGTGTTTGCAGAAGGAGCTTGGCCTGGAGAGCAGCATCACATGTTGGAAATTCTGTAGGGCAAGAGTTCCACTGAGAATGGTTCCACTGAGAATTTCACTTCCACCTCAGGTGGATGCTAGCTGACTGCCCACTCCCACATCTCCATTTTCACTTGGAAATGATTTATTGTGCTGGAGGAGGATCCATCTTCCCATGAGTATCAGGGAGTACTAAGAAATGTCAAGCTGTCCTGCTGCTTCAGTCCAGCTTTTTCACTTCTCTTGAGATTTAAGCCTGCTTGGCTTTCTTCCATTAGGGGAGTTAGGTGGCCTCTGTTGGTTCATTCAGAGCCCATAGAGAGCAATAAAAAAGTCACTGTCTCTGTGCTTTGTGGTTCAGTTGGGAGACAAAACCCATCTGATTTGGAATGAAACATCAGTTTTCTCTGTCACCCGGAGGATGCTATTGTCTAAAGAGCTCCTGTAGTGAATACAAAGAGGAATATCAAAAAGCAAGGAAGTTGAGAAGCAATTTTAGACTCACACACAACAGAGTGATAATGACTGGAGGATATTGTGGCCTTCTCTGCTAAATGTGACATTCGCAGTATATCAAATCTCTATACGGATTGTTTCAAAAGCACTCTGTTTGAGGCATACCTTTTATGAAAACTGGACCCTTGCTTAGGACTGGCAGTGCTGCGTTATAGAATGGCTGCAGAGGATTGTGACCTAGGGAGAGGGGGTGTGGCTAATAATGAGGTGTGGCCTAGTGAGTGTCCCAAGGGCCATACAGAGAGGCCTGGAGGGCCACATTTGACACCTGTGCCTGAGGTCTCCTTTCTCTGATGCAGGCGGTGGAAAAAACATCCCGGGCAGCACATAGGGCTATGAAATCATGATCTGTTATGCCTGCTGTAAAGAGCATATAGTCTTGATGCGAATCCGTTCTTGTTCCATCAAACCAGTCAGTTTACCTATCATGTGTAAAACGGGAGCTGTCTGAAGGTGTGTTTGACTTCTATTCCAACCTTCCTGAAGCGACATTTCAAGCACACCTTTCCCAGGGTCCAGATCCCAGAATGCAGCATAGGATGCAGTGGGAAGAATTCTCCCTTTAATTGCCCCCCTGCCCCTGCCTGCAAAGATCTGAGATATGTGCTTGAAACAGGCTTTGACAAACACACTCATGAGGGTTTGTAAATTTCTCAAATCGGTAAATCAAGGTACGTAAATAAAAAATGCAAATCGACATTGATGGGAATGTACCTTTCATTTTGAAGTTGATCTTTTTTTGCTTTCTGTGATGTTTTAACAACATTTAACAGGATGCATGTTCCAGGTTAAAACAGCATTCTTAATATCACTTGTCAAAGTGCCATTAGATTTGGCAGAGATCCATTGGATTGCCTGATGAAAATATCCAGCATGAAATCTGGCTATTTCCTACTTGGAGGTTCGTCAACAGTTGCCTAACAGTGCAATCCTATACAGTGGTACCTCTAGTTACAAACTTAATTTGTTCCGGAGGTCCATTCTTAACCTGAAACTGTTCTTAACCTGAGGTGTGCTTTCGCTAATGGGTCCTCTTGCTGCTGCTGTGCCACTGGCACACAATTTCCATTCTCATCCTGGAGCAAAGTTCTCAGCTCAAGGTAACTCTTCCAGGTTAGGGGAGTTTGTAACCTGAAGCATTTGTAACCTGAGGCATTTGTAACTCGAGGTAACACTGTACATAATATTTATTTGCTTATTAACTAAAAAATTTATACCACTTCATTGTAAAAAAACCCAAAAAACACCTCAAAACAGTTTACAAAAAGTACCAGACTAGGGATGGGGGATATACTTGATTCATTCCTCATTTAAAGCTGAATTGATCAAATCTAATCTTTCCAAAACACCGTGAGAACCAAAACAAAGACATCCTCCAAAATTCTCAGTTATCTGAAATTCACTATGCAGTTCTTCAACCAAACAATGATTACCAAAAATGCATACATTATTGGAAAGAGTGCATAATGTGAAATTAACATCAAACAACATGTTAGGAGAAACTGCTTGCAAAAATGTGTTAGTCAAAGGGGCATTGTCCCTTAGAGAGTCCTCCCCTCCCTTCGGTAACTTCACAGATAAGAATTAACGAGCAGTTGATAGATTTATAGTCCTTTTATCGCAGTTTCATGTTGTGGTCACAAAATACACAGCTGTCCGCAAGGAGAGCAGTTGCCTACTCTGAATCCGACTTCCTACTTCCGCAGCAAGGAGCGCGCCAATGGGAAGCTCCTTCCCCCCTTTGCCTCCTTTGTTCTCTGATACATTCGGACCTCCGAGTCCATGGGGAGGGGGGTTCCCCCACACTCTCAAGTGATGTGTCTCCCAGCTGCCCCCTCCCTTTTGGATCTCTTGTCATTATCTTGTAGCTGGGTAGCTCCTCCCTAATCTGTTCAGCTTCTGTGTCTGTCTGTCTCTCTGCTTCTGAAAACACTGGAAGTGGCGGCGGGTGTGTTTGTGTGTGTGTGTGTGTGTGTGTGTGTGTGTGTGTGAATACTTCCCCTCCTCTTCTGAGAGAAGCTGATCTGTCTGTGACTGCATCCCCCAATCTTCAGATCCAGACCATTCCCTGACTGGCATACAAAAATATGTTCATTTGGAGAAATTTACACTAAAATGCAAGAATTTTCATGAGGGTTTTTCAAAAGAGATTTCAGAAATTGCTGCGCATATGTGGAAAATGGAGAGATCCAAAATTGACAGATCTTTCCATTTCTAACCCAGACATAAGTTCCTCTGAGTTCGATGAAATCTACTCCCAGGTTGGTGTACATAGGATGGAAGCCAAACTTTAAACCTTAAAGGAAGGGCTTCCCACTTCAAATACTAGCTGACTTCATTTTTGAACAAGGGCTTCTGGCCAAAAAAGAATGTATTTGGCTTAATATTTTGGCTAAATCTTTAATACCTCCTCTGCTTCCCACCTCTACTGGGCATGGACACACACACACACACACACAAATTAACTGATCCAGTCCATGATTAGGGGGAGGGGGAGGGGAACCTGCAGATGAATTTTGAATAGTCAAAGCTGGGGATATTGTGATAAATAAAGTCAGATTACTGCTGGGGTCTTATGCATGATCAATAATCCATCCCTCCTCGCCTAATTAATGCAAATTAAAAGTGTTGCTCCCCTGCTTTGCAATGACATTTTGTTTCAAAAACACTCTTCCCCTGAATGTAAAATTCAGAAAGCAGCAGCAGCAGCACAGGGATGCAAAGATTCCTGGTGCTCACCTGTGATTCTGAGGTGAAGCACTTGGGTTTATCAAAAGCCAGGACAGTTGTCCTTCAGTGCTAGGGGCAGAGGGAAGCAGTGAGAAAGAAAGGGAGAGTCTTCAAGAGTGGGAGGAAGAGGGAGAATTGGTCGTCCTCTGCTTCTGCCCCTTCCCTTCCATTGAGTATATCTGGAGGAAGGGGTAATATAAAGGAAGTCCAGGAATTCACAGAGGTAAGGGTCACAGTGGGGGGCTGGGGGAGTGGAGAAGGGGTCTGGGGATTCATGGAATCATGGAAGTAGGAGGTAATAGCAGCAGTCAGGGATGGTCACTAAGTCCATTTGCTTTTTAAGATCTCTTCCGAATTCCCAGAAATCTTGCATTTCTCCCCAGATCTTGCAAGGGAAGGCCTCTCCCCACATCCCCCAAAAAGGAAGTAGAAACTGGGGTGAGCCAAAGGAAGATTTTACCCATCACTAGCTGAAAGGCTATGTTTTCCCTTTTGGCCTGGGCTGTGCTTTTCAGTTTCCTTTACAGAGTTTTAATGTTTGAGCTGATCGACTGCTGATCCTTATTGATTGCGTAGCAGCTCATGGTCCTGCCATGCCTTGACGCCTTTCCCTTCCTCGCAATTGATCCGTGAGCCTTGAACTCCCCCATGCTCAGGATTAGCAAAAGAAACACAAATAGGGGCAAAAAGAAAGAAAGAAAATCCCTCGGAAAGAAAAAGTGGAAATGACCTTGAAAGGGGGGTAGCTATGCAACATTTGCAACAGCTCTTGCCACCGTCCGTCAGTGCTGGCTCTGTAGGAAGGAGCCGTGACTCACTCTGCTCATCCTTAGCCTCTCTGCCTCTGCTACCTAGGGACTGATGCATCGCTCAGTGTTGGTTTCTTTCCATTTCTCATTTTTTCCTACCTTAATTTCAGCTCCCCATGCCTCTGCATCAGTTTCTGCAAAGTTCATTTTTTTTTAATGAATGCACATGATTCTCTTAATTATTTCAGGTATGCCATTCTGCCTAATAGGCAAATGCTTAGAAGTAATTTCCCCAAATATAAAGCATGCTTGTATGTTAATTTTTATTAAAGCATGCATTTTTTTGCCTACTTTCCCCAAGTGTGTGTGTGTGTGTGTGTGTGTGTGTGTGTGTGTGTGACAGAGAGAGAGAGAACTTTTGCTTGAAGAACTGCAACTTCAAGTGGGAATTCTGAAGGATGGCTGCATTTCAGTTCGTGTATTGTTTCTGGGAAGTCTGGATTCACATGCAAATCTGAACCAAGCAGAATTTCTCTCCTACCCCAAGCATGACTCTTCATTTCCCCTCTCTTATCTTTTATTGTGCTTGTTGTTTTACACTTGATTCCCTCCTTCTCCCAGCTCTGCTCTGTCTTCCCCACAGGTCTCTTACTTTATCCACTCTATCTTCAGTTGCATAAGAATATCAGAAGAGACCCACTGGATCAAACCCGAGGCCTAAGTAGTCCAGCATCCTGTTTTCTTGGTGGCCAACCACATGCCCATTCGAAGCTCGCAAGCAGAACTTCAGCGCACAGCACTCTCTGCACATGTGATTTCCATGAAACTGGAATTCAGAAGCATGCCACCTCCAATAATGGGGGGAGTTGTACACAGCCATCATAGCTAGTAGGCACTGATAGCTTTATATTCCATGAAACCAGACTTTGGTTTCTCAGCTGCTTCCCCAGGTCCTAAGGACCACCCACCTTTCCCTACACACCCAGAATCCCTTTGTGTGTCTGAGTCTCCCTAGGGAATAGAATGGCAGTTTCACAATAATATGTACAATACATATTTAATGTTGTTGTTTTTTATGTTTCTTTTAAAGGAAAAAAAAACCTTTCCTCCCACGGATGTATTTGATGTTTTTGTGTTGTTGCCTTGGGTTCCCCAGAAAGACAAGTTACATGTTGAAATTAAAACAAATAGACAATTCTATATATATATGACGCGAGAATTTACATACAATAACCTACACACATTCCTCACAATAGATCCCCATTGTATTACGATACACCATTTGCTTTATAATGTATCATTACAGAGAGAAGTTGCAGAATGATTGATGGCGGTGGGACGAATCCAGAATCAGTCCCTTTTCCCTTTAACAAGAACCCTCTCCTTCCTGAAATATCAACAATTTCCGCTGAAGCTGCTTCTTGCTAGTCATCCTCAACCCCGTCCTGAAAAAAACGACACCTCATCTCCAGGAGACGTTTCATCTCAATCAATTAGAAGTTAAATGCTTTCTAACAACAATGAGAGGAGGCTTTAATTTTAGAGCTAATTAAATATCAACAATTGGAATGTAGCATCAGACACTTAACCTGAAGTAACCCCACTATTTCTAAAAGAAGAAGCTGTGTAGACTGAGGATTTGAAGTGAGTTGTAGCCATTTTAATATCAGCTGTCACACTCTAACTGTTTCCTTTTGTTTCGCTGCAGCACAATCATCTCTTTCGGCTTCCTCCAGGACCACTACCTTTTCTGCATCAGACAGAAGATTAATTAAGTTGGCATCCGAGCAAAGGATCAGATCATGTGCTTGTGCCCACAGCTGCTGAACCCAAGTCAACCTGGAGCAAAGCCCCCAGCTTCCAGGATGAATGATGAGAATAACATTCTCTCTCTACCCCAACAGAGGTGTTGGCTGTGGCAGCAGCTAAGAAACGCCTGGGTTGTTAGCTGTGAAAGCATACTGCTTGCCTGGGTACCTTCAGAATAGAATTACAGAATCGTAAAGTTGGAAGGGACGCGGGTGGCGCTGTGTGTTCAACCACAGAGCCTAGGATTTGCTGATCAGAAGGTCGGTGGTTCGAATCCCCTCGACGGGGTGAGCTCCCGTTGCTCGGTCCCTGCTCCTGCCAACCTAGCAGTTCGAAAGCACATCAAAGTGCAAGTAGATAGATAGGTACCGCTCTGGTGGGAAGGTAAATGGCATTTCCGTGCGCTGCTCTGGTTTGCCAGAAGCGGCTTAGTCATGCTGGCCACATGACCTGGAAGGTGTACGCCGGCTCCCTCGACCAGTAAAGCGAGATGAGTGCCGCAACCCCAGAGTCGACCATGACTGGACCTAACGGTCAGGGGTCCCTTTACCCTTTACTTTAAAGTTGGAAAGGACCCCAAGAGTCATCTACTCCAACCCCCTGCAATGCAGGAATTACAGCTATTATTACAGTGGTGCCTCGGGTTACAGACGCTTCAGGTTACAGACACTTCAGGTTACAGACTCTGCTAACCCAGAAATAGTACCTCAGGTTAAGAACTTTGCTTCAGGATGAGAACAGAAATCGCATGGCGGCAGCAGGAGGCCCCATTAGCTAAAGTGGTACCTCAGATTAAGAACAGTTTCAGGTTAAGAATGGACCTCCAGAACGAATTAAGTTCTTAACCTGAGGTACCACTGTATTTAAATTTGTACACCGCCCCATACCCACAGGTCTCAGGGTGGTTCACGGGATAAATTCACAATTGAAAACACACAATACATAACCAAAATAAAAACAAGAACAACCCAACACCAGTTCCCCAGCACAGTCCAAACGGGCACTGAATCTCAATCAACCAAAGGCCTAAAGAGGAATGTTTTTGCCTGGCACCTGAAGGTGTATAATGAAGGGATAAAGAATCCCTGACAGAAGGCTATCCAACCTCTGTTTAGAAACCTCCAATGAAGGAGAGTCCACCACCTTCCAAGGTCGAACACTGTCAAACAGCTCTTACAGCCAGAAAGTGCTTCCTAATGTCTAGTCAGAATCTCCTTTCTTCTGAGTTGAATCCATTGGTTCAGGTCATACCCTCTGGAGCAGCGGAAAACAAGCTTGCTTCACACACACCAACTTAGGATAACTCTGGTCCATAGAAACTTATGCCATTGTATGCTTGTCAGTCTTTAAGGTTCCACAAGACTCCTGGTTGTTGCAACTGTATAAAGTTTGGGTTGACCCATCCTTCTCTTTCCCCCCATCCCAAAGAGCTGCCTGCGGCTCAAAAGCTCTCTGTCTGACTCTGCGGGCACAAATTGCTTTTTAAAATACATCGTTTGGAGTTATTTTTGGCCCACTGTGAAGAACAGCCTGAATTATCACTGCTACCTGAGCTTTTGAACAACAGCGGTGCATCTCTAAGATGTACTACTACATTATTATGAAAAAGCACATAGCAAGGAAACCTGCCCTGCCTCTGGAGTGAGGCCACCATCCAGATCGGAGACACTGCAAAGAGAAGAGGTATTTTGCCAAGACACTGATTAGTGCAGAGAGAAGGGTGGGTCTGGTGTGTCCACTGCGAAGGCTGAATGTCTGCTAGAAGATAAACATTAGCAGTATCACAGCCTCCTAAGTTTTTGTTTCTCTTGTGCTGCTTCTGCACATGACAGCAGCAGCAGACCCTCCAAGTGTCCCTATTTTTCCAGGGGCAGACCCAGATTTACAGAAGCCATCTTGGTTTTTGATTCGATCCCACAATGTCCTGCTTTTCCTTTGGACGTCCCTATTTTCACTGGAGAAATGTTGAAGGGGACATCTTTATTTTTCATCAGAGAAATGTTGGAGGGCATCAGAAAAACATTGGCAGGTACGAGCAACTGTCGTTGGCATCCAAGCAGCCATTTTGTACCCTCTGCAAGGTCCAAGACCTAGTTTCATTCCAGGGCATTATGTGTGGAGAATATTTAAAGAAAATTCTGCATAAAAACAAAGTGACAGTGAGAACAGGAAAAATCTTAGGAATGTTATAAGAAAAATGTGTTCTGAGACATTTTGGCTGAGCTCTGGTTATAGTATCCTCTGCTACTGGAAGTATAAGGGAGGTTTGGCTGGTGCTCCAGGCAAAAATGTTCCTGTTCAACCAGGTCTTTGGTTGATTAACATCCTATACCCTTTGAAATGTGTTTCTGGAGAGGTAGAGGGAGAGGGGTTATTGGTTTGTTTTGGCTCTTACTTTTATTATGCATTTTGTGTGTGTTTTTTTATCTTGTATTTTTATGTTGTGAACTGCCCTAAGGTCTACAGCTGAAGAGCGGTATACAAATTTAATAAATATTAATGATTACAAGAACCACACCCACTTTCTTCTCCAGCTGCCAGAGCTGTTTCCTAGGAATAGGTTATATTGTCCCAGCTTGACCAGAACAGGCAAATCCACCACTGTGACACGTTTTGCCTAGTTGCTATTGGTGCTGTGACAAGCATAACTTCCCCTCCTCTATCTTCTTGAAATATTGGTTCTTTCCCCTGTGTTTATCTGACTTCCTGCTCTGCCTTGTTGTGTTACATCATTGGTACCTTTTTCATGCCTGGGAAGCTAGGAAAGAGCTCCTGGGACAGCAGCAGGAGAATTTGCTATCAGCCTTAGGCCTGGAACAAATGCTGGTATGTAATTGAGATTTCTTGGAGGGGAAAAAATATTATTTGTGCATGGTATGCAGCTAAGGCTACCCATGAGATCTACACGAGTTGGCAACTCATTTTTATCACTTTGCTGAACTGCAAGCTGGGTTGCCTAAGCTTGGACGTCAAGATTGGACAAGGGCCTTGGTGGAGCAATTGGTGTTAGAGAGATGTTTTGCAGATGTTTCTTATGTCTCTGCAGCAAGGGAAGAGAAAAGATAAGCCTTTGGCATCATTATTTGGGGAACAGGAGGTGGGCGGGTGTGGAGGACTCCCTGGTCCTGAATGGAGCAACTGCCCCTGAAGGACCAGGTGTGCAGCCTGGGAGTCATTTTGGATTCACAGCTGTCCATGAAGGCACAGGTCAGTTCTTTGTCCAGGGCAGCTGTTTACCAGCTCCATCTGGTACACAGGCTGAGACCCTACCTGTCCGTGGACTGTCTCACCAGAGTGGTGCATGCTCTGGTTATCTCTCGCTTGGCCTACTGCACTGCGCTCAATGTGGGACTACCTTTGAAGGTGACCTGGAAACTACAACTAATCCAGAATGTGGCAGCTAGACTGGTGACTGGGAGCGGCCACCGAGACCAAATAACACTGCTCTTGAAAGACCTACATTGGCTCCCAGCACATTTCCGAGCACAATTCAAAGTGTTGGTGCTGACCTTTAAAGCCCTAAATGGCCTCGGTCCAGTATCTCTGAAGGAGTGTCTCCACCCCCACCGTTCTACACGGACACTGAGGTCCAGCTCTGAGGGCCTTCTGGCGGTTCCCTCACTGCAAGAAGCCATGTTACAGGGAACCAGGCAGAGGGACTTTTTGGTAGTTGTGCCGGTCCTGTAGAACGCCCTCCCACCAGATGTCAAAAGAACAACCACCAGACTTTTAGAAGACATCTGAAGGCAACCCTGTTTAGGGAAGCTTTTAATGTTTGATGCATTACTGTATTTTAATATTTTGTTGAAAGTTGCCCAGAGTGGTGGCTGGGGAAGCCCAGCCAGATGGGTGGAGTATAAATAAATTATTATTATTATTATTATTATTATTATTATTATTATTATTACTACTACTACTACTATCATCATCATTATCATTATCATTATCAACATACTAGCTACTTATAAGAAGTACCGGAGAGATATTCCCTTCAAATAAGGAGCTGACTACCTTCCTTGCCAGGCCCTTGGTAGGTGGACATTATTATTAGTTGGGTTCTGATTATTTTGAGCAAGAAAAACAAAACATATATTGTGCTAAGTGCTGAGGATTTCATCTATGAGCAAGGCAGGGCTAGACGGCATTGTGATTTCTTTCTCCTCTTCCCCTTCTTTCCCCCCTCCATTCATTGTGCTTTATTTCTCTCCTTTCTGCTTTGCATCTAATCTGCTTAACCAAGTCGGCTGAACAAAACATGCAGGAGGGAAGACTTTTCCCTGGCATCGGGCACACTCCGTATTGCTAATAGCATAGTTGCGCCTGTGTTTAATAAAAGCGGCTGACAGGAAAATTCAAGCTAACAGAATTATTTCCTTATTAAAGTGATAGGTTGATTCCTCCCCGATATTTATTCATGCTGCCAGGCTTGTCTGCAGCTGCAGTTCTTATTATTTCCATTCTGCATGTAATTAGGTGGCAAACTGGCTCTGTCCAAAATAGCATTTGGTGGCTGCCATGCCCTGTGCATGCAACCACCGCTGAGGGGCCTTCCCTGAAGGCTGCAAAAGGAGCCAGATCAATGGAGCCAGTGTCTCTTGACTCTCCATCCAAGAAGGAAACTGCTTCTCTGAGGGCATGTGCAGATGCCAGCTTCCTATGATCCTGTTTGTAGAAAGCTCTCAAGCAGAGGGGGGGTGGGGATGAGCGGGCGAGGAAAAAGAGGGCCATTTTTTTTAAAAAAAACCCAAACAGAATCTCTGTGTCTTTAAGACATGCATACCAAGCACAGCCCTTCAAGTGTCCCTGTTTTCCAGGGACAGTCCCACATTTACAGAAGCCATCCCGGTTTCTGATGTGATCGCGGAATGTCCCGCTTTTCCTTAGGATGTCCCTGTTTTCATCGGAGAAGCTCCCAAGCCAATGAGATAAATAACTATACAAGCTTTAGGAGATATCTGAAGGCAGCCCTGTATAGAGAAGTTTTTTAATGTTCGATGTTTTATTATGTTTTTTATAGATGTGAGAAGCTGCCCAGAGTGGCTGGGGCAACCTAGTCAGATGGGTGGGATACTATTATTATTATTATTATTATTATTATTATTATTATTATTATTATTATTAAAGATGCCCCTATTTTCATCAGAGAAATGTTGGAGCATATGGAAACAGCAATCCTCAGGTGAAGCTTGTTTTATTTTGCCGCCATTCTGCATCTTCCACAAGGTTTGTGGAAGGCTTCCATCTTGCCTTCTTCCAGGGCATTGTGGGAGGGAAATGGTGGCAGCCAGCCACAACCAGCAGAGAATTTCCAGAGGATATTCGGCAAAGTGGTTTTTGTTTTCAGAGGAGGGTGGAGGGTGAGAAAAAGAGCATATGGTGCCCATATGTTTGTTATCTTGTTTGCTTTTGAAAGATCTGACATTGTGTCAGAGAGATTCACTAACTAGGAAGGAAGCCTTTAGCAGACAAGGATTTGGGGGGTTCTGTTTTGTCTGGCTTCTTGAATGTTGGCAGCTATATTTGCGTAGAGTTGGGGAATGAGGAAACGACTGTGGCTGCGTACTCACCGCTCCTTTGACACATTTAAAGTACACAGACAGCAGCAGCAGAAACAGCAAGAAGTCTGGGAAGTGCAGTTTGGTAAGGGTGCTGGGAATCGCAGCTCTGTGAGGGGTGAGCTACAACCCCCAAGATTCTTGGTGGGTGGGGATGTGTGCTTTAAATATATGGTGTGTTTTTAGCCTATAGCCTAGTGGTAGAGCTGCTGATTTGCATTCAAGAGCTATCAGGTTCAACCTTGGTAGGGTGACCAGGTGACAAATTGTACACGGGAACCCTAATACTTTAGTTGCTAAGGTGTTGATACACTTGGAACAAAGTCACTTGTTAGGTTGCGTCTGCAGTCCCACTCATTCTACACAATGGCACCAAAGTTTCTTCCTTCGCAAATCCCCTGGAACACTCGTTGTCTCTGCCAATCATCACTGTGGTACCTAGCAGTTCTCTGGAGTTCCAGTTTAGAGCAGGCAAAAAAACAACATCCCCATAATTACTTCTTGAGCAACTTGTGACTGGATAATCCTGCAGTGGAAAGTCTAGAGAAGTTGGATGGATGCTTCAAAAGTGAGCTTAGACTGCCCACCCATCCCTGCCACCCACTGGTCAAATAAGCAGCTCTACCGCCCAGCCTCTTTTCTGTGGCAGCCACAAAACCACCCCCTTCCTCACTAGAGAGGCTGGGGCTTGGAGTATGGAGTCCTCTAAAGTATCTGATGCCAAGCCTGAATTGGGCTTCTCTTTATCCTTGACATGCCGATGTTCCTCTTACCCAAAGCTTAATGGTTATATTTCTTGATTGCATCATGTCTTGGCCATTGAAGAGCATAACAGCATATACAGGTTTTGGTTTTGCTCCCAGAGAAGTTAGTCTGTTGCAGAGCAAACAACAGAATTTTGTGGCAGCTTCCTGACTAACAGATATCTTGTGCATAATATATTGTGGGCCAAAACTCACTTTGCTAGATGAATGGTCACCTATGTGTGTTGGTTTCTTGAGTAAGGGGAAATTGCTTGGGCTGGAGGGATCTACTGATAATTGTGGGTTGTGTCCAGTGGCGTAGCGTGGGTTGTCAGCACCCGGGGCAAGGCAAGTAATTTGCGCCCCTTAACCCGTGGATTTGCGCCCCCTAACCCGTGGATTTGCGCCCCCTAACCCTAACCCCCAGATGTTGCGCCCGGTGCGGCCGGCCCCCCCCCTGCACCCCCCACGCTACACCACTGGTTGTGTCAAACGGGGCTACAGTTGGAGGGGGGAAATGTCTAAAACTGGGAACCTTCTGCAAGCAGTGCAAGATCCTTCCACCAGGTTTTAGATTATTCTTCAAAAACTGTATAAAACCTCCCCGCCCCCGATATTTGGTCAGCTCCTCCAACCCTCAAGAGAGGCTTGGGCAGGGGAAGGGGACAGAAGGCTACAGGAGTAAAAAGTCAGTTGCATGAACTGCCTTTGTGCTCACACACAGTTAGATTCCACCTTGAGTTTCCTTAGTGCATGCATAAAGAAACCCATGTTTAGGAAAATGCTCTGCATGAGGCAGGCTCACGATTCCCACTTGACCTCTTGAAGTTGTGTGGAGAGCATGCAGATGCTTGTATCTGCCTGCATGATATCAAAGAGTTGACCTAGAAGCATTCTGCTGTTATTGGCTTTTCCACAACATGAAAATGTACATGTTAGAAGTTATTGTCAGGATTTGATTCTATCAAGCTATCGAGTTACTTCTGCCATAGCAGTGGAGATGGTTTGTTACCAGCTTGCCTCCTCTGCCTATTGCTTTATGATTAACATGAGGTGCTATGATGGCTTTGTTGCTGTGTATTATATGATATATTTTTTTATGGACTGTACCCAGGAGGAGGAGGAAGAGGAGGAGGAGGAGTTTGGACTTGATATCCTGCCTTTCACTCCCCCTAAGGAGTCTCAAAGCGGCTAACAATCTCCTTTCCCTTCCTCCCCTACAACAAATGTTCTGTGAGGTGAGTGGGCCTGAGAGACTCCAGAGAAGTGTGACTGGCCCAAGGTCACCCAGCAGCTGCATGTGGAAGAGCGGGGAAGCGAACCTGGTTCACCAGATTATGAGTCCACCGCTCCTAACCACTACACCATGCTGGCTGGTGAAGGATGGGTTATAAATATTTGTAATAGCACAACAATGATGGGTGGGTGGGTGGACCTATTTCCATTTTATGACAGTTTCACTTGTGTTCATCCCAGTTTTTTGGCCATTTTAAAAAAATGTACAGAAAATTGCATTTAAACCATACGCACAGTCCCCTAAAATATGCACTATTCACTTAAAACACACGTTTCTGTATGCATTTCGATAGCGAAGGGCCATGGCTCAGTGGTGGAGCAATTAGCTTGCATGCAGGTGGTCTTGGGTGCAATCCACAGCATTTTTAGATAGGGCTTGGAAAGTCCCCTGCCTGAAATCCTGGACAGCTCCTGCCAGTCGGTGTAGACCACAATTTCCCAAACTTGGGTCTCCTGCTGTTTTTGGACTGCAAGTGCCATCATTCTTGACTGTTGGTCCGGCTAGCTAGGGATGATGGGAGCTGTAGTCCAAAACAGCTGGAGACCCAAGTTTGGGAAACCTGAGCTAGATGAGCCAATGGCCTGACTCAGTTTCAAAGGCAGTTTCCTTTGTTTCTATGCTCATTTCCCTGTAAAGTGTGTGTTGAACCAAAGCTACCTTGTAAAATTAAGAGTGTGTAATCTAACTAATAGCTGTGCTCTGTTGATCAGCATGTAAGTCTGCAATCAGTGAATTAGGTTGCTTCACTTTAAAATGCAGTCCGAACAAATTTCCCCTCCATCTCTAACAACAAAAACAACATGTGGTGCCGGGGTTCATTGATAGTTTGGTGTTTTTTTAAGCCACCTTCTGAGCTGTCATTTGAGTTCTCAGAAACGTTTGCTCATTTGAGGCGGCTTGCCTCCCCGGTTTTTCCTTTGAAAAACTGCCAACGGCATCAACCTTCAGTTATAAGCTTGAATGAGGCTTTGTCTTAAAACATTTTCTCTGAGTTTGGCAGGTCTGGGGGAAAAAAGAAAAGGAAAGATGAAGGGGTTGGAGGGAGAAGTTTGAACACTGAGAGTTTGGGTTTTCCCCCCCTCCCCCTGATATCAGACACTGGATCTATCAAAGGAAGTCTCCATCGTGGAAAGCTCACTCCATCAGCACTGCTGTCAGAAGAAGAAGAAAATTGATTACAGATAAGGTTGCCAGGGCCTTGGTCAAAAGAAATCCTGCCTGTCCTTTTAAATGCCTTGAGGCAGTAGGACAGAATGTGACTGCTGCCTGTCTTACCAGTTCCTCCATTGATCCACTTATCTATCACCTACCAGAGCAGGGACAGAGAACCCTGTGGCCTTCTGGATCCCAAGCTACAATGGCCAATTGTCAAGAATCACAGGACTTGTAGTCCACCATCTTCTGGAGGGCCACAGGTTCCCCATCCCTGCAGCAGAGGGAGAGAACCAGAGTTGCCTCAGCGGCATGATTCTCTGATACTTGATGACATTTAAAGCACAGGGGCATGAATTGGAAGATCTGAGTTCAAATCATGATAGATAGCTTCATTCCTCAGTTTTAACAACAATCCACAGATAGGATTTTCACCAGTAGAAAGGAAACAGAAATAAAATTGCTGCTGAAATAATGTTTTTGGCAAAGGAAATATTTTGCGGGTGGGAACAGTGAAGTTGGTTGAATGAATCCACACTTCAGTTGACTTAAAATCTGTGCCACAATGTGCAGCTTGAAAGATCCCTAGTAAATTTGCAGATGCAGCATTCCAGTTCAAGTAGGCAAAGGAATTCTGTGGTGGTGTCATCAATCCCTTTTAATCACATGCTCTAGTGTCAACATGAGACCATGGCAGCCTAGTACATGCCAGTTCATATTAATATCACCCTTCCCCGCAGTGGCAGCAATGAAATAAGAAGCAAAAAGGCGCATTACGGCAGCTGGGCATGTAGCCAAAAAGTTCGGTAATAGAAATTTAGCTCAGGGTGGTGAAGTCAACAGCCACGTTATTTTACTGTTATTTACGGTGGCTGTTCGTGACTTGGATCGGCCACAAATGCCGGCTGTTGGCTGACATGCCACATTTTAAGTTCCATTAGATGTGAAATGGACAAGTAGAGGTTGTCCTTGGGTGCCTGTGGGTGTCCATCAATCACCCATTGTGGGGTTCTCTTCAACACCTAATCATAGCCAAATATCAAGGTCTCATGACCTTTACTGCCTCCTGACAACAGGTCGGTGAGACTGACTGGAGGAAGACATTTGAGGGGGAATTGGCAGGGAGAAGAGAAAAGGTTAATTTTGTCTTGTCATTCCTGACCTGGGGTGTTTAATAAGCCCTTCGCATTGGGAAGAAGCTAACATTTCCATGGCCTTTCCTTCGTTCACACTCACATCGACTCTGTCCACCAAAGGTTCCCTGTGTGAGGCAAAATCACTTGTCGAAAGGGAAACAGTTTGGAAAGGTTGGCTGGCCTAGTTTATAAGGAAGGGTCATTTTCTATGTGGTGGAATGGAAGACCCCCTCCACCATTTTGAAACTGTGGCCAAGCCCTCTCATTCATTTGTTCAGGACAAGCCAGTACTCCTTGGTGGACATCTATCAGGAAGACAGCTCTGGTGCTTTTTAAAAACAGACAAATCCAGGTGGCATTAGCTGATCATTGGGAGCAAGACTAGCCCTGTGTGAGTGTATCCACTATCTTAAAATTAACCCACATACATGAATGTAACCACCATGTGCTTAGCTTCTATGCAGACTGCATATGGGCTTGTTCAAACATACAGTGGCCGCCCCACAGGTCCACTAACCCCCTTTTAGGTGTGTGCCAGCGCCTCCTTCCCACTGACAATGCAGGGCTGGGCGTGGGAAGCTGTTCCTGGCTGGAGCGCAAACATGCAGAACATTCAGGTTCCAATGAAGTCATAACTGCTCTCAGCTGAGCAATCTGGGCATTTGAAATTCTTAGAAAAATCACATAGGTAAAGGGTAAAGGGACCCCTGACCATTAGGTCCAGTCGTAACCAACTCTGGGGTTGCGGCGCTCATCTCGCTTTATTGGCCGAGGGAGCCGGCGTACAGCTTCCGGGTCATGTGGCCAGCATGACTAAGTCGCTTCTGGCGAACCAGAGCAGCGCACGGAAACGCCATTTACCTTCCCGCCAGAGCGGTTCCTATTTATCTACTTGCACTTTGACGTGCTTTCGAACTGTAGGAGCAAGAACCGAGCAACGGGAGCTCACCCCGTCACAGGGATTCGAAACGCCAACCTTCTGATCAGCAAGTCCTAGGCTCTGTGGTTTAACCCACAGCACCACCCGCGTCCCAGAAAAATCACATAGTAGCTTGATAATATAGCAGGCGCCACACAAAACTGGTATCCCAGAGATGCTCCTTTGAACCAGCTCAAAGAGTTGACAGGGACCAAAAGACCATCTCATCCAACCGAAAGGCAAGTCCCTTCACCCGTCAATGTCCCTCACCCCAATCTCAGCACAACCCAGCCCACAATCTGTCTCAAGCAGAGACCAGGTGCACTGCTAAAGTTGTCGGGACAGCAGTGGCCCAGATGACTAGAGCAACCACTTACTGAAGGACAATGCCAAAAGCTAAGTGTGAGTTGGTGATCTGAAGGAAAGCTTTCTCCAGCCTCACATATGGCTACCAGTCAGAGCTTGAGCATGAACAAAACTTGCCCACTGAAGCATCATAAGGAAATTTTGGTGAATAAAGTTCCACAACAAACTTCATCCTCTCTCTGGCTGTGCGTATATCTTATTTCACTGGGGATTGCAAAGCAATCCGTAGGGTTATATTGTGTGGTATATTGTTTCTGAAGGGTTTTTCATTACTTTAGGGCTGCCTAGGTGATGATCTGCTTATGCAGGATTCCCTAGAATTTTCTTGAATTGTGCATAAGCTGGTTTATTTATATTGCATTTAAGCATGCTGCTTTGATTCAGTTGGGCTGGGGATATGCTGTTCCTCTCTAGCATCTCCCCTGTTGTTTGAAGATGGCTTTGCGGGGTTGTTTTGCTATCTCCTAACAGTTGGAGAGGTATCAGCAATTTCAAACAATGAACGGCTCTCCCTGTTCTTCCCCAGAACCCATCAGGAATTGCAGACAGCCATGCAGATTTCACAACAAAAATGGTGTTTCTTCATGTGAGTTTGGTTCGCCGAGGAAACAAACAATTTGCAACAACAACAAAAAAGCTGCAGACAAAAATTATTGTGCGCAGGGATCCTCCCCGAGAGACGGGCTGCCTGCCTTCATTACTAAGCGGATGCAAATTCACTTAGTGGTGGATATAGCAGGGAATAAGTTGCAAGCAGTTCCCTGGTGCTGTCATTTCTTTTTCTATCACACAACAGGAGCCTCCATTTCTGCAATTTGGCAAAACTGTCAAAACAATTTGATCCGGGAGCAGTGACGATCAACGCCTCCCTGTGGTCCAGAGCACGCCTGCTCTGCGTGTGCCCATTGCAACTCCCTCCATCTTTAAATCAACAGCAATTACATAGCAAAAGCATCAAGGCGGGGGGGGGGGGGAGGCAAAATAAAGAAACTCTCCGGAGCACAGGCAAAAACCTAGCCAATGTTTATGTGCTGTTGTTTTGCTCCCCTTCCCCCAAATGAGGAAAGTTCAGGGAAATGACTTTCCAGAGTCCTTTTCCTTCAGAGAGGACTGTGGGACTCTTGCAGTAGCTTTGTGAAGTCCCCAACACTGAGAGTGATTGGAATAGGAACTTGGTCCTGTAGTGAAACAGGCATGGTCAGTGCTATTGTTAGATCTACTAGGTAACTGACTAGGGCTCAGAGCAGTGGCGTAGCATGGGGAGGCCCACGGGGGGGGGGGTGCCCCGGGTGCAAAATTGTTAGGGGGTGCAAAAATTCAACACCGGGGTGCTGCCACAATACGGCTGTGCACTTCCATTGCGGAGCTATGTTGTAAACAGTTTCTCAATGCAAACTAGGAAGTGACCTCTCCAGACAAGGGAACGACTCTTCATTTCTTATCTCTGTGGCTGTGATCTTCCAGGTGACACAGTCACCATTAGACAATTGAATGCACATGCATTCAATTGTGCGCAGGGATCCCTCCCTCTGCATGGCCCTGGGCACTGTCAACCCACGCTATGCCACTGTTACAGAACTCAGTACTGAGCTTTGAGGGATACAGTTTTATACAGATTGGTTTTTGGTATACCTTAAGAATTTCTGATAATATTTTACTTTTATTTCATATTTTGAAGGATTTCATCATTTTTGAAGTAATTCATACATTCATTTTTTTCTTAAATGTATCTTACTCTTATTTAGAAAATGCAGTCATTTTTCTAGTGACCTATGGAGGAATTTAAAAAAAAAACAACCATCTGGAACTCAGTACAGAAAATAAAAGGCGGGGGAAAACTAAGGAGCAAGGAAAGCAAGGTTGGTTCTTCCTGAAATATATTTGTACGCAGAAAGCAACTGAAGAACGAGCACTGAGGAGGTCAGGAGGGTGGCAACAGAAGACCGGGCCTTCTCTGCAGTGGCTCCTCGTCTGTGGAATGCTCTCCCGAGGGAAGTTCGCCTGGCGCCTTCACTATACACCTTTAGGTGCCAGGCAAAAATGTTCCTTTTCAACCAGCCTTTGCCTGACTTGATCTACACCCTATACCCTTTTTTAAAAAGTGGCTTTCGGGGGGGGGTTATTGGGTTGTTGGTTTTGTTTTGATTTTATGTATTTGATATTTTATGTGAACCACCCTGAGACATTTGGGTATAGGGCAGTATAGAAATTAAATAAATAATAATAATCTAATAATAATAATGAGAGAGCTGGATGCAATGCTCCTACTACAAATGACATAAACTCTAAGACAGAGTTTCACAAATTGGAGATATTTCTTGAAAACACATGGAGGAAAAAGAGGGTGCATTCATTCATTCATTCATTCATTCATTCATTCAGGTTTTGTTACCAGTTTCTTTTTCTCTGCCCCACTTTGCTGCTTCCTCCTAAGCTTCTCATGCCACGGAGGTCTTCGTGAATCCCAAAACAACATGGCACCTCTCAAACAGTCTGTTATGTCTATGGTGCATGAGTTCCTGTTTTGCATCTCTTTATCTAGGGATGTGGGTGGTGCTGTGGATTAAACCACAGAGCCTAGGACTTGCCAATCAGAAGGTCGCAGATCCCCATGACGGGGTGAGCTCCCGTTGCTCGGTTCCTGCTCCTGCCTACCTAGCAGTTCAAACGCACGTCAAAGTGCAAGTAGATAAATAGGTACTGCTCCGGCGGGAAGATAAACGGTGCTTCCATGCACTGCTGTGGTTTGCCAGAAGTGGCTTAGTCATGCTGGCCACATGACCCGGAAGCTGTACACCAGCTCCCTCGGCCAATAAAGCGTGATGAGCTCCGCAACCCCAGAGTCGTCCGCTACTGGACCTAATGGTCAGGGATACATTTACCTTTCTACGGTATCCAGTCAAAAGGAGGTTTTCGTCTTTCTTTCTTTTTTGGTATCAATTCAAGATGTAATGTCAGAAAGCCCAAGCTACCCCTCAGAAATGTGATGTTCCAGTAGCAGAGACGGGTCTGTTTCAATCTGACAGTTACAGCAGACCTTCCCCAAGTGTCCCTATTTTCTGGGGACTGTACCGGATTTACAGAAGCTGCCTCGGTTTCTTATTTGATCCCAGAATGCCTTGCTTTTCCTTAGGATGTCCCTATTTTTATGGGACAAATGGTGGATCGTATGGAGTTACCTGACCCCTGAGCCATCTGAAGGCAACCAACCCTGTATAGGCAAGGGTTTTTTTATGTTTAATGTTTTATTATGTTTTTATATATGCTAGAAGCTGCCTGGAGTGACTGGGAGAACCCAGCCAGATGGGCAGGGTATAAATAGTATATTATTATTATTATTATTATTATTATTATTATTATTATTATTTAATAGGGTGTTGCTATTTTCATCAGATGAATGTTGGAGGGTATGTTACATGTTACACCTAATGGATAATGCCTTGCCTGGAACTGTTTTGGAGCTGTCTGCCTGTCTGTGTGTTTCTGTGTGTAAGTAATCAATATATGAAGGGGTGTGTGGCTACTTTTCAATGTGAATTCCCATAAAGCCTTAGTGCTGGCATGTCCAAAGTCCACTTCAGGGGCTTAATCTGGCCTGCTGATCGATTTAATCTGGCCCTTGTGGCAGTATATGTCCCGGGGTAAAATCCTAAAAAGCTCAACAACTTTGGGGTAAAATTGTAAAAAAAAAGGTTCAACAACTTCAATCATAAAAAAGGCTCAACAACTTTGGTGTTAAATCTCAAAAAAAGCTCAACAGCTGTGGTCGGCCCTCACGCATGTTCACTTCATCAAATCCGGCCCTCTTTGAAAAAAGTTTCGGCACCCCTGCCTTAGCGCTATAAGTCCTAGGAGTGAAATTGATTACACCAGGAGCTGCCCATGATCTAGTCAATTTCATTCCTCCGTTGAACTGTGGGACTAAAAGAAATTACCACTGCAGCTGCTTACCAAGAAAAAAAAAAGAACAAGCAAGCTTTGGGGCACCACAGCAAGAATTCTTAACTCATCCCTTTCCATCGAACATTTCTCAAGCTGCGCATGTGGGATCAGGGCTGGTTCCACAGAAGCACTGAGGGAAGGCTACTGCAACATGCTGTTCAGTAGGGCTGGTCCTGAGGCTGCCATTACCATTGCTGCTGCTGTTTGCTGTGTTGGAAGCTGTAAAAAAAAAAAAAGGAGTGGCAATGGAGAAAGAAGCTGTGCTGTTATCGCTGTTAATGGTAAGCCCTGTCTTTGAGAAACTGTTGGAGAATTTCTCTTCTTGCTCAGCAAATGCAGTGTTTCCACTCCCCACCCCCAGGTTTTGCACCCGCAAATGTTGTTGTTTAGTCGTTTAGTCGTGTCTGACTCTTCGTGACCCCATGGACCAGAGCACGCCAGGCACTCCTGTCTTCCACTGCCTCCCGCAGTTTGGTCAAACTCATGTTGGTAGCTTCGAGAACACTGTCCAACCATCTCATCCTCTGCCGTCCCCTTCTCCTTGTGCCCTCCATCTTTCCCAACATCAGGGTCTTTTCCAGGGAGTCTTCTCTTCTCATGAGGTGGCCAAAGTATTGGAGCCTCAGCTTCACGATCTGTCCTTCTAGTGAGCATTCAGGGCTGATTTCCTTCAGAATGGAGAGGTTAGATCTTCTTGCAGTCCATGGGACTCTCAAGAGTCTCCTCCAGCACCATAATTCAAAGGCATCAATTCTTTGGCGATCAGCCTTCTTTATGGTCCAGCTCTCACTTCCATACATCACTACTGGGAAATGCATAGCTTTAACTATACGGACCTTTGTTGGCAAGGTGATGTCTCTACTTTTTAAGATGCTGTCTAGGTTTGTCATTGCTTAAAAGAAGCAGGCTTCTTTTAATTTCGTGGCTGCTGTCACCATCTGCAGTGATCATGGAGCCCAAGAAAGTAAAATCTCTCACTGCCTCCATTTCTTCCCCTTCTATTTGCCAGGATGTGATGGGACCAGTGGCCATGATCTTCATTTTTTTGATGTTGAGCTTCAGACCATATTTTGCGCTCTCCTCTTTCACCCACATTAAAAGGTTCTTTAATTCCTCCTCACTTTCTGCCATCAAGGTTGTGTCATCTGCATATCTGAAGTTGTTGATATTTGCACCCGCAAATAGGATGGACAATTCTGAGAGCCCATTTGCACTTAAGCTGCAAAACTGTACACAGTCCTGTGCTCTGCTGCCTTCTCTTTCTCCAACCCCTAACCATCGTGGGAGCAGATCTAGCCTTTACAACATGGTTAATGACACAGGGGAGATTCCCCTCCCCATAGTTTCCCGTCCTCCCCATTTGTTGTAAGTGAGATTTAGGAGCAGCATAAGGAAGGCTGGAAATTCCCCTATAAAGGGCTGAAAGAAGAGCTGCTTTAACGGTGAAGTCATGGTCATGGTGTTTTATTTTTAAATTTCAAGGTCGTAGGATTTATTGCCCGAACTTACTTTTTATCAGGCACGACTGAATAAAAATGATATATATCTTTGCTTGCTTTACAACATCCTTCTATGGTTATTAAGGCCTCTAAAAATGTTTTCTTAAATAAATAAAAAAAGGAAAAAAGAAAGAAAGCAAGAGTGAAAGAGAAAATCCAATAGGATCTTGGCAAATGACAGATCACTGGAGATAATCCATCTTGTCAGCCCAGGACTGCATAACCTTGATGTCATCGTATATTCCTTTTCCTGGTCAAAATTTACAATTTACCTACCTGCAGGAAAGGATATTTTGGGGATCCTGCATTAAACTTGTGTTCCATCCTTTGGAAGTAAGCCATCAAACAGAATTGCATCAGCACCTAATGTTGCCTTCTTTGTAATCTTAATATCCTACAGGGACGTAGGGGGGACTATTAACATTTTATTGAATATTAACTGGAGATTTTTGTCTCTCTCTTGCACGCTCACACACACATACACGTACACACAATGTCATCAAAAAAGGAGAGAATAAGACAGCAAGTTTAATATCTCCCATGTTAGCACCCCCTGCCTAACCAAACTACTAATCCAATTAACACTCCAGGTTATTATAACTGCTTTTAAAAGGTGGAGAATTTTTAAGCCAACTGGAAAATGAAACGAACAGGCAAATGGAAACAAAAGAAGTAGACAATTTTTGCACATGAATGAGAATCAGAGGAACAAGTTAAGAGGGTCTAGTAATGGTTGCCAAATGGCACTGAATTTCTCTGTGCTCTCTCTCCTATGAAAAAAATATATACTGTTTTTCGATGTACAACTCTGGGAGGCCTGCAACACAAGATCTTGATTTTAGATGTAGATCGCGACTTCCAGAATTATAATACAATTTGCTTTTGCTTTTAATGCAGTTTAGCAACCAAAATGTCATGATGCTGCCAGCGGCTCCCGGATGGTTGCCCAGGAAAGCATAAAGACAAGGAAAAGTTTCTTACCGTCCTTTTTTATTACAATCTTTACAGAGACAGGCTATAGAACCTAGCCTCTTGTATAATGGCGTTGTCCCAAGTGAACCTCCATCCCCCGTCTCTCCCACTTCCTCATTCTTCATCATCATCATCTCCTCTATGGGTGCTGCTATGTGCCCTCTGTCTTTGAGCTCTTTGCTCTCCTACTTTTAAGGCTTGCCGGGTTCTGGGAGATGGTGGGTCTGGAATGCTTTCTAATGACAACATGTCAGCCGAGTGTTGCTCTGGCTCTCCCATGATTTCCCAACTTTTCCCCTCATCTGCCTCTGAGCTGCTCCCTTCCTCAAACCCCTGTTGTAAATCTATACTGCTTTCTTCTTCCTCCTCCCTGGGAAGGTCAGGATGGGGAGGCAGTCTCCACCATTCCTCCTCTGCCCAGTCCCTGACACAAAAGTACAGCAGTTTTTAGAAATCTCCAGATCACAAGGATATGTCCCAGAAGGAGACCACATGAGAATGAGTAATATTCTGATTCTAGCAATTACGCTTTCCCAACAAGATTCAAATAGCAAAACAATTCCAAAATATGCAAACAGGAGTAAGTTCCAAATTATTTATCTGCAGCAAGCATTTCTCCTTTTGTAAATGACATGGGCAGCCCTCCGTGTGTCTATGCAATCATCCAGCATCACAGAATTATGATAGAATCATAGAGTTGGAAGGGACCCTGAGGGTCATCTAGTCCCACCCCCTGGAGTGTAGGAATATGCAGCTGTCCTTTATGGGGATCGAACCTGCAACCTTGGCATGATCAGCACCACACTCTAACCAGGTGAGCTATCCATTTTGCCCTTAATCCAATTGGTTCTCAAATAGCCTGTATCAGTTTTGAGACTATCTGAACTTAAACCCACTCTTTCTCAGCAGCAAATGATACAATTTGGAGAAAGTCTTGCATTTTTGGAGGTTCTGATGCAGCAAGTGCATCAGGGGCAAACTTCTGAGACAGACACACTGTACCGTAGCTGTAATTGATCGTTGTGAGATAACGCTAAGCTCGCTGCAAATCCATAAAAGAACATGACTTTTCACGGTGGCCCATTATTAGAGATAAATGAAAAATTCCCCCTACAACCCATTACTTCCACTAGATTTGCTTTTGAGTAATACAAAACTCAGGGGTTTGTTCCTAGAATTCTGTATTAAGGACTGGTTCTCGCCCCACCTTTTCTTGCTTCAACACTTTAACTCACAACAATCTGTTGTAGCCACATGCTTAAAGGCTGTTAAGCCTCCAAGGGTGCTGGAAGTAAGTTGGTACAGTGAGATCAGATGGCTAAAATATGTTTTAAGAGGGCTAGCATCCCTGGGAATAGCATTCCACAAATGAGGAGTGTTGTAAACAAAAATTGCCCTTTTCCCTTATGGGGTATCCAAGAGCCCATATAGAGTCCTTACATAGGTTCCCTATTGGTAGGAGAGAATAACAGAGGCCAACCAGAGAATATTGAGAAGCAAAGCAGCTAGTAAGCTTGATCTTTATTGATCTGTTGCAACAGGATGCTCCCCTCACCCGCAGGAGAGAGGAGGGCCCCAGAGAAATGGCATGCAAGGCCTTATAAAGACTTTTGAAATTCCCATCCTGTAGATCAGGACCACCCCAGAAACATCATACATACATCACAGAAGGGGTGTAACCTAAGACCACCCCTCAGATACATCACACCTACATCACAGAAAAGGCGGTCTAAACAGAAATTTGAATGTTGTTTTTCTCCTGTCCTTGTTTATCGCCTGTCTGGCAGGTTACTTGATTGGATTGCCTGGGTAGCCTGGCCATTCTCTTGTAGTGATAAATACTTAGTTCCTGGGCCATGTCACAGGCTCATACCCTACTCAAACACAGACATACCCTTAAGACAGGATTTGTGAAGGAAAAGACAATGGGGAGACTTTTCCACTTGTATTCCATTCCATTCTTGTATTGCCACCCTCTGGACCTCTCATGGAGGAGGACACGAAGAAGGGCCTTAGCGGATGAGCTCAGGGTCCAGGTAGGTTCATATGGAGAGAGGCGGTCCTTGAGGTATTGTGATCCTGAGCCATTTAAGGCTTTATAGGTCAAAACCAGCACTTTATATCAGGCCCAGAAACATTGCCAGCCAGTGCAGTCTGACCAGGATCGGTGTAATATGGAAGTTCAAGACAAAGAGTATCGATGAAAGATTTTTGGTCCGTGGCCTTTCAAATATGGGGATTTTTCAGCCATTGTGGGACTCCACGTTCACATCAGCAGTCATCAGTTCCCTTGTTGCTTCAAGTTACTTAGTTGCTTATATCCATTCCAGACTGTTGCGGTGAAGAGCAATTGTGAGCATGATTACAGGTTTCAGGTAATCCGCACCAGGATAAGGCATGTGAAATAACCAGAACCTTGAAACAAAAGGAATCCCGCAAAGCAATGACTCACTACAATGTCAATCAGTAACTCGCTGGGCTTTTCATGCCTGGGAGATAATGTAAAGAGAGGAGAGGGTGGCAGGTATTTCCAGACGGTTCAGGTGGGATTCAATCACATTCCAGTGAATTCAGGTTGCAAAATGATAGTTGATCGGGAGGTCTCATACAATAAATGCTTCTCCCGAAAAGATTGGGCTTTTTGCAATAAGGGAAGTGTGGGATAATACTTGCTTTGATGCAACGTCATCTAATCTCCATGCCAGTGAATCCAAAAGAATGCTCAGTAAATAGCCAACATCGTCTAATCTCTCTCCAAACAAATCAAGATGAATGCTCAATAAACAGGACAGCTGGAAGAGCCCAGTTACTTTCGCTGGGCAATTTGGAATAAAATCCTCATAACATACATGCCCAATACAACATCATTATTCTGCAACCAGAAAAGAAATCTGATTTTTATTGTTAGGATATATTATACTAACGTACACAAATGCACATTCCACAGAATTCAAGATGCATGGCTAGCTCTCCAACCAACAGCACAGCACCATGCATAAATCACGGCAATGTCTCTAATGCACAATGATTATCATGCAAATAATATTTGCTGGCTTAGCTTGCAATTCCTTTCTTTTGTAGGTTTGACTAATGCAAAAAATAATTAATATGAATAACACAAGTTAAAACAGATTTATTTAGGCCCCTTCTAGACTGGTGTTCTATTGCTAGATTTATTCTGTGTAAGCTTGTTCCGCGAAGTCCTACCACACTTTTGCTATCTGAAGGGGCTATGGTTCAGCAAAAGCGGAAGAAAAACAAACCAGACTAATCCGCGGTATAAAAAGCTACAGGATTTTAGGAGGAAGCTATGGGATATGGGATACTGCAAATGAAGCAGTGTGACCACCCCAAAACATTTGCAAACAGTTTTGAAAATTAAATCACATGTGACCACTCTGATAGCAGCAGGAGCACACAAAAAATCCTGAATGCATAATAAAAGGAATGTCTGTGGTGCGTGGGTGTCATTATATATTTGCCAAATAATGGGTGCCATCTGTGGGTATAGTTTGGATTTGCTCTGTAAAGATGGTGCAGAACTTAGCAGAAAATGTGCCTGTTGGTTTGATGCTGAGATGCAACAAATGGTGAAATGAGGTCCTACTATGGCAGGGGTTGTCAATATGGTTCCTGTCCAGGTATTCAACTGCAACTCACATCATCCCTGATTATTGCCCATGCTGACTGAGGTTGATAGGACTTGTAGTCCAACAATATCTAAATCATCTAGCCCATTTCCTGCGGCATTTGGAACAACTGTTGTAACAAAACTATAATGTGATATAATAGAGTAACTATCAAATATCATTGCTATGCATTTGCCCACAGCAAGGTAAAGCTCCAGTGCTGCAAAGCGAGGCAGGAGGGTGGGAGGGCACCCCATGCCCCAGCTTTAAAAGCTTGGTGGGAGGGGCAGGGAAACTTGTTGGGACATCTTCATCACTTCTGTCGAGTTCTAAATATCTTTCCCTGCTCTTGCATTGACTCCTGAGCATGGTGTCTTCTGCAGAGCCTATATCGTTATTTGCTTGAATAAATATTTATTTCATACTTACAAGTAAGAGTTTTGATTTGCATGGGGTTTCTTTTAGGGGCAGAGGAGGAATGGTAGGTCATTTACAACCAAAAACCACAGTAAGGAATACTGGAAAATATTAAGGCTGCCTAGATGCATCTTATGGTCTTAGCTAAGAGACGGGGGAGGACCCCCAACACACACACACACACACACAGAGAGAGAGAGAGAGAGAGAGAGAGCGAAAGAAAGAAGAAGAAGAAGAAGAGTTTGGAGTCTCAAACCTACCTGAAGGAGTCTCAAAGCGGCTAATATTCTCCTTTCCCTTCCTCCCCCACAACTCTCTGTGAGGTGAGTGAGGCTGAGAGACTTCAGAGAAGTGTGACTAGCCCAAGGTCACCCAGCAGCTGCATGTGGAGGAGTGGAGACACGAACCCAGTTCCCCAGATTACGAGACTACCGCTCTTAACCACTACACCACAATGCCTTAAGGAGCTATGTTGGAAAAGGAGTATTCAAGCTGTTAAGCCTCAAAAACTTTAGATTGCCATGGATTGTTTGTGAACTAATGGCAAACCACTTGTTTGCTTCAAATATTCATTATTCAGAAGCAGGAGAGAGAGAGAGAAAAGCTAGGAAAATAGATAAATACATGGTTGTTGACAGTATATGCCAAAAGAACCACAGGTGAGGTCATTTACATGAGTAGGATATGAAATGATGCTATAATATATGGGCTGCTTTATTCCGTGTTTATGGTTGTTTTGAACAAGATTATATAAATTTAATTAAGTTCAGCATGAATATATCATTCTAAGGTGCAGATGGTGAATGCAAGATGGCATCATACGACAGAAGTGCATTTTGATAATGGAAAAACAGAGCAAGGTCTGAAAATGGCTTATGAAATCAATGTTGTTTTTCTGTGGGGATGTTGTACTTACCAGATGCAGCAATAGTAGATTGTATATTCCATGATTGCTTTTTTGTACTACCTGCTATATCAAAGGGGAAGAAAGATAGCTCCACACATTCGGAACAATATCATCGAGCAATTTCCTCACCTCCGGCAAAGACCAGAATACACTTGGCCAAGAGTGTGGACGATACTGTGCTGAATAGACCAGCAATCTGACTCTTTGTGAAGCAGTCTCCTCTGTTCATTCTTGGAAGTCCGATTGGCCACCCTGTGTAGTTCTTTCCTTTGACCAGAACTCTATGGTTGTACCTGGTTCACACCCACATGAGCCAACTGGGTGGCTGAGAGCCTTGGCACTTCCAGACTGTTGCTATTTGGTTGTAGGGTGATTCACTCACAGTCCAGAAAAAACTCTGGTTGCACAACTATAGTTGATTGGGAGGTTTTGCACAGCAAACCCACTTCCCCCAAATGATCAGGCTTTTTGCAATAAAGAATTGGGGAAATGCTGTGGATGGTTTGGGATAAGAATGCTTGCTCTGATGCAGTTAAACTCACTGGGTGACCTTGGGCCAGCCACTGCCTCTCAGCCTAACCGATCTCGCAGGTTTGTTGCGGGGATTAAATGAGGAGGAGAACCTTGTATGCCAGTTTGAACTCCTTGGAGAAAAAGGTGGGGTGTAAATAAATAAACAGTTAGCCAGCACCATCCGGCCTCCCTGCAAACAAATCAGGATGAGTGCTCAAATGAGCAGGTTGTCTGGAAGCGCCCCTGAAATTCTCCAAAGCAGAACCACTACCAGCCCTTCCTAACAATTAAAGCAGAGGTGGATGAGAGATTCCATTGCTCATCCAAGATGGTGGAGCAAGTCAACAAACAGACTGCCTTTTTCCCATTGGTGAAGGGAACTCCTGTGCTTTTCCATAAATTGAGAGTGTTGGAGAGGACGGTCTGAGCCAAGTGACTTCTTCCTCTTCCTGTGCCGCTGTCCCTTTACACTTAGTTCAATATGTGTTTGCTAATTATCTGAGATCATTGTCATGGCCATAGCAGAACTAGGGCAGCAGGGATGTGCATTCAACCTGCTTTATGACCCGAGATTAAAGGCTCATGTGAATGAATCCCCGGTGGCAGTCAGTGGTGGATCTTCCCTCTTCCCTCCAGCTCATTGTCTTTCTCCCTTTCACTTACTGGACATTACAAACATCACAGTGCCTGTTAACCAGAAGTCATCCCAGGGCTCCCCCCTGGCCATTAAGTGGTTGGTTTCTGTTTTTTAACCCAGAGCTGGTGGGTGATTCATGTCCCTTGTCAAAGTTAGTCAGAAGGGTCAAGGGATAGCAGAGATAAAATGTTAACATCTTCCAACTGAAATTGCTCTGGTCATGTTCAGTTTTTTAAAAAAGGCTCCCTCTCCCTTTCCCCTTTTAACATTCAGTACCTTCATCTTCTCTCCTCCTCCCTATCCTCAAATTCTATTTCCTGCATCTTTCTTATATTCTCCCTCCCTCCCCCAAAAAACCTCAAGACTGGCTGTGAACATTGGTGTGAAATAAAAAGGCATCTGTGCTCACAGATGTAATCAATTGAATTGGCAAGATGCCTGCGGACACCTATGAGCTGCATATCCAATTACAGTGTGGACGTTTGCAATGTACATTGTTTGGTCCTCTACATTCTTCTCTTGTCTTTATTTTCAGTTTTGCTATTTCCCCTGCCCCACCACCCTCCAGCTTGGCTCTAATCTTCTTGCTCTTTTCTGCTCTGCTTTTAATGGCAATCAGCTTCCTGGTGTGCATGCACTTCTGATCAAACACTGCTCATATCCAGGATATATATATATATATATATATATATATATATATATATATATATATATATATATAATGCCTGCAAGGCTGATGTGCTCTGGCTAACACAGCTAATTTGGACATTTGCTGTTAATTAACCCTTTGCATGGGTGGCATCCAGGAGGATATTGAATATATTGCCGTTATCAAGCCACGTGCAAAAGTCTTTCCGCCCAACCCCATTCATCTTGCAGCTCAGGCCATGTCTGCATCACAGGTCAATGCTTCAGTTAAACTTGATTTAATGAATAAGTGACCTGCAGTTTCCCCCTGCACTGAAAATGCTGGGCAATCAGCAGCCGCGGTTTTTGCACAGTTCGAGCTAGACTACTTTTGAGCAGAGAAAAACGCTTTAGGGATGCTGCAGAAATTCATTAGCATTCATTGGGGTGCTTGAACCTTTGAGCTTATGCCAAAAGCTGCTCTAAAATGTTCCTCTTGGCTCCCCAAATTGGAGCGCAGGGCTGGGATATGGCAAACCAGGGTTCAAATCCCCACTCAGCCATGAAGCTGACTGGGTGACCTTGGGCCAGTCACTGTCTCTCAGCCTAACCTACCTCATAGGACTGTTGTCGGAATTAAAAGAGGAGGAGGAGGAGAACCATGCATGCCACATTGAGCTCCTTGGAGAAAAGGGTGGGAAAGAAATGTAATAAATTATATAATACAAATAAATAATTTCTACAAGAAGAAAAGGTGTCAAGTTGCCTGCACTTCTCCAACTGGCACAAGAGATGTTTGGGCATTTCTATCCCACTTTATTCAGGTGTGTTGTTGTGCTGTTTTGAGGGTTATTTATGTTTGATTTGCAGAACTACACATTTCTCAGACACACACAACCCCAGGCATTTTCTCTTATGAAATGATAATAAATAAAGAAAAGCGAAACTCGGTTTCACCAGAGGTTTCCTTATAAAAGAAGTTCAAAGGCTGCAAAAATTTGGCTTTTCAAATGCACATCTAAAAATTCAGTAAATCCAATACAATTAAATGGGAGAGGTGAGAAAACTGAAAGGTGACGGAAAGGGCATGTGTGTTCATACATGCGTGCATATGTGCCAAAAATATATATAAAAAATCAACAAGGTAGACAAGGAAAGAACATAGCAACTAAGCATTCCAACTAAACATTAGGGGTCTCTTCCAACTCTGCAGTTCTATGATTCTATGTTCCTCAGCAACTGGTATTCAGAGGCATACTAAGGATCTAAGAGGTGACTGCAGAAATTAGGTCTGTTGGCTCTTGTAATTCACCGGCCGAATTTCACAGCCTTCAGAAATGCCTTCCGATTCCCAGAGGTATTCATGGCTTAGCAATTCTGTTGAACCCTTTCTTCAAAATGTCCCTTCAATTCACAGATACATCCCATTGATTTTCAGCTGGGCACCTCAGAACACAAATAGCAGTGGTCTCCTGAGCTTTGACTGAAGTAGCCAGCCAAACCACCGTGGCTTTTATTTGCCAGTGGAGCTGAATACCAGATAAATTAGAGGAAGATCAGAGGAAGAGATTAAGGGAGGGTTAAAGGAAGAGATACCATAGGAAGAAGGGAAAAAAGGGGGTGGGAAATAAAGTCAAACGTGTGAAAAGTCAGCTTTGCCGAGGAGGCCGCAGACATTTCAAAGGACCATTTGACAGGAATTCAAAGCAGCTTCTCTGATTTAGTGCAGGACCGCACGGTTGTGGTCAAATCTGCACCATCCATCGCTCAGGCTGCTGGTGGAAAGTGATGGAGATCTATGGTCTCTTAACAACCTGAAAGGGAGGGATGCAGGAGCTGTGTGAAAAAAGTAAGGGAAGCCTTCAGACTGCAGATAGGAAGGGTGAGCAGCGAGGTTTCTGCATTGCACCTCCAAAGAGAAGTTGTTTTCCTTTTTCAGCTAAAAGAAATACGTTGCTGCCTTATGGAGGTAAGGTAAGGTAAAGGACTCCATCCAGTCAAAGACGACTATGGGGTGTGGAGCTCATCTTGCTTTCAGGCCGAGGGAGCCAGCGTTTGTCCACAGACAGCTTTCCAGGTCATGTGGCCAGCATGACTAAACCGCCTCTGGCACAATGAGACACTGTGACGGAAGCCAGAGGAAGCATGGAAACTCTATTTCCCTTCCCACCACAGCGGTACCTATTTATCTACTTGTACTGGTGTGCTTTTGAGCTGCTAGGTTGGCAGGAGCTGGGACAGAGCAACGGGAGTTCACCCCATGATGCGGATTCAAACCGCCAACCTTCCGATCAGCAAGCTCAAGAGGCTTGGTGGTTTAGACCACTTATGGAGGAGCTGTAATCTACATGGGTGATGCTGTTCTCCAAACTGTTGTCTGTTGTCTTGGAGTGCTGAAGTGTATTTCTCCTACAAAACGCAACCCTCTTGGAGGATGGTTAGATATTATGATCAAGTCAGCAGCATCTATCTGCAAGGGATTCACAGGTTATGAGCCTTATCCACTCTTGCATGACTATGTCTTTTGAAAATAGTTTTAAAACTAGTGAATGTGTGAGCAAATCTTTGCTACTTCTCGATCACCATCTTGTCTGTATTTAATCGATTTTTTAAAAATCTGCCTCCTCCTACACTCACGGTGGCTTACAACCATCATAAATATAACCAGTAGAGCTTCCCAGCGGAGATGGAGACAGAATACAGTAGTTGCTTTCTGCAGCAAAAGTGGCTTTTCACTAGCGGCTCTCAGTTCCTAAATTGCATGTGTTGGATAGATAGTTCTGCAAAATCTGCCCCATCCCTTGGACTAGGGGCAGATCGTGGCTCATGTGCAAAGTGGGATGCGGGGTGCAAACTGACCGCAGTGCCAGACCTGCGCTTCTGATTTCAGCAATCACTGTCTCCATGCAGCTGCTCTTGTGATCAGGCTGTTAGAAGAGAATAATGTCCCATTAAAGGGAAGAATGGAGAATAATGATAGCCGTATCTGTGAAAGTACAAGGATTTCCACTATGCCTTCTTTCAAAGGTCCAGGGTTACTAGAAGTCCTTCCTTATGAGAGGCAAAAATCAGTAAGAGGACAATGGTTGGGCCCAATAAGTTGGACCTTGCGTTCTTTGCTCCCATCTTTTTGCACCTGAGCCAAAAGCAGCAGCAGCTGTGTACATCAAAGCACCTGTCAGGCAGCATCTCAGGGAAATGGTGCTTCCTCATTGTTGTATCCCAGAGTTTCCAGCACAGCAGCGTAACTGTCCACAGAACATTAGTTTCACATTACAAAGTTATGTACCATAAAACAGTGTATTCCCTCGACTGGAGTATATTATAAATGACATGCACATGCCAAGGATGGTGGGGCGTGGGGGGTGGGGAGTAAAAGGCTGGTGGGGAGGGGGAAAAGATATATTGATGGTGTGTTATTGCAATGAATGCAGCAGGCAGGTGGGCAGCAAGAAGCAGGTCGGCACACAAAAAGGAAATAGTAAATCACTCTCCCAGACTGCCCTAGAATCCTGAATATCCTGGCAACTGGGTAGCCCTGCTATCTCAGATCGTTGTTTGGCTACATCTCTCATTCTGGACTGTAGACTCAAAACAAAATATACTATTATCTTCTCACAGCACCAGGCTGCCTTGGGTAAAGTGAGGTGGAGAGATGTGGAGAGAGCCGGAGGGAGGGTGACAATAAGGCTGACGTTTTGTTCCGATATCCAACATGGCTGCTTATGCACTTCCTGCAAATAGGCAGCAACTAACTAAAGTTGGCTCATGTGTCTCTGATGAGGAGAGGGGGCTGGTGAAAGAGAGGAACATAGGAGTCAGAGCACTGGTCCATCTTGCTCAGTATTGTCTACACTGACTGTCCGTGGCTCTTCATAGTTTCAGACAAGGGGACTCTCCCAGTCCTACCTGGAGATGCCAAGAATGGAACAAGGTTGGTCTCTAAGGTGCTACTTGAAGGAATTTTTTTTATTTTGTTTCTTTATTAGCAAAAACATGATCTTCACAGGCGGAGTGTCGGGCCTAATGAGCACAGCAGCTCATTCCCTGTAGGTCTTACTCAGGCTTCCTCAACCTCGGCCCTCCAGATGTTTTTGGCCTACAACTCCCATGATGCCTAGATAGCAGGACCAGTGGTCAGGGATGATGGGAATTGTAGTCTCAAAACATCTGGAGGGCCGAAGTTGAGGAAGCCTGGTCTTACTCCATGAAATCACTTGCCAATGCGGAAAGTCCCTGCTTCCCCACAGCCATCTATTTCTCCTCCTCTCCAGGGCTTCTTCCAAGCAATGAGAAGCTATGCTTACCTGCAGCTTGTTTTTGCTCTTCCTTTTGCTCCTTCCAGATCCTGCCTCCTGGTTCACCTCAGATTGCTGCCCATGACCCATCGCGGACTGTCAACCCAAGGATGGAAGGAATACAAGCAGCAGCCCCATTTGCCTGACACATCTTTGGAACTTAGCTTGAACTTTGAGAATGAGCTTCATCCAAAACTATTTGCCCTATTTGTGTACAAATACCCTGAGTCATCTGCGTGCTGTCTAGCAACCTTATGGCGGCAGTTAACTCGCTAATGGGCCCTTCCCAGTCCCAGCATGTGAGGCCCTTCGCAATGGAGATGAGGAACAGCTGCTTTGCTCCCACCCTCCATAAAATTTATCATCATTTACCCCTCCAAAGAGCATCATGGTGCATTCTCTCACAAATGCCTCACAGCTGCTGCTGCCATGACAGATGCCAAGAGGGAAGGTCTTCGTGGGGAGGTGTATTTTTAGCTTTCTCATTAACCGAATGCTTTCAAATTAGCCTTCTATTAACCTCAAAGTAGAATGAAAGCATTTGAAAGTGAGGCGCTTTTTCATTTTCATTTTTTTTTTATATCCCTGCTTCCAGGCTCAGACTCCTATAGAATACCAAGGTTCTTGTGATTAACATTATGTATCTGCCTTGGAGCTCTAATGAAGTGGAATTTTGTAATGTTTGACTCCAGTGTTATAATTGGTGCGGATGAAGAGAGTATCAGGAAGGCTGCCTTGTAATCTGACATGGCTTGATCAGTTGTTAATATTATTAATTTAATTTGTATGCCACCCTTCATCTGAAGATCACAAGGCGGTTCACAGGAGAAAGACACAAAATGAGAACACAGAATACATAACGAAACAAAAACAAACCAATAACACTCCATCCCACAAACTCATTTTAAAGGCCATCAGTCAAAGGTCTTGTTACATATCTCCAGGTGCCCTGGGGAGAGCATTCCACAAATGGGGAGCCACCACAGAAAAGGCCCTTTCTTGCATTGACACCCTCCAGACCTCTCGTTACCTTCCTCCTCCTCCTCCTCTTGTGTAGCTCTCAATCTAGTCCATTCTGTTTTGCTTTGTTGGGGGGGGGGCTGTGTAAATCTGAGACTTGTGGATCTCTAGCATATGCTCTGCAATCTGCATTGTCTACAGTGTTGGCATCTGAGAATCACAATAGTTTTGGGGTTAACTGTGAGGACAACTACACCAGGACAAACATTGCCTGCTTCAGCTTGCCACTAGTTTGCAGGCAAAAATGTTGCACATCAGACATTGTGATGGTCCCCTGTGGACCTGGCAGATGTTCTTCACATCAGACTCTTCCAGGTTGACAAAATTGTGTGATGTTGTGGTTGGGGTGTTGCACCGGGACCTGGGAGGTCAGGGTTCAATTCCCTACTTGGCCATGAAGCTCACTGGGTGACCTTGGGCCAGTCACTTTTTCTCAGCCTAACTTACCCCACAAGGTTGTTATGAGGATAAAATGAGGAGGTGGGAACCACATACAACACACGGCAGGATATAAATGCAATCAATACATGTGAATAAATAAAACGACTCACCCATTCGCAAGCTCATTTCCACCAACTGTAAGTCCCAAGGCCCGTTTTCATCTTGGGTGTATGTGCGCACTCCTGCAAAATGTTTCTCTGTGTTAGTTTGAATTGTTGCATTCGACTCAGCAGTTAAATTACATACAGTGGCGTAGTGTGGGGGGTGCAGGGGTGGCCGGCCACACCGGGCGCAAAATCGGGGGGTTAGGGTTAGGGGGTGCAAATCCATGGGTTAGGGGGCGCAAATTACTTGCCTTGCCCCGGGTGCTGACAACCCACGCTACGCCACTGATTACATACCCTCCAACATTTCTCCAATGAAAAAAGGAACACCCTATTCAATAATAATAATGAAATTTTACCCCATCCATCTGACTGGGTTGCCCCAGCCACTCTGGGTGGCTTCTAACCTATATAAAAACATTTTATATATATATATATATATATATATATATATATATATATATATATATATATAAAATTCCCTATACAGGGCTGCCTTCTGATGTCTTCTGAAGGTTGTATAGTTACTTGTCTCCTTGGCTCAGGGGTCACATAACTCCATACACTCCAACATTTCTCTGGGGAAAATAAGGACATCCTAAGGGAAACCAGGACATTCCAGTATCAACTCAGAAACAAGGATGGCTTTTGTAAATCCAGACTGTCCCTGGAAAATAGGGACACTTGGAGGGTCTAAAATTATCTGTTGCCAGATCATGATTCTATGATCACAAAAGTGGCCCTCTTTCCCTTGACTTGCTGTCTACACCTATATTCAGCAACCATTGACTAAGAAACTATGCTATGTCTCAGCAATGCATACATCACATCTCCAGCGCAGAAACTTTTTTGGCTTAATAACTTCACGTTACATTATTTATGGCAGTCATTGTTAACTATGGAGACCTCAAAGGGCACTACAACCATGGCAGCTCCTCTGTGTGGGGTTGGGGGTGCATAGACAGTGCCTCTTCCACCTTCTCCTCCACCTTCTATAGCCAACAGCTCCACAAGAGCCACATTGGTTGCACAAAGATATCCCACAGAATAGTATCTTCATAACAGGTGGCCAAATGAACACAAAGTAAAGCAAAGGTGTGAGAGAAAAATGATTGTGAATGCAGCCTCCCTTCTGCCACTGACAACCACAGGTGTCCAGTTTTAAATCATCCAACAGACATGCACATTGCAGAATCCAAACAGTTCACCCCAGCCCAAAGAGACTCCCCAGATAGGCTCATTTATCATGTTACCGTGGCTCAGTCCCACAAGTGCATCCCATGGATTTTCAAAACAGTTTTCAGAAAAGTGCTCTGAGAAGGTGAGAAATCGAATCTCTCCTGAAACGATTTGGTTTGATGCAGAGGTTTAGCACCTTTCGCAAACTTGTGCAAGTTTACAGTGTGAGCTCAGCAGAAAGGAAAGGAGGACACAAAAGCTTTAAACAAGAGCACAGTCTTTGAGAATTCTCATGTGAGAATTTGAAACATCACATGAGCTGATGAAGAACCTGCAGCTCTGTCTCGGAACTGTCTTACAAAAAGGTATCCCTAGCAGCTGAAAAGAGCAGCCATTTCCACTTGACAAAGAATGCAATCAGACTTCGCTGAAAAAATCCAGCCTCTCTGAAAGAGATGTTCACATTTCAAAGAAGAGAACATTGGGCAATATTTATTCAGCACTGGGTAATTACAGCTGTTTGAGCTTTTGCTGTGCTATTTGTTTTTAATTGCTCCCTTGAATTGGTTTTATGTACAGTTTTAAGCCTAGTTAGTATAAAAAGTGACCTATGAGTTTTATAAACAGTAATAACATGTTATTTGTACCAGCCTTTGACAACCTGGGGCCTCCAGATGTTTCAAACTGTATTTCTGATATGAGAATCAGAGATCCAGGGTGTATATTTTGATTTAATTATGTTTCAAATATTAATGGCATTTAACCTTTAGAAAGACAGAATACATCATGGAATAGTTTTTATGTATTGCTCCTGTGCACCTACATTTTATAACCCCTGTGCTCTCTAGGTCATAAATAAGAAACTCTATCTAACCCTGAAAGTGGCACAAATTGTCATTAAGGATTTTGTTGTAGTTAACATCAGAGTGTGAATCCAAGCATCTCCTTTAAGCTTCCTGGGATGGTTCAGGGACAAAGGGAAGTGAGATAGGGACAAGAATGTCAACAATCCTGCTGAAGGCCTGGTTGTTAAGGAAACAGTGATAAAGTAGGACATTTGAGACCCAAATGGCCTGGGCACTTAGGGGAACCCAAAGGTAATTGTGGGGGTGAAGTTACCAGTTGCCATATTTCAAAAAATTACATTCCTGACACCCACAAAGTAGTTTTTTATAGGAATACCAAAAATTGTGTTGTTTTTTTGAAATCCACCAAAATTGCTGAACAACCACATTAAGCTGGGTTCTGCCCTATTGCAATAGCTACAATAAACACTGGGTTTATGGGATACTGAACTTGATTTATTTCCTTGGTTTCATGTTTTATTTAAAAGGTGGTGTCTCACCTTGTTGAGAGAAAGGTGGTATAGAAGCAAATTCTTACCACAGTGCCCATCAGCCCCAGCCAACATGGGGCTACCCTTGATTAGACCAATGTCCAGACATAATGTAGCTGTCTATGTTTTCAAGGGTATCAGATATAAATCTGGCAGGCTTGACCGAGGCTCTGAAAGTCTAACCAACATTTGCAAACCAAAGCAGGCGAGTGAGGCTACTTCTGAGCCCTTTGGAACTGGCCGAAAACAAATGGAACAGACAGCAAATCACACACCCAGTAAAGAACGGTTCAGACTTTGAAGCAGACAAAATAATAAACAAGGTAAATCAGATTTGGGGCCTACTGACCCACGCTGTCTCTCCGACGATGGTCTGTGATATACCAAGCATCCGAAATCGCATTTGGGCTAAGCTAGATGAACGAGTTTCAGTTCCAGCTCTGTCTTTCCCGCTGGATGCTGCCAGTGAAAAATGTCCCATCATAATCTGGTTGAGGGCATTTTTCACAGAAACGCTTGAGGAAATTGCTTGCTGCCAGGAAGGTGTTTATTTAATGAACGTGTTGCTAAACAGATAAAGATGATTTTCTGCCCCTGATGGACTATAGCCTTGCAGTAAATTATAGAGAGGCAGAGCTAGGGCTGCCACTTACCCAAGTCCTTACAGCTTGTGATGATGCTGAGAAACAGAACAACTGAGCTTTCAGCTATGTCCCAATTCAGCACCGCACTGGTGTACAAACCAAAGCTTGCGTAGATGAGCTGCACTTAAGTGTGGTTTGTAGGACAGGGTTGGCAAAACGTAGGACTTACAAGCTATCACGAGATGATTCTACATTTCTTACAGAATAACAGAAGCAACTCAGCAAACGAGCAAATCATTATTAAAAGCCTGCAAATGTTCTAGGCAAGTTGTTAGGCTATTGGTTTGGATGATCGGATTACAAGATATAAGACCCAGCAAAGGCAGGGGGAACTCATGAATGTGAGGTGCTTTTGCTTCAAGCGGCTGCCTTAACTCCCTTTGGGGAAGGGGTATGGCTTTCCAACTAGGTAAGCTGACAGCAGGTGGGACGTGGGTGGCACTGTGGGATAATCACAGAGCCTAGGACTTGCCAATCAGAAGGTCGGTGGTTCGAATCCCTGCGAAGAGGTGAGCTCCCGTTGCTCGGTCCCAGCTCCTGCCCACCTAGCAGTTCCAAAGCACGTCAAAGTGCAAGTAGATAAATAGGTATCGCTCCGGCAGGAAGGTAAACGGTGTTTCCGTGTGTTGCTCTGGTTCGCCAGAAGCGGCTTAGTCCTGCTGGCCACATGACCCAAAAGCTGTACACCGGCTCCCTCGGCCAATAAAGCGAGATGAGCACCTCAACCCCAGGGTCGGTCACGACTGGACCTAATGGTCAGGGATCCCTTTACCTTTACCTTTAAGTTGACAACAGGCTCAAAAGGAGACCATTCAGCAATACCAGAATACCAGAACATGTGTCTTGTTACAGTATCCCTGTTGCAGCATCCAGACATGACTGCGCTGGCTGAAAATGGACAAAAACCAAAAGGTTAAAACAGTGATACCATGTACTAATCCTAATATGTGCACAGTAGGAGCTATGGTGGCATATTTGGTGGTTGGGTGGTGGAGAAGACGGTTTGTTGTTTTGTCATCAGGATGGGGCCACATTTATTCAAGGCTAGATTGGGCAGGCTGGCTGGCTGGCTCTAAAACACTATTCCTGCTGTCAGATTGGATTGCAATGACTTTGGGATTTGTTGAGACTGAGATTCCAGGGCTAAGCAGGTGCCACTCCTGAACGTTCAAAAGTTATATTGGCCCATTGGTGGTGCAGGAATGAGTGCCTGTTTCCCAAAAGTGCTGAAGGAGTGAACCCACATAATCAATGGTAGCCACAATATAGTATTCTGGCCAGCCAGAGGATGCTTATGTCCTCTATTGGGCTGCAGTTCGGCCACAGTGAGTTGCCCACACTGGAATAGATGGGCAGCCTATGCACACTGTGGCACTATTTGCTACCCACCATCTGCCAGGAGAGGTCAAGTATGTTGTCACGGGCACTTTTAATTTAAGGAATTCATCACTTTCCATTTCCCTTGGTTTCTCGTTTTTCCAATCTTAAGTTCAATTTGCCACATTTCCAAATCAGTTTGCAATAACATTTTTAAGAAGCCATCACAAAAATTTTCAGCATTATCTGTGTGCATTTCTCATATACTCATTTTATACGTTAGCATACATTTTGCATGCAATGTTGGCGAATATATGCATTTTAGTGGACATTCTCCTAATACAATGCATTTCTTAATGTTACCCTCACTAATACATGCATTTTATACACTGTGTATGCATTATTTGGTTGGAGAACTGCATCACAAAATTTGAAGAAATGTGAATATTGAAGGATAGTTGCATTTCAGTTCACATATGGTTTTGGGAAGGGCAAATTAGGTGGGTCTACAAAAAGTGAATTTCTACCCCACCCCAAATCTCAGCAAGTCTAATTTACAGTGTGTCTCTGCAAAGCCCTGGCTTGGGTAATGTATCACTTTCTTGCCTATTATGTAGTCATGTGTGAAAGACAAATCCATATAAACAGAAGACTTTGCACAAAACACAGTTCTAGCATAGGAACAAACCTAAAGGGCTGTTGTCACCATACCAGTAAAGTTTCTTACAAGGGCATGTCTAAGTTCATGCTAACCTTTCATAGCCCAGCCTTCCTTGGACTGAAGCAAGCCACAAAGCTTTTGCACCACTGACCATAAAGAAATTGAAGGAGAATTGCTTGAGTCACTCCCTCACTTTCTCAGTCTATCACCTTTATGGATTCACTGAACCCACCAAGATAATGATTAGAGTCCCCAGATCTGTAGTACAAAAAATTAGTTTCTCTGCAGAGTGTTCTATGGCTAGGGTACTTTGTCAAACAGAAGTTGTGCCTTTGGGTCTGTAGAGTTCTGAAGGGGTGGGTGGGGTGGGGAAAATCTTGACAATCCTGGTTGTGATGGGGTGGAAGGCAGGCTAATTTGCTGTCCAGTTTTGGAAATGCATATAAAGGCAGCACAAACGCTGTCCTCATTCTGTCTGCATAATAGCAACTGCAGGTCAAGTACTTTGGGAAGAGTGGTGTGTGGCTGCTTTGCTTTATGGTTCTCAAGGAGAACATTGCATATTCATGATCTGATCCAGCTATCTGTGGCGCACATTTCAATGGAGTCATAGGAAGCCACACTCATCACAGGGAGAGCACTTCATGCAACTATGGCCATGGCTTGCAATGACCTGCCTTGTTCCAGCCAGGTCATCAGCACACAGAGCACCAGAGCAAGGCCAGAGGGAGATTGACCTTCGGTAGAAGCCAATCAGCAGCAAGAAGCAGATAGAAAGTTGCAGCTAACATAGGGCTGGAGAATCTTTGGCCCTCCTGATGCTGTTGAACTACAACACCCATCACCCCTGACCATTGGCCATGCTGATGTGGGCTGATGGAGTCCAACGATGGACTCGAACCAAAGTTACAAGAAAGGGGATTCTGACTAAACATCAGGAAGAACTTTCTGACAGTAAGAGCTGTTTGACAGTGGAACGGTCTCCCTCAGGGGATTGTGGACTCTTCCTTCCTTGGAGGATTTTAAGCAGAGGTTGGAAGTTAGGGATGCTTTAGCTGAGATTCCTGCATTGCAGGGATTAGATGGCACTTGGGGTCCCTTCCAGCTCTGCAATTCTTTGATTCTGAGAATATACAGAGGACCAGTGTCACGATCCAGGTTACAGGCAGTCCCGGCTTAGTACGTTGGGACCGGGGTAGAGGTCGGGAAGTCCACCAGCAGTCCAGGATCAGCAGTCCAGGGGTCAGGAAGCCAAGGGTCCACGAATGAGGAAACCAGGAGTCAAGAAGCCAAGAGTCCAAGAGTCATGATACCAGGAGTCAGGAAGCCAAGGGTCCAAGAGTCCAGAAACCAGGAGTCAGGAAGCCAAGGGTCCAAGAGTCATGATACCAGGAGTCAGGAAGCCAAGGGTCCAAGAGTCATGATACCAGGAGTCAGGAAGCCAAGGGTCCAAGAGTCATGATACCAAGAGTCAGGAAGCCTAAGCACAACTAGGTGGGTAGCATGTTGCTGTGGCAAAGAGCCAGAGGGAAATGCTGGTCATATATACCCCTCCCGGCCCTTGCCACCAGGTGCTACGAGTCTCCTGTCAAGCCTCACCTGTGCGGCCGCGCCTTGCCCTTCCAGGCCAAACTCAGGAAGGCCCCAGTCCTGCGAGGCCCTACCAGTCACAGGGCCTGGCTCCTGCACGCACTCCTGACAACCAGAGACTCCCAAGTCCTGAACCTTTGCCCCCCCCCATATGATGTAGCAGGCAGCACAGGTTCCTATAGCAAGACTATAGGGTCAGAGGATCACAGGATCTGGGAGAGATTACTGAGAAGACAGGTGTTCAACTAGCAATGCCCAACTGAGTCCATGTATGTTCCCAAGCAGTGTCTCATAAAGCCCTATCCCTCAAGCAAATTGAATGTAAAAGAGTAACATTCTGTTTTGGAATCCTGAATTTTGTTTCATGGGCACAAACTGTTCACTGTGTCTCCACCAGTGGAGTCCTGTGGATGAGTGGACCAATTTAGTTGCTCAGCTCAACTGTTCTGGATCTGCTCACTCTCCATCCTCCTCACAGTGGATCTATTTTTTTCACTTCTATTTCCGATGAGGTTCTGAGACCTCCTGGGCAGACAACTCTGACTCATGGTTGATATCAGAGCAGCTGCAAGCAGAAGAGCCTGGCTCACAGCACCCTCAACATCTGCTGCTGAAATTCCCCCTGAACCCATCGCCTCTGCTCCTTATTGTCTCAACCACATCTTCTTATTTTCCTTTATCTGAACCCTACCTCTTGTGACCCCCCCTCCGGCAAAATGTACATTTTAAAGGCCATGGGAGGAGAGCCAGGCAGGTGGGGGAGTGTTGCTTAGATCTCATAACTGCACCTGCCACTACAGAGTCCTGAGAAACCTGTAGTTGGAAAACTCCTACTCTCTATATTAAAGATATTGACTCATCTGAGATCTACGTGCCTGGTTTCCTGGCTATTCCGCCGTTGCTCCCTCTTTCCCCGAAGCATAAAGCGTTAAGAGAAATAACTGAGAAACACTATCAACTAACTGCAGAGGACAATGCTTAAGGGCAGAAGAAGCTATCAGTTTATAAAGCTTGCGTTGGAAAAAGTCCAACGTAATTAAGGCCCCGTGAGTCAGCTCTCTCATTGATGCTTTCATTTGGGCAGAGCAGTCTGGATGCCATTCTGTAAATGAAGTAATCTGAAAAGCAGAAATATATAAAGGGCAGGGCAGTGTTTGTCTGCTGTGAGATCGATTTTTGATACTACAATGATGAACCCATTTAATTCAATTAATTGCTCTTTTTTTCACTTCCTAATGCCTGAATGTTCTAACAAATGCCATGGCATAAGCCAAGAGTTGTGCTGGCATCTATCAATGGATTGGTGCGTGAACCCTGAGATAGACCCAAATAAAAGCATCCAGAGCAAGGTGTCCCTAGATGTTTTCATCTTCTTTGTATGTATCTATCTTGTGTTCATACAAGTTGAACAGGATCATAGGAATCTACTAATTCAGACCCGGATTTCAGGCAGAGGTCTTCCCTAGAGATGCCAGGAATCAAAACTGGGACTGTTTGCATTTAAAGCTCTGCCAATGAACTATGAATGGATAACGTGCATCAACACTGACAACTGGGCATGGTTATATGAAGGTGTGGAGGATGTACAGAAATGGGCAGCATCAACAGAGAATTTCACACATCATCTGCTCGGCACACACAGTCTCCAAATAATATTATGCAGCTGGAGAAGGAGCTGGAGGCAGGTTGCATTTAAATACCCAAGGGGAGGACCAGAGTGAAGCCTGCTGCCTCAGTCCAATCTGCCCCTGGGGCACAGCCAAGTCTGTCAGCCTGCCTGCAATTGGCCAATTGGGCAAGTAGGCTGCTGGCAGGTAGGCCAGCACAATACACAACAAATTCCATGTCCCTTGGTGGGTTGTGGAGTGGCTACTCCCGCCCTCCGTCAAGGCCCCCAACCTAGTATGTAAGCATCATTGTGCAAATGGAAAATTTCAATCAGTTAGTGTGCACATTGGCCAGTCGAAGTACATGTTCTCTGCTCCAGGAGTACACATTTTGACAGTGTAGTGTTTGACATTCCAGTGATCAATTGGTATTGGCAGACATCAGCAGGCAGTGTGCAAAATCCCCTCTCAGCAGCACGGCCAAGAGGGAGACATTTTCTACCCCGTGGTTTGTGCACATGCACCAATCAACTCACATTCACACTGACCTCGGCACGGATGTATATTGAGCAAACCCTATTAAGGTGGTGGGACTTCCTGCCGAGGATCGGAACCTATTGCACACAGGGTATTCTGCACTTTGCAGCATGGCAGTCCCCTTGCATCATGTTGGATTCTGAAGTCTTGAATTCTGGCTTCTTGAAAGTTGGGCTGCAATATAAGGAAGGCAAGGGGGCTGCTGCGCTGCAAAAGAAGAAGCCGATATTTGTTGCAAGGTGGATCTGGCATGCAAATTCCAACTGGGCTACAACCTGTAGAATTTGGCACTTGAAATTCTTCCTTCCTTCCTTCCTTCCTTCCTTCCTTCCTTCCTTCCTTCCTTCCTTCCTTCCTTCCTTCCTTCCTTCCTTCCTTCCTTCCTTCCTTTCTTATTGATTTTCACATATTACATTACAATACAGATGTACCAAAGCCAACACCATTCTTACTTTATTTAATGCATGGAGACAGTACAAGGAGTGTGGGCTGTGTCTGGTCAGTCCAGGTTTTTCTTCCTGGATTTTGTCCCTGAAAGAGCAGTCCAGGAGTAAGTACTCTCCAGGCAGCAATGAGGGGGTGTAAAGGATATGGGCAACCTAAATCACAACACAGGCTTTGCCCTGCCTACTCCTTCTTCCAATCTATTCTCTCTCTACCTTATTCATCTAAGCCACTTGAAGTCTTTATTGAATCAGAGTTCAGGTCAATATTAAAAACATATAATTAAGGGCTCTTAATTAAAATATCTTAATGAGATTGACCCAGCAGAGTTGATGTGACTAAATGAGGGAATCAGAGGTAGCTTCTGCGTCAGCATTCGGATTTGTGATCCTGACATGTTGCGGTCGGTGCTCTTCAGCGGCGTTGTTCTCAACTTCATTATGCTTTATTTAGAATAACCTTTAAGAAATGTTAGGACTCAGCCATTTTTCTCTTTGCAGTCCTAGCTGGATGACAGAAATAAACAACAACAACAACAACAATAAATAAATAAATAAATAAATAAATAAAGGAAGAACAAACAGGAAAAAGAAATGGAATAAGACAGAACGAGGATGTTATATAGTGGATACAGTATGGCTGTGAGCAGATTAAATGACCTTCAGCATCCCTTCCGCAGATTTTTTTGACCATGGTTGCAAGCTTGGGATCAGAACAAGAGGAAGACTGCTTAAGTGATCAAACTGGTTGGGTAGGTCTGGCGGGCACATTCCATTGTTAGACAAATATAGGTAATATATGTTGCCATAGAAACTAAGTAGTTAACCAAGTACAGGTGATATGTCGCCATGGGAACAAATTGCTAGACCATAGTTTGGAGACTCTTCTGGAAGGAGAAAGCCATTTGGGAATTGGAGCTTGCTTTCCCCCATCTCTTGGCTGGAAATGATATCATCAAGCAATCTGTGTATAAAACGAAAAAGAGGAGAAGGCTGCAGTTTTGAGGCAGAGAGTTGAATTTGAGGCTCTGGTAGCATCATAGGGTGTTGCCTGTGTTCTTGCCTGATGTGGGAGCAGTGGACCTGGGTGCCTGCTGGAATATTTAAGCTGTGCCTCTACTTATGCTCAACCTGTACATCCGTAAAACAGCAAAAAGATTGTTGTTGTTGTTTAGTCGTTTAGTCGTGTCCGACTCTTCGTGGCCCCATGGATCAGAGCATGCCAGGCACTCCTGTCTTCCACTGCCTCCCGCAGTTTGGTCAAACTCATGTTCATAGCTTCGAGAACACTGTCCAACCATCTCGTCCTCTGTCATCCCCTTCTCCTTGTGCCCTCCATCTTTCCCAACATCAGGGTCTTTTCCAGGGAGTAGCAAAAAGATTAAAAGACGCAAAGAAGCCCCTAGTGACCTCCTACCAAAGTTAGCCAAACTCATGTAAGGCTGTGCCCCTGGAAGATTTCGCCCCTCAGAGATTTTGGGTGCATACAATTTGGAATTCATAGAATCATAGAGTTGGGTCACGAGGATCAACTAGTCCAGGCATCCCCAAACTCGGCCCTCCAGCTATTTTGGGACTACAACTCCCATCATCCCTAGCTAACAGGACCCGTGGTCAGGGATGATGGGAACTGTAGTCCCAAAACAGCTGGAGGGCCAAGTTTGGGGATGCCTGATCTAGTCCAACTCCCTGCAATGCAGCAGGGATCATTCACCCAACATGGCACTCAAACCCACACCCCTGGGATTAAGGATCTCCTGCTCTGCCGGCTGAGATATTCATCACAAGTAAGCCATAAATGCACTCTAAATAGGGATGGAGTATCCCATAGCCGTCCAGATATTGTTGGACTCTCATCAGCCCCAGCCAGCCTGTCCAATGGCCAGGGATTATAACAGCTGCTTTGAGGTGAGTGTGAAAATCACTCCATAATTGCAAGGTTGTGTGAGGAATGAATGCTATGAGATTTACCTCGAATCAATTAGCAATGAGAAAAGAGGTGTCTCTGCCCCATTTTCCTGGAACTACCTGCACCATCCCTCCATAAAGCCTGGTTTGGCAGACACTTCACGGTGCAGCTAATCTGCTGTAAAATTGGGTTCAAAAGCCACAACTAGCTGGGATCTTATTGGCCTGCAGAAAATGTTCGGCTGAAACGCGCCATTCAACACGGAAAAATTGGGTAAGTGATACCTACGGAGGGGTGGGGAGGGGGCCTCCCTGACACGCTGTTTGCCCTCAGGCAAGTCAGCATAGCTTCCACGTCTGTGAAATGGGGTTACCAGGATTTACCTCCCTTCTTGGGGGTAATCTGGGAGGATTAATTTGTGCCAGTGTTATGATTACATTACAGTACATGGCGCCTGCTGCATAGATAACACGATTAGAAGCCATTCTGCAGTCACAGCCCGCTTCCGGGGATATCGTATCACACTCTGTGCAGCTGGGAAGAAATGACCCGGAGTAACGGGCAATTGAAAGCAGATTTATTGTGTTGGCTCCCGGTTATAAATCCTTGGCACTGAATCAGCGGCTCTCACAGTGTAACACGAGTGGGCGGTGGGTGGTTAGGCGGAAAGGGCGTTTCTAATGTCAACAGAGTGCCCAGGTTCTGAAAGAAGAACATTTTGGAGATTTATAGGTTTTAAAGGTCAGAGGGTCCCACTGAGAAAGTGCAGTCTGAACTTCTTTATGGTTCAGGCCACTGAACTGTGTCAGCTCACTCCTATAGGGAGCCCTATTGAATTGTATACTGTGGTAGCCCACTTTTGAGAAGGGCAATGGGTCTTGATTCAGTATAGTCTGAATGCCTTTCCTCTAGCACTCTGTGTTCAGTCGTCGCATTTCCTGATAAACCAGGGGTTGTTAACTCCAAGGTGGGGTCAGGAGGATTAGGCCTCCAGGAGTACATTTTTTCTACCTCTTCCTAGACCTCACAAATTTTGGCAGGAGTGGCAAGAAGGGAATAAAGTAGATAGAATGTTAATGTGAGTGGGAAGCTTTAAAGTGTGGGCTAGACTGATCCCTTGAGGGGACACCAATTGTCCCCACCAAGGAATCAGAGTGTTCATCGGATGTGTGGAGAGGAGTGATAACTCCAGTTCAGCTGGGAAGAAGTGTGTGTGTGTATGTTTATGTGTGTCATGTAAGTGCGCGTGCATGTAAGACACTGGTGACACCAGTGTCAAAGCAATGATTCTTCAACATCAACTTTGTTGGAGTGGTCATGTTGTGCAGATGCCTGATGATCGGCTTCCAAAGCAACTACTCTATTCCAAACTTAAAAATGGAAAGCGTAATGCTGGTGGTCAACAAAAGAGGTTTAAAGACTGTCTCAAAGCAAATCTTTAAAAATGTAGTATAAACACTGACAACTGGGAAACACTGGCCTGCGAGCGCTGCAGTTGGAGAACAGCCTCTACCAAAGGCTTTGAAGATACTCATGACGAAAGGGAGAAATGAGCTAAGCACACCTGGCAAATCCACACCGTGATCAACTCCCATCCGGAAACCAATGTCCCCACTGTGGAAGGACGTGTGGATCCAGAACTGGCTTTCACAGTCACTTACGGACTGATTGTTAAAACCATGTTTATGGAAGACAACCTTACTTGGCTATGAAGAAGCAGCATGTAAGAGCAGGTGTGAGAGTGTGGGGTGACCACAACCACCACTGACCTGTGGCTCCAAGAGGGCTGGGTAAGAATGAATGTGGTCAATGGGGGCCACAACATAGTTAGCCACCTCTTTCTAAATAATTCGTACATGGAGTCCCAATTTCTTCCTTGAATTCTTCACTTTGAAATTGATATGTGAACTGTGTCTGGGGTGGTGTATGTGGCTGCAGCTAGCTCAGTGGTAAAGCTCATGCTTTGCAAATAAAACCCAGGTTCATTCTGTGGTATCTCCCATTTAGGTGTCAGCATCCAGGGGGTCGAAAGGCCAGCTGGCAAGCCCCCAGCTGGATCATCTCCCGCTCAGCCCTCATGCTGCGGAGATACATCAACTCTGGCTCAGACGAAAATCAGCGGCTCAAGCTGCCTTGAGCACACTATACGTAGCATTATAAACTGCACAACAGAAGAGGCTGAGGCTGTGGATACATACTAAAACTACGGATTTATTTTACATAATTCAGAACAAAGAAACATGTCGTCTCTCCTTGCCGTCTTCTCGGAGAGACTCTCAAAACAAAAGCTGTACACAGAGCGGAAGTTCCGCTCAAGAGACCCAACCACCTGTGCAGGAATGTAAACAGACATGTGACATGCTACAATCCCACGTCTGCAACAGAAGGCGGAATGGAATCTCCCAACATTAGGATCCTAGAGAGAAGAGGGTGGGAAAGGCCCCTCCCCAAAGGCCCTGGAGAACCAGTACTGGGGAGAAATAAAGAGATGTGCATGTGAATCTTGAGTCAAAATGTTCTGAAAATCATGCCAAGTAGATTGTATTGCATTGCCCCTGCTGGAAGCTTAAACATGACCAAATAGCTTCAATACCATTCTTACCAAAGCTCCCCCGTATTGATATGTTTAAGTCTTCAGAGATATGCTTCTGTCTCTCTGCTGTGCTCAGCATGGACAGTTCCAAAAGCATATTGGCTCTATTAACTACTCATCTTCCAGATACCTTTCCTACACCCCCTGTCTTGCTCCTTGAGAGCAGACACAATCCACTGACAAAGCGGAAATATATCAGTGAGTCACAAAACAATGTGCCTTCACGTCTAGGTCCCATGGAAATAGGTTTCTGTTGCTACAACCACTATACTTGCCTGAGCATCGCAATCCCATACAACATGGGTAGCAACTCAGTGCCTTCCAGATGTTGGAGTAAAACTCTCATCAGACCCAGCCGGCATGGTCAATGGTCAGGGATAATAGGAACTGTAGTCCAACAACATCTGCAGGGCATCATGTTGGCTGTCCCTTCCATACAATATCATGGATCCTCCTTTATTTGTATAAACATGACTCCATGTTCTTTTCACACAACATTGTATGATGCTGCTCATTTGAGATAACCATGTCCATCAAATATGCCCTTACACCATCTGGCAACTCTATAGGGCGAACATGCACATAGATATCTAGGACCTGAATTCAAGCATGAATGCTCCTTTCTCTGCTGCATAGGGAGGAAAGCCTCTTTTGATTCCGTGGCCACTGAGCATGCATGCATCAGTATCTTAGAAAAGGCATGCCATCATGGAAGAAAGAAAGAAGGGAGAATGCTTCCTCCAAAAACTGTACTGTAAACTAATTACTTTAACATTCAAATCAGCTAAGAGTGCAATCCTATGCATGCTTACTCAGAAGTAAGCCCACAGTGTGCAGTAAAGTTGCCGCTGAGCGCTGAAATCCTATACCCAATTACCAGGGAGTAGGCCCCACTAAGTTCAGTGCAACTTCCTTCTGAGTAGACATTAAAAGGATTCTTCTTTAATTGGGTGACAGCCACAAACTCGATGAGATTTACATCCAAGCAAAAAAACCCCCAAAACCTTAAAATGAAGGTTGGTGAAATGAAAGCCAGTATTTTGGAAAAGAAAGGAGTGGTTTGCGGGAATCCCTTACCGTATTTTATTTTTAAAAAATTGCTTTCCAGTGGCACCTTTTTCAAAACCACTGAGCTGACCAAAAAGCTTCTGGATAACAAGGAAATTGTTCTCCTCGAGGGTTCATAGGGCCAGAGTTAAATTACTCCCATGGAGCTGGAAAGCAAAGAAAGAATTCTTTAATCCCTTTGCATAGCACCACACTGAAGAGTTCTTGCTACACTACACAATGTCCTCAGCTCTTTCCAGTCTACATTTTTGAAGTCGCAACATTAAAGTTGTTGCATTTTCTTTTTCCTGATGGCTCCTTCAAAGAGGACCCAATCTCCTAAGTCCTGGTGTTTCCAAACAATTAGAATGGCTGTCTCAAAGGAATGGTTTGAGTGGGAGAAAAAGGATTTGTGTGCAATGATGAAATACACTTTACTGAAGGCAAGGGGGGGGGGATTAACTATGCCTACCACTTCATTTGTACCTAACTGTGTGGATTCTATTGATGCTTTAAAAAAAGAAAAAGAAAATTCCAAGGGGGGAAAGTGAACAAGTAAAGAACAAAAGTGGGAGATAATTGTAGCAGAATGGGAAGATAAGTAATGTTTGGTATCCTTTCTATAACTGTTCCCTGGGGGCCCATTATGGTAATTTTTCTTCTATAACTGGCAAATTGTATAACGAGTCAGATGATAAACTAGGAAGCAAGACAGGAATTTGCATTTTAATACAACTGTCTAAATCATTTATCCACATAAAGGCTGGACAGGACACTTTGCAGATTTTGCGGCATTCTTGGTTGCTGTAGGGTCAAATTGCTGGCTCTACTTTCTGCCTTGCCTTTGACCTTCCCTTGAATAGTTTCAGGCAGTAGACTTGGCACCATGTCCTCCCCCTACTAGACATTCTTATGTCTTCCCAACTTTTCCCACGGGTGTTAATATAAGGGACGCTTAAAAACTGCTATTCCCAAATTGGTGGGACGTGAAAGATTCTCCTCTACATTGAGGAATGTCAGAGAATGCTGATGAAAAGGTAAACAGGAGCAGAAATTCCTGATGTTTGCTTATTTGTCCCATGTCTAGAAAAGAAATTGATCCAGTGAATGCAATTGGTATTCGCTGTGGTTTTTGCTTTCAGTCCACAAATTATCTGTAATTGATTATTTCCTTGTACAGTGGTACCTCAGGTTACAGACACTTCAGGTTGCAGATGCTTCAGGTTACAGACTCCGCTAACCCAAAAATAGTACCTCGGGTTAAGAACTTTGGTTCAGGATAAGAACAGAAATCATGCTCCGGCGGTGCAGCAGCAGCGGGAGGCCCCATTAACTAAAGTGGTGCTTCAGGTTAAGAACAGTTTCAGGTTAAGAACGGACCTCCAGAACGAATTAAGTTCTTAACCCAAGGTACCACTGTACCTGTTTGCATTGCACTTCTTTTGCATTGACACAAATGGGGTTGAATAACATAATGACCATGTAATTTATGCAATGAACTACACAGGACATGGGTGGTGCTGTGGTCTAAACCACTGAGCCTCTTGGGCTTGCCAATCGGAAAGTCGGTAGTTCAAATCCACCTAATGGGGTGAACTCCTGTTGCTCTGTCCCAGCTTCTGCCAACCTAACAGTTTGGAAGCACACCAGTGCAAGTAGATAAATAGGTACCATGGGAAGGTAAACGGCATTTCCATGCACTCTGGTTTACGTCATGGTGTTCCACTGCGCCAGAAGCGGTTTAGTCATACTGGCCACATGACCTGGAAAGTTGTCTGTGGATAAACGCTGGGTCCCTCAGCCTGAAAAGCAAGATGAGTGTTGCACCCCATAGCCACCTTTGACTGGACTTAACAGTCCAGGGCTCCTTTACCTTTACCTTAATGAACTACGTAAACTACGTAAGATACACAATTTTGCTGCAGTGAGACAAATAACAAAGTTTTGGGCAGAAGATAAACTATGGTGGAATAAAAACAGGGTTGCATGTGAGTGGAACAGAAAACGATACCTTCTTACTCCTCTTTCTACAGTCTTGTGCCTGCTGATATAAGCAACAGCTTTCACCCTCTTCATAAAAGTGCTGTGTGGTATAGAAAAGGAGTGTTGTGGCTTATCTTGCTAATGGGCCAGCAGTAAAAAATAAGTGCAGAATATCAACATAATGGAGTTCCAGCAAAACACTGTGACCACACTCAGCACTTAGCTTTGTGGACTTCCTTACACACACAAAATGGCTTCTGAGCACTCTGAACCACAGTGCCAATAAACCTCAATGTACCCTTACAGGGTTACAATCTACCCATGAAGGATCCAGCAGAAGAAGAAACTTCCATTGCACTGAGGCAGCGAATGTTGCTCCAATACAATTGCAACATAAATAGCAATTTGCTAGAGAGCCTTGGTAGGTAATGCTGGGGAGAGATCAGCACTTGTGGCACTTGTGGCGCATGTCAGCACCAATGATGTGGGGAAGATGTAGCTGTGTTGTCATGGAAGCCACATTTATATTACAGTGGTACCTCGGGTTAAGAACTTAATTCGTTCTGGAGGTCTGTTCTCAACGTGAAGCACCACTTTAGCTAATGGGGCCTCCCGCTGCCGCCGCGCCGCCGGAGCATGATTTCTGTTCTCATCCTGAAGCAAAGTTCTTAACCTGAGGTAATATTTCTGGGTTAGTGGAGTCTGAAACCTGAAGCGTATGTAACCCGGGGTACCACTGTAGTGTGTCACCACTGCTAGGTAAGAGACTGAAAGTTAGAAACTTTCAAGGTAGAATACTTTCTCTGGAATACTGCCAGTTCTATGTGTGGGGCCAGCTAAGCAGGCACAGATGAAGAGTCTCAGTTCATGGATGAGATGGTGGAATCAGGAGGATTTGTTAGGCACTGGGGAGTCAGGGCACATCAGGTCTCTATAAAGGTATGGGCAGAGGCACTAGCTTCTTCAGATTTTCAAAGGTGCCCAACGCGATGTTGCACGACAGCCTAATGTTGTGTGTGCAACATTGCAAGGAGCTTGGAGTGGAGCCAAATGTTTGGGGCCTAGCCATCTCAAAAAAATACATTGGGGACCCCGAAACTGCCATGGCACCTATGCGTATGGGCTACACTTGAACCAGGATTGAACCAGACTGCTGTTGAAAAGCTGACAGAGCATCTTTTAAACTGGTACCTCAGAGAAAGCCATCAGTGGTTGAAGAGCATCTAGTTCACAGTAGGAGTGAAAATGTTTCCAAGAGCTTGTCCAAATTGGGCTTTGTTGTGTGTTTGAGGCCCAACATATAGCTCAACATTTCTGGGCTTCATACGCATGACATTGCGCTCTATCAGAACCCTCACCACCACCCCACTTTTAGAATGAATTTAGATTTTCACAATCCTGGGAAAATCCAAAAAGCAAAGCAAATTCCCAACCTGGTCCACTGTTCCCTGGATACTGCTTTTTGCATTCTCTTCAGTTAATGTGGTGTTGGAAAGATCTTTGTGATCTGAGGGATGGGTGGGGCATTGTAGAGTTTGTCTGCTTGTTGAAGAGTGGAAGGAAAAAGAGGGTCTCATCCTCTTTGCATTCAGAAGATCCCAGCAACTCTAGATGGCTCTACCTGAAATCCTGGAGAACAGCTGCTGGTGAGTGCGGTCAGTATCGAGCCAGATGGACCAATGGATCTCACTCAGTATAAGGCAGCTTCCTACGTTGCTAACCAGTGATCTGCCTAACAAGGAAAGAACGTCATCACACACTCTGAAGAATGTCATGGGGGAAGGTGCAAAAAGTGTTGCATACAGTTCTGTTCAGTATGCAGGAAAAGACCTATCAGAAGGGCACATTCCTTAGTGGAAGTCAATGGGAAAGAAATTTGGGGACATCTTTCTGTTTGGGTGCTTTCTATACTGGATTGGAATGTTTTCTGTGTGGGAAAGTGGTGAGGAACGTGTGGTTCTCCAGGTGATTTCAGACCCCTTCACCCATGACCATTGGCTATGTTAACTGGAGCTGAGAGGAGATGGAGTCAGGAGTTCAGCCTACACTCGAGTAGGACCCTGGCAGAGACACATGCCCAAATGGCATGTTCTCTCCCTCTTGGTAGATCATTTGGGAGCGTCATAAGCTTTCTTCAGCCCTAACATCACAGCGAATGATGCCAACAGACACTGGCACACTTAGGGATCCGCAGAGTCTTCGCAACTTGCGCGTAACAGACCTCAGCAACTCAGCATTTTGGCTAATCTACTTTATTTACATATAAACACACACAGAGCACTGCACCATGGCTCCCTCTCTCTCTAGCATCAGACAGCAAAGAGGAAAAGAACGAAGCACAATAGTCCCACTTCACGGAACACAGTAACACAAACACCCTGTCTCCGTCACTTCCCACTCTGTGGAGTCAAAACATATACCGTCATATGAAAGACAACAATCCTATGACCACAATCATAGATCAGGAATTCTAACAGTTTAAACAACATCTGGAGGGTGGCAACTTCCCCACCCTTTGAGAAGAAAATCTGTCATGTCTGAATTGGGCCTAAGACAAAATCAGACCAAACCTGAAGGTTCATTTGAATTTGATTTAACCAGAAGGTGGACGTTATTAAGTTTTATTCTTCACAATAAAAAGTTCATGTTTGATTTACTAATTTGGATCTGAGAGTTTAAACAGGGGGTTGTGCTTACCTCTGAATAGTGACCTTTGCATACAGAAACCAATCAATCGCAACAGATCTATCCTTATCAAATTAAGTAGATCCTTGGCCACCTTTGGGAACTTCCACTCAGTGTAATTCCACCGAGCAATCAATCCTCTTTTGAAATTTAAAGAGGTGTTCTCATTTTACCACATGGTTTCTAGGAGGTACTTTCCTCATCGCCAGATTCACTTTTTAATTGGAGGCAGGAGGACAATGAGGCACAGAGAACAAGAGAGTTTGGAGCACTGTTGGGGGGTACATATGTCTGTATTGTGCGTTGTGAAATGGGCTGTGCTGGCCTACACTAGGCAGAAGCAACATGACTATATGCAGGACTTAGAGGCAGAAGAGGCAGCAATGGCCAACAATTTAGATGGCTTTGTTCTGCCTCTACAGTTGGAGGCAGTATGTCTGAATGCCAGTTGCTGGAGACCACAAGAGGGGGGGAGTCCTGCAGCTCTCAGGTCTTACCTGTGGACTTGGCTGGCTGTTGTAAGAACAGGATGGTTAACCAAATAAGCCACTGGACTGATCCAGCATGCGTCTTCTCATGCTCTTAAGTCCAGGAGGAGCAAACACAAATGCAACAGAGATGGCTTACCACAGGTCAAAGTATGTCAAGTAACACAGAGTACCAGATAAAGATGGTGGGTGGTATTCAATTATGCTTTTACTCAGAGTAGACCAAATGAAATTAATGGACCTAACTTGGCTGTGTTCATTCACTTCAATGGGTCTGTTCTGAAAAAAAAAACTTAGATGGCTACCACCTGGTAAGTCCTGAATCTAAAACCATCAAACTGCACCATTGACCATGCAGAAACAGACTTTTGGGAGTTGCAAAAGGTCTCCAGAGTTGTGGGTTTAGAATACAGCAGACCTCTCTAGGGTATGGCTTTTCTCCCAACACCTGGCCCACGTTTTCTCCACCGAGGAGTTTCCTGCTACGTTTTTAGTCACCGCTGGTGCAAGTCAACGGTGCGCAGTCACCCATCTGGCAACGAGGTTATGGCTATTATCATAGAATCATAGAATTGTCGGGTGCCCTGCATTAGAAAAAAAAAACAACCATCAGTCTTTTTCACCCCTCACAACTCACTATTGTTCCTTCCCCGCTCCTTGTTGACCTTCCATCAGTATAGAGACTCAGACAATTGAAACTCATTCAGTTGGGACTTGAGCATCAGAACCACCTGGAAGAATAAGAAACACATTATGCGAAAAAAAGCAATTTACTTCGCCTGCGGTTCTGTCGCATTTCTCTCCCTCCCTCCCTTCTATTGTTGTGCTGCTATTGCAAGTCTTGGTGGAATCTTTCCTCCCTCTTAAGCTCAAAAAAAGTATTTCCTCCCCTGTTCTGCTCTTCCTTTAAAACATAATCCTTACCGTTTTATTACCATTATTCAGTATGTTGCAGCACAAAATGCTCAGAAGTTATTATTCAGGCCACTAAAAATGATGAGATGGTATAAAACACAATGTAATTAGAACATAAACATAATACATTTTGAGGTCTTTTCATCTGCAGTCTTTTTAATTCTTTAAGATTTGTTGCTACTGTGATTCCAAGTTTTGATTTAAACCCCTGGGGCTTAGAAACTTATATTTTAGATAAAAAGTAACATTATCATGATGACCTCATAAGGCCAGCTATTTCGGGCTTCTGAAAAGACTCATAACTGGCCACCTATTTCCCGTGGTAGTAGATGAAGAATTGAAACACAGCCACCATTTAAATCTGCTCCTCTCTGAACTCTGTAACACCAAGATAAGTAAAGGTAAAGGGACCCCTGACAATTAAGTCCAATCACAAATGACTCTGGGGTTGCGGCACTCATCTCGCTTTAAAGGCCGAGGGAGCCTGCGTTTGTCCGCTTCCGCAGACAGTTTTTCCGGGTCATGTGGCCAGTATGACTAATCCGTATCCCGCGAAACCAGAGCAGCACACGGAAACACCATTTACCTTCCCACTGGAGGGGTATCTATTTTTCTACTTGCACTGTGTGCTTTCAAAATGCTAGGTTGTCAGGAGCTGGGACCGAACAACGGGAGCTCACCCCGTCACGGGGATTCGAACCGCTGACCTTTCGATTGGCAAGCCCAAGTGGCACAGTGGTTTAACCCACCTGCATCCCTCAACACATGTACAAAAATGTACACTAAGGCAAACTGTACTTAAAAATGCAAAATTCAGAGAACTGCAAATTTCCAAGGATAGCTGTGTTCACATATTGGTTTACAAAGTGTGAAACTGGGTAGATTCACATTAAAACGTGAACTGAATAAATTTGTCCCCATCTATAATACAATTACAGTCAAGGATATGCAGCAAGATCCTGGCAGGTTTGCTTTGAAATGAGTCTATCCTACTGCTGTGTCAAATCTGCACATTCTCATTATTGGCCTGGCCCAAATAGGGCTGCTTTCTTCAAGAGAGCACTGACTGCAGTTCAAAGGCTGCAAACACCGCCCGCTCAGCTCCCACCTTTCACTTGAAATGCTGCAACTATAGAAATTTCCGATTGTGAAGGAGCTCCATGCCAGCCTAGTTGGCAGGCTGAGATTCGAGGACAACTCCAGAAGATTGAGACATGCTTAATCTTGAGCAGGAATCAGAATCTTGATATGATGGATTGTGGATGATGATGATGATTAATTTTTTGTATTAGACCCTCCAAGTGTCCCTATTTTCCAGGGACAGTTCCAGATTTACAGAAGCCGGCCTGGTTTCTGATTTGATCCTGGAATGTCCCACTTTTCCTTAGGACATCCCTGTTTTCATCAGAGGGGATGGATTTATGCAAGCCAAGGAGATAAGTAACTATACAACCCTTAGAAGATATCTAAAGACAGCCCGGTATAGGGAGGTTTTTTAATGTTTAATGTTTTTAATGTTGTTTTATAAGTTGGAAGCCACCCAGAGTGGCTTGGACAACCCAATCAGATGGCAAGGGTATAACTAATAAAATTTTGGAGGGTATGTATGTTAGAATTCTTGCTCCGTGATTGCACTCATGGGATTTTTGTCTATCACATGGCGGTATTTGTTTTGACTCCACAGAGTGGGAGGTGACGGAGACAAGATATTTGTGTTACTGTGTTCCGTGAAGTGGGACTATTGTCCTTTGTTCTTTCTCTTTGCTGTCTGATGCTAGAGAGAGAGGGAGCCATGTTGCAGTGCTCCATGTGTGTTTATATGTAAATGAAGTAGATTAGCCAAAATGCTGAGTTGCTGAGGTCTGTTACGCAAGCTGCGAAGACTCTGTGGATCCCTAAGTGTGCCGATGTCTGTTGGCATCGGTCGCTGTGATGTTCGGGCAGAAGAAAGCTTTTGAAGCTCCCGAACGATCGACCAGGAGGGAGGGAACATGCCAGTCGGGCATGTGTCTCTGCCAGGGTCCTACTTAAGTGTAGGCTGAGCTCCTGACAATGTATACCACCCTTCATTCATAGTTCTCAGGGAAATATCTTAGCACAGGCATCTGGGCTATAAAAGCAGAGTCCACCTGCTCACAAGGAGCTCTGCAGCAGCCATCTTGGGAGGCGGAGTCATGCAGAGTGGCATCCCCATGTTCCAAGGGCAGCTGTAGCCTTGGTAAGTTCCAATGAGATCTTGTGAGTTCCCATGGAACTCTCATGAGATCTCACTGGAAGCTGCCAGCACACGACTCCAGCAAGTGAGGCTTTGACAGTGGGGTGTGGCAGCGGGAGGCGGGAGGCGGGAGCACCTTCCCATTTTGCCTCAGGCAGTGAAATGGGATGGACCACCCCTTTGTAAAAGCGATGTGTACTCATCTATATGCACAGCTGCGAAGGTCGTCTTAGTACATGAGACAGCAGTGGTTGAAGGGGGGGAGAGAAGCAGCTTCAGGGAGTGTTTTCCTTTCAGAAATCTTCTCCTTTAGCAAGGAGGCCATCCTTGCTGTTGGTTAAGATCCATGGAAGCCACCTAAAAATCACATCTAATAGCTAAGAATGATTGACTCAGTGATTAATTGTCATCTAAGTGCATGTGTGAGACTTCTAAATGGACGTGGGTTAGAATTTGCCGTTTAACAACACGCTGGCAGAAATTGATGAGGCTCTTATGTCGCCGGAACAATTTTTAAAGAAAATCTAATGATTTACCACCTCCCCCACTGGGTCTCTCCCCCCCCCCTTTGCTGCCAGCAGTCTGCAGTAACTCAACCATTTTTTTAAATACATAGATTTCAGGAACTGCACAGAAATGTCAAAACAGAATAACAGTTCCATTTATTTATTTATTTTGGTCAAAAGCTTCCTGTCATTGTAATTTGCGAAAGGGGTGACATTTCATGACAACTCTGGTGACAGCATATTTTATCAGAATAATAAATGGGGTTTTTTTTGGGGGGGTGACACCCATTTCCATGCTTCACAGAGTTCTTCTTTTTGTCGAAAATGTGCAGCTTTGTGAAACCTGAAAACCTGCCTGATGTGTTTATAGGAACAGGCGTGTCAGAAGAGATGGCTTACTTAGTGAGATGGCTCCTCCTCTGAGATTCCCTTCCCCTGCAAGCTGGAGTCGGCATTGCAATAACGCAATGAAGGGGGACATTTGTGGCCCTCCAACTCCCATCAGCCCCATGGTCCATGGTCGGGGATAATGGGAGTTGCAGTCCAGCAAATATCTGGAGGGTCTCAGGTTCCCCACCCTGGCAGTAACACTGACAGAAGGCAGCACAACTCCTATCTTTGTATAGAAAACCTTTTGACCTTCACTGGCTGGGTCATTGCAAGGGGTTGTGATCATTTTAAGCAGCACAAGGAAGAAGAAGAAGAGGAGGAGGAGTTTGGATTTGATATCCTGCTTTATCACTACCCTAAGGAGTCTCAAAGCGGTTAACAATCTCCTTTCCCTTCCTCCCCCACAACAAACACACTGTGAGGTGAGTGAGGCTGAGAGACTTCAGAAAAGTGTGACTAGCCCAAGGTTACCCAGCAGCTGCATGTGGAGGAGCGGAGACACGAACCCGGTTCCCCAGATTGCGAGTCTATTGCTCTTAACTACTACACCACACTGGCTTCTCCCAGGAAGGGTTAAGAGTGGAGGCATTTTTTTTGTAGAGGTGCTGCAAATGAAAGCCTTTATTTCATGGAAATGAATTGTGAAGCTCATGTAAATTTAAAAACGAAGTTTAAAATTCATCAAAGATACGTGCCATGGGAAGGGAAGGGAAGGGAAATCAGGCAGGCTTTGAGAAACACTGGTGGCTCCTGAGATCTTGAGAGGAACCAGGACTTTCCAGGGAAATGTTATAAGTCACACTTTCCTATGCCATTCCTGAGTTAAAACAGTGTCTTCAGGGTGGGGGGGGGACATGTTGTTTCTGTATGATTTCTTTCTTTGTTTCAGTATAACTGGACACTGTCTCTCTCTCTCTCAACAATATTATTATTATTATTATTATTATTATTATTATTATTATTATTATTGAAATGTTCCCCACCTGCAAAACATGAAAGTAATGTTTCACAACACTGTAACTGGAAACTAAAAATGTCACCCCAAAATGGAAAGAAATCCATCTCTCAAGTTTCGCTTATGTAAAATTACTTTTCTTTAAATTAAAAAAGCAAAACATTAGCAGAGAGACATCTTGGAACAAGTGGTTTGAGGAAAGCCAACATGTTAAACACAGGTGCAAAACAGAAAATTGTATACAGCGTACACATTAGATTTGGGGGGGGGGGCGAATTGGAAGGGGAACTCATGGCTGCCCGGATGTCAATAGAACTCTGTAGAGATCAATTCTGTGTGGCATATGAGCCAAATTAGACAAGACATTACATTTGTGTTTGTGTGTGGTGTATTTAGGTTTTTTTCTTTTCTAAATAGCTGTTGTGGCAGGAAGAGGAGGGCATGGATCAGGACCACTGGGATCAGGAAATTAATACTTTGAACCCCATTTCAAATTACAGTGGACACTTGGGTTGCGAACATGATCGGTGCAGGAGGCACGTTTGCAACCCGCAGTGTTCGCAACCCTCAGCACTGTGTCTGCCCACACGCAGGTCGCAATTTGGTGCTTCTGCGCATGCGCAAAACACGATTTAATGCTTCTGTGCAAGCACAAAGCACGATTTAGTGCTTCTGTACATGCACAAGTGCCAAAACCCGGAAGTAACCCATTCCAGTACTTCCGGGTTCGGCGCGGTGAGCAACCCGAAAACGCACAACCTGAAGCGTCTGTAACCCGAGGTATGACTGTGTGTGTGTGTGTGTATTCTATACTGCCCTATACCCAAAGGTCTCAGGGCGGTTCACATTAAAAATCGCTTACATAAAATCAAAACAAAAACCAGATCCCTCCCGTGAAAAGAGCCAGCATTTTAAAAAGGGTATAGGATGTCAGGCCTGGTTGAAGAGGAATGTTTTCACCTGGCGCCTAAAGATGTATAGTGAAGGCGCCAGGCGAACTTCCCTGGGGAGAGTATTCCATAGATGGGGAGCCACTGCAGAGAAGGCCCTTTCTCGTGTTGCCTCTCGAGACCTCTGGACCTCTCGAGGAGGCGGTACATGAAGAAGGGCCTCAGAAGGTGATCTCAGGGTCCGGGTAGCTTCATATGGGAGGAGGCAGTCCTTGAGGTATTGCGGTCCCGAGCCATTGCAGGCTTTATAATAATATAATAATACCCCCCTCCCCCAGCTACTGAAGAGGCTAGAAACTGAAACACTGAGTCAAATCCTAACCCTGACAAGAGAAAGAACACCAAAGGAAGGGAGCTGGCTAGCTGTAGAAGTATAGTAAATAAATGCAATAAATAAATAGTACAGATAAGAGAAGGTGCATAGCTACAGACAATACGTTACTTAGGGTTTGCTAGGAGTATATTTGTCGAGGCTAAAGGCTTAAGCTGTAACAGTTAGGGCGAGTTGGAGTTCAGTTTTCCCTCTGGATCCCAGACCGCAGCAAAATTTCTCAGGCTTCTGGAAGACCCTGAAGTTCAGATCCTGAACTTGTGTGGCTGGCACACCTTGCATCCAGGGCTTTGAACAAAACAAGAGCCCTGCTAGATCAGGCCAGAGACCATGTAGTTCAGAATCCTGGTCTCACAGTCAGTGGCATAGCATAGGTTGCCAGGGCCTGGGGCAGAGGGGGAGGGAAATGGACTGAGTGTGCATGCGCATTCAACTGTCTAACAGGATCTGTTTCACTCAGGCAATGGCAGCCACAGAGATAAGAAGAGTCATTCCCATGCGGGTCACCTAGTCCAGCCCCCTGCAATGCAGGACTCTTTTGCCCAGCATGGGGCTTGAACCACAACCCTGAGATCAAGAGTTTCACACTCTACCGAGTGAGATTGAGGCATCTGATCAAGGCCTGTATTTTAAAATGAGCTTAAAAGATATATTTGTAAATGTTTGTATGTTTCATGCCAGGCATAAAGCAGCTGGCTAAGTACTTTGGCAGTTGTTTATCTTCTTGCTCTGCTGGACAAGGGCCCCCCTGATTTATAGCAGGAGACACATTTCTCAAAGTTGTAAAAGGGAAATACAGGCTGGGAGCAAAGGTTACATTGACCCTACAAACTACAGAATACAATCAAGCTGCAAAAACACTAATTAAGAGTTGGTAAATAGTAAGATTTATTGTTTATTAGAAAATAATACCAGGTGCCTCCCATTAGACTCGAGCCATATTTTCATAAGGTTAAAGGGCAAGAGCTAATAGGAACAGCAGCTGGCTGGGAATGGGGGGTTGTAAACTGAAGAGGTTTCTTTTTGAAGCTGTTTCCTTTCTACTTTGCAAAGGCCTTTTCTTCTAAAAATCTATCTATGTTATGTATGAAATATATTGGCTTAATGTAATTATGCAAAGGATTTAGAAAGTAAGAAATGTTAGATTCTTATGTTAGATTCTTATTCCATTGATGGTGTGTGAGAAGGTGAACCCAAGATCTCTGTTTAAGATAGAATTTAAAACCATGAGCCATCTGTTTTAGCCATTTGTTTTGGAGTGGAGGGGCAATAGGGCCAAAGGTTATCTGGTAATTAAGGTGCCTGGTCGAGGCAAATATAAGATATATGGCTACTTGTCTGCCATTTATGGATAGAAGGAAATATAGCTCTTTGTCTCCCATAAAAGGTAATAGGAAATGGGTGTATCTTTTATGATTGGTTCTAGCAAACAGCCAATAGGAATTTCAACCAGGCTGATTGGACAGAGGCAGCCAAAGGAGGAGCAAGGGGGCTGGGCTGAGGAAATATAAGTGCTGGCCATCAGGGCTGGAGTGGGCAGAGCTTTGGTAACCATATACCACTGTGTCTCTCATTTATTTGTCTGACAAATAAATTATTATTTTAATTTCTCTATTGTTGCGTTGAATATTTCATTCCAGCTAAGCGTTAACCACAAGCAGGGTGCTACAAGATGTCCATGGAAAGCCTGCAAGCAGGACTTATAGCACCTTAGAAGCAATAAAGGCTCTTTTCAATACCACCTTTCTCCTTGTGGTGCCTTGTGGCTGAGCCCACACAGCTACATCTTCAGCCAATACACATGGATGATCAGACTCCGGGAATACAAAGCTCGCCAGGCTTCTCCTCTGTTGGTTTATTCTCTTGTATTGTGAAACCGAGTGTGGAAAGAGCTTTCCCAAAAGCTGGTGGGAGCCTTGAGCAAAAGATTTAGTCCAGGCTGGGAGGCAGTGGGTTCATTCTTCGCAAGTGGCATGCGAGAGGATTTTCCGTCTTCTCTGTTCCACTGCTCACACAGAATAGAAGTTTTAACGCTTTGGCCTAGCTGAGAAGCAAATCCTCAGAGAGCCAATGTGAGCACATGGAGTCCCATTAGCTTTTCAAAGCAGAAACAAACAGGCCATGCATGGAGGGGAGTTCTGTGAAGGTTGGTTAATATTTCATCAAGTAACATATTTGATGCTGTGTTGGTCATTCAGGCAGAAGCGACCTGCTAGCTGCCCAGCTCCCAGGGGGAAATGAAGGCTCTATCTTCTGGCGGATGTGACATTTGGCTGTCCCAGACTCTGTCCTGATTAATTTAGGATTCTGAAATTTCCCACCTATCTAGGACTCCTTTTGGGGGAAAGGGAGAGTGTGCCACAACTACTTACGTCTCAGTTGAAGGAAACTAAGGAAAGACAAAGACATTTCCTTAGGTAGCATCAGCAGAAGTCACTAGGGAAAGGGGAACAATTCAACTCAGTTGACATATAATGGTAAACGTACCTAATTCACAGTTTATGAAACTGTGAAAACGAAAACACAGCCAACCTTCAAAATTCACATTTCTCCAAATTTTGCAATGCGGTCCTTCAGCCAAATGATGTGTACAGAAATGCATTTATTAGAATAAAGTGCGTGTAGAAGTACACATATTAGTTTGTTTGGTTTTTTAAAAACCCATAAATATGCATTATATTAAGGGAAATTGTTTGGGGGGAAATGTGTGTAAACTGCATAGAAAAATGTGTGCATTAAGCAGCATTGTTTTTCTAGAAAAAGAAATGCCAGAACTCACCATGAAAAAGCTCCCTTGTTCTCTTTTAATGGCAATAGTGCTCACCTGAGTGGTACCGGAACTGAGTTCCAGCTGGGGGCGGGGGGAGTCTGGTATTAGGAGAAATTAACACTAAAATGTTGGAGGATTTTCGTCAGGGTTTTTTTAAAAAACAAACAAACAAACAAACATGTGGGTTGCTGCAGAAAGGTGGAGAAACGAATTTAAGATTGGAAAAATGACAAACTTGGAGAACCAAAATTGACATTCCTGCCGCATCCCTAGGAACCACCAGCTGAGTGGCCATGCTTTATAGAGGATAGTCCTCTATTGGAGGGAGTGTTGGCAGTAGCAGGTACAGTGGTACATCGGGTTACAGATGCTTCAGGTTACAGACTCCACTAACCCAGAAATAGTACTTCGGGTTAAGAACTTTGCTTCAGGATGAGAACAGAAATCGCACAGCAGCGGTGCAGCGGCAGTGGGAGGCCCCATTAGCTAAAGTGGTGCTTCAGGTTAAGAACAGCTTCAGGTTAAGAACAGACCTCCAGAACGAATTAAGTTCTTAACCTGAAGTACCACTGTGGTTTATTGGAGTGCCATTGCCCATCTGACCTCTGGCTGGTAATGTTGCTGCTGCTTAAAGGCAGACAGAAAGGAGGGTGATGTGCCATTGAGGTCAGCGCAGTGCAAATGCACTAATGGAGACAATCAGGTGCTCCTGCTGGTGTACTCGCACCAGGCCAGCCCTCCACACTGCCTCACCTTTTCACCCACAGAAAGGGAAGAAAGCCTCTCATTTAGCCTTTCTCCAGCTAGTTCCAACAGCCTTTTTCAGGTAGCAAGGTAAGCCACACACTCCCATCTGTGCCAACACTATGCTTAGTCCTGGCTGCAAATTGCATTGTAGATTAATTCATTGCATTAGCCAAAGGCCATAGCGCTTGAAAACCAAACAAATGCATCCATGTTACAGATTAATAACATAATTATAATAGCATGTACAATGTCAGAAGATATCACGAAACTTTCAATTTTCCTTAATAAGCCTGTTTGTAATTCTAGTACCAAAAAGGAAAAAAGCAATCATAGCCATTTTTTAAATGCCCCCCCCCAGCTTTATCACTGAGCATAAAAATAATATTGGATAGTATGGCTCAACTAGAAATCCCCTACTGCTACACCTTGGAGAAAATCAGCACCACCACTTTTATATGGAATGGGGATGGCATCTCCAGAGCACCAAACCCACAATGTCATTCATAGCTGGTTTCTTGAAGCAACTATCAAAAATATTAGACAGAACCACTGTGATCCTCACAGTGGCCAAAAAAAATAATAATGTTCTGATGGTTCTAGTAGCTTTCGTAATAGTGAGAAATGAGGGGTGGGGGTGAATAACCAGGGCGAGAAAATTGTATTAATTATAACAGCTAAACTCTGCAGAGACATCACCTTACCAACAAAGGTCCGTATAGTTAAAGCCATGGTTTTCCCAGTAGTGATGTATGGAAGTGAGAGCTAGACCATAAAGAAGGCTGATCGCTGAATAATTGATGCTTTTGAATTATGGTGCTGGAGGAGACTCTTGAGAGTCCCATGGACTGCAAGAAGATCAAACCTCTCCATTCTGAAGGAAATCAGCCCTGAGTGCTCACTGGAAGGACAGATCGTGAAGCTGAGGCTCCAATACTTTGGCCACCTCATGAGAAGAGAAGACACCCTGGAAAAGACCCTGATGTTGGGAAAGATTGAGGGCACAAGAAGAAGGGGATGACAGAGGACGAGATGGTTGGACAGTGTTCTCGAAGCTGCAAACATGAGTCTGACCAAACTGCAGGAGGCAGTGGAAGACAGGAGGGCCTGGCGTGCTCTGGTCCATGGGGTCACGAAGAGTTGGACATGACTAAACGACTAAACAACAACAAACCCTGCATGGCTGTTCTGTCTTGATTTATTTCCTTTGCTCCTGGTTCTCTTAACTCAGCTTTGGTCTGCTCCGTTCTCCTTCCGGGGCCACCCCCTGCTTGCTGCCTCCCGAACACACCAGCTCTGAGTCTGGTTCCTCCTTGCAAATCACAGCCGTCAGATATTCATAGCCTTCTCCCCAGCCTCACGCCCCTGACTGCATTTTGCGTCACAGCTGATCTCTGCCCCCTGTTTCTCTGCCACTTTAGGAGGAAGTTAGAAATGCATTTGATATAAATTTGATAGTGAAATGCTGGCCTCTCTTGACAGCTTATAAATAGCTTCTGGAGTCCAATTTTGAGATTTGGTTATTTTTTTTTCTTCTTAAAAAAGAAAGAAAGAAAAGAAATCATACAAGCCCCCAAACCTATCAGCCATCTATCTCCAACGCAATCAGAGGTGGCTTTTGCCTCTCCTTTTCCCACCTCCCTCCCCAATTCCATTATGTCCTGCAGCACGCTCACAGTTCCTTAATATCCCATGGGAAGAGAGTCCATTAAGACAAAGACTCATATCAATCTCTCCCTTCCAACTTAATTAAGTTTTTATAAACACTCAGCCCCATATGGGGAAGGGAAGAGCAGAACCCAGCTCCGAATTACCAAGGCAAATAGAATCCAAATGAAGTTATTTTCCCTGCCTTGTTTGAGTCCAGTTTTAATTAGGCAGCTGTTGGGACTTGGTGTTGCCTGCATGTAATTGTGTCATTGCCATTCATTAGAGGTTTGATTGGAGTTATTGTTTGCTTGCCTCCCAACGTTTTCATTTCTTCTGTTTTCCACCGGTGACCTGGCCAACTTTGCCTTTCAAGTAATTACTGCTTAGTGGCATACATTATTTGTCTATTAGGGCGGCGCTGCAGCTGTCTCTCTGTCCTGGCTCCCACAGCGAAATGTTGTTCGCCCACCCTTGTTCATGGTTTGGATCTGAAGGCTTGGAGAGACAGGACAAAATAACAGTCCTGCATGCCAAAAACTGGCATGCTAAGTGTAACAATTGGTTCCCAATGTGAGCGTCCATAGAACATACAACATTGTCCTCAGTGTAAATATTGATTTCATCTACTATCTGTGTAACACAGTTCTGATATTCATCCCAAGGGCAGAGGGGTGTTTAAAATGTTTGGATGATCGAAAGTTCAGAACCAATATAGAGTTATCTTCATGGCGTACAGGGGATCTGGATAATCAGACATTTTGAGGCTTGATGTCTGCACAATTTTCATGTTTTCCGCACTCCAAATTGGCCTCATTCTGCTTGTTCATTTGTTTGACTGGGCAGGGCTGTGTGAGCTCATTCAGCTTGTCAGTTCAATCAATTCAATCATTTTGAATTGATTTCTCCTAAAATCCAGCTAATCAAAATCTAATTTCAGCTTTGTTGTAAAGTAAGTGGATTACGTAGAGTTCAAAGCCTAGGCTGCAATCCAATGAGACATATGCACATTGTCCATGCACCCACCCAATATTTTCCCTTAGGGTTTGTCATTCAGAAGGCGCCTCCACCAATTTACACCCACCCACAGACACCACTCTCTAAAATCATTCTAAAAGCAATTTGGGGATTTGATACATACACACAAAAATCCCCTTTTAAAGGGAAAATGCCATGAGTTGGTACTATTTCATATCATCCAACATTTTCACAGATGAAACTGGAAACTCATTAACATTATTACTCTCACAACTGGAGGACACAAACCTTTCTTCTCTTTCACAAACATCTAACCCTCCATCCTTCACCCATCAGGTTCCCAAAGTGGCTTTACGCAGAAAATAATTACACCTTGACTCTGTGTTACTCTGTAGCAGTCTGTGCTTCGCTGATTTAAAAGCTAAGATGGCAATTTGTTCTTTGGATTAAAGATATGCTCAGGGAAAATGTAGTTATCCTATAGTTTTCGATCAAAAGTTCCTAATGAATCTCTGCCGCTGTAAAGCAGGCACCCACAAACTCGGCTCCTCCAGATGTTTTGAGACTACAATTCCCATCATCCCTGACCACTGGTCCTGTTAGCTAGGGATGATGGGAGTTATAGTCCCAAAACATCTGGAGGGCCGAGTTTGGGAATGCCTGCTGTAAATGATAAAATGATAGACTGCATACTACCTAGTGCTTCAGTATTTGTGCCCATGCATTTACAGGGAAACAATAGCTTGTTTACAAAGCTATTGTACTACCAACTTTACAGTATGTTTGTGAAACATGGACCACTTGTAAATGCCATCTCCAGCTCCTTGAAATATTCTCCGAAAGGCTCTTGAAATGTCTCTGGAAATTTTTACATATCACTTTGAAAGACAGGTGAACTAATGCCAGCGTGCTGGAAGAAGCAAAGATCACCAGTGTCGAAGCAATGATTCTTCAACATCAACTTGTTGGACTGGTCATGTTGTTCGGATACCTGATTGCTGTCTTCCAAAGCAATTACTCTATTCCCAATTTAAGAATGGAAAGCGTAATGCTGGTGGACAACAAAAGAGGTTTAAAGACTCTCTCAAGGCAAATCTTAAAAAATGTAGTATAAACACCACCAATTGGGAAACACTGGCCTGCGAGCACTCCAATTGAAGAACAGCCTCTACAAAAGGTATCATAGACTTTGAAGAATCCCAAACTCAGGACAAAAGGAAGAAATTAGCTAAGAGGAAGGCACGCTTGGCAAACCCTCACCACGATCAGCTCCCACCCAGAAACCTATGTCTCCTCTGTGGAAGGATGAGTGGATCCATCAGTGACCTTCACAGTCACCTATGGACACGCTGTTAAGACCATATTCATGGAAGACAATCTTACTCGGCTACAAGTGATCACCAAAGAAGAAGACAAGTAGGTGCACTAGGGATAAGATGCACCTATGCTCAGCAGCGGATGGCATGATGGGGTGGCAGCACTAACCTGTCCTCGGGTTGCTTGCATCACCGCTGCTTACCGGGGCAGGGGAAGTGGGAGGGGCAAGGTGGCAGCAAGGCTGATGTGGTGCAAACCCATCAGCAGGAGAACCGCATTGGCTGGACTGATGCATTTGCTCTGTAGCAACCTCACCATCACCCCACCCTTCTCCCCCTACCTGCCGGTAAGCAGCAACAATGCAGCCAACCAGAGGACAGGTGAGCCCAGATGCCCAACTCTACCACCCACTGCTGACTACACTGTCCACTCAGCCCCTGTATTAAAATATTTAACTATTAGAGGCTAGAGATGGGACTAAAGTGTGGGGTGACAACTCTAGCAGCTCACATAAACACAAATTTTATAAACCAAAGGGGGGGGGGAGGAGGCTGAGCTATGGACCTTTCTCAAGTGTAACTATCCATTCTACCTCAGCAGGGAAACACACTAGATCCTGTAACGGTGATCTAAATGTTATTGAGATGCATGTTAGAGGAGATGATCCTTCAAACACCTTGGAACATTTGAAAGGTCAACACCAGCCTTTGAATTGATTCTACTCCCAACTGAGTCCAGAAATGAATTGGGAAAAGCACTTCAGGAATACGTTTCATGTTAAGGGTTTCAGAAAGGCCCCTCACTGCTGTGTTTGGGGCAGATCTGGTCTTACCATGAGGCAGGGTGAGGCAGCTGCCTAATAATAATAATAATAATAATAATAATAATAATAATAATAATTATTATTATTATTATTATTATTATTATTATTATTATTATTTATTTATTTATACCCCGCCCATCTGGCTGGGTTTCCCCAGCCACTCTGGGCAGCTTCCAACAGAATATTAAAATACAATAACCTATTAAACATTAAAAGCTTCCCTAAACAGGGCTGCCTTCAGATGTCTTCTGAAAGTCTGGTAGTTGTTTTTCTCTTTGACATCTGGTGGGAGGGCGTTCCACAGGGCGGGTGCCACTACATAGAAGGCCCTCTGCCTGGTTCCCTGTAACTTGGCTTCTTGCAGCGAGGGAACTACCAGAAGGCCCTCAAGCATTGGACCTCAGTGTCCGGGCAGAACGATGGAGGTGGAGACGCTCCTTCAGGTATACTGGACCGAGGCCGTTTAGGGCTTTAAAGGTCAGCACCAACACTTTGAATTGTGCTCGGAAACGTACTGGTGCTTCATGTTCCCTCACTGACCTCCTCTCCAGCTTATCTTCATGCTGTGAAAAGCTTTCTCTTCTGTTTTCTGCAGGTCAGGATTCTGTTCAAGGCACAGAGCCAGGCCAGGCAATTTCTCCTCTTCCTCCTCCTTGACATTCGGCAACCCTGGCTGTGTGGTCTGAGGAAGTGCAGATATGACGCAGAATGCAAGGATTCTTGGCAAGGATCTGGCTTCCTGAGAATCTCCACTTTCACGTTGACGGGGGAGAGGGAATCAGAGCCAGGTCTTTATGGATGCAAAGATATTCTTTAAAGTGTGTGTCCCTGCTGATATATCTTAGGAGTCTGGAAGAAGTATCTGGATAAGAATTCCAGCAAGCAAGCTGGGGATTCGACTTCAGTGGCCTAGTTCCTTGACGAGGAGAACCAGAATGGAATATGTAAGATATTGAAAGCTGCAGACTGAATGTATTGCTGAATAGAGCAACCCTGAACACAGTCCCTCTGAGTTCACGTGGACTTGCATCCAGTAAAGATGTCAAGGACTGTAGCCTTGAAATGCAATTCTATTCTTGTCTAATCAGAAGTAAGTCCAATGGGGATTCCTCTCAAACAAGTAAATATAAGATTGCGTGCCCAGGCACAGTCCCCCCCCCTCCAGGAGCCAGACCCCAGATAAGGAAAACACATGACATCCTCTATGGGATTAAAATGGCCACAACTTTACTGAATTTCAGATGTAGGAAACCTTGGCTTAGGCATTGGGCGTGTATCCCTCTCAGCCCCCTGCTGGGGTATGAGGCTAGACAGGGTCAGTCAGGAATTCGGGGACACTGCAAAACATGTGTTTACGCAGCTGGCCCCCTTATTCAGGTAGCTGAGGTGAGTTCTATGACCCATCACTGTGTGCTCTTGTTCAGAGACTCCCCACAAGACTCCTTTAACAGGTAACCCTGATATCGCTGCCGCAGAAGGGGTGAGTCGCCATTTCACCCCCTCACTGAGTATTGGACTAAAGGATTCTGCCCGAGGCCTAAAACCACCAAAGTTGTGACAATTGCTACAAGCAAGGCAAAACCTGCAGAGCAAAGGAAATTCGTTCCCGGCTCTGAAAAACAGGAGCCATCGTCCGACCATAGGAACACCCATGGACCTAGGAATAAACGGTTAGCTTAAAAGAAAAGATACAATTACAGTGGTACCTCGGGTTACAGATGTTTCAGGTTACAGACTCCACTAACCCAGAAATAGTACCTCGGGTTAAGAACTTTGCTTCAGGATGAGAACAGAAATCATGCAGCAGCAGCGCGGCAGCAGCAGGAGGCCCCATTAGCTAAAGTGGTGCTTCAGGTTAAGAACAGTTTCAGGTTAAGAACAGACCTCCAGAACAAATTAAGTTCTTAACCCGAGGTACCACTGTACAAGGAGGGCTGAGTGGGTGATACTCTGGGGCTGATTGCACTGCTGGCATCAGCGCCAGCCCTCTTTTATCCGTTGGGGTGGACCATCACTCCCGGTCCACTCCCTTTTGCCTCGCCCCCCCCAGGCTGCCATGGATACGCCAGTTGAAACCAGTGACCATCAGGGCAGGGCAGCAATAGCCAGCTGGGCAGTGGGGGGGTGCCGGAGGCAGTGGGCGGTTACTGCAGTCAGGATTTAGCCAAATTTATTTATTATTTATTTCATAAAATTTACTTCATCCCAGTGTGTTATATAGTTCATGGTTGTTTGGGCAGGGGTGTGTGTGTGAGAGAGAGAGAGAGAGAGAGAAGAGAGAGAGAGAGAGAGAGAGAGAGAGAGAGAGAGAGAGAGAGAGAGAGAGATGCAGATTACACACAGACCTGCTCATACCTTGCTTCCCAATTTAACAGACAATTAAAACGGAAGAACGGTAACAATTTGGAATATGTCTCAAGCTCTGACATTTTTTAAAAAAGAAAAAGAATATCCAGATCCACCGCAGAAGGAACAAATTCAGTGAAATATATTTCACATGGTGATGTGTGTAACACAAGGATCTGCAGCCACTTTGATTTGATGCAGTGGTGGCGATGCTAATGGAAGATGGGACTCCTTTCCACTGTTAAACTGACTGAGCTAGAGCAAGTAAATTAAGCCAATGAAATATCACCTGCCATTTCAGCACTACCTCACCCCACCCAGTGCAGTCTGCCCACCCCACACCTTGACAAGTCTCTAATTAAAGTTGACTCTCACAAGGAAATGTATGAAATGTATCAGATCTACCATTAATTGTGAATTTTCACACCGGCCAGAATAAGGACAGCTTAGGAAAGCTTGATTCTCTTCACCACCTTAATATCATGATCAATCCCCACTACAATAATAAAAAAAGGAGTGTGGTAGGGTTTTCTCTTTCCTGCTGGTGTGTAGGGCAGAGAAGAGATTGAAACAAAGAAATACTTTCTACTCTGATGCCCCCAATCCACACAGATGCAGGAATCATCATATTTTCTACACCGTTGCTCCCAGTGCAAGCACATTTGTGGATCATCAAAATACAGTGAAAGGAGGGGAAATAGTGCTTAGAGAGCTTTGCGAAGGAAGGAATGAAATAGCACTGGGCTGTGAAGCTGTGTGCCGGTCTAGCTGTAACTAGACCATAGTTAACGAAGGAGATTGGAAACAATGGAGCTCCAGGCCAGTTAAAGAAATGGGCACTTGCTGTTTCTGAGGTTTTTGCTCACTCTTAAAGAGTCACAAGCTATATAAAACAGGGCCTTTCTATTAAACCAGGATTCCTTCGCCTCCTCTCACCCACACCCTGTGTATCTCCTGCCTTCGACCTTTGTTGTTCTTCTGCTGAGTCGCCTCTGGACTGCTATTCCAGCCCCCTGATTTTCCAGAGTTTTGGAATACCCAGGGAGCCTGGGTGAGTAGACGAGGCTCCCTGCTACGGAGAGTTGCCCTCCAATTCACGGAGGGTGATGGAAAGAGAAAAGAGTGAGCACATTCGTTCCTGCTTTCTCCTTCACATTAATCATGTGGAGAAAGGAATGCCTAAAGAGGACAGAGGTTTCATTCCATCAGCCATTGGTGGGTTCTTCTGTGTTCTTTGGATGCTGCTCAACTAGATAATTAATGGTTTTAATTAATGTCATTTCTGAGCCTAAGGGAGCTTCCGCACAGGAGCATTCGCCACATCTGATTCTGTACTCCAGCCAAAAAGCAATGTTTTGAGACAAGGCATTCTTCAGAAGCCAGGGCACAGGACCACAGGGCCATCTTCAGCATATGCACCACCAGGGTGCAAAGATCCACCCAGCACCCCCAAATTTTTTTGGGGGGGGAGGTAAAAGTTGTTGAGCTTTTATGGGGGGGAAACAAGTGTGGCGATCACACAGGGTCCCCGGATGTTTCACCGTCTATTGATCCCTGTACCACCACTTTATTTCTCGCTGCCACCACCCAGGCCCTACCTGGTACAAAACTGAGTCCAGTCAGGGTTAAATTGGAACATAAACTTCTGTTTATTTATTGCAGTTTAACAAGCATGTGGTTTCATAAACGGTATCGGTCAATTACAATCCTGGGGTGCCTATCCAGACCTATAACCTCCACTACGTGCTCTCACTCACTAAAACCACCTCTCAGATATTTACTTGTCTTCCTAGCTTCTAACTGTTCCTGACTCAGTCTATTTCGCTACACTAACTCAACCTACCCACAGACTCTATCCCAATTTGCTCCCACTCCAACCAACGACCCAACTCCCAACGAACTTCCCTCTTCGCCCTTCCCAGAGCTGGTTTTATAGTCCCTCTGGCTCCATCCCCCTGGGTTCTGATTGGGTAACCTGTTTAACTATTTCACCTCCAGCACTCTCATATGTTAACGTCAAAGCAAGTCTAAGTTGTTGAGCTTTTATCGAGGGGAGCAGCGAAAACTGCTAACATAGGGGGGAAGCGGCAGCAATAACTCCATATTCCTTTTTTGCGATCATGTGAAAATGAAAGACACCACTAGGGATTCTGCAGCTCTTCTGCCAAAGAGAACGGAAATGACCCAGCGATCAACCACGATCAACAGCAATCACCCAGCAATCGACCTATCAATCCCGGTCGACCAGTTGGACATCCCTGAAGTAGATAGTTAAGAGCTTAGGCGGCTTCAGCGGCAGGTGCCTGGCACCTCCCAGAATTCAGTGCCCGGCTGCCCCGCACCCCCAAGTAAAGACGGCCCTGCAGGACCACATCATATGCCACCACCTAGGCCTCCTGTTGAAGACATTTCCTGTGCAAAGGGCCACATAGCAGTGTGGACCTAAGGGTGCATTCAGACATGGCGAACATTGCATTCATTCTTCTGCTTATCATGCTAGTGCTTCTGTCCCGTTTTCTAATGGAACTGTGGCTTTTTGTCCGATATACCTGTGCGTCATGCTCAGTTTCATTTATACACTGGGCATGGTATGACACAGCTGGACAAACTCTTTCTGCACATGAATGCTTCTGTTCACCCACAATTTCCCAATGAAAACAGCAGGAAATTTCATCATGTTACTCCCACGGTTTTCCAAGCTTAGGGGATTTTTTTTTTCTGGAACCAAATAACATGGAAATGAGCATTAAACATGCACTATATTCCATTAGTTTTCCCAAAGTGGTTCTTAGACCATGTGAAAGCTATGCAGAAATTAACAGTCGGGGAAATTTCAGGGAAATGGCTTATGGATGCAACCTAAAACTCGCAGGCATGGGTCCCTAGGCTTCAGTCTTTTCATAAGTAGGGCAGGACTTCAGGGCAGATGCCCAAGGCTCAACAGAATCAGTAGGAGGCTCCCCATGCGCAACAGTGCTGCCTCATCACATTCTGGAACAAGTAAGGTAATGTGCATTACCATCAGAGCAAGACTTGCCAAGCTCTCTGGGCAAGTGAGCACATTTGAGAAAGTGCAGTGGGCCTATGACAAAATAGCCGCCGTGAGGGCATGGTGTATGACAAAATGGCTGCTGTGGAGCACAGCATAGCACAAAATGGTTGCCACAGGGGCCTAGCAGGATGGCTTGAATGTAGGAAAGACTGAACCAGGAACTGAGTAAGCAAAGCATACTGTCTCTTGTGTATTGTGGGTTTTTGAGGGGATATTTGCTGGGTTCTTTTGTGGGTGCAATAGGAGGTACTCGTGGGCACAATGGCACCATGTTGGTGACCCCTGATCAAAAGAGAGTGGGGAAGAATAAAAAGAAGAAGAAGAAAAAGAAGAGGAGGAGGAGCTTGGATTTGATATCCATACCCTAAGGAGTCTCAAAGCGGCTAACATTCTCCTTTCCCTTCCTCCCCTACAACAAACACTCTGTGATGTGAGTGGGGCTGAGAGACTTCAGAGAAGTGTGACTAGCCCAAGGTTACCCAGCAGCTGCATGTGGAGGAGCGGAGACGCGAACCTGGTTCGCCAGATCACGAGACTACCGCTCTTAACCACTGCACCACACTAGGGATCACCGTGAGACCATTAAATCCAGAGACTGAAATTACCTGACTGCACCACTGACAGGGTCCTTTTCCTGAGGCAAGGAAACCTCACACAGGAAACCTGCTCCAAAAGAATATGAACTTATGGTGTCATCTGCCAGAGTGAAGTTTATCAGATGGATGAAACAGATTAGCTGCTCCCTGTGTGTTGCTGCCTTCCCTTGATCGAAGGAATAATGGAGATGATTAGTTGTTTCCTCCTGTCTCTAGGACTGCGAGAGGAAAGTTTCTTTGACTGTTCCAGGGAATCTAATCATGCTTCTTTGCCATCATGTCTCTTTCATCCTTGGGGAAAACACCAGTTCTGCAGGCTTTGCTCAAAAACGTAATTTCCCATTGTGGAGGATTTAGAAAGAGAATTTCTCAATTGTTGCTTTCCCTCCCTCTATTTTCTTACTGCATCTGGGCAAATTCTTTGCTGTCAATGTAGGCTGTGCACAAAGCCCCTGGGAATGAAGGCGTCTGTCTATCTACGGCCAGTAATTCCAAACACATTTTTATAACTTTTAGAAGGGAACAAAGAGAACATGCTGGTGCCTTCCAGGACTACAACTGCCACCATACCTGGCCATGGGCCATGCTAGCTGAGGATGATGGGAGTTGGAGTCTAACAACATCTGCAGAGCACCCAGCAAGGAAAAGGCTGAAACTGATGGATATGCTGCTGTCACAATATCCAACTAATTTTCAGTGAAGAACAGAGGCTTACTCCTTCTCCATGGTCTCAGGTTGTCGTGCTGGGTTCTCCTCTTCTCCACTCCCTTTCTTGGTTGTCCCAGGGGTCAGTTTCCCCTTCTTAATGGAGAAGTGGGCAAAAGCATGTGTTGTTGTAATACTCGATGGGCTTGGTGCAATCCTGACACATGAAACTGGCAAACTACAGTGCTAGCTCCAGGTATGGGGAAGGGAAGGTTCTTAAGCAAGATGCCTTTCATTAGCCCACCTCCTCAAGTCTTGAGGTTCCACCCCAGGTTGCCATACTCTGGAGGAAGAGGAGGAAGGAGATGAGGAGGAATGAAGGGAGCCTGGAACATACGGAAGTGATATCTTCTCCCCAATACCATCTGACTCTAATGTGGAGACAGGACTTCCAGCTCCCTTGAGGAGAAGAGACCGTTGCTGGAATAACGTCATTTTATGTTGAAGATAAATAATAAATACAGCCGTACATTGGAAGTCAAATGGAATCCGTTTTGGAAGTCCGTTCGACTTCCAAAATATTCAGAAACCAAAGCGCAGCTTCTGATTGGCTGTAGGAAGCTTCTGCAGCCAAGCAGAAGCCACGGAAACCACGCCGGATGCTCAGCTCCCGAAAATCATTCAAAAAACTGGAACACTCACTTCTGGGTTTCGATCATTTGGGAGCCAATTTGTCTGGGAGCCAAGGCGTTTGAGATCCAAGGTACGATTGTACATTAAAAAAATAATAATTCAAAAACTTAGCTTTCTTCTGATGTTTAGTGCCATAACCCATCTGAAGCCTTCTGGGGACAAAGTGGAATCAAAACTCAAGCAAGCAAGCAATTTGTCATTGTCTGTGAGGGTTGCCAAATTCTAGGAGAGGTTAGGGGGTCTTTTGCTTTCCCTGGGTTACAGAGGGGAAAACAACGTGAAGGGGGCATCCAAAAGATCTGCCATCACTTCCCAGAATTAGCTTAAGTGACAGCCGCTTTGTACACACATGTTTACAATCACAAGAGCAGATGGTGCGGCTATTGGATCGATTTCAACACCACTCCAATGCATTCAGCCGAGCCAGGGATTGGAACAAGACATGACGACAGATAAACACCCTGTATTCTGTTGCTGATCTTCTGAGATATATGTTCACTCTCAGCAAACAGGTAGGATGGGTCCCGTGCCAGCTGTCATCCTTTGTAGCTGCCTTCCTGAGTTCTTTAAAGGAAAACACTGGGGAATTTGCTGCTTTGGCAGACGAAGGGGGAGGAGGACTCCACAGATAATCAGCGAGGACATTATTTATGTTGCCAAATTATTTATAAAGAGCAGAAGGGGGGAAGAATCACAAACACACCCCATGCCCCCCATCTGAGCTCTGATCAAAGCAATCTGTACTTACTCAAACATGACATAATACAGGAGTTTAACTGACAGCAAGCAAAACATATTCCTCTATCTATCTATCTATCTATCTATCCACACACACATACCCCACATGCCTAATAATTGGGCCAGGTAAGTAGGTTTAGTTGTAGGAAGATTCTGAGCATGGTGAATCTGCTGTGAAGAACTGAGTCCAGGTGGGCAGAGCTGTGCGCTGGGAAATCAAGACAGCTTGGATTAGACAAAAGGGGACTCTGTCACAACAAGGCTGCACGTTTTAACTAATCTCAAAAGGCGAAACAGATTCTGTACAGTTAATGTGCTTAAAAGGCAGCCAGAGCTGCGTTGGGGATGAATCCAACAGCAGCAAACCAAGTCTTCCAGCTGGCAGTCTCTTCCCCCACAAGGGTCTTTTCTGTGGTCCAGAAAGCCCAGCCTAGCATAGCCAAGCAGCTCTATTAAGGGTCGGGTCTGTGAGTGCTGTGCCTTCCTTAAGAAAAAAAAGCACCATGCAGTGCCAAGGTAAACTCCATTCTGTGCCAAGAAAAGCTGGATTCTGCAACCTGTACAAACTGGGAAAATTCAGAAAAGTGGGATAGATTTGCTTGTTCCACATAACTTATTTTCCTTCTGCCACTTATGGGCGGGGGAAAGAGGCACCATGGAGGGCTATGAAGTTCTGCTGTTGACCCCGGAAACCAGGATTAGGCCTCCGACTTGAGATTTCACTACAGTGGTACATCGGGTTAAGAACTTAATTTGTTCTGGAGGTCTGTTCTTAACCTGAAACTGTTCTTAACCTGAAGCACCACTTTAGCTAATGGAGCCTCCTGCTGCCGCTGTGCCACTGCTGCACGATTTCTGTTCTCATCCTGAAGCAAAGTTCTTAACCCGAGGTACTATTTCTGGGTTAGCGGAGTCTGTAACCTGAAGCGTATGTAACCTGAAGCGTATGTAACCCAAGGTACCACTGTATTGCCTGGAAGTGCTTCAAGACTTTCTCTGCTGCTCTAAAGAACAGAAACTTGCTTTTGAAAAGGAAAAGGGAAAAAAAAGAAATGAAGGTTCTTGGGATGTTGAATGTTTCACCTACATCCTAGCAAGGCCCAGCAAACTTACATAAAGGTGGCAGTGGTGCTGGTAGACTGATGCACACAGAAGAGGCAAGGTCATTACTAATGCAGAGCATGGATGAGCTGTATCTCACTGGTAGAGCACACATACTGTTTTACTAAAGAGTTCCTGTTCAATTCCTGGTATCTCCAGGTAGAGCTGGAAATGACTCCTAAACAATACAGAGCTAGATGGACCAGTGGTCTACCTTGGCCCAGGGCACTTTCCTATGTCCCTATGATGTCCTCCATCCATGTCACTGGTGGATGTTGGCGAGGAGGCAGAGTTTACGTGCTGAGATAAAAGTGATGGTCACAGAGAGGGAGTTTCCTAGCAAAGGGTCAGAGGCAGAGCAGTTCTTAGCGAGAGCGAGATCAAGAGCACTTGTCCAAAGGGGAGATGGTCCAAAAACTGAGATCAAAGGAGAAGGTTAGGAAGAGCATGTGATACGCAGCTGGGTCAGTGAGATTACCAACATGAAAGTTAAAATCACCAAGGTGCACAGTGGAGATGTTGCCAGAGGGACAGAAGGTGAGCCAACCATTAAGTTCCATGTTGAAAGTACAAAACACCAACGCAGGCAGGTGAAGAGAACCAGAGGTGTTCAGAATGAATTGCAAAGGCTGGGAAGGAGTGGGAAAGAGGAAGAGGTGGCTTGGGGATGTAAATGGCAAACCCACTTTTCCTTAGGACATCCCTATTTCCATTAAATAAAGGTTGGAGGTATAGAGTTATGCGACCCCCCCCCCCCGCCGAGCCAAGGAGATAAGGAACCATACAACCTTTAGGAGACATCTGAAGGCAGTCCCGTAAAGGGAAGTTTTTAAAAAATAATAATTAACGTTTTATTATGTTTTTATATATGTTGTAAGCTGCCCAGGGGTCGCGGGTGGCCCTGTGGTTTAAACCACAGAGCCTAGGACTTGCCGATCAGAAGGTCGGCAGTTCGAATCCCCGCAATGGGGGGAGCTCCCATTGCTCGGTCCCTGCTCCTGCCAACCTAGTAGTTCAAAAGCATGTCAAAGTCCAAGTAGATAAATAGGTACCACTCCGGCGGGAAGGTAAATGGTGTTTCCGTGCGCTGCTCTGGTTCGCCAGAAGCGACTTAGTCATGCTGGCCACATGACCCGGAAGCTGTACGCCGGCTCCCTCGGCCAATAAAGCGAGATGAGCGCCACAACCCCAGAGTCGGTCACGACTGGACCTAATGGTCAGGGGTCCCTTTACCTTTTACCTTAAGCTGCCCAGAGTGGCTGGGCAACCCAGTCAGATGGTTAGGGTATAAATAGTAAAATGATGCTGATGATGCTGATGATAGAATAGGACATCCCTATCAGAAAAATGTTGGAGGGTATGAAATGGCAGCACTGGAAATGAAGACCAACACCAGTGATTTTCAGGGGAAGGGTAAAGGAAAGGAAGGAGAAATGTCCATAAGAGAACGTAGCCATAGTGCCAAGCAGGGGGAGTGGTGTTTTGGAGAGGTCAAGTGCATGGAGGGAGCAAGAGAGGAAAAGGTCGTGGAGAGAGGGGGTGGTTTCTGAGAGGGGGAGTTGCTTTTCCATATACAGCAGGAGTGGGGGAAATGGTGGGGGGCAGCAGTAAATGTAGATGAGATTTGGAAAGAGAGGGAAATGTGGGTGTTGAGATGGCAAAAGCAACCAGCAGTAGGCTGGGAGCGCTAGGGATGAGGAAGGAGCTTTGGGAAAATAGAGGAAATCGACCTGGCCAGGGTGGTGGGAGCCCTAGGATGCCCTACTGTCACTCTGCCGCATTGTAGACGGAAAGCAAAGTCCTTCATTGTGGCTATCAGCCTGGGTGTTTGCTGCTGAGTTCTTCAAACATCCCTCCTCCCTGCCCTTTATTGCAATAAGGATAAACTCTTGAGTGTTTTTACTGCACACACTTGATTCTATAAGCTTGTGGGTTAAGTGTTATGCAGTTGGTCCTGGCTTTAAGGAATGTGGTATAGAGTTGTAAATACATTTATTTTCTCATTTCGAAGTGGCTGAGAGCCAGGCTATTCCAGCCAGAGGAGGTGAAAGCGGAGGATATTACAGCTGCCTGTCACCCTCCCAGAGAATGATAGCCCTTGTCAATCATTCCCTATAAGCGAGGAAGGGCTGGGAGACAGGCAAAACTCATCTCAATCTAATTCCTTCTAATGCTTCTTCTCGGACGAAAGGATTGGAGGCTCTGTTGTACGCCGCATCGAGTGGGGGAACCTGGGCTCAGTCCCTTAAACGCATACGTGATGGCGCACAGATAAAGCACTACCAGACTCAGAATATTCACACAGGAATAGGGAAGTGAAGGGACATGGGTTAAGGAAGCCAGGTTCATAGGCCACTGGAAGAAAAGTCATACACGATGCTGAAATGTGCCTTCGAGCCTCTGACTCGTGCTGCTTCTGGTTCTTGAGAATGCTCTTCATCTGGGAGAGAATGAGAAAGAGAGCCATTTTGAAACCGGGTGTAGATAAGGAGTGGAGAACTCGTGGCGCTCCAGATTTTTTTAATTGTTACTCTTACTTATTTCAGAGTGTTTTTAGCCCGCCAATAATCCACAGATCTCAGGGCAACTTGCAGAATTTTTAAAATGCAATGATGGGCAAATAATCTGACCTTGGTATAAGGCAGGTTCGTCTGAATCACCTTGGGTTGCACTCTTGCTTGGAACTCAACCAACCATGGAGCTAACTCTTGTGGAATAGAATGCATAGAATGCATAGAATTCTGGCTACTGGCTTCAAATCTGGTTTTGGAATGAGGAGATTCTGGTGTGCTAAAAGCCCCCTACAATTGTGCCAAGTGTGTAGAGTGAACTTATGTAGGGAGGGAAACAGGTTCAGAGCATGCCCAACCTGTTTTCACTAGCTTATGTGCACAGTGCCTTGTGTTTGAGCAAACTGTTTGCATGTACACCTTGTGCATACCGCCCAACATTTCTCCAATGAAAACAGGACGTCCTATTCCATAATAAAGGTTGTACAGTGGTACCTCGGGTTACATACGCTTCAGGTTACGGACGCTTCAGGTTACAGACTCCGCTAACCCAGAAATATTATCTCGGATTAAGAACTTTGCTTCAGGATGAGAACAGAAATCGTGCTCTGGCAGCGTGGCGGCAGCAGGAGGCCCCATTAGCTAAAGTGATGCTTCAGGTTAAGAACAGTTTCAGGTTAAGAACAGACCTCCAGGACGAATTAAGTTATTAACCTGAGGTACTACTGTATAGTTACTTATCTTCTAAAGGTTCTACTTATCTCCTTGGCTCAGGGGATCGCATCAGTCCATACCCTCTAACATTACTCCAGTGAAATTAGGGACATCCATACCCTCCAATGTTTCTCCAATGGAAATAGGGACATCCTAAGGAAAAGCAGACATCCAGGATCCAATCAGAAACCAGGACGGCTTCTGTAAATCTGAGACTGTCCCTGGAAAATAGGAAAGCTTGCAGTGCTCCATTGGAAGCCGTGAAAAACCAGGGCTCTCGTTGGCACAAATGAAGCTATGTGCTTGCCGTTTGTACTCATAGAGGAACTGTACACACCATCTAGAAAGCAGTTATAGGCCTCACACCATGACCTACCCTCTCATACATACATATGGGCTTGGAAAATCTAAAGAACCCTAATGAAGAAGAACAAAGTAAAACGAATCAGGTATGGATTGCCTGTGAAATAGCCTAAAGGTGGGCTGAAGGTTCTGATGCTGGAGGCATGACAAGGGCAGGGGTGGAATCAATGTTTCTGCTTCCCTCTATCATCCACTCTTGCTTTCCCACCCCCATCTTATTTATGTAAGTTTACAAATCCTGGACCTACCCAAGTGATACTGGCACTTGGGTCTCAGGTAAAGGTAAAGGGACCCCTGACCATTAGGTCCAGTGGCCGACTCTGGGGTTGCGGCGCTCATCTCGCTTTATTGGCCGAGAGAGCTTCCGGGTCATGTGGCCAGCATGACTAAGCCACTTCTGGTGAACCAGAGCAGCGCACGGAAACGCCATTTACCTTCCCGTACCTATTTATCTACTTGCACTTTGACATGCTTTCGAACTGCTAGGTTGGCAGGAGCAACAGGAGCTCACCCCATTTCGGGAATTCGAACCACCGACCTTCTGATCGGCAAGTCCTAGGCTCTGTGGTTTAACCCACAGCGCCACCCTGGGTCTCAGGTATACAGCTGCAAATACAACATTTTAAGTGTGTTTTAAGTGCATTATACAAATGTGACACTAGATGGCGATGCTGAGCTTATGGCAAATTCAATATATTTTTCAAGACTTTTTTTAAAAAGCATTTTCACGGTGGTGTTTTTTTTGTGTGTGTGTCTAGATTCCACCCCAGGTCAGTCCGTCCAGGATTTCTAAACTTGAATAAAGAGAACCTACTCAAATGAAGCTGACACAAAAACCTCACACATACACTAATTAAAAAGAAAGAAAGTAAGTTTACCACCCACCTTCTCCCCCCACTGTCTCTCCCCAACTCTCTTCCCCCCAACCTTAAACCATATACAGTATTAATGTCTCACATCAAATGCAACTAATCTGTACAAAAGATTCCACGGCAGGAAAATAGAGACAACACAATCCAATTTTGTAATCCAAGAAAATCTTTAATACAAACTATTTAAAAGAAGAAGAAATCTTGGGCGGACTTGGGTCTAATTGATTTGATTAAACACACAATAAAAGCAACACAATCCCCTTGAAACAACAATTCATTTATAAGCCATTGGACTTTGTGTGTGTGTACAGGGAAGCCCCCTGTTTGAAGATGCCCTTCGTGCTCCCCAAGGGAGGAGAAAAGCCAGCCACTCTGTTTGCAAAGGAAAGGCGTATATTATATTATGCCAAACTGGAACAACCTCAAATGTGATTAGCAGCAAGCGCACCTCCTTGACTGCCTTCCTACACGAGTGAGTTCACGTCAGCTTCTTCAAGACACACCAGCTGCAGCTTCCATCCACCCAGGGAGTCAATTACTCTTGGGGAATTTGGCTCGGTAATTGAATTCCCTTTCTCCCTCGCCATTTAGCAGATCAACTACTGTATTTTTGAGCTGCTGTTATTTGTGGCGTTTCCCAGATCCTCGGTGGGCTTCCCCCCCCCTTCCTTGTGTATTTTTGAAGTCTCTGCTAATTTGATTTCCTTGCTTCATCCCGCACTTTGGTTGTCTTCCCTGTCTTTTATTAAATGGCAGCAGGGGAAGTGAATGCTGGCGAAGGGGCGGGCATGTTTGCCTCCACGCTTATAGCAATCATCTCCCCTGTATGAAATTGGATTCCTTCTGCATTCACGCTTATTAAATTATGCCCAGTGGAAGAAAAACACATTAGTCTGCAAAAAAAAAAAAAAAAAAAGATAATCCATGGAGGGTTACTTTTAACACCTACCTTTCAGACCACTTTTCAAAGTCTCCTATGAACACTACATTAAGCTGACCCAACAGGGGAAGGAAGTGTTGGGACAAGTGACTTGGTTGCACTCTGCTATTCCATTCATTTCATGGAAGGTAAAACCTGCAGTTCTTCCTATTGAGCTCTGTGCACATGAAAGCTTGTACCCAGAACAAACTTAGTTGGTCTTTAAGGTGCTAATGGACAATTTTTTATTTAGTACAACTATGGTTATCCTGGCATGAATGTGCAGCTTCCACGAAGATTAACAGAACAACGGGACTATTTTTTCCTGTGTTTATTTATTCACAAAACAAAAAAATCTATGCTGTCAACATTAAGAAATAACATCATAGCAGTGAACAGCATAAAATCAATAATAAAATTACATTCATAAAGCAAGAATCCTTCAAAAATCAGTAGGTGAGATTAATGGATCAACATAGCTGAATCACTTATCAGGGAAAGCCTGGTAAACGGACAAGTTTTAAGCAGGCATCTAAATGCTAAATGTGGTATTAAACTAAGTTTTACTCAGAGTAGACCCATTGAAATTAACTCCCCTAATTTAGACATGTTCATTTCACTGCGTCTACTCTGAATAAAATTTAGTCTAATACCACCCTAGTACTGTAGATAATGGACTGGTGTTCATTGGGAACGCATTCCAAGGCGCAGGCAGCACCATACTAAAGGGTTTGTTTTAGTGGATGTAAGACAAAACTTCGGAGTGTGCAGCACTACTAAGAGTTTGTCTGTCCTGAGAATCAAAGTGTCCGGAAAGGGTATACTAAGTCAAGGTGTTCTCAGAGGTAGCCCAGCCCAAAGTTGCCCAGGGATTTATGTGGTAATTGCAAGACTTTAACCTTGACCCAGTAGCATATCAGTAGCCAGGTCAGCTCTTTCAACACAAGGGTTATGCCAGTGTTTCCCAAAGTTGGGTCTCCAGCTGTTTTTGGACTACAAATCCCATCATCCCTAGCTAGCCAGACCAGTGGTCAGGGATGATGGGAATTGTAGTCCGAAAGCAGCTGGAGACCCAAATTTGGAAAACAATTTTGTTTTCACCCTCCTTCAACAGGCTTGGAACCACATTTTGCACCAGCTGCAGCTTCCAGACCAGTCTAAAGTGAAGCCCCACATCAAGTGCATTGCAGTAATCCAGTCTGGAGGTTACCAATGCCTGGACTACTGTAGCTAAGATATTCCGACCCAGAAAGAACCATAGCTATCGCACCGGCCTCATCTGGCAGAAGGCACTCCTAGCTACTCAAGCCACTAGGGCTGGATCCAGGAGCACCCATAGTCTAAGAGACAGCGTAACCCTATCCAGAGCAGGCAACTGACCTATTTCACAGACCTATTTCAAGCTCAGTTTATACCTGCATGGCCCCACCTCATAGAGAAATAGAGTTGGGTGTCATCAGTGTATTTTATGTCATCGGCTCCAAATCCTGAAGTCTTCCTAGAGCTGTTAAATAGCATTAGAGAGGATACTCAGGGGCAATTGTGTCTACAGCCCTTTGCACATTGCCGTTCCACAGCGAGGCAAGACCCTTGACGAGATCGCCCTCTCTATTTCCATGAAAATCCCCTGGAGCATTCAGGAACCCATTAGAATCCACCAGTCTCCAAGGGTGGACCCTCCTAATGGATCCCCCATGCTGCAGGCAGAATGTGCCCCAACAAGTCCAAAAGCCATCAGAAATGTACATGTTGGCCAGCTGCTTTTTCATAGTGCTGTCACCTGGGTTATACAGCAATGGTGCTTCCAAGAAACAGCCTGATCCTATGTGTCAGAATCCTCTACTGAGTTCAATGAGGCTTAGTTCCGGATTTGCTTGTGCTGGATTGCAACTCAAGAGCCCATCCGCACTTCTGTTTGTCCCCGTGAATTGTAGGCACAGGTCTGAGTGGTTTTCCTTTTATCCCACCAATTCCCCTGAGAAAACCTGTTTGTTCTGATTCAGCAGTGAATACAGTGGTACCTCTGGTTACGTACTTAATTCATTCTGGAGGTCCGTACTTAACCTGAAACTGTTCTGAACCTGAAGCAAAACTTTAGCTAATGGGGCCTCCTGCTGCCGCTGCACGATTTCTGTTCTCATCCTGAAGCAAAGTTCTTAACCCGAGGTACTATTTCTGGGTTGGCGGAGTCTGTAACCTGAAGCGTATGTAACCTGAAGCGTATGTAACCCGAGGTACCACTGTAGTGGGTTTTTTTCCAGGGAAAGCGGTAGGATGAAAGAAAACCCTCTCTGATGTGTGCCTAGAAATTATGGACCAGGCAAAAGAAAAAGTGGGACAAGAGAACTGTGAGCTCTAAGAGTCAGGGGTGAGGGAGGGATGTACAGTGGTACCTCGGGTTACGTACACTTCAGGTTACATACGCTTCAGGTTACAGACTCTGCTAACCCAGAAATAGTACCTCGGCTTAAGACCTTTGCTTCAGGATGAGAACAGAAATCGTGCCCCGGCAGCGCGGCAGAAGCAGGAGGCCCCATTAGCTAAAGTGGTGCTTCAGGTTAAGAACAGCCCTCTGGAACGAATTAAGTACATAACCAGAGGTACCACTGCACAATTCTTCGAACGACGTGGTTGAAATGCTTTGTCCCTTTACCGGTTGATTTCTTCACCACCAGCAGGGAATGTTAAGAGTTAACTGCAGTTACAGCTGTGCCGCCATGCATGCTTTAGACTTCTGCTTGCTGCTAAACTTGATAGCTGCTTGGCACTGTCTCTAACGGCAAGTTACAAATAGACATCCTTCCACTCTCATGCCAAAATCAATCACTCTGAGATGGGGGACCGTCCGCTGGTGGTGCCTGCAGCACGTCAAGTGCCGCTGGGAACAGAGTGCCCTCTCTTTGCTAGCTAAAGTCACAAGTACTGCTCTTAAGGTTTCTCCAAACCCACAAGGGGAGGAGCGAGGAGGAGGCCTTCTTGCAACTGCCCTTCCGGCTGCCCTTGTGATACAGCTAGCTCTCTACGTCCACTAGAGGTCATCATTGTGCTAAGAGTTCGGTTTTTGCCACTCTTCCCAACACAATTTAGTGTGGAATCGTATCACACACGCCTTATAGAAATTGTGTAATCGAATAATAGAATTGTAGATTTGAAAGGGACCACGAGGATCATCTATTCCAACTCCCTGCAGGGCAGGAATATTTTGCCCAATGTGGGGCTCAAACTCATGACCTTGAGATCAAAAGTCTTATGCTCTACTGACTGAGCTACCCTGGGGACTTCTTGAATGATCTGAGGGCCTCTAGACCTTCTCTGGCCTGTTGGAAAGGTTATTTGAAAATCGTGTTTTGTAGGCACGTCATTTGGAGATAGACCTTAGAGGCTGAGGAACATTCCCTGCAGCTTATGTCAACTTCTCTTTGGAGATGCTTTAAATCTATATACAGTGGTACCTCGGGTTACAGACGCTTCAGGTTACAGACTCCGCTAACCCAGAAATAGTACCTCGGGTTAAGAACTTTGCTTTAGGATGAGAACAGAAATTGCGTGGCAGCAGTGGGAGGCCCCATTAGCTAAAGTGTTGCCTCAGGTTAAGAACAGTTTCAGGTTAAGAACGGACCTCCAGTGAAAAGAGTTAATATTATTAGAAATATGAACTTGGAGAACTGTTATAAATGTGATATAATGAAATTCAGTTAGAGGGGATTCGAGGAAGTCAGTTATCAATGTTATGACAATTAGGTATTAGAAGAAATAATTTCTTTTTGTGTTTAATTTTATTGTATTGTGATGTATTTTTCTTGGATGTGTGTTTTGTGTTTCTTTGTTATGTTATTTTGTGATAAATGTGGAAAATCAATTTAAAAAATTGATTAAAAAAGAAAAGGGGAAAAAATGGACCTCCGGAAAGAATTAAGTTCTTAACCCGAGGTACCACTGTATATGGAAATCTCTTCTCTGCAGAGTGTCAGGCTTCCTGATAATTTACTAGTGTGAAACTTTCTATGCCCCCCCATGCACAAACACACTTCTTTTTCTCTGCAGCTATAGCATCATCAAGACTTCACAGGATCATTCGATGGGTGAAGAAATGCATGTGCGCTTCTATCTGCATGTGGTTTTAACAGTTAAGCATTTCTTTATTCTTTTAGAAAATGTATGATTTGCTTTTTGAATTCTCGAAGCAGAGAATAATTTAAAAATCAAGCAAGGAAAACAGCAAAGCAATAAAAGAACAAAGCAAGAATAATAAAACAGTAACACAATCACAGTGAAAAATGGGGGGGCAAAAGAAATATAGGGGGGCTTTTTTTAGCTGTAACTCACTAGACGTCAGTTCTGGCACCTCTCAGGTGGGACGCCATTGACATTGTAAGGGAACAAGGGAACCATTTGTGGTGAGTTCCAGCTCCTCTATTTCTAGAATATATATATTCATCCTTGCAGAAATGATGCTGTCAGAGCTGCTTCCAGATCCTAGCTCACAGAGGATCACGCTAGCCAGCGTTCACTTTATAAAAGTCTTTATTGAGTTACAGTCTCCATTCTCAAGCTGCTGCGTGCAGCTCTACGTCTTATGGGTTAGACCGGCGAAGCTCCGTCTGAGTCTCCGCCTCCTGTACACCAGCTTAATACCCTAGCCTTACTCCACCTTTTCCGCCTGACCGTTCTTCTCTGGGTCCCTCTGCCCCCCGCTGTCTCTTCCTTCCTGGACTCTTCTGACGCGGACCCCCCGGACCCTTCTGTCTCCTTGCGTCGGGCTTTAGGACCTGGCTCCCTTTCCGGGCTGCTTACTGCGCCACCTTCCTGTGCATTTGAACTTGGCGCGCGTGCCCAACCTTCCACTTTCCGCTTAACCGTTTCTTCGCTCCCCGATGGAGGTGTGGCCACTCCTGACTCATGCCCTCCCTCCTGTGGTGAGCTGCCAGAGCTCGGTACCTGGCGCCCTTCCTCTCCACTGCGCTCTGTTGGTGACGCTGGCCCCGATTTCCAACTGCTGCCCTCTGAGCCCCCTCTGGACCCTTCTTCCTGGGGTGTCCCCCTAGGCTCCCCCCTTGCTCTGGCCACTGGCGCTCCTTTCTGTGAATCTTCTGATTCACTGGAAAGACTCGGAGATCTCGGGTCGTCGTCATCACTCATCTTTTCTTCGGCCTCCTCCCCCTCGCTCTCTGTTTCCTCCCTTGCCCTTGCCTCTGCTCCTGAACCCCTGACAGATGCAAACTACTCACAATATTTCATTGTGTGGGCCAAAGCCCCCATGGCCCCTAGGAGTTAGCTCCTATGTTTCGCACCATGATTTCCCCCCAACACAGCACCCCAAAATGTGTGGTTTGGGGTACCGTGCTCAAAAAAGTGCTTCACAAAAGCGCATGAGAGCACAGCATCCAAAATGGCTGCCGTTCTCTCATGGGAAGATGGTGTCTGAGAAGTTGGTGTCCCGGATTTTGCTGTTGAGGTGTTGGAGGCTATGCACTTTCCTAATGCTGTAACTCCCCTCCTAAAGAGTCAGGTTCCCATCTCCCACACCAAATCCCAGATCTACAATGGCATGCAAAACACAGACCTGGGCGACTTTCCTTCCCCTCACAGGGGACAAGAAAACAGCATCAAAGAACCACTGTTCATATTTATATATTCTGGTTCATACTGAACTCCAGGCCTTTTTTTTTTTTTGCACGCAGCAACACACTCAAATTCAGTGCATTAGTTGAGGGTCACTTTGCGATGTGATTTCTTGGGGCAACTTAGTGCAGAATAATTGGGCTCCTTGTTGCACACAATCCACATGTTTACACGGTACCACCCCAATGATGCCCAGACTAATTAGCAGGGTCAGAAGAATTGGCACAGCTACCACTTGTCAGACTTCGGGGAATTGGCTCCCCCCCCCCCCCCCCGGTGGCAGCAGATAAGCAGAACAAAGGAAAAGGTGTCTTCTTACCAGTTAGAAACTTTAATGATCACAGCAAGAGAACAAAGAACCCATCTCCTAGGAACGGCAGTGCTCCCAAATAAGAATTCCACCCCCTTACGTCCCTATTAATCCACGTCACTTCTACGTCTTGTAACCTGAGCTTCTACCCTCTGTGCATTCTGTTCTGCCACTTTCTCAGCTCTTCTTGACCTTGGGGAGAGTGCTTTCCAGAGGCAGTGAAACTGTTAACTCCCTCCCTTCCAGTGTTTCTTCTCCTAGCTGTTCCCCACCCATTATTTCCCAGCTTCTGCCTTCTGAACTATGTCCCTCTGTAAACCACTGTTCCAAATCTATACTGTCCTCCTGCTCCTGGGCAGGTTCAGGGTCCTGATCAGGAGGGGGGAAGGGGAGAGGGAGGCTCCCACCATTCCTCCTCAGTGCAACCCTCCTCAGCATGGTCCCTGACACCATTGTTGTTGTTTAGTCGTTTAGTCGTGTCCGACTCTTCCTGACCCCCATGGACCAGAGCACGGCAAGCACTCCTGTCTTCTACTGCCTCCCGCAGTTTGGTCAAACTCATGCTGGTAGCTTCGAGAACACTGTCCAACCATCTCGTCCTCTGTCGCCCCCTTCTCCTTGTGCCCTCCATCTTTCCCAGCATCAGGGTCTTTTCCAGGGAGTCTTCTCTTCTCATGAGGTGGCCAAAGTATTGGAGCCTCAGCTTCAGGATCTGTCCTTCCAGTGAGCACTCAGGGCTGGTTTCTTTAAGAATGGATAGGCTTGATCTTCTTGCAGTCCATGGGACTCTCAAGAGTCTCCTCCAGCACCATAATTCAAAAGCATCAATTCTTTGGTGATCAGCCTTCTTTATGGTCCAGCTCTCACTTCCATACATCACTACTGGGAAAACTATAGCTTTAACTATGCGGACCTTTGTTGGCAAGGTGATATCTCTGCTTTAGACACCATTGTACCCAATCTGTAAGAGTAGTTCTATGGGAACGCAACAGGAAGTGCTCCTCCTTTGATATTTGGTACTGTAACACTACCTGGTTTGATGCCAGGAACACTAGTGTGGGAACAGTGTCTGAAAGCAGACTTAAGAGTTATTTATCCAGCTGTTCCTTGTAGCCACAGGAGTGGTGCAGCTCTCCTGCTTTGAAGGGTTTCCCTCGTTCCCTGCCAGAGCAGCTTTTCATATGCCCTGGAGCACCCGCAGAGCTGCACCTCCATCAAAATGATGGAAAAGCCAACATGCCCAGGACTGCCACAAGCACTTTAGATTGCACAGAAGGCCCTGAGGCATCGGGGTTGTGCTTTTTGAATTGATTCCCAAAGTATAGCACAGAGCTACGCATCATAAAAACCTAGAACAGGTCAACAGCAAAAAAATATAACTGAAAATATAAACCAGTTTCATATATTGTTTACATTGGCTGTGAAATGATACTAAATATAAGTTTTGGGCAGGTTAATCAGTATTCTCTGTTATTTTCTCTTACAAGGGCAGAAAAGGAAACCCCCTCTCTCTATAGCTTTACTTGTTTACAATATATATATATATAGCTTGATTGTTAAGAACTTAAATCTGTATGAAAGCCCACTCATATTTATCCTTGTTTAACTCCTTTAACTCTTTGCCCACACACTGAGTTATATCAGCATCTTCTTTTGGTGTTCCCCACCATCACAGCCCACCCCCCACCCCCGTGTAAATTTTAATTGATGTATAGTTTCAGCTGCCCATTCACTCTCAAACTGCTCCTGTTCCATAGCTCTTTTCTTTGCAGCATCTGGCATTGTCTATTGCTAGAGGCAAGAACACCGAACTTGGCAGGCGATTGGTTTGGCTCGCCGTGGCTGCTTATTTGCCATGGATGAATTAACCATTAGTTAATCATCAACATGAAAGCCAGGCTCTTTTTTTTTCTGTTGACCATAGTATTCTTCTGGACCATCTTGGTGAGTTGGTGGCACTGTACTTCAGTCATCACACTCCTGCCTCCAGGGCTGTTTCCACAAAGTAGCACTCTCCTAGAAGGAGTAGGTCCACAGCTTGGGGGTACTTCTTGATTCAGCACTGTCATTGTCACTTCAAGTGGCTTTGGTGACCAGGTGTGCCCTTTTTCCAGTTCTGGCTGGTTAACCAGCGACAGCCCCTTATGGAAGAAAACGGACAAAAATGGCTTGGCTACTGTACTCCATGCTCTGGTAACTTCCAGGCTAGATAAGTGGGAAACACTCCACGTGTTAGGATTCTTGCTCCATGTTTGCAGTCATGGGATTGTTGTCTATCACATGACAGTGTATGTTTTCATTCCACAGTGTGGGAAGTGACAGAGACAGGATGTTTTGTGTTACTGTGTTCTGAAAAGTGGGACTATTGTCCTTTGTTTCTTTCTCTCTTTGCTGTCTGATGAGAAAGAGGAAGGAGCTAAGCCAGAATGCTCCGAGTGTATTATATGTAAATAAAGTAGATTAGCCAAGATGCTGAGCTATTGAGTCTGTTACGCGAACCACCAATACTCTGCAGATTCCTAAGTGTGCTGATGCTTTTTGGTATTAGTCGCTGTGTTGTTCGGGAATAAGAAAGCTTTTGAAGCTCCTGAACGATTGACCAGGAGGGAGAGAACATGCCAGTCGGGCATGTGTCTCTACCAGGGTCCTACACGAGAGTAGGACGATCATAATACCACGTGCCCCTTGAGGTAACAACTTCCATTGGTCCAAAATGCAGTAGCCAAATTACTGGCTGAGGTTCCATAGAGAGCTTAACATAGCCCCTGCTTTAAAACAGCTGCCCTTGTTGCCAACTTAGAGCCAGAAACAGTGCTCCTGTTAGTGTTCAAAGTCCTAAGCAGATCAAGCCCCAAATATCTGAAAGACTGCCTCCTTCCCGACTGACCCCCTTGGGTGCTATGATCAGCGGGGGGGGGGGGTGTCTCTTGGTTGTTCCATCGCCCTGAGAAACTTGGGTGGTGGCAGCAACGAAGAAGAGGGCATGCTTTGTGGCAGCTCCTAAGTTGTGGAACTGCCTCCCCACAGATGTGGGTCTTGCATCTTCATTACACAGCTTTCAGAGAATGCTGAAGACGCACATCTTTGCCCCGGCTTTTTGACACCTGTGATGTGGATGAAGGACAAGTAAATAATAATAACAACAATAAAAAATGCAACCTCACCAGCTTGAGTGCCAGAGTTTGGAGGGAGGGATTACAATGAACTGTGCAGCACATTCCAAATAAAAATGCTCTATTTCTCTTTGTTATGTGGGCAGGCAGAATAATGTGAAGGCCTCCAGCTATTCATTTGCTAGCTCTTCAAGTGCCTGGATAAGCGTTATGAGGAGGAACTGCAGTGTGGTCACCTAGCAACCTTATTTGGTTTTCAAAACAGGTGATCTGAGGGTGCTTAAAATGTAATATAATTGATGAGGGGCGGGGAGGAGGAAACCTTCGCTGGAATAGCAGAACAGCAGTCTTTCAGACATTGTCCCTTTTCAGCTTAAAGTGATAAACGAGTAGCTACTTCAAATGCCATCAGTACCTCTTTGGTGGAAATGGTGGAGATTATCCCTCTAGTGGCAGGAGCAAACCCAGTGCTGGATTTACATATAAGCTAAACAAGCTATAGCTTGGGGCCCCACTCTCTTGGGGCCCCCAAAAAATTCACCATTAATATACTTCTTCTTAATTGTATTTCAGTTCAACAATTACCGGTACTTTGATAAAATATATATTTTGCTATGTGCAAATGGCCAGTGTGGTGTAGTGGTTAAGAGCGGTAGACTCGTAATCTGGTGGACTGGGTTTGCTTCCCCGCTCCTCCACATGCAGCTGATGGCTGACCTTGGACTAGTCACACTTCTCTGAAGTCTCTCAGCCTCACTCACCTTACAGAGTGTTTGTTGTGGGGGAGGAAGGGAAAGGAGAATGTTAGCCACTTTGAGACTCCTTCGGGTAGTGATAAAGCAGGATATCAAATCCAAACTCTTCTTCTTCTTCTGATTTAGATACTATCAGGTTCATAAATTACCATATAGCATATATTCAACACAAAAAACAGTGACAATTTGTTGTTGACAAAGGACAGCTGGACATATAAAGGGCCCCATTACCTTCAGTAGCTTAAGGCCTCATCAGACCTAAATCCAGCCCAGAGCAGACCCCAACACAAATGAGAGGAAATGAGGGGAGGCAGCCCCACTGCAGGCCCAGCACAGTCTAGGACCAAATGGAATCAACCTCCTCTGAGGGGCAGCCCCCTAACTCGACCCACACCTCTGCTCCCAACCCCACTACCACCACTACCTTCAGGGACGTATGCCATGCCCTGCTGTCTAGCAATGAGATGAGTCTTTGGGACACATTCAGGTAGACACAATCCACATGGGTGGCGAACCTTAGGCTTTGTGCTTTATCGATTGCTGATCCCAGCTTTGCATGTCTGCTTAAAGTCAGGGGAAATGCCATTTAAGGGTGGCCAAAAGGATGAATTCCTGTCACACACAAACACAGTATCCTTAGGTCCAGGGACACTCATGCAGTGCAGCCCGTCTCTACGGGCTTTCAAGTCTTCCACATCTCATAGAATCAAAGAATCATAGAGTTGGAAGAGACCACAAGGGCCACCAAGTCCAACCCCCTGCCAAGCAGGAAACACCATCAGAGCACTCCTGACATATGGTTGTCAAGCCTCTGCTTAAAGACCTCTAAAGAAGGAGACTCCACCACACTCCTTGGCAGCAAATTCCACTGTCGAACAGCTCTTACTGCCAGGAAGTTCTTCCTAATGTTTAGGTGGAATCTTCTTTCTTGTAGTTTGGATCCATTGCTCCGTGTCCGCTTCTCGGGAGCAGCAGAAAACAACCTTTCTCCCTCCTCTATGTGACATCCTTTTATATATTTGAACATGGCTATCATATCACCCCTTAACCTCCTCTTCTCCAGGCTAAACATGCCCAGCTCCCTTAGCCGTTCCTCATAAGGCATCATTTCCAGGTCTTTGACCATTTTGGTTGCCCTCCTCTGGACACGTTCCAGTTTGTCAGTGTCCTTCTTGAACTGTGGTGCCCAGAACTGGACACAGTACTGCAGGTGAGGTCTGATCTTACTTAATGTGGTCACAGGAGCCAATGTCGGTAGCTTTAAAAGAAGAAGGCTAATAGCCCCAAACACTTAACTCTTAACCCCCATGTTCAGAGGCAATGTTACCCGAGGTCAAGGACATGGAATGACTAACTCTACCATGTCCTACTTGAGAACTTCCAGGGGATGTCTAGCTGGTCATCACTGGAGATGCTGCTGCTGCTGCTGCTGCTGCTGCTGCTGCTGCTGCTGCTGCTGGAGAAGACAGACTTTTGATTGAACCCGACAAGGCAATTCTTACTGTGTTGTCGGTGTGAAACTGCCCTGCTCCATTTAATCTTGGCGGAGAGGCTCCTCCTGAACATCACAACTGAAACTAAAGTGCTAAGCCAGAATTAGAAGAAGGTCTCCTGTGAGCTCGTTCTCCATAGGTGTCATGGATCCAAAGACAAACCGTGCGCAGTAGGTGGAAAGATTATGCTTTTTGGCAGTGCTTAATTAACATAATTCTATTAGAATCCTGCCCGGAACTCTGCTCCTTTATTTCTCTTGTTGTTTTTTCCTCTTTTTTTTGATCATCCCCTGTGCCACTTTGAAATGGAGATAAACCAAGATGGCCCCAGGGTCTCCTTTGAAACACGACAGCGACGCCACTTGCAATAAGCCATGCTCCTGACACACTGAGACTGTTAAATCAAACTGGTTTGAGGCTTTAAGACAACTTCATTTCATGGTGTGTTTATTTTTAAAAATAATTTTTTGAAGCTCTATTGTTGGTAACATCATAAAGCAAACATACTTAAAATGATGGGATATTTCCCGCTGGGACTAAATTTACTCTTTTTATTTCCTGTGTTCTATTATTTGTCTTGACTGTGAGCAGGGAATACAGCTCAGGACGCACCAAGCTGAGGTGTTTACTTTCCATGGAGGAACTATCGACCAATTGGGATGCTTGTATGGAGGAAGGGTGAGAGGCCGGTCCATGGGAAACAAGAAGCATCCCATTGTGTGGTTTGACTCTGCAGCAACAGGAAGAGTGCTGCCTTGAAATGCAATGAAACAAAATACAGTTCAACAGAAGAAAAGAAATGCTGTAAACAAGAGTTGAATTGAATTGTAATGGGACAGCCTAACTGTATTTACTCAGAATTAACTCCCACCAATTGCAACGGGATTTGCTTCCAGCTAGGTGCGTTCCAAATTGTTGCCCATGCCAGATACATCGAAACCAGGGGAAATCTCTGGCTGTCGGCAGTTTTCGCTCAAGTCAGTGATAATGCAGAAATGAAGTGTTGACATACTCAAGCTAACACGACAGTGTCTAGGCAGAAATATGAAAACATCAGAAAACAAATCTCAGATCAATTCGTACGTCATTCAAATGTACGTCCAATTCACAAACCAACAACCAGTTAGAACCCACTTAGATACAGAGACATCATGGAGTACTAACTCTTGGAGAACAGGCATGGGAGACACTTATCACCACTTCCAAGCTCTCCTTGTAGGACTCTGTTTGACCCTTGGTATGAGTCTGACCCACCAGGGCTCTTCTGTTTATTGTATTCATACGCCCACAAAAACTGATCTGCTCAAGTGAGCTGTAAAACATTGGAGGAGGGGACCTAGTGACATCACAACTCATCCTCCATTGACAGCAAAATTGCAGGATGCATTCCTGCCCGCCCCCTGCTCTCAATGATGGGAAAGAAGCTGTTTTCTCATATGCAGTGGCACATATGATATGAAGACACCATTCACTAGGAAATTTAAGATACGCAAACAAGCAAATGTGGTTTTGATTTTGCAAAATAAAATAAAATAAATCCCATTGCAGAAGGGGGAAAAAATCTGGGAACGATCCAACCAAAGTGAAGCACTTCTATAGCCCGTTGATTTCAATAGGAAAATCTTTTGCCTATATCCTATATTCACATGTGAAAAAGAAAAGTATATTTTATAGCTGTTTTTAGATTCTGCATTATAGTCAGTGGAGGTGAATCAGATTTGGTTTAACAGATCACATTTGAGTCCAGTTAACGAATCAAACCAGAATGACACAAAGCAGATTCGAAACAGATCAGGCTGCTTCCAAATAATATAGATACATACCTTCCAACATTTCTCTGATGAAAATAGGGATGCTCCGTTCCACAGTGATAATTTTACTATTTATACTCCACACATCTTATTGGGTTCCCCCAGCACTCTGGGCAGCCTCCAACATATATAAAAACATAATCAAACATTAAACATTAAAAAAACTTCCCTATACAGGATTGTTTTCAGACAGCTGGTGGGTTGGATAACTCCATACCCTCCAACATTTCACTAATGAAAACAGGGACATCCTAAGTGGGTGACGCTGTGGGTTAAACCACAGAGCCTAGGACTTGCCAACCAGAAGGTCAGTGGTTCGAATCCCCACGACGGAGTGAGCTCACGTTGCTTGGTCCCTGCTCCTGCCAACCTAGCAGTTTGAACGCACATCAAAGTGCAAGTAGATAAATAGGTATCGCTCCAGCAGGAAGGTAAACGGTGTTTCCGTACGCTGCTCTGGTTCGCCAGAAGCAGTGGCTTAGTCATGCTGGCCACATGACCCGGAAGCTGTACGCCGGCTCCCTTGGCCAGTAAAACAAGATGAGCGCCGCAACCCCAGAGTCATCCATGACTGGACCTAAAGGTCAGGGGTACCTTTACCTTTAAGGAAAAGCAGGACATTCCAGGATGGCTTCTCTAAACTAGGGCTGTCCCTGGGAAATAAGGACACTTGGAGGGTCTGTAGATACAAGGGGAATCTTTCAGTCACTGCACATATCAGAGTATATATGCATATATTTAGTTGCACACACTCCAAACCAAAAGCAGGGAGAAAAGGAAAAGGAAAACGAAAGCAGCTTAACAGTTAACCTTTAGCTAATAAAGAATGGTGTCAACCAAAGCAGTGGATGCCACAATCTGTTGCCACAGCAGAATAGGCCCTGTCTTGCATCCCCAAGCAGATGTACCTCAGAGGCAAGTGGGTTGCAGCCTTCAAATGTTGAGTGCAATCTACAAGTAGAATTCCAAGCCATTAACTTTTTTTTAGTCATCTGCGATTAAAACAGTCGTTGTAGGTATAACAGACAAGAGTCAGTTTCCCTAGTAATCTCATTTGGCCTGTTATTTCTGGAGATGCAGCTGAGATGTTGCTGTCCCGGTTGGGGGAGCTCCCCCCTCTTAAAAAAAAAGAAAACACGTGCTATTTAAACATCTGTCAGCCCACCTCCCCAGTTTCTTTGTAATGGTAAACTTGAATGAGGAGACAGGATGTGGGCAGACAAAAGGAATGAATGTAACAATGCCAAGTATCAGACTCGATAACAACCTGCTTGGACCACAAACAGTGAGATAATAAGATTCGGCAAATTTCAGTGCTGTGTTACCTAGAAGCTGATCAGATGGATGGCAGTAGGCAACATATGGACCTTTCTCAGAAGTGGGAAACTAGAGGAAAAACTGCTGCGGTCACAACCTTGGCTATTTTTCTAGAAAAAGAGGAACTCACCACGAACACCTCCCTTGTTCTCTTAGAATGGCAATGGAACCCACCTGAGAGGTGTCAGAACTGAGTTCCGGTAAGTTCTAGCTGAAAATTAGCCGTGGTCACAACAATATACAGACCAAAAAACAGGTGCAAATATCTTTTTTATCAAAATTATGTACATCTTACGCATGTCTCAGATTTGAAAAAACCCCACCACAATCACAGGTGGAATCTCATTTATTGTCAAACTCACCATTAGCCTTTTTTCAGGCACTGAAAGTCCTACATATCTTCATTGGGATGTGTGGAGATAGCCTCACGTATGGCTATAGGAACAGAGGGCTCCCTTTTCTGCATATTCTAATGGATAAAGGTAAAGGTAAAGGGACCCCTGACCATTAGGTCCAGTCGTGGACGACTCTGAGGTTGCGGCGCTCATCTCGCTCTATAGGCCGAGGGTGCCGGCATTTGTCCGCAGACAGCTTCCAGGTCATGCGGCCAGCATGACTAAGCTGCTTCTGGCGAACCAGAGCAGCACACGGAAACGCCGTTTACCTTCCCGCCGGAGTGGTACCTATTTATCTACTTGCACTTGACATGCTTTCAAACTGCTAGGTTGGCAGGAGCAGGGACCAAACAACGGGAGCTCACCCCATCAAGGGGATTCGAACCGCCAACCTTGACTGGCAAACTCTAGGCTCTGTGGTTTAGACCACAGCGCCACCCGCGTCCCATATTCTAATGGATACATGTGGGTCAGAGTAAGGCAGAACACACTATTGTGCATTCACGGTACTCTGAGAGCATTCATAGTACTCTCTTCAAATGTCTGAAGTGGGCTATTGGGTTTCTGGATATTCTCCATTACCTCCTTCAGTGGTCCAGATGAATATCTGAGCTTGTCTTCCCTTGCCCAAAGTCCTAGAATTAAAAATATCACAACATGATTTTAAAATCCTCTGTGTGGTAAAGAAATAGACAAGTGTCTCTCTCCACTGCCTTCTCCTCCTCCTCCAACACCACCACCACATAAATATAACTTAATATCTATGTGGAGATCAGAAATTTAACTTGTGTGGTTCTCCAACACCTCTCAAAAAAAGAAGCGAAAAAGGAAGGAAATACTGTATGACACAGATCAGGCTCCACATGGAGTTACTGTTTCAGATTTTATGTTATGTGACTGGAGGGAAGGCTGTTTGCTCTTCCACCAGCAAACAGACTCCCAGGTGGTCAGGTAGGTGGATGAACCAGGTTCATAATTTTCAAACAGTTAGTAATTAGACGAGCTGTGTGACAGAGCCTTTAAGAGGTCGTCTAAGCCCTGTTAATTAATAGGTTGTCGTTACGTGTCTCATCTGAATGGAGCAGAAGCAAGATCTGTTTATCCAAAACAGAAATTGGTGTGGTGGTGAAATGACTGCGACAGTTTAAAAAATTGCATTATTTACATAGAAATAAGAAAGAAAATGACTGAGGGAGAAATTCAACATAGCGCTAATTTGATTGTTCCCGTCTGCACAAGGATTTCTGCTTGCCAGATGAAACGATTCCCCCCTTCTTCTTCTTCTTCTTCTTCTTCTTCTTCTTCTCCCCCCCCCCCCGCACACTGTTCTGGGGGTTCTTCTGACCCCCTCCCCCCCTAGTGGATTTGACAGAGGCACTGGAGGGGGAAGGGAGAAAGCCCTGTTGCCCTAGCAAGCATCCTTGTGCTGGCTTTTGCTAGGTTAGTTGCACCCGGACATGTTTTGAGTTTCCTTTTTGGAAAGAGCCTCTAATAAATATAACGAATAACCCAAACAGATCCATGAAAGACTGGCAAGGACTGCGTAAAGTAGTTTCTTTTGGCATATTGGGTATTTATGATTCAACTGCTGTTAAACGAAAGGCCCACAGTTGATTTGGGGTCAAGGCTGTTGGTCAAGTCCCAGGGGCTGGTTTGAAGGCAGGTGAGCCCATCACCTTGCCAAAGCTACTTAGGTCTCAGTCTGGTCAGTACCTGGATGAGTTTGTTGACACTCATCTGTCTTGGGAGACAATGTTGGAATGAGCCTTTGGGGCTGAAGTCAAACTGTTGGAGAGTTACAGCACCTGCTGTGGCTGTAGAGACCAATACAGGAGAGACATATTTTGTTGCAGCTGGAGCAGATGAAGGCGTACAGTTGTGCTGATGCAGGTGTAGCTGGATGAGTGGCCACCTGATGTCAGGAGTCCAGGTTCCCACTTGATAACACAGCAAGTGCAGTTAAATTAAAAGGATGATTTATTGTCAAAACAAACAGATAGCTCTGGACGGCTCTAACGCAGCCTCAGGCACCATCAATCAAGATGACCCTTCTGAAGAATCCTTTCGATTTCTACAGAATGTATTGAACTGTCGTCCTTTGCACCTCTTGTTTTGCTTCCAATCTAGCAACCCTCCCATTCGATGCCTCCTTGGGGAGATTGAACTAGCCCCAACCTCTTCCTGCTCTGAAGACCTATCTCTCTGTGTTTTTGCGCCTAATTGAGCTCCAGGAGATCTTTGGCTGGGTTCCCGCCCGCTTTCAGTCATTCCCTTATCAGCCGGCATTCCAGTGAGCGGGGGAATCAGCACTAGCCAATGTTCATCCTGTATGACAGTTAACTCTCTTTGTTCCTGTCTGCTTTCTTCAGCTGGCTGCAAACCTTCACTGGGAGCTGTCTCATAGTATCATAAAATCTTAGAGGGGAACGGGCTCCAAGGGTCATCTAGTCCAACCCCCCGCAATGCGGGAATCTCAGCTAAAGCATCCTTAACAGATGGCCATCCAACCTCTGCTTTAAAAGCTCCAAGGAAGGAGAGTCCACCATCTCTCCTAGGAGTCTGTTCCACTGCTGAACAGCTCTTACTGTCAGAAAGCTCTTCCTGATGTTTAGTCAGAATCTCATTTCTTGCAACTTGAAGCCATTGGTTCAAGTCCTACCCTCAAGAGCAGCAGAAAACAAGTATGTTCCCTCTTCCACGTGACAGTCCTCAAGATATTTGAAGGTGGCTATCATATCTCCTCTCCGTCTGCTCTTTTCCAGGCTAAACATACCCAGCTCCTTCAAGCACTCCTCATAAGGCTTAGTTTCCCAAGTGTGCTACCTTCAAGGCAGAAGAAAGGCGAGATATCAATAGAGTTGAAAAAGAAAGAAGTAATGAGTATTTCTCACCCCCAAATCAGGAGAGCAAAAAGACATTTCTCTGCCACAGCAAGGCTCCCCCACCCTGCAGAGAAATTCCAACCCTCTGGGGGAAGTGCTCCCCTGACCCTTAAAATGCTGTCATCTATACACAACCAGAAGGGACACAGGTGGCGCTGTGGGTTAAACCACAGAGCCTAAGACTTGCCGATCAGAAGGTAGTGGTTCGAATCCCCGCAACTGGGTGAGCTCCCGTTGCTCGGTCCCTGCTCCTGCCAACCTAGCAGTTCGAAAGCACGTCAAAGTGCAAGTAGATAAATAGGTACTGCTCTGTCAGGAAGGTAAACAGTGTTTCCGTGTGCTGCTCTGGTTCGCCAGAAGCGGCTTAGTCATGCTGGCCACATGACCCGGAAGCTGTATGCTGGCTCCCTCAGCCACTAAAGCGAGATGAGCGCCGCAACCCCAGAGTCGTCCACGACTGGACCTAATGGTCAAGGGTCCCTTTACCCTTTTATACACAACCAGAGTTCAGGATACCTAAGTTCCTGCTATATACGCATTCCCACGCATGAGGCTTAATGGAACAACTCTTAGTTTGTAATACTTAAAAGGGGGGAAGGGACTTACATTGGCCAGAATGCTCATTTGCATCACAAACGCCTTGTTTCTGCATTAGCCATGATCAGGCATGGACGCAAGTAGCATGGGAGAGGCTCAAGGACCATTTACGGCTCATGTTAAAATGTGAAGCAAGATCTCAAAGCAAAAGGAACTCGTGGTCTCGCAATGTGAGGCCCTTGGCAAAGCCCCGAATGCGCTAGGGTAGCTGCCTTTGCCAAACTGCAGTGATTACCTAAATGGCTGCACATGATTGTGTGAGGGCAAGAATGGTGGGTAATTGCTACTTTAAAAAACAAAACAAAACAGCACCTATTATATTTGGAAATATTTTAAAGCCATTGCTTTAAATTACTTGTTGGTTTTGTGTTTGGATGGAGCCTAGGATCCAGCCTAAAGTCACTTGGCAGCCGAGGACTTCAAAGCCTTTCTGGCCATCAGAGGAAGAGCCCAGAAATAATTCCCCTCCTTTGAAACCAGACTTCAGGAACCTCCATTTCAAATGTTAACTCTTCCCTATTACAATGGCAATAATGCTTTCTTCAGTTCATAAAGAACACTGAGTTTGGAAGCTCGGGGCTGCTCTTCAGGCTGATTTTAGCTCCTTTCAGATATTCTCATTCATTTCCTGTCTCTGGAAAAATGAAACAGACCAGCTGCAGTGTCGAAATGGTTTTCCTTTGGCTTCTTCTCACATCTGTCCAGTAAGAGATGGAGGAAGGAACCTTGGGGTGGAAGGGAGGGAATGGGATTACTATTTCTTTCAACTCAACATGAAAGTTCCTTGGAAGAACAGGGTGGTGGGCCACCGCCTTCCATGCACAAATTCAGCAAGGAGAGCTGGTCCTGCAGCCAGTGATTTAGGTAATAGTGGTGCCATGGCTCTGAGTAGCAGCCAAGACTCTTGACATGGAGGGAGAAGAACCAGTCAGGTCAAGAGACCCCAGAGATGCAAGGTCAGGTTTGAATGGGAGCCTCAGCATCGTACCTCTGATACTCCTGTTCTGTCCCAGGCAGTGGTCCCAGCTCGAGGGCAGGGTCCTAGCCCAAGTGGGGTAATGTACTAAGCCACCAGTGGAAAACTAGATCCAGACTGTGGACAGGATCCAAAGCTCCACCGTCTCCATGGGTCATTTTGACAGATGGGTGTGGATGACTGCTTTCAAAGCCTTGCTTCTCCACCTATTGGCTCAACCTCCCCAGGGCTAGACAGTGACATCTTTAAATATTGGTGTGGTGGATGGTGCAAACCATGGTGGCCACTGAGAAGACGCCATATATAGTCCTTCTACAGACCCTCCAAGTGTCTTTATTTTCCAGGGGCAGTCCCGGATTTATAGAAGTCGTCTCAGTTTCTGATTTGTCCCATTTTTCCTTAGGACGCTCCTATTTTCATTGGAGAAATGTTGGAGGGTAAATTGGCATCTGCCACATTAAGTTCTGCTAGTCCATGAGCCCCTGCATTTCATTCAATGAAGAGGCATTTGTCCCTACGGTGGTACCTTGGGTTACAAACACTTTGGGTTGCAAACACTTTGGGTTACAAACTCCGCTAACCCAGAAGTAGTTGCTCTGGGTGGCAAACTTTGCCCCAGGATAAGAACAGAAATCGTGCGGCGGTGGCGCGGTGGCAGCGGGAGGCCCCATTAGCGAAAGTGCGCCTCAGGTTAAGAACGGTTTTGGGTTAAGAACTGTCCTCCGGAATGAATTAAGTTCATAACCCGAGGTACCACTGTACCTGTCCTCTGCTTGTGTAGTCTTAGGTGCTTAAACACATTTGAATAAACATCCAGATTAACTTAAAATGGATGAAGAGGCAACACCTCTTGAAAGGAGGAAGGAGTATAAATAATGAAAGGAATCTATAAGTAATTACTTTGTTATTAATTAGGAATGATGAATAGAGAACACCTAACGACTACACAGGAGTCGTTCAAGCCTTAATGTCCTTGTTCTTACCACGTTAAAATTGATTCGCCAGAAGCCAGTGAGGAAAAAATATACAGCCACCGAGAAAGGGAATCAACAGCAGTGGTGGATTATCAGGAGTGTTTTCTGCAGGAAGGAAGAAAGTGAACCTGTGCCATATTTCAGACTTAGCGCAATGTTCCTCCAAGCCTAAAACAACAACAACATTGAATAGAGTTTGCCAACTAGACATGGGGGGATAGCTTTGCTGTGGAGTGGGGTGGAGGAGATAGCCTTCAGTAAAGGGCCACAAAAGCTACCCGACACTTGAATAGTACAGCTAGCGAATGCTCAGTGCCTAGAAAATAAAATGAAAAATAGAATTAACAGTTCTTGACACCTCAAGAGGGAGAACACAGGTCTTGAGGAGAGAGACAGAGAGAGCTGCAAATAAGCAATATTTGATATGTGGGGCATGACACTTGCACAACCCCATTTGGCTCAGCGTTCACAATAACAATGGATGTAACAGCTGAGGAAAGAAGCTGCCTTTTCCTGTAACTGATATATTGTCATTTCTAGGAAAATGTGATCTTCCCTCTACAAAGGCACTGCCTTGAGGAATGAAAGCTCATTCCAGTGTAGCATAGAAGTAACCCAATATCCTTTAATTGCACACATACACAGAAAAGCCCGTCTCAAAAGGAAGCAGACGAGCTTTCTCCTGTAATGTTACCTGACCACAGTGCAGAGTTAATATATAAAGATATATAATTTGTGTATTTCTGAGGCACAATCACATCTGGTCTGAAAGGTGCGAAGAAGGGTAAACGACCTCCTTGCCTTTTCTAAATGGCACCTTTGGTTTTCAGTAAATGTTACATTACATCCACAGTGATGGGGCTGTGCAAGACGGGCATCTTTGCAAAGAATGCAGCATGTTGCTGAACCCCCTCTTGAGTCAGGGGACTCCTACTCCTTATTTGCAGCCTCTCTGACATTTTCATAATGACTGTGGATCTCAGATTACAACATACTTGGCCATTCGCTGCAATAACTGGGAGTCTTTATGGAGGCCCTTCTGTGAGTTTAAGTCACAGTTCATTAAGACTCCGGCTTATTAGAACCTTTTTCTGTTCAGCCCAGCACAATGCAAAAAACCCCCAAAAACCGACATTGTACAATTGAGGTCAGCAAAGTGTCAGGTGAGCATTTCCTCGCTTAACTGCAGAATGAAGCCTGAATGACCAAAAGACTTTATTTTCAGTTGCCCCTTCTCAGCGGAGAGTTCAGAGCACTCCTTCCTGCTGCCACCCTGCCGCAACGCTGACCTACCATTTCCTTGCCCTTACACGTCCAGTGCCATTTTCCATTGTTCTCATCATCAGATCATGCGCTCAAACTCATTAATGTATAAAATTAATTAATTTGCATCAATATATCAAATTACGTGTGGTGCGGAGGAAGTAGCGAGAGAGAAGTTTTCCTCTCTCTCATCACACCAAATGCAGAGGGCATCTGTAATGAAGCTGAATTAATGGAAGAGATAAAAAGGAGTTACTTTTTCACACAGGTCATGGTGGGATTTGCTGCTGTAAAATGTGGGGATGGTTTGTTTGGGGATCAGACCTATTCATGGAGGTTAAGGCTATTCATCCAGCGACAGAGGTAGTAGTAGTAGTAGTAGTAGTAGTAGTAGTAGTAGTAATTTATTATTTATACCCCACCCATCTGGCTGGGTTTTCCCAGTCACTCTGGGCAGCTTCAAACAAAATATTAAAATACAATAGTGTGTCAAACACTAAAAGCTTCCCTAAACAGGGCTGCCTTCAGATGTCTTCTAAAAGTTTGGTAGTTTGACATCTTTGACATCTGGTGGGAGGGCGTTCCACAGGGCGGGTGCCACTACTGAGAAGGTCTTCTGCCTGGTTCCCTGTAACTTGGCTACTCGCAGTGAGGGAACCGGCAGAAGGCCCTCAGTGCTGGACCTCAGTGTCCAGGTGGAACAATTCCAGTTGCTGGGAATCACAAGTGAAGAAAGTGTTGTTATGTTTATGCCCTGCTTGTAGCCTTCCCTTGGACATCTGGTTGGCCACAGAAAGAATAGGATGCTTGTCAAAATAGGTCTCGGGTCAGCAGGACTTCCTTAATTTTTATTTCTTGCAGGCTGGCGTACCACATTCCTTGTCATTCCTTTCTTCTCAACACCATTGCATCAACACAGGTCTTAAGCAGTAGGTTTTGCCAAAGTTGTGCGTCCCAAAGGTAGAATCAACATGCTCTTGATTTGATCACAGTGTGCAGCAGTTCTAGATATATACAAGGAGAGAAATCCCCCCTTTTTTATCTTGCTTTTTCACTCCATCACCCCCAAAGCAGTGCAGCACAATTTAGAGCTACTCCATTTATGAGTCAATGATGCCTGCAGATCTTCCTTTGTGAAGTAGGACTTTTGTGATATTACCTTGGAGACTAATTAAGCTGAATATGAGTGCCAGAACACCTTGACACCAAGAAGGTTAATGGGCCGAGCCTATCTCCCTCTCGGAGATGAGAAGCCCGCATGGAAGTCAACTTGGCGACATTAATTGTCGTATCGAGCGGAGCAGAGTGAATGCCTCTGAAGGCATTCTTTGCCATTACATTAATGGCATTGCCGTGTCTATGTTCTTTAAGTAATTGGCAGACTTTTTCCTCACAGGTCTTGTCCTCCATTTGCTTTCACAGAAGATTAGACACCATTGTGTACACTATCATCCGCGTGCATAAGTTCCATGTATAGAAAACCAGAATATAATGCGCTGACAGGAGAGAAGAGTTAAGACAGGAGCGAGAGAAAGGGTTGTGGGGGACGGAGGGGGAGAGAGAGAGAGAGAGAGAGAGAGAGAGAGAGAGAGAGAGAGAGAGAGAGAGAGAGAGAGAAGTGAAAATATGTCAGGTTTTGTCTCTTCAGCCCTTGTTGTGGTGTCTCCGTTGCAAAAGCAAAGCTTAAACCATGACAATTTCCATTATCTCCGGAGTCTGATCTGCATTTTATTTTTCATAAAAGAGCTAATTGAAGGTAGGTGGATTGCAGCTGCTTTGTTTGTAGAAAAGCAATATCTAAATGTTTTTTGGTACACAAGATCAATGAAGGTCAAAGCTAAATTCAGACTACTTAGCTTTGTATGGTTTATTCAGAGATTGCTTTGCAGGGATGCATTAGTATTCTGATTCAGCACGCAAGGGCCGATAACTCTGGGTTCCACCACATGCGAAAGGGAGTGATAATTTATCAGAACCTTGTCTAGCACCCTCCTCTTCTTTGCCTGGCCTGGCCCATATCAATTTCTCTGCAGGGTAAGCATTACAAGCAATATATTCCTGCAGTGATCAAAGTGTTTAAATGAAAAAGTGCAGAGCATGCAGGATAGAGCAGGGTGATGATTCCATATGATCTGTCTATTGGGTGATTGTCAATTACCAGTTTGCCCTGATTGGTTCACTGGCATTGCTCTGAATTTGATTGGTGCTTAACATTCATTCACACTCCTATGTCCTTTGACCAGCTGTGCATTAACTAGGTCAGCTAAGGCTGGAGAGAGAGAAATATTAATATTCTTATTATTTATTAAATTTTTATGCTGTCTTTCATCTGAGGAACACAGGGTGGTTTACAATATAAAAACACAAAAATGCATAACATAGTAGCGAGCAAACAAAATATTTCCCCCTCTTTGTTGTTGTTTTGTTGTTTAGTCATTTAGACGTGTCCAACTCTTCGTGACCCCATGGACCAGAGCACGCCAGGCACTCCTGTCTTCCACTGCCTCCCGTGGGTTTGGTCAAACTCATGCTGGTAGCTTCGAGAACACTGTCCAACCATCTCATCCTCTGTTGTCCCCTTCTCCTTGTGCCCTCCATCTTTCCCAACATCAGGTTCTTTTCCAGAGAGTCTTCTCTTCTCATGAGGTGGCCAAAGTATTGGAGCCTCAGCTTCAGGATCTGTCCTTCCAGTGAGCACTCAGGGCTGATTTCCTTAAGAATGGAGAGATTTGATCTTCTTGCCGTCCATAGGACTCTCAGGAGTCTCTTCCTGTGCCATAATTCAAAAGGATCAATTTTTTGGCGATCAGCCTTCTTTATGGTCCAGCTCTCACTTCCATATTTCCCCCTCACACAACAGATTAAAAGGCCATAGATTGTTTAAATAGTCAAAGGCTTGAGAGAAAAGGCTCACCAGTTAAAGCTGGAGAAAAGCACTCTGTGCCAACTCGCATCAGCCCCAGGCTGATGGTCAGGGATCATAGATGCTGTGGATCAACAATAACTGAGAGCCACAGGTTCTCAGTCCCTGCAACAGGACTTCCAGAGTTTGGCTGTCTAGAGTTCATTGGTTATTAAAATCAAAGAGGCTTAGGAAAGAGACATTCAAGAAAAGCATGGAGACTTTACAGTTTCCTTCTGGACATCACAGTCCAGGTGTGGGTTGGGAAATGGGGGGAAATATATCCTTATGACAAGGAAGGAGACAGGTGAATAGAGAAGGGAATTTAATTCCTACTTCCAGAGTTAGGCTATGGAATGGCACAGACAACGGAGTTGGGTGAAAAAAGAGGGCAGGTAGTAATAGATGATGATGAGTTTCTTCTGAAAGAAGAACTGAATGCAGTATAAATGGAGAAGGAGGAGATTCGGTCCCCAGTGCTCACATGCATTTCAGATGGGATGAAGTCCTATGAATGTGGTGAATATGATTTCTGATTTCAGTAACAGATACTGTGGTGTGCATCGATTTGAGATCACCAGCTATTTGCAGGTGCTAAAAGCAACCTGGAGCAAGAGGTGGAAGGAATAAAAGGGGGGTGGACCTGTAAGCATGAAAGCGTATTTTTAATTCTTCCCCGATCACCGATTTGCCTCTTGGTTGGTCGACTTGGTTTTGCTGGTTTGTAAAATGATGGGCTCTTAGCATAATCCCAGTACCCTCGTTTAAAATGGAAATAAAGTAGCACAAAAAGGGCAACAATCTGGCATCTGTTGGGGGGAAAAGGGGGGGGGGAGATGAATCAATTGGATTTGGCAGCTGTGATATCCAAGACCAGAAGGAGCATATCTATCTATGATGTGAAATGTAGAATTAAGTGGAAGGCTTTAGAAACAGTTTGCTTTTGGCTGCTCGCCCTTTGCAGACACAAGAGTTCAGTGGCTGTTTCTGAGCGATGTAACACTGCGCTTTGCTACAACCGATTGATTTCATCCTACAGTTAAAATGGGTGGCCAGCCTAAAATTCTAGTGCTGCATCACTAATTATTTAAGGATAAATCAACGGAGATTGAACCATTCTCTGGGCACTGGTGCATGACACGCTGACCATCTGAACATCATTTTTAACTCAGTTTTTGTTATGTGCATATATGCCTTCTTTCAGTGCTTGAGGGATGTTTGTTATATCAGCATCAATCTGTCACCAAAACTGAAGAAGCAGCTGCTTTGCAGATTTTGTTACACCACAGGCCTGTATAACTTGTGACACACATAAACCCCAAGTCGGATGCAGCCCATCAGCCATCTATTATGGCATGTCAGTTGCTTGGCAACCTTTGTTTTTCAGGCAGAAATGGCAAGTTTATCAAGTCTCTGATGGACCATAGTCCACATTGGGCCTGGTGGGTCACAGGTTGTGTAAATAGAAAGCGTAATGTTGGTGGTCAACAAAAGAGGTTCAAAGACTGTCTCAAGGCAAATCTTTAAAAATGTACTATAAACACCAACAACTGGGAAACACTGGCCTGCGAGCACTCCAGTTGGAGAACAGCCTTTACCAAAGGTGTCATGGGCTTTGAAGACACTTAAACACATGATGAAAGGGAGAAATGAGCTAAGAGGAAGGCACACTTGGCAAACCCTCACCATGATCAACTCCCACCTGGAAACCTATGTTCCCACTGTGGAAGGACATGTGGATCCAGAACTGACCTCCACAATCACTCAAGGACTCAATGTTAAAACCGTGTTTATGGAAGACAACCTTACTCGGCTACAAGTGATCGCCAAAGAAGAAGAAGGGCCTGCCATTCCATCTCCGACAATTTTGTGTTGGAGTGAGGAGCAATAGGAAATATCAAGTCCATCACTGGTCAAGGTCATTCTTCACTCCTGGAAGTGTAACCTCTTGAACATCACCCCAAGATGCAAGGAGAAGACTGAAATGAGTAGGACTAATGCACTAGCCATTTCCAAAAATGGGATGGTCCAGCAGTGATACAGCATCTGCTTTGCATGCATAAGGTCCTGAGTTCAATCCCATGCATCTCCAGGTGGGGCTGAAACCCTGGAGAGCCACTGCCAGTCAGTGTGGACATGTAATACTGAACTAGATGGACCAGCGGTCTGTCCTGGTGTAAGGCAACTTCCTATATTCCTATGACGTAGCTTTCAAAGGCGTACATAGCTGTGTTTTTCAACATGCTTCAGGTAGGCCCAAGCCTACATGAAAAGAGTGTGGAACAAGATGTCAGGGACTGGCTAGATGAGGAGGAAAGGTGGGAGGCTACAGCTAGGAAACCCCACAGGGAAGCATCGGAGTGGGAAGGCTCTGAGCCAGAAGAATGGTGGTGGGATGCAGGAGACAGGTCAGAGGAAGAAGGGGCTGCAGACAGGTTGAAGGCTGAGTAAGCAATAGGTTTACGTGAGGCTGAGGCAGCTGAGCAGGAGGTTGAGGCTGTGACAGATCCCCACCCACCTGCCAGTTCCACTGTTTTCTTCTCCCCTTCTCCTCTGTCCCCAAGAACGAGGAGGCTGTTACATGTAGCAGAGCCATAGGCACAGAGAGGCCCTCCTCGAGGGAGTTTGTTGGGTAGACAGCCAGCTGGGTTGGAGCCTTAGGAGGAATTGGGAGGCTCAGATCCTCAGTCCTGGCAACTGCCTCACCAAGATTGTCCTGCCCATGGAGTTCTCTGCTGGGTTTTGTTTCATCTGCATAAAGAATCAACCTTATGCTCATCTCTGAGTTTCTGTGCTGAACTGCAGCTGAACCAGCCCTGGCACTAGAGCAGTGATGGGTGTGGCCTGAGGAGAGGGGGTGTGGCTGTGGAAGAAGTGTCACATAGAGTCCCGTGGGCCAAATAGAGAGGCTTGGGGGCCACATTCAAGTCCTGTATCTTCAGTTCCCCACCTCTGTTGTAGAGAGGAGATGAACTGTCACCATATACAAAGGCAGACAAAAGCACACACATTTAGTTGCGCTGAAGTAGTTTCACCTCCAGCAGTGCAAATGACAGTGGATGAGAGTTATTTCCTAGTCACAATAGGAAATTGTCAGGTTTAGTGTCCTTTTATCCAGATTCTTTAAGGCCTGCACCAAAATAAGAGAGGCAAGGCCATTGTTGTTCCCGAGATATCGTTTGGGGCTGCATACAGCTACTGTAGGTGTGCTTGGTATTTTATTTTTTTTAATGCATTCACAACGTCAAGGTTTGCTTCTCCTACCCAAAGCGTTCCTCAATTTCACTCCCAGCTCCTGGCTGCATTAATATGATAATGATGAGTCATTTAACACTAAATTCCAAGGGTGAAGCCAATTACCTGTGTGCATATTGGTTAATGATGGAGATGCTAATGAGACCTTTTGCAGCTTGCATGAACTGAAATTGACCTATCAGAAGGTGTGATTCCGGCTCACCTAAACTGCCGCTTGACTGAAATTATCAGAGAGGTATTAATATCCCAGCAGCGAAGGAACAAAAGATGTAGTGCAGCTGCAGCGATTTCCCCAGATCTCACTTGGGTTCTTTTCCGATGTAATCTTAAAGACATGGGAACTGTTGCTGTCAGTAATCCTTTCTTCGTGCATCAGGCCCTCTAGGCTTTTCGGAGGCAGCTCACCTTCCACCTTTCCTCCATGCTGGCATTGCTCTTGTTTGTAGGTAGGGTGATGCTGAGATAGACTTGTGGCCCAAATCTCCTGGTGTTTCTGGCACAGTCTAGAAGGTGTGCACGTTGTAGCAACTCCCATTCCCTAAAGGGAAATGTCAAGAGGGATATCCAAGCCTGAGCATCCAAGCTGCCGATCTTCAGGAACCCTTTGGATTATATAGAGTGTTTAATTTCATTAGGTTACTACCAAGGGAGCACTTAGCATTTTCACTGTGGTAGGCTCATGCATTTCTAATGAAGATACTAGATAGTTGAAAACCTCTGGCTATTGCAGCAGCTTCTACAGCCCTTGTACGTGGCCTAAGAATATGCCCCCCCCCCTCATAACTACTAGCAAGAGGGCTCCTTTCAGATTACCTTGAGTTGTTTTGAGGACCAAGAATCCATAAGGAATCCTCTTGTACAAATAATACTCCTAATTACCTGTTGCTTGAATTCTGGATTGAATGGGAAAGCAGAAAGTATGTGCCCTCTCCAATGCGAGAATCTTATTCCTGACGGCATATATAATGTCAGCTGCAAAAAATAAAATAAAAAGAGAAAATAAAAGAGAGAATAAAATAAAAAGATGTTAACTTTTCTTGAACATTTCCCAATTCTACAGTATCCTTTTTGAGGTGACCAGAACTGTACACGGAATACGAAAGGCAGATACATCAGAGACTTATATAATTGCATTATGGTATTTGCAGTTTTATTTTCAGCTTCTTTCCTAATGATTCCTAGCATGAAATTTGCCTTTTCACAGCTGCCACACACTAGGTCAACATCTTCACTGAAGTATATAGTAAAGCTCCAAGGTCTCGTTCCTGGTCTGTCACCACCAGTTAGGACCACATGAGCATATATGTGAAATTAACAATTTTTGTGTGTGCCAACAAGCATCACCCAATAAGGCATCATGTAATGAAGGGAATAGTGTTGCATTGCTTTGTACCCAATCACAATGGCTACATGAGAAGAGTTTGGATTTGATATCTCACTTTATCACTACCTGAAGGAGTCTCAAAGCGGCTAAAATTCTCCTTTCCCTTCCTCCCCCACAACAAACACTCTGTGAGGTGAGTGGGGCTGAGAGACTTCAGAGAAGTGTGACTAGCCCAAGGTCACCCAGCAGCTGCATGTGGAAGAGCTGAGACGCGAACCTGGTTCCCCAGATTACGAGTCTACCGCTCTTAACCACTACACCACACTGGCTCTCATGAGGATGTTTATTGGGCACAGTTGTGAATGAGAATTTGCTGTCACATTGTCCAAGGTTTCAATCCTCTACACACTTGCCTGGGAGTAAGTCCCATTGAACTCAGTGGGACTTTCTTTCAAGCAGGCACATATAAGATTGCACTAGTTTTTGTCTGCACTTCTGAAAATATCCTCAAAGGAACAGTTTCTGTTCACCCCTAACAGAGACTTTCCAATAAACGAACTGTAGACATATATGTAATTTTATGAGCACTTTGTGGCAAAAGAAGACTAGGGACTTGGCCAAAGTCATTCAGGAGGTCAGCATGATAAATGGGACTTAGTCACTGGACCATTTTGCCTTTGGTGATTTCTGTTCCTTCCATTGCTTTGGATTTTCTCCCAGTCTGCATCCTTGTTTTCTTTAATAAATGCTCTGGGGAAGGAGGGGTAGGGTGGGAAGGATGCACTGATGTGGTCTGTGATCTCCGCGGATGCAAATTCTGTCAAAGGATTCCTTGCAGAGAGAATAAGCACATCATCAGGGGCTTTAGAGATACCAAGAGGTAAGTGAATAAGCTCATGGGATAAATGCACTGTGTACTGTAGTTGTTTGCCCTTGAAAGAATGAAATTATAGGTTTCATTAGAGAGCGGCAAGGCACAACCACAATGCATAAATAGAGCATATTTCTCCCATTACTACCTCACCCTGCTGGGCCGCTGACACACTGCTAATGGGAAACTTGTGGAATGTTAGGATTTACCTGGTGTATTTGGCAACCCAGCAGGTTGACTCTGTGCAGTGTGAGTAGAACCAAGGACATTCACATTCACAGTCCGTCCCTGGGAAGATAGCAGATATGTCAGACTTGAAATCCCCAGCTGATCTGTTCTGTGTGAATCAGTCCGCAGCACAATAGCCCTAGATGTCTGCGCTGCTATGAATTCAGACATGCAAAGGAGGCAATACAGTGATGTGATTTTGCTTACTGAATTACAGTCTGTTTATGTAGCAATGTGCAGGCTTTTGAATTACACAGAGCTGTTCATCAGTCAGGTGACATGGGAAATTATCCAGAGCTCACTTTTATGTCAACAAGGGTGGTTATCAAGGCTTCTCCCTTAGTGGCTTACTTACTACAGCAAGCTCTGTAGAATAGCATGTCTTTTGCATGCAGAAGGCTCTAGGTTCAACAACAACAACAACAATTTTATTTATACTCTGCTCATCTGGCTGGGTTTCCCCAGCCACTCTGGGCAGCTCAACATCTCCATTCAGTCCTCAAAATCTCCATTCAAAAGAATCTCAGGAACCTTTGCCTGACACACACACACCCCATATTGCTGTAGCTAATCAGAGGTGGAAAAAATTAGACTATTGACTTGATTCAGGTGCAAAGGGGAGGGAGCCTGTGGCCTATGCAACTGCGCCGAACAGCATGGCCAATGGACAGGGATTATGGGAGTTGTGATCCAGTAATGTCTGCAGGGCTGCAGGTTCCCCACCTAGGGATGGATGAGCATGTCACCTTTGGTTTCTCATTTTTTTCCAATCTTAAACTCAGTTCTCCACATTTCCACTTCATTTTGGGAATATTATTATTTTTAAGACTCCTTCTGAGAAGTCATCAGTATTTCAGAGCCATGCTAATAAAGACATTTTTGTTTGCAGTTTTGCCTAACGGATAGAGAGAGGCATAGCAAGAGGCATGATCAGTGCAGAGCAAACATGCCGGAAGGAGTGACAGGTTGGCTCTGCCAGCACATCAGTACCATGCAAAACTTTCCTTTACCTCTCTCCAGAGGCTGGTGTAGGGCAGTTCCACTGGTTCACCTGCAATGGGCACAGAGCTGAGGAGGACGTCTCCTCAAAGCCTGATAAGCGGGAAGGAGGCCTGAAGGCTCTGACAGGGTCCTGGAGCCGTTCTGCCTAGTTTGCAAGCCAGGCAAGTGCTTAGCAGGGTTTGGGAAGGTCTCCAACCCCTTCTGCTCCCTTCTCAAAGTCCGACACCTCTTACTCAGCTTTGGGAAAGTGGGGCGAGGGCTGGAGACAGCGTCAAATTTTGGCGTCACATGGGGCACCATACCACCAAGGTCTGCCCATGCTCATGCCTCCCTGAGATTCAGCCATGATGTGAGCAGCACAGATCCACCATACTGCAACTAGTGTTGGTTGGGTTCTGATTATCCTGCTCTGTTGTGAAAATGCCATCAGGAGAATGGAAGAAGTGAGAATCTTATGGTCACCACCACGTAGCAGCGAACGACTCTGCTGGTGAAAAGCCTCCCTTTTAGCTTCCTTTGAACATATTTAATTCTGCAGTCAAGCTTTACTGAGACCACGCCAATGCTGAGGTTCCTGAGACCACGCCACTGCTTAGCATTCTCTCGGTGAGCCTTGCAGGTAATTAAAGTCAGATTAAAAATGCAAGTGGAGGTGATTCTTCATCCTCTCGTGGCAAGGAGAGGCACGGAGGTGTGAACTCGGGCCTGGTGGGAATGGCAAGAAAGAGCTCTCATTTGACTTGGAAGATAAATGCCTTAGTGCAATGGGGACTCTCTTGAATGTTAGCAGTTGAAACCACAGTATTGATGGCATTCTGCATCACTCCATGGGAGCCAGGAAAGTCCAAGCCATTTTGGAAGGGCGAAGGGGTTGGAGACCGGGGAAACACTGGCATCTCAAGACCAACCAGCTGAATGAAAACCCAACATGCCTCAGAGTTCAAGTCCCCAGCATGGTATGTGTGCCCCCAACACAAGGTCAGACTCCCCCTGAAAGAGCAAGTTCATCATCTGAGAGGTTTTTCTCTGTCACTAGAGGCCTAGGTGACCTAAGCGTCTAGGAGAGCCATTTACCAGCTTTGCTTGGTAAGACAGATATGGTAACTGTTGCCCCTGAAGGACCAGGTGCTCAGCCTGGGAGTCATTTTGGACATGCAGCTGTCTGTGGAGGAGCAGGTCAGTTCTGTGTCTGGGGCAGCTGTTTACCAGCTCCATCCGATAAGCAGGCTGAGACCCTACCTGCCCATGGACTGTCTCGCCAGAGAGATGCATGCCCTGGTTATCTCCCGCTTGGACTACTGCAATGCACTCTACATGGGACTACCTTTGAAGATGGCTCAGAAACTACAATGAATCCAAAATGCGGCAGCTAGTCTGGTGACTGGGAGTGGCCACTGGGACCATATAACACCAGTCCTAAAGGATCTTCACTGGCTCCCAGTACATTTCCAAGCACTATTTAAAGTGCTGGTGCAGACCTTTAAAGCCCTAAACAGCCTCAGCCCAGTATACCTGAAGGAGCATCTCCACCCCCATCTTTCAGCCCGGACACTGAGGACCTGCTCCAAGGGTCTTCTGTTGGCTCCCTCACTGCGAGAAGTGAAGTTACAGGGAACCAGACAGAGGGCCTTCTTGGCAGTGGCACCCACCCTGAGAGATGCCCTCTCATCAGATGTTAAGGAAACAACTATCTGATTTTTAGAAAACATCTGAAGGCAGCCCTGTATCGGGAGATTCTTTAATGTTTGAGGTTTTACTATGTTTTTATATGTACTGTAAGCTGCCCAGAGTGGCTGGGGGAACCCAGCCAGATGGGCGGGGTATAAATAATAAAATAATTATTACTATTATTATTATTATTATTATTATTATTATTATTATTAAGTGGCTAGGAGAGCCTTTTACCAGCTTTTCCTAGTAAGAAAGGTACAGTGGTGCCTCGCAAGACGAAATTAATTCGTTCCGCAAGTCTCTTCGTCTTGCGGTTTTTTCGTCTTGCGATGCACGGTTTCCCATAGGAATGCATTGAAAATCAATTAATGTGTTCCTAGGGAAACCGCTTGCCAGGCTGGCGGTGCGGAGAAGGGCTTTTCTCCGCACCGCAAGCCTTCAGGACAGGTACGGGAACAGAGGGGAAGGCGCGCAGCGCTTTCCCTCTGTTCCCGAGGCTTGCGTGGGAGGAGGGTTTTTCCTCCCTGCCGCCAACATTCAGAACAGCATTCTGAATGTTGGCGGTGGGAAGGAAAACCCTCCTCCCACCCCAAGTCTTCAGGAAAGCCATCCGATGCCGCGCGGCGGGAGGAGGCGTTCCCCCCCCCTGCCCGGCATCGGAGCTTCGTTCCGATGCCGCGCGGGGGGGAGGAGGCGTTCCCCCCCCCGCCCGGCATCGGAGCTTTGTTCCGATGCCGCACGGGGGGGGAGGAGGCGTTCCCCCCCGCCCGGCATCGGAGCTTCGTTCCGATGCCGCGCGGGGGGGAGGAGGCGTTTCCCCCCCCCGGCATCGGAGCTTCGTTCCGATGCCGCGCGGCGGGAGGAGGCGTCCCCCCCGCCCGGCATCAGAGCTTCGTTCCGATGCCGCGCGGCGGGAGGAGGTCCGAGGACAGTGGGGAAGACGCGCTGCGCTTCCCCGCTGTCCCGGAGATTTCCCTATGGGCTATCGTCTTGCGAGGCAAGCCCATAGGGAAATTCATTTTGCGAAGCGCCTCCAAAACGGAAAACCCTTTCGTCTAGCGGGTTTTCCGTCTTGCGAGGCGTTCGTCTTGCGGGGTACCACTGTATGGCTATTTGTGGATCAGGATGGCCTGACCACAGTTGCTCATGCACTAGTAAGCTCTAGTTTGGATTTGTACAATGTGCTCTGTGTGGGGCTGCCCTTTGGGTTGGCACAGAAACTGCAGATAGTGCAAAATGTGATGACTGGGCTGATCAGTGGGGCAGCCTTTCATCACCATGTCACGCTGCTGCTGAAAAAATTCACTGGCTGCTTGCTAATTAGTCAAATTAAGTTCAAGGTGCTGGTAGTAGTGTGCAAAGCCCTATATCTAATATCTAAAGGGCGTACGGCTTCCTATTCTGCAGAAATCAACAAGCGAGACTCTTTGTTGCACACGGTGGGTATCTCAGTGATATCTGCACATCGGCTTCGGTTAAAGGCACAAGAGCAGTGGCTATTGGACAAAGTTGGCAAGCCCAGCATCTCCACGGATTTTTAGAAGAACAGCTGTGTTGACGAGGTCCCATGGATTCTTTGAAGACTAAAGATCTATCACCACACATGAATTTTCAGAGCCAATGGCCTTTCCACATCAACTCACACCACAACAAAACCAGGCGGTCCCCTGTGCGCTACAGTGTGCTTTGTTATCTTCCTCCTCCATTACGTTTCATCTCTTTTTGAACCCACTGCAGCTAAACTGTCTAAACAAACAACAGAACAACACTTGATGTTTGAAATTCATTCACATTTTGCAATGTAAGGTGCTATTAGCCACGCAGCAGAGAAAATTTGTTTTGTTCTATATTATTTTAAAAAAAACTGTAAAAAAATTTAACCTGAGAGAGTCCCTTTAATTAAGCAATCAGGCAAGCTGGAGCGTGAATAACAACGTGCTAATTCATGCCTAACAAGTTAGGCACAAGGCCAAGAAAGAGCCTCTTACTGCAATTAAAAAAATTCATTAAAAATGTTTTATTTTAATGCAGGCTCTCTCTCTTTTTTTTTTACACTTGTTAATTTAGCAAGGGGACTAATAAGTTACAAGCGAGGGAAGTACTGTTCTATTAATCTTCCAACTTTCGCAGTCCCAAGGACCAATTGGATCCCCGGTTTCTCTTTTGCATCTGGGTGATAATTCATGGTACCATTAGCGAGACAAAGGAGGCAGATTAAAATGGAAGCCTTGGGAGGGCAGTTCAGGCTGAAGGAAACAGGCTCAACACCTAAACTTAAGCGTTCATTTGCCTCGCCTTTATTTTAGTTCAAAACTGTTTCATCGTCCTCCAAAGAGGGGAGGGAAAGACTGCCTAAGTAGCCATTTATTAACAGTTGTAAGTATCATTAGGAGCGATGTGGTGAAATATAGATCAGGGTAGGACAGAGCGAGAGATCAGAATGCCATTTTTCCTGTTCAGAATGCCATTACACATTCCATCGTGGCATATTACTGAGATGATTAGTGGCATCAAATGACTTCTGAAAAATGATTATGTGCCATTAAAAACATTAGTCTGTCTGAAACCAGCACAAACAAATGGCCGTGCAGGGGATGAGTCATTAGTTTTAGAGGCCGGGTGATGTGACGGGACTGGCAGGGAAATAGCTCACAAATTAGCAAGTGCAACAAGTTAAAAGGGAAACAGTTGAGGCGGTTCCTTTTCATTGCTGTGCTGCAAAGGAAGGGAAGGAGCAGCGTTGGGGAATGGTACACCGGGGGCCAGCTCATGAAAAATATGGGTGAGCTCTGGGCATTGCTAAGAGATAATGCTCAGCAGTGGCAATGATGATAAAATAAACGCGTATTTATACAGGGCTATATCCCTAAGGGTTAAGATAAAAGCTAAGCTAAGCTAGAGGACCCCTGGACAGTTAAGTCCAGTCAAAGGCAACTATGGGGTGTGGCGCTTGTCTTGCTTCCAGGCCGAGGGAGCCGCCGTTTGTCTGCAGACAGCTTTCTGGGTCATGTGGCCAGGATGACTAAACCGCTTCTGGCGCAATAGAACACTGTGACAGAAACCAGAGTGCGCAGAAATGCCGTTTACCTTCCCGCTGCAGTGGTACCTATTTATCTATTTGCACTGGTATGCTTTCAAACTGCTAGGTTGGCAGGAGCTGGGACAGAGCAACGGGAGCTCTGTTGCGGGAATTCGAACCGCTGATCTTCTGATCGACAAGCCCAAGAGGCTCAGTGGTTTAGACCACAGCGCCACCCGCATCCCTAAGGTAGGTACACATTAGCAGCTTAAAATGTCACACAGTCATTTTCCCCACTGAGTTTCAAGTTGTGTTATTAGTAGTAGTAGTAGTAGTAGTAGTAGTAGTAGTAGTACACCATCCTATACCTGCAGGTCTCAGGGCAGTACACAAGATAAAATCACAATATAAAAACATGAAATACATAATAAAAATGAAAACAAGAACAACCTAGTAATCCCCCCGTTCCGCAACATATTTTAAAAGGGCAGCAGATGTCAATTAGCCAACGGCCTAGTTGAAGAGGAAAGTTTTCGCCTGGCACCTAAAGGTGCATAAGGAAAGCGCCAGCCAAACCTCCCTGGGGAGAGCATTCCACAAATGGGGAGCCACTAGACAAAAGGCCCGTTCTTGTGTTGCTACTCTCTGGACCTCTCATGGAGGAGCCACCTGAAGAAGGGCCTCAGATGATCTCACTTGCACTTGTGGCACACACCAGAGTTGTCTTCGCCCAATGTGCATTACCTGATTTGTTTCCACATGCCTGTGTTCCCCCTGAAGTTCCGTTCAAGAAAACTGTTGTCTGTGCACGCACAATAGCTGTCTCAAATGCACACACTTCAGCTTAACCATGGATTGTGTTTTCAAATTGGGTAGAAACTGGCTTGAGGGGGAAACACATCAAGGAGGAGTATTTCTCAAGAAACTACAGAAAACTACTATGGATTGTGGCTAACGTCATGCGTTCTCACTTTCAAACACCAGGGGCGGGAGCGTGTTGGAGTTGGAGTGAACATCAATGTGTACATAATCTAAGTGTTAAAATGAATCCACAAAAATGATGTCCGCAATCCTTCAAACAGTCCTGAAGGTTAGACCGATATCATTGCCTCCATATGACAGATGGGGGCCCTGACGTTGAGATGTTGTCTGAGGCCACCCAGGTAGTTCCAGGCTTCCCACTTCACTGCTCATGGTCTTAACTCCAATGCTACACCATGTTCAGTAGCAGATGTTGCGGTGGGACAGCACCACTCACCTGACCTCTCTCTTCAGTTGCATCACTGCAGCTGGGAGGTAGAGAGGGAGGGCAGTGTGGTTCAACTGCACCTGCAGGAACCCTTGATTGGCTCCACAAGTGGCCTTGCACCATGGCAAACTTACTGCCACCTGGTCCCTCCCTCTCTACCTCCCGAAAAGTAGCAGTGACTCAACAAGCCGGAGGTCAGGTGAGCAGTGGCACCGCACCATGCACTGCTGAACGTGGTGTAGATGGAGTTAAGAGCGTGCTCCACCAAACCATCCACTATTGACCATGTCCATTATAGGCTATTATTTTATTGCATTTATAGCCTGACCTTCCTCTCAAAGTAGCCCGGGGCACCAAACGAGTGAAAGAACAATCAAAATATCTTCAAAACATCTTCCAGTGCAGATACAGGTTGAGAAAGGTCTTCACTTAAAATACTTGCTTAGCAGGTGCTGAAAAGACAACAGTGGCTGCACTTAATATTCAAGCGGAGGGGATTCCAAAGGGTAAGCGATTCCACATCAAAAGCCCAATTCCAGCATGTTGTGGAACAGACCTCCTGATAATTTACACCTTCCTTAGGTGCCAGGCAAAAATGTTCCTCTTTAACCAGGTTGATTAACATCTTTATACCCTTTTAATTGTGTTTGTGGCAGAAGAGGGGGTTATAGGTTTGTGGGAGTTGTGTTGTTGTTCTTGTTTTTATTATGTATTTTGTGTTCTTATCTTGTATTCTTAAGTTGTGAGCTGTCCTGATATCTATGGATGAAGGGCAGTATATGAATTTAACTAATAATGAGATAGTATTTGCAGGAGGCCCTCACCTACGGAGCACAGTGGTCAACTGGGCAGGTAAGGGATGAGACCATCTTTTAGGTCAGTGTTTCCCAACCACTGTTCCGTGGCACACTAGTGTGCCGCGAGATGTTGCCTGGTGTGCCGCGAGATGTTGCCTGGAGGGAGGTGGGCGAGTCGGGCGGCGAGAGGCGGGGCGGCGGCAGCGAGGAGAGGCCGCCCAGTGCGGGGCTCTCGCCGTCTGCCTGCCTGGCTGCCTGCGAGCTCGGCGGGCAGCGCCTCCGTCCGCAGCGCCCGCCTCGCGGCTCTCATTCCCTGCCCCTGCCAAAGCTCACCCAGCCAAGCCGCGCTCTCCTTCCTGCCTCGCTTTGCTGCCTCCTCCCCCCCACCCCCAAAGCTTGGAGGTTCCCCGGCAAGGGGGAGGGAAAAAAATTGAAACTTACACTTTCGTGCGTCCCTCCCGGCGTGACGCTGCGCGCTGACGTCACGGGGCTGTAATGGTGGTGTGCCTCGAGATTTTTTTTCATCAAACAAGTGTGCCTTTGCCCAAAAAAGGTTGGGAAACACTGTTTTAGGTATCCCTGACCCAACCGTATAGGACTTTGTATGCCAAAACCAGCAACATAGCCCAGGTAGCTAATTGGCAGGCTATGTCTCTTGCACTGAAAGTAAAGCTAATTGAAGAGTACTTTGGAAAGCAGCTTCAGCCAATTTCATTATCCAAAAAGCAGGCTGAAAAACAATTGCTTGGAACAGTTTAAATATCAAGTGGATTTTGCAAATCTTTAATCAAGACTGGCACACACTATTAACATGTCCCACAAACAACATCCATAAGCCAACTGCCTTTTCTTTAACTTTGTTAATTCTGTTTTTATTTCATTGGTAAACACATTTGCTCGTTTCTATATTCTGCACTGTCTAACTTGATATGCCACCTGTTGTTTGGCATCTCTATGATGTGTGATTGGGGGCTTCTGCCTTCACAAGATGAATGATATCCTATGCTTGAGATGTGCAGAAGGTAGATCAAGATCTACAGGTAGATCTCTGAGTGACTTGCGGCATATCAGCAAGCGTTTCTGATTCCCAGTTGTTTAACGAAAGCAACTGCAGAATGATTTTCCCCAGCTGAACATGGCTACTCAAATGAAGACAGTTAACCAGGTATAGAATTTTGTCTGAAAGGACTGGGAGTTCCATTCCATTCCTGAAAACAAATTCAGGAATCTCTTCTTTCATCCTAACTATATCTCTCCTGCACATGACTCTGGCTGGTAGGTCTTAGGGTTCTAGTATAAAGCAAAGAAGATCCAACAAGCCAGAAGGCTGCTCACTCCATCCTACACTACTGAGAGCCCATTTGTATAGCCATGACAGAACCTACCAGCCACGGGGAAGCATACATGGGCTTCCCGTCACTCCAGTCAGTCATAAGTATCTGCCAATACATACAGGATCCAGCTAGGCATGGTACTGCAAATACTGTATATGCCAAAAGCCCAAGTCTGCATATGGCCTTCAATGCAGGATGCAGTAGTCAGGAAAGAACCCAAACAATGCATTCTGTTCCACCACCACCCACTTAAAAAAGAACACTTAAACTAATGAATTGAGTGTACATAGCCGTCAAATTTCTATATTTATTTGACAAGTCAAGGATAAGCTTTCAGCAGCCCTAGCCATATCTCTAGATGCGTGGAATGTAATATTTATTTTTTTTAAAGACAACCAATTTGTTTCCTTTCAAGGGAAGTTGCAATCTGCATGGTTAAAGACAAGGATAACTGTGTGGTTTCTGGCTAGGCAGAAGAGGTTTCAACAGTTCCACAATGGGGAATGAGCCAACGGGTAGAAACAGGTTCTTCAGGACCTTGGACAGCAAATTGGCAACTCAGACATTGACGCAGGAAAGGCTAGGGCTCAGCTATGCCCTGAGGGTCTCCTTCAATTTTTATATCATCTGTATATTTCTATCATCTCTTGAAGGGCCTTCACTTGCCACCAACATTGCTGGAATCCCTCCTTCAACCATTTTAGGTGTACATTCCCAGGGAGAGTGAAGGTCTGTTGGGCTGTTGGGAATGAGGCCTTCACCTTTCATGGTGTCATTGGTCACTAACTATGAGTGTGGGACTGGCTGCCGGTTTTGTCATGGACTGGCAGGATGCAAAGGAGTGATGGGAGGCATCAGCTGGGGAACCCCCAGGGGAAGAAGGCTCAGAACCAGGGGACTGGTGATGGGATGACAACGAGTGGTCAGAGGGAAAAGAGGGAGGAGATGAGGAGGAGGTGGTCTTGGGAGCTGAAGAGGTAACAGGGTTTCATGAGCAGGGAGAGTATATGGCAGAGAGCAGTCCAGTATCAGAGGCAGAAGCAGACGCTGGAGAGGAGGGGAGCCAAGAGGCAGAGATGAGACAGGCTGGTGAAGAAGCCAGGGTGTCTCCCCCTTCTGCTGCAGCCAACTCCTCTTCCCCACACCCTGATCTCCCAGAACCAGAAGAGGTATGAAGAGTGAGGAGCAAAGACAGGCACTTTGATGGAGTCTCAGATTGCTTGGAAAGGACCTAGAGGAGGAGGAGACATAGACAAGTGTCGGAAGGTCCCCACAAGATCTACTGGGATGAGTTGCTGTGCTCATTAGGTCTGGCCTCCTGAGCTTGTTTCCTTGAATAAAGAGTTAACTGCACTGACGCTGTATGATTTATTGCTGACCTGCTCCTGACACCCAGCTTCAAGGAAGTCCAATGGCGATTCCTCCCCACAATACCCTGATACCACTGGGAATGGGGATTCCATGTTATCTGGGGAAACCACATTCTGACATTCATTAGTGGAGGACCCTTTCACATCTGATATATGGATCGTGATAAAGTTCTGCAGTCTCCACATGAGCAAAGCATGTCCCTTTCTTATCAATATTGAGAGAAGCTTTTCACATTGCACATATGGAACCGTTCCTAATCTTGAAGGGATGGGCACTCGTTGTTCATGTAGAGCTCCATTTGCGCAGCAGACCCCAAGTGCACACATAAGAGCTTTTGAATCAAACAAAAAAATAGGAGGAAAACAGCTGAATGTAGTCTTAGTGCTAGCATGTCTTCTCTCCAAAAGAGAACCGTTTCCCTTCTAACAATGTGTTTCCATGCATCTAAAGACTCAGCTGTGCCTCCCGAGAGCACTTCTGTATCTTTTTAAAATAATGTAGGAAGTGGCCTGGAGACTTCATTAAAAACTGAGTTAATTGAGGTTAACAAAGTCAAACTTTTGGTGCTGTTAATTAATTCATAGACTTGTAGAGCTTGAAGAAAACTGGAGGTAATCCAACATAACCCCTGTGTGCTGAGAAAAGATCTACTATAACAAAAAAATATTTGGAATATACCGTAATATCAATCTAGATAATAGCCTATTCTTAAGCCAAATTCTAGCATTCTTTGAGCACAAACTGGGAGGATTTAAAAACCGATGTTTGTATGTTTGTGTGCGTGTGGTTGGAAATGAATTTTTAAACGTAAGAAAATTCAAATTGTGTATGTCAACTTGGGGATGCGGATGCCAACAGGCCTCTACAGCAACAGAATGCTAACCATGGGAAGTAATAAAAACAAGACAGAATTGGAGAAAATAATGATGTGGTGATGAAAACATATGGGAAGGATGTGACAAATGGCCACTTCATGCAACCATCTGGAATATAGAAATCCAACTGAAATTGCTGCAGACATTGACTTATTCCCCGTGATAAACAGGATTATCTGCGGATCCCACTACACAAGATCAGGCCTTTTACATGCCATCACACAACACACTAAATGTGTTTTTCTGATGGCGTGCTACAATTTCAGTCCTACATGACAGTGCCTACACAAAACCAGCCCACCAAACAGCAGTGATCCAAAGTTTGCCATGTGGTGGATCAATCAACCACCTAGCCGTCCAACCATGCTATGCTTCCTGAAGTCAAATATAACTGGGGACCTTGACAGTATGAAATGTTGACATTAACACATTAACAACCCAGGACATTTCCATGGCCCAGCTCAATCTAAATGCTGGTTTATATTGCTGATTGTGATAACTGAGAGCATGTGGTCATTGACAAGATGGAACCAGCATAAGATGATGGTCAGGAACATCTCTTCTTGCACGGGTGCTAATTTAAGAAGCACGAATCAGCACACTCCATCGCTTTGTCACCACCATTTCTTTCCTCTCTGTTGAGGAATTGACCTTGCTAGTTATCTGCTAAGAACTGTTGTCTGCTAGAGGAAATGCTAACAGTGGGTGGTGGGTGGTGATGAAGATGGCGGAGGAGGAAGAAATCTTCATCTTTCCTCTGCTCCCCATTGTGCTTCTGCCATGTTCCTGGAACGGGTTGTTATGCCACACATTCCTTTTGGATTGCGTTCCAGGCTGTGTCATTCAGCCAAGCAGGGATACTTTTGTTCTCTTTGATTTGGCAAGTAAAATTACCCCTGTCCTTTTTACATGCAAATGTGAAGAGCACTCCTGATACCTTATTAAGGCTGCCTCTAGGCACCAGCTTCCCCTTAAGGCTGATTTAGTACTGTGGTGTGTGTGTTTGTGTGTGTGTGTGTGTGTGCGCGCGCGCGCGTGTGTGTAACTGCTGTCACTCTTTGGGGCTCTCTCAGCCATGCTGTTCCTATTAGTCTTTGGTCTGCAGGGTGGAATAGCAGAGACTGGCACTATCTATGCGACAGTTCGAAGGCTGTGTACACAACTCCTGTTTATTCTGCATCCAGTGCACTCCCATCACAGGTTTGGGAATTGGGATAAACACAACTTTAGCTGCACTCCACATTGATTCTGTCCATTTCTTACGAAATACTGTGTTTTGATGCATATTCCCCCAAACCAACTTTGATCTGAATTGAGGGGGGAAATGCAGCCTATCTGAATTTTAAGCTGAAAATGTGCCTGCAGTCTCAAAGTCCCTGAATCAGTACGCTTGACATTTGGAAGAGCCTCTTTCCGGAAGTGGTAGTCTAATAGAAGTGGTAGTTGAGTAATTTATAATTAAAGTATATAATGGGGGGAAAGTAATATAGCAGCTTTATAAGGTAAAGAAAGAACACCATTGAAGGCTGAATGGGAGGTCAACAGATATATGTTCTGATGGTTGTATAAAAGAATTTGTAAAATTTGAAAAGCTAATTTAAAAAAAAGTTTTAAAAAAGGAAGCGTCTTTAGATAGTTCATTCGTATTCCTTCAGACAGCCTTCTCCCCTCTACTCCTGATATCAATGGAGGCACCTTAAGTGTAGCTGTTGCTTTGTTAGTTACGTATGGACATCTAAAAGAAGTCACAGGTGCTTCCTACAAAGCCCAAAGTTAGCACGGTTGGAATTCTCTGCCCAACAGAACAACTACAGTCGTACCTGAGGTTACAGAGGCTTCAGGTTACAGACGCTTCAGGTTACAGACTCCGCTAACCCAGTAATAGTACCTCGGGTTTAGAACTTTGCTTCAGGATGAGAACAGAAATTGCGCAGCGGCGGCACGGGAGGCCCCGTTAGCTAAAGTGGTACCTCAGGTTAAGAACAGTTTCAGGTTAAGAACGGACCTCCAGAACGAATTAAGTTCTCAACCCGAGGTACCACTGTATATCAAAAAACAGCAACAACCCCAACCCACCCCCAGTGGCTTAGATCTCACTGCCCTGCAGTGAAAACATTCAAGCACTCTTCCCCTATTGCCAGCTGGCCTGCAGCCCAGCAACCAATCAGCAGGATGGCCAAGCTACCCAGAGGCTAGATTTCAGTGCCGTTTGCTGAACCGTCATCTATTTTGACCTTGGCTACCTTGTGAAATGAGTGGAGAAAGCTGTTAGACAGTATTCCCTAGCAATTGCTCCTAATCTTATGAGGTTATTACCTTCTAACTGTCCCCGCTGAGCATCCTACCAACCCATAAAAGGAGGAGAGAGGGATTGTGACTCTCTGTTCAGCTGTCGACCAACCCAGTGGAAATCCTATTCCCCCATTGCCTGTCAGAGTTAGCGTGACAGATCTCAAAAGGGCCTCTCGGACACTACATTTCGCTTTGTGACAGCAAAACACTGTTGCGGTTGTCGATGGCATCCGTCACTGCCTGATGTGTCAATGGCACAGTCCATTTTTAGGAAATAGCTTTTCAAGCATTCTTTTACAGTACTAGTTCTCCCCGTCCCCAAGGAAAGTTATATCCTTTGTGTGATTTCTGAGGCAATATTCTCCAACGCACACCTAGGGATGGGGAAGACACTTGGCTTGGTTTGCATTTCAATACAAACCTGCATAATTCACACTTCCGGAAACACGGCACAAACTGAAGCGCTGCCACCCCATGGAATTCACACTTATCTGTATGTTGTGATGCAGCTCCCTAGCCACAAAGGGGTGTACAACATTGCTTACATTAAGCAGAAAGGTACATAAAAAAATACATATATTCATGAAAATAACACGCAAAAAGCATTATGTTAGGGGGAACTGCTTACAGCAGTATGTATATTAGGAAACGCCGCATACAAAAATGTGTACATTACAAGAATCAGGCACTAAACTGCTGATGAATTTTCGTGAGGGCTTGACTTCAAAGAGAAATTGCAAATTGATGTGGAAATGTGGGGAGAAATGAGAAAAACCAAAACTGATAGATTTTTGTCCATCCCTACCTTGCTCCCTGCCAATTTCTGGACTCCTTTCATTATAATATACTGTCATTTTTCTTTCAGAGATCTTAATATGCAGGACACAACTCACCCACCTAGAAGTTTCCTCTGCCCCTTCGGTGCACTGGCCTGATATTTTATTCTGGTGCCACCACTGGAGGCAATCCAAGGCTGCTTCAATCCAGCCAAATCCCAGTCAAGCTTGAATCAGCCTCATTCAGGTCAGGATTCGGCCAGATCTGGTGCACAGCCCTATCACCCCTTGTTCATCCCTACCTATATCAGATTGGTCTTTTTCTTAAAATCAAGCTATTTCCCCTCATCCCTTCATGGTGAGATCTACACACACACACACACACACACACACACACACACACATTTTTTTTGCAAAACGTTTTTGTTTGTTATTATGGTGGGTATTTCTGTGTTGTTTTTGTATTGTAAGCCACCTGTGATCTTCAGCTGAAGGGCAGTATTGAAACTTAATAAATAATGATAATGATAATAGGAAGCGACAAGTCTGAGAATGCTGACATTGGCTGGGAGGGGCAATTTTTGTGGAGCATCTCTATGAGCTGTAGCCTAGCAACAAAGGAGTAGGAGACCTGCCTGGCTCCCTCTGTAGGGAGGAAATGAGCTGTGAGAAGACTGGGGGGAACAGTACATTATTCCCACCTCACCCCCACCGACCCAGAGAATGCATGCTGAAAAGCCACTGTTTTTCTACCTAAGTTGACGTTCTGGCTGAAGAAAAGCCCTGCTAAGCTCTGTCCCTCAACTCTGTTCATGCCCATGCTTGCCTGGATGAAGGGTAGAAAGGGATGCAGCCTCCAGAAGGCTCCCTAGAAAGGAATGTCACTTTTAGGCTGAAAACATTCCACCACTCCTGTCTTGGGATGGGAGTTTGCATAATTTGCACTTTCCAAAATGATATGTCATACAGTGGAGGCATCCATCCTTCAAGACTGGGACTTCTCCAGGTTTTGCAGTATAGTTCTCCAGGTAAGTAATGTGTACAAAATAGAACATACTGGGGTGAAGTGTGCATATAAATGCACACATTAGTGAAAATACCATACAAAAATGTGTGTTATTACAATAACTTGTCCTGCAAAAATGTATACAGTAGTCAGAATTGCATATAGCTGTGTACATATTAGGGGAATGCTGCCCTAAAATGCTGATGAATTTTCATGAGCATATATTTATTTTTTTAGCACAACCTGAGGTGGAAATGTGGCAAACTAAACATAAACCTTGGGGGGAAATGAGAGAAACTGAAACTGTCAAACTGTCAAATTTGCCCATCCGTCCCCCTTTCTTAGGGACGCGGGTGGTGCTGTGGGTTAAACCACTGAGCCTAGGGCTTGCTGATCCGAAGGTTGGCGGTTTGAATCCCCATGACGGGGTGAGCTCCCATTGCTCGGTCCCTGCTCCTGCCAACCTAGCAGTTCAAAAGCATATCAAAGTGCAAGTAGATAAATAGGTACCACTCTGGCAGGAAGGTAAACAGTGTTTCCGTGCGCTGCTCTGGTTCGCCAGAAGTGGCTTAGTCATGCTGGCCACATGACCCGGAAGCTGTACACCGACTCCCTCGGCCAATAAAGTGAGATGAGCACCGCAACCCCAGAGTCGGCCACGACTGGACCTAATGGTCAGGGGACTCTTTACCTTTACCCCCTGTCTTAGTTGGGGGGGGGTAAACCCAAATGGCACTATTCAATGGAAACTTTTCCTGTGCATACTTCTTTGAAATGAATGGGTGGTGCCTAGGATCATGGCGTGAGCAAGCTTAGCGCTGCCAATGTGAGGGTTAAATTTAGATTAAGGAGAGATTTCAGTTCCTTGCATAGAGGAACTTCCTGGTGGATCGTGGATCGAGAGTCAATCTCCCTTCCTCACCATCCGCTGACTTTTAGGGCAACTCACCTTGATTTGCTACAGCTGCTCCTTCATTTGAGATCTGTCCCATCATGAGCTTCGAAAGTACGTCTCTGCGTTTAAGCAGCCATGCTGTCCTGACCAACTCTTCTCCAACAGCCTCGATGCATTTATCACCCCATGGCCTTGTAAATGACAGCGCTGTTTAATCTCTCTCACACAATAAATGAAGCATTTGCAGGATGGTCTACTTTTATGCCATTGCCCATGTTAGCATGGGCTGGTCCATGTTCTCCCATTTCCTTTTCTGCTTCCTCTTTTAAGATGCCATAAATCTAGTTAATAGTTACATCCGGTGCAGAAAAATCAAAATGTCACATCAGTAGAGACGGTTCAATTGAAGGCATATTGATTGTCGCAGAGAATATTCTCACTTTATTCACCTACTTAGTCTCTTCCCCTAGGCACATATGAATTCATCAAATATTGTCACGGCGCATAACAACACTTGTTCCTGGGTGTTGATGTAACAGCTAGAGCTTCTTACCAATTCCTCCAGTCGCAATACGCAGTTGGGATGGGAACAATGTCTTTGTGACATGAACATATCCAAGCTTGAGTTTCTGCAGCCGAAACGCTATGGCAAATGTTGCTCCCACACATGCCTCAAACCAAACAGGTGGTTGGGGAAGAAAAAACTGTGGGAGAGAGAGATCACAAACGGGTGAACTGGGAAAGCTCTTTCATTCACAAAATGTCTGCAGAACTCTCTGCCACAAAATGTGGTGAGAACAGGGCTGAAACGAATAATTGGGATGAGCCCAAATAATCACGAGAGGCAAGCATTATAAATAAAACTCACCAGAGGATTTACGGCGCAGGGGAGGCGTGCATGATTATTGATCCATTGGCTCCTTAAAGGTATTTACTTGCTGAGATGGCTGGGGGATCACCCCAATTCAAAGTCATGCTTCCTCTCTGGAAGCTCTTGTCCACATCTCTGTTCTGTGAAGGTTGGTTGTGAGTATTTAGCAGTGAGGGGAAGTCACTCTGCATATTCTTAAAAGCATTCTCTCCCATTCTTTATTTGCTATGTCTTCAAGGGCTGTTCTCTTTAAAGTAGGGCACAGAAAGCTGCCTTTTACTGCCACAAACCATTGTCTCATCAAAGAGGAGGTTTTCCCCTATCCCACCTGGAGATGCTGGCGATTAAACCTGGAGATCTTCTGCATGCAAATAATATGTTCTGCTACGGGGTAAGCTCCCGTTGCTCGGTCCCTGCTCCTGGCAACCTAGCAGTTTGAAAGCATGTCAAAATGCAAGTAGATAAATAGGTACCGCTCTGGCGGGAAGGTAAATGGCGTTTCCGTGCGCTGCTCTGGTTCGCCAGAAGCGGCTTAATCATGCTGGCCACATGACCCGGAAGCCAATAAAGCAAGATGAGCGCCGCAACCCCAGAGTTGGTCACGACTGGACCTAACGGTCAGGGGTCCCTTTACCTTTTACCATGCTGCAGCCAAGCCCTGGCAAACCATACCATTCCATTCCTGGAATTATTATTATTATTATTATTATTAATACCCCGCCCACCTGGCTGGGCTTCGCCAGCCGCTCTGGGCAGCTCCCAACAGAATTAAAAGTACAATAAAAGCACGATAAAACAATATTTATTTCATGCATGTTCCAGTTAATGGTTGAGTACAGCAATGGGCAAGATTCACTATAATGTACGAACAGTGCATTATGGTCACCTTTCTCGAATCCAGAAACAATAGCAGTAACAATACAAAACTGATCCTTCATCTGATCCTCATTTTAATATATCTCGTTTCTCTTCCTTTGGTCTTTGTGCTCAGTGCTCACTTGCGCTGTCGTCCTCTCAACAAAACAACAATAAAAAGACATCAGCCAGAAAACCGACACATGACAGATTCTCTATTGAAGCAAGAGAATTAAATCCCCACTTTAATTTCACCTCCTTGCAATATCTGTTTATTTGACAATATTTTCATATCGCTAGTTGTGGGAGTTACGCCTGTAGCTGCCATAGATCAATTTTTGTTAAATTGATGTTAGAATTACCCATGGTTTTAAAAGATAAGCAAGTATTAACTCAACAGCTGTTCGAGACACTGCATCAACTTCATTTATGATTTATTTCGCTTTTTTCCAAATACCTTTTTTAAAACACCATTTATTTTAATTGATTCAAAACTTTTCTGTCTTCCGAGCCAATCACCGACCACTTTAAAGCGACAGGCCCTAAGCCATATAAATTAACTGTACCTACGGGCATTATTTTTTAAAGAACATACTTTTTAGCACACCAAAGCATTTTTGTCTGTGCAGGAGAGGTTTCTGCAATGACAGCTGTCAGCTGTCTATGGTTCTTTCCATCAACCAAGTAGTCCTTTATCCTTTAGAAAGGCACATCCCCCTGGGTGTTTTGGATAAAATATCTTGTATTGCATTTCATGTAGCGACTCTCGAGGACTAACAATAATGTGAGCACACTTTTTAATACTGCTCTGTTGTTTAAATATGTTATCAAATCAAGATTGGGTCGGAATTTGGCAGTGGGTTTGTTAACCCACCCTATCCAAGCACCAACACTTAAAAAAGATATTTCAACTTATTATTTGCTACATATTCAGAGGTTGGGTATGCTTAAAAAGAAGAAAAAGAAACACTCTAATAAATTAGAAAGTTTGGTGTGGCACACTTGATTCCTGGGAGATTTAGGGCAGGATTCAACTAAGCTGTTGCGTGTTTAGAACGGGCGCCGTTTGAGCAACAGGACAATAGGGATTTACTACAGCACTTGCCAATTTCAAAAATAAAGCAAAACTATATTTTTGCATTATATGCATGAGCAGCAGTGAGCCTTGAGAAGAATGCACACTTCCCTCCTATGAATAAGAGGCTGGGTATGGTTGCTTCTGGTCATAGTTTCCTGTGACACCTGAATTAGGGGCAACTGTGGTTACTTACAACTATGGTTTGCATGGTGAGGCCCCATGAGCACTCTATTCCCTAAGGTGCAAACAACTAGAAAACACACGGCATATTGGTTTGGGGGTCAAATCAGGCCACAACTTTATTGGTTACAGATGTGAAGGTTTGGCCATAGGAATTTTGACTGTGTATATCTCTCCTGCCCATCTGCTGGGAGTGAAGCCAGCAGTGGGTGGGTGGAGGATGCCCTACGACCTACTTCAAATCAGGGCATTCCCCAAGCGGTCCCCGTTGGAGGAGTGGTATGGCCCTAGCCCCCATCTGGGCATCGGACAGGAGCCCCTCCTCCCAGATCCTTTTAACAGGATCCCTTTACCCATGGAGGGACAGGCAGAGGCTACAACCTCCCCTCCAAACAAGACCAGGCTTACCCAATGCCTATCCGCCTTACAAAGTTGTGATGATTGCTATGAGGTAGGCAAAAACCCAAATGGCAGAGCCAATTTTCCAGATGGGAAAAAATCCTGCCCGGCCTCTCCTCTTGGCTGTCCTAGAGGAGAGGAGAAGGGGAGAACGTGAGCTGAAGGCTTGCTATTGCTCGGTCACGTTGTGCTAAATTAGTGCCGGCAAAATATCTCCACACTTCAGGTCTTACCCACCAGATGTGCCGCAATTCTCCCTCCTTGATATGTTTGATGCCCATTTCATGGGGGGCATAGCTATCAACTTTTTCCTTTTCTTGCGAGGAATCCTATTCAGAATAAGGGAATTTCCCTTAAAAAAAGGAAAACGTTGACAGCTATGATGGGGGATGGCGGACAAGCCTCACTGGTATAGCACCTGCCTTGCATGCAGAAGGCCCTAGGTTCAAACTCTAGCATCACCAGGTAGGGCTGAGAAGGACTGCTGACTGAAACCCTGGAGAGCTGCTGCCAATGGACCCAATTGTCTTACTCAGGGCAAGGAGGTTTCTTGCATTTATATGTTCTTAACCAGTCCACAGGTTCAGGTAGTGTCAGGCTTCAGGAAACCGATCCCTCCCCCTCATGGCAGGCTGCCAGTAACAGAGAGACAAGAAGCTCTTACCAATGTCTTTTATTCAATAGTCCCAAAGAGAGGCATAGAAATGCAGTCTCTTGGGCAATGGCGTTGTTCCGAATAAAGCCCCACCCCCTCCATCTCTCTTCTTATACATCATCCCTATGTTGGCTGATCTGTGCTTTCTGCCTCTGAGCTTTCTGTTTTCCTACTTTCAGTGCCCGCCGGGTTCTGGGAGAAGGGGGGTCAGAAATGCTTTCCAAGGACACTGTCAGCTGTCTCTTCCCCGGTGCTGCTGCTTCTTCCTGCTCCTCTCCCAATATTTCCCAGCTTCTCCCCTCTGCAGCCTCTGAGCTGTGACCTTCTTCAAACCACTATTGTGGATCTATACTGTCTACCTCTTCTCTGGGAAGTGTGTGGGGGGGTCTCCACTATTCCTCCTTAGTCCAGTCCCTGACATCTAGGGGCACAGACGTTTACCATAGCAGTTTATCTTTCTTTTAGTGTTGCAATAATAATAATAATAATAATAATAATAATAATAATAATAATAATAATAATCCTGCTAACCTTTGACTGTGGAATAAGGCTCATATCACTGATTGGCCACAGCCTGTTGGTATCTGACTCCTGGGGCCAGAAAGAAGATATGCAATAGGCTAGTGCTTTAATTAGGGACGCGGGTGGCACTGTGGGTTAAACCACAGAGCCCAGGACTTGCCGATCAGAAGGTCGTGGTACGAATCCCCATGACGGGGTGAGCTCCCGTTGGTTGGTCCCTGTTCCTGCCAACCTAGCAGTTCGAAAGCACGTCAAAGTGCAAGTAGGTAAATAGGTACCACTCCGGCGGGAAGGTAAACGGCGTTTCCATGCGCTGCTCTGGTTTTCCAGAAGCAGCTTAGTCATGCTGGCCACATGACCCGGAAGCTGTACGCCGGCTCCCTCGACCAATAAAGCAAGATGAGTGCCGCAACCCCAAAGTCGGCCACGACTGGACCTAATGGTCAAGGGTCCCTTTACCTTTACATTTAGCGCTTTAATTGGACCCAGGTTATACTTTTTTTTCCTGGTTTGTCCATCCACGTGAGCAACATAATGTTGGAGAGACTCCTAAATCAGCGTCCCAGAGCAATGATTTCTGGTTCTGGAACATGCAGCATACTCGCAACACTTGCTTTAAAAAAATGAAGGGAAAAAAACTATTAATTGCATTCTGCTCCAAAGATATCCCTTTTGGCCTTGGGTTTTTGACATTTGCTGCTCCTCTTGAAACTGTAGAGAGAACTCCAATTCCATTTTTGATCTGTTGGTCGAAATGTCGTGTCATGACATCAGTTGTGGGTCCATTGTGCCATTAAGTGCTCCCCGCCTCGACCGGGGCTCCGCGCGGCTTTTCCCCAAATGACAGTGTGCTTGCTTGAACATCACTCTGTGGCCATAAACCAAAGCTATCACATGTGACCTCGGTAAGGGAAGCCTTTGGCTTTTACAAGGGAGGAGAAATGAGTTTTCTGTGGCCTTTTAAGAGCTGGTCCAGCATGCTGTGTGCACTGAACTACAATGCCGCGGCAAGTGTGTTCGGTGACAGGCCTGGGTAGTGGGGCTTATTGAATTTTTATTTTATTTTATATTTTTTTTGCACAGCTTCTGATTTACAATTCATAACCTGGATTATATTGTGAGTTCAGCCCTGCTGGGGTCGGTGTGTAATTTAGATCGAGGAAATATTTGCAGAGCTTTCAATTCCCTTGACATCTGAACGAGTGAAATGGATTCCTTCCCTGAAGCATTGATGCCAACCATACAAAGCAGGGTCAGGCTTGGAGATTCAAGTGAGAGAGTTAAACACTGGGCTGAAAGGGCTGCCAGAGGGGGAGGGGAGCATTTATATTCATGAAGGATGAAAGAAAAGCCAGAATGTCATGCAGCAAACACTTTGGGTGCCTTGTATGTTTGTCTTAGGACCATGTTGACGCAGCAGAGGGGACTGAGTGAGCACACAATGCACTGGTGCTTCGAGAAGATGGATTTATTTCATTCACATGTGGACTTCTAACCCAACACATATAAGACATGTGTGGCTGCTACCACCTAAAAAGCATAAATGCCTACACACAAGACGGTTGCTGGCAGAGTGGACATGGCAATCGATTATCCGCTTGTGTTAATTTAGGTGGATTTAAAATTGCTCATTGACAGCTTGTGGGCTGGCATTTATTAGAAAGGGGGGAAAGGAAATAAAATGGCCAGGTAGTTAAATTAAACAGCTTGTGTCTGTTTAAATCTAGTCGTGAGGCGGTCCTACCTACTGTGGAGTATTAAAGGCAGTTTTCTGAGGGAACTGGCAAACCATCATGGAGTCATTATGAGGTTAACAAAAGGCAAGCCCTGTGCTAACTGACTGAAGAGGAAGCCAGCTTCAGCCCTGCCATGAGGAAGAAGGAGATAGGCAACTGCCCTAAACCCTGAAGACAGCCTGCTGTCCTCAGGTGTGGTAAAGAAGGCTACCACACCCCAGTGTTGATGCAACTGCCTGCCCAGTCCATTTCTTCTTCTTTTTAAATGTATTTTTATTAAAGATTTTCTTGATTTACAAAGGTATGTGCAATGTCTCCCTCATGTCCCCCGTCCCCCCATGTAACATTTTTTTACAAATCGGTTTCATTTATTGAGATGTTAGGAAGAAAAGGGGGAAAGGGGGGGGGGATAAAACCTGCACAAGCAACACTGACACAAAACCCCAAATATATTAAGTAAAACAGAGACGTTTCCCAGTCCATTTCTGTATGTGAAATGGGAGGGACGCCATTTCATCCTCTGCTTCAGGCAGCAAAATGTCTTGATCCAGCTCTGGAAGAAGCAGTAAGGAAGTAAAACCTGAAAGAAAAACAATCTACAGGTAGTAATTCCTGAAAAACCAGTGAGGCAAGAATGTGTTGCCTTTCGGCTTATCACTGCCCCCCCCCATAAAGGCCCCTATTCCCCCTCGAGCTAGAATTCCCAGAACAAATTGTAGCTCTGTGAAGAAGAAGAAGAGTTTGGCTTTGATATCCCGTTTTATCACTACCCGAAGGAGTCTCAAAGCGGCTAACATTCTCCTTTCCCTTCCTCCCCCACAAAAAACACTCTGTGAGGTGGGTGGGGCTGAGAGACTTCAAAGAAGTGTGACTAGCCCAAGGTCACTCAGCAGCTGCACGTGGAGGAGCGGAGAAGTGAACCCGGTTCACCAGATTACGAGTCTACTGCTCTTAACCACTACGCTTCGCTTTTCAAAATTGTTGGGGGAAGCCACACCTGTTTAAAGTGATATCATGGTGCTTTCACTGCCTGGTGTCAATGTGGCAAACAACATGATTGATGGCAGGGAAGAGAGGCTGCAATGGCCTCATCTCCCTGTTCAGCAGTAAGGAAGGAATCCTGCACTCGTGACTTGACAGCTCTAGGCAGGAAACTGGGAAGACGGATTTTTAAATCTATTAAATTGGTAGACTATCATGTTTGTTCACCATGGAGTTAGGATAGCTCAGTTGGATGGAGTGTGGTGCTGATAATGCCAAGGTCGCAGGTTCAATCTCTGTATGGGACAATAGCATATTCCTGCACTGCAGGGAGCTGGACGATATGATCCTCAGGGTCCCTTCCAACTCTACAATTCCAGTGCTCAGGATTGCTCAGCTCCTACAGGAACTGAATCTTACAATGTGGGTGTTGGCTGCTGAATCTGGGAATGTTAAGCATTATGATATTTCGGGAGTAAGTTGCATAGTAGCAGTGTGTGTACGTGTGTGTCAGACAGAATTCTATATATATGAGAATTATTTCTCTCTCTAATACAGTGGTACCTCGGGTTAAGAACTTAATTCGTTCTGGAGGTCCATTCTTAACCTGAAACTGTTCTTAATCTGAAGCACCACTTTAGCTAATGGGGCCTCCCCCTGCCGCCATGCCACCACGCCACCACTGCGCAATTTCTATTCTCATTCTGAAGCAAAGTTCTTAACCCGAGGTACTATTTCTGGGTTGGCAGAGTCTGTAACCTGAAGCATCTGTAACCTGAAGCATCTGTAACCTGAGGTACCACCGTGCTATCTTATATTGTAAACTGTTGCAGCAGGAACTTGTATTCTTTGAGCAGCGCTTAGTATACATTTAAGTGCATCCCCACCATCATTGCAGCAACAAGACCAAGACTGCACAAAAAACAATTGCGTTCTGGAATTTGCAAAAGCACAAAGAATTTTAACCTTTGCCTTAGAAATACAGCCCAAATCCAGCGGTGGAATAATAATAATAAAAAACAATCCATTGAACTCACTATACTACTGTTTCTTCTGCCAGCTTGGACATTCTTTTTTTTAAAAAAATAATTTTTTATTAGATTTTCAACCGTGATAACACAAACCACAAAGCAAAATGATACACAAAAACAGAAAAGGAAAAAGAAAAAGAAAAAAGAAGAAAGAGGGAGGGGAAAAAGGGGGAACAATAAACAAATAGACAATAATAACAAACTTACTTTTTCACAAAACCAACCTTTTAAACATCTTGGTTGACTTCCTCAAATCCCTCCCTTCTGAGTTTCCTTGTAATTAAAAGTAACAGCTTTCCAATATCATTGTTAAACTAAAACAATTTCCAATTATAGTCCATTTTATTCACTTTTCTTAAAATTCTGAATCCCATTTATTTAATTATAACTTAATTTAATCCTAGGCCTATTTGTTTCTTTCAAGTAATTTCTAATTTTTTATATTACAATATTTGTTCAAATAGTCCTTGAATTTCCTCCAGTCCTCTTGAAACTCCTCTTCTTTCTGGTCGCAGATTCTTCTAGTCAGGTCAGCTAGCTCCGAAAAGTCCATCATCTTCATCTGCCAATCTTCCACTGTTGGTAGTAGCTTGGACATTCTTCCATACTCATTAAACAGATAGCTGGTGATGGCAGCACTGACCATTTTTAGGAGGAGGAAAGGGAAGAGCTGGATTCAGTCCTCCTCCTTTCCCTATTACAGGTGACCAGCAGCATCAAAGCTGACATCATTGACCCATGCAGCAACCAGATGCAGGATTTCCATTCACCCAGCAGGAATAGTGCCTACATAGCCATGAAGGTTGGATGCAGGGATTCCGTAATGGAAAGTACATCTGGAACAGGATTGCCACGGGATAGAGTATTTCTACCAATGGATTGGCCTTGCTAACTCAGGATGGGGTAGCCTGCCCTGTTTTGTCACCTGAGGCAAAACAGAAAGGTGCCATCTCCCCTCCTGTCGAAACCTCAATTCCTGGGGTCACACAGTGGCTTCCAGCAAGATCTTGCGCAAGCGCCACACTGTCTTAAGAGAAATTGTGAGGTCTCACTAGAAGCTGCCACCATAGCTTAGCCTTGCTTTTCTGGCAGAAGCAGCAGGGGCAGGTCGGATCTCCATAGGTAAGCCACCCCATGAGATTCCACCATCCAAGACAGCTGTGTCTGTCCGCCTCATGGCCCGACTGCCTTGGCTACCAATTAGTTTCCGGGCCCAATTCAAAGTGCTGGTTTTGACCTATAAAGCCTTAAACGGCTCAGGACCCCAATACCTCAAGGACCACCTCTACCCATATGAACCTACCCAGACCCTGAGATCACCCTCTGAGGCCCTTCTTCGTGTGCCTCCTCCATGAGAGGTCCAGAGGGTGGCAACATGAGAACGGGCCTTTTCTGCAGTGACTCCCCATCTGTGGAATGCTCTCCCCAGGGAAGTTTGCCTGGCGCCTTCATTATACACCTTTCGGCGCCAGGCAAAAACGTTCCTTTTTAACCAGGCCTTTGGTTCATTTGACTGACATCCTATGCCATTTTAAAATGTGGTGGGGGCTATTGAATTTTTATTTTTTATTTTTTTTACTATGTACAGTGGTACCTCGGGTTACAGACGCTTCAGGTTAAAGACGCTTCAGGTTACAGACTCTGCTAACCCAGAAACAGTACCTCGGATTAAAAACTTTGCTTCAGGATGAGAACAGAAATCATGCTCCAGCGGTGTGGCAGCAGCAGGAGACCCCATTAGCTAAAGTGGTGCTTCAGGTTAAGAACAGTTTCAGGTTAAGAACGGACCTCCAGAACGAATTAAGTACTTAACAAGAGGTACCACTGTATTTTGTAGTGTTATATCTTGATTTTATTCTGTGTATATAGGGCAGTATATAAATTCAATTAATAATAATAATAATAATAATAATAATAATAATAATAATAATAGGCAGGCCAGCCCTGATTTGGGGCATCGCCCAACCGCATCCTTCCCCCTTCATTTAAACTCTTCTGTAGCACTTGGATAGGTTTGTCTTTGCTGCTGCCAAGATCACATAACTCTCAAAAAAGTAATCTCTGCAATTTTTTTCCAGCATGCGGGGGGTGGTGTGGGGGCAATGCCACAAGTCTTGGGGAAGCACCATGCAGCCTATTTTTAATCAAGAAACAGCATCTGGAGAGGACTTCTAAAGAGGCTCAGACATAGCAATCATAGTGATGAGATTATGAAGGTTTATTAATTTTATTCAAAGAGCACCACAGACATGTCCATGGGGAACCCAGAGGCCTGACCTTTCCATGTGAGGCACAGTGGAACAGATCATGTATGTACATCCTCATCCTGGATTTGTTTTCCTGTCATGTGCAGCATTGAGTATCAGAAGGATGCTGTGAAGCATTGTCAGACCTCTGTGGACAGTCTTAGAGGCAGCAGTAAACAGATAGGTCAGCCTGCATTGATTTGGCATATCCATATCTAAATCCCAGAACTTGCTTCATCCACTCCCACAACCTCAGTTTCATCTCTCCACTGCAGCTTTGCTTTATTCAAAGCGATTTCTTAAGGATCACATCTCTTTATTACATTTTCTCACTGTGTGTTCTGGTTACAGATCCGCCCTTAACAGCCCCTAAAATGTGTGCTAGCAGAACTTTATGAAATCTGTAGGGGAATACTCACTGTGTGATCTGGGAAGAACTATTAATATAGGGAGAATTCTTGGACAGGGGATGCTACCTCGGCCCATGGAAGCAGCTTCCTGATTAAATTTGCTCATGCCATCGTCAAGATTTTTTATTTTTTTAAAAATGTTTTTAATTGCACTGAGCTGAGGTTTGACCAAAGGCATTTGTTTTTCTGAGGGCATTTCTCAGATTTTCCTTTTCCTGATATGAATGAATTTATTATTACGGTCACAGATCAGTTCCGGCTCACTTACAATATCAGGAAAATCATAAAACACGATAGGGATACATTGAATTGCAATTGGTATAACAGGGACAATACAGATATAGCAGCAGTAAAAAATATATGTTAAATCTTAATCACTAAAATATAACCTAAAATTGTCATTTAAAACCTTAATCATTTTGGTAGTACAGGTTGTTCCCTAAGTTTTATGGCAGTCGCACAGAATTTGGCCACCCTTGGCGTGATCTCTAGATCCTTGTCCTCTACCAGGAGTTTCAGACACTGAAGTTCGGACCCATTTGGAGATTTTTGTATAACAGGGGTGATAAAGACCGAGCGTATATCCCCGTAGAAACGGCAGCCTAACAAGACATGAGAGACAGTTTCTACCTCCATCAAGCCACAGGGGCAGACTCATTCCACGTATGGTTTACCCTCGAATCTGCCCTGCAATGAGGCAGCCTTTTCCTGATAGAAAAAGAAGGTCACCTTGCAAAATATTTTCCCTGAATATTATCAGTGGTCTGCCATGCCCTGACCCTCAACACACAAGCACTGCCCCAGAACAAATTAAAGTCCGTGGCATTGTGGGCTATGCAAAATGGTGAACAAAAGAGTGGACAAAATGCTGGCAATAGAGTTGCTGCTGGTGTTGCCACTAACAACAACAACGAGGGTGCCAACTCTATGGGGCCAGTGTGTCTTCAGCTTCCCCAGTGTCTGCTGGGAGGGGGCCAGGTCCACTCAATGTTGAGGGGCAGAGGAGGCTGAGCATGGAGCCAAGCAGGGCACAGCTTCAGGGCCTGGTTCCTCATGAGCATGAGACAGGAGGAGCCGCCCGCCATTGAAGCCATGCCATGCTGGGCTGCACACTCAATCTCCAAAGATACGATGTCAAACATGCCAGGAACACAACGTCACACACACACATCATGTGCCACACACATGATGTCACACACACACAAACACACACACACACATGATGTGTGCCAGTCCCCCTCAATCTTGGGCACAAGTTGGTACCTCTGAGCTACCCAGACACAGACACACACACCACTTGGGGAAAATGGGGAGGTGTGCTGTACTACCTGCTCCTGGTGAGCCTGCTCACAAGAAACCATTTCCTCTAAATGTTTCATGCATATTAGCTCCATGGGTTTGCTGCAAGCTTGCAGCAGGCGTGGGTTGGACACAAAAGGCTTAATGGGCAAACCTGATAGTCCACTTCTGAGTACTGGGTGCATCCTCCTTTTTTTTAAGGTGAGCTACTGCCATGGCGACTAAAAAGTAGGACAATCTCCTTCTTAATAGAGGCCCATTTCAGAGTGTTATGGATAGGAAGAACGATCAGAGAAGTGTGTATACCTCTCTCTCTCTCTCACACACACACACAGAGAGAGAGAGAGAGAGAGAGAGAGAGAGAGAGAGAGAGAGAGAGTTGATATAATCAAGGTGCCTGTAAGGTGAGTAGGAAACCAAAGGGCAGGCTGCCATTTTTGAAGGACTGGAAAAGACACAGGCACAGAAAGCTGAATTCAGGATCAGAAGATGTCTTAGAGTGCAGCCTGTCTTCCAGAAGATCTGATGTGGGTTCAGTGGTCTTTGGGTGTCTGCCAGTGCGCTTATGCTCTATCACCACCTATGCTCCGCCTGTTTCTCACTGCTGAAAGCAAGGTGTGCATTTTAATATTTTCCACAACGCTGCAAATTTGGTCTGTTTTATTATCCCTGTATTGCAGGTGCCAGGAGAGGTAGAGGGCTGAGCTGAGAGATAGCGCCTTGCCTAAAGACACCTAATGAGCTTATGCTTAAAGAGATATTTGAAAAGGGAACTTTTCTGTGCACAGCTCATTCGTCGGATGGGAGATGGAGTTACAAAACTGGAAGAACTTGGCTGAAACCTTCCTTTAGCCAGGAGCACACGTCTTGGCCTTAGGCAAGCCATTCTCTTAGCTTCAACTCCCCATCTGCAATTGGGGAGGGTCATAATATGGGCACACCACCCAGGGATGTTTTCAGGATTACAACAAGAGAGGGTGGATCTACACTTATGGTTTTTAACTTATGGTTAAGGGATGGTTTTGATAACGTAGATGGACACATGACATCCTACTTTTTATGTTCACAATGTGTTATTGTTGTTGTTTAGTTGTTTAGTCATGTCCAACTCTTCATGACCCCATGAACCAGAGCACGCCAGGCACGCCTGTCTTCCACTGCCTCCCGCAGTTTGGTCAAACTCATGATGGTAGCTTCAAGAACACTGTCCAACCATCTCGTCCTCTGTCGTCCCCTTCTCCTTGTGTCCTCCATCTTTCCCAACATCAGGGTCTTTTCCAGGGAGTCTTCTCTTCTCATGAGGTGGCCAAAGTATTGGAGCCTCAGCTTCACAATCTGTCCTTCCAGTGAGCACTCAGGGCTGATTTCCTTCAGAATGGTGAGGTTTGATCTTCTTGCAGTCCATGGGACTCTCAAGAGTCTCCTCCAGCACCATAATTCAAAAGCATCAATTCTTCAGCGATCAGCCTTCTTTATGGTCCAGCTCTCACTTCCATACATCACTACTGGGAAAACCATAGCTTTAACCATATGGACCTTTGTTGGCAAGCTGATGTCTCTGCTTTTTAAGATGTGTTATTTTTTATCACTTCATTTTAAATCGTTTTCTGCTGCTATGTTGGTGAAACACTGCTCATGTGTCCCTATGTAGCGTTTCACCTTTTTTTTTACTGCATTCAAATTCCACCCCTCCTCCAATGGGCAGGTAAAAAAGGACATAGGTGGAGGGAGAATTAAAGCACCAGAAGGCAGAGTGGAACAATCAGCAACCAGCAGGGAAAGAAACAGCATTTTGGAAATGGTGTGGCCGGGTATTACTTAGGTAAAGGTAAAGGGACCCCTGACCATTAGGTCCAGTCGCAGGTGACTCTGGGATTGCGGCGCTCATCTCGCTTTATTGGCCGAGGGAGCCGGCGTACAGCTTCCGGGTCATGTGGCCAGCATGACTAAGCCGCTTCTGGCGAACCAGAGCAGTGCATGGAAACGCCGTTTACCTTCCCACCAGAGCGGTACCTATTTATCTACTTCACTTTGACGTGCTTTCGAACTGCTAGGTTGGCAGGAGCAGGAACTGAGCAACGGGAGCTCACACTGTCGCGGGGATTCGAACCGCCGACCTTCTGATCGGCAAGACATAAGCTCTGTGGTTTAACCCACATTGCCACCCGCGTATTACTTACATGAATTACTTACATTTGACCCAAAAAAAAAAACACGTTAAAGAACATTTTAATAAACAAGTATGCCCTGTGATGTTTTAGAACAATATATCTAATATCATTCTAATACAGGGAAATGTCATTAAACAGGTCAATGTAGATCCAGCCATAATGTTCTGAGCACCAGAAACTGCTCACGCTGGGCACCACTTGGCAAACAGACCAATGTCCGCTAGCTTCTGACCTAGGGAAATAACAAGGTTACTTTTTTGCACATTAAGCAAATAAGAGACTGAGCTAGTGGAGCATAATAGTTTGATTATTATTTTTAGCAAAGCATTATGCTTCCCTAGCTCTGTCCCATTCTCTTAATATGCAGACTAAAGCTTTTGCCTAGGTCAGTTGCTGGAGGAAAATTGTCTGTTTGTACAGTGGGGTACAATATAAGCAACTTCCTTTAACCATTGTGTTCATTTAAACCTAGTCTCTGTTGGCCTAGCCTGATTATAGCCGCTAGCAGTAGAAGGCCAGAACACCAGAGCCAACGCTAGCAGACCCTCCAAGGGTCCCTATTTTCCAGGGACAGTCCCGGATTTTCAGAAGTCATCCCAGTTTCTGATTTGATCCTGCTTTCCCCTAGGACGTCCCTATTTCCATCGGAGAAATGTTGGGAAGTATGGAGTTATGCAACCCCCCCCCCCAATCCAAGGAGATAAGTAACTATACAACCTTTAGAAGACATCTGAAGGCAACCCTGTACAGTGGTACCTCGGGTTAAGTTCTTAATTCATTCCGGAGGTCCATTCTTAATCTGAAACTGTTCTTAACCTGAAGCACCACTTTGGCTAATGGGGCCTCCCGCTGCTGCGCTGCCGCCGCGCAATTTCTGTTCTCATCCTGAAGCAAAGTTCTTAACCCGAGGTACTATTTATGGGTTAGCGGAGTCTGTAATGTGAAGCGTATGTAACCTGAAGCATAGGTAACCTGAGGTACCACTGTATAGGGAAGTTTAAAAAAAAGAAAAAAGTTTAATGTTTTATTTTGTTTTTATATGTGTTGGAAGCCACCCAGAGTGACTGGAGCAACCCAGTCAGACGGTTAGGGTATAAATAATAAAATTATGATTATTATGGAATAGGACATCCCTATTTTCATCTGGCGTGCTCTGGTCCATGGGGTCACGAAGAGTCGGACACGACTAAACGACTAAACAACAAATTTTCATCTGAGAAATGTTGGAGGGCATGCACCAGTTCTGAGGGGACGCTGGGCCTGGAGCCTTCTGGAGCCCTCCCAACGCTGCCCTGGTTTCCCCCCACACCCATGAGCTTCCTGTGGAGAGGGGGTCGTGCAGCAGGATGTTGAAGCAGGAAGCTCTGGGTATGGGAAGAAGAAGGTAGCTGGTGCTGAAAGAGAAACAGGCTGACAGAAGCAGCTGGAGCAGCAACCATCTTTATTTTCCCAGAATGCCTCTGGGCCCTAGGCTGGTAGTGGCAGCTGCAGCCACCTTGCCCTGCAGTTCTCTTAGGAGTGCTGGGCTGTAAGTGGGGAAAGTCAGATTTAAAAAAATAAAAAAATAAAAGGATGCCAGCATCAGGAGCGGTGAGCCCTCCAGGCCGTAGTGTTTGTCCCACCATACCAGGTGCTGACGCCAGGCTTGAACTGCATCATTCTCTTTCAAATAAAATACAATAAGCATTAGGCAATCAAGCACAGAAGTATGTGCCACTGATTTTCCTAACGCCTCCCTTTATTTTTGATTTCCCAAACAGCTCCAGGCACCTTGCATTTATCAGCCTTGATCCCTAGTCCTCCGAGCATGGAATCCTAATTACCGGGTTTCATATGGTCTCTCTCTCTCTCTCTTTCTCTCGTTCTCTTCCTCCATATCTCCCTCCCTCTCTCTCTCTCTCTTCTCTCGCCTGACTTGAAATGATTTTTTGAGGCAGCTGGCAGCAAGGGAGTACAGCTGCTGCTAACTTATCCAAATGATTTATCTTAAGATTCATACAGAATTCATTGTGTGGGGAGCCTGGGCCTGTTGGCGTTTAATATTCATGCGAATTGGGAAGCTGCGTTAATCACAGGGTCCGATCATTTGTACAGCCCCTTAATTGTGCTTACGGAAACTTGTGTCCAACCTTATTCCTGCCAGCCTCGCTCGTTCTGTTCCCTGGGCTATTTACGGCTCGGTCCTTGTGTATATTTCACGGCGATTGTATATCCATTCCATTGAGAGGCTAAGAAACATGGCTGGAGCAGTTGGCTTGTTTAAAGCGACGCATCAGTTGCAGATAACAGAGAGCGAGGCATGGTGCGCAACTCTGCCTGGGAAAATGCAGTAAGCTTCTTGCGGTCATGTTAGCGAAAGGTAAATTGCTGTGATGCAGGGGCAGATCTTAGCTTCCTAAGGGTTTATCTGTACAACGTGTTTACGAGGGATGTATCCATGTGGGGCGGGATTTATTTATTTCTATTTAACAGATTTATGACCCGCTTTTGAAAAGACGTCCTTCACAAAACAGCTTGCAAAATACACTCTGAAATGATCGCCAGTATGGAATAATTTAAAATTATATCATAATGTTACTAAAAGCTAACGCAAAACACAACAAAGAGCCTAGCATCACTTAATCATACAAAAAACAGACCGCAGCACCATTTCTATATAGGATGCCTCCAGGCATCCTTTTCATCATGCATGCATGATTATTTGTGCTCATGATGCTATCAGGATGGTCAAACACAATATGCTTTCAATGCTCTTTGCACCTGCAGAAATTATTCAGCAAGCCGTGCGCTGCTTCATTTCCAAACAGTGGATATTATTGTTGTTGCTGCTATTAAATTGTTGGTGTAGCTGCTGCTGCTTCTGTTATTTATTCCCTGCCCTTCACCAGCAGGTACCAGGGCAGCTTGCAGCAGTTTAAAATTCAGAATTAAAAACAGTTAAAATAGATTACAAACATCCCAGGTGTCTAAAGCCAGGCTAAAGACATACGTCTTCAGCATTTGCCTTCTAACTCTCCTGTAACATGTCCTGTAATTACTATTTTGTTATTTATTACATTTGTATATTGCCCTTCATCCGAAGAGCCCTCTGAAATCCTGTAACTTTTTAGACCACAAATGTTCCGGTTTATTTTCGTCCCCCTCTTGTTGCACTCCAACCCCTCCAGACAGCAAAAATGTGGCAGCATAGCGAAAACATCCCAGAGCAAATAAAAAAGCATAATAAACCCACTACTAAGGCTCTATTATTCTGGTAGGAACGTACTGCAGAATGCACCCACCATGAAACACCAATCTGGAGAGGCCCTCAGTTCCCAGTTAGCCACTGGTGGCCATGGCAGACAGGTGGGTCTTCAGCGTGGACATGCTTAAGGGACCTGTACTGAGGTCTCAGAGATCAGGTTCACTGCAATCCATCACCATCACGGTCCATCGCTATTATTCTCATCTTATAGATGGAGAACTTAAGGCAAGGACTTGCCAGCAGCTACTGACAGATTCCACAGATAAGATGGCAAAAGACAGATAAAAGGGTTCCCCCCCCCAAAAAAAAAAGTTGAAGGTGATTGGAAAGAGAGCTTATTGCTGGACACATGCATACAACGCCTGTCTCTGGTAAGCAGATTTCTGTCCTTGTTCACAAACTTGCAAGGCCTGGGATACATGAAATGTGTGTACATAGCACGCTCTGGCTAGCAGAGCTCTCGCTAACCATTTCCAGTTCTCTTAAAAACTATTGCGTGTCACCAGCCTAAGGCGAGCCTCTCACTCAAAAGCAAGTGTGCTTACAGAACAGGTGGAACAAAAGACCATTGTAGATTTCTCATTAGCTTGAGGTGGTATGCCTCTGAAGACCAGCTGCTGTGGGAATCAGAGGCGGAGGAAGGGGGTGCGGTGGGGGTGGGTCGCCACGGGTGTCACCACTGAGAGGGGTGACAAATGCTGGGCGGCACTCACTGCGGGGCCTGCAGCGCGCCTGAGCCACGCATTTCTCCTGGGAGTGACAAAGTGGCTTGGGCGCCCGCAGGCTCCACGCTGCCCCAAATGGTCCGCCCGTCGCCTCCCCCTCAGCTGTAGGGTGGCTGAGTGGGAGGAGGCAGGCAGACTCCTCTGGGGCCCCATGGAGTGTCCTGCCCCAGCTCGTCCTGCCCCACAGGCAGCTGGCCCCACCCCTGGGCGCAGGGTACGTGCGCCATCCCAGGCAACCCAATCGGCTTGCTTCGCCGCTGGTGGGAATGAGTGCTGTTGCGCCCAGGGTCTGCTTGCAAGCTTCCCATAGGCATTTGGTCGTTCACTGTGAGAAAAGGATGCTGGACTAGATGGGCATTTGCTGAGCCAGCAGGGCTGCTCCTATGTTGACGAACAAGCCTAAGCATCCGTTTCCGTGCGCTGCTCTGGTTTCCCAGAAGCGGCTTAGTCATGCTGGCCACATGACCCGGAAGCTGTATGCCGGCTCCCTCGGCCAATAAAGCGAGATGAGCGCCGCAACCCCAGAGTCGGTCACGACTGGACCTAATGGTCAGGGGTCCCTTTACCTTTACGCATGTGTAATTGAAACGAGCATATATTCTTCCCCCGCCTAACCCTGCCTTCCATTCCTTTCTTCTGCTGCTTCCCCTTGTGTCACATTTTGTTTGCTCCTTGGCAGAGGCACTGCCTTGGGCCGAAGACTGAGAAGGCCCAGTTGCGTGGTGCGCTTGTGACACCATGTGCACAAAGTGTGATACACGCACATCATCGAGGAAAGGTGCGTCATTGGAAGGAGGCCTTGCACCAGCACTGCACAGCTTCAATGGCCGTGGCTCCTCCTCTCTCACACGCAGGAGCAGCCTGCTTTGGGTGTTGTGCTGTACTCAGCTCAGCACTTTCGCCTCCTCTGTCCCCACAATTGGGGGAGGGTTGAGCTTCCTGCTAAGGAATATCCTAGAGTTGGCGCACCTGCTCCTTGGGGTGGGGATCTTGAATTCCGAAAAGTTCCAATGGAGCTGCACTTATGGGGCAGAAGTCTTACCCTGAATTCCTCTAACCCAGAGGTAGCCAACATGGCATCTTCTAGAGGTTGCTGCAGTACAGTGGTACCTCGGGTTACATACGCTTCAGGTTACATACGCTTCAGGTTACAGACCCCGCTAACCCAGAAATAGTACCTCAGGTTAAAAACTTTGCTTCAGGATGAGAACAGAAATCGTGCTCTGGCGGTGCGGCGGCAGCGGGAGGCCCCATTAGCTAAAGTGGTGTTTCAGGTTAAGAACAGTTTCAGGTTAAGAACGGACCTCCGGAACGAATTAAGTACTTAACCCGAGGTACCACTGTACACCTTCCCATCATTCCAGGCCACTGGCCAGGCTGGCTGAGGCTGATAGGAGTTTAAAATCCACAACATCTAAAGAGTACCATGTTGGTCTATCCCTGATCTAACCCAGGCCATTAAAGAAGATGCCGGGTTCTATCTAAACTGGCCAATATTTATCTGGCTTAAGTTCCTCAGTGATGGAACACTGAATCTTCCTTGCATTAGCTTGTCTTCTTGCTAGAAATAAATAAACAAATTATCTCTGTCCCTATTATCACAGCTATGCACTTTTTTCCTGACTGCCCTTCCTCTGTCAGGCATCAGAGGATCCAACCCCATGGTAGGTTGCCAGGACTGGATAAGACAAGTTCTTACCAATGCTTTTTATTCAATATTCACAGAGAGAGGCTCAGAAATGCAGCCCCTTGGAGTAATGGTGTTGCTCCGTGTGTCTCCACCCCCCCCCCTCTCTCCCATTATGCGTCATCACTACGGGTGCTGAGATGTGACCTCTTCCTCTGAGCTCTCTGCTCTCCTACTTTCAATGCCTGCTGGGTTCTGGTAGAGGGGGATCTCAAATGCTTTCTAAAGACACTATGTCTGTCAGCTGTCCCCCCTCTGGTGCTTCTTCTTCCTCCTCTCCTATTATTTCCCAGCTTTCCTCCTCATCTGCCTCTGAGCTGTGATCTCCCTCAAACCCCTGTTCTAATTTTGAACTGTCTTCTTCTCTGGAAGGGTCAGGCTGGGGAAGCAGTTGTGACGTTAACATATGAGAGTGCTGGAGGTGAAATAGTTAAACAGGTTACCCAATCAGAACCCGGGGGTGGAGTCAGAGGGACTATAAAACCAGCTCTGGGAGGGGCGGAGGAGAGAGTTCATTGGGAGTTGGGTGGTTGGTTGGAGTGGGAGTGAATTGGGATAGAGTCTGTGGGTAGGTTGAGTTAGTTAGGAGCTGGGAAGACAAGTAAATATCTGAGAGGTGGTTTAGTGAGTGAGAGCAGGTAGCGGAAGTTATAGGTCTGGATAGGCACCCCATGAATGTGATTGACCGATACCATTTATGAACCCACATGCTTGTTAAACTGCAATAAATAAACAGAAGTTTAGGTTCCAATTTAACCCTGACTGGACTCAGTATTGTACCAGGTAGGGCCTGGGTGGTGGCAGCGAGAAATAAAGTGGCGGCACAGGGATCAATAGACGGTGAAATTCCGGGGTCCCTGTGTGATCTCCACCATTCCTCCTCTGCCCAGCCCCTGACAGGATGTCTAGCTCTCTCCATCCTTCCTAGGTTGCAGGGCACATTGCTTCTAAAATTCCTGTTCAGCTTGTCCACATTCCTTTGATTCTTTCCCGCCGCTTACCCACTTCCTTCTCAAAGCATGGACGCTCTACCATTGTTGTGAAGACAGGGCCTAACCAGTGCTGAGAGCAGCCGATCTATTACCTCCTGTCTGTTAGCTCCCATGACTTCATTAGCAGCAATCTGCTTTCCTGCCAGCGAGGAAGGCCGGGAGAGGCAGCCCCATGCCGTGTGTATTGACATGTTAGTTTATCCATGCATGAGGACGGCTGTGCTGTGATCCGATCGGCGGCTCACTCGGTAGTTTTCCACTCCACTGGTCCACTTGTACAAAAAGGCAAGACAAGCCAACCTGCATCCCTGCCAAATCCCAGAGTCGCGAGAGAGACATGGAGCCTCTTCGAAGCTGTGCGACAGCAACGGGCAGACCCAGCAGGCTGGAAGCGACTTGCCGGACTTCTTTGCCCCTGTGCAATCAGAGCAAACAGTGGGTGAATGCCCGATTGCCCAGTGATCCAGGCCTTTTGAACAGATTTCTCTACAACCTCCTGGCTGAGCTATTCGTACCACACTTGATACATGCTATGGAATGTTATTTGAAACACTGGCTTCATACGGACAAGCAGCTGGCTAGCTGCAGCCAATGGACCCACGTATTCCATCACAATAAACTTTACCACGTATTAATTAATAGCTTCCAGGGCTGCAGCAATCGTATTCACAGATTCACAGCAAGACATCCTCTCTGATATTTAAAAAGACTTGGGCTTTGCTGCTATCAAGATCATCCCCGGGCTGCTTCTTTCAACTCACTGCCTCCCTATATTGGGATCTGCCCAAATTTGTTTGGGCTTTGATCACGGTGCCATTTTATCCATCACAGAGAGAGAAACCCTACTTTTTGACGTATTTTCCAATGCAAATTGCAGCAGAAGCCTCATAACTAATTACAGAGAGAGTTTGAGCAGAGTCCTGCCATTTGCTCTGTCTTATAATGCACATGTTAAGAAGATTCTGATAAAACGAACAAGCACTGAAAAAGCAAGAGTAGTGCTTTTATATAACAAAATTAATCTGTGGAACTCAAGGGGCCGTGGGACATTCCAAGCACCAATTTTGTAATGAAAAATGAAAAGGCTGCCTTTTCTGCTGCAACCTCCTGCACTTTGATCCTCTTGTTTTGCCTTGGCACAAAAAGAATATGCTGCCGAGATGCTCCATTTTGCTTATACGGTATTTACCATTGCAGTCGTCGATGGACCACTACATCCTAACTCAATGTCATCTGCACAGACCAGGAGAGGCTTTCTAGGTCTTTGCGAAACCTACCACCTGAAATCTTTTAACTGGCATTGTGAGCAACCCAACTTATATAAGGAAGCCAAAGTCCCTTCCCTTCTCTTTCTTTCCATCACATTCAGTGTAAATATTTTACATGTATAGCAAGTAAGGGCATTACTAAAATATCGTATTGGCCTGAATATAAGCCTCACTTTCCCCCCAAATTTGGACTTTGAAAAGTCAAAGTGCGACTTAAATTCGCGACCTTACAAAAATTGGCTTTTATGATATCGCTGCTGAAACAGACGTACGATGAAACGGAACGGGTTTGAGTGCCTGCAGAATTTTAAGAGAGCGGCTTATATTCGTGTATTGTCTTTTTTTTCTCCCCCCCCCTTGAATTTTAAAGGTGCGGCTTATATTCAGGTGTGGCTTATATTCGGGCCAATACGCTAAAAATTTACATTAGTTGTATGCCAGTTTAATTCACATGGTTTTTCTCAAAGAATTATGGAGATTGTACTTTGATGAAGCACTGAGAATTCTCTGCCTCCCCTCCAAATAAAAATGCAGCCCTGGGGATTTATTGCATGATGCATCAAAGCCGCCCATTCTTATCTCAGCAATAAGCAAACTTGTTTCTCTGACTCCTATACAATACAGTTGTAAACTTCAGGTTTACAGTTGGCATATAACAGAATGACTTCAGCTGTTTGTGCCTTCAGTGCCTATGTATCATCGTGCCAAGAAGAATTTGGAAACGAATTCACCTTTATTTATTCATTGAGCCAAAAAAGCAAGTTTCTGGCCCTCATTGTTTCAGAGGAAAGTTTGAAAATTTGCTGCCACAAGGTAGAGTTGTAAGACATCTGGAGCACTTGATAAGATGGGGAAGGTTTTTTTCTGTTATTGGTCTTGGGGACAGAAATCTCCCTTTGAGAGCAGGGCAGTGTCCAAAAATGCAGGTACATTCAGACATAACGTCTGCTGAGTTTTGGTTGCAAACAAAATGTCTGCTCTTCAGCAGCTTGCTGCTGCCTGGCATGGCAGGTCCAGGCGTGTTACTATATTTTATCATTACGTTTCTGCAAAAAGTGTGTGGCGCTTGGCACAGAATGGATAGGAAAGGTGAGCAATTGAAGAAGATTGCTGGCTTTGAGACAGTGGCTCAGTAGGGATAAGGGAGAAAATCAGTTACGTTTGCTTTTAAAGTTTGCATTTCAAGGTGAACTCACCTAATTCGCACTTCCCGAAACATGATGCAAACTGAAACACAGCCGTCTTTCAAAAATTCGCACTTCTTTGAATTTTGCAGCATGCAAAGTGTACATATAAATTAATAAACAGTGGTACCTTGGTTCTCAAATGCCTTGGTTCCCAAAGACCGTAAACCTGGAAGTAAGTGTTCCGGTTTTTCAACGTTTTTCAGAAGCCAAACATCCATTGAAGCTGTCAGCTATTGTTTCCGCAGCACCTGCACCAATCAGAAGTCGCACCTTGGTTTTTGAACATTTTGGAAGTTGAATGGACTTCCAGAATGGAATAGGTTTGGTGCTTGTTTTTGCTGCTTATTTTGTGTTTTTGAGGCTTTTTCAGTTCATTTGTTTTTGTGACTGTGTGGAACCCAGTTCAGCTATTGATTGATTGATTGATTGATTGATTGATTGACTGACTGATTGACTGCAGAAATGGATAAAAGCCCCCCCCCCCATCCAAACAAGGACTATCATCAGTGCAAGTAGTAAGGAAAAAATAATAATTTTAATTTTTATCATCTGTAATACTGTCTTATTTATTTTATAGTACAGCACATTGATTATTGCTTTCATTTTATGGATCAGTGGTTTCGTTAGATAGTAAAATTCATGTTAAATTGCTGTTTTAGGGATTGTTTTTAAAAGTGTGGAACGGATTAATCCATTTTGCATTACTTTCTATGGGAAAGGGTGTCTTGGTTTTAGAACGCTTTGGTTTTGGAATGGACTTTCAGAATGGGTTAAGTTTGAGAACCAAGGTATCACTGTATTAGGTAAAATGACATACAAAAATACATTATATTATGGGAAATTGCAAAAAAAAAGTATACTGGTAAAAATTGCATACAAAAATGTGTATATTAAGAGAAATTCACATTAAACTGCTGATGAATTTTCACAAGGATACACACACACACACACACACACACACACACACACACACACACACACAGTGGACACTCAGGTTGCAAACGTGATCCATGTGGGATGCACGTTCGCAACCAGCAGCGGCACATCTGCACATGCGCGGGTTGCAATTCAGCACTTCTGCGCATGCACAAAGCGCAATTTAGCGCTTCTGCACATGCGCAACCGCCGAAACCCGGAAGTAACCTGTTCCAGTACTTCTGGGTTTCAGTGGTCTGTAATCCAAGGTGTGACTGTGTGTGTGTGTGTGTGTGTGTGTGTGTGTGTGTCCCCAAACTAATGTGGAAATGATGTGGAAGAATGAGAAACTAGCCTGTCCATTCATCCCTATGACACAGATTAATACCCTTAAAACTGAGTAAGAGGAGAGAGTTGTGCTAACAAACTACAGCCCCATTGCAAGCAGAGCAGGTGTTTCCCCACCCGCTCCCCACTGTTCAATGGGCAAGGAGGTAGGCTCACTTTATAGATTGTTACCAAGGCTATAAAAGCCATAAGCGTTTATTTGGGGACTCAGGACGAAAGAAAGTATATTTTGGCCCCAAGCCTTTCTTATTTATTAGCATGCCTATCGTTTCCTTCCAAAGCCTTTTCCTGCCATGATGGATTGGTTATTGCTGTATAATATTCATATCTTTGGGATGTGTGTAGAAAGGGGATCACACCCAATGTTGTCACCACCGTCAACATCCACATGTCCATCAGCTCAGTGCTGTTTTTCTCAAAAGGGCTGCCAGAACGAACCATGAACACCTCCCTTGTTCTCTTTTAATGGCAATGGTGCCCACCTGAGAGGTGTTGGAAAAAAGCCCTGCATCAGATCTGCACACTTAGAGCTGGTCAACCTATCGAGGTTGAAGACAGGAGCAGCAAGTGTAATCTTGCTCCTATCCTATGTACTTGGCCTAAACCAAATCTGAGCATGTGCAAAGGTCTAGGGGACCTACGCTTTCCCCCTCTTTTCTGGCCCAAAATTATGCTTTGCCTCAAGGAAATCTGAACAAGCCAATGTTCTGTAAAAACACCTAGAGTTGGAAAAAGCATGTCAACATTGTCCAGCCTGTTCTATGGATCCAAGCCACAATTAAGTCTGTATAATAGTTCTATGGAACTAATTATTATCGACAGACAAAAGGATTATTATAGATGAGCAGAAAGAAAGCCCATTAATCACTTAACTGATATGCTGGGAGGGAATGCAAGGAGGCTAAACTTGCATGCTAATTTGAGAATAAGTCCAAGTGACCTCTCTAGAACTAGTTTCTAAGATGCAGAGGGTCAGTTTTTAGGGCATAGATAGACAGACAGACAGACAGACAGACAGACAGACAGACAGACAGATACATGATTGATGATAGATGATGATGATGATGATGATGATGATAATAATAATACCTTTATTGTCATTGTACAACCTGTGCACAATGAAATTAAATAAGCCTTCCTTCCCCCCCACCCAAACAGTCAGTCTTGTTGCACTCTGTGTGCTTATCAAACAACACAACACTTCGCAGGTCAATTTTGCTGTGTTATTTTCTGTTCAACAGCATAACAGTCCACGGAGAGAAGCTATTCTTTAGCCTGTTGGTACGGCTGACCATACTTCTATATCTCCTGCCTGAGGGTAGAAGATTAAAGAGGTACTGGCCGGGGTGTGAGTCATCCTCAAGAATCTTTCTCGCTCTCCTAAGGCAACGATCCCTTGTGATGTCATCCAGCGGACTCAAGGGACAGCCCATTATATCATGTGCTGTATTCACCACCCTCTGTAGAGACTTTCTGTCCGTGGCTGTCACCGATAGATAGATAGATAGATAGATAGATAGATAGATAGATAGATAGAGAGTGAGTGGTACCTCGGGTTACAGACGCTTCAGGTTACAGACTCCACTAACCCAGAAATAGTATCTTGGGTTAAGAACTTTGCTTCAGGATGAGAACAGAAATCGCGTGGCGACGGTGTGATGGCAGCAGGAGGCCCCATTAGCTAAAGTGGAACCTCAGGTTAAGAACAGTTTCAGGTTAAGAACAGACCTCCAGAATCAATTAAGTTCTTAACCCAAGGTACTAGATGATAGATAGATGATAGATATAGATAGACAGAGAGATAGATGATAGATGATAGATAGATGATAGATAGATAGATAGATAGATAGATAGATAGATAGATGATAGATAGATAGATAGATAGATAGATAGATAGATAGATAGATATAGATGGATAGATGATAGATATAGATGATAGATAGATAGAGATAGATATTATCACGCTGTATGAAATTCCAGTCTCTCTCTCCCCATCTTATTATTATTCCATGCTCATGCTGAGGCAGTTGGTTGGTAGAGAGGCAGACAGACAAGCAATGACAGGTAGCACCAGCCGCTGCAAGAATGGCAGACTGAATCCCAGCAGGAGGCGCAGAGAGAGGGATGGAGCAAGGATGAAAGCTGACTGTGTAGAAGTTGCACTTCTAACTCTTTCAATCAAAAGGAGACCTACCAGCTTCTCTGTGGCAAAATCAAGGACAACCTTTCACTTCCACTTGCAGCTCCACCATTATCATTCTGGCTCTGGAGAAGAAAGAAAAGTAGGCCCAGCTAAACAGCTGTGTGCTGCCTCAACTCTTCAGGTTGGTTCTTTGGTGCCCAGGCTGCTGGGTGCTTCACCGGAGACAGGAATGCTGGCTTGGCTCTGCAGCTGTGGGTGCCATGCAGTGTGCATGATCCTGGCACCGAAATTTGTGGGTGCCCGGCCCTTTCATTGGGAATTTTGTGGGTGCTCAGGAGTTGGTACCTATGACCGGAGACACTCCCATGTTGGAGAATCTGGCAATCTCATGTTCTACTCACTACATCAGATGAATTGACACTCCCTGCAGCCCTTGAGATAGCAACTAGGCCCATATGGGGTCCGAGGGGCTCAGAAGGACCCTTAACCAGGCTGGTCCAACTGTGACACTATTCATGCCTCTCCTGGCTGGGCCCTCAGATGCCCAGTTAAGTGCTTAGATAATTAAACACAGATGGTTAGACAACAAACTTCAAGAACCTAGTAGCCAAATCAGGAATAGTGTCTGAAAGTTTGGGAATTGTGTAAAGTGGATGGCCAGTGGTGACTCGCTTCTGCCACCTGACCTACCCAAATCAATGTAGGGCATGTCGGAATCTCCGTTCGACCGAGCTGATAAAGCTCCTCTTCCGGAATCGCCTCCCGATGATAATTAATGACTTGAGCCTTTGATGAGGCTCAGGCACATTCCCATTCAGCAGAGAATCAAAGCAGCATGCGGAAGTGATGAGATTTATGGCTACATCGCTATGCTTTATTTCTTACTAGGCAGACAGCAAAGAAAAATACATCCTCTCTCTGTGAAAGCAGAGAGCAACCGAAAAACAAAGGAACAGGAAACCAGTAACATCACATCCGTCTCCTGTCTTCCGTGAGACTTCCAACAGCCTGGAATGTCTCTGGAATGTAAACAGAGTCCTGTGACTCCAAAAGCACTGCACAGTGGCAACACACAGAAACTAACAGGGCATACATGCTAGCGAGAATGAATGTGCTGCCTTTGGCCATACTACAGGGGAGATTTCAAAAAATACCACCCACAGAGAGACTATGCCCCTGTGGACAGAGTCCTGCAGAATCAGTTGTACAGATAGCCCAGTTGCTTAGAGCATGGTGCTGATAATGCCAAGGTTGCAATGTAAGGTAGCCTTCTTAATGTTTTTACTCAGGACGGGGATAAGATGAAGATAATAGCCCGGTTTCTGCAACACACAATGAGTATTTTTATTGTTCGATGCAGATTTGCTGAGTGATTTTATCGTACTGAACCTTTCGGAATCTTGCCTATATGCCAACAAAGATTCAAGACTGAAAAGTTGTGAGCAGGGTGCAGGGTCACTTTTGAATGGGAGCCAAACTTAGCTCCCACCCATGGTGTCTGTCCTCTATCTTAACATGCCCAAAATGCAATTCCCAGACCTACACATCTATAGCTTTGCATTTTGGATCAATGAAGATAACAGGCAGTCGCCAAGGATGGGAGCTAAGTTTGAGTTGGAACTGCTCTAGATTTTAGTGTGCTAGGTGTAGGAACAGTGCATCCAAAATACTATGCAAAGGGTTAATGTTGTAGAACAGAATCTTGTGATGTCTCCCATATATATATAAATATACTGGTGTGTGCGTGTGTGTATACACACATACATACACCAATATATATATACACACACACACGCACAGAGAGAGAGAGAGAGGTTTTTCCCTGTTAGTTCAGTTGTCAACTGTGTGTGAGTTTTAACTATAAGAGCCACAAGTGTGTTGAGTTATGCTGCTGCCTGCCTCAGATCCAGTCTGTAAATATTAGTCAGTCTCAGATACAAATTCATGTAAATATGTTTCAGAAACATAAGTATTATCTACCTGTCTTGTACATTCAATCTGACAAGAGCAAATACAGCAAGTCGAAATCCCATGTTATTTTCAAACTTCAAAAGCAATTGCCGCATGGTTTTCCGGGGGGCGGGGGAGAGAACTATTGAAAAGGGTCAAACACTGCCAATAACCACCTCTGCTTCCTGCTCTCCCTTGTCCAGGTCTTCCTCTTAGTAAGGCCAAGAGAGACCTTCCTCGGAGCGAGGCATCCTAGGCCCTGCACCACTGCTATGGTTTGCCAAGGTGGCTAGAAATGATCTTTAAACCTGGCAAGGAAGGTGTAAAGTTACTTGAAACTTTCCCTCGAGGTTTAAAGAGCATCTCTAGCACATTACGGTAGCACCACAGGAACCAAATTTGGCCTCCAGACCTAAGATGTCCCCCATCCCTGGTCAAAATGGGCTAGAAGCATCACCAGTCATTCACATGGCAACTCTCTAACAATGGTTTGAGGGGGAAATGGTGGTTTTATCTCCTTTTTTCCCTGCAAAACTCAAGGGCAAGAGTCTACACTGAGTGGCTGTGATACAGTACAATCCCTAACTGAAAAAGGTTTCTTATTTATGGAGCATCTGACTTTTAAATCAGAATCACGAGCGCCCCCGCCCCCGCTTCCCTGTGTAGCTCTGTAGTGTAATTGTCCTAATTAGATAGGCTTATTTTGATGAGGGTTTAAAAATAATAATCAGTCTGTAAATGGCATTTGCTGCACCCTGTCTCTTCTTACTGAAGCATCAATGTAACTTAATCTGAAAATTATGCATGAGGGGGAGAAATTACCATAATGCTCTCTTGCAAAACTACAACAAATCTGACTCCATTTTTGTTTGTTATCTCGAGCTGCAGCAAAAAAGCTCCGGATGCTGGAGCTTGAGGTTTAGGCTGCTTGTTTGCAGGGCTGGCCCATCCATAAGGCAGACTGAAGCAGCTGCCTCAGGCAGCAGAATCCAGGGGGCGCCTCCACACCGATTTCTGGGATCCTGTGAGATCACACAAGAGCCCCGCAAGATCTCACAAGAGTCCAGTGAGAGCCCCATTCTTCAGCACAGCCTATTCTTTTCCCTGTAGAATTCTACTCTTCCTTTATTTCCCATTGTACTTTGATAAAGCTTAAGCTACTTATCTTTAAGAGAAGAGGCGCTTTCGTAAGGCGTTTGTGGTTTGATATAGCAGCTCAGCTCTTGCAATGCACAACTGTTGTCTCTCTTAGCCAACTGCATTGTTTAGAAAATCTCAGCAAAGAAACGTTGCACATTCTGGGTGTTTGTGCCTTTTCTTGTTTGCAACCCTAATGTTGATATATACGGTTCCTGTTTGTTGTTGTTGTTGTTTTTATTCTTCAGTATTAAACTTTTTGAAAAGACAAATTAAAAATAAAACAAGTTTGTCTTTGAAAGTACAGAAGGGCAAGTGTTAACATAACAAGCATAAGACAGCTCGGTAGGTATACACGTTGGTAATCTTCACACTTCCTATCTCCTTTATGTTTTCTCTTCAGGGTTTGAAAACAAAGAGAAAAGAAGTAAATAAGTCCATGATTGAAAGTACATTGAGGCAGAAAGTAGGCGTTATAATTAATATACAATTTCTATGTTGTTTCAAATGAATCCTTTGTCTTTTGTCCCCTGGTTACCTTTAATTTTTGTGTTATTTTCTCTAAAGGAGCACATTGCCAGGCTTTTTGGTACCACTGATCAAGATTTACAGTGGTACCTCGGGTTAAGAACTTAATTCGTTCTGGAGGTCCGTTCTTAACCTGAAACTGTTCTTAACCTGAGGTACCACTTTAACTAATGGGGCCTCCCGCTGCCGCCGTGCGATTTCTGTTCTCATCCTGAAGCAAAGTTCTTAACCCGAGGTACTATTTCTGGGTTAGCGGAGTCTGTAACCTGAAGCGTCTGTAACTTGAAGCGTCTGTAACCCGAGGTACCACTGTATACTGTTGATTCTACTTATGCTTAAACCCCCTCTTCATGACCACCAGTTCTACTGCACACCTTTTTGGTGTGAGGAATTCATACCACAATGGTCAGGTAAGTAATTTCCTGAGATTCCACCACCACATATCCTTCCTTCCTTCCTTCCTTCCTTCCTTCCTTCCTTCCTTCCCTTGCTGGAATAAATGTCCAGCTCCACAGACACTCAGAGACCTGTTGGCCAGCAGCACCTGTGAGATACCAATGTCAGATTGTCTTAATGTTGCCCCTGAATTTCAGAATTTGGAGACTGGGAGATGAGGCACTGCTATAACCTGTGTTCCTTGTCTCAGGCCTTTGAGGCTCATGAAACGGCGCTGAACTCTCTGCGACATGTGATCCCACTGATCCCGAGGTTCTGAAGACATCTGTTTCCCGTTATGAAGGCCACTTGTTAAGTCAGGCTTTTTGTTTACACAGCCAATAAATATAAAGGCGGATGTCTCTGAAGATAAATAACTCAGGAGACGGCAATCCATTTAAGCCCAGCCTGCATTATTAGTCAAAGGTAAATGCAATTGCCAGCCAGTGAAGGGAACGGGGTGGCACTCGTACTCCACGGCCCGTTCCAAGCAGAGTCTGAAGGACAATGAAGTGTGATATTGTGCCGCTCAGTGTAGCAATCAGCAGCGAAAACACAGCATAAAATGCTTCGATCCTACTTTAGCCCTTCAGGCTCTAACGAAGATAAAGCTGTTCAATTTCTCCGTCCTGCCGCAGGTGGGGAGACAGCAAGCATTAGCGCGAGGGCTGCTCTGCCTAGTGCAGAAACGCCTTGCTTCGCTAGGGGACGAGGAGGGAAGGAGACAAGAGTGGCGCATGTGCTCTGCGGCTGTTTGCTTTCGAGGAAACCCATGTGTGCAAACCTCTTTTTTTGCACCAATCCTGCTCAAGCACCTATGGAAATGTGCACATAGTGGTGCTCAAGGGCCCAGTCCTCTGCATATATGTATAAAACATGTGCAACTATGTGCAGGTGTCAACATAGCTGTGGCAGCTATATGGCTATAATCTGTATATGCACACCATCCTGTGCACACATCTATCTCTTCATAAAGCACTTTAATGTATAATTCTGGCTAGAGAAATGATAGGTGATAGGAACTTATGGCAAGAAAGTGCTTGCCCTCATCTTGGGCCAAGCAAGCAAATGCCAACTGCTCAGTCTCACTTTCTTGACTCTGAAGCCATCTGTGGGCTTATTGGTGGTTTTCAGAAGGTTGCAAATTCGATACATATACATCTTAAATTCATCTATGTATATGTAATATTCAGAAGGTTGCAAGTTTTACATCTGTAGGGTCTGCTGCCCTAGTAGGTGACGGTCGAAGCTCATCAAACACAACTCTGTATACGAAATAAGTCTACTGTACACTAAATATCTCGAAGCAACATGTACCATAACTCAAAATAGTGAGAGCTTAAAGAATTTGTATACAGTCTCAGATCAAGCTTGAAGAGATATACAGTGGTACCTCGGGTTAAGAACTTAATTCGTTCTGGAGGTCCGTTCTTAACCTGAAACTGTTCTTAACCTGAGGTACCACTTTAGCTAATGGGGCCTCCCGCGCCACCACCACACGATTTCTTAACCCCTGGTACTATTTCTGGGTTACTGGAGTCTGTAACCTGAAGCGTCTGTAACCCGAGGTACCACTGTATACAATCTTACAGATGTTACCGGGTTCAAGAGTTCAACTGTGATGTACTGAAGAACAGAATGCCGATTCTCTGTGTAGTTAAGAAACTGTGTATGAGGAGGCAGGGGCGTAGGGCGGGGGATGCGGCTCACCCAGGGTATCACCCTGAGGGGGGGTGACACAGTGGCAGGTGGCACTCACCATGGGACCTGCAGCGCGCCCAAGCCATGCGTCTCGGGTGCCCGCAGGCTCCGCGCTGTCTGCCTGCTGCCACCCCCCCAGCTGTAGGGCGGCCGAGGGAACGTGTGCACTGTTGTTATGGGCATCTTAAGGTATACCTGGGGTGGGGAACCTGTAGCCCTCCAAATGTTTCTGAACTACAACTCCCTTCACTCCTGGCCTTTGGCTGATGGACATGGTAGTTCATCAACATATCGAGAGCCACAGGTCAGCCCTCCTGGTTTATACCATCAAGGGGATGAAGTACAGTTATTGGGGAACAGGGGTGATACGGAGTCTGTGTGCATTAGTTCATAGGCATGCTAGATCAGCTTCATGGGGTCACAAGTGGTTTTCAAGGAACTGGGAAGGACAAGTAGATGGAGTGTGTTTCCCCGGGACATTGTGGCCTGATGGGACATTCTAAAGTTCTCTGCATCTAATGCACCAGTGGTTTGAATGTGATCATTTTCCATCTGCTGCCCAGATACATTTATACTTTCCAAACCATACTAGAGGAAAACCCTCAGTAGGAAACTCAGCAGTCCTTTGGGTGCTTTGGAAAGTTTCTTCCCCCACCACCAAGTCACTAATCTCCCCAAGCCCAGAATCACATGAACACAGCCGAGACAGCTGAATTCCCTTTTATCTTTTGGGTTTAGAAGGGAAATCCCAAAACCTGGCTCAAAGCAGCATTCTCCAGAGGGAAAGTGAGCCAGACTCTGAAGAGTCTTTGCAACTGAAGCACACTAATGAAATGCAATTAAAAGAGAGCTCTCCTAATCTTCCTTTTTCTCTCTGTTGCTCCCTCCTGAATTTAATAAGAGTTTTCTTGACGATCGCTTTGGGAGCCAGCTTCTCCTTCAATGACTTCACACCTCAAGCGCCTGAAGTGCACCTGGCCCAGTTCTCGGTGGAATGCACTGAATACATACGTCGTGGAGACTCTGGTTCCCCTTTATGGAGAAGGGCCATCACTCAGTGATAGAGAATTTGTTTTGCATGAAGAAGATCTCAGGTTCAACCCATGGCAACTCCAGATAGGGCTGGGAAAGATTCCATGTCTGGAGAGCCACTGCCAGTCAGTGTAGACCATGGGTAGGCAAACTAAGGCCGAGGGGCTGGATCCGACCCAATCGCCTTCTAAATCCGACCCACGGACAGTCCAGAAATCAGCGTGTTTTTACATGAGTAGAATGCCCTTTTATTTAAAATGCATCTCTGGGTTACAGTGGTACCTCGGGTTAAGTACTTAATTCATTCTGGATGCTTCTTAACCTGAAGCATCACTTTAGCTAATGGGGCCTTCAGCTGCCACCACGCCACCGGAGCCCGATTTCTGTTCTCATCCTGAAACAAAGTTCTTAACCCAAGGTACTATTTCTGGGTTAGCAGAGTCTGTAACCTGAAGTGCATGTAACCTGAAGCGTCTGTAACCCGAGGTACCACTGTATTTGTGGGGCCTGCCTGGTGTTTTTACATGAGTAGAATGTGTCCTTTTATTTAAAATGCATCTCTGGGTTATTTGTGGGGCATAGGAATCCATTCATTTCCCCCCCCCAAAAAAAAATATAGTTTGGGCCCCCACAAGGTCTGAGGGACAGTGGACAGGCCCCCTGCTGAAAAAGTTTGCTGACCCCTGGTATAGACAATACAGTGGTGCCCCGCAAGACGAATGCCTCGCAAGACAGAAAACTCGCTAGACGAAAGAGTTTTCCGTTTTGGAGGTGCTTCGCAAAACGAATTTCCTTTGGGCTTGCTTCGCAAGACGACAATGTCTTGCGAGTTCCTGCTGTGTTTTTTTTCCTTCCCCCCCTTTTTCTAAGCCGCTAAGCCGCTTATCAGCTGATCTGATCAGCAGATAAGCCGCTAAAAGCCGCTAAAAGCCGCTAAAAGCCGCTAAAAGCCGCTAATAGCGCTAATCCGTGAATCCGTCAATGGGCTTGCTTCGCAAGATGAAAAAACCGCTAGACGAAGAGAATCACAGAACGGATTCTTTTCGTCTTGCGAGGCACCACTGTACTGAGCTACAGCAGTAGCACAGTATGAAGGGGCACGGGGCAGTCGCCCTGGGCGCAAAATTGTTAGGGGACACAAAATTCCATCACCCAGTGCTGCCTCAATACAGCTGCATGCTTCTGTTGCTGGGCTCTGTTGAAAACGGCTTCTCCGTGCAAACCAGGAAGTGACCTCTGCAGACAATGGAATGACTCTTCTTTTCTTATCTCTGCAGCTCCCCTCTGTGCAGCCCTGACTGCTGGCAACCCACGCTACGCCACTGAGCTACAGTAGATGGCCCCATGGTTTTCCTTTGTTTCCCCAGCAGCATGTTACTCTGCTCCTCCCATGTAGAATCATAGAGTTGGAAGGGACCCCAAAGATCATCTCCTACAACCAATATGCAGCTGGCCTGTACAGGGAATAAAACCTGCAACCTTGGTGTTAGCAGCACCACGCTCCAATCAACTGAGCTAACTGGACTATATGACTTCCATATACTCACGTGGTACGAATAAATGCTAACTAGCATCCAGAAAACATACACACGCAGTGTCCAAGACAGCGTTGCTGCTACCTGTTGTCTGGCAGCAGGGAGTACCAGCTGCCCCTTGTCTCATCTAAGGAGCCTTGCTGTGTTATCATGGGTTTTTTATGAGACCACCAAGGCACCTTGCAACTAGTGTTCCCTCCTGCCGAGAGCACTGGAGATATTCATCAAGATAGATTTGCTGAACAGATGTGCATGGTGGAGGCCAGAGCTGTGAAGCAGAAGTGTGAAATTGATCCATTTCCCTGACTGGCCGGTGATATTTGCCTGGATGAGCAAGTTCAAAGAATAGCTTTTTCTTCTTTGAGACTCAACATCTGATGTGACTGAACTCCTCAATGAGTACTAACGGTGGCCAAAGGACTCCGACTTTGACAAAGGGACTTTTCCATTCGCAAGAACGGGACAGAGTGAAATGTGACGTAAAGGGGCCACTGCCACCACAAATGGACATCTGCCTGGATAATGGCCTTGATTTCACAACTTGCCAGTTGATCCACAACTTGCAATATGACGAAAGTGGGCACTGCCAAGAGGGAGGTTGCTTTCCATCACACTCGATCACAGCATCTGTCTTCACAAGGTTGTTGTTGTTTAGTCGTTTAGTCATGTCCAACTCTTCATGATCCCATGGACCAGAGCATGCCAGGCACTCCTGTCTTCCACTGCCTCCCGCAGTTTGGTCAAACTCATGCTGGTAGCTTCGAGAACACTATCCAACCATCTCGTCCTCTGTCATCCCCTTCTCCTTGTGCCCTCCATCTTTCCCAAAATCAGGGTCTTTTCCAGGGAGTCTTCTCTTCTCATGAGGTGGCCAAAGTACTGGAGCCTCAGCTTCATGATCTGTCCTTCCAGTGAGTACTCAGGGCTGATTTCCTTCAACATGGAGAGGTTTGATCTTCTTGCAGTCCATGGGACTCTCAAGAGTCTCCTCCAGCACCATAATTCAAAAGCATCAATTCTTCACAAGGTATTTGTATGCAATGACTGCCCCACCGCATACACACACACACACACACACACACACACACACTTTTCTTTTTTAAAAAAAATTTTAAGTGTTTGAATGCTGTGGATAAAATCACCCAGTTCACACGGTGAGCTGCTGCATAGAGACAGCCACCATGTGGAGCGCTTTAAAATTACCTTCCTAATAAAACTATCTAATCATGGATAGACCTGAAACTTTGCAATATCCTCCGAAAGGAAAGGCCTTAATAGCCTGCATTTAATAGACAACTGCTGTTGTCCTACTTTCTTTTCAGCAGCTGTAATCTGCTGGCAAGAACCAAACATTTTATAAAATGTGCTTTTTGTCTTCCTCCCTCCCCTTCGGTAAGAAATGACTGGTCCTTTATCTGGTGAGCCCTGGGCTTTGTTGATGCACTTTCCCCCCTCCCTGCCTGCCCGACTTTCATGCTTAAAGGGATGTTGCTCTATTGATTTCTGCTGGAAGCGTCAAGCACACAGATTGGAGCATATTAAATGCCACGGCGCTGGCTTTTCTATGTTTTCGGGCAATTTCACTGTGTGAAAGATGCAGAAACATCAGGAGGAAGTGCGGTGGTCAGTAGATGATCCCCGCTGCCACCGTCTGAGTTCCCGTCTCCTAATCTTCAAGATGCAATCGCCCCTTTCAGGTTTTCACTTTGCCAGTCCCCAGCATGCAGCCAAGAAAGATGACCTCTGAACATAAGAGGGTAGAACAAAGAAAATTGCACAGCAGAAGTCGGTGGCAAACCCACTATCCATGGGAGACTTCAGGCAGAGCATCCTCACCAGGGAAAAGCAAATAACTGATTGCGCCAAGCAATTACAGGTCGCTGTGGCCCAAATCATCTAATGACACAGATTGATGTAATTATGCTGAAAGTTTTCTTTCTTTGATTTCCATTGCAGTTGTCCATACTGTGGCCATGTAAGCTGGCAAGATTTCATAGGAGCACAGGAAAACTCTACAGATGTCAAGGTGACCCAAGGTCAATGCTACCTTGTTCTGATGGTCAGATGGGTGATGTAAAATCAGAAGTTGCCTAACAGGCTAACCTCAGTAAGATGTCCTGTGGTCCTTCAAGAGCTGAGCATTTCCTTGCAATAAATATGAAACAAATGGACAAACATTCACATCTCTGTAGAATAGTGTTGTTGTTTTAAACGCAACCTGCTTTATTTTACCAGATTTGTGGCATGTTTCAACCATTCAGAACTTGGAAATAAGTGGAATTTTGCCAAACACCAAACTCTTCCAAAACAAAAACCCAGAATAGTTGAGACACAGGCTGTCTGTGAAAGCAGGTTTGATAAATCTGTACATAATGGATCCCTCAAGAACAAAACCAGTTGAACTGGTTTCTAGTAAATATAATATGAATACAACAAACCACAAGAAAGCAATGCAATGCCACGTGGTTCCTTCAGTATATAAGCCCAAAATCTAACATTAAGGGTCACTATGAGAACTTGATGGAAGCATTTTATCCTACGTTTGGCTGCCCCATCTGACTTGGCAAAAATCACAAGGAGCTTCTTGCTGTCTATTCAAGGACATCAGGCATTCTGTATTTTCCAAATACAAGGCTCCACTCATTCAGTAGCCCTCTCAAATGCACGATACACATTCACCATTTCTTTGTCTAACACAAGCATGACAAATAGCAGTGCTAGTAATCTGGAGGCAACAAGGAACAGATAGTCTATGGGCAGCTCTAACTTACGAGCCAAATCAATCAGCATCTGTCCAAGAGAATTCCTTTCAGGCCCCTCCAAAGAATTATTCATTCATCACTTGATCTCTGCAGAAGTGAACATTGCAATACCACCTTCCAGCCAGCAGGGATCAGGCCAGCCAACTCCAACAAGGTGCTATGTGGGTGCAGAGAGGAAAGCACATTGGTCATGCAGCTAGAGTTCCTGGTTCAAGGCCCCTGCTCGCTTGTAAGGTAAAGCTGCTGAATAATGCAATAGGACTTCTTAAATATACTTTAGAGAATGGTTTTCTTCAAAATGAGTTGCCTTCTCTTTTCCGTACTGTCTTCCTGTGGTCAATAAACCAGAGGCAAGAAGCAACAAGTAGATTGAGTTCTGTTGGAAGATCTCATAGATTTGGAAGGGACCACAAGGGTCATGTCGTCCAAGCCCCTGCAATGCCTTGAACCACAACCCTAAGATGAAGAGTCTCATGCTCTACCAACTGAGCTACGTGGGTGTTTCTTGGTTCCAAAGGGCAGCTCAGAGTGATTTGAAGTAGATACTAACAACAGCAGCAACAAAAATGCTCCTTCCTGAAATGAAGGAAGCATGGGGCAAGGTGTTCCTCTATTTGAAGGGCTGTCTGATCCAAATATAAAAAGGACCGTAAGATGGGAGAGCATTATCACCTGGATGGGGACAGAGCAGGCACACAGAACAGAATCTTCTAAATTATGTTGAAATGCATTGTATTTCTGATTCAGTTATAGTTCTTACATTTGCATCTGTACGTATAAAATAATACATGCAATTTTTTGGTGATTCTGTGCTCCACTTTGTTGTTGTTGTTGTTTTATGTTTTTCCTCTTTTTTTGGCAACGCATAATTGGCCACCCTATTGCAGGAGAAAACCAGAAGAGGAAGAAGAAGAAGAGGAGGAGGAGGAGGAGGAGGAGGAGGAGGAGGAGTTTGGATTTGATATCCCGCTTTATCACTACCCTAAGGAGTCTCAAAGCGGCTAACCTTCTCCTTTCCCTTCCTCCCCACAACAAACACTCTGTGAAGTGAGTGGGGCTGAGAGATTTCAGAGAAGTGTGACGAGTCCAAGGTCACCCAGCAGCTGCATGTGGAGGAGCGGAGACGCGAACCTGGTTCACCAGATTACGAGTCTACCGCTTTTAACCTCTACACCACACTGGCCCATGATTGAATGAAAAGACAGTTGCGGAACAGAAAACATAGCTGCACTGGGCATGTGTGCTCAGAATTAGCCTGCTTATTTATTTTACATCTGCCCCCTTGAAGCTGGTGGATCTTGGGATTCTTACAAAATAATAATAATCCTAAAAATTGGAAGTCCTTCTACTTCTATGGAGCTATAGCCAAGCAAACAGCATCTAAAAGTTAAGTAGCTGAAGGGAAAGGCTGTGCCCGGAAAGCAATTTAATTAATCGGCATAAATGGGGAAGTTCACAGTGTGAAGAGTTCTGAGTGGTTGAGCAGTTAACTATGTCACCTAGGCAGAAGGTATAAAAGGGAAAAGGGGAAAAGCAATTGGTGCCCTTTTCTACTAAGCACCCCTCCACACACACACAAATTAACACCAATGAAGAAGCATTACAGGATGGAGGGAAAGGCTCTGGGGCATTTATTTGTGGAGATTAGGACTGCATTTCCTGTTCCATTTTTCAGGACTCTTGCTAACCAGAATTCTGTAGGAAGTGAGAAATCCCATTTGTGCATCAGCCGTTGGCCAATATTAGCTGATAGAGAAATAAAATGATAAATTGAACTCACCTGTGGCAGGTATATATTGTCCAAGTTGCTAATAATAACAAACGATCAGTGAATCTTGGAAGCTTTCCTGGTCCCTGGAGTGAACACTGCCACTACTTATTTTGCTAAGCCTTTGCACAACAAGCATTCTAAAGCGATCCATTTGCTACAGTTGTACTAGCAGCTCAGAGAAGGGGGGGGGGAGAGAGAGAGAGAAGAGAGAGAGAGAATTTCTCCCCTGTATGCCACGCGGGTGGCACTGTGGATTAAACCACAGAGCCTAGGACTTGCAAATCAGAAGGTCGGCGGTTCAAATCCCCGCAATGGGGTGAGCTCCCATTACTTGGTCCCTGCTCCTGCCAACCTAGCAGTTCGAAAGCACGTCAAAGTGCAAGTAGATAAATAGGTACCGCTCCGGTGGGAAGGTAAACGGCGTTTCCATGCGCTGCTCTGGTTTGCCAGAAGCGGCTTAGTCATGCTGGCTACATGACCCGGAAGCTGTACGCCGGCTCCCTCAGCCAGTAAAGCAAGATGAGCACCGCAACCCCGGAGTCGGTCACGACTGGAACTAATGGTCAGGGGTCCCTTTACCTTTACCTTTATGTCAAGTTACATGAAACATTCTACTGCGGGCAGGAAGATAAGGGGACACAACGATGCTCTTGAGACACCCCAAAAACATTTCTCTCTTCCCTGGAATTGTCAAAGTGTGAGTGTACAGCCCACGCTCAAGCCAAATCACAGGTAATATGGGGCGCATAAGAAAGTGCTCGGCCAATAGCCTATGGTTTAATCATAGGCCTAGTGACAGCATTAGGCCTAGTGACAGCATCTCTATATATCAGTGGTCAGCACTTCTGGTGGGTTTGGTTCCATGCTAGCCAGTGCCTTCTAGAAAAAGAGGTACAGGAACTCAACATGAACACCTCCCTCATTCTCTTAGAACAGCAGTGGCGCCCACCTGAGAGGTGCCGGAACTGTGTTCCTGAGATTTCCCCCTGAAAAAACTGCCCTGGTACTAGCACAGGAAACTGGGAATATTAGAAATGAGGAGGTGGGCATCTCGGAAAGATAGCTGTCAGGGAACTGACATCAGAGCGAGAGGCGAAGGGGAGGCTCACAGATTGTGCTGGCGAAGGAACCAGCACCAGGGGGAGAAACAGCTCAGTGGAGGGGGAAGCTAATCAGCGCAACACCAGGGAGAAAGGGGGGCAGATGGGGGAATCGGAGAGGGCTCCAGGACTCTTCACTGGATCTTAGTGAGGAGAGCCCAGGTCCTCCGCTGCCCACGCCCTCCCTGCGCAGAAGACTCCCGCGCAGTGAGAGGAGGAGGAGACTGGGTGTCAAACAACTTTTATGTTGGAAGATGTTCAAGAAACGCCCACTGACAGATTCTGCCAGCGACTGAGGCAGCCGCAGGGAGCAAGGGCTGTGCAGTCAGAAAGGTTTAACAAGGCAAATTAGCCTAGAGAGGCACCAGTTTACGCATGAGTAACTCATAGTCATTACAGTAGCCTTTACATTTATAGGTGAAATGTGTATCACCTGCGATGACTAACTCCTACTGTCCCTGCATTTACTGCTGCTTAAAACTCAGCCAGATGGGCGGGGTATAAATAATAAATTATGATGATGATGAGGAGGAGGAGGAGGAGGAGGAGGATGCAGACCAAAGAGCCAAAGAGGGGACAACTGATGGAATCAGATTGTGGACCAATCTTCCTCCTTTCCCCCTTTAAAACAGCTATGTGACTGTCCCCCTCTATTCATTGGGATGGCAGACTTATTCCATGTCCCACATTTCAAGGAAGAAGCCCATGACCAAATATGAATCAGATAATGAAGCATGCTGGTATTCTTTTTTTAAAAGTATTAAATTCTGGGAGAACAGTCTTAGAGATTAAACTCTCAATACTGGTTCCATTGATGGCTGTTTAAAATAAAATAAAATAAAATAAAATGTAAGTTCCCTTTGAGACGGACTCTGCTTTCAGTTTATTCCCGTGGAAGGGAGGATGGGGAAGAGGAACAGGTTAACTCTACTGATTTCCATAAAGCATCTCTGAATTCTCAGTGCCGTAATTGAGATCAGAATCCAACTCTAATTTCAAAATAAAATGTGAGTTCTTCAAACAGCTTCCAGTGCCTGGGGGGGCGGACTTTGAACATCATTTTATGCTCCTTTTATCCTATAAGAGGCTGTGTTCTGGTCTCTGCAACACCCATGAAATTCAGCATGGATACAAGAGGGAATAGGATTGAGCTGTTTTTTATTCCCTCCTCCCGCCCCCCCTCCCCACCGCATCCATTCTGACTTTCCAACCATCTGCACAAATCCAGGATCTTTGTTCCTCATGGTTGAATCTGACTGTTCTCCAACCTGGAAGCAGTTCCTTTCATTGTCTTCAGTCAAAGGAAGAACAAAAGGCAAAGAGGCAGAAAAGATGATCTCGTCTCAGAATTTGTTGTATAGGGAGCTTATGCTCTCCCCCCCCCCCCGGCACTCCCCCGTTTTCTCCCAAACCCTACTGCGGTGTGAGTTGATGAATGATAGGGCATCTCGCTTGACATTCAGGATGAATTGATTGGCCCTCAACCACCTTGTTTAGGAGGACAGGTTTCTTTTCTCTCCCCCCCCTTCCCTTTTTCCGGGGGGGGGGGGCAGGAATCAGAAAAGAAAATACAGTGTGATTGCGAATCGTTTTCAGTCGCCAGTAATAATAATAAATGCACCCAGCAAATTGCACTCTCTCTCTCTCTCTTTGGAGGAGCTAATCTCTATGCAAAGCCTTTCTTCTAAGCACCAGAGGGGGAAAAGAAACCATAGCAAACCAGGGTGTGTGTGGAAGGGAGGGGGTGGAAATCAATTTCTAATGCACTTTGTTCATTGAATAGGAGAAGTTCAATCCCAACCTGTCTTTTCATGTCTTCTATTAGCTCTGTCAATTTCCCACCTCCTCTTAAGTTTCCGGGATGAACACATTTCCACAGAAGGGTCTGCAGTTTAGTCAGAACAAACTTCACGGAGTTATTGCTTCCCGGGGGCATCTGATGTGTTTCCTTCCAGCAGAGCTGCCTGAAGAGGAATGGGTCAGAAGATGGATGCCAACCTTTTAGCAAATGGCAAGGGGGCGTGTTTTCACAAAGCACAACTGACCAAACTCAGCAGGGGCTCTCTGGCTGTTCGACTTTATCAGGGACAACACCTGCTCTCTGGCACCCGTCCCCAGGAAAATTACATCCTTCCATTGTGCCTTTTTCAAATTTGGTTAGTGTGCGTATACATGAAACAGACTGCAGGGTTTGGAGGACGTCAGCAGGCGCAGTTCCATGTCTTATACAAGCACTCGCACTCAATGTCTGTGACCCTGAAATATACTCGGAGTTAAGAGTGGATTTCATGCTCTTTATTCAGCTCATAGTGGTGAGGAGGAATGGAAGTTCCCCCAGAATGTCTGCTTTATATACATTATTTACACAATGGTCCCCAAGTGATTGGCTAATTCCGGGATTTACCTGTAGGCCAATCAGGTTGAGGATTCACTTCCACCTGCAGCTGGATTGGGTGGCTCCTGTGGACCAATCAGACTGCTGCATTCTGAATCCTATTGTTCTAGGACCAATCAGATTGCTGCATTCTGAATCCTATTCAACTCAGTACATAACAGACCCCAAGGTGGACAGACAGCAGGAGGCTCACCAAACCACCGGCCAATTCTGAGAACGGGTGGCATACTCTCTGTATGCAGTGCTCCAGGGGTCTCCAAACATTTTGGGTCTGGGGACGTATTTGGAAGCCTAAGGAACTATCACGGGCACCACAAAATATCCATTTCATAGAAGTAAAACTGGTGATGTTCAGAACCCTGCTACAAACACACACACCCAATGAAACACAGGTAAATAAGCAGACACCACCTCCCTCCTTCCTAAATAGACCAACTTTATTTTTTAAAATTGGAAGAGAGCATTGGCAGTCCCATTGGGGGGGTGAAGGTATCATGGGGGGCACAAGCACCAAATTGGAGAGCCTAGCTGTGCTCAATTCTAGTGAACAGCTGGCCCCATAAGTCTTCTCTTCTCTGCTGCCTCACAAAGGTATGCCCTGTGGGAAGGTGGGAGTTTTGCCCCTGTGATGCCTCTAAGCAATGTTATCTAGGTCATGTATCAACTTCTTGCCCTCCTGACAGGTCTTCATACTCTGTCTCTCTTCTTATACATCTTCCCTATGCCATCTGATCTGAGCTTTCTGCCTCTGAGCTTTCTGTTCTCCTACTCTCAATGCATGCCAGGACCTGCGGGGGGCGGGGTCTGGCAAGCTTTCCAAAGGCACTGAGTCTGTCAGCTGTCTCTCCCCTGGTGCTGCTGCCTCTTCCCCCTGCCCCCTCTCAATATTTCCCAGCTTCTCCCCTCTGCAGCCTCTGAGCTATGACCTTCTGCAAACCACTGTTCTAAATCTATACTGTCCCCCTCTTTTCCGGGAAGTGCAGGAGATGTGGGGAGCGGTCCTCACCATTCCTCCTCAGTCCAGTCCCTGACACCATCACAGCTAGTTGCCATTGATAGCCTCAACCTCAATGAATTTGTCCTATCCTCTCTTAAAGCCATCCACGTTGGGGGGGGGGCAAGTTCCATGAGCTGTGTGAAGAAGTACTCTCTTTTTACCTATCCTGAATCTTTCATGATGCATTTTTTAACGCATATACATTCAGCTCCCTTCCCCTGGTCTATATAAACTAATTGTCTAAGCACACCTTAACTTTAAAATCAAATAACTAGGTCCCGGGTGAGGCTGAGGGCACCTCCAGAATGTCACTATTTCACAGGAGCAGTTCATGTGGGGCGAACAAAGGGGGAGACGTGTAAACACCCTACAGGAAAAATCAGTAAGGTCCAGCGGCGTAGCGTGGGTTGTCAGCACCCGGGGCAAGGCAAGTAATTTGCGCCCCCTAACCGGGGGCAAGGCAAGTAATTTGCGCCCCCTAACCCTACAAATCTATGCCTATGAATGATGGTCCCCCTCTCTCTCTCTTTCTCATATTCCAATTGATTCCCATTTCCACCGATCGATCCCCGAAGCTCTCACCCAGCGAAATTCGTGCGTAATTATGCTTCGCCATCCCTAATCCTGCCGCTTCCACCGGGAAATCATGACGGTGCGTTTCTCCTCTCCAAACTTTCCCCGGCCCTTTGCCGGCCGGTGCAGCACTTTTGGCTACGAGCTCCCCTCCTTCTCTGCCCGCTTCCGACCCCACCTCCCGTCCAGCCTCCCTACCTCCTGAAAAAAGGCGCCGGCGCCAAGCAGGACACCCCCGCGGCCATCGGAGAGAGGCGGGGCCGAGGGAGGCAAGCCAATGGGCGAGGCGGGGGTAGGTGGCCACGGTGGCGGGCGCTGCAGCAGTCCTCGGGTGGGCAAGGTAGGAGCAGGCAGAGGCTGGCCGGCCGCTCCGACAATAGGGGCGGGCCGAGGGCACGACGGGGCTGGGCCCTCTGGACTCGCGCCCCCCCAGATGTTGCGCCCGGTGCGGCTGGCACCCCTGGCACCCCCCACGCTACGCCACTGGTAAGGTCGCAAGGTGAATTTTCATTCCTATGTTACCTTTCTGCAAAAACAGCAGAACAAGTCTTCAGTGTAGGCTGAGTATAATTTTACCACATGGGAATCGGTGAATCTGTCAGTTTCAGTTCCTCGTTTTTCCAATCTTAAATTCAGTTCTCCACATTTCCACAACAGTTTGCAATTTCTGATATATATATTTTTAAATTGCTCATGAAATTTCATCAGCATTTTAGTGAGGATTTCTCCCAGTTTACACATGTTTGTATGCAATCTTGTCTAACATGAACCTTTTTAAATTCATTTACTTCCCCACCTAAGATAATGCATTCTGTATCTTATTTTCACCATTAAATGTGTTTTTACGGAGAACTGCGCTGCAAAATGTAAAGGCGTTCAGATCTGTAAAGATGCCTGTTGTTTCGGTCCTCACATCGTTTCAGGAAGCGCAAATTAGCTAGGCTCGTGTTTAAATGTAAACTGATTCAATTTTCTCTGCCTTCCCTACCTCCACTTAAGCTTTGTGCAAGCAAATCAGGATGGATGCTCAATAAATAGGTCGGCCGGAGGAGCTGTAGTTCATTCTTAGTTACTGTTACCAAACACAAAACCCCAGTGCTTTCCCTAAACACACACACGTTCTCCCCTTTCCCCACCCCAACACTCTCGTGACCTTTATATATCTATCTAGATAATAAATGATGCACAGTGTGGTTGTGTTGCAGGGTATAACTGGAGACATCAGGTTTTTTTAAAAAAAAGTTTTTCCCTTACTGCTGAGCAAGCTGCTCTGTGAAAATAAAGGCATTTGAAGGTTTCTCTAAATTGGAGGTTTAAACAATGGAGGCAGCCAAGATCTCTGGTGTGTGTGTGTGTGTGTGTGTGTGTGTTGAGAGTACTTTAGAGCTTTAATGCTTCTGCACCATGACAACCTAGATCATGCTGACCTGGGTCACAGCCTGAATAACTGTGACCTCTTAATAAAGCAAAAGGAAACTGTGTTGGTCCATGAAGGGGGGGGGGGAATGCCCCAATCTTTCTCCAGCCTTCAGCAACACTGGTTCATTGTTAGGTAAAGAATAGAAGAAACATGGCTACTTTGTGTGTATGTTGCAGAATACTGAATTTAGACATTCAGGACCATGATCCTCAGACTGGAAGAAGGTGACGACCTGTACAATTCTATGAGTCTATGGAACCTGAAGATGAGACTTAGGTTTTTTTGAGGGTTAGCTTCCACCCAACCTCAAGGCCAGGACTAGAGAACCTGTGGCCATTGGCCATGCTGGCTGGGGATGATGAGACCTGGATTCCTACATCTGGGGGGCCACATTTTCCACCATAGGAGCCAACTCCTAGGGGCTGAGGTCCCTTCGGCTCCCCAGTAACATATCTGAGGAGGCCAACCTCAAAGTTGATGGGCATTGCCATTCAAATGGTGTGTGCGGGCAGCATCTTGAGATCAATTAGGTGGGGGGAGGCTCACCTGGGCTCCACCAATATTTTATTCAAGTTGACACCCCGGGATCCACATCCCTGCACTAGGCCCTACAACTCAATTGGCCTTTCCCAAGGAACTCTGGGAATTGTAGCTTTGTGAGGGTAGGAGGAGTCTCCAAAGAACCCTTAGCAAATTACACTTCCCAGAATTCTTTGCGGGGAAGCCATGACTGTTTAAAATGTATGGAGCAGATGTGGCCCAGATGGAGGTAACATACACGCTAATTCATTTTTCACAAGATCCAAGTTCACGCCGAGATGCATCAGAGGAAGTGATTCATAAGTGAAATAAATAAGTAATGATATGCATGAAGGAAAGAGATTCAGTGAGCTCTGAATGAGAAGGGGGGGAAGCCCTGGATATATAGAGATTGAGATATATAGGGACTGAGATCCAGCATGGAGTAATAGTTAGAGTGTTGGACTATGACCTGGGAGACTAGGCTTCGAATGCCTTGTTGTTGTTGTTTAGTCATTTAGTCGTGTCTGACTCTTCGTGACCCCATGGACCAGAGCACGCCAGGCACTCCTGTCTTCCACTGCCTCCCGCAGTTTGGTCAAACTCATGCTGGTAGCTTCGAGAACACTATCCAACCATCTCGTCCTCTGCTGCCCCCTTCTCCTTGTGCCCTCCATCTTTCCCAACATCAGGGTCTTTTCCAGGGAGTCTTCTCTTCTCATGAGGTGGCCAAAGTATTGGAGCCTCAGCTTCACGATCTGTCCTTCCAGTGAGCACTCAGGGGTGATTTCCTTCAGAATGGATAGGTTTGATCTTCTTGCAGTCCATGGGACTCTCAAGAGTCTCCTCCAGCACCATAATTCAAAAGCATCAATTCTTCGGTGATCAGCCTTCTTTATGGTCCAGCAATGAGCTGACCTTGGGCCAGTTACTGATTTTCAGCCTAAACTGCCTCACAGGGTTGTTTGAGGATAAAATGGCCAGGGGAGAACCATACATACCATCTTGAGCTCCTTGGAGGAAAAGGTGGCATATAAATGTAATAAATGAACAAAATGTAACTTCCCCAATAACATCATGAGTGCAGATCATCATGAATGTGCAATGGAAAGGACATCTGGAGGGGCCCATGGGATCTTCCCGAGCAGCTGTGTGTACCCCTTATGTCAGAGCAGTTGAAGACATTGCTGGAGCTGGCGCCTGGCATTTCCTTCTCTCTCTAGCACTCTGTGTCTAGACTCCTCCCCAAGAGTGCTGGATTTATGTATAAGCCAGGGGTCAGCAAACTTTTTCAGCAGGGGGCTGGTCTAGTGTCCCTCAACCTTGTGGGGGGCCGAACTATATTTTTTTAAAAAAAAAATGAATGAATGCCTGTGCCTCACAAATAACCCAGAGATGCATTTTAAATAAAAGAACACATTCTCCTCATGTGAAAACACGCTGATTCCCAGACTGTCCGCAGGCCGGATTTAGAAGGCGATTGGGCCGGATTCGGCCTGCGGGCCTTTGGTTGCCTACCCATGGTATAAGCTAAACAAGCTATAGCTTAAGGCCCCACTCTCTTGGGGGCCCCCAAATAATTTAAAGGAGGGGAAAACCTGGATGTACATTTCCAAAATATAAGATAAAAAACAAATAAAATAAAACCTACATCCAGCAACAGTGTTTTGTGTTGTCTAAGCTCCTATGATGTAAATAATGGGCCCCTGCCTGCTAGCCTGTTCCCTAAAATATCACTGGTTTGCTCATGTCCATATAGCATATATTCAACACAAAAAAACAGCAACAAATTGTTGTTGACAAAGGACAGACAGCTGGACATATAAAGGGCCCCATTAACCTTCAGTAGTTTAGGGCCTCATCAAACCTAAATCCAGCCCTTCTCCCCAAGCAGATGTAAATTACAGCGACAAGGAGGGACACCCCGCCCCCCGGGCCTGTCTGGCCTGTTGCTCAGCAACGTGCAAGGCTCCTCGTGACGTCAGGGGTGAAGGAGAGCCTGCTGTAGAAGGACTTGTCCACTGCTGTGAAACTGAGGCAGCTCATGGGTAGGCAAACTAAGGCCCGGGAGCCATATCTGGCCCAACCGCCTTCTAAATCCGACCTGCGGACAGTCCGGGAATCAGCGTGTTTTTACATGAGTAGAATGTGTCCTTTTATTTAAAATGCATCTCTGGGTTATTTGTGGGGCATAAGAAATCGTTCATTTATATATTTTTTTTCAAAATATATATAGTCCAATCCCCCACAAGGTCTGAGGAACAGTGAACTGGCCCCCTGCTGAAAAAGCTTGCTGACCCCTGGTCTGGCTCCTCTCTCTCAGAGTCTGCACTCAAACTGAGACCCTCGGTCCTCAGCCCTGTCCTCTGATTCCCCATGATTCCTGCTTTGTCTGACCTGTCCCCGGTGTCCCACCACCACTGCCCTGGGTCTAAGTCTTCTTCCTCTGTGTCATTCCCTGGGGGATCCTTGAGCTGGCACCATCCACCATCTTTCGTCATCCAGCCAGTCCCTGACACCTTAGCAAAAGCGATGAATGCGAAAGGAGGGAAAGTGCTTTGCCTCTGAGCAAACTCCACCCGTGTGGCTCTGGCTGCTGATAAGTGGCCCACTCAGGTTGGCTGCAGGGCAGCAAGCTGGAAGCAAAGCATTGTGTGGTAATAATAATTGCCCCCTTGCAAGTCAGATACCAAGTTAAGAGCTCATCTGTCAATAGCTGATGGGGTCGCTTTGCTGTAATGGAGCCCTAAGCATTCATATATTCCGATTTAATGGTGATTATAATGACTGTAGATTCTCCCGGCAGAGCGGCTGCTTTGCTAATGCGGGCTCTCATAGTGATAGGTAGAAAGATATTTATGGGTATGTGAGTTAGATACACATACACACAGAGAGAGAGAGATTTAATAGGGTAAAAGCTAATATTAATATGTATTGCTAAACAGTTATTTTCTTCCCCCTCTTATGTGCTATGCATCTTCCCTTGCTTTTTTTTTTTAAGTAAAAGCAAAACAAAAGCAAAATCCAGTGCAACTACATTAAGGAGAATATAATTATGCATAATAAAAAGTACGCCTGCCCTTGTATATGTAAACACAGATATGACTGAGTACCCTTTCGCAAACAGCCCTTCTGGCTTTCACAGCTTGACAATAAACCATGTTAAACATATGGCCAGTTTCCAAGCAGCTGAGGGTGACTCTTTAGCTTGCAATGGCTGGCAGCAGAAGGACCAGTGCCTGCCTGAGAGGGAAATGGGGCTGGCGGGAGTGGGAGGCTCGTGGAACAAAATCTCGCTGACATATTGTGTCAGGAACATATTTTGTGTGGCTATCTGATATTGCTTCGGAGCTTTGAAAGGCTGGGGAGGAGGAGGAGGAGGAGGAGGAGGAGGAGGAGGAGGAGGAGGAGGAGGAGGAGGAGGAGAAGAAGAAGAAGAAGAAGAAGAAGAAGAAGAAGAAGAAGAAGAAGAAGAAGAAGAAGAAGAACACCAAGATCTTGATTTGATTTTCCTGGTCCCCCTCCTCTCTCATTGTTAAGTTGTGAGTGAACATATCAGACAACACAGCGATTCTTTTTATATATATATATATATAATAATATTTTATTAAAAATTTTCCAAAAAGTTAACATCCACAAAAAACAACACAGCGATTCTTCAAACAGCTCTTGTTTATTCACAGGCCAGAACAGAACTGAACTGAAGGGTTCAGCCAGCCTGCTTATATAGCGCTCCAGTACAACGCAACTGTAACAACTTTCTGTAACTATCCAATCACTGAAGGTCACTTTCAATCCCTTATTTGCATATGTGGACCTGAGTGAAAACTATCTACAGTATCCCCCTGCTGGCCCAGGGTGAGAACTTCAGTACATAACACACATCTCTGACTCTTTTGGCTCTCCATGGTGTTTTAAATGACCTTGATGCTGCTGCATTTACATAAAATGATGCTCTCATCCTCCTAGGCTGCTAAGTACAGTGATCAAATGTACTATTGCAGGCAGAATATGGTCAGAAGGTTGAGAGGAGGAGGAGCTTTCTGGCTGTATTCCGCCCTAACAAGAAACCAAATTCTGTGCTAGGAAGAGTGACATTTGGCAACCCAGGGCCCTTCCAGACACACTGTTTGTAATGCTATTGCAGCAGAAGGGGGAGTGTTTGGATTCTTCAGCATGCTTCCACATGACATCGCTATCATTCCATTGCTATTCTGGAATATTGCAGTCATCAAACCACTTGTTCTTCTACTGCTAAAAAAAGACCCCAAAACCCAACATTTGTGAAAGATTTGGAATGGTTTAGTAATATTTTCACAGTGTGGAAAGTGTTTTGTGACATTTCCTGCAATTTCTTCACAGAATTCTTCACAGAACTCTAGCCCAATGCTTGCCATTAATTTGATTTGAACTGATTTTATAATGAATTGATTTTAGAATGCTGTTTTACTTTACTGTTGTTAGCCACTCTGGGCCCGGCTTCGGCTTCGGAGGGCGGGATATAAATAAATTATTATTATTATTATTATTATTATTATTATTATTATTATTATTATTATGTGTGGCATTCAAGATAAATGACTTGGACAACTTGCTATGCTCCTCCCCTCTCGCCACCAGCCTCTTTTGACAGGAGGTTATCCACAGCTCACACCAGAAGTTTCTGCCATGTTGTTTCCTAATTTCTTTTATGAAACACAAAAAAACCCTCCACTGGTTGAAGGAACAAGGAAGCAGAAGAGGTGCGACTCCAGCCGCAGAACTTTTCTCGTCTTTGACAGGAATGGGAGAAAGCACAATCACTCTCCAAAAAATACAGACAGTCTGCTTCAATTTCTCTACAAAGAATGTCAGAGCAAATAGCAGCTATAGCACTATAAGTAGTATGTCTCTAAGGAACCTTACATGATGCAAAGATGCTCAGAGTTCCTTCGTTGGCATCACCCCCTCTGTTTTTTCCAGGCGCTGACTTATGCAAGTCACTGAGGGTTTCTCCACAACCAAAACCAAACATCAAAAATCCTGCTGAATCCACTTTTGAAGATTAAACCAGGTGTTGTCCACATCTGTCTTTGTAACCAGATTATTTTGGGTTCTGTGGCCAGAAAAGAGCAATGTGGAGTATGTGGTGCCAACTAGGGTTAGACATGGAGAAAGGCTCTGGTAGAGGAAAGGCCCCAGGTTTAATCTGTGGCAGATATTAATATTGCACAGTTTGAAGCAACTGGGAGCATTAAAACGGACTTCTTTTGAAACCCATGAAAATATTATTAAAATTTTACTGGCAGAACCATCCAAAAATATCCATACAATGTAGGCTGAGCATCTTAGAAATAAAAGATAACTTCAAAAATCCAAACTGTGTCTCTCTCCCATTACAGCCTGGTTTAACCTACCTGTAGCTCCAGGCTATTAAAGCTCTTGGAGAGCTATTTGCATGCATTGTTCTCCCTGTAGCGTTCAGAGAGACTCTGAAACAGGCAACTCCCTTCACAATGGAGATTAGCAACTCAATTCCTTTATCACATGATCTAAGGTTACAACACTCACAATCATTTATTTAATCATAGCAAGAGCTCAGAGTCCTTAGAAAACCTACTTTGGGGAAACCCCAATGTTAGCAATGCACATACACATTTAGCCTTTTTCCATTTTAAACCATTAATAAACACACATATTTCATTTCTGTGTGAATTAAACCAATTATACTTAACAGAATCTGCAACCTTTCTGGGTAGGGTTGGGAAGGACTCCTGTCTGAAACCCTGAAGAGACACAGCCAGTCAGTGAAGACAATTCTAAATTAGACAGACTACTGGCCCACTCAGCATAAAGTTTCTTTCAGACTGTCACTATTTTGTGGGAGGAATTCAAGCGCATATCTGAAATTTAGGTTTATGCAGCTACAGTGGACAAAAATGGTCCGTCACCCTAGCACAACAAATCCCCTATTTATTTTTATTTATTTTTAATGGAATCTGTGGATTAAGGAACATGATGGTGAAGTACACTGAAAAGTATAGGGTGAAGAAATGATAAATAGGGAAGCATATGAACACCACAGAAGCAAATCAGGCTGAATGCTCGATAAAGTCCGGCCACAGTCAAACCTCTGCATCAGCTTTGCATAAGCAAATCAGTATGAGTGGTCAATAAACAGGCTTTCTGGGTGAGCCCCAAGGCAGCTTCGTATGCTCCAATGACTGTGTTAGGTGCAAAAAAGATTTCCAATCTCAGCGCAGGCTACTAAGGAAATGAGCAGCATGTCCTTGACTAAGAAAGCTGATGGTGCAAGGCTGAGTTTAAAGGTAATGTATGTCTACTCAGAAGTAAGATCTGCTTAGTTCAGTGGAACTAATTCTCAGGTAAGTGGATGCAGAATCGCAACCTGAAATATGGCTCTCAGTTATCTTTGCTGCAGTTGTTTGCTTTTGCCATATTTTATGCTTATTGCTTTTTTGAAAAATATGATTATATTGATAGAAAGGTTAGCATATTTTAATGTTTTTATAAGCGTGAGCTTCTTTGAGCTCAGCACTGTTGTTGGAAAAGCGGGGTACAAATGTCAAATAAATAAATAAATCCCAAGGATGTAGTAGAATATTTCTCAGCTTTTTAACTAGGTGAGAGAATAACTTTAATGTGAACGGTTCAATTTCATGTTGGCTTTCTCCAAATATACCTTTGATCAGTACATGACCTGATAAAAGGTTTCCACTCTGTCACAGCTTCTGCAAGAAAAACCAGAAAAAATATCCAGCTAACAGTGTCTTTAGCTAAAGTAAACTTTGATTATAGAGACAACAGACTCTTGTTTGCTTGTGAGAAACTCCAAATTCAGCATCCGGTAAGCCTTTTCCTTGATAGGGTTGGGGTAGTTTTTGATTCCCACTGAGGCCATCCCAGTCAAGAGATCACAGGCTCATAATATCACCTATTCAAACATACAGCAATGGGGTATCAATCCAAATCCCACCCCCTCACAAATCCCAGCTCATACAACTTTTTCAGCAAACAATAAAGTTGGTTTGAGAAGCATTCTACACTGGTGCAAGAAAACGGCCGTGGTTGAGATCACATGGCATAGTCTTCGAGGGTCTCCAAATCTGAGTAGAGAGGGGGTAGATGTGAGCACTATTACCACAATGCCCATGCAGTCACTTACACTCCTAGATGCCCAACCAAGACCCAAGGAGGTGGTGGTATACCAACAAGTCTTGAGAAATATAATACAGTATTTTCCAAATAAGCGTGCAGAATTAAGCCTGCACAAAGTGGCTGGTGCAGGCACCATTTTGTATGTGTGGATCGTACAGTCGTACCTTGGAAGTCGAATGGAAACCGTTCCAGAAGTCCGTTTGATTTCCAAAACATTCGGAAACCAAAGTGCAGCTTCCGATTGGCTCTTCCTGCAGCCAATCAGAAGCCCCGCCAAACATTCGGTTTCCAAAAATAGTTCACAAACTGGAACAGTCACTTCCGGGTTTGTGGTGTTTGGGAGCCAAAACATTAGAGAACTAAGCTGTTTGAAAACAAGGTATGTCTGTACTAAGAACACAAACTGAGTCCTGCTGGATCAGAATTTTTGTTTTGTTGTTGTTTAGTCATTTAGTCATGTCCGACTCTTCGTGACCCCATGGACCAGAGCACGCCAGGCACTCCTGTCTTCCACTGCCTCCCGCAGTTTGGTCAAACTCATGATGGTAGCTTCAAGAACACTGTCCAACCATCTCGTCCTCTGTCGTCCCCTTCTCCTTGTGCCCTCCATCTTTCCCAACATCAGGGTCTTTTCCAGGGAGTCTTCTCATGAGGTGGCCAAAGTATTGGAGCCTCAGTTTCAAGACCTGTCCTTCCAGTGAGCACTCAGGGCTGATTTCCTTCAGAATGGATAGGTTTCATCTTCTTGCAGTCCATGGGACTCTCAAGAGTCTCCTCCAGCACCATAATTCAAAAGCATCAATTCTTCAGCGATCAGCCTTCTTTATGGTCCAGAACTCACTTCCATACATCACTACTGGGAAAACCATAGCTTTAACTATACAGACCTTTGTTGGCAAGGTGATGTCTCTGCTTTTTATTCTGCTGGATCAGAATAAGGCCTATCTAATCCAGCAGCCTGCATTTACACTGGCCAACCAGCTGCCTATGGGAACACTATAAACTGGACCTGAGTGCACCAACTCTCAGTTACTAAATGGGTAGGAAGCCCTATGTTCACAAAGCATGTGCCAGCCTACTTTTATAGGGGGAGGCAATGCTCTCCTTTGTAGTGCAAACAGAGGTATGCTTTTGCTGAATTGCACCACAACAGATGCTTCCCCATCCATCCTGTGGCCCTAATCCAGCCATCCAGAGGTTTTGGACTACAAACTCCATCATCTTTGACTATTGCACCCGGCCCACCTAAATCAAGGTGCAATAGTAGCTAAGGCCAGTCAAGTTGTTTTGGTACCTGAAGCAAAAAATAAATAAACGCCACCATTCCTTCTCCTTGGCAGCAAAAAAGTAACAACAACAACAATAATGGTAAATGAAGTAACTAATAATTTGCTATGGAAAGAGATAATGAATGTTGGAGGGTATGGAATGCCATGCTAGGGATCATTAGGAAACGGGCTGAAAACTAGCCTGAAACTGTTCTTAACCTGAGACACCACTTTAGCTAATGGGGCCTCCCGTTGCCACCGCAGCGCAATTTCTGTTCTCATCCTGAAGCAAAGTTCTTAACCTGAGGTACTATTTCTGGGTTAGCGGAGTCTGTAACCGGAAGCGTCTGTAACCCGAGGTACCACTGTATACAGTTCTGATTGCTGCACCTCAGAAAAGATGTGGAGCCGGAAAAGATGTAAGAATGGGGAAAGGTTACAAGAGTTGGGCATTTTATATTCTTGGGGTGTCTTCTGTTTGAAGGGGTCCTCTGCTAGAAGGGCTATTTGGCCCAAGTCGGGTTTAATGTATCCTAACAAGGGAATGTAGGTGCCTTGAAATTGCCCATCGACAGTTAGCATGTCGCCTGGTCGCAGAATTACCCCACTGTGGTGTGATCTATTTATGTAACAGCCATTATTTCTAAATTTGCATCTTACCTATAAATTAGCATATGCAGATTTGTGCCACTTTTGTTCTCCGTTTCCAGCATTGGAGGCCCGGCACAAATCAAGATGGAGGTGGAGTCTGCTACGCCTGGCAGAGGGGAATAGCGATGATGGTGTCAAAGGCTCTCCCACCACCACCACCACCTCCCCACCACCCCACCCTGCCTCATCAGAGCAATCTTCTTTCTGATTGTTAATTATTCATTTCCTAATGAGATTTTTAGCACATTTCCCCTCCTTTCCCTGGTAATTAGAAAAATCCTCTTTCAGCGCTGCTGCTGTGGGTTCCCCCCCCCCCCTCCTCCTCTTGAAGGCCCCAGCAGGTTGGATTTTAAAACTAATCAAGGAGTCGAATCTCTAGCGCTGGTGTCAAGCCCCTTGTTTTCATTCCTGCTCTCGCTTTCCAGTCACCTAGAGAAGCTCATGCATCAAGTCGCAGAGCGATCCTCTTAATATTCTACACCTCTCTCGGCCGCTCTGCCTGCTGCCGCCTGAGACAGGTGGGAGCACCAGGCTGGTTTTACGGGAGACCACCAGCAGGAGTGGTCCACAGAGCTGGCTATTGCCGTCTCCATGAGTCCGGGGTGCTTTGAAACTTGAGCAAATGGCTTGTGGCTTGCCTAGAAAGATGGCTTGCCTAAAAAGCAGAGCTCCACTTCCCTGCCACACTCCTTGTGTGACCTTGGGGCTCAGACAGACAAGTGCGTTAAGAGAGCACTCCAGTCCACTGCTCATTGACATCACTGGCATTTTCCCTCAGCAGTAAATCCCACTCTGTCCAATGGGACCTGCACCCAAGCATGGGTGCTGAGGACTGTAGCCGTAGAGCTGTGGTTACCCCTTCTATGGACCACTTGAAAATTACTGTGGGTCTTAGCAGACTATGTAATGTTGTTGCTGTTTCTCTGCTTGTTGTAGCGCCGGATGCTTTTGAGTTGTATTTTTACAGACCACCTAAATCGGTGTTTCCCAAACTTGGGTCTCCAGCTGTTTTTTTAGACTACAATTCCCATCATCCCTGACCACTGGTCCTGCTAGTTAGGGATGATGGGAGTTGTAGTCAAGCTGGAGACCCAACACTGGCCTAAATGAAGCTCACGGGACCCTGCCTTAGAGTCTCATTACACCAAGAGTGAATTGTTCTCTGTTAATGCAGTTCTGGAGATGGCTGGGAGGAATGCTATGAGCCAAGATGGCTACGCTGTTCATGATTGGAAGCAGCAATGCTTCTGAATACCACTTGCTGAAAACTGCAACGGGAGAGATTGCTCTTGTGCGCAGGTTGTGCTTGAGGGGTTCCTTACAGGCATTTGATTTGCCACTTTGAGACCAGGATACCTGACTAGAAGGGCCTTTGGCCTGATCCAATAGGTTCTTCTTATAGGTTCATCTGATCAGCCCCTCCTCTTGAAGTTATAGCCAGAATAAATGCCCTGGGTGCTGCCACCGCTCTCATGCTTGTGGGCTGCCCCACTTCCAATGTTATATTTTTAAAAAAGCATCAAAAGATGATCTGGGAGGGTCACGCAAATATGCTGCAGCTTTTTCCCCACGTGGCATCTAGAGAGGGAATTCACAAGGCAAATGGAAAGCATCGTTGTTTATTTTACAGTCAAGAGCAATAGCCCTACTGCCCTACAGAGCACAGCTCCAGGTCTTGCTAGACTACAGCTCTCGTCATGCCTGGCCACTAGCCATGCGGGCTGAGGGGTTGATGGAAGCTCTGGATTTCACCAAGCTGGCATTTCCTGCTATTGCCCATAATGAGCAGGAAGGAAGATGAATTCTGCATGCAGCGTCTGTGTACACTCTGCCCTCTGCTGCTGCAATAGGTTGATAATGGTCCCTGTGGTTATTTGCCTTTCAAGATATCTCTCTCTCTCTCTAAATATATATATATATATATATATATATATATATATATATATATATATATATGTATGTATGTATATGTATATGTATATGTATATGTATATCCTGTAGAAGCTTAAAAGCTACATTTTTGCACAAAGGAAGTATCGCATTACAGGAAGGTGAATTTAAGTAAAATAAAAGGAACTATGTTCTAAATTTGAAACGAACAATTCATGCAGATTATTGAATGCCTATAATTTCATAGAATAGTAGAATTAATTGTAGAGTCAGAAGGGACCCGAGGGTCATCTGTTCCAACCCCCTGCAATGCAGGAATCTCCGCTAAAGCATCCATGACAGATGGCCATCCGACCTCTGCTTAAAAACCTCCAAGGAAGGAGAGTCCTCCTGGGGGAGACCGTTGCTGAACAGCTGAACAGCTCTTACTGTCAGAAAGTTCTTCCTGGTGTTTAGTTGAAATTTCCTTTCTTGCAACTTGAAGCCATTGGTTCAAGTCCTACCTTCCGGAGCAGGAGACAACGAGATTGCTCCATCCTCCATGTGACAGCCTTTTAGATATTTGAAGGTGGCTCTCGTATCTTCTCTCGGTCTCCTCTTTCCCAGGTCTCTTTCTATTGGGTATCAGGCTCCATAAATTGTGGGGTGGAGATGAGATACTGCACGCCTGCAATGTGCTTTAACAGCCTGTCTTCAGCTCCACCTCTGCTTGCCCCATCCACCGTCACAGTTTTAACTACAGCCAACTGCAATTCTTTCAGGCTTGCTGTACCAGGTTGCGGCCCAGCTCCATCCTACATGCTACTAATGCCCATCTTTGAGAGGGGCAGCGGCAGACCAAGCTGATTGGGTGCCAGGGGCCCTGCATCCAGGGGTGGGGCCAGCAGCAGGGCCAGCCACCCACAGGGTGGGACCAGCCTGGGCAGGACGCTCCACAAGGCCTCCAAGGAGTCTGCCTGCCTCCTCCCATGAAGAAGAAGAAGAGGAGGAGGGGGGGAGGAGGAGTTTGGATTTGATATCCCGATTTACCACTACCCTAAGGAGTCTCTAAACGGCTAACATTCTCCTTTTCCCTTCCTCCCCCACAACAAACACTCTGTGAGGTGAGTGAGGCTGAGAGACTTCAGAGAAGTATGACTAGCCCAAGGACACCCAGCAGCTGCGTGTGGAGGAGTGGAGACACGAACCCGGTTCACCAGATTACAAGACTACCGCTCTTAACCACTACACCACACTGGCTGCCTGCCATCCTACAGCTGCAGGGGAGGTGGCAGGCAGACCGTTTAGGGGCAGCGCAGAGCCTGTGTTCGCCCAAGCCACCGTGTCACTCCCAGGAGAGACGCGTGGATCAGGTGCGCTGCAGGCCCTGCGGTGAGTGCTGCCTGGCATTTTGTCACCCCCCTGAATCATGACACCCGGGGCGGACCACCCCCACTGCACCCTCCATCCTCCGCCCCTGGAGAGGTGGTCCCCTCCTTTGCGATTAGATTAATAATTTTGTTCATTTTAAGCCATGGTCCTACTTTGCAGCCCTTTTTTTTGCAGGCACCCCAGATTTGAAGATACACAGGTCACCTGTTCACATTCTTCCCCACTGTGGCGAGAGGGATTCTATTCCTATTTAAATCATAACAATGGTTTCTAATTGAACCTCTACATATAAATTGGCATATGCATTTTTCATTTCATTTTTGCAGATCTGTGACCTCTTTCGTCCTGTTTTGTTTTGTTTTTTTGGCACTGCTTAAGCGGCTGCCCTGTTGAAGGGCTGGCTTTCGTGACCTCCTGAGAAACTTCCCAGATCTGCTATTCTAGCAGGGCCCTTTGCTAAAGAAGCAATTGAGTTACAAGCGGCAGATATTGGGCGGGGGGGGGGGACGCACTGCGGTAACTATGTCCTGCATCCAAAATAAAAGGTTACAATGAGCCAAGAATGAATAAGAGTGAGGGTGGGGGGAATCTATCTTTGTAACCTGCTAAGTGGTTCAGATGTCCTGGAATAGTCAACGCTCACCCCTTTTCCACGCTGTTCCCTGACTCAGGTTTGCAGGTGCTCCAAGCCCACGTTTTTATTACTAAAGCGCCTTGTTGCTTTTTTTTTACTGGCAAGACCTCGCCTGAGCAAATTTAGATTCTGCAGCTTGCTGTATATTTATCATCATCACTGCAAAAGACATCCAGGGGTGACCAGGAACTCTGGAAGGCATTCAGAAAGTTACTAACAAACTTCAATGAGGCAGGGAAGGGAGAGAGATGCAGCTTGTTTTTCATTTTACTATTCAAAATGGCAGTCTTCTGGCTCCTAGGCCCAAGCAGACCTTCCTGGAGATGTGAGGGCTTACTGCTCTGAGACTGGACACCTTCTGCTTTTAAGAAGGAGCTATGAAGGCCCCACCAGTAGTCCACAGTATTAGCCATATTCCTGGGCCTAACTACACCTTTCCCCCAAGCCCAGGTACAGTTTTTCAAACAGGTGTTCTCCACACAAGAGGGAAAAACTGATGAGCTTTCATTAATGGTTGAGAGGTGGGTCACTCGCACTCCTTGGCCTGTGCTCTTTCCTTTATTTAATCAGATTAATCAATTTAAACCCTTTTCTAACCAAATAAAAAGGCATTCTCTCGTGAATTGGGCAACACCTTAAAAATGTTAACTATTTTTATTATTCATACTTATTTTTTAAAAAATGGTAGCAATAGCAAGTACCACAATGGACAAGGCACTGCCTGCCACTCTCACACAAGTAAGAGGGTGAGATAGAGATGGGTCATATCCGCACCAAGCACTTAAAACCCATTTAACTTGAAAGCATACAACTTCCTCCAAAGTTTCCTAAGGGTGCTGGGAATTGTAGCTCTATGAGGGGCAAATTACAGTTCTCGTGATTCATTGGGCAAAGCCATGTACTTTAAATATGTGTTAAATGTGTTTTGCATGTATGGTAGGGACGCGGGTGGCGCTGTGGTCTAAGCCACTGAGCCTCTTGGGCTTACCGATCAGAAGATCGGCGGTTCGAATCCCCACAACAGCATGAGCTCCCTTTGTTCTGTCCCAGGCAACCTAGCAGTTCAAAAGCACACCAGTGCAAGTAGATAAATAGGTACCACCACCATGGTGGGAAGGTAAACAGCGTTTCCATGCACTCTGGCTTCTGTCACAGTGTTCTGTTGCGCCAGAAGTGGTTTAGCCATGCTGGCTACATGACCCGGAAAGCTGTCTGTGGACAAATACTGGCTCCCTCGGCCTCAAAAACGAGATGAGCACCGTAACCCCATAGTCGCCTTTGACTGGACTTAACCATCCAGGGGTCCTGTACCTTACTTTACATTTACATGTATGGTGTGACCATGTGCATCAACACAAAAATAGTATTTCTTTTTTTGAAAAAAAACTATTGTTTTAATAATCTGCAAATTTATTCAGATTTAATTGATTATTCATCAGTTAACTGATCATTCATTTTGATAAGCCAGGTGACAGTCAGCTCTGCACAAATAGCCCACTCCTGTTCCTGGTTCACAAGCATCTGGGGTGAGGAGGAGTCCGTGCCCTCCTTTGCCACTTTATCGCCTAGGACGCAGAGATGCCAGCATGCACAAACCTCACCTAATCAGACTATTACAAGGAGTGGTTGTTTGCTTGCTCAGTCTTGGGACTCCAGCTGTTTTGCTGTGCTAAATGCTTTGCCTGCCCCGTCCTTCAAAAGTGAGGAACAGGAGGCATGTCGCTGTTTGGTTCAATGTCTTAGCCATTTCTCTTAGCCATGCCTTTGACCTCTCTTGTAACCACTGATCTTTCCAATCTGTAACTTGTATTATGTGCCATTTTAATCTGGAAGCAAAAGCCTTTGGCAAAGCCCAGCTCATGAATTCCAGTTCTTCGTCTGCCAGGGAGAGCCATGATACCATGTTTTCAAAGCTCAACCCATCCAGCAACTATTGTTCAGTTTTCTCTAGCTGCTGCTAGGGAAAGGCTTTTAGTCAGACAGCAAATTTTCAAGTTTCCAGAACGCTGCAACGGAGAGGACAGGTCCAGGAGTATTGAACAGTTAAAAATCCCAGCATCTTCTTTACGTTAATGCGTTCATTAAACAAAGTAGCGCTACCTCTCTAGTACTGCACAGAAGCAAACAGATTCTTACACTCAGCATGCAAAATAATTATGTAGTGGGTGAATCAAACTGTGCCGAGTTAAAAAAATTAGTCGACCTGGCGTGCAGATATGGCTGAGGCCCCAACAAGCACTAATCCATCCTAGTGGGCTCATGGCTCTTCAAAGAAAAAGAGGGAAGGAGACAACAAAGCTTTTCCAGGCAATGAAATAAAATAATTCTCCAGTGTTTCTGTCTTGCTTGGAGATATGTTCAGTGAAGTTGGCAAACTACACGTAAGGCTGAAAGCACAGGATCCAGAGACCGCACCTTGAGCCCTCCAAACAGTAGCAGACAGTGGGCCAACACAGATGGGGCTTCATTGCTCTCCTGGCTTCCCAGCCACATGGATCGCTGCTGCTTACTGGGAGGGGAGCAATGCATGCGGTGGCAGAGGCAGTCCATCACTCCTGCCACACCACACGCCACATTGCACTGAGCTCGCCATGCCTCATGTAACGATCTCAGGCAGGCAAGCAAGCTCCAATAAGAATTACTGAGTCTCTGGCAGTTTTATGGTACATTTATTTACAATTAACATCCAGAGAGCAGCTCTGAGCCTGCCACTTTTAGCTACAAGTTGGTCACTCTGAGTCTCCACCCCTTTCGCAGCACGAAGGCCGCCAAAGTCCAGTCCTTCCTCTCTTGTACTTCCATTGCATTTTGACCCTTTCAGCTCTTCTGGTTCGGGGAGGCGGTAGGTAAACTCCCTCTCCCCACTTTCAAACAAAGAGCCCCCTAAACGCTGCCTCCCTCCTGGTTGCATAGTGACCCCCTCAATGCCACCTATCCCCTCCCTCTGCCTGCGAGCTTTCCGAGTCCGCTGCTCTATCTGAGTCTGGGAACCCTTGATGAAACTAACCGACTCCTGCTCTGTCTGCATTCTCTTTTCTCCAGAGTCAGACTCTGGCTCCCTCTGTACTGGCATTCCTTCATCTCCAGAGCTGGACTCTTCCCAGGCATTCGATTCAGCCACGTTCCTGACAGCTCGCCACTCCTCTTCTCCTTCTCGGTAAATGACAGCGACCTGCAGTGTTGGGAAGCTGGGAGACCAATGGAACTCCCAGAAGCACTGCCCCACTGAACAGTACAGCCTCTAACTATTAAATAACACAGAGGCATGGGAACCTGCCACCCTGCAGGTGTTGCTGAACTACAGCTCCCATCATCCTTGAACATTTGCCATGCTGGCTGAGGCTGATGGGAGTTGGAGTCCAGTGCATAGCTGTCAACTTTCAGATTTGAAAATAAAGAATCAGCAGCCTTGAAAATAAGGGATCAGCAGCCTCACCTGTCCCGGGGACAATCTATGGGATATCTAACAATCCGGGATAGCAGCAGGAAACCGTGCTGGAATAAGGGAATTTCCTGCCAAAAAAGGGGGAAGGTTGACGGCTATGGTCCAGTGACACTTGCACGGTGGCAGGTTCCCCTGCCTCTGTATTATTTAATAGTTCCAGGGTAACCAAACATTATTCAGACCTGTGCAGGGAGAAAGAGGATGGGAGAACAGGCTACAGTAGCATTGGGGGGAAGCCAGTGACCTGACTAGTATCTTAAAATAATTTTATTTTTAAAAGCAAACCTCTTTCCAGGTCAGGAGCTGCCAATCCCAGCTCAATCATCCCAGTCTGCTGGGGGGGGGGGGAGGGAAGGAGACAACAAAGGCTTTTCCACGCAGTGAAAGAAAATAATTCTCCAGTGTTTTTGTCTTGCTTGGAGATATGTTCAGTAAAGCAAACCACAAATGGGTGGGGAGCAGGGCAAAGGCATCCAAACCCATCCATGCACATTTTTCAACTTGAAAGCATGTCTCCAAAAGAAAAAAGAAAGGAAAAAATCTGAAGTCCCAGCGCACCATGAGGTTAAACGCCCTGTGATTCCAGCACGAAGTGGAACCGAGAAAGGCTTTTTAAATATAAAACCAGTAGCCGTAGGGTAAATTAAAGATGCTAATTTAATTTCATTAGATACACAGAGCGGCAAGTTGTGGGAGGCAGGAAATGCATTTGATGTATTTTAAAAGCTGCACTTGCGTACGTCCTATTTTTCACCATTTTCTGTAAGAACCCCCCCCCCCAGCTCTGGCTGTAAAAGATACTGACTTTGAGGAGCTAATGACTCTCATGAATTATTTTTGTTGATTTATACGCCCACTCTGACTTTAAACAACATTAATATATATAAAAAAGCAAATTCATTTCCTGAGTGGAAAGAGGGCTGCCTCGTTAACAGGGCCTGATATTCACTCGCCGTATTAATTGCTCACGATGTGGCAACCTCTCCTTAGCCTCTTGCAACCGGTCGCCTTTCTACCACCTAACGAGCCGTATCAGCAACATTCACAGAAATTAGACCGGGGTAGCAGTTTTAAATGCTTCTAAAATCTGCTCTGAATGCATTACGAAAACTGTGTTGCTTTCGATGGAACCACAACATGCTTAAATTATCCTAGGAAGTTTAAATGCTTTGGACCACATTAGGCCATTAGGCCACATAATTTAGTAATGTCTACACCAGGGGTGGGGGAAACTCAGGTCTAGGAGCCAATTGCAAGCCTTCAGGACCCACTTTCTCCTCAGGACACGCCTCTCACTGGCTTTGCTCTACCCCCTTCTTGGCTGCTTTTGCCTGTCCGCAATGTGTGCTTGAGCTGCGATGATAATGCCTATTGCATTGTCTCTTTTGATCAAAATAGCATCCAATCCTATTCCTATGATAAACATCAGTTCGCCTATAGGAGAAATAGGTCAACAGATAATGCCATAGCTACAGCTTTTCACCTTGCAGCGAGTCATCTGGAGAGACCAGGGAATTACGTTAGAATGTTGTTTATTGATTATAGCTCGGCTTTTAATACCATCCTTCCGGACATTCTTATCAAAAAGCTGATGGAACTAGACCTTTCTTCTACCATCTGTGACTGTATCAAAGACTTTCTGAGGGATCAGACACAAACAGTGAGGATTGGGCCTGTTACATCTACGTCCCTGAAGCTCAGCACTGGCACCCCATAGGGATGTGTGCTGAGTCCCTACCTGTACTCGTTGTATACATATGACTGTATTTCATCTGATCCATCCATTGTAATTATTAAGTTTGCAGATGATACTACCATAATGGGTCTAATTATAGGTGGAGATGAATCAGTGTACAGGGGGGAGGTTCAAAAAGTATCTACATGGTGCTTAGAGAATAACTTGCACCTAAATATTAGCAAGACAAAGGAGATGGTGTTGGACTTTCAGAGGAAGAGAGGGGAACTAGCCCTGTTGTATATGGGGGGGGGGTTGTGTGGAGAGAGTCTCTTCCTTTAAATTCCTGGAAGTTTACCTTAGTGAAGACCTCACTTGGAAAAACAATATAACTCAGGTGGTTAGGAAGGCCCAACGGAGGCTCCACCTTCCTCAGGGTCTTGTGAAAGAACAATGTTAAACAACAATTGATTACCTCCTTCTACCGGTCCATAATAGAACATCTTCCTCTTATATTGTATCACAGTGTGGTATGTTGGCTTGACAGCCACGGATAGAAAGTCTTTACAGAGGGTGGTGAACACAGCACATGATATCATGGGCTGTCCCCTGAACCCGCTAGATGACATCACAAAGGATCGATACCTTAGGAGAGTGAGAAAGATTCTCAGGGATGATTCACACCCCGGCCAGCACCTCTTTAATCTTCTACCCTCGGGCAGGAGATATAGAAGTATAATCAGTCGTACCAACAGGCTAAAAAACAGTTTCTATCCGTGGTCTGTTAGGCTGCTGAACAGAAAATAATATAGTGCAACTGACTTTTGGGGTTGGGTGTGTTGTGCAACAAGCACACAGAGTGCAATGAGATTGAGTGTTTGTGGGGGGGGAGGCTCAGTTAATTTCATTGTACACAGGTTGTACATTGACAAGAAAGGTATTAATTAATTAATTAATTAATTAATATATTATATTTGCCTCTAGTCCAGGGGTCAGCAACCTTTTTCAGCCATGGGTCGGTCCACAATCCCTCAGACCATGTGGTGGGCCAGACTATATTCTGAAAAAAATATATGAACGAATTCCTATGCCCCACAAATAACCCAGAGATGCATTTTAGATAAAAGCACACATTTTACTCAAGTAAAAACACCAGGCAGGCCCCACAAATAACCCAGAGATGTATTTTAAATAAAAGGACACATGAGTTTTTACTCATGTAAAAACATGCTGATTGCCAGACTGTCCGTGGGCCAGATTGAGAAGGCAATTGGGCCGTGTCTGGCCCCCGGGCCTTAGGTTGTCTACCCCTGCTCTAGTCTCACGCAACACACTGGTTCCCTGAAAATTGCACATGAAGAAATGTGCCCCTTGGACTGAGACTGAACACAAATACACAAACAGGATAGCATGTCTTTTTCTCTCCTCTTGAAACTGCTGTAGACAAGGGGGGTCAAAACTGCAGGCCTGGCCAGGACACAGTTTTATACTCTGGGCTTTCCGAGGCATCTCACCCTCACCTGAGCCTACTCCAGCTGAGGCATCACACACCTACTTCCCAAGCTAACAAGCCCCGCCTGGGCTATTTCACTATTTAGATCAACTTTACAAGGTTTCCTTTCCTTCCCTCTCACCACACCTTTTTTTGGCAGGTCTCCTATAATCCTGACTCCGGAGCAAAGCACACAAGCCCTCCCAACAGATCCGTTATTTTCAAAATCTTGTGTGTACAAAACACCATCTTTGGCAACTGCACATTTGTTGTGATTCAAATTTACATTATAACTACACTTGTTTCAGGATTTGCATACTCAGTAAACTGTCTGTTAATTTGGGCAAGTAAACTACAGGTACATCTCTCACTTCATTACAGTTTTTCTACTTGCAACACACTTGAGCGAACCTGCACCTTTCCCTTGCACAGATTTTTTTTTTTTTGCCATTTGCAACTGGAACTGTCTCTCATGAGTTTTCACTTAACTCTGACGTCATCTGATTTGCTCCAAAGCGCCTGCAAACGTCAGCACAAGTCCCACTGGAACGTTTGCAATGACCTTGAAATCCTTCCAACTCTGGGGAGGAAACGTTCATTCTCTTCTATGTGGCCGGCTATCTTCTTTCCTCAAAAATAAAGCAAGCCAGCTGTGTCCAAGATGTTCCTTTTCTCATACTGATGCCATAGAAAGACTTCCTCCAATCTGCAGCCCTATAAAGAGACTATTTTCCAATGTGGATGACATTGGCCATCCATGGCAAACACCAGCAACAAGAAGCTGCCTTTGGCTGAAGTTGTCACCTTAGTGGTAGCAGAACATTACAAGTGGCTGGAAGAAAAGCTTGAGGGCTTAGTCCTCTCGTTTTCAGAGAGGAAAAGGAAAGGACAGAGAAGCAGCAATTCTGTCATGTCCCATGCCACCCTGGCCGAATGAAGACAAATAGCACTGGAAGACTCAGTTTGTTTCATTTGTAAATGTGTCTGCACATAAATGTTCTTAGGAGAAGGGTCCATGTAATTGTGCTGGGCAGGTGAGGTGAAATGTGGCTCTAGAGAACCAAATTCCTCCGAAGTTTGAAAGCAGGAGGAGGAGAAAAAAGAACTTGGGGAGCCAAGAAAACCTATCTGCTCATCTGTTTTCATTTATGCCATGTTCTTTTAAAGGTTGCTATTACTATTTTAAAGTAGTTATTTGCTTGGCTATGGATATACTACCTGATGCTCCTCTATGGTGTCACCGGGATTGGTTTTAGATGTTTTGACCACCTTGCACTTTTGGGAGGAAGCAGGGGATAAGTAAGTAATTCACATAGGAAACTGCCTTATGCCAAGTCAAACTTATGTTTTTGTGCACACTTTCTCCTAATGGAAGTATTTTAGTACATATTGGTGGGTTGGAGAACTGCATCACAAAATTCAGAGAAGGGCAAATTCTGAAGGATTCCTGTGTTTTGGTTCATACGTCGTTTCAGAAAGTGAGTGTCAGAGAGGTTCACGTTAGAATGCAGTACATGCATTTGAAATTAGACAAATTCGTCCCATCCTGAGGGCTCCTCTCTCTGTTTCATGTCTGCACTGGAATTTGAACTACAGATCCCCAATCTGGTATTTTTCTTTGTAAGGAGTGAAGATCTCGTAATCTACCATACCTAAATGCCTGTGCTTGCTTTTTAATTATTATTATTATTATTTATTTATTTTTAAACCACAACCCAAAGTCTTGGCTTTCTGGAATACATGTGCTAGGCTGCAAAACTCGCAAACAGGGCAATCTTACACATGGCTACTCAAAAGTAAGCCCCACTGATCACACTCCCTGGCATAGAATTGCAGCCTTAATGTTCCTCCACCTCAGTTCTCACCTCTGTAAGAGTCAGGCCTCTACCTTACTGAATTCACTGCTGCTGGAGAAGTGTGCCAAAGGAGAATGTAGGTTGAAGTTAACAGCCTCAAGTGCATTTGAATAGAGCCATCATTTGCCAAGCATATATTCAACCATCCACAAAGACATTGAACTGATTTTTAAGTGCTAAAAGGGGGAGGGGGAGCCGAGGGGCTCCATCAGAAAACCCATTACTTTCACCTCAAATGCCAAGCCCTAAATTGCATGATTTATGTCACAGCGTATTCAAATGGTCTTGTGGCTGCTCATCAGCAGAGAATATTGCCCTCTGCTTGATCAGGGATGATGGGGGGGAGGTGTTGATTGTCCTTCATATCAAAGACTACAAACAGCAGTGAGATATGTATATGGTACTTTGTCAGGCATAGCAAAGATGTGGAACGGGTGGCCCTCCTGCTGTTTTTGGATGGCAGCTTCAAAACCAGCCCCAGCCAGCATGACCAGTGGGAGCAATTAGAGAGTCATGGGTTCCCCAACCATGATCGCTAGCATTCTCGCCTTCCCACTACTAAGCATTCAGCCTAGGAAATGGTCTCCATCAGTAAAAGTAATTCTCCTTTAGTGAACATACCATAAAACATGCACTCAAAAAAGCTGCTCCATGATGTTTTGAGCCACTGATTGCCCCAGTCTCGTGGCAGATTTACTCTTCAGTGCCAGTGAACAATGGGGTTGCAGATTAGGCACAAAGAGGCAGGGGGCAGAGGTTGTTCCCACTATAAGAAACATAGGCCAGTCCTTAGCTTGCCAGCTTTAGAGGGGAAATACCCATCACACCTTGGCCAATGTTTACCACTCCCTAATTCACTGCAACTTTTTGCCTTTCCCTTCCCCTTTGATGTATTTACATGATCTATACAGGGTCCTGGACCGACTAGCCTATGAGCACAAAAAACCATAAAGTGTCACTGTAATTATGCATAGTAAAAGCTAAAAGGTAAAGGACCCCAGGATGGTTAGGTCCAATCAAAGGTGACCATGGGGTTGCAGCATTCGTCTCTCTTTCAGGCCAAGGAAGCCACTATTTGTCCACAGACAGCTTTCCGGGTCATGTGGCCAGCATGACTAAACCCATTCTGGCGCAACAGAACACTGTGACGGAAACCAGAGCGCACGGAAACACCATTTAACTTTCCACCACAGCAGTACCTATTTATCTACTAGCACTGGTGTGCTTTTGAACTACTGGGTTGGCAGGAGAATTGTGCATAGTAAGCAGAAGGAGCACATGCCATAATCTGGGGCCAGTATCAGCACCTTGGACAGCGGCAAAGGCCAGCCACCCTGGCCAGCTCCCTCTGCTTCTGCCTTCACTGCTCTCCTGCTTAAATTCCCTGCCTTCCCCCTTACGTTTTTTCTAGCCTTAACTTTTTCTAAGCAGTACCAGGTGCTGGATGTAGCCAGTTTTTTTAATCCCCCACAATGCCCCTGACACAGCATTACTCTAAGGCATTGTGGGAGATTTGAAGAGTGGCTAGACCCAGCTGCCCAGTGTTGCTCAGAGCACTCCCATCACAGCCAGGTAAGCTCATTAGGGCCCATTAGCAGAGGAGGTGTCCCACCAGAGAGAACTTTTCCTGGAGATGCTGACGTTTGATCCTAGGACCTTCTGCACACAGAGGATGTGCTCCACCACTGACTTACAACTCATCTCCACCCTGTTCTTGCTTTACCCATGCACTTATCCGACTGAACTTCTGCCTTCCGTAAAACAATATTAAATCCAAATAGTGATAAGTGGTGATTAGACTCACTGACAGGCAAGAGCTGTAGAATATACCCAAGGCAAAGAAGTGAACTTAAACAATGAAGAAAAATATTCAAGCGGGGGAAGAGAATAGGACCTGCAATCAGGCAGGTATGGGAAATATGCAAGGGCCTTTTGTCACTTAGCTGGAGAAAGAAAATGCCACATCAGAAAAAGATACTTGAAAAAGAGTTGGTGTAGATTACCAGCCAGAAGCCATTTTGTATGGGGATGACTGACAGGGTGGGAATAAAATCCTCTAGACACTCTTTTGCAGACCTATTTCAGCTGCCCCCAGCCTATGCAAGATTGGCCTATCAACATTCCTCATATTTGAACTAAATACACAGAGGAGACATTTAAATGTCACTCCAACCATGCGGATTGCTTGCATGGGGAAAATGCTTTAACCACAGGCAATGAGTAATAGCTAAACTGGCCCTCAATTAAAAGGGGTCTTAAAGGTGCTACTCCACTGGAGGTCAGCACTGATACAGTGGTACCTTGGGTTAAGAACTTAATTCATTCTGGAGGTCCGTTCTTAACCTGAAACTGTTCTTAACCTGAGGTACCACTTTAGCTAATGGGGCCTCCTGCTGCCGCCATGCCACCACCGCACGATTTCTGTTCTCATCCTGAAGCAAAGTTCTTAACCCGAGGTACTATTTCTGGGATAGCGGAGTCTGTAACCTGAAGCGTCTGTAACCCAAGGTACCACTGTATTGGGGTCAGCTTGAATGTTAAAGGAGCCTTCACCAAAGTGTTGTTGGCAAAAGTCTGTCCTACAACATAAGCCCCAGCTGTGGTCTTACTGTTCGTACCACAGGATGACTGGGAAGCTGCCATTTTGAATTCCCCACAATGACCAAAATCAGTGCTATGTCAGTACTCTGGGGCATTGCAAGAATTTTAAAACAGTGGTTTCCTAGAGCCAGAGCCAAACAAGGGGAGTCCAGGACAGGCGCCAGCATCAGAGGACCCTGACAGGATGTTGAAACCCTGATAGTTGCTTAGTGATGCTCAATACAAATTGTAATTGTAATGTTCAGACTGCAGAACAAGCCACAACACTTGGTCAAATCCATAAGGTTTTCTCTCATGTTGCTGCTTACAAAGGAAATAAAATGCTGATCCTTTGTTTTCCAGAACTGGTAGCAGCCTCAACCGGCTTTGGACTAACCCAGAATCATTTCAGTTACATTTGAAATTGGACAGAAATTTCTATTCGGCATGCAGATTTTATTCTTTCTCAGATCCAGCAGAGGAGAAATGGAAAGGGAGAACCCAGGGGTCTTCTGTGGTCCTCTGCCAGGAAATGCTAAACTGTGAATGGCTTTTCTCACACATTCTAGAGGAATTATTGTTTCCGTCTAAAAAGCTTAATCTTTATATCCAGCAAGCCTATTATACAAAATTACTATACTTTGGTCAAAAGAGGAACCGGAGCATCCATATACAGGCCAGCAATGTTTCTGTTCCTGCTTCTTTCCCACTCAGCAGTCTCACCCATTTAAACATGAAAATCGGGGAAAGAGTGATAGATATGGGTTAGGGAGAGGGAGCCACAGTTGGAGATTCCTGTAGACCCATGGCATGAGAGGGACAAACAGCACTTGCTATAAAGTGAAGAAAAGTAAGAGAGGAACAATTAGGTATGTGGGTTAATGGTGATGGGGGCTTTCAGGAAAAGGTTTTATCAGTCTGAGCCCATGATATCAGCCCATGACCTCTGCACTGGGGCAACATGGCTGCTATACGCCCAAGATGGCTGCCCTGCACTCCACCCTTCATGAACCACCTTATGAGCCATTGCTTTACTTTGTCACAGCAATATAGATCAAATTTTGGCCACTCCCCGGATTTTGTTCCCCATACCCATCTTGTCACAGAAATTTTCATCATCATCATCATCATTATTATTATTATTATTATTATTATTATTAACAAGATGAAATCAGCTCTGTGCAGCTAAGCTGTGCGGCCTGCACTGTGCCACATGTCAGCTGCACTAATTCCTACTGAGTCTGACTTCCGATGATCAGATCAGCAATTTCTTCTGCAACTGACTGAATGGCTGACCTTCCACCCCTGTACTAAAAGTCGTCAGAGCTAACGACGGCTCAGGCAAGCAGCCAATCATGTGAATAATGTAACATGGAAGCAACCAGTTCTCATGTCTGTGTTTCCATTTAGTAAACTGAAAAACCACAAACTGCAACTTTTCAGATTGATAGAAGGGGGACTGCGATCTTGTGAGCTCATCGCTCCAACGTCACATTGCTTACACGGCCAGTCCACTAGTGTGAACGCTTAGGTAGCACAGAAGAGCCAGGAGTTGACCAGCGGTGTGCAGTCAGTGGACTAGGCTAGTCCCCTAAATGTTCCCCTGGAGCCTCCTTCCCAAAGCCCAGGAAGCTTCTGCCTGGCTTAGTGAGGGAGGCACGATGACAACACACACACACACACACACACACACACACACACCAAAAATCACCCTTGCAAGCTAGCATCTCTGGCCTTAACTGTTCCCCTATGAAAAAATTCACCACACGCTACTGGAGTTGACCATCAAAACTGTCTCTCTTACTCTGACCCACAACACAGAGATGCATTTCTTGTGTTGGCATCTACAAGATGACAGGAGTGGTGCTGACACCAAGTCTTCATGCACCACCCTGTTCCAGTATTGGTGGCAGCTTGCCTCTGAGTACCAGGAGCTGGATGTCCTGAGTGGGAGATAGTAATAATAATAATAATAATAATAATAATAATAATAATAATAATAATAATAATAATTTTATTATTTGTACCCTGCCCATCTGGCTGGGTCTCCCTAGCCACTCTGGGTGGCTTCCAACAAGATTAAAAATACATTAAAATGTCACACATTAAAAATTTCCCTGAACAGGGCTTCCTTCAGATGTCTTCTAAATGTCAGTTGTTTATCTCTTTGACATCTGATGGGAGGGCATTCCACAGGGCGGGCGCCACTACCGAGAAGGCCCTCTGCCTGGTTCCCTGTAGCTTTGCTTCTCACAGTGAGGGAACCGCCAGAAGGCCCTCGGCACTGGACCTCATGCCTATTTCATGTTCCTGTCCAGCTGCATGGACCTCCCACGGGCATTCCAGAGTTGGTCACTACGAGAACAAAATGGAGGACTAAATGTGGTCTGATCCAGCTGGGCTCTTCTTACGTTATTTATGAGGTACAATGTGTGCCTTGAGGCTTTCTCCAGCTTCCTCTGGTCCTGTGTCAGCTGCTGTCAGTGGTGCAAACACTGGGCCACAGATCTGAGAGCAGCTGCAAAGCATCCAGACTGAGATGCCTGTGTCAGCAACATTCTGCCGGACCGAAAAGATTCAGCTGTGTGACTCATCTACCCAAGTCTGGCACTCTGTGCTTGGGGTGAACTTCAAGCCTCTTCAGTTTTCCCCGTAACCAGTATTTCGTAAGTGCTCCTCACTTAATTGAGCGCTGGTCAGCTTGTGCTTGTTTACGTTTTCTTTATCACCGAAAGTTCAGATGAGTTCAATAAGCAATTGGATTAGCATGCTTTATTTTCAGCCTGAAAGCTGTAGCTGGCTTGGACTGTGGCACAAGAAGGGGGCAATATATACAACCCCAAGGATATTTCCAGTTTTATGGATCATCTTAAGTGCCCAATAATCCATGGTAAAGGATTCTTATTTCAGTGCATTAATGTACAGCCTTGCTTTTGTCCTATTGTAGTTCCATTAGGCTAGTTATATGGTGTCAATCGATGCCAGTTATCGCAGCCTGGATAGAGGACAATGTGAAAGGTTAAGAAACTGCATAAAAGCACCTAAATGAACTGTTCGGAGTGGGGCTGACTTATGACTTCTTAATAATATAAATGTGCAAGCATTATAAAGTCCTTATTGATCCAACATATCTAAGCGATCCATCACCGGGCAGGGTAATAAGGTGTTATAAATATGCAAAATAATAGTGCATTAGCCTAAATTACATCGATAAAGTGCAAACCCTAACAAAAAAAAAACAAGTCCCTGGCGGGACCGAATGTTTGCATAATGTGCCTGCTGTAGAAGCCAATGTTGCTTTAAATTCTAGCCTGATTTTTATACCCTGCACAAGCTGTGTTTCTTGAATAGGCTATCATGTTGCATCTTACTTCTCTCTTTTTCAGGCCCAAAACTTTTCAACCCTTCCTCATAGGACTTAGACACAAAGCCCCTTACCATCTTTGTCACCCCTTCTCTTGACATATTCCAGTTTGTCTTCATCCTTCTTAAACTACAGTGCCCAAGAGAGGTCTGACCAAAGCAGAATACATGTGATCATTTTCCTTGATGCAGCCTAGATTGCAGCCTATAATTGCAACTAAAAACCCTAGAACCTTTTCACATATACTACTGTTAAACCACCCACCCCTATGTATGTACCTTTGCTTTCCCCTCAAACACTCTTGGGATCCTTCACTACAGGCTAGTCTAGGAGCTTCCTGCAGTGAAGAAATCACAGAGGAGAGAGAGAGCTGTAGTTAGTGGGCAAGGCATGTTCAGAATCTGTATTCTGCTTTCAGTGTGGGGAGGCCCTTAGCAGCCTGGTTAGCAATTATATTTGTAGAAGGGCTGCTTTGAGGATGGGGTGGAGGGTGACAGGCCAGAGCAACCACTCATTGATTTCAAGGTGGACTGCCAGCCCAGTCCATTGTCACATTTACTGTTTCCTCCATACAATGTCTTTGAATAAATGCACATATTTCTCAACTGCAGTGTAGCTTTTTGTCAGTCGGGGCACGGTTCCAGCACCTCTCAGGTGGGCTCCCCGCACCCGCTTGACTTTATGTACTTCTGAGAAGCCCAAAATGAACATCTTGTGGGAATGTTTAGGGATGCGGGGGAGGATATATTGTTTAAGATATCCTATCCCAACTTGTCTTTACAAGTTCAACAAAATCAGCAGAGTTAACATTCTCCTTTTTTTAAAACACATGCACAGCAGTGCACATGCACTGGCTCAGACTCGTTAGAGTCTCTGTAAATATTTCCTGGTATTTCCGCCGTTTAATCCCTCCTAAAATAAGACGCTACACCGTCTTCTGTAAAGTATAAAACGTTTACTCACAAGTAATCATCTGTTCACACAAAGGTTCCCAGAAGGCAGACATAAAAGGTTAGAACATAGTTTAAATGTGGTGACTATCACCTTATGGGAGAAAGCCCCGCTTTTCTTCTCTTGGCCTGGAGCCAAGGGTACATCTTAGTAGTGCTGTTGTTAAGACGGCATCCATATAGTCAAGAGAGAGAAGATGGTCGCCAGCCTGTGGTTCTGGTTCTTTCTACTTCAGGAGAGGCCACGCCCATCTCAAGTTACACATAGGAAGTTTTGTCTCAGTCCTGGAAAGTAGGAAGTTCCAGCTGGGGGACTGAGACAACCTTCATGTCTACTCTAGCAATGTTGTGTTTGACTGCACCTGATTCTTACATCCCACACATCTTATTTCAGGGTAAATCAGAAGCTGCCCAGCATGTGCAAGTCTACACTTTTTTTCCTTAGATCTATGATTCCTAGCCGTGATTGGTCAAGCTAAGGGGCGGGGTCAATTCATATGTCGTTTTCTTCCATTTTTCTCCTTTGTGGCGGTGGCGGGCTTTAAGCTTTCCAGCCAGACTTCTACCACTGTACCCACACATATTTGCGTGAGAGCCCTTCTGAGCCGCCCTAACCATCCACCTGAATTTAAGAGAGCAAGGGAGGCAGGGGCACATTTATTTGACTTGTGCCAGAACCAGGAGTGACTCCCAAACCAGCCTGATGTAGTTTTCAGCAGCTGCACAGGCGGTGAACGCAGCTGTTTTCAAACTGGCATTTGTTCAGGGCTGCCCTGCATTGCCCGGCAACTTACTGTAACAACTTCATTGTGAGTTCCATCATATTCCAGCATTACGAAAGGTTGGACTAGATGAGTCCCTTCCAACCCTTCAATTCTATTATTTATGAGCTATTTTTCTTGAAAAAAAGCACTGGCGTAACTACAGATCTACCCGGTACTCCTTAAAGAGTTTCTGATTCTGTGTTACTACTATCAAGGAGACATGAACATTTGTGCGCATTAAGGCTGTGTACATGTTGTCATTTCTCTGGGGCAAAAGGAGTCGCTTCATCCTTACCAGCTGCAATAGAAGCAATAACCCTAATATCAGTAGCTTAATATCTGAACCAACGTAGTGGATTAAAGGAGCGAGCCCTTCTGCAAGGAGAAAAGCCTGTTGATCGCTTTCTCTGCTTTCAAACTGCAGTGACTTCAACAAGCTGCTTCACCGTGACCCTTGCGAGTGGGTAGTAAGATGAGATCTGGAAGAGACCGGATTGAAAGTAGCCTCCAGTCTAGTTAATTTCACATACAAAAAGAACAAACACAGGAAGTTATGCATATTTTACTCCTACGGGTCTAGATAAAAGCGTATGTGGATATGCTCTCATCCCGCCTAACAGCCTTCCAAAGTAATTTTTAAAACCAGGTCCCAGCAGCACTCTGTTGAAAGGTTGCTCATGATGGAAACTGTCCAATAGGCCCACGAAAATGTACACACATTTGTTTCAGCAGCTCTGATCATAGTTCTGCAGAACTTCTTCCAGCTTTTGCAAAAGACAGTGGTACCTCGGGCTACATACACTTCAGGTTACATACCCTTCAGGTTACAGACTCCACTAACCCAGAAATAGTACCTCGGGTTAAGAACTTTGCTTCAGGATGAGAACAGAAATCGTGCCACAGCGGCACGGCGGCAGCGGGAGGCCCCATTAGCTAAAGTGGTGCTTCAGGATAAGAACAGTTTCAGGTTAAGAACGGACCTCCGGAACGAATTAAGTTCTTAACCCGAGGTACCACTGTATGTATTGAGACTCTGCAAAACCACTTTGCCTGGAGGTCAACATGCCTTATAATGTTATACACCTTTTCAGGGTATATACCCCATTTCTTTCAGCTCTCTGGGGGACAGTGATGCCGTAAGAAGAAGCAAGGAATTCTCGCTACAGTGGGAGGGGAGGGGTCAAGTTGGTTTAATTTTGCTGACCTTGCTGATTCAGCCCTAGGTGAGCTGCCCCTGGTCCCACCATATTACTACGTGCCTCCCAAACAAATGTCCCACATCACTGGAAATATTCCACAAAGGATCGTCTGAAGTCCTTAGGCACCCAAAACCTTTGGTAGTTCATCTGCTTCTAATTTTCAGCATAAGCTTCTCTTTCCTCCACCTAGTGCCTGACCTTCACATTAATCAGTATAATATTTTTTAAAGCACTCTGCAGATGAAAGTGATCTATAAGTAGCAGAATCTTTATTATTTTAACAGCCTTGGCAATATATCACAGATATACCCTCTATCTATGGACTCTGCCCAGGCACTGGGGATGTACTTGATGGCAGTTCTTAAGAATGAATTTTTTTTCCAGGGGGCTTTGAAATAAGGAGGAGACCTTTGGTTCAGGGGCTGTCAGGTACACGTCAGTGCTAAAGGCTCTGTTCCTCTCATACTGCTTCCCACAAAACAGGGGTCATATAGGATATAAATGAAGCATGCGCACAACGCACAGAAAAATCTGTGGCTATTGGCATATTAGGGCAATGCAGTGGCTGAAAGGTTTCATCGAAGCAGAATAGTGTCCAGATTGTGAGAAGTTATAGGACTCTCTTCTGCTTTGGTCAAAGCTCACCTGGAGCATGCTGTCCAGTTCTTTCCTTTTTAAAATTTATTTAATCAGTTTTTTCATACAAACATCAACCACAGAAGACACATACAACAAAAACCATAATAACAGTAATAACACAATTTGACAATTCAGATTTGGATACACTGATATACCTATGACTACACCTTTTTTAACAATATCTTCCCACCTCTCTCTCCTCCCTCTACTTCCCACCGCTATCCGCCTAATTGCTTAAACATTCATTCCAGATTTCTTCATATTTGCGTCGACATGCAATTCGTTCATATGTAGCTAATCTCTCCATATCATCAATCCATGTGCTCAATGGAATCTTTTTGCGGCTCTTCCAATTCATCAAAGCAAAATTTTTTGCTTCTAATATAGCACACTACATCCATATTTTTTTTTTTACCCATTGAAATCTCCCACATTTCCTGAATATAATTAGAATTAAATTCAGTTCCCCTAAATAACAATTTCTCTTTATTATTCTTGCTATAAATATCCTCACCTCTCACTAAAATGATCTTACCAGTTCTAGGCACCAAAATTTATGGATACTTGACCAACCGGAATGTGTCTGGAGCAGGGCAACAAAGGTGGTGGCACAGGGCCTTGTGTTCTGATGGTACAAGAGGGCCACATATCATGGATGTGTAACGGCAGGTTCCTGCATCAGCAGGTGATTGGACTGGATAATTTTATAATTATAAACCCTGCAGAATGGGATGCTGCAAAGAATCAGTTGTCATCCAAGGAAACGGGCCTATCCGTGATGCTCTCCAGTGGGGCTACTATCTGCTACAAAATTTGGAGTGCAAGAAACTGTACCTGGTGGAGGAATAAGAATAAGAATAGGGACACAGGTGGTGCTGTGGGTTAAACCACAGAGCCTAGGCCTTGCCGATCAGAAGGTCGGCGGTTCGAATCTCCGCAATGGGGTGAGCTCCCGTTGCTCGGTCCCTGCTCCTGCCAACCTAGCAGTTCGAAAGCACGTCAAAGTGCAAGTAGATAAATAGTTACCACTCCGGCGGGAAGGTAAACGGCATTTTCGTGCGCTGCTCTGGTTCGCCAGAAGCGGCTTAGTCATGCTGGCCACATGACCTGGAAGCTGTAGGCCGGCTCCCTCGGCCAATAAAGCAAGATGAGCGCCGCAACCCCAGAGTGGGTCACGACTGGACCTAATGATCAGGGGTCCCTTTACCTTTACCTTTTAAGAATAAAGAATATGCCACCTATTATAAGAATATGCCACCTATTTGACTGGTTTGCCCCACCCCCTCTGGGCAGCTTCCATAAAAGTTCAAAACTACCAATAGTTAGAGGTGCCCACCAAGAGAAGCAGGAAGGCAGGGGATCCAGGGAGGGTATTGGGCTCTGGGGAAATGAGGGGTGCTATGAGCTGCATTGTTACATAAAAAGGGTAACAATGATGGTCAGTTGCGTTTTCCTTTAAAAATGTCAACAATTTTGGGGGTGTCTGGATTTTTACTTTTTGAAATATGGTGAGCCTACTTGAAGGAGTCACAGGGTTAAGAGACTCGGGTTACAATCCTATGCTCACTTACCTGGGAGTAAGTCCTAATGAACTCAGCAGAACTCACATCAGAGGATACTATATATATAGGATTGCTCTTGAAAGCACCGCTCAGAGACACTTTAGCCTTTCAAATGTAATTTGCTCCACAAATATTTTTGAGAACTTAATGCGGGGGGGGGGGCGGATAACGTAGGCAGAATTTTTATTTGCAGTCTTGTATCATGCAAGAATTGGGATTTATCTGGCTAAATTAACAGGCAGTGAAATAAAATTAATTCTGTTAAGTGTAGTGAAGCTTCGCAAGTGAAGGCTTTGGTATGAACGGTTTCACCCATTGCACCACTAATCTACGGAACTAATTGCCATGAGGAGTTATTAATGCCAGCAGCCTAAACTAGATTTTTCTTTTTTTCTTTTTTAAAGGTTGGAAAAGCAGAGGTAGGAAGACCCATAAACAGCTGACAGGAGTAATGCCAGGTGCTGAAATGTCACATCCTGAGGCCTAAGCTGCATACCACTTTGAATATGCATTAAAGCATATTCAAAGCATGTTTTTCCCCTCAAAGGATTCTGGGCACTGTAGTTTATCCCCGACAGAGCTACAATTTCAAGCAACCCTTAACAAAGCCACTTCCGCCTTCAGAGGAGGTGGGATTGCAGGCTGCACGCCCCCACCACACGCGCGGTGGCTGGCTCTCAGCTTCTGCATGATTGAGGGAATCCCTGGCCGCGTAATCCCCTGGACAGGCAATCAGCTGGCTCAGGGTGTGTGGCCTGCCCAATTTAACGCAGGGATGGCCAGGTATCTCCCTCTTTTGCTGCTGCTCCAACTGCTCACATCTAATAAGCCTGGCATAGGCAAACTCGACCCTCCAGATGTTTTGGGACTACAACTCCCATCATCCCTAGCTAACAAGAACAGTGGTCAGGGATGATGGGAGTTGTAGTCCCAAGACATCTGGAGGGCTGAGTTTGCCTATGCCTGTAATAACCTAACATGGGCCATTTGTAGTCAGACCTCAGAGTCATTTGGAGGACAGAAGAGAAGTGAAATATCAGTGTCTCCGATTGGCCAGCTGTATGAAGCCTCTGGATTGGCTAGCTAGGCCTGGTATTAGAAGCAATTCTTTTGGTCAGCAGCCTTTCAAGCTCCACCTTCTATGACTCAAGCCTCCTGACAGACCTTGGAACGAAACTAGGGCTGAGCTAGGCTGGGATGCAGCTACTTTTGGCCTTGACTACCATCCAGTTTTGATCAATATTTCTTCTTTGCTGTCGTTGAGCTTCTGGCTGCTAGGGGCTACTGGTAGATAATTGGGGGGAATGAATGGATTGCTCTCTGGCTGCCCTGTGGCTTTCCATTCATTTACTGGGAGGCAGTGGCCACTATCTGAGAAAGGAAAATTGGCTAGACTGAGCCACCGGCCCACCCTGGCAGCTCTCAGGTTCTTACTCATTCTTCTGAGCGACTCCACCGGCAGGGAGAGACTTCATCGATATTGAACCTAAATCTAACTAATTGCCTCTTCAGCCCATTCCTTCTTGATGAGGCTGTGGTGTCCTCCAAAGTACACAGCAGCTGAACAGCAGGGAACGGGGCTTTTGCCGCCACCTCCCCCCATCCAATTTTCAGCAGCATCTGGACCCCAGCATGCCAGAGAAGCGATTCCACAACCCAACGCAAGCCCTAATTAAAAGCAATTTCTATGTCATATCCTGTTCGCCACCATATGCTGTCGCCATTTGCTAACTTTCACAACAGATAAGCTTCTGCTGCTCAGCTCCAGTGCGCGAGCCACCAGGAACAGGCTTGACTGCCACACTGCCGGTGGGGTCTTCGTAACGTTCCCTCTCATCTCCCTCTACCTCCACCTCCTGCCTGCCAAACTTGGGAGCATTAGTATTCAGTATCTCTTCTCTAATGGGCCCTTTTCATGCCGGTTTGATTTTATTATTATGCCAAGAAGCTCGCTTAATTCTCTGCTGTCTTTCTTCTGCACTGTTGATTTACACTGTTAGTGTTTTAATTATACAATTCAGCACTCCTTAAAACATGAAAAACTGCTCAACTTTTCGAGCAATTAAAAAGCAGCAGAGTATATCAGGCGATCTCAGACGAGATAAGTAAATCAAGCAATTAAAAAACTCGTTTAGTTATATAAAAAAAAGAAAAGCATCCTGCAAAATATACTCTCCTTTGTGTTTTTTTAAAAAAAGGAGAAAAGTGCTCACAAACAGCAAATTCGTTTCGTTTGGTGACCTTTTCAAAGTATCATTTTGGGTCCTCAACAGTAAACTGTAAAACATGCATTACTCCTCTGCAGTGCTATTTTTCTAGAAAAAGAGGTGCCAGAGCTCACCATGAACGTCTCCCTTGTTCTCTTGCAATGGCAATGGCGCCCACCTGAGAGGCGCTGGAGTTGAGTTCTGGTGAGCTCCAGCTGAAAAGAAAAAAAGCCCTGCTCCTCTGCCTATCCATACATAAGAGCACTTACAAAAACATGGCATGTTCTCACAAGCCAACACCCCCAAAACATGAGGCCATGGTCATTTACCACAGCAGCACATAGTTCATTAAGTGCCATCCTTGCGTGAGCTTGTATCCTCCGATTTATTTATTTTATAATTTTATTGAAATTTTCAACATAACAGGTTATCCAACACATATCATCCTCAATTTTTTATCCCCCCCCTATTTTTCCCTCCCACCTCCCCAGAAAAAAGAAATAACTGCCTCCCACTCACTCCTCCAGAGACTTCCCTCAGCCACCTGCAACCCCTTGAAAGTCTCTTTGGACGGTTGGGAACAGCTGGTTGATGTGAGATGGTGAGTAGGAGTCTGCTGGAGGAAGAGAGGATGGGAAGCTTTCCTTCCATGAACTTCCTTAAGATAACTCATCTTCAAATCCATGCTATCATCATGTACACCACAGACAGGGAGCCTGTGGTCCTCAACATGCTGTTGGATCAGCAACTCCCATCATCCCAGGTGTTATCTGCTGAAGTTCTCACCCTGGGCCAGCAGGGGGATACTGTAGATAGTTATGCAAATGAAGGATTGAAAATGACATTCAGTGATTGGATAGTTTTTATGCAAATGAAAGATCAAAAGTGACGTTCAGTGATTGGATAGTTTTAGAAAGTTGCTACAGTAACATTGTACAGTGGTGCCTCGCAAGACGAAAAGAATCCGTTCTGTGATTCTTTTCGTCTAGCGAAGCAAACCCATTGAAGGATTAATGCTATTAGCGCTATTAGCGGCTTTTAGCGGCTTTTAGCGGCTTATCTGCTGATCGGATCAGCTGATAAGCGGCTTAGTGGCTTAGAAAAGGGGGGGAGGGGGAAAAACCAGCAGGAACTTGCAAGACATTGTCGTCTTGCAAAGCAAGCCCATAGGAAATTCGTTTTGCAAAGCACCTCCAAAACGGAAAACTCTTTCGTCTAGCGAGTTTTCCGTCTTGCGAGGCATTCGTCTTGCGGGGCACCACTGTACTGGAGTTCTATATAAGCAGGCTGACTGAGCCCTTCAGTTCAGTTCATTTCTGTTCTGGCCTCTGAATAAACAAGAGCTGTTTGAAGAACTGCTGTGTCATCTGATATGTTCACCCACAACTTAACACCAGGTCATTGGCCACATGCTGGCTGGGGCTGATGGGAGTCTTAACAACATCTGGAGGGTTACTCATCCCTGGTGAGATATAGATGTAGGTGTGGAGATATGTGAACCACAATTTCAAAATCAGGAAGGTGGATTGGTTGTGGATTTTGCGCTTCTGCTTCTCACACCTCCTGATGGTCATATGTCATGCTCTAATGCAAATCTTATTCTCATAAGGATGAGGAACTACCACTATGGAGAGGAAATACTCAAGCATGCAAACCTCGTAATGAAGAGTCCTCCACACCATAAAGTTTACAGGCTAGATGGAAGCCTTCATTTACAGAAAGGAGATGAGTTTTAGCCACCCAGCGTAAGGAAAACGTATTAATACTAGCTGACAGAGGTAAAGAATGTGGATGGCACATGCTCCCCCCCAAAAAAAAATACATATCCAAAAATAAAAGAGGTACACCAGTTCATCACACACACATGAGGAAAATATTTAATTGGGCTAGAAAGGACTAATTTTATTCTCAGTCAGGGCAGGGGAGCCAGAAAAAAAGCAAAACTTTATTAAGTGGGCACCAGCAAAAAAATAAAAATAAATGTGCCAGGCTGGAAGATCACTGTTATCACTAGTATTGGAAAAACTTGTAAATATATATTTACATAAATTCAAAAATCTATCCATATTCCATGTGCATGAATCTGGATATAGGCAAATTGCCTCAGGACAGACAAAGTACTTCTTCATAGCAGGCATGTCAATTAACTTACAGAATTCCCTGCCACAAAATGTGGTGGTGAATAATGCAACTGGTTTTTGAAGAAGAAGTTGGACATTTCCTTGGAGGAGGGTAAAGCTTTCAACAGCTGATAGCCACGGCTACCATTTCAAATAAAGTTTTTGGGGGATTATATTATTATTACTCTCATCATCATCATCAACATCATCATTTACACTTTATACCTCTTTGGACTAATTCCATTAGATAGCAATGAAACCATTATGTTCTTCCAATGGTCATTGGCAGAGGCAACGCAAGGGTGTTTCTGTACACAGGAAAATGTCCTGTACAGAACGTGGGAAGCTAAGCACTCTCCATCCATCATGCTTACTGAACGAAAGGTCAATCTGCCACCTACACCGTGGGACAAGGCATTTTTGAGGAGTCTATTTAGCTACAAATGGAACATAATGTGAAGAAGACAGAAGCAGCAATCGTCTACCATGCGCTGTCAGAGGCCACAGAACCTGGACCAGGAGATGACCAGTTGAGGCACTGATTCTGCATTCTCAGCATCACTGGACTTGCAGGTCAGATGATGGTGTTCCACCTAAAATGCTAAAGCAGAATCCTCTTGGTCCTGGGCCTCAGGTGATCCTAGAGGGCCTGTCCCATAGTAGTACAGCATTCCATCAGCTTGAGTGACTGACAGGTGCCTCCAAGTTGCCTGCCTCATTTCCCTGCTTCTCCTCCAGGAAATTGTTGGGTCAGCTCAGAAACCAAGGCCTTCTGACATCCCTGTTCAGGTAGCAGATGTTTGGGAGTGGGTGCTATCTGGCCTGGCCCACAGGAGCAACTGTCAACAGAAATGCCCCATTCCCCATTGGTTGGGCAGGGCTTGCCTCCAGCTGGGCCAATTTGCCTGAACATTTTTCCTTGCAATGTTGCCCATGTTGTCATTAGCAAATGGATGTCCTGGTGAGTGAACGATAGCGCCAGAGGCTTATCAGGGGACACCCGGCAGGGTGGCGGGGCAGCTCAAAAGAGAGGGAAGGAAGCATTCTGCAGCTTTGTTTCCCCACCTTGGGGAATTTAAAGTCCAGCGGAGAGGGTAATTTGGCCCTTTATCCTTGCTTTTAAGCCTGCTTTAAATAATGCAGAGAGCTCTCCTCTCCCGAAAGCTCATTTACGCAATTGTAACAGGAACTATATTTAATGTAAATGGAACAAGCAAAACCAGAAGGATTTATGATAATAATAACCCAAGTGTAATAATGTGGAGTAGGTCACATACCCAAGGAGCAATGGATTAAAAGGGGAAAGAGAATTCAGCTGCAGGATAGGAGCCAAGAGCAGAAGCAGTCTGCAAGCTTATTAAACACAACGGCCATGCCTGTATTGTTGCAGTAGCTTGCAGTCCTTTAGAAGTGGCTGGAGGCTGTGAGAGTCAATGCATTTAGGTTTTCCATCCCCTACAAAGACAATCCACCAGCACTTCATTGTAGCATTTCAGGCTTCCTGAACCATAACCCCACTATAGTCGAATCATAGGGACTTTAAACTTTGCACCGCATGTATAAATGTCGCAAATGAAGTGTGCAAAGTTATTGCAAAAAAAGCATTCATTTATTGAACATAATTTTATAATATAAGCACTTACTAATCCCGTAACTGCTATTTTGTCAGCTTTCGATTGGTTGGCAGGGATCACATGATGAGAAGCACGTCAGCTGGCTGAGCAACGTTTAATATTCTAAAGACCAGGCTCTTCAAACTGTCCGACCAAATCATCCATAAGACTTGGCTTCATTATGAATCAAACTGACCCAATCTAATTATATCAGAGATCATAAACATCTTCAATTCATTTTCAAACCAAGATAGGTTTGTGTATAAATGCACATCCTGGAATCTGTGGCTGGGAAAAACATTATCTGAGTCAGTCACAGAGACACAAAGCAGACACCGATTACCTTTCCCTAAGGCCGTTAGTTCTCCGCCCATCCAGCTCTCCCTCCTTCTACCATTCTAATAATCTCTTTGGATAATTAGAAACCATCTTCTCAACCTCTGGCAGATGAAGGAGAGGAAAAATGATGGATCAGTGAAACTACCTTCACAGCACCACAACAGGCAGTGTTGTCTACTGCTCCTCATTCTCACCTGCGCCATCGTCTGGGCCAGTGTGAGAGTTGGGTAACCAGGGTCATTGCAGTGGTGGCGAGGAAGAAGAAGAAGAAGAAGAAGAAGAAGAAGAAGAAGAGGCCCAGCATAGTGCCTGTCAGTGCGCCCCCTACTGGACACTGGGGGGAAGCTTCAGTCATGTGGACTCTTGTTTCTGCCCCTGTATGGTTGTTTCACCTTTCAGACTGTCTTACAAGGCAGTTAACAAGAAGGAATACATACATACATACATACATACATACATACATACAAGAAAGGGGTAAAGAGACCCCTGACCGTTAAGTCCAGTTGCGGACGACTCTGGGGTTGCGGCACTCATCTCGCTTTACTGGCCGAGGGAGGCGGCGTTTGTCCGCAGACAGCTTCCGGGCCATGTGGCCAGCAAAACTAAGCCACTTCTGGTGAACCAGAGCAGCGCACAGAAATGACGTATACCTTCCCACCGGAGTGGTACCTATTTATCTACTTGCACTTGACATGCTTTTGAACTGCTAGGTTGGCAGGAGCAGGGACCAAGCAATGGGCGCTCACCCCATCGGGGGATTTGAACAGCCAACCGTCTGATCAGCAAGCCCTAGGCTCTGTGGTTTAGACCACAGTGCCACCCGCGTCCCACATACATACATACATACATACATACATCATTTTATTTGTTTGCCACCTTTTCCTACTTAAAGACATGCTCAAGGGGGCTTACATCATGAAAACATCATGTTAACTCTAAATATAACAAAAACAGTAATAAACAATAAATGAAACACTTTGAAAAAGTACACAACCCAAATGCAATGATCACCATGAGATCTAAAAATAAAGATACAAAAGTAATATCAATAACAGCAACAACCCACCCCCCTTAAAAAAACCCTAAACAATACTACAACCCAAAAGTCTGTTCAACAGCCTCAGCTTTTGTAGCTGGAGTCAGTCAGGGCCAAGTGTGAAAAGGCTAGCAAGGCAGGGAGCAGGTGTTCTGGGCAGTAGCATAGCATGGGTTGCCAGTGCCCAGAGCTATGCAGAGGGGTGGATGGAAGGGAGGGAAATGGACAGAGTATGCATGCGCATTTAACTGTCTTATGGTGTCTGCTTCACCCAGAAAATCACAGCTGCAGAGATGAGACAAGAAAAGTTGTTCCGTTATCTGGAGAGGTGACTTCCTGGTTCGCATGGAGAAGCTGTTTTCAACGGAGCCCAGCAAAGGAAGCATGCAGCTGTATTGAGGCAGCACCAGGTATTGAAATTTTGCACCCCCTAACCATTTTGTACCCAGGGCAACCGCCTCTGTGCATAGCTCTGGGCACTAGCAATCCACGCTATGCTACTGCCCATTCCCCCTTTACACTACGCTACTTCATCCGATACTCACAGCCAAGATGAAATAAAAACAACAAACTCTAACAGAATAGATGGGTAAAACAGAAAAGTTAATAATCTACTAAAAATGAATCAGCACGCATAAAGCTACTCACAACAGGCCTCCTTGAATCAAATATTTTCAACATGTATTTTAAAAATGCAGAGAGAGGGGTGGGTTTTGCTGAATATCCCCAAGGAAGAAATTCCATAAGCTTTGGGTATTGCTGCAGATGTCCAATTCTGCAAATCATGTTCAGGAAGGTTGTGAACAAGCCCACATGTTGGAGGGCTCACTCAAGCCAAAGTTTCTTGGGTGGACACAACGGCAAGCTGTGGGTTGATACAACTAGTAGTTCATTAAGCCAACTATGGTTTGAAGGGGCAGAAATGTTACATGTCAATGCAGCCAGTGGCTTCTCTTGGCTCAGCTTCTCTTGGCTGAAGTGTGTCAAGTTTGTGACCTTCAAAAAATTCTCTCCTTTCAATTGAGAAGGAAAGGAGGCAGTGCATGCACTCAAGAACGTGTACAGCAGCCACACCCTGCCCTGATATAATTTATTTCTGACACCCACGATGCACCGATCTGGTGACAACCTGATTCTGAGACCCATGTCTGCTGACATCAGATCTGGCTTGAGTAACTTTTGTTAGAATAAACAGCTCGACGGGCCTGCGGATGAGGCTTGCATGCCAAAGATGAAATCCCTTTGCTCACATTGACAGCTTTTAATGAGATAACGAGTTTTGACATAATGTATAAGCACGCCAAGCACCCTAAAGCACTTTATCAAAACCAACGCTAAATATTTTACGAGGCTTTCAACACTTTCCTACGATGCGTTGTTATTTACTTTCATTCATTTAAAACACTTCTATGCCACCTTTTCATTGAGAATCCCAAGGCTACTCACGATAGTGAAGTTAAACAATTCAGCAAAATCAACATGGAAACAAGAGGAGAACAATATCCAGAATAAAATATTGAAAGCGATGGCAGTAATTATCTTAAGATGCACAGACTGTTTCTGCCGCTTGATTGCGGTGATATACAGGAGGGAGACTTTAAACTTCCTAAGAATGCATATACAGAGAGAGAGAAATCTGAAATCCCACCAGCACTCACCACATTGCAACTAGATGGAGGCGGTGTGGGTCTTGTTAAGTTGTGGGCGAACATATCAGACAACACAGCGATTCTTCCAAAGCAGCTCTTTATTTGTAAGCTGGAACAGAACTGAACTGAGGAGCTCAGTCAGCCTGCTTATATAGAGCTCCACTAGAATGCAACAATAACCATTTTCTGTAACTAGCCAATCACTGAACGTCACTTTCGATCCTTCATTTGCATAACTATCTACAGTATCCCCCTGCTGGCCCAGGGTGAGAACTTCAGTACATAACAGGTCTCATGTCCAAGAAATCGGTCAGTTGCCTCCCCTGGATGGGATTGCACTGCCCCTGAAGGAGAAGGTTCACAGCGTGAAGGTGCTTCTGAATCCAGCTTTGTGTCCCGGGGCTAAAACTGCTGCAACTGGTACAAAGCAATGACCATTCCTGGACCAAGAAAGCTTGGCTGCAGTAGTTTGTGCATTGGTTACTTCACTATTGGATCCCTGTAACTCACTGCGCTTGACCCAGAAGCTGTAGATGATGCAGAATGCTGCAGTGCGGTTGCTGACAGGAGTGAGACCACATCAGCATATAAGCGCCTGTGCTCAGAGACCTGCGCTGCATGCCCATTTGCTACCGGGCCAAGTTCGAGGTGTCGCTATTGGTACAGCTTGGGACCCAGGTTTAAGGTGCTGATTTTAACTTTCAAAGCCCTATACGGCCTAGAACCCTCATACCTACGGGACCGCCTCCTCTGGTATGCCCCACGCAGCGGCGTAGCGTGAGTTGTAAGCACCCGGGGCAACGCAAGTAATTTGCGCCCCCTAACCCGGGGCAAGGCAAGTAATTTGCGCCCCCCGCTGCCGCCCAAACGACGCCGCTTGCCCGGAGGAGGAGGGGGGCAGAGAGGCGAGGAAAATTCAACGGCCCAGCTGCTGCAGCAGCAGCGGCGGAGGCGGGGCTGTGAAGAGGGGCTGCCTGGCGCGTCCTCCGCGGCGAGGGCTGAGAGCCGCTGCCTGCCGGGCGCCTTCAGCCCGGATGCGCGCACAGCTCGTCGGTTCCGCGAGACATGCGGCTCCGCTACAGCCTGCGCTCGAGGCTCTTCGGCGACTCCGGAGGCAGCGAGCGCGCCCCCCCCCCAGATGTTGCGCCCGGTGCGGCTGGCACCCCTGGCACCCCCCACGCTACGCCACTGGCCCCACGGAGGACCTTACAATCTGCAAACAATAACACTCTGAAGATCCCGGGCCTCAGGGAAATTAGACTGGCCTGGACCAGAGCCAGGGCCTTTTCGGCTATGGCCCCGGCCTGGTGGAACGGTCTCCCACAAGAGACTAGGGACCTGTGGGATTTGACATCTTTCCACAGGGCTTGCAAGACGGAGTTGTTCCGCCAGGCCCTTGGCCAGGGAGCAGTCTGACCTATTTTCCTTTGTATAAGAACAAGCGTGAATGAGCCTCCCATCCTGTTCACAGGTCCTTATATCAATGAATCATCAATGAATCAATGAAAACAGTTGGTCCTGGCAAGTATTAACCGCTCTCAGTCTTAAGCTGATAACTGCCATTTGTCAGGATTTTAATTTGTCTGAATTAATTTTAAGATGTGTTTTAATTAATTGATGCCAGTTTTTATGTATACTGTGTTATTTATATGAGGTTAGCTGCTCTGAGCCCGGCTCCGGCCGGGGAGGGCAGGGTACAAATAAATTTTATTATTGTTGTTGTTATTGTTGTTGTTATTAGCAAGGTCACCTTATCCCCGTATATGCCCAGTCAAGAGATTCAATCTGTGCAACCCATTCTTTTGGTGCACCCAGACTTTGAAACTCCCTGCTTATTCACATCAGGCCACTGCCTTTGCTGTACCCTTTTTTTCAGCACCTACTAAAAACATTTTCATTTAAGCAAGTCTATCTAGACATGTAGATTGTTGACATGTGGCTGTTCATCTGGATTTTAACTTACCATTGATTTTCGGAAGGTTTTAAATAGTTGTTTTCAACTGTATTTTACTGATTATTTTATTGCTTCATTTTTTTTTCATTGACCACATTGAGGTTTTATTACAATCATGGAGCGCATACATCTTGTGAAATACATAATAAGCTAGCCAAAGCTTAAAAGGGCCCTTTAAATGCCCTTGGGCTCATTTCTTGTAATTCTACACAATGCTCCTTTGAAAGAAGGTTGCTCCAACTGCCTTTCTTCTAGCACTGACAGGGATCCCCCTGATTTTTCTGCGACACTTTGCAAGCTTCTCCTTTTATATCCCTGATTTCCCAGCAGTGTGACATTTAATTTAAGTATAAACACGCCTAACCTCAGGCAATTTAAAAAGGGGGGGGGGAGAGAAGGAAGGAAAGAAGCACCCTTCCTACTGTTGCAAATTAAACCCCATCCCTTTCCTCAGCTTCATGTGTAAAGCCGGAAGATCACAGAGACTGAATTAAAATCAATAGCGTACAATTTCGCGAGCGATCCTCTTGGTGGCACATGATGTGGGGCTTGAGGGAGGGGGTCACTCTGCCGGTAGAGCGGCAGGGGGGAGGGAACAGAAAGAAAGAGTTGCGTCTCATCCTGGGAGCGGTAGGCTTTCTTAGGCAAATTGCACCTTTTAATCTAAATTTGATGAAACAAGTGTTGCCGCAGGGCACGGATGCGTAGCTGAGATGTTTGTGTGTGGCTTATATATATACTGAGCCCTTGTAGGAGAGAAACAGAGATCACGTGGCATGGGGGAAGGGGGGAGGAAGGAGCCTTCAAACACCAGGGGAAGAGTGCCAGCAGATTCTCCCTGGAGTGCAAAGTCTCTTGTTTTGAAATTTTTAATTTTCAAATATGTGTCGGAGCTGCCATGTGCAAGTAATGAAGAAGGAAGCTGTTGTTTTATTTAGAACCTGGGGTTATTTGCTTGCTGTAGATCCCTCTCTACCACCTCTTTGTTTCTTGCGGGCCTTGGCATAATTTAGAGGCAGGTTCGGGCTCAGGGAAAAATCTTTGGCTAGAACTCAGGCTAGGGGGAAAATATCTGGTTGAGTTTGCATTTGAAGCCAAATCTTTCAAATTCAACATGAGAATAAAATGTGAAGAGAGAAATACCGCCATCCTTCAAAATCCTCACTTTGTCCAAATGTTGCAATGCAGTTCAAGCTTTTTCAACTGAGAGCCAGTGTGGTGTAGTGGTTAAGAGCGGTAGTCTTGTAATCTGGTGAACCGGGTTCGCGTCTCCGCTCCTCCACATGCAGCTGCTGGGTGACCTTGGGCCAGTCACACTTCTCTGAAGTCTCTCAGCCCCACTCACCTCATAGAGTGTTTGTTGTGGGGAAGCAAGGGAAAGGAGAATGTTAGCCGCTTTGAGACTCCTGAAGGGTAGTGAAAGGCGGGATATCAAATCCAAACTCTTCTCTTCTTCTTCTTTTTAAAATAAAAAATAAAAAGGCTTCCTGGCCTGCGTCCTGGTCAAGTATGCACATAATTTCACTCCGTGTGATTGAGAGACCTGTTGTTTCGGCAGGTTTCCTGGTCTCGCATGCAGAACCTCTGTGCACACAAGCTATTTGCCCGCTGGCTCTGCCTAGACATTGATCCAAATCCACAAAGGTCAGCACTGGGGCTGTCGTCCCAATCTTGCTCTTCTCCACATACTCGGGGCATCCTGTTTGTTCTATGAATAAATATAGTAAGTCACATGCATGGGAAGTGCAGCTGGATTTTTGAAATTTGAAACTTTGGGGCTTAAGTCCTTTTGGATCATAAATGCTTTAGGGCAAGAATGTCAAGTGTTAGCCGCAAAAAATGGCTAGTTACTTCAAACCAATGAGAAATTCAACCTCCGGCCCCTTCACTGCTCCTTTCTGTCCCCTTGGAGACTGTAGAAACTATGTACATAAAGGGAGCAGTGATACTGTATTGGACACAGGGTATCAATATAATAGAGCAAATCACAGTATTTTAGACATTGCATGCTTTGCAACATGTATTTGAAGTAGAGGGGGATTTGTCTTGCTGGCTATGAATTTCAAATGGGGAATATCAACTTAAACGTGTGCACATAATGAATGAAGTCTCTGTAGAATTTCTCAGTTTTCAGTGAAATCTATCTTTTCTGACAAAGCCAATGTTCAAGCTGGGATATGGACACAGAACTGTGTCCTGAGCATACATGCCAAATTTCATTCCAATCTCAATATTCAAGGAAGGTTATTCTGCTTCATATAAATGGAGAATGACAAGCTGGTATTTCACTCAGCCAATAAATAAACTTAATATTTTGCATTGGGAACCTAAATACTTAAGATCAGCTCAAAGCGCATCTATCGGAAAGATGATGCTTTTGATAAGCCAGATTAACTATGACTCTCAGGTGTAGCTCCATAGCTGCACATGCCTGTGTGTTACCAGCAGCAAAGGATAGCAAACAAATCCTTCAATCAATTTATTTAATAAATGCCTGACTTCCAATTCACACCCCTTAAGAACTTTTTGCATAAGTTGCATAATACACTTTCCTCATCATCCTTCAATTGCACTGTGTGTGGATGTTTGATTAACTCCTAATGCGCTCGCAGCAGAAACATCCGTTATTCAGATATCACAGTGGCAAAGTATTATTCACAGAGTCCTAAAGTTACAAAATATTTTGCAGCTTGCAATGAATGACATTGATTTAGACTGCAGGTGGTCTCCTTGTACTGACCCTGAGGTCAGGACAATAAATTACTTTCCCTGATACTTCCTTTGGTGGTACCAGTATGTTGATTTTTTCCAACATAGGCTGTTTACTGTTGGAAAGGTAGGTACTGACTCTAGGGTTGCCATACGTCTGGAATACTCCTGTCTCTAGCAGTTCCCGGGAGGAAATCGGCAAAGTGCCCGGGAAAATCCAGATGTATGGATGTATGACAGCCCATGGCAGTAGTGTCATTTTTGCAAACAAGAACAGCTTTGCCAAAAAAGCTCAGCAACTTTTCTGTCCAGATTTTCACTGTTCGAAATATGGCAACCCTAAAACATGTGTTTTCTTTCATGTCTATTGCTGCTGTTTTGGTTTTGATTTTATTTTTCAGCTACAATTCTCTGAGTGGTTTAAAAGTCATTCCCTCTGGGAATTGTCACTCTGTGAAAGGAATAGGGGGCTCTCCTACCAACTCTCAGTGCCCTTAACCAACTAGACTTCCCAGAATTCTTTGGGAGAAGCCATGATGGTTTAAAGCAGTACTGCTTTAAATGTACAGTGTAAATGGGGCCATGCTGGCTGCAAATCTGAATGTTACAAATGTCACACAGAAGTTGCTGGAATGAAAGCAGCAGGAAGAGAAGACAAGAACTCAGGTTATCGTTAACTAATATTGCCAACTAATGCTAGGAACCAAACAGGAAATACTGTGAGATAAGGGGTAGTAACTTTTCATCTGAAAATGGCCTTGGAATGTTGCTTCCCCCCACTCCCCCAACCAGAAACGTGCCAATAATATCCTATCTAATACCCTTCTCTGATTACCTTCCTGCAATTTTACTGACTAATAATAGTTTTGAAAAGAAAATGTAAAGTACCTGCAGCTAAAAGGGGGGATTAGGTCCCAATGGGGGAATTAAAAATATGCTTAAATAACTTCCATTGAAAGCAAAAGGGCTTACAAGAGTTTATCTTTGGTTAGATTCTTGTCTGTGTGAGAGAGGGAGGAAGGCAAAAAAGAGGGGGGGTTGTAAGGGCTTTTTCTTTACTGGATTCCGTGTTAGTGAGGATTCATTTTGTTCTGCGCAGGGCAAACTAAACATAGAATCATAGAGTTGGAAGGGCCCCAAGGGTTATCTAGTCCAACCCCCTGCAGTGCAGGATACACCTCATCACATGCTTGAGAAGGGATACAGCAATATGTAAAATTTGGCTCTCTTAGTTTCTCCTTTTTCCGCATTTCTTCAAGGAGTTGTAGAATTTGTAAGATGTGAATTTAGTAGATTCGGTTTTAAATGCAAACAGGATCGAATTTCTCCTCCATCCCTAATCTTGAGTGAAGATCATATTTGTGTCTTCTGGATTTCTGGATTTTATGGTGGAGTAGTATTGTAAATGTTGTATCTAATCCCATTCCATCCTTGGAAGCTGTGAACTGTACTTCTGTGTGAGGGAGGCAGAGATCTCTGTTACAGATATTAATTTTGCACAGTTTGAAGCGACTGGAAGCATAAGAACTGACTCCTTTTGGAAATGAAGAATTGTCCAGACCCATTAAAAAATTGTTCAAACTTGTACAGGCATAACTCTTTAAAAACAGAACATAAGCATCAAAGATACATCCAAAATATCCATACAGTGTCTTGTGCTGTCCAGCACAGGCTCAGCATCTTAGAAAATATGAACTAATCCAAACAGACCTAGAAGCAGAGGTCTGTCTCTCCCCACAGCCTCCATGGGCCTTAGGAAGCTTAATTTACATCCTCACTCCATGGAGTTTGAGAGGCAAAGACTCAAAGGCAACTCACTTCAAAATGGAGATTTGCAACCCAATACTTTCATCACATGATCTAAGGTTACAACAATCAGTTAGTTAATTATCAACTCAGCAAGAGCTCAGAGTCCACTGTGGAAAAACCCCAATGTTAGCAACACACATTTAGCCATTTTCCATTTTAAACCTTCATTAATACACATACATTAATTAAACCAATTATACTTAACATCTCTAACACTTTTGCCCTTACCAAATTACATCTCCCAACATGCTTTGGAGGATGCCATGGCAAAAGTTATTTCAAAGGCATTCCAAAGATTTGCAGTGCATATAGCACCACCCTTCCTTATGGAGCATGAGGTGCCATATATCGTTTTATCCTCCCATCAGTCCTAACAGGTAAGTAGTGTATCAGAAAAAGAGAATGAGCAACCAAAGTCACCCAGTGAGCTTCATGCATCTGTGGGAATCTGAACCCAGGACTCCCCAGCCTTAGTCCAACACTCTAACCACTACACTGCACAGCTGACTGAAATATAGCTGAACTTCTTCTTTTTCTTCTTCTTCTTCTTCTTCTTCTTATTATTATTATTATTATTATTATTATTATTATTATTGCCTAAAATGAAAAATTTCAAAAAATATTTTTTAATCAAAAACTCACTACGAATAATGCTTTTTTTAAAAAAATGAAGAACTGAAATTCTGTTGATAAATCTGAAGGGAATCACATCATCAGTACATTAAACGCCACACCATCACCTTTGTTTCCTTGTCCTAAATTCAGCAACATCCATAACAGGGAACGTTAAGAGGAGGCAAACACATGAGAATATGAACTTTAATTTACAGCACAGTTTAAAATCCAGTGGTAAGCCATCCATTTGTTTGGACGCAGGTGTGAGTGACCAATATGAAGGAGAGGATTCCCCGGAACTCAGCAATGTCAAAAGTGAATCCATTAATCAGAAGGTAATTAGCAGATTGGCTTTGGCACAGAGTCAGTTTTCCCTGTGAAAAACATTTTCTCTTCATGGCGGATGGATAATATTTCTTTTCTAAACACACAAGTACGTGCACGCACAGAGGATTTTCTGGGTGTAAATTTGAGGCTCAGTCAATAGTTTTTTACTTCCAGAATGGCTAATTAATGGCTAATGACAACTTGTCAACCCCTCCGCCCATGTGCTGTATCCCCTCCTGCAGAAACACTAACAACAAGGCCGGTGGCTGCATCTGACAAGCTAGATAACCATTTCACAGTCCAATAAAGACACAGACAATGAAGAATCCCGACTCTAAGCCAGTGAAAAATAATCATAGTATTTACCGGTCGTGGTATGAGAGAGTGCCTTGCTCTTAAGCTTCCTCATAGTGATTAAAACAAGACATTTCTTTAACCAGGGGGACATTTTCAGTTAAAAGATGCATTTAACAATTGCGGCAGAGAGCAGATGCACTCACAGGCCAGACACAAACCCCTAATTCCAAGTCACCTCTTCAAAGATTAATGATACGAGTGACCATCAAGAAGGTTATTGCTGTTTCATTACAGCTACACCAAAGCAGGGGAACTGCCTCTTCCTTCCATTCACCGATAATGGAAGCAAGTTGTTCTAAGCTAAAAGCAGTATCAGTTGCTTGAACATCTATGATTTCAGAGCCTCCAAGTGTCCCTATTTTCCAGGGACAGTCCTGGTAATTTTACTACCTCAAAGGGTTATATCATAAACCAGGCATAGGCAAACTCCAGCCCTCCAGATGTTTGGGACTACAATTCCCATCATCCCTAGCTAACAGGACCAGTGGTCAGGGTTGATGGAAATTGTAGTCCCAAACATCTAGAGGGCAGGAGTTTGCCTATGCCTGTCATAAACTGAAATGAAACCTGTTGACTCTGATTCCATAAACTATACAAAATCGAAATCAACCAATTTAGCATCGGCTTTTATGTGCCCAATTTGATTTCTGATCTCCTGTCACTAGCATGATTCCTTATTTTAATTATCACATAATTTGTCTCTTTTATTACTTGTTTATGATATCAACCTGCTATCTCTACCACACAAATTGTGCTGAAGCGTTCATGGAACATTTTGTCAAAAAGAATATTTTAAAGGGAAGTGTTGTTGTTTTTAAAGCCTTAATGCGGTTTTAGTTGAAGCCTGCCCTTCTCGCTACGAATTCTTCTTTGAATAATATGACTATGAATTCATAAAGAATATGAATTAGAACAAGTCAAAATATGTAATTATCTGGGATTTGAGGGGAAATGCTTATGGTAGTGCCATCTGCCTGCTGGAACCAAGCTGGGAGCTGTTAACACCAGCCAAGGCAGCAGTGAATTTTTTCCTGTCCTAAAGAAAGGAACTAATTTTACAATCACTTAAGGGTTTCTTGGATAAAGTCCTTCCATAAAAGGGGATTACCCAACATTCCTCTGGAGCCCATGAGATCTGGGAACTGAAGTTGCAAGTTGCACTGTTGCTATGACATTGATCCCCAGAATTTAGGATTGGTGACTTTTGCCCCAATTCAAAGTTATCTTAAAAAAAGAAGCTTTGTGAACATTGTGTGCAATCTGATCTTCAGTTTTCCATGCATATTACCCCGTTATAAAAACAACTAAAGAGTTCTTAAGGCTGCAATTCTAAGCATACTTACCTGGAAGTAAATCCCACTGAACTTAAGGGGGCTAACTTCAAAAAGAACAAAACATTTCAACCCGGTGTCCTATAGATGTTTTGGACTACAACTCCCATCGTCCAGTGGCCATGGCAGCATCTGGCAGACACCATGTGAGGGAAGACTGATGTAAATGATTACACTGTTATATGCTTGACCTTCTAGCTCGCTCCATTGGACATTTTTGACCCTAAGGTTGGAAGCAAGGCCACCTCATCTTGAGGGATGATATTAAAATATGCCTTTAGCATCATGGCTCTACAATTGTGGCTCACCTTGTGTGAAAAGTATAGGCTCTTCTTTGCCTTAATGTACAACAAACTATGATCTAAGGGCCCATCCAGATGTGGTTTTTACTGTGCATTCATGATGATCTGTGCTCATGATGGTATCGGGGCAGTTATACCACTTTTAATACTATTTATGCCTGGATAAGTTTCAGGGCATGCATACTGCCTTGTTTCCTTTCAGTGCATGTCCCATAACATCTTGCTGAAATGCTATCACTTTTTATACCACAAGTGTTTCAGGTTAGTTTAGTTTTTATGTCCCACTTTTGTTGCGCTACAGTGCAAAAGTGCCCCTCTGGATAGCAATAATGCAGTAAAGCAAAATGATGTGTGGACAGTCCAGTACAGTGGAACTTTGTGTTACGGACTAGATCCATTCCGGAGACCCATTCAAAACACAGAACTGACGGAAGCTGAAGCGCTGCATATGCGCATGCGCATGGTGTGATTTAGCAATTCTGTGCATGTGCGAAGTGCGTTTTAACGCTTCTGCACATGCACAAACGGTGAAACCCAGAGGTAACCCATTCCGGTACTTCCAGGTTGCCGCGGGACGCAAGATAAAAATACGCAACCTGAAGCGGACGCAACATGAGGTATGACTGTATAAATCCGCCGCTAATGCACTATTACTGTGTCATATGACATATTGCAGAATCTCCTTGGGTGGTGGAAAACCCAGAGTGGAGGCACCCTAAGAAAGAAATATTTTTTGGATTGTCAAAACATATTCAAAATGAAGATGAACAGTAAAGCTGAAATATGTGATTTGTACAAATACGTTAGCTTCAGGGTAGCTAGATTTTTCAGTTGCAGCATATTTAGAAAGAATCAGGTGATTTATGGAAATCAGTGCCATAGAGTCTGTAAATTATCTTTCTCTTGAGCATTTGGTTACCACATTTCCTGTTTAGAAAGTTATTTTTTATTGCGACGCTGCTTTTAACAAAATGTTTTATGCTACCAGTTTTTCCGTGTTTTTTATAGTAATGTTATTGTTATAACCTCTCTGGCTAAACAGTATTGTTGATTGATTGCTATTTTCCATATGTAAAAGTGTGTGTGTGTGTGTGTGTTAGGTAAAAGTCTTTTTAAAAAAAAAAACAACTCACAACTTCTCTGAAAAGGCATAATTGCACTGAAAAACATACATACTGGGAGAAAGTCAAGCCAGAGGATCTTGCAACTTTGCTGGAAGAGAAATGCCACGTGAGTGTAGAGGAGCAAAGATCACATGCTGCGTGGCAGGTATTTCTGCAATCAGTTTATTGCTGCCCACACTCCTGGATTTGCCGCATCACATTTGTCATAAGAATGACACACCAAAGGCCTGGAAAAAAAGCCTGTCCCACTTTCTGATTGATGCATATGGCTGTCATAGCTGTCAAACCTGCATGTAAAGGATCATGGAGTCCCATGCCACTTTTAGTAGGGCGGGCACACACAAGGGACCAGGAGAGAGAACTGTCAAGGTATTTTTGACTGATGGATTCAAACTTGTCAAATGTTCGCACTGCTAAAAAGGTACAGGCAACAACAACACTGGTCCCAGGTTAAAGGAGGGGGGTCTTCTGAATCTCTTTGTGCAAATGGAGTTGCCCCTTCCTTTTAAATTCAGTAGTGGTGGTGTGAGAGTCCCGTGTGAAGAAAAGAGAGCCCCAAAGAAGGCTGCATTAGGACATAGGATTTTATCAGGCAAACTGCTTCTCTTTCCCCCACACCCTTTAATTAGGCATTTCTGGTACTTCTTGCATTGGCAAGAATGGACAACTGAGTTATCATCTCTGCATTTTCTTCCAGATGGGTAGCAACTGTACACACCATATAATTAAGGCACAGCCACCCCAAAGAATCTAGGGAACTGTATTTTATTAAGGGTGCTGAGAACTGTAACTCTGTCAGTTCCCAGGATGATGGAGGAGGAGCAGGGTAATGTGCTTACACAGCCTAATGCCATGAGAGGAGGTTTTGAGTTCCTTCCATGAAACTGTGGGGCATCTGTACAGCAATAGTAGTTGACGTTTGCTTTCCAGATGCTGGATCGCCACCCGTCTTCCAGTGGTTAGTCTACAGACCAGACCAGTGAAGGCTCTTCACTCGCCCACCAAGACTGCAGTGAAAGCCACACACACCACTCCCCATGCGGAACTAAGAGTCGTAGCATAGCATGGGTTGCCAGCACCCGGGGCCAGGATGGAGAGGATGGGTGGAAGGGAGGGAAATGGACGTAAGTACGCATGCGCATTCAACTGCCTAACACAGGATGCCTCAACTTTTCCCAAAGAGGGTCAGTTTTGATGAAGTGAACATGTGTGAGGGCCAACCAAAGTTGCTGAGCTTTTTTTACGATTTTACCCCAGGACATATACTACCACGGGGGCCAAATTAAATTGACCGGCAGGCCAGATTAGGCCCCCGAAACGGACTTTGGACATACCTGGCCTAACAGCATCTGCACTGCCCAGAATATCACAGCTGCAGAGATAAGAAAAGAAAATTCTCAATAAATATCTATTTAAAGAAAAGAAAAAAAGAAAAGAAGAGTCGTTCCATTGTCTGGAGAGGTCACTTCCTGGTTCTCATCAAGAAGCCATTTTCAACAGAGCCCAGAGACAGAAGTGATGCAGCACTGACTGTTGAAATTTTGTGCCCCTAACCATTTTGCACCTGGGGCAAGAGCCCCTGTGCCCCACCCCACGGTATGCCACTGGCTCAGAGCCATAGGGAGGAAAGTCCCTATTGGTGCCATTGAGTTGTTGTTGTTGTTATGGCTTTTCACTGAGGGGGTCTAGATTCATTTGGATCTTAAAGGACAATGGGGAGATCAGCCTCCCCTTCTCAGAAGCTTCATTTAGAGTCAGAATAGAGTTGATCCTTCCTTTTAAAACCAGTAGGGTAGCCTTGTGGTGTAAGAGACCCTTGTGAAGGAAAGAGAGCCCAAAAGAAGTCTGACACTATGAGAAAAACCAGGATGTGTGGCTGCCTGCCTGCTTTGTCTTCAAGCATGGGTCTAGTTTGGCGCTAAGAGGTGAAGCTCCTTGGGTTCAGCCCATAATTAAATGTTCTGTTTGCTCACTTGCTTGTAAATTCTGAGGACAGCCTTCCATCCAGATTGGTGTACAATGATCACAACTGCAAATTGCAGCCAAAGCAAAGCATAATCCATCATTATCATGTAAAATAGTTTTAGACAGCTTCACGTGGGAGGTCTATTAACTTTTATTAGTCTTTATAGCGGGGGGGGGATAAGAATCTCCATTTTCAGTGACAGAGTACCCCTGAGTACCAGATGTGGGAGGAGTAATAGAGAGGATGGCTCAGTAAGGCAAGTGGAATTTCCTTTACCTGGAAGTCAGAGTTGCATCCAACCATGTCATCTCGATCATGCAAATAATCCTGCTTGCGCAATGAAAATTTCCCTCCTCTCCCTCCACACGCCCCCCAAATCTGTTCTGAGGCTTTCCCCAAGTCTACAGAGCAGCCTGAGAAGAAGAAGAGGAGTTTGGATTTGATATCCTGCTTTATCACTACCCTAAGGAGTCTCAAAGCGGCTAACAATCTCCTTTCCCTACCTCCCCCACAACAAACACTCTGTGAAGTGAGTGGGGCTGAGAGACTTCAGAGAAGTGTGACTAGCCCAAGGTCACCCAGCAGCTGCATGTGGAGGAGTGGGGAAGCGAACCCTGTTCACCAGATTACGAGTCCACCGCTCTTAACCACTACACCACATTGGCTCATTGAGGGGGCATAGGGGGAGAGGAGAGGGAGGGGAAATTCCACCGTGGAAGTGGAACTCCTTGCACAATCAGGACAACATCATTGGATGTAGCCCCGCACCTTCACTATCTTAGAAAGGTCTATCCTACAGCTGGGACTTCTCACACTCATCTATATAAATCAGCCAAGCTGCAAGACACCCAACTTGGGCTTCATAGAGGCAACCCATTTCTGTAGGTGCCAGGTGCAAAGCAGAGCTGAGCTGAATTTTAGCTAAGGGAGGGCTGTGGTGATAGACCATGTCAAATGGTTATCTCAACATGCCACCTTCTTGGTTCTTGTCTAGCTACGTATTTGTATTGTATTGTTTGCCTGTTAGACGGCTTTCTTCTGGAAAGAGAACCAGCCTTCCTGACAAGCTTGGATTTAATTTAACATGTGGGGAGAGAAAGACTTTCTTCAAAGCAATGCATAAAGGAGGCTCAAGAGATCGCCTCCTTGTAAAATGTGGGGGTTTTTAATTAAAAAAACAGTAGCGATTTGCTAAACCCACTTACTGGGAAGTAAGATTCTTCAGCTCAAGGAGATGAATTTATTTGACCCTATCTATCTAAATCAGGCTATGCTCTATCTTTGTCACTAAACTCCGAGTATAAATTGCACACTGTATTAATTGACATTGTTTTTTTGATATATTAGTGGCCATGTGATGATTTTAGCTTATAAATTTTATTGTTTAATGTCTTGATTTGTATATTGGGGTACTTTTATAGCTCTGTTTAGAGTACGTAATGTTTTGATAATATAAATGTTTTAAGTCTTTTCTATCAATCCAGTATATTTTCTTTTAATTGTCGAATGACTCTGTGTACATTGCGGCAGCCTTTGGCTATGCGCAATAAAACCGACTGACAATGCAATGCAATGCATACAGCAAAAGGTAATCTGTAAAACTGTTTCCAGACCATGCTACTTCAGAGCTGAATTGTTCCCTGCATAGGGGGGAATTCTCTATGAACAAAAACTAGTATATCAATTATAGGGGAGAGCCAGTACAGTAGTAGAGCACATAGATTGTAACTAAAAGGTCCCGTGTTCAATTTCCAGGGGAAAGGACCAGGTAGCAGGTGTTGTGAGACCTCGGACAGCAGCTGTCAGTCATAGAATCATAGAATCATAGAGTTGGAAGAGACCACAAGGGCCATCGAGTCCAACCCCCTGCCAAGCAGGAAACACCATCAGAGCACTCCTGACATATGGTTGTCAAGCCTCTGCTTAAAGACCTCCAAAGAAGGAGACTCCACCACACTCCTTGGCAGCAAATTCCACTGTTGAACAGCAGTCAGAGCAGTGAATTCTTGGATGGTGGCTCAATGTTCTAACACCATATAATGCAGTTTTGTATGTTTAAGGATAAACTAGAACACTCTCCCCCAAGCTGTTTTAGACTGCAACTCCCATCAGCTCCAACCAGCTTGAGGATTGTAGTTCTGAATATCTGGAGGGCACCAGGTTGGGGAAAGTAGGGATAAAACCTTTTACTCCAGCATCTATTTTTCTAGAGACACTGGACTGTTTATATGGAGGAGCACTTAAGCATTCAAGTGCCTGTCTAGCAATCTGAAGTGATAGTAATTAACACACACCTGCACATGGAGAGCAGGAACCAAATAATTAAAGAATGGATTCAAATTATTGGCGTGCTTCGCTGGGCAGGAAGCAATTAAAGGCACAAGCTGTGAATGGGAAACTTCTAATTAAAAGCACAGCAGCCCTGAAAATCCTCAAGAGTATTCTGCCAGTCAACAGCAGAGAAGCCGACACTGCAATTGCACTTTATGTGGGGAGATAAATTAATTCACAAATTAGGTCTGGAAAAAAGACAGGAGAATGATAAAGAAAGCAAAGATGCCACAGGTCAGAGCAACCAAATCTAGATTCTCCATGAAAGCTGTTGCATGCCTCCAGTCAGTAGAGGGCAGCGTAGAGACAAACAGATTGTCTGGGAAAATATACTTTGTGGTTTTCCACTAAACGGCTGTGCTCCGACCTTTCCTTTCGCTCGCTCGCTCTTTCTTCTCCATCCTTCTTGCACAAGGATGCTGCAGAGGTAGCTCCAGTCATGTAGTGTAGAATCTGAAGCCGTCTTTGCGAATATGTAGTAGAGTGGTACCTTGGAAGTCAAACGGAATCTGTTCCGGAAGTCCATTCCCACTTCCAAAACGTTCGAAAACCAAATCGCAGCTTCTGATTGGCTGCAGGAAGCTCCTGCAGCCAATCAGAAGCCACGGAAGCCCTGTCGGATGTTCAGCTTCCAAACATAGTTCGCAAACCGGAACAGTCACTTCCGGATTTACGACGTTCAGGAACTAAGCTGTTTGAAAATCAAGGTACGACTGTGTCTGTAAGTAAAGAAGCTTTTTATTTCTTTTTTTCTTTCCCAGCATGAATCCTTTGTAGTTTATTTTATCTTTTTAAATGGTGATGTGTGAATGAAACAGACAATGGGTGATGGAGTAACTCCAACTTCCAAGCTTTTGAACTCTGCTACATATATATAGTATTCTATCTCTATTCTAAGACAACCAATTTTATTTCTGAAAAACCCATCACAGTCTGAGTAGATGGCCATTACAGTCTAACTGTCTAGTCTGAAATCAACCATGGGCAGCAAAATGGGGAAACTGTAAGACAAGAACAACTTGATGCTGCAAGCTGGAAATAACTTATGTGTCTGTGCGAGGAACTCAGGCCTGGGTGAGAACTAGGCTTCGGGCTAGACTTGAATTGCTGGAGCTCTTGAGCAATGCATCAGAGTTACATTTATGGGCATGGTAAATAAGATTATGCTAATCTGTCTCCTTTCCTGGTTATCATAAAAAAAATATGAGGAGAGAAAATGTCTGTTCATGCATGTGCTAACCTTGGCCTGACTTTCAGCTGAAGTGCGATACACACACACACACACACAGTCATACCTCGGGTTATAGACGCTTCAGGTTGCGCATTTTCGGGTTGCGCACTGTGCTGAACCCGGAAGTACCAGAATGGGTTACTTCCGGTTTCAGCGCTCATGCATGCGCACAAGTGCAAAATTGTGCCTTGCGCATGTGCAGAAGCACGGAATTGCGACCCGCGCATGCACAGACATGGTCTGCTTGTTGCGAACACTGCGGGTTGTGAACACTGCGAGTTGCGAACGTGTCTCCTGCATGGATTACATTCACAACCCGAGCGTCCACTGTATATATAACCCCCACATTGAGCAATGGTATGGTCACACAGTGCACTTGAAATTGCTGAGACAGCTTATTGAGCAATGCACTAGGAAGAAAGGAATGGACCAGATAGTTTATTTGGTTTTCTGGTTATCTTGGCAGAGCATTAGAAAGAGCAGCTGGAAATCTTCAGTTTACAAATGGCTTCCTTTCCTTTCTGCTTTAGTTCCCACATTTCAAAGCGCAAAAGCCAGCTGTCTCCAGCTGAGCAAGGACTTTGCAAGAGTCGGCCGGTGTGTGTAGGACTGAGCCCATGACAGTTCTTGAGATCCCAGCTGTGTGCCTCCCTGGGCCCTTCCCGGATAGCTCTGTGAAACATTCTGTGTTGCTCGCACATCAAACCAGCACTCCAGTATCAGAGGGGGGCTGGGCTCGCCATCTAAAGGGGAAAATGAGTGTTTTGAAACAAGGAGGCATTCACATTGGTATTGGTAGGGAGCAATCAGAACAACATCTGGTATGCCTTGGAGTGATGACATTGGCATCATCCAATAGGAGCTGTGCAAAACACATTCCACAGAGCATGAAAAGGACAAGAAGAGCAATGGATTTCGTGTTTGGATTACCAGGAAATTGCCATCCCTCCCAGAATGGAAGCACTAGTTGAGACAACATGATTTGGGTTGTTTAGTGGCCGCTGGGCTGCTATCTCTCGCCAGGAAAAGTCTCCCCAGACAGCTAGGCTAGTTCAGAAATGCTGGGGCAGCCAGGATCCATATCTCAGTGGCACAGAACAGCACACACCTTGCCTTCAGAAGATCCTAAGTCCACCCCTTGACGTTTCTGGTTAAAAGCATTTGCTACCTGATCCTTTTGGCTGGAGATGCTGGTGGCTGAATCGAAAGGATTCTGCCTGTAGTGCACACACTCTTCCCCTCCCCCCGCTCTATGGTCCCTCCCAGCTGGGATAGACAAGGGGAGCTAAATCTCTGCCTTAGATCCTGGAGAGCCACTGCCAGCCAGAGTAGCCAGTGCTGGCCTGAAGAGACCAATCATCTGATTCTCTATGGGCACTTCCAGGGGAGTCCATAGGGCTGCATACACACTACCAGCTGAAAACCAGCTAGCTTGTTCTTTTTCTCCATTCAGATCAATGCTGCCAAACGCTGTATTTGGTAAGAAACAGCAAGGTAGCTACAGTATAGGTATGAATACACCACTACGGTGTGCATACACCACTTCCCAAACCATTGGATGTACACACTGAATGTGTGCACAGCCTAGATCACCAGCTGACCTGGTTCGGTGACAGCTCTAAAATAGTTGAATGAATAACAATCACCCCTGCAGACAACATTACTGGGAGATGTTTGCAACCCACCTTTTCCTTTATTGCAGCACTTTAGTAACTTGCTGTAGCAACGTAGTATATGCATAGTCTAAAGCAGAGCCCTTTTTCTGGTGATGCAGTACTGTCACCTTTCCCCACCCCCCAAATCAGAGCCTCACACCTCCTTCCCAAAGCCCAGGAAGCTTCTTCCTGTTAGAATTCCTGCTCCATGATTGCAGTCATGGGATTTTTGTCTCATCACATGAAGGTATATGTTTTGACTCCACAAAGTGGGGAGTGACGGAGACAGGATGTTTGTGTTACTGTGTTCCATGAAGTGGGATTATTGTCCTTTGTTCTTTCTCTCTTTGCTGTCTGGTGTTAGAGAGAGAGGGAGCCATGTTGCAGTGCTCCGTGTGTGTTTATATGTAAATGAAGTAGATTAGCCAAAATGCTGAGTTGCTGAGGTCTGTTACGCAAACTGCGCAAACTCTGTGGATCCCTAAGTGTGCCAGTGTTGGTTGGCATCGGTTGCTTTGATGTTCGGGCAGAAGAAAGCTTATGAAGCTCCCGAACGATCAACCAGGAGGGAAGGAACATGCCAGTCGGGCATGTGTCTCTGCCAGGGTCCTACTCAAGTGTAGGCTGAACTCCTTACACTTCCCGGCTCAGGGAGGGAACTAAGCGTGATGCTCTGTCAGAATCTGAGAGTCCTTCCTTGCATGGTGAGCACTGGTCTAAAGAAATAATAAACATGTCACGATATGCTTTCAGCCACTGTCAAGTTCCTGTGAAATTGTGTCGTATCTCTGCTAAAGGTCAACTTATGCTCCCCTGGCATTGAACTGCTACTCCTTGTTGGCCGTGAATCGTGTTGTTAGAAACGTCGCCCCTGTGGAAATTCCCTCTTCTGCCCAGTGATTACAGGCAAGTACTGTATAGGAGACCTGGGCCTTGCTGAAATATGCCAGCCTAGATGTGTTTCGAATCAGCCCATGTGTACTATTTCGTAAGCAAGAGAGGGCAAGGACTCAAGAGAGATTTGGGAGACTGGAAGGCAGCACCAGAGACTGTGTGATGGCCTGGGATTCCGAGTCTGAGAGTGAACCGGAGGAATCCCAGCCGGCACAGGAGTCCCCGCCTCCAGGGCCGGCTGAACTGGGGCAAGGCCTAGATGCTGAGGAGCCTGCACCTGTGCCAGATCCTCAGGGGCAGGCACCAGGTGAGACCATTCTGGCCCCAGAGGTGCTGGAAGACTCAGTGGCTACAGGTGAGCCTCCCCCGGCAGCGGCGTAGCGTGGGTTATCAGCACCCGGGGCAAGGCAAGTAATTTGCGCCCCCTAACCCGGGGCAAGGCAATTAATTTGCGCCCCCTAACCCGGGGCAAGGCAAGTACAGTAATTTACTCTCCCAAGCAGCAGCAGCGAGGCTTCTCTTTCCCCCGCGCTCTCCTGGAGCTGCCTCTTTTCATTCCTTACCGCAGCGTTTCCTGGCTGCTCCCCCCCCTTCCCCTCTCTCTCCTCCTCGCTCTGCTTGCCTTGCCCTGCCCTGCCTTGCCCTGCCCTGCCTGAGGGCGCCCTGAGGAGACTCCGCTCTCTTTTTTGACCAGGCGAGGTGGAAAAGTCTCTTCCCGCCCCCTCGCCAGACTCCCTGCTCGGCTCGGCTCACTACTCAGGCGGCCAGTGGAGAGAGAGCCGCAATTACCATAAAGCTCCTCTCCCTCCGCTCGCCAAGCTGTCAAAGCCCCGGCAGCAGCGGCAAAGGCAGCAGCAGGCGCAGCCAGACCCCAGCCAGCCCGCCCGCCCGCCCGCCCGGCTTCCTCTCCTTTTTTTGCCCGCGGCAGAAGGCTTCGCTCTCCCCCTTCCGCGACCTCCTCGCCAAGCCGTGGATTTTAGTAGGGGCAGAGAGCTGCTAGTGCGAGCGCGCCCCTGCCCATGTTGCGCCCGGTGCGGCTGGCACCCCTGGCACCCCCCACGCTACGCCACTGTCCCCCGGGGCCCAGTAACCCTTCGGCCTCTCCTGAACTGCAGAGGCTTAGGGCAGAGAGGCGAAGGGAACTGGTTTCTCCCAGGAGGAGTGCTCGCCTTAAGGCCAGGAGAGGCGGGGCTCCTGGGGGCCGGGACCGCCCCCGGCCTTAGAAGAAGATAAAGGCCAGGCAGCCCGGTCCCAGATGGCGGGAGCAACGTCGTTGTGGAGTACCTGCTTTACCCAGACCTGGATCTGCACTCCCAGTGTGCCTGTTCCACGCCCGGCTTCCTGCTACTACTGTCCGGTGTTCCTGTTCCTCGCCCGGCTGCCCGCTGCTGACCTACCCGTGTTCCTGTTCCCCGCCTGGCTTCCTGCTGCTGCTCTACCAGCGTTCCTGTTCCCCTGCCTGGGTCCCTGTTTCGGACCTCGCGTCTCATCTAGTGTTCGTCTACCCTGCTAGTGACTCTGGACTGAACTTCGGCTACGGTATTAGTACCTCCCCCCCCCCCCCGGGACCAGCACAGACTGCCTGCAGATGCCTTTCTTGCTCCCAGATGAAACCTGAAAGAGAAATTGTGCTTCAGGGTGGATGAAGAGTGAAGCTTCTGAGAGGCACTGAGGTCTGGGGAATGACTGCTCAACCCTCTCTGTTTTTCCCCCCTTTTGAGTCACTTCTAACAAGGCTTTCATTAACTTATTCCTATAAGGCCAGGTGTCAAAGGCAGAGCTCTGCACAAACTAAAGAGAGAGTCCATTCCTGAAGGACTTGGCTATTGTCAGCCTGCTCACACGGAAGAAGCAGCTCAATTACTCTGCTGACAGGTGGCAAGCAAAGCCTGAGAGACAGACTGAAGGCCAGGCCTGGTGACAGAACCGTGGGGCTGCTAAGTAAGCAAGGCAGGAATAGGCAAATTTGTTGTGTGTGCGTGCATGTGCGTCTGTTCAGCTTGACACTCTCCCCATACTTTCAGGAATATCCCTTAATCTCAATGTCTTAAGTATCTGGCATTCTGGAAAATTGCATCTGGATTGATTTGAATAATAACTACAAGTGTCAATATTGTCTTCAATATTTTGAAAATCCCTAACCCAAACGTTGCTTTATGTAAACTGCAGCTTTGAAGTTGGTTTTTTGTTGGTGTGTGTGTGTTTACAATTAAGCAGATGTTTTATCGTGTTTTTAATATTATGTTGGGAGCCTCCCGGAGTGGCTGGGGAAACCCAGCCGGATGGGCGGGGTATAAATAATAAATTCTTAGATTATTATTAGATCATGTAATTCAATCAATATTTCTTCCCCGCATGGGGTTGATGGGTGGGCAGCCGAGGAAAGGACACACTACGATACCTTGCAAATGTCCTGGGGGGGGTGGGGAACAGGACATCCCATTTTTACCCCCCGCAAGAGCACAGTGGACATTTTGGCTGCCATGCTCTAGTGAGATTTCACGCCAATATCTCACCCCCAAAAAGCATGTCTTTGGGGCTCCGTGAGCTTGAATGGGAGCACGGACGGGAAGATATGTGCCCCAGTTTGGGGACTCAGCAAGTTGGAGGGTGTGCACCACTAGCCACAATGGCTGTGAGTCAATGTGCTCTTCCACAGTTCATAATGCTCTTGCATTCATGCTTCTCATAGGCATGGCTACTGTGGGAAAAGGATTCTGGAGGGTGGGCCACTGAATTGATCCAGAGGGGATCTTCTTATGTTCTGGGGCTGGGGTGTTGTTCATTGGGATGGGGTTATTGCTCTTGTTGATGCATCTTTTTGTATTTTATTTCGGGTCTTCTGATATATGTGGAAGTTGTTCAATTTGGTCATGTGCTTTTTGAAGTTCTGTTTGTTTGTTGAATTTAATACCGCCCTATACCTGGAGGTCTCAGGGCGGTTCACAGAAAAGATCACATTACAGTCATACCTCGGGTTGAATGTGCTTCAGGTTGAGCGCTTTCGGGTTGCGCTCCACAGCAACCCGGAAGTAACGTGTTGTGATGTGGGGTTTGTGATTTCAGCTCTCTTGATATAACATGCTGGAGACAGTTCTCTAGTAACACTTCTTTATTAAAGCAACAAGACTAAAGACTGGGGAGAGGAAAGCTACATTTATAGGGACAGGGGACTAGCAAGAAAGGATACATTTTGGAGGGAACAATATCAGGCAATCACAGTCCTGCCTTTTGGAGGGAACCAATAAGACAGAGGATCCAAATACAGCAGCTTAAATGGACCAATAGTAGCTGTACCCTCTGGAACCAAAAGGCAGTTACTTTACCCTAATGCAAATACAGACAATAATAATACAGATATAAAATCCTTTGACTCAATACACAACACCCCTCCCCCCCTAGTGAGCACAGCAGACGTAATCTCTCAGATACTGTGGGGTCCTACAACTTCTACTTGATCTCCTGACAACAGGTGTTGCAGGTTCTGGATTGGGTGTTACCTGTGGTAGAGGGGCTGCTCTAGGGGTTTCGTCAGGAACAGATGGAGTCCCAGACATCTCAGGGTCCCCTACCTGTACCTCGTCATCATGAGGACTAGCAGACCCTGGTTCATTTGCTGAAGCCCCTGGTGACTGCACCTCTGGGCCATTTTCACTCTGGTCTTGCAGCTCTGCGTCGTTAGCCAGGGATGAATTATCTGGCTCCTCCCTGCTGAGCGCCCGGCGCCTCAGCTGATCTATATGTCTCTTCCACACGTGCCCATTTTCCAAGGTCACATAATAGGACACAGGTCCACTAGCCCGGGTGACCACACCAGCCACCCACCGCGAACCTCGTGAATAGTTCCTCACCCAGACCAGATCTTCAGGGGCGAGATACCTTGTTGTGTCAGTCTCAGCCTGGGGGGTTGCTCTTGAATTACGGTTTGGCATTTTATCCGGGTGGACATAATCCAGCACCGTTACCAGTCTCCTACCCAAGAGCAGCTCAGCTGGCGACTGTCCCGTCGCGGTACACGGCGTCGCATGCTGCAAAAATAACATTCGCGCGATGCGAGCTGACCAGTTACCCTCCATTAAGCGCGCAATGGATTCTTTGGCTGTTCTTACCATGCGCTCAGCCTGCCCATTGGAGGATGGGTGAAAGGGCGCGGATGTGACCCCTCTTATGAAGTTATCAGCCAAGAATGCCCTGAATTCTTGGGATACAAAAGCTGCCCCATTATCTGATACAATGGTCTCAGGTAACCCGTGGGTTGCAAACAGCTGCCTCAACACCTTGATTACGGCAGCTGATGCCATGCTAGGGACCATCGCCACTTCTAACCATTTGGAATATGCATCAACGATAACCAAAAAGACCTTTCCTTGGAATGGCCCAGCAAAATCTAAGTGCAGCCGGCTCCAGGGAGATCTGGACTGCTCCCACCAGTGGACTGGTGCTCTGGCCACTTCTGGCCGCACCTCTTGGCATGCCTTGCATGTTCGTACCCATTGTTCTATGTTCTGGTCCATTCCAGGCCACCACACATAACATCGGGCTAGCGACTTCATCCTGACCATTCCCGGGTGTCCCATGTGAAGCGTCTCAAGAACCCTGTTTCTCAGTGGTGCTGGGATGATCACCCTCTCTCCCCACAACATAACGGAGCGCGTTACTTCCGGGTTTTGCCACTCGCGCATGCGTAGACGCTCAAAATGATGTCTCGCACATGCGTGGAAGCGGCAGAACTCGACCCGCGCACGCACAGACGCGGCGTCACGTCTTACGTTCCATTCAGGATGCGAACAGGGCTCCGGAATGGATCCCGTTCGCATCCCGAGGTACCATTGTATATAAAATAAAAACAATAACAATAACCCAATAACCCAATAACACCCCTCCCTCCCCAAAAAAGAGAGCCGCATTTTTAAAGGGTATAAGATGTTGATCAGGTCAACCAAAGGCCTGGTTTAAAAGGGACGTTTTTGCCCTGGCGCCTAAAGGTGCGTAATGAAGATGACAAGCAAACTTCCCTGGGGAGAGCATTTCACAGACGGGGAGCCACTGCAGAGAAGGCCCGTTCTCGTGTTGCCACCCTCTGGACCTCTCGAGGAGGTGGCACATGAAGAAGGGCCTCAGAGGGTGATCTCAGGGTCCGGGTAGGGTCCGGGCGGTCCTTGAGGTATTGGGGTCCTGAGCCGTTTAAGGCTTTATAGGTCAAAACCAGCACTTTGAATTGGGCCCAGAACCTAATTGGTAGCCAGTGCAGTCGGACCAGGATCGGCGTAATATGCTCAAACTGCCTTGCTCCGGTGAGCAACCTGGCCGCTGAATTCTGCACTAGCTGAAGTTTCTGAACCATCTTCACAGGCAGCCCTACGTATAATGCATTGCAGTAATCTATTGTTTATTGTTTATAACTGTTTTTCCTGTGTCTGTAGTTACATAATTTTCTGCCTGTTGCAAGCTGCCTTGAGATGGCTTTAACTTTAGAAAGGCAGCATACACATAAAATGACTGATTGATGTTCTCATGTGCTTCAGCCTGGGTTTCGCTCGGCTGCAGCCTTCCCCTACCTGAAAGCTTCCAGAATGACTGCTCCCCACATTAAATGGGGGCACCCTTTGCGTGGTCGCACACAGCCCCCTGGACCCTATGTGGCACCATTAGCACAGGCTTGGCTTCGCCTTCCCCAGGTGGGATACCTGGAGGTCTCCGCCTACCTCAGCCAGTTGCTCAATCCCGCCTGGGGAGGCTTTGCCAAGGGGAACAGGCCAGATAGGGGGAGGGACCACTTGACCACACAATAGGGGGAGGATCTTACCTGGGAATCGTCAGTTGGCTCCAGAGCTTCTCCCACTCTACCCACCATCAGTTGAGACTTCTTTTGCAGGTTAGCCTTTTCTCCATAGGTATGCGGGCGCTGCTACGTCAAGGTCGCTGTTGAAGGAATTCTCCTGCATTGGCAGGTTTGTCTTTCCCGTAGCAAAACATCACAACTTTGGCGGTATCAGGCCTTGGGCGGAATCCTTTAGTCTATCTTCCCTACATGGGGGAGGGCGTGCAGCGGTGACCCACGCCCCCTCCTCTTTGCGGTGGCGATACCAGGGTTCCCCTTTAAAGGGGTTGTTTTGAGAGGAGGCTTTGGCCATAGAGGTTGTCATTGCTCTCCCCCGCGATAGCGGTGTAACGAGGGCGGGCTCTCTCTGCTTGAACATATGTTCTCCAGAGCCAGCCAGCCCACCCACCCCCCAACACTGGATAACCCTGATGTTCCCCAGATCCCCGGCAGGGGACTGGGAGGGATAAACGCCCAATGCCTGAGCCAAGGTCTACCCACATATGAAACATAATAAAGTTGTGGCCAATTTTAATCCCATAGCACGTTGTCTTGAGTCGTTATTCCACATGGGGGCCTCCCTGGGTTTGGGGGACTCCGCCTGTCCACGCAATGTTGTTGGACTCCCAATTCGCATCATTCCCAGTGGTCAGGGTGACAGGATTTGTTGTTCAACGACATCTAGAGGGAGCTGGATTGGGAAAGGCTGTTCTGATGCGACGTAAACCACGTGAGAAATCTCTTACAAGGGCACATGCAAGGGGATTTCTTTCCCTAAAATAAACCTGGCTGGGAGGGGAGGGAACACACTTGGCAATGGCATTGCCGTGGTCAAAGCGGAACATGCAAACAGAGCCTCACAGCTTTTGCAGCGTTGTTGTGCAACTGAAAAACGAGCCAAGGATTTATTGGCGCCTCTGCCTTGAAACGCTTCACAAAGAGCAGGCGAAGGATGGTGAATGCCTGGCATCATCGCTGCTGGGCTTCAGAATTGCCTGGGCTTGTTGATGAATCTGCGCTCTTTCTCTTTCGCCAATTCTCTTCCTCTCTAACAAGGTAGAGAGAGAATAGCAGGCAGCTTTGAAGGCAAAGATGGACTCCGTGGGGAAGCTCATTGTAGCTTTCTTCATCTCTCCTTGCACCAGTAGCAGCCTGAGCATCAGGATACAGAAGGGTTGCTCAGAAGGGAAGACGGGCTTCTCAACAGAGCTGGTGTGAGTGATTGCTCACTTCTCTCTTTACACCACTTCTCTCACTTGAATCCTTCTGAGATTCATTCGCAAAGGCCTTCTTTGGAACGCGAGGTTGTCGCCCGGTGCAGATCCAGGGGCAAAGGAGATTTCGCAAATAGAAGTGTTTGCATGTCATCAGCGCACAACATAATACTAACGTTGCTTGTTATAATCCTGCATACAAATTAAGTAATTATTGGCACACTTGTATGTGTGTATATACACCATCTAAAATCACAAAAGTATAAAAATAAAAGGGAACCACACGACCCAGATATCTGTACCTTCATGCTTTGTATGAAGGAATATAAGCAGGAATGTTGCTAGAATATGGACAATTAAGATAACTGTAAATATGAGAGTGTTGCGAGTTTGGGCAGGGGGGTAGGCTGTATGCCTGAGCCCCTTCTAATTCCTGGATCCAGCATTAATTCCTTGGTGAATTAAAGGGACCCCTGACCATTAGGTCCAGTCGTGGCCGACTCTGGGGTTGCGGCGCTCATCTCGCTTTATGGGCCGAGGGAGCCGGCGTACAGCTTCCGGGTAATGTGGCCAGCATGACTAAGCCGCTTCTGGCGAACCAGAGCAGCGCACAGAAACGCCATTTACCTTCCCGCCGGAGCAGTACCTATTTATCTACTTGCACTTTGTCATGCTTTCGGCCTGCTAGGTTGGCAGGAGCAGGGACCGAGCGACGGGAGCTCACCCCATTGCGGGGATTCGAACCGCCGACCTTCTGATTGGCAAGCCCTAGGCTCTGTGGTTTAACCCACAGCGCCACCCACGTCCTGTATGGTGAATTAATGGCTCCCTAATATGGGTCATTAGGGTAACAAAGGAAGTGGCTTTGTGCCAGAGAGCAAATGGGTGGGCTCTTCTCCCTCGCCTGACTGTCGGTGAGAAGGACAAGGGCCAAAGGTGTGAGAGAGAGCTGGGCTAGAAGCAGGCTGCCGGCAGAAGCCTGAGAGGGAGAGACATGTTTGGTTTCTGCTTGAATCCAAGGCTGTGGCTATGGGAGGAGAAAGACTTTAATGCTGTGAGCCCCTCCATCAGAGGCTCAGATTGTATATACCATATTTTTTGCTCCATAAGACATACTTTTTTCTTCCTAAAAAGTAAGGGGAAATGTCTGTGCATCTTATGGAGCGAATGCGTGTTCGCTGGAGCCAAAGTGCCCAGGGGCTAAAAGCAGATCATGCTTTTGGGGGGGGGGGGAGGGAAGTGGGTGTTGAAACAAAGCCGCTGATCGGCAAGTGATCGGAAGCGAGATAAGGGACGCTAGCAATAAAGGAGGCTGCCTGGGAAGGGGGAGGTAAAGATAGTGAACTTGCAAGGAGAGGAGACAGGAAGACTAAAGCAATGAGGAGAGAAATTAGAAGAAAAGGAGGAGCAAAAAAAACGCTCCAGCTAAGGAAAAGACACTAAGGAAAAGACACAAGAGGGAAGGGAGTGTTGAAAGGAACCATATAAAGTGGTACCTCGGGTTACAAACACCTCGGGTTACAAACACTTCGGGTTACAGACTTCGCTAACCCGGAAGTAGTACCTTGGGTTAAGAACTTTACCTCAGGATGAGAACAGAAACTGGGGCACAGCAGGCCCCATTAGTTAAAGTGGTACCTCAGGTTAAGAACAGTTTCTGGTTAAGAACGGACCTCCGGAACGAATTAAGTTCATAACCAGAGGTACCACTACATCATAAAGACACCACTGTCTCCACTGTCCCTCATTCCAAGGAGACTGACCCCTGGAATCTTGCAGCTCTCGGAGACTGGGGTGGCATGCAGCAATATGTTTCGAGCTACGAGTTTGAAAGTGCCTTTCCTGTGTTCAGTATGAATGTAGCCTTTTCACCCCGATTGCTCTTGCAAGACACTTCTACAAGTTAGCAGTGTGGGCATTCTGGGCTGGGTGGAAAGGAACAGCTGAATTGGCTAGTACCTGTGACATCACAAACACATCTCCTTCACCCAGCCGCCCCAGCCAATCATCAAAGAGGTTCTGTCTCTTTTATGTCTGTTGATGCTTATCTATTTAGGTTTTTACAAGATGAATAACAGACCTGTAAACAAATAAACATACTAGTGCTGTTTTTATTTTTTAAAAATTGTAAAAAGGCAGACATTTTGTCCAATGCATGAAGGGAAAGGGATGAAGTGACAGCTGAAACACCCTACAATTCGTTGGAGTGTAGGTTTCTAATGCAATTTGCAAATCTGGGCTTAAACCACTTGCAAAGAACCTGCTGTGTTTGCTCTTAAAAGCCCTGGTTAAATCACCCTAAGTGATAAGTAATGATGCAAATTAGCTTTTGCCCCTTGACTAAGAGCTCTGCTCAAAACATGCAGGGGCGCCTAACTCCTGAATCAAGAAATTAAGAGTATTCTGTGGCCTTTGTCCTCCTGGAGCCATAGTGAAACCACATTCCATATACCATATCCACTCATTATTGTTGTGGTTTTCTCAGAATGTGTGCATCACACTTCACCATGCAATATAATGTTCCCTAAGTGGGGCAAGTGAGGGGGAATTTTCTTTTCATTTCACATTTAATTTGTATACCACCTTTCTATATTACTATATACAGTGGTACCTCGGGTTAAGTACTTAATTCGTTCCGGAGGTCCGTACTTAACCTGAAACTGAAGCACCACTTTAGCTAATGGGGCCTCCTGCTGCTACCTCGCCGCCGGAGCCCAATTTCTGTTCTCATCCTGAAGCAAAGTTCTTAACCTGAAGCACTATTTCTGGGTTAGTGGAGTCTGTAACCTGAAGTGTATGTAACCTGAAGTGTATGTGACCTGAGGTACCACTGTATAAGGCAGTTTACAAGCTGAAGAAACCACAAACTAGGCAGCAAAGATAATAACAATCTGATCCAATGCAAAAAAAGTCTCAATAACTTTAAAATAAACAACTTATATCAAATAAAACAATATTCAACAATCCATTAGAATATAAAACAGTAAAATTAAATATCAGCAAATAATCATTAAATGGTTTACACTTATCAGTTACAATAAAGAATTGCTAAGGTATAATCAATAAAAGTAATGGCAAGTTGCAGTGCATAAAATACCACAAAGCCATGTAAAAGGATCAAATGGAGAAACAAGGGCGCATAACTTATAATTTTTAAAAATAATAATACACCCCTGAACTCCTCTCTTCCCAGCTGCTTCTCAAAGTCTTGGTCTGGGAAAGGCTCCTAGGGCTGGATGTGTGTAATGTGATGCCTCTTTTTCAGAATAGATACCTTTAGGAAAAGCCTCTGGATGGCTTGCAGCAAATGAAAGCCAACAGGCTGACAAAACCCAAACCCAATAAAAATGATTATCAGGCGAGACTGAAAGTCACTTGGTGCTGGGCATGTTTTATCTGCCCAGATCCGTCCATCGTATGCCACAGCTCTTCCCCACATCAGCCACTTTAGCCTCCCTGATTTAATTATCCCCAATATAGAATTACTGTTCGTTTCATTCTGCATTTATTTTGCAAAGGGAAAATGCCTTCTGACCCCAAAACTCCTTCCCCAAACAAGGATATGCAGGAGCTCAGCTAGGACTTTAGCGATGCAAGGAGGTGACCCCATCTATGTTCAGAGGCACTCTTTTCATTGCTCCTTGGCTGGATCTACACTGATATGTAAAAACGTTATTAACTATAATGTTATATAACTCTCAGTGCAGTTTTTCCATCGTCGAAGGCTCACTGCTCTGCAGCTCCCTCTAGTGTCACATTTTTATAATGCATTTCTAATGTTCTAACCAACGAGTGTAGATGAGCCCTGACTCATGGTCTCAGGATGAACTGCACTCTCATGTCTAGACGTTATGTGATGCAGGAAGGCAGCCTGTAAAATATTGACCTGCAGTCCGCAACAGGTGCTGTTGGACTAGAATGCCCATCAGTTCCAACTGTCAGTCATGAGAGTTAATATACAGTTAAGAACTTAATTCATTCCGGAGGTCCGTTCTTAACCTGAAACTGTTCTTAACCTGAAACACCACTTTAGCTAACGGGGCCTCCTGCTGCCACTGCGCCGCTGCTGCACGATTTCTGTTCTCGTCCTGAAGCAAAGTTCTTAACCCGAGGTACTATTTCTGGGTTAGCAGAGTCTGTAACCTGAAGCATCTGTAACCTGAAGCATCTGTAACCCGAGGTACCACTGTATTATATTTATGCCTCACCCATCTGACTGGGTTGCCCCAGCCACTCTGGATGGCTTCCAACATATATAAAAACATAACAAAACATTGAAAAACTTCCCTATACAGTCGTACCTCAGAAGTCAAACAGCATCCGTTCCAGAAGTCCATTCGACTTCCAAAACGTTCGGAAACCAAAGCACAGCTTCTGATTGATTTCCAATTGCACAGGCTCGCCGGAAACAATAGCAGAAGCTGCACAGGACATTTGGCTTCCAAAAAAACATGTTCGAAAACCAGAACACTCACTTCTGGTTTTCAGTCGTTCGGGAGCCAGAACGTTTGACTCCCAAGGCATTCAGAAGCTGAGGTACAACTGTATAGGGCTGCCTTCAGATGTCTTCTAAAGGTTGCATAGTTCCTTATCGCCTTAGCTCGGCGGTCACATAACATATGCTCCAACATTTCTCAGATGAAAATAGGAATGCCTAAAGGAAAAGCAGGGCATTCTGGGATCCAATCAGAAACCGGGACGGCTTCTGTAAATCTGGGACTGTCCCAGGAAAATAGGAGGGTCTGCCATCTCAGTGTGTGCCAAATTGAGATGTGCATTGATTCCACCTTTGGTATCTGCAAAGTGGCCCAGAGCAGAGACTGCTTTGAGCATTTCACATGCCCCAAGCCCAGCACTCAAGCCACTGATCCAAGCTGCCCCCACTGTTTTGGCTACGTTTTCTTTTGGTCTACGTTTTTCCTCTGCTTGGGTCGCCCGACATTGGAAGGGCAATGTTGGATCTTATCACTCACAAAGGGGGCGGGCGTCTTTTATCTGTTTTCACAGCCAGAGCGCACAAATGGACCTCAGTTCTCCAGGGTACATTAATATCCTGAGACATTATTGACGTGCTCACATAGGCTTGTCCTGAGGAGCCTAATTTGGTTCCTTTCCCCATCCATTAATACACACTGCCACCTAGCGGCCACATGGAGGCTCAGCCTGTTGCCATCTGCTGTAGCCCACTTGAATTTCGGGATGCGGCGAAATATCCCAGTTCATCCTTGATCCTCTTAAAACTTTTCTGACCCTCTTTCTTAAAAAACAAAACAAGGACAGCAAACCTGCTAGCCCACTGGCATCCAGCCTCTTTGATTAAAGTAAGAAGCTTAGACAATGCTGGTGCCAATCACAGTCTCTAGGACCAGCAGGCCTCTGGCAGAAAACAGCATTCTACAGAGGCGTCATTCTAAAGCTGTGCACACACAAACATGAGATTTCCACTTACAAACTGGAGGCCACTGTATCTGAAGAAAAACTGAAGTACAATAGCATGACTATTCCTGCACTGCAGGGAGTTGGAGAAGATGAACTTTGTGGTCCCTTCCAGCTCTGCAATCCTATGACTAATCGTCTGTCATCCCAAAGGTAACATTAAAAAGAGTTATTTCCCACCTTGAGTAAGATGGGATAGGGATAGCCAGCATAATGCTCTCCAGACTAAAAATGTCATCATCCCTGACCACTGGCAATGCCATTGGGGGCTGATGGGAGTTTTAATCTGCAAGATCTGGAATAATAATAATAATAATAATAATAATAATAATAATAATAATAATTTATTATTTATATCCCGTCCATCTGGCTGAGTTTCCCCAGCTACTCTGGGAGGCTCCCAACATAATATTAAAAACACAATAAAACATCATGCCTTCAGATGCCTTCTAAAAGTCAGATAGTTGTGTATTTCCTTGACATCGGATGGGAGGGCGTTCCACAGGGCGGGTGCCACTATCAAGAAGGCCCTCTGCCTGGTTCCCTGTAACCTCTCTTCTTGCAATGAGGGAACCACCAGAAGGCCCTCAGAGCTGGACCTCAGTGTCCAGGTTGAACGATGGGGGTGGAGACGCTCCTTCAGGTATACTGGGCCGAGGCCATTTAGGGCTTTAAAGGTCAACACCAACACTTTGAGTTGTGCTCAGAAACACATTGGCTATCACCATCAAGGATGGGTTGTGATCTTCTGACAAGGCAGCAGCCCTATCAAAGCATAAGATTTTCCGCATGTGTGGAAGACTGCAGGCCACGAGGCAAGGGTGTGTCCTTTCTGCAACCAGCTAGCACCTCTATATTTGAGAAAACACATCTCTGGAACTTGTGGACAAGCCTTTGCCTTTTAAATACATGTGTGATCCATCTATGGAAAGAGAAATGACTACAAAACAGAAGAAGCTGAATTTCAACAACAACAACAACAACAAAATCTGTATTTTGCTTGGATGTTCCCCCACATTGTAAATGAGATTTTGAAGCCTTATTTACCTAGGGATCCATTAGCCACGCCATCCCCTGGACCTCGGAGGGAACAAAAGTACCAGGAAAGCAAAATCTTCTTTGGAGAAAAAGAGTTTATTAAGATCTGAGCACAGAGACGAGGTCTGTACTCAGAGACAGCCAACTCGATAGTTCCTAAAAATGTACTGGCTGTAAAGCAAGACATTTCAGCAGACTTTCTTATACCCGCAGACTTGCTTGCTAAACACATTTTTATTGCTTGCTAGACATTCCTGTCTTTCTGCTAAGCCAAGCACTCCCTCCCACCTCCTTGTACACGTGTCTTCTTTTGCTAGCTAAGCTTTCCCTTCGTATCTCTTCTTAAAAGCAGAAGTAAAGCAGGAAACATCTTGCTAGTGGTTTTTCGGTTAACAGCAGTTTCTGGCTAGGCAGGAAGCGACCTTCTGACCTGTAGCTAGCATCAGCAGTTTCAAGTAGCTGGTTTAGGCTTTTGCAAGCAACTGCAATTTTTGGGCTGTTTTTGACCCTCCTAGCAGAGTGCAGGAATTTACTATGTGTAGATAATATATGAGAGCAACAGAATAAAATATTGAGAGAAACTTTTCCCATCTCCCTTTACTCCGTCCTCTTCTTTTGAACAATCTATTACTTAGATTCGTTCTGGGGTAGGGGTCTATATTCTCTTATTACAGCAATCACGCGAGGTCCCATCATGCGAGACATCATCTTTCCCATCATATGTTGCAGGCATTGCATTAAGCAGGGTATACAGAAGCAGAAAAGCAATAGAAGCATTATTGGGCCTATTCTTCCCACAAATACGATACCGTTCATGCCAACAGAAATACGAGAGCATCCATATGACAAGGGCGGTACATATTACTCCTACCCACCAAACCCAATATCTCCATGGTTCCTCCCACCAATATTCAGGGGGTGTGCTCATTGTTGAAGAGCCCACTGATATTTATGCCCGACTACCTGTTGAGCCTCAAGGATGAGAGCCCACCGGTGAGCTGATGCTCCCACTATGTGGGTCAATTTTTCTATTAGCCCTGTTGGGTGGATTGAACTCTCGTGCTGCCTCCCTAGTGACCAAAGCATATGGAAGCTGAAATCCTGGGGTGGCAATTCTTACTGGCACTTGTTTAGTAATTTCAATGCACACCTGGCTAAGGCTCCCACCCCTGCAATACTTGCATTAAGATAGGTTCTGTCTCATCTATGACCTGGGTTAAGAGTAGGACCTGGTCTATCAAATGAGGTTGGTACAGTGCTTTACCTTCCAGATAACAGTTGACTACCCTCCCACAACAGCAAGAGCGGTACAGAACTAAATAGATTTCGATCGTCTCTGCAGCTTCCCGTAAGAGCACTGTCCACGCGTGCTGGTCAGTGGTGTGGGAGAGGAGCCACAACGGGGTAGTGGGGTGTCTCAATACGGTAATCTCATCAAACCCCAGTTTCCAATAGCCAAAGAGCACGCCATCTCTTACCACCGGCAAGACGAACCAGTCGTAGCAGAGGCCAGCAGGCCAATAGGGTTGGTATGGTTCGGTAGGGTCAGGGCAATAAGACATAGAGCAAGTCAATAAAGAAAATAAGAGAGAAAAGAGAAAGTCTTTGTAACTGTCCTTGTGATGATTAGTCGCAGGATCGCGTTGCCCGTGGCCTAACGCTTTTTCCTGGTAGCGTCAGACACAAGGTGATGATCAACTTCAGAGGGTCAGCAGGATTTCTCTTGCAAGTCCAGACACCCTTCTTCAGATGCGTGTGATGTACCCAGGGGATCACCTCGACTACTTTCACTGCAGTTGGGGATGAGGGGGTCGCCAGACGCTGTCACTCAGAGGGACTGGTGAACCGGCTCAGCGAGACTGCCGCGGGACTGCAGGTGTACGCTCGAGGGAATACCTGGAAAGAAAGCAAACACACACAACAAACACAGGGATTGCACTTGTTCTTGGGTGATGTGATCTCCCATCTGCCCCAAACTGGCGGGGATGTCTCGGACGAAAGGGGTTGGCCTGCCATATAGAAGTTCAAAGGGTGATAGTTCTCAGTCTCTTGGTTGGCGCACAGGGCACATTTTGGGATATAGCAGCAGTTAGATATAGCAGCAGTTAGTTGAGGTAGAATATTCACCCAAGGTGTGCTTTAGCAGCTGGGCCTCCCAAATGGGTGGACTCGTGGTAATTCTTTACAATTGTGCTGGCCAGATGTTGGGGCACAAAAACACGGCTGTCTGGTCCTTCCTGGAGCGTTGCTCCTTCTTGGCTGGTCCACTGCTGTTCATCAAGGGTGTAACGTGGTTCCACATCGTCTGGAGTGAGTTCTGGTACCAATATCAAAAGTCCTGGTGGTGCCTCTAAATTGGCTGGAGAACAAATGTCTACGTTGGGGGCGCTGCCTGCGGGCGCCCCTCCCATCCAATTCTTCACCGTGCGTAGAGATATCAGCCTCTGGAGTGATATCAGCAAGGCAGTCGTCACTGGAGGGGATCTTCAGGGTGCTGAAACACAGTCCAATCTGAAGCAGCTTTTTCCACTTGAATGTGGTGGACCCAAGGGGTGGTGCCAGCGATCTTCACAGCTGTGGGTGTGGAGAGCAGATGGGCCCTTCCAGCACGGTTGCAGTGGTGCCTGGGACCAGTCTTATCCACACCTCGTCACCTGGCTCAAACTGGTCACGCAAGGAGTTCGGGCCTGGGTTGAGAGAGAAAATCTCGAGAGAGAGACTGTACATAATTGTTCAATTCCACATCTTGAGCAGGGATAGGTGAAAGCATGCACACATAAGGAACCGGTCTTCCAAACATCACTTCAAAAGGATGACAAGTGAATACGTTTCAATGAGAGGCTACAAACTCTAAGCAAAGCCAAGGGCAACATGAACACCCAATTAGACCCTGTTTCTTGGGTCGGTGGTTTTTCAAAGTCCTGTTCTTCCTTTCCTTTTTTCCAGAACCTCGGGGCCTATATGCAGTACCCACCATCTTCCTTCTTCACTGGCAACAGTGGGGTGTTTCACTGTGATTGGCATTGTTTAAAGATTCCATGTTGAAGCAATCGCTTCAAATGCACCCACACTCCTTCAGCTGCCTGTCGTGGGATGGGGTATTGGTTTTTATCTTCCGCCCATAGTCCAGGGTCAACATCATGAAGCAGGCTAACAGGGAGGATTCCCTCCTCTTCTTTTACCATCATCAAGCATTAATGGTCTCTCAGGGGTATTTCTAAAGAAAACTCTCCTGCTGGTCCAGTTGTCATCATTACTTTCCCCCATTGGTTGGAAGGAAATCTGGGCTTGTAATTTTGTTAACAAGTCTCGGCCCAAGAAAGGAATGGGACATTCTGGTATATACAAAAATTTGTCTAGGCAGCAGGTAACAGACTGCAAAAACGGGGCCTTTTGTGATTTACCTGTGGCTCCAATTATATTAACCACTTGGTTTGTGGGTTTTGTTACAGGCACAGGTAAGACTGAGTGGGCAGCTCCCTTGTTCACCTTCTCCTACCTGTAATAAGGTAGCTAGGTTAAGGGCTGTGGCAACCTGAAACTTCAGGCGTGAATGTAATAACAGCATCTGGCACTTCCTCTTGGAGTTACACAGCTAGTGTCCTGTCCAAACGTGAATTTATTTGCCTTTGTGAGTAGGGTGGCCACTGCCACAATCACTCTCATAGAGGGGGGGGGCAATCTCTGTTCTGTTGGGGTTAGCTTCTCTGACAAATATGCAACGGGTTGCTGCCAATTTTTCCAGTTTCTGGCATGAGACTCCCTTGGCTACCCCCCTGGTCTTCATCTGTGAACAGGGTAAAAGGCTTCTCGGGGTTTGGATGCCAAGCACTGGGGTTTGTTGTAATGTCACTTTGAGATCCTGAATAGCCTGCTGCTATTCCCTGCCCCATATAAAAGGATCCTTCTCTATTCCCCTAGTTGACTCATGCAGGGGCCAAGCAATGCTTCTGTAGTTAGTAGTGAGTCCAGGGGATATTGTTCATCATCATAAGTGGGATTATAGGTTTAAAAAAAAAAATCCCTTCAAACAATTTTACAATCTTTGCTGGATTCTCCTCAAAAGAGGGGTTCTGATTTCTTCAATTACAAACATCTGCACTTGAAAGGGGTATATGCTGTCTGTGCCTCCGTTTGTCCAGCTGGGACAGGGGCTGGTGGATCATAAACCCTCTGAAGGGGCATTTCTCCAGCTGCCTGATCCTTCCTGGTTTTCTCATACTGTCTGTGAGACATAACTCTCTTCGCCGCCTGTCCCCACTTACGTTGCCATCTCTTCCTCTTTTCAGGGGTGCAGCATTCTGCTGCCTCAACTAACAAGGGGCTTACATCCAACTTCTCCCTCAAATGGCTTTGCAAACTCCTTTAGTCTCTTTTTCTGTTTTTCTGTCCACATTTTCTTTCCTTGATTCATATCATCTAGTGTCTTCCTAAATTCTTCCTCTTCTTTCGTCTCACTATCCTCCTTCGCAGGTCCTCCTCCCCCTACACCAGCACCTCCCTGTGCTTCTTGATCTTGGCCTGGGGGGGGGGTTGGAGGGGCTGTTGGTGGAGTGTAAGGTGGTGGCTTAATCACTCCCCTCTCCTCATCTTCTGGGTCTTCTAACACCAAAGGCTTCACTGTACAAATCCTGTTCTGTGTGTTGCTGTCACAGCAAGACTTTAGCCATGGTAGATTCTTTTTTTTTTACATTGGTCTTCCATGTAGAGATATAGGGGATCTGGTCTGGGTGGACATTTAATATATTTTGCCACAGGGGGTTGATTAATTGCAAATCAAAGCCACGCAGTTCCCTGGGTTGGCAAGTCCACCTCACATAAAGTTTTGAGTCTCTGTTTTTCAATTTGAATCATCACTCTTCGTGGCTGTTTTCCAGTTATTTAAAAAGCATTCCAGAGGAATACATTGGCTTGCTCCAGACCCTATTTTTTTCAGATACTACCGCTCCTAACTGGGTTTCAAAATTCTCTCACACTCCACATGCTACAGTTTGTCAGAAAATGCACAACCCTACAATCGCTCGGCCAAGGGGACACTAAGCCTTAGCCCTCATTCAACAATTCATCCACTGGAGTATCTGACACACAACATATCAACAAAACACTCAATTCCCTCTGCCCCATTCCCTTTCCCAAACCTTTACCAATTCCTTTCCTGGTGGCATTCTTACTGCCGGGCACCCTATTGCCAACTACCAGGTGAGGCTGATCAGGCCTCTGGCCCTTTCCCTCGGGCCCCTAGCCCTTTCCTTCGGGCCCCTAGCCCTTTCCTTCGGGCTTACCTTTTCCGCTGCGGACCTGTCCCCTCGGCGCCGTTCTGTCCTCTTATTCTCCCTCAACCAGATGTCTCCGCTCCAGGACGGTGTGGCAATCTCCCCCTACAAACTGGCAGGGTGTGCACTGGAAATGCGAACGCCGATCGGAGCTGTTCACCTTGGTTGAGCCTGGCCCTCCGGTCCGTATTTGGAGAGGGGGCTAATCCCGAGCGAGCCCCCAGAGAGATGAAGCCTTATTTACCTAGGGATCCATTAGCCACGCCATCCCCTGGACCTCGGAGGGAACAAAAGTACCAGGAAAGCAAAATCTTCTTTGGAGAAAAAGAGTTTATTAAGATCTGAGCACAGAGACGAGGTCTGTACTCAGAGACAGCCAACTCGATAGTTCCTAAAAATGTACTGGCTGTAAAGCAAGACATTTCAGCAGACTTTCTTATACCCGCAGACTTGCTTGCTAAACACATTTTTATTGCTTGCTAGACATTCCTGTCTTTCTGCTAAGCCAAGCACTCCCTCCCACCTCCTTGTACACGTGTCTTCTTTTGCTAGCTAAGCTTTCCCTTCGTATCTCTTCTTAAAAGCAGAAGTAAAGCAGGAAACATCTTGCTAGTGGTTTTTCGGTTAACAGCAGTTTCTGGCTAGGCAGGAAGCGACCTTCTGACCTGTAGCTAGCATCAGCAGTTTCAAGTAGCTGGTTTAGGCTTTTGCAAGCAACTGCAATTTTTGGGCTGTTTTTGACCCTCCTAGCAGAGTGCAGGAATTTACTATGTGTAGATAATATATGAGAGCAACAGAATAAAATATTGAGAGAAACTTTTCCCATCTCCCTTTAATTTCACTGTATCTAAATTTGAACCATTTAGTCTAAGTAATCATTAACCTATAGCAAAAACATGGTTTTTCTAAATCTGGAATTATTCGTGCTTTTCCCCAGCAAACTGCTTCCAATCTAGATATATTCTATATCCTGGCGTCTACAAGGTTGGGTGTAGCTGCTTATTATACTTTTGAAAACCCTCTCCTTGATTCACGCCTTTTCTTCCCTGCATGTGCCCTGGGTGAATGAAGAAGGAAGGGGTGGCTAACAAAGTTAGTATACACCCACCAACGACATTATCGGGCAGGGGTGGCTAGACCCCCTCCCTATTGCTGGGACCACCTACATCCATTTTCAGGTGGACACAATGCAAGGTCTCAAGAGTCACTTTTCAGGGGGCAAAAAATTATGTAATCCAATGCTCCGGTGCAGAGTGCTGGACCATAAGATGCTCATTTTCTGGCCTCGTGCTGTGGCGCAAATCAGCTGGCTCCCGCAAGAGATTGGAGGACCCCCCCTCCAAAAAAAAGACTATCCCAATTTTGATCAGCGGGACTTTGGAGATTATGTGTTCTGCAACCTACTGAATATGAGCAGTTGTTGCAAAAATTAACAACTTACGATACAATAATCTTTATTGTCATTGTCCCATACAGAACAACAAAATTGAAAAATCTACATCAGACATTCAAAAACCAACAAGCCTGCTATCCCAGCCTGGTCAGCCCCTAAAAACTCTGATACCCCATAAGTGAATACAATATACAGTAGTACCTCAGGTTAAGAACTAAATTCGTTCCGGAGGTCCGTTCTTAACCTGAAACTGTTCTTAACCTGAAGCACCACTTTAGCTAATGGGGCCTCCTGCTGCCACTGCGCCAACGCTGCACGATTTCTGTTCTCATCCTGAAGCAAAGTTCTTAACCCGAGGTACTATTTCTGAGTTAGCGGAGTCTGTAACCTGAAGCGTATGTAACCTGAAGCGTATGTAACCCAAGGTACTCACACAGAGACTACCTTACCCTGCGTTTAAAACCAAAATTGCATTTTGATAGAAACTGTTTTTCAGGTGGCTAGTCCTAGTCTTTATAACCCTGTACCTTCTTCCAGAGGGCAGAAGCTGAAAGAGATCATTTCCGGGGTGTGAACTATCCTGCACTATCTCTGCAGCTTTCTTATGTCACCTGGAAGCATAGATTTGATCCAAGGTGGGAAGAGTGCACCCAATTATTCTCTCTGCAGTCTTTACAACCTTGGACAGCATTTGAGACAACTTTGAGAAGAAGAGCGGCAGAGTGGAAATAGCCTGGATATTCTGCCTGGGAGAGTTGCACTTAGAGAGTAGCCCTCAGGTGGGGACTCACACAGTGTATCAAGAGCCCCAAGATATTTGGCTGGGGAACTTCTGGGAGCGTGTGCTAGGCTGCACACTCCAGGGATCAGGTTTCAGCCTTGAGGGATTGTTTTGCCCAGACCTCTTTTTCCCCAGGAATCCAAGACCTCTTCACCTTCCGAGCGGATTTTGGCTTTGCCTGAAGCACACAGTACCTCTGGATCTCCTTCATTGGGATAGACCAGGGGTCCCCAAACTAGGGCCCGTGGGCCGGATAAGGCCCGAGGGACTTGTTTATCCAGCCTGTGGCGACCCCCGCAGCCCGCTGCCACCACCCACTCTTACCGGCGCTACGCTATGTGGCTGCCCACTTCTGGGTCGGAGGAGCACTGGAAATAGCTTGTGCACATGCTCAAGCGTTATTTCCGCATGTGCAAGCATTATTTCCGGTGCACATCTGGGTCAGAGGAGGCCTGTGCGCATGTGCACCCGGAAGTGCGCTGGAAATAGTGTATGTGCACGCGTATAGGCACGCGCTCCCCCACCCTCTGGCCCGCCGTGCAATCGGTGCTGGAGACACCAGCCCAAGGTGCGGTAAGTTTGCTGACCCCTGGGATAGACTCTTGTGTGAGGTCAAGTAGAAAAGCCTCACTCAGGTGGGTGTTGTGCAGGCGTGTGTGTAGTCCAATGCATGTGGGGAGAGTGCGAGGGTCTGCCTACCTCTGTCTCCCGTTCCAGCCACATGGCCTGAATTATTCATCAAAAGCCACTCATTAGATTCCACCATGCAAAAGGAAAAGTTTCCTCTGGCTGGGAGGGCGCTTTTTTAATGTTTATTTTATTTCTTTTCATTTTGCTTATGAACCTTCCCAGGCTCTGATTTATAGCTTCTTTGTGCTAAAATCACATCCATTAGCGAGCATTTAAATGCAGTCTTAGCCAAGAAAATGTGCAGCGAGGCAAGGCAAGTACCAGTGTGTGTGTGCTTTTTGCGGGGTGGAGGGGAGCAAGGAAGCAGGGATATATGGGCTTTTTCCCCCATCTACCTCTGCATTACCAATATCCACAGATCCCTGGTGGCACCAGCGTGATAGGGTGGACTTTTGCAATTAGCTAAACTGAAAGGACAGGGTTACAAGCTGTGTATCTGTGTATACACACACACACACACACACAGCACAACCAGATTCTCCGCCCTCCCCACCCCAGCATACTTAGCCTCATCAAGAAGAAATTCTGAGCCATTAAAATACAATAAAAGATAAATTAAAGGTAATCGCTCTGTAAATTATAACTAATGGAAATATCAATTGTGGCTTTTATGATCAGCATGAGTGATATCCAGAACAGGGATCCACGGCTACAGGAGAGGCACCAGCAAGGCAAAGAACATAAACAAAGGCTAATCACCGGCAGATAACTGGCGCGAGCTGCCAGCCTCCTGGTTTATAATACCCAGAGCATCCAAAGAAGCTGCCAACGTCAGGCACTCAACCGCATTCACACATGCATAAAGGGTGGCAGGGGTGCCAACTTGAATAAAATATTTGAGGGAGGCAGGTAAGCCCCACCCTGCAAAATCAATTACAAGATGTGGCGCGCACACTCTGTTTGAGCCCCCTCAAATATTTAATGGGGGTCCTCGGTGCCTAGGAGTTCGCTACTATGAAATGAGGTATCTATGAGTGGACCAATAAAATGTGGTATCTATGAGTGGACCAATAAAAGACCAAACCTCTGGGTGTAAGTGAAATATACTCGGTGTGGATTTCATGCTCTTTATTCAGCTCATAGTAGAGAGGAATGCAATTTCACCCGAAATGACTGCTTTATATACATTATTTACACAATGGGCCCCACATGATTGGCTAATTCCAGGATTCTCCTGTGGGCCAATCAGGTTGCGAATTCACTTCCACCTGGAGTTGGATTGGGTGGCTCCTGAGGACCAATCAGACAGCTGCATTCTGGATCCTATTGTTCTAGGACCAATCAGACTGCTGCATTTTGGATCCTATTCAACTCAGTACATAACAGTAAGCAAAATAATTGCAGAGTCTCACACACACCGAAATGCTCGTGATCCAGTGTTGGCAGCAGAGAAGGCAGGAAGAGGTTGTTAGCAGGATGTGGAGAGGTAGAGCCAGCGTCTGAAAAGGCCAGAGCAGGGCTGGGTCTGAGGTCTGTGGCTGTGCAGTCTTTTATTCCCGCCCTCTTGAATACTCATGCTCAGGATGTTTGATCCATGAGGGCAAATGGGAAACTGTCCCACCAGCTTCAGTCTGCCCTTGGGAAGCCCCTTCTTGCTTTGCTTAGAGACAGTCAGTGTGTGGCACCACCTGTCACTGGCTGTGTCTCCACATAGATTCCAATGTATAGTTAGCAGAGTAAAAACTTAAAACACGTTGCAGGATTCCCAAAAATAGAGCACAGGCAATTAATATTTCATCCAGCAGAGCTTTACTGCTACAGAAGGCAAATGGGCATAATGGTCACATATCCAAATACATTCAGGATTGACACTGTCCATAAGAAATCCAGTTGCAGCAGACTTCTTCTTCTTCTTCCTCCTCCTCCTCCTCCTCCTCCTCCTCTTCTTATTATTATTATTACTATTATTATTATTATTATTATTATTATTATTATTATTATTATTAATACCCCGCCCATCTGGCTGGGTTTCCCCAGCCACTCCGGTGGCTTCCAACAAAAGATTAAAAGCACAATAAAACATCAAACAGGGCTGCCTTCAGATGTCTTCAAAAAGTGTGGTTCTTTATCTCCTTGACATCTGATGGGAGGGTGTTCCACAGGGCCGGTGCCACTACCGAGAAGGCCCTCTGCCTGGTTCCCTGTAACTTCACTTCTCGCAGTGAGGGAACCGCCAGAAGGCCCTCAGTGCTGGACCTCAGTGTCCAGGCAGACACTTACAATAACTTATAAACTTACAATAACTTATAATAAGTCTAAACCTTAACTATATACAGAACACCACACCAGAAGGAAAAAAGATAGAAAGAGAAAGAAAGTGAAACCCAGGCTTCTTCTGGCCTTACTTTTATAGTCAGCCTGACCTTGACAGAAGAGATACGTGAACCAGTTTAAGCCAGCTGTACTCAGCTTCTCTGAAGGTACAACCCAAGCATCATGAACCTACTGCTTGTTTCTTTCACACAGAGAAGCTTCCAGAACCCTCTTGAATTAAGTAGAATAGGAAAGATCTCTACACCTCAGATCAATACTTTCTGCACTAAGAAATGCAAACTGACACATGGATCTCCCTGCCCTTCCACCCTACCCAGTGGCATAGCGTGGGTTGCCCGCACCCGGGGCCACGCATGCAAATTTCAACTGCATAATGGCATCTGCGTCACCCAAGAGACTGCAGCTGCAGATATATGAAAAGAAGAGTTTTTTCCGTTATCTGGAGATGTTACTTCCCGGTTCTCATGGAGAAGCTGTTTTCAGCAGAGCCCAGCAATGGAAGTGTGCAGCTGTATTGAGGCAGAGCCAGGTGTTGAAATTTTGTGCCCCTAAGAATTTTTTGCCTGGGGCAACCACCCCCACGCAACACCACTGACCCTACCTGTCGCAGTGGACACCAGCCACCACTGTTCCGGAGACCCAAAGCTGAAGTTTGATTTACACTTAGTCCAAGACATCACCGCTGCTATTTACTCACTAGGGGGTTCTCATGTCAAATCAGTAAACATGACATTTTGTTGTCTTAATGATTGAAACTTGGAATGTACAGGGCGCATCGAAAAAGCACAAAACCAAGCCTTGCATGGGCTGAATGTGTATACACAACCAGAGTTCCCACATCATGTGCTTTGTCCACCCTCAGACTAGAGGATGGGAAATTGCAGTGGCAGCTCATAATGTTTACGGCGTAATACATGCCTGCCAAAGCAGTGCATGTAACGTAATGGAGGGTATGGGAGCACCCCCTTCACTCACTTTAATAAAATGTGGATTGAGAGAAGTGATCTCCAGCAGCAGTCAGGAATGATCTGTGCTTACAGAAAGCCAGCTGTGTATATATATAGCATATAACAGCCTTAAAAGTCACCTGTCTTAGCCATTGGCTGAGCTTCCATGATATCATGGAATGTTCATAAATATTCTAACTGCTCAAGATTGCTGATGCCAGGAACAGCTGTCTGGACTGGCAAGGGACTGGAGTCAAGAAGGAAGAGGGACTGGGAAAATCTCAAATTGGACCACAAAATAGGAGAGCCTGGGTTCTCTGAGAAGAAGAAAGTGGGTGACAAGGGAGATTTGGGATGTAAGGGGAATGCAGGTTGGGGAGCCATGGAGGCAATGAGAGCAAATGGGAGCATCTAAAACCCAGGTGCTGATCTAAACTCATCTTGGGCTAAAAGTCCTGAAGGAGCGTCTCCACCCCCATCGTTCAGCCCGGACACTGAGATCCAGCACCGAGGGCCTTCTGGCGGTTCCCTCACTGCGAGAAGTGAGGTTACAGGGAACCAGACAGAGGGCCTTCTCGGTAGTGGCACCCGCCCTGTGGAACGCCCTCCATTCAGATGTCAAAGAGATAAACAACTACCTGACATTCAGAAGACATCTGAAGGCAGCCCTGTTCAGGGAAGTTTTTAATGTATGACATTTCAATGTATTTTTGGTCTCTGTGGAAGCTGCCCAGAGTGGCTGGGGAAACCCAGCCAGATGGGCGGGGTACAAATAATAAATTATTATTATTAATTATTATTATTATTATTATTATTATTATTATTATTATTATTATTATTTAGAGCTGACAAACAGCACGGCAGAGCAGACACTTCACTTGCCAAACAGAGGCCACTGCTCATAGCTCCCTCAACACAAGTCACTCTATCGGTTGCTGAAGCAATGCATATTGATAGGATGAAGATGCCCATGTAGTGCTTAAAAAGAAGCTGTGAGCTGAGGCTCTGAAAAGCTGGAATTATATGGACTAACTGGAGAGATTTCTTGCCACTCCCCCAGCAAAGGAAACAAGGGAGTCAAGATCCAAAGGCTTTCCTGCCATACGAACAGCAAAACGGAAGGGTCCCAGAGGAGCTGTAATTCCTTGTTCTCTGTTAAACAGCTTTGTTTAATAGGTTTGCAACGACAACAAAAGGTAGATTTTAGTGAGTTATAAACGTCTCCCCCAGGTACACAGCCATAATTACTGCTGCACACCAGCAATCTGTCTTTCTGAGCATGCCCCTCCACAGATTACTCTGGGTGATGAGAAATTCGGGTTTTATATCCTGGGGGTGCTTTGGAATCTACAGCTGGGCCTTTAGAAAGTCGGGTCGCGCTGGTGGCCAAGGACACATCCGGCCACCCTAGCTGTGGCCCTCCCTAACTGATGAGGATCTGGCAATCATCATTCATGCTACTATCCCATCAAGACAAGACCATTGCGGTGCACTCACCTTGAGGCCACCCTAGAAAACTGTTCCAATAGTGCAGAAGATTGTGGCAGCCCTCTTCCCAATAAGCCACTCATAAACTTCCAGGCAGAGAGTGTTATGTACTGAAGTTCTCACCCTGGGCCAGCAGGGGGATACTGTAGATAGTTATGCAAATAAGGGATCGAAAGTGACGTTCAGTGATTGGATAGTTTTAGAAAATTGTTACAGTTACATTGTACTGGAGCTCTATATAAGCAGGCTGACTGAACCCTTGAGTTCAGTTCTGTCCTGGCCTGTGAATAAACAAGAGCTGTTTGAAGAATCGCTGTGTCGTCTGATATGTTCACCCACAACTTAACAGAGAGTTTTCTGAGCTTCTTTTGAAATCGCTTGGGATTCGAGGCAGTGGCAGAATCCGCAACCCTCCTGCAAAATTCCAAATGTGTCCATGGGCCCAAAAGGGTTGAGGACCTTTCCCTATGCTAACCTTTGACTTGAAAGACTCCCTATCACCTCATTAGTTTGCCAGAGTGTGGCTCAATTGCCCTGGCATTCCAGCATTCCATCATCACTCCTACTTTGAAAAAAAAGTTCTCGAATTGTGTGCGCGCACACACACATTCACCATCCACTGGCTATAGATATGACTACAGTTTAGGCTAAGCAATTGGCCTAAGATCACAAGCAGAAGTTATGGCAGGAGTAGCCTTTCGGATATGGTTGGACAGTACTTCCTGGCCATGATGGGAGAGGTAAGAGCCCACTGACCAGCAACAGTTGGAAGGTATCAAATTGGCTACCTCTGAAATGTAACATAGCTCAGGATAAAACCTAGATCAGTTCGGGAGTGCTACCCTCTTTCCCTTGGAAAGTGAAAACCATGTTTTGCATCTTCACAATATGTCACATTTGGATCTGTGTCTGGACCTATCAATTCCATGCGCCTAATCTGAGTACCAGAGTACTAGATGGCTGGTTTGATCTTCTTGCAGTCCATGGGACTCTCAAGAGTCTCCTCCAGCACCATAATTCAGAAGAATTGATGCTTTTGAATTATGGTGCTGGAGGAGACTCTTGAGAGTCCCATGAACTGCAAGAAGATCAAACCTCTCCATTCTGAAGGTAATCAGCCCTGAGTGCTCACTGGAAGGACAGATCGTGAAGCTGAGGCTCCAATACTTTGGCCACCTCATGAGAAGAGAAGACTCCCTGGAAAAGACCCTGATGTTGGGAAAGATGGAGGGCAAAAGGAGAAGGGGACGACAGAGGACGAGATGGTTGGACAGTGTTCTCGAAGCTACAAACATGAGTCTGACCAAACTGCGGGAGGCAGTGGAAGACAGGAGTGCCTGGCGTGCTCTGGTCCATGGGGTCACGAAGAGTTGGACACGACTAAACAACTAAACAACAACAATCTGAGTACCATGAAATCTGATGGTGCAGCAGTTTATATAATATGCAAGCGTGCTGGCTCTTTAAAAATTGTTGGTAGCACATGAGAATTTTCATCCCTCTCTAGAGCGATTCCCATGTCTTGGTCATTAAGATCTGTACAGGACAGGGGTCAGCAAACTTTTTCAGCAGGTGGCCGGTCCACTGTCTCTCAGACCTTGTGGGGGGCTGGACTATATGGGGGGGGGGGAATGAACGAATTCCTGTGCCCCACAAATAACCCAGAGATGCATTTTAAATAAAAGCACACATTCTACTCATGTAAAAACACGCTAATTCCCGCACCGTCTGTGGGCCGGATTGAGGAGGCGATTGGGCCGCATCCAGCCCACAGGCCTTAGGTTGCCTACCCCTGGTATAGGACAACTGCTAAAGCTTGGCAACTCCATGGAGAGACAGAGTGATGCATTAAACAGAGTGCAGACAGGCCTAGTGGCACAATGAAAAGCATTTAATGAGCCAATCTCATTAAAACTCTCTGCTCTCCCATTGAGCTTCCTTTGTAATCTTGGGCCAGTCACTATCTCTCAGCCAAACCTTCCTTACATGGTTATAGTGGTGACGGAATAGGGAAAGCCAATACGTACACTGCCCTCAATTCCTTGTAAGAAATGCGAGGTAGAAATGGAATAAGCTGTCCCTGATTACTTCTTCCATTTGCTGAGATTTTTTTTTTTCAATAAAAAAAAATCTTTTCAAACTTCGTGAATCATCCAATTTTCTCTATCTAACCCTTTTAATATCTGCTCTTGACTACGGGAACATCAAATCCAATTGCCTTCCGTAAGAACAGATCAGCTGAATGCACCGCACCCCCTCCCCCTTGTCTGGAATTGGATTTCAGTTAAAATTATCGCTCGTTTTATTAGGACACCTGACATCTCCCTCCCCCCCCCCCCAATTTATTGCAACGCAGTTTGGACGGACTGAGGCTTTCTCTCTGCTATTTCATCCAAAGTCCTTCGGTAATTACACTATTGGAGGCTTTCTGTGGAAAGCAATCGATAAAAAGGGAAACCAAAATACTTCTGTTTTGCAGAGATTACATTTGAAAAATCATTCCGTCTCTGCTTTTAATTTTCTCTTTTGCCTGAAGCTGAGAAACTGAGATCAAAAGCTAAATAGGGGAATAGATTGCATAGGTTCTTTGATGTGGGACCTATAAGCAGAAGCTGGACATCAATGATCAATAAATGCAGGGACAACCAAAATGATCAGATGGGTCAGCAATGGATCTTTCTCCCTACCGATTTTTGCGGGACATGGCCTTCAAACGGATCAAAGTTTGCCTTGTGGATTTTTGAAATTTGCATTTATGTTCTTGCACATATACGGTAATAAGATAAACTGGCTTCCACAGTTTAAAGACATTAACATCCCGGAAGGGATTCATGGAAGAGCTACAAAGATTTGGGGGGGGGGGGTTAGCTGTTTTCCCACTTGGACCATGCCCACTTCGACCACACCATTATTTACACTGGCCGTGCCCATTTTAATATGTGGCCTCAGGAAGGTTGATCAGGACTCAGTGCAGCACTCAACTCCAATAACATTGAGCTACCCCTAACCCAAATGATGGGTTAACCAGCCATGGCAGACTGGTTAAAAACCACTGGTCTAGAGAAAAGAAGAAGCATCTTAATTCTTTAAAAAGAAGAGAAAGGACCATTTGCACCCAGTCAACTGAGAACAGTGCCAACAGCAATTAATTTAAACTACAGATAAATGTTCTAAGTTGTGAGCGGAGCCCATGGAAGTGTTAGAATTCCTGCTCCATGACTGCAGTCATGGGATTTTTGTCTATCACATGACGGCGTATGTTTTGACTCCACAGAGTGGGAAGTGACGGAGACAGGATGTTTGTGTTACTGTGTTCTGTGAAGTAGGACTATTGTCCTTTGTTCTTTTTCTCTTTGCTGTCTGATGCTAGAGAGAGAGGGAGAGCCATGTTGCAATGCTCCGTGTGTGTTTCTATGTGTAAATAAAGTAGATTAGCCAAAATGCTGATTTGCTGAGGTCTGTTACGCAAGCTGCGAAGACTCTGCGGATCCCTAAGTGTGTCGATGTCGGTTGGCATCGGTCGCTGTGATGTTCGGGCAGAAGAAAGCTTTTGAAGCTCCCGAACGATCAACCAGGAGGGAGAGAACATGCCAGTCGGGCATCTTTCTCTGCCAGGGTCCTACTCGAGAGGAGGGTGAGCTCCTGACAGGAAGAAGATATACTGACTTGTGGAGAACATTTAAGAATCTCTTTTCTTGGATATTCAGAGTGGGATGTGTCAGGGATGTCTTCAGTGTGAGATATCCCATTTTTGGATAGGCGAACAAAGTCTAGGAGGGGTGGGAATGGCAATTTTACTGGCCACCACTAAAAAAAAACAAAAACAACTTGATAGGGTTTTAATTAGCTGGCTCCGTTCAAAGAATGCTTCGTGTCCTGCCCCAGCTAATAGCTTGGTATTAAGGCTGCCAACATCTGGGCTTAATTAAAGGATGCTCCTTCACTTTTAATAGCAGTGTGAAGCCACGGGAGTTATTTCTCTTTCACAGCACTATTTGTCATAGGAGAAGTTGCGCCCCTGAACTTTTCCCATGCAAAAAAAGCCCCTCAGTCATTTGCTATCAGAAGGTGGCCACTGATATCTAACCTTCTTTATGTTCCCTTTATGTTCTGCATCTGGAACCAGCTCAATGACTTCATTTCCTCCCCCCTACCAAGTTCCAATATGTATTACTGCATGGAAGAATTCCCCCCAAGAAAATCACTTTTATGTGGATGGCATATATCTGCTATTCCATTCCAGCTTCTGGAGCTGTTTACCCAGTCTGACTAAAGGAAGATGATTCACCCCACTGATCTCTGAGCATCTACTATGGTGGGTCTCATCATATGAAGCCACTGACATTCCCGGTGTCTGCCTTTAGATGGGATCTGGGTGCTCTTTGGGAACGCTGGCGTCCCGTAGCGATGGTCTCGGTGCCTTGCTTGCTCCCCTATAGCAGGTGATTTGCACAGCCTTGTCCTTATATTAAAGCAGGCTTTCATTTGAAAGCCAGCCACTATATATATAAAAAGATATTTTTAATCTCCTCACCTTGGGGACTGCACTGACGCTCCAGTAATTACTTTTGGAATATATGGCCATTGCTTTTAATTACTCGGACCTGTTGCCTGAGTCGGTTGTAATACACTGAAGACATCACTCTGTTAATCTCTTCCTGGGTTCTTTCTTTCTTTCTTTCTTTCTTTATTGAGAGGTGTGTGTTTGCACTGAGAAACAGGAATTCCGCCTGTGAGGAAGCAAACCAGAAGCCTAGGAAGATAGACTGCAGGGACACTAGCTGATTAGAGCTTCTTTTAGTTGATTAACTTTAAATGCTTAATCAATGGGGAAAGTCTACTAGGGGATCTATAAGAATAGCTCCAAGAGGGCTCTTTAATAGAATGCGGATGCCCCACAGTGGCCTTTAGCTCTTCACTCCTGGCCCTGGAGCAATCCATCAATGGCTTTTACAGGCAGCCCTACATATGGAGCTTTTTAATGTTTGTTGTTTTATTATGTTTTTATATGTGTTGGAAGCCACCCAGAGTGTGGCTGTGGCAATCCAGCCAGATGGGCGGGGTAGTAATAATTAATTAATTAATTAATTAATTAATTATTATTATTATTATTTTGAAGAGTGCAAACCTCATACCAAGAGGTTCCTGGGCAGACCTACAGAACTCTTGCCGCAAATCTCACATCCAGGGCTCAAGAAACGGGGAAACAACACATTTTGCTTGAGAGGCAACCTGTAAACTACTTTGCAGTGATAGTAGATTCCACACCAGATTCCTTTCCATACTGAACAAACATCATTTCTTTGGAGATACGTACTTTTGATAGATACGCACTATGAGATTTCAAGAAAGATTCCTCCAGTTTGCCGATCGTAGCAACAAAAGAGGCAAATAAATTGCTCCGTTGAGCTGTTCGACAGTGGAATTTGCTGCCAAGGAGTGTGGTGGAGTCTCCTTCTTTGGAGGTCTTTAAGCAGAGGCTTGACAACCATATGTCAGGAGTGCTCTGATGGTGTTTCCTGCTTGGCAGGGGGTTGGACTCGATGGCCCTTCTAGTCTATTCCAACTCTATGATTCTATTCTATGATAACTCAAACATTGAAAAGAACGTACTTCCTCTCAGCGATTGTAGCGCTCAAGCCTACATAATGGGGCAAATATAACCCGAAAATACAACAGCACACCAGCAAAAATACAAAAGCAATGCTCAACAGTAATTGTTTCATCTTGCGGCTGTCAAACACTCAACTTACGTGGAAGTGATGTTGCTAAATGCATATCTGAAGCAATCACCTATTTTCAGAACAATTCAAGGTGTGTACTACCTGTTCATTTCCAGTCCTAAGCAATGGGAATTACTACAAAAAAAAACACCTGTATTGGTTGTTCTCTTCATGGTATTTGTGAAACAAGATGGATAGGTTGTGTGATGGCACTAGGCTCAAGAGGGCAAGGCATCATGAAAACAGCATACCTGGTTGCAACTTGGAAGAAATGAATGGCAGAAATGATACTCCAAAAGAAGCCTACTTCAGAAAGTGTGTTTTATGTTTTGTGGACAATGTTATAGCAGGATTAACTGTCTGCTTCAATGCTGTTAGCAGCTGGGGGGGGGAGAGATTTCCTGTGGAAATATCTCACCATGTGGAGCAAATAGAAAAGCTTTGTCTATCAGAGCAATATCCTGCTGACCTTAATGGTGACGATTTCTAGAAAAGAAAAAGCAAATTTTGTAAATGCACAGTTAAAACCATTAGATTTGTTGAACTTGTTAACAGAGTACAGACTTGGTTGCCTGTTTCCAAATGTTTGTGTTAGCTTAAGAATGCTGTTAACAATTTCAGCTACAGTAGCTTCTGCAGACAGGTCCTTTAGCAAACTTAAGCTAAATAAGATTTTTTTTTTAAGGTCTACAATGTCTCAGGAATGCCTTCTGGATTCGGCCAGACTAAGTATTGAATCAAATATTGCGGGAACAATTGGTTTTCATGCTGTGAATTGTATTTTTTCACAAAAAAGGGCAGAAAAGCTCTGCTTTAAAAGTAAATAGTAAGTTTATCTAACTTTTTTTTTTTTTACTAATACTAATGTCTTCTGGTGATCTAATCTGCATTGCCCTATAAAAGGATGTTTCAGTGTGAATTTTTTCTCCTTATCTGTACTGTAGAATAAACAATGATGTTCAAATCAAATATGCTTCCTTATCTCTGATCCTCTTCTATTTTATTTGTATGTATTTATATTTATCATGGAGGAAGTATAAGAGCATAAGGCCTCAAATGCAGAAAACTGACAGAGCACTCTGCTCCATCCCTATCTCGTCTTCCATGCCCTTTTTGACCTGTCAGGCTACAGCATACTTTCAATATTTCTCCAATGAAAATAGGGACGTCCTATTCCATCATCATCGTCATCATACCCCACCCATTTGACTGGTAAAGGTAAAGGGACCCCTGACCATTAGGGCCAGTCATGACCGACTCTGGGGTTGCGGCGCTCATCTCGCTTTACTGGCCGAGGGAGCCGGCATACAGCTGCCGGGTCATATGGCCAGCATGACTAAGCCGCTTCTGGCGGACCAGAGCAGCTCACGGAAACGCCGTTTACCTTACCGCTGTAGTGGTACCTATTGATTTACTTGCACTTTGACGTGCTTTTGAACTGCTAGGTTGGCAGGAGCTGGGACTGAAGAACAGGAGCTCACCCCATTGCGGGGATTCGAACCGCTGACCTTCTGATCGGCAAGCTCTAGGCTCTGTGGTTTAACCCACAGTGCCACCCACGTCCCATATTTATCATGGAGGAAGTATAAAAGCATAAGGCCTCAAATGCAGAAAATTAACAGAGCACTCTGCTCCATCCCTATCTCGTCTTCCATGCCCTTTTTGACCTGTCAGGCTACAGCATACTTTCAACATTTCTCCAATGAAAATAGGGACGTCCTATTCCATCATCATACCCCACCCATTTGACTGGGTTGCCCCAATCACTCTGGATGGCTTCCAAGATATACAAAAACATAGCAAAGCATTAAACAACTTCCCTATACAGGGCTGCCTTCAGATGTCTTCTAAAGGTTGTATCTCCTTATCTCCTTGGCTTATCTCCTTGGCTCGGTGGTTGCATAACTCCATACCCTCCAAAATTTCTCCGATGAAAATAGGGACGTCCTAAGGGAAGTGGGACATTCAAGGATCAAATCCGAAACTGGGACAGCTTCTGTACATCCGGGACTGTCCATGGAAAACAGGGACACTTGGGTGGGTCTGCTGCAGCTCATGGCATGAAACTACGGTGGATAAAAACAGAATGACTAATGGAGAATGGAAGGGGCCCAAAAGGAACTTTGTACCCCCTGATAAATTCCCTCTGAAATCTCATGTGATGACTGGTGAACCTTTTCATACCCCTCAACCGTCCCGATTTAAGCTGTGTCAATAGATTCCCCAGAATAGCGGGTGGTAGGGGGAAAGGGAAGGTTGCTCCATCGGGCAAAGACAAATGCTTGTGCTAATGCAGCAATCCCCTCAGCTATGGTTGCCATCCATCCGGATTTTCCTGGACATGTCCTCTTTTTCAGAGGTAAAATCACCATCCGGGCAGATTTTTAAAATTTTGCAAAATGCCCGGGTTTATTATTACTTTGTACCATTGTTTATGACACCCGTAGCCAGCGGAGTGAGTGACACAGAGTGAGTGACTGGGGCGACCTTCCCGTGGCCACTCTAGGACTCATGCCTTCTCCAGAAGTGGTGAGGCCTCATGTGTCCTTCCAAGGGCCACTCCAGGGCTTGCGCTGTCCCCAGCGGCCACCAAGCCTGGTGTAGCCTTCCCAGGGCCACTCTAGGCTTTAGGTCCTCTTTTTTGCTCTTCAAAATATGGCAACCCTACCTTAAAAAGGTAAAGGGACCCCTGGGCATTAGGTCCAGTTTTGACCAACTGTGGGGTTGCGGCGCTCATATCGCTTTATTGGCCGAGGGAGCCGGCGTACAGCTTCCGGGTCATGTGGCCAGCATGACTAAGCCACTTCTGGCGAACCACAGCAGTGCACGGAAACGCCGTTTACCTTCCCGCCAGAGCGGTACCTATTTATCTACTTGCACTTTGACGTGCTTTCGAACTGCTAGGTTGGCAGGAGCAGGGACTGAGCAACAGGAGCTCACCCCGTCGCGGACATTCGAACCCCCAGCCTTCTGATCGGCAAGCCCTAGGCTCTGTGGTTTAACCCACAGCGCCACCTGCATCCCTGACCCTACCTTAGTGCTACTTTTAATTGCACCCGAACCTAGAGAAGTTAAGCACAATGTGCATGGTTTATTTTAGGCAGACTGTTTGGGTCTCCTTGGCACAAGCAAGTTCGGTTTGGTTTGAGTTCCCTGAGCCTTGCTGAGTATGGTGATGTCTGTCAGTAAACTATTCCAAAATAGCGGCTGTCATCCAATGGTCAGCTGGTGGGGGGAGGGGATGACTTCTCCCTGGCTCTGAATGGTCTCTCTGCTGCCTCCTCCTCAGCCTGGAGCCACCACTTCAAAATAGCCCTTTATGCTGACATGTAAGCCCCAGCAAAGCAGCGACAGCGACGCTAATGCAATCCCTCCCTCTTTTTTAAAAATTTAAAGGGACTGCTCTGTCAGTAACTTGTTCTGGATTTTGCGCAGGTCGCTGTGATTTATGGTCTTTAATTTTCTCCGGCACTTGCTCTTCTTCCTGTCTTCCCCCTCCAGCATGTCAGATGCTTATCTCCCCTTCTCTCTCTCTCTCTCTCTCTCTCTCTCTCTCTTTTTTTTAATTTGAAACATCCATCTGGCGATTGCCATGATTGGAGAGTTTGCCATACTGAATGCATTAATGGCCTGACAGCTCTATCGATTTCCTCTCTCCCGCCGCAGAATGCGAGATATATACAAGCCGATAGGCTGCCCCCTTGTCCCTTACTCTCTGAAGGGCTGGTACACTTCTCTGTAGCTAATGTTCCCTTTCTCCGTCACATTTTTGATAGATTGGGAGATGCCATCTCTCTTTTAGACCGAAGATGGATGCTTCCCTGCTCCAAAATCATTTCCCTAGATGCGCGGAAATGTCCTCATTTCCTTTCTCACGGCAGATATGGCATGGGTGGTTCGGAGCTTTGGAGTCTTGGGAGACAAGAGATATCTTTGCTGTCCCCTATTCAGAACTTGGTGGAACAGTTCCCATTTAGATCCCATTAAGATTAGTATTTTTGAAAAGAAGATTAATCTCCACTTTAAAGGTTGCAAGTGATGGCGTGCCTCCTGCCTCTGGTACCCTCTAGGTCAAAATTCATGTGCTCCAATTGCACAAAACAGGCGCTTCTTGCTCAAAGGTGAGGAACCTGCAGCACGTCAGACACTGTTGGACTCCAACTCCCATGATCCCTAGCCATTGGCTATACTGACTGAGGCTGATGGGAGTTGGAGTCCAACAACATCTGGAGGGCCACAGGCTTTCTAGCCCACTTGTAGCTGCACTTATTTTCAGGTGGTACTTGATACCCACACAGAAACTATAATAATGCCCACGTTGGTTCCTACTGGTCCAAACAGCAGACATGGGAATCAATGAGATCAACATGTGTAGCACACAGCCAAAGTGGAAAAATGTCCGGTCATTGTTGCACAAAGCCCTTTTGAAGCTTTGCACCTCTTTTTTTTTTCCCCTTTCCAGGCTACCTCCATTTCTGATTAAGCATTAGGTTGTTGAACTACTACTGAACTATTACACCGGTCTTGAAAGACCTACATTGGCTCCCAGTACGTTTCTGAGCACAATTCAAAGTGTTGGTGTTGACCTTTAAAGCCCTAAACAGCCTTGGCCCAGTATAACTGAAGTATCTCCACCCCCATCGTTCTGCCCGGACACTGAGGTCCAGTGTCGAGGGCCTTCTGGTGGTTCCCTTATTGCGAGAAGCAAAGCTACAGGGAACCAGGCAGAGGGCCTTCTCGGTAGTGGCGCCCGCCCTGTGGATAAACAACTACCTAACATTTAGAAGACATCTGAAGGCAGCCCTGTTCAGGGAAGTTTTTAATGTGTGACACTTTAATGTATTTTTAATCTTTGTTGTGACACTTTAATGTATTTTTAATCTTTGTTGGAAGCCGCCCAGAATGTCTGGGGAGGCCCAGCCAGATGGGTGGGGTACAAATAAGTTATTATAATAATTGCTCGCTTTTATGCAGCCAAAGAGCACTGCACATACATTTTACCACTCCTCCTTTGGAAGAAGCTATGCAGATTGCCATGGGTGAGATGCTGTGCAGCTGTTTATATGGGCACAAGCTGCTTTTGAGCCTGTATAATCACAGCAAAGACAGTATTTCTACATTGCTTTGCCAAGAACAGCTTTCAGGAATGACCCCAGATTTGATTTGATTTTTGGTCCCCATGATGCCAGTGGGTCCCATTCCCAGCTCCGCCCTCTCCCGTTTCCCAAAACCAATGTTATAAGAATTCTAAGGTCCAAATATAAAATAAGAGTTCATAAATGTACGAGGCAAACAATACATGTGTCTGAAATAGTACAGGAGAACAATCCTGAAGTCATCTTGACTCTCCCAGTGACCTCAAATATTTCTCTGCAAGGAGGAAGGAAATGGGGAAGCCTCTCCCTTGTTTTTTGCTTACCTGTCTTAAGGGCATACATGTGTATGAATAGGGTGAGTCTGTGACCTGGATTGAGGAATTAATTTACCATCGCAAAAGAATGGCCAGGCTGCCCAGGTAATGCAATCAGTGACCATTATCAAGTATCCTGGCAGACAGCATTTCTGCTGGAGACCGCTTCTTTCTGTGATGTATATATGATGTTTTTTTTGGGGGGGGGTTGAGCTACAGGGTGGGCAATTTCAAAAGTCTATTTAAGAGCTTGTACACCATTGTTCTGGGTTCCTCTCCTCCCTCTGTGGCAGTGAGCACCCTGTTGCAACAGTTAATAAAGATCAGGCTTACCAGCTGCCTTGCTTCTCAATATTCTCTGGTTGGCCTCTGTTATTTTCTCCTTCTAATAAGGTACCTACTTAAGGACTTTATATGGGCTCTTGGAAACCCCATAAGGGAAAAGGAGCTGTTTTTTCTTACAACAGTTTCTTATAACACCATCTACACTGCAGTCCAGTAGAAACTCTGGTGGTTGGACCACAGATAGGATTGTGTGTTGGTTTGTGTATGTTGGATCCTGAGTTCTAGCAGTTCCTGCTTCTCCTGTTGCAATAAATTGGAACCATTTTCTCTTTCAAGCAGATAATTGTTTGTACCAGTGAACCTACTGAAACCGTATCATAGCCAGAGAGTTGCCAAGGAAGGACTGTCTAACACCAACGTTATGGCTAACCGCCAACCTTCTGATCAGCAAGTCCTAGGCTCTGTGGTTTAACCCACAGCGCCACCCGCATCCCATAATGTCACACATACCTGGCTTCAAACACCGGTGGTGGGAGTGCACAGGAGCCAGAGTAAGCTGTCATGTATATGTAGCATATGTCTCTCAGTGTCTTTTGCAAATGATTTTACAGTGCACTAGCTCAAGTTCAATGAGGCTTACCCCTACATAATAGGTTTGCGGCTTTCATTCCATAAAACACCAGCTATGCCCCAGTCCATTTGTGGACACAGAATGTTCCTGATACCTAATGAGAGAGAGGGCCATAGCTGTGCTCTGCATGCAAGAAGTCGCACATTAAATTCCTGGCATCTCCCTACCAGTGTTTACAAAACTGAGGTGGGTGACTTAAGCATCTGACAAGGTACAAGGCAACTTCTTATGTTCCTAATAGGCAACTAACAGAATGAACCGTTTTCTGTGCAGACAGGGTGAACTACTCTACAGGTATGATTACTTTCGCTGCTGGGTGTGTTTGTTTGCTTTTTAATTTTCCCAGTTTATTTAAAAATTGTGATCGAACTGCCCTCTTGTGCCTTGCTTGTGTTATTACATACACTTCTAAAATGGAATAGGGCTACACATCAGTTGCACTCCTCTTTCTGCTCTGCTGCATAAATGAAGTACCCCATCACCACCACAATCTCCACCTGGGTCCCTGCTGTACTGTCTGGATGCAACTTTTTGAGGTGTCCCATTAACTGTTAAGAATGGATTTCTGTTTAATCTTGAAATGCTGATATTTAATATTCTATATTATTTTAATGAATGTTGAATGTTATTTTATTTGTATATTGTACTATGCATATTGTCTGATTTATATGATGTTAGCTGCTCTGAGCCTGACTTTGGCCGGGGAGGGCGGGATACAAATAAAAGTTATTATTATCATTATGGGTCACTCGAAACACAGCTATTGTTGAGAGCTAAGGTGTTGTAGTGGCTAGTGTGATGGGCCATGGGTTCAAATCCTCCCTGGATGATTATGGTTTTGGCTTTGGTTCTTTCAGCACAACCTGCTTTACAGGTTTAGGAGTACTGAAGGGAGAGAGGACGACAGACCATGCATATTGCCCTAAATAAGTTTTCCCAATGATTAGGACCTATTTAAGGGAAAGCTGGCATGATTTCTTAGTTAAAGCTATGTACACATTACCGGCTTAAAATGCATCTAGGGTGTTCTTACTCTCAATTTGGACCAAAAGTGGGCTTGAAGGTAAAATACATGAAAAACACGAAGTATTTGACAAGGAACAAGAAGAAACAACAGGATAGGTGTGGATTGTGGCTAATGTCGTGTGCACACTGCTTCCCTGGAGGTTGAGCAAACAGGTGTGTGTGCATAGCCTGAAAATGTGAACTGGCAAATTCCTGGTTCCAGCATCACCCCAACCATGCAGGTCACGGGTGGGGAACCTCTGGCCCTCCAGATGTTGCTAGACTCCAAACAGCTGGAGCTCATGGGGGCTCACTTTGGATGCCTCCCCCTCTGCTCGGCTAATTGGGTGGAGAAAAGCCAATTGTTTGGGATGCAGAGGGCTGCCAAACAGCGCCCTAAGAGCTGCCCTGCTGCTGTGAAATAAGCGGCAGATAACCAAACACCCCATCGATCCAAAGAACCGTGGTTGCCGGTGGAATAAGATTGCTGTTGCCATTGGAATCCTCAGGACTCCCATTCTAAAAAAAAACAACATCGCGGTCTGAGCCAGCTTTGCCCTCCTTTAACAATTCTGACCCTCTTCTGTTTCCGTAGCCCAGCCCACCCACCTCATGTAAGCTGGGTTCAATTACCCGGATGCGGAAGTGCTTGCTCTTTTCTTGCTCGGGTGCTGCGGCCGAGAAGTTCAGCATCTCGGTAAGAGGCGTTTGAGATCCGGCGCCATCCGCGGTAAAGCTAGATTTGGGGAGCCGGTAAGAGGGTGGTGATGGGGCGCGGGAGGTCTTGAGGGCCTGGCGGCGAGGTAATTGGGGGAGGGCCTAGCAGAGATCCGGCGGCCAAGACTGTTTAGCGCGCAGCGTCCGAGTAGCCTCTTCTGCCATTTTGATTTCTTTCTTGCAGGTAACCCTCGCCAGAAGCCGTCGCCATGGTGAGTGAAGCGGGAGAAGCGTCTCTCTCCTCCCCCCCCCCCCGTCTATTTCCCTCACGATTCGGGCGGAGGTATCGCGAGTTAAGGGGAAGGCAGCCGGTTGTAGAGAGACTTCTCTGTTTAATAGAGTTGGGGGGACACGTGTGTTTTGCAGCAAGCATGACTATCATTCATACGGAAGAGGGGACACAGTATGCGTGTCCTGGTAGCTGGACATGTTTGCTGTTGCCCTTTTTGAATAATAATAATTAATACATTAATTTGTTATTTATACCCAGCCCATCTGGCTGCTCTGGGCGGCTTCCAACAAAATATTAAAAATACATTAAAACATCAGTCATTAAAAACTTCCCTAAACATTGTTGTTGTTTAGTTGTGTCCAACTCTTCGTGACCCCATGGACCAGAGCACGCCAGGCACTCCTGTCTTCCACTGTCTCCCGCAGTTTGGTCAAACTTATGTTGGTAGCTTCGAGAACACTGTCCAACCATCTCATCTTCTGTCGTCCCCTTCTCCTTGTGCCCTCCATCTTTCCCAGCATCAGGGTCTTTTCCAGGGAGTCTTCTCTTCTCATGAGGTGGCCGAAGTATTGGAGCCTCAGCTTCACGATCTGTCCTTCCAGTGAGCACTCAGGGCTGATTTCCCTAAGAATGGATAGGTTTGATCTTCTTGCAGTCCATGGGACTCTCAAGAGTCTCCTCCAGCACCATAATTCAAAAGCATCAATTCTTCGGCGAACAGCCTTCTTTATGGTCCAGCTCTCACTTCCATTCTCTAAACATAGAGCCTGGCCTTTAGATAGTGTCCTCTTCAAAGGGCTTTGGAGCCCTTTTGAATGAAACCAAGAGTGCCTCTAGCCCAGCTTCTAATTCCTAGCAGTGGCCAGCCAAGTGCCCACCAGCAGGTCTCTGAAGATGTCTTTTTAGGGAGCCTTACTCCTCCCCAGTTCTTCTGCAGGCTTGAAATTGGGAAGGCTCTTGAAAAGAAAACAATTTGTGTTTGCAGTTCCTCAAATTCTGCACGCTTACAAGCTATTGTGGGTATTTGTTTGAGATGGGTTTAAGTGCCAAAGGAAAAGGTGTCTAGGCTGCAGAACTAAGAATTGAAGATACCGTATATTTGTGCAAGGCATCCAGCTCATATTTAACGTTGTATTTACTTAATTACAGCCTCGCAAAATTGAAGAGATCAAAGATTTTCTATTGACAGCCAGAAGGAAGGATGCAAAATGTAAGTAGCTGTTTATGACTTAACTGTTTTGTCCCTATTTCTTGATCTTTTCCTGGAGGGTTTCCCTGTCTAGATTCCTTCTTTATTTTGGCTGGTGCTAAAAATCTAGCACAAATTACTTGGAGTTGCATTATTTATTATGAAGTGGCAGCACTGCGCATTCTGCCCTTTACTTCCTACCATTTCCAAGTCTTGGGCAAAGATACTGTTCTTGCCCAAGACTTGGAAATGGTACAGAGGATTAAAGATTAAAGTTACTAGCCTGCAAGAAATAGTGCTATCTTGTTGGACTAGTAGAAAAGGGAGTCTCCCACCCCTTTCTGTGTTGGGCATGGAGAAGGAAGGTTCTCTCCACTGGCAGCTGTTTGGTTTTTATGCCAAGCATAGCGGAGGGTTGCAATACATAATAATAATAATAATAATAATAATAATAATAATAATAATAATAATAATAGCAGCATACTGACCTATATCCATAGGTCTCAGGGTGTTTCACAGGATAAAATTACAACATAAAAGCAAAATACATAATCAAAAGTGAAACACAAACAGCCCAATAACCCCCCAACACATTTTAAAGGGGCATTGGATGACAATCAACCAAAGGCCTGGTTAAAGGAGCATTTTTGCCTGGTGCCTAAAGGTGTATAATGAAGGCACCAGGCAAACTTCCCTGGGGGGAGCATTCCACAAGACTTCTCCAAGTCCACCATCCTGCTCACTCATATCCATTACTAGAAAAGGACTTTAAAATGCAAGGGTCATCTAAACCCTGCAGCTAATATACCTAGAATTTCCCAGTGTGGGTGTACCACATATACAAAGAGAAAAGAATATAGGGAGCATCCCAGCAGCAGGCTGGCTTACCAGATGCGCTACAGCTTGCCAGAAGAGGTGATATCTGCATGGTACAAACACACCGGTGGACCAAGTCTGGTGCTGTCACTGGTGCATTTGCAACTTGTCCTCTTCCAGTAAGCTGCACTGCAAACCAAAATACAGTGGTATCTCAGGTTAAGAACTTAATTCGTTCTGGAGGTCTGTTCTTAACCTGAAACTGTTCTTAACCTGAGGTACCACTTTAACTAATGGGGCCTCCCACGCTGCCGCCACGCGACTTCTGTTCTCATCCTGAAGCAAAGTTCTTAATCCGAGGTACTATTTCAGGGTTAGCGGAGTCTGTAACCTGAAGCGTCTGTAACCCGAGGTACCACTGTACCAGACAGACTCATAATATTACTATGTGCAATGATGAGGGTGGGAGAAAAGTAACATAAATCTGATCAAGTCAAACATTTTAATCTATTGTAATCTATTGTCATGTCATGTCGTGAATGCGCTTTCTGGATAGAATAATTCAAGTTCTAATTCAATACCTAAAATAGAGCATAACTTTGAACTTTTTAAAATGTAAAATGATTGGTAATATGAATGAGGGCGTATCTGTTCCATAAAAGCAAATTTTTTTGACATGGCTCCTCTAACTCCCCAGACTTGGAGGTGTTAGCCGGATTTGGGTTATGGTGGATTCGAGGTGCACAGTTTTTTTGAAGAAGAGAAACCAAGGTGTTTTTAAACAACAAACTTTTCTATAACATCATAATTGTAACATTTTTGCATTTTAAAAAATCCCAGTGATATTTGTGGTGAAGCCAATGGTAGTTGAAGTGCCTTTATACTAGCAATATTTTGAGTTTCTTAAAACAAACTCTTACAAACAGCTTACAGTATAAATTGTTTTTATTTTACCCATTCGTACCCATGAATGATTACAGTCTGGATTAACTGCTACATGACTAACTGAAGCAAGGGAAGTTAAATTCCAAGTTGTTAATGCACATAGAAAAAAAGTTTTTCTTCTCTAATAATCCTAGAACATCCAACGAGGCAGAACATTTGAAGATTCAGGACAGGCAAACAAAGATACTTCTTCACACAGAGCATAGTTAAACTATGGAATTTGATAGTGATGGCCACCAACTTTGATGGCCTCAAAAGAAATTGGACAAATTTGTGGAGGTTTATCAATGGCAACTAGCCATGATTGCTGTAGCCTTTCTCCCCTGTTGGAGGCAGTATGCCTCTGAATACCAGTTGCTCAGAATCACAAGTAGGGAAATGCTATTGTCCCCAGGTTCTTCTTGAGGGCCTCCCATAGGCTTCTGGTTGGCATTGTAAGATCAGGATGCTGGAGTAGATGGGCTATTCGCCTGATTCAGCAGACACTTCTATTGTTATGCTAGCTAGTTTATCCAAACTAGAGCCTTTAACCTGTGAGGTTTTCCCCAGTAGTCGATAATTGAAGTTCTAAATTATTGTAGCTATTATGGATTCTCTGTATTTCTCCTAATGCTGGCTCTGAAATCATGTGGCCTGATAATATATATAGTTTGCGCAGAACTGAGTTTTTAACTGTTCATCTTGCGCAAAAAAAAATCGGGAGTAATGTATGCAAAAGTGTTCCATTCTGATGGCATAGCACATTGCTTTGTATTCTGTTAAACTAATGCTTAGTAGTTTTTTGCTAAATAGCATCAAAAAGACTTTCATGTCAAGCTTAAAGAACAACACAATTTTCTAAAGTGTGTGTAACCTCTGGTTTTAAAAGCAGCACTTAACAATTACTTGAATTGCAAGCAAAGCAAGAAGGTTGTACAAGTGCCTAATTAACTATGAATGTGCTTCAGTTTTCACACTTCTGAAATTAATGTAAATTGGATTTTTCGCTGTTCAGGTGGGCTTTATATATGGCATGGAATTGAAAATAACCCCTCTGGTGTCAGTGCATAAGAGTCAGGTAGATAGATATCATTGCTTGTGAAAGATATGTGAGAATTATAAGCAGTTTATGCTTTTGGAAGTTTAATGAAACTTGACACCCTAGCCAATTTGCAAGATAGTTTTAGTTAGTATCTTTTGAAGTGATGCATTCAAACCCATACAACTTTATGTACCCAAAGAGCCGCTCAGGACACCGAAATCTGATTATAAATGTTCCATGAAGATCATTTCTAGAAAGAAACTTAAATTCACATTATGTCCAACTATGCACCTTTATACAATTACTCACACTGGTCTTGCTATCTACTTCTTTGTAATAGATTTGGAGAGCAGAAATAACAAAGCAAAGCTTTGTAAACATTAATAATTATTATCATTAAGTCAAAACTTAATGGATCAAATAATAGCACCAGTCTGGAATTTGGTTAGCTTTTGTGTATTTTTTATGTATGTGTCTTTTTAGAAAAGCTTTTCCCTGATAAACAAGTTCGTTTCAATATTAATATAGTGAGGGGCATTGTCGTGGCGGGAGACTACATGCATGGGAACAAAATAAATGGCAAAATGGCACTGATGTCACTTGCTTGTACTCATTATGGGATAAAGCAGGATTTAATCAAATTGTTTGTCTTTAAAGGAGAGTGTATCGTACTAGTCTCTGATTCTGGACAGCCTATTGCTTAATATATTGAGGGTATGTTGCTAACTTCGGTGATATTACATTGTAGCCGTCAAGATCAAGAAGAACAAAGATAACGTGAAGTTCAAGGTCCGTTGCAGCCGGTATCTGTATACGCTGGTCATCACAGACAAGGAAAAGGCTGAAAAACTGAAGCAGTCTCTTCCACCAGGTAATTGAACCATGCAGGAGATTGTTAGTCATGGGAGAAGACTTGGGTGGTGGCAGAGTAGCATCTGGTGCTTCCTGATAGTAACAGAAGGTGGTGGGTATTCTCATGTGTATTATATAAGAAGATCCCCCTTTGAAAGCAACCATGTATGTGATGGTATCCTGTAAAGCAGGGGTCAGGAACCTTTTCTGACCAGCAAGATAGAGATCTCCAACCCTGATGGGACAAATCTAACAGAGTAGGGCTGCCCACCTGTTAGTCACTATGATGTCAGGTGATGCTGTGCTTTGAAGTCCCAATAGTCACAACTTCAAAACGCAGCATGGGGCCTGGTCCAGCTCAGCCCCTCCCTGTCTCAAGAACCCTGTTTTGTAGTGTTATGGGTACCACCAATGTGGAACCCAGTGGTGGCACTTGCACCCATTTGGAAAATTCTGATACAGCTAGGTAAAGTAACATATTCAAACCCCTTTCCCCCTAGCCAGGTGTGAGAGGAGGGTTGAATCATTACTAATTCTGTTTCAGTTGTGCCCTGAATAGCTACGCTTTGTGGTTAACAAATCCACATTTTTCTTTGTGCCGCATTCTTGTACATGTAAAAACAAGCTGTAGTTTGAAGTGTTTGATAGACACGGATTCAAGAGTTGCATCAATTGGGGGCAGGAATTCAAAGTACAGAAAAGGGAACACCATTCCCTCAGTCGTGCATTCAGCAGGAAGTGTTGGCCTAATAAGGTTGGCTTTTAAAGACTTGTCTAAATGTCACTGGCTTACAAGGAAAACTACTGGACAGAGTAAAGACACTTTGGATATTCAGTGACATTTCATACTAAGCCACAGTAGCAGTTCACGTATGAAAAGCCCTGTGAGTGTTCAGGTCACCTGGTTCACAAGCCTGAAAGTCATGCTTCTTTGCACGCTCAGACCTGCTAATAAGCTTCGCCAGCTTGTATCTGGGATATAGATGAAAACCTCTGAGGGTTTGCCAGCCTGATGAGCAGAAGTAATGAGATCAGAATCTGTCTCTTCAGTTTCTCAGCCTCTTTTTCTCCCTTCTCTTCAGGTTTGGCTGTGAAAGAGCTGAAATGAACCAGTCATGCTTGAAATCTTGGCCGTGGATTGTAATAAAGGACTGAACTGTTCTTTCTTCTTGGTGTCCTCTTTTTTCCAAAGGGAAGCATGGGCAGGCTACTGTTTAAGCAGCATTGTTCCTTAGAGGGGAGCAGCTACCTGTCTTCTGCAGGGACTGTGTGCTCTTCTCGAGAGAGGAGGTGTTGTGATCTTCAGTCAGCTTGCTGGTCCCCTCTTCATCAATCTCAAATTGAATCCAAAAAAATAATGGGGTGCTTTCAGTAATCGCTAATAGCTATTCTGGATACCAGTAGAATATATGGCCAACAGTTTGAAGATTTAACAAGCTGATAAACTTGATGCACTGCTCTTTAAAATTCCAGAGTTAAAAGATCTGCAGAAAAACACAAGAACTAGCACCCAAATTCAATATGTTTCACAAAACAGGCCCCAGGACATTTGCAGAATCTCTAGTGTGAAATCCATGAGCTTAATGGAGGAAGAGAGAATGTTCATTGCTAACTTGGGAGTTGGGTTAATTGGGACTGTTCCATGTACAATCTGACCCTGCTGCTCTCATTACAGCGACAGAGTTGAAGAAACACTCTAATGCGGTTGACATGTTTTATCAAGCATATGGAATAGAGGCATCCTATGTAGATTCTGCTGGAATAAGTAGCATGTGATCCTTGGCATCACATACTGATTCTGATATCACACTCTATTTCAGTGGAGTCTGCTGTCTAAAGAGACTTGTGATCTACCAGGGAGGAAAACATTAAACTCTAACATGGCTCATTCTAAATGGCCAGAAAGTAAAAAGTGTTACTAAGACCACACTAAGGTTGATGTGGCTGGTTTTTGTTTTTTTAAAAGAGTTTTAAACGCTAATTTCATTGGCTCCAGTTCTCTTGCAAGCCCCTTTCGGGCCACATATCCGTTGCACCTGGGAACAGAGACAAAAGTAGCAGAGCAACAAGTAAATTTTACTTCTGTACAGTAGCCTAGTTTCTGCATACACTTGTACGCTCCTTTCTATTCTCCATCCAGGCAAAAATGAAGGGCATAGCATGGGGAAGATTGCATGACATCCAGAGGGCTAACGGTTTGTATACCTCCCCTCATCTGTAAATATCAGGGAGGTACACAACATAAAACTAAAATGGAAAAACCACAACATACTTAGTAAAAATAAGAACAACCACAACCAAATATAACAACGCCTTTCAAATGGCATTAGATGTCAATTAGCTAAAGGCCTGTTTTTGCTTGGCATCTAAAAATATATAACGAAGGCTCCAGTGGAACCCTGGGGAGAGCATTCCACAAAACGGGAGCCACTGCAGAAAAGGCCCCGTCTCAGGCTGCCACCCTCCCAACCTCTCATGGAGGAGGTACAAGAAGAAGGGCCTCGGAGGATGACCTCAGTTCCCGGGCTGCTTCATATGGGGAAAGGCAGTCCTGAGCCGTTTAAGGACTTACAGGTCAAAACTCAGATGTTGCATAGTGCCAAATACAATTTGCAGTAGAGTTTTGGTTTCTGTCTCATCTGCAGCTGGGGAACAGAACAGGCCTGTTTTAAGACTGGATTTATCATTTTGAAAGACCTAGTTAACCCTAGAAGTTGTTAATAGATAAGGACATCGATGCTCCAGAGCATATAAAAAAACATTTCCAGCAACTCTCCGGATGTGCAATTTGATGCCAGATCTCTGTTTACCAGGTGTGTGTTCTGAGTCATTGCTAGTGGGGAACCCTATTCACTCCAGGAGATACATTTCCTCATGGGTAATGGGGGGGGGGCCTGCATGCCAGGGGCAAAATGCTTTGGTCAGACTACACCATGCTTCATCCAAGCAAGCAAGTTGCCTCAGCTAAGGCCTCGCTCCAGCAAGGTAAAATCTCTAGAAGGCAAAAAGGAGGATGAGTGATGGGTATGGCAGGGGCAGGGAAGCGTTCTCAGCCAAGGAAAAAAAAATGAGAAGTAATTGGGCAGTTTATAAAGATCTATTGGAAGAAAAAGAAAACAACACTAAAAACAATTTGAAGAAATTAGGACACATCTGACTGACTGGTTGCAGTATTTTCAGCTAAATGAAACATTTCGAAAGAATAAACAGGATTCTCCAGGGAACTCTCAAGATTAGAAAAAGACAATACAAATAAAACACTCATATGTATAAACTTCTTGACTGGGAGGTCAAGGAGGAAGAAGTGAAATCTTATGGTGCAATGGACTAGAGACTTTGGCTACAACATCCAGATGGAATCATGGGAGAGGCTGTAGAGGGAGGACCTTAAATTTACAGCTTGCTACGATTTGAAGGAGAACTGCATGAAGATGCTTTACAGATGGTATTTAACGTCTGTAAAACTCGTTAAAATGTATAAAGCTAAATCAAACATCTGTTGGGAAGGCGGAAGGCACCATGATCCATATGTGGTGGAACTGTAAAAAAATTAGGGATTTTTGTGAAATAACTTGCAATGAACTTTTAAAAAAATGTTTAAATACTTCTTCCCAAAGAAGCCTGAAGGCTTCCTACTAGGCATAATGAATAATGAAATCCCAAAAAGATTAAGGAAAATATTCATGTATGCGACAGTAGCAGCTAGGGTAGTAATTGCTAAAATATGGAAAGGGGACTCCGCGCTCACAAAACTAGATGTTAGAATATGCTGAACTAGCAAGATTAAGAGCAAAATTCCAAGACCCTACAGATCAAATATTCAACAGAGAGTGGAATATTTATTTAATTTTTTATTTTAAAAGAGATTATTAAAAAGAGATTATTTAAAAGAACATTGTAATATTACCAGTTCTTTGGCAGGCTTGGATTGATTTTCTGCATGAAATAAGAGATTGTTATAGATTTGAAATGATAGAGAATTTAGGAGAGATAAAATTAAATGAGCAGTGAAAGGAAACTTAGGAACAGTGGGGAGACTAGAAGTCATATTAGAATTAGCGACGGATAGACTTAATTTTGTGTCTCTTTTGGGTACTTAATGAGTGTTAATTTTGAATTGAGCCAGTGTGGTGTACTGGTTAAGAGCGGTAGACTTGTAAGCTGGGGAACCGGGTTTGCATCTCCGCTCCTGCACATGCAGCTGCTGGGTGACCTTGGGCCAGTCACACTTCTTTGAAGTCTCTCAGCCCCACTCACCTCACAGAGTGTTTGTTGTGGGGGAGGAAGGGAAAGGAGAATGTTAGCTGCTTTGAGACTCCTTAAAGGGAGTGAAAGGCGGGATATCAAATCCAAACTCTTCTGAATTGCCTTTTGTTGATTGCTATATATTGTTTGATTTGGTCTTTTGTTATTTTTTTAAAACCAATAAAGCATTTTTTTAAAGGAATTCTTCCTTCCAAAAATTGTGTTAAACAAATTATTAGATTTACTGAGAAGCAAAAGAAAATACCTCATTTACAGCTCTGAATAAGAGATAACAATAGAATTTAAGGACATTTGTTAAAACTATTGATCAAGGAAGGCTCTAAGTGTCAATTTAAGAAGCATTACATAAAAACCATGTTATGCTCCAAGGTATTTGAAGAAAGTTAGGATTTTGCTTGTTACAGTAGAGGTTGTAGAATCTGATAAGATTCCATGTACAGTGGTACCTTGGTTCTCAAACTTAATCCATTCTGGACGTCTGTTCCAAAACCAAAGTGTTCTAAAACCAAGGCTCGCTTTCCCATAGAAAGTAATGCAAAATGGATTAATCCGTTCCAGACTTTTAAAAACAACCCCTAAAATAGCAATTTAACATGAATTTTACTATCTAACGAGACCATTGATCCATAAAATGAAAGCAATAAACAATGTACTGCAGTCACACAATCAATCAATCAATCAGTAGCTGAAGTGGGTTCCATACAGTCACGAAAACAAAACAAAAAAGCCGCAAAAACAAAAATGCAAAATAAATAGCAAAAACAGACAGACCTCAGTGTAACACTCAAAACGGAAATGTGGCACTCAAATTGGAAGCATAACACTCAAAACGGAGCACGTTCAGCTTCCGAAAAATGTTCGCAAACCAGAACACTTGCTTTCGGGTTTGCAGTGTATTAGTTCCAAGTTGTTTGAGAACCAAGGTACCACTGTATAGAATAAGCCTAGTATTCAGCCCTTTTTATTCCTCTTACCCACAAATATATGTGTGCAACTTAAAAGTTTTTGTATTGGTCATTTCCAATTGTACTCACCGTTTTTCTCCCTTATTTGGCAAATCCTCCATCCGGCGTAAAATGTTACGTGCAAAAGCTGCCAGCCAGGAAACCTCTGTGGTTGGAGAGTGATGGAACCATGTGGCTAAGGTGTGAAAGTTGCTGTTTCTGAAATAGCACAGAGCGAGTCACTCATTTTTATCTTTTTTTTTTCCAGACATCTTTATTGAAAGTTTAAAAGTACATAATTATATGTGCACTAAACACGGTGAGACGTAAAGAAAAGACAGAAAAGGAAAAAGAGAAACAGCACCCACGTAGAAGGGAAAATAAAGGGGGGAGGGGAAAACCCAAAACCATACTATACAAAGTTGTTACAGTGGTACCTCGGGTTAAGAACTTAATTCATTCTGGAGGTCCATTCTTAACCTGAAACTGTTCTTAACCTGACATACCACTTTAGCTAATGGGGCCTCCTGCTGCCGCATGATTTCTGTTCTCATCCTGAGGTAAAGTTCTTAACCCGAGGTACTATTTCTGGGTTAGCAGAGTCTGTAACCTGAAGCGTCTGTAACCAGAGGTACCACTGTATTGTACTTCACCAGATCTTAACCTGTTACAGTATTTGTAAGAAAATGGATTCCAAATATCATTGAATTTGTCCATGGTAAGTCTGTGTTTATATGCATGTTGTTCACATGTTGCGAGTTTGTATAAGTCTTCAATCCAATCGTAGAAGGGAGCCACATTTTTATTTTTCCAATTCATCAGTATCAGTCTTTTTGCTGTGGTAAGGGCATGGGGAGTCCACTCATATTGTCCTTTTGTAAGATTTCATATGCTGGGTGTTGTAAATAAAAAGATGCCCTTTTCCCTTATGGGGTATCCAAGAGCCCATATAGAGTCCTTACATAGGTTCCCTATTGGTAGGAGAAAATAACAGAGGCCAACCAGAGAATATTGAGAAGCAAAGCAGCTAGTAAGCTTGATCTTTATTGATCTGTTGCAACAGGGTACTCCCCTCACACGCAGGAGAGGAAGAGGACCCAGAACAATGGCCTGCAAGGCCTTATAAAGACTTTTGAAATTCCCCTTCTCTAGATCAGGACCACCCCCAGAAACATTATGCATACATCACAGAAGGGGTGTAACCTAAGACCACCCCTCAGATACATCCCACCTACATCACAGAAATTTAAATGTTGTTTTTCTCTTGTCCTTGTTTATCTCCTGTCTAGCAGGTAACTTGATTGGATTTTCTGGGGAGCCTGGCCATTCTTTTGTAGTGCTAAAATACTTATTTCCTGGGCCAGGTCACAGGCTCACACCTTATTCAAACACAGATTAAAGGAAGAGACAATGGGGAGGCTTTTCCATTTTTAACCTTGCAGAGAAAGGATTTGGTCAGTTTAGGAATCAAAATGGTTCCTGTGCTGATCTATGTATGTGCAGTTATGAACATTACTATATATCTAAAACCATAAAATTCCTATCACAATATTCCCCCCTTTGGGGCTAGAATTTTTCTTAAAAATTTTTGCCCCACAAATAATAACATCGTATGTTGTAAATGGATGTGTTTGTATAAATATATCATAAAAATAACACATGTTGCGTTTTGCTACTAAATTACTTGTGGCATTCTAACACTTTGGGAGAGACCATTTACTCAATAGTGTTCTATGCTTTACACCTAGCAGGAAGGTAAGGTCCACTAATGACTGAAAAGTGCAGTTTGCTTCCCCCCCCGCCATTTTAGTGTTCTCAGGTGTCAAGGTAGCTCTTCTGTGGTCTCACACTGACATAGTGCTACAGCAACACATCCCTTCTGTTGAATCCCCTCAGGGCTTTCATTTGACCATGTCGCCTGGCATTCACCATAGCTGGCACAGGTTTTGGGCATCTCGTGAGGGAGAGGTCTTCGCCTTGGCCTTTAGCTATGGGATTTTATTATAGGCTGTGGTCTTGCACTCGCACAATGGGAAGTTGCTCACTTGCACTTAAAGGACCAAAAGCTAATTGCAGCCTGGATACACTTGCCCAATTCGAACTGAGTCCAATTTGAATTTATCTTGCCCCATGGTTCTCAACTCTTCAAACCAATCTGTTAAAAGAAAACCATTCTTAACAAGGGCAGTTGTCCAAATAAGTCAATTTAAGTCTATAAGGGATCATTCCTGCTAAACCAAAGCATATCCACCTTCATGTTTCTTAGAAGCTTCTCCTTGGTAAAGCAAGTTTTAGCACATTTTTTTAAAATGGGTAGGGAAGGTTGGCATAGTGCCAGGTGGGACAACGAATTGTGGTTATCTAAACATTGGACTACACAATAGTGTGAGCTATTGGAAAGTATAAAATGCATGAGAATTCTCCACTGGTGTGTAAGGAATAAGACATTAAACATAAAAACAGTTACACACAAAAATTGCCCCCCCCCTTTGTGGAAATCACACTGTCAGACTCATTTCAACATTCTTACATAATAACACATAATACAAAACAAAATAATTAAATATCTGTTGCATATCTGGACACAATTGTGATCTTTTACGTATGTATCTTTTGAATCCTGGAGCAGAGGCTTGAGGTTCAAGTGAAAAAATGTCCTTGCAATTTAACTCCTCCCCCCTTTGTCAGGTCCACTCCCCCCTTTGGCAGTCTATATCCTTTGAAAGAGATAACTGTGGGCACTTTGAAAACTCTGGTGTTGCAGGTCTTGTGAGTTGAGGGGTTGTTGCTGCTTTTCATCATTGCACATCTGTAGAAGTGATATCCTGTAAGGGGGCAGGGTTTTGGGAAGACTTAAAAACACAGTTACACAAGAAAGGGGCAAAAGGCAAAAAGGATGTCCTCCAGTTTCCATGGGAAGCTGCAAATATCACATTTCCATATAATTACAGTTATTATCTGCTAAGTTTGTTTGCTTTCCTTCACTTAATTTTTGTTGTTGTTGTTCTTTTCATATTATAAAATAAAAAATTACTCCACATGTATAGAAAGAGGACTGTAAAAAATACAAAGGTTAAAAAATAAAAAGGAAAGCAAAAAATTAGATTACCAGTTAGATGAAAACAAACTTGACACAAAAACATCAGATTCAGAAAAGAACTATTATTAAATATATTATCAAAACCACGCAGATTACTACTAGACTGAAAAAAAATACAAAGGTTAAAAAATACAAAAGAAAGCAAAAAATTAGAATACCAGTTAGATGAAAACAGACTTGACACAAAGACATCAGATTTAGAAAAGAATTATTATTAAATAATACAAAGATATTATCAAAAACCGCACAGATTACTACTGGACTGAAAAAATGGGAAAACAATGGGGAAAAACTTAAAATTCACCATATGCTATCTGATAAAAGAACTTCATGAAACTGACTTTCAACATGTGATGAACATGTCCCCAAAGTAAAACACACACACACAAAATGAGCTATGAGGAACCAAAAATAAATAAATGCTAAGACACACAATTAATAAGCAACCTGAAGTAACCTGAAGTAATCTGTTTTGGCATTCTAACATCCCAAATGAAAATAAAAGTGTTTCTTGATGTGACATCATCAGCTGTAATGTTAATACTGGGAAATGAGTTAATACCAAGAAAAATGAATGGCAATTTAAAGTTGTGCAGGTACCTTGCACTAGCCAAAATGACAGAATTAATAAGAAATGCTCAGGCAAAAAAGGTAAACAAATACCATTCCGCAAACAATGTTTGGTTGTGCTTCGATTAATTTCATATATATAATGGAAGAACTGATAAAACGAACTTAATAAACGAAAACAGATTATTTGTAACCTAAAAAAAATGTCAAAGCCACAAAGAGAAAGAAATCAACCAATATAGCAGGGATTCAGACTTGTTTTGCTGAACAGAAAGAAAGTGACTGTTTGGCTTTAAGTGAAGAAAGACAAAAGGAAAAACAAATGCATTTACTTTTTATAGAGTATTTAAATCACTGTTTGCATCCCTTCATTATCATTTGTGCTGTGGGAGAAAAGAAAGGTCACTCTGTTAAAAGGGAAAATTATTTCATGTGAGAGGTCTGTCAGGAAATGCTGTTCCTAAAATGCATAGGCATATACACACCTGTTGAAAGGGAAAATTATTTCATGTGAGAGGTCTGTCAGGAAATGCTGTTCCTAAAATGCATAGGCATATACACATACACACACACACACACACACAAAAAAAAAAAACTTATGAAATTTAAATCCCATTGGGGGGGGGGGAGAAACTACTCAAGAGAGGAACTCACAGTGGGAGTGCTTTGATATTTACCTGTGAAAAGAATTTGGCATGTCCAGTACTTAACTATTGTCTTCCTGGAGCAAAACACATTAAGGATGATTTCCCTTAATGGTTCCAAGTTTTACATTTGAAAGAAACCTCCTCTCCCCCCTTACAGTTCCCCCCTTCCTCTTTCTCTCTTCTTTAGCTGATCTAGCCTCTGTGCATGTGCAGAGTTCATGTCTCAGCAAACCTTTTATACCATTGAAAATGTTGCATCTTTTGGCTCAATTAGAATAAGGAAGGGAAAGGTAAGGAGTAGATTTTAAAAATAGGGTTAGATTTTAAAACAAAAAAGAGAAACTCAGCAATTCAAGTATTCACCATTCAGCCCAAGCAAACTGAGACTGCTTCCTTTATGTACAGGAAAGGGCTAATATCCCTCTGGCCATTCGCGGAACAATCAACCGCTCTCTTATTTATGAGTAAAAATGGCCAGGCAAGGAGTAGATTTTAAAAATAGGGTTAGATTTTAAAACAAAAAAGAGAAACTCAAAGCTAGCAATTTCAGCCCAAGCAAACTGAGACTGCTTCCTTTATGTACAGGAAAGGGCTAATATCCCTCTGGCCATTCGCGGAACAATCAACCGCTCTCTTATTTATGAGTAAAAATGGCCAGAGAGTTAGAATTCATAGGATTTTTTATTTTTTTATTTTTTAACATTCTCAGTCATGGTCAAGGCTAATTCTACTTAACTATATGAATTTTTATGTGCTTAAACTTTTAATAGACTTTTAAGTTTGATTTTTTTTTTTTAATAGTAGACAAAATGATAAATACTGTAATCACTCAACTGCCTGATATCACCAGTTCTGCTTCAAACATCATGGCTTCACCTCACACCTTTTAAAAAAACAAAGAGCAAATCTGGGCTGAATTTCAACTCATCAGCCACAAATTGGGAAAGTTGAAAGGGACCTGGGGTCATCTAGTCCAACCCTAAAATACAGGTTTCATAGCAAGATTTGAGCAAATCTGGGCTGAATTTCAACTCATCAGCCACAAATTGGGAAAGTTGAAAGGGACCTGGGGTCATCTAGTCCAACCCTAAAATACAGGGTTCATAGCAAGATTTGTACTACCAGAAACACACACATTCACCTCTCACCTTTAAAAACAAAGAGCAAATCTAGGCTGGATTTCAACTCATCAGCCACAAATTGGGAAAGTTGAAAGGGACCTGGGGTCATCTAGTCCAACCCTAAAATACAGGGTTCATAGCAAGATTTGTACTACCAGAAACACACACATTCACCTCTCACCTTTAAAAACAAAGAGCAAATCTAGGCTGGATTTCAACTCATCAGCCACAAATTGGGAAAGTTGAAAGGGACCTGGGGTCATCTAGTCCAACCCTAAAATACAGGGTTCATAGCAAGATTTGTACTACCAGAAACACACACATTCACCTCTCACCTTTAAAAACAAAGAGCAAATCTAGGCTGGATTTCAACTCATCAGCCACAAATTGGGAAAGTTGAAAGGGACCTGGGGTCATCTAGTCCAACCCTAAAATACAGGGTTCATAGCAAGATTTGTACTACCAGAGAGACACACACATACTTATGTACACAGACACAACTGGGGAAGAGACCACAAGCCATGCGCCTATCATGTACTAAGGAAGAGGAAAATAAAAGTACCCAACCCTTTTAGCAGATCTTGAAGCTAGTTTGAGTGAGTGTTTACTTCCTTAGACTAAAGAGTGAAAGTTCCTAGATAAATTATCTTTAAAGACTGAAGTGAACATTTTTCCTAAGATAGGGAGAGGATCTCTTATAAAGCATAGTTAAAACAGCCATAGATTTGATTTAAAAGGAATACAAAAGTGGCAATTTTTCCTGAACTTGCAGAGGAATAGTAAGCCTAATCTATGCCCCCCCCCTTTGCAGTTTCCTTTAAAGGAAGCTTACTCGGGAGTAAATTTACCTGGCACAGAATAAGAAGGAGAAGGGGAAAAAAACAAAAAAAAAACCTGAAAGAGACAGAATGAAACTAGGGGGGGCATTTTCTAAGAAAAGAGGCCAGGACGTATCAGGAGCCTTACAATAACTCTTCTGTCCAACCAAATCAAAGTTAAAACTGGACTCACATATTTTTCTTAGAAGGAACACCATACTTTCATAGGCATATGCTTAATGAAGTACATACAAGGAGGAAGACTCTTTTGAGCCTCTCTCAAATAACAAACATTTGCACACTTCATTCTCATTTTTTGTCTTTTTTAAGATTGATAAGGCCCAACATGGCTTTCTTAGATTTAAAATTTTGAAGCAAGCTTGCATTTTTATTTTAGATGGCACATTTAAGATAAGCAGCTGCTGGATGTTACCTAAGTACAATTTAAACACTGGAAAAACGCTTCTTAAACACAAATTGAAGGGGACTGTCAGAGTCCAGGCGGGAAGTAAGCACCAACTGGGCTTCTTTCCCATCAGGAGTCTGTGGGTTCATTTCTTTTGATTGAGGTGCACCCATTTTAAGAATTTTTTTTAATAGCGCTAGCTTTTACTGCAGTCAGGGTTTTATCCCCACTTTTCAGGAAACACAATAAATAACCCACAGTACACTCAATTTGGACAACTCCGAGAATTAGTACTGTGACACACCGCCGTTCGTCTGGCCTGACTTACTAGGCTGGTACAGCTGTTGGCCTTTCCTGGCTACTAAGCTAACAGTGCGGTCAGCGATCTCAACCCCCCCCCTTTGGTCATTACTCAGCCAGGGAGCCCACAGCAACCTCCTGCCTTTTACAATCTAACCTGAGAGTTCCCTACTGGACGCTTGCGTAGCGCAGTGCCAGATTGGGACTCAGAAATGACAAAGAAGGAAAGGAATCAGGTGCCCTTGCTTTCTCTGCTCACAGGTCATCTCTAACAAAGATCGCCATGGCAGAGGTGCGGCTGCACCTGGGAGTTATAGTTTTGGGAATTATAGTTTTCAGTGCAGAAGAAATTGCACAACCTTTCTGGGCAAAACTCCGAAGGAATAGGTTGGCATACAGAATTAAGTGGAAGAAATCACACACAACCTTTGCCTGGGCATACTCCGAAGGGCTAGGGCTGGTGTTGAGATCGAGGGGACAGAAAGAAGAAGGCAATTTTTAGATGAGGAAAAAAGTAGAAATTTTAGATTTGAAGGGAAAAGGAAGAATTAAAGAATTTTGGTTGCTGTGGTTTAGAGACCCCAACCCACTACCCGTGTTTCCTACTTAATACTCACTTCCGCATGCGCTGTTCCTGGTGATCCCACGATGTCTTGACTGGTTGTTTAAGGCCGGCCTGATCAAGATTTGCTTCCTCTGGTTAGCCCCGCTGACTCCAAGTTATTGCCAGACCCTGGGACCGATGGAAGACTGGTTATTCCTCCTGGCAAACTGCCTGGTGCGCGCTGGATAACCAGTCCTTCCTCGCTTCCAGAATCCGGGTAACCAAAAGTCCCTTCGTGCGTGGTCGCCATCTGTTGTAAATAAAAAGATGCCCTTTTCCCTTATGGGGTATCCAAGAGCCCATATAGAGTCCTTACATAGGTTCCCTATTGGTAGGAGAAAATAACAGAGGCCAACCAGAGAATATTGAGAAGCAAAGCAGCTAGTAAGCTTGATCTTTATTGATCTGTTGCAACAGGGTACTCCCCTCACACGCAGGAGAGGAAGAGGACCCAGAACAATGGCCTGCAAGGCCTTATAAAGACTTTTGAAATTCCCCTTCTCTAGATCAGGACCACCCCCAGAAACATTATGCATACATCACAGAAGGGGTGTAACCTAAGACCACCCCTCAGATACATCCCACCTACATCACAGAAATTTAAATGTTGTTTTTCTCTTGTCCTTGTTTATCTCCTGTCTAGCAGGTAACTTGATTGGATTTTCTGGGGAGCCTGGCCATTCTTTTGTAGTGCTAAAATACTTATTTCCTGGGCCAGGTCACAGGCTCACACCTTATTCAAACACAGATTAAAGGAAGAGACAATGGGGAGGCTTTTCCATTTTTAACCTTGCAGAGAAAGGATTTGGTCAGTTTAGGAATCAAAATGGTTCCTGTGCTGATCTATGTATGTGCAGTTATGAACATTACTATATATCTAAAACCATAAAATTCCTATCACATGGGTATATAATTCAAAAGGATATTTTGCTCTGTAAATGTAAGCTTGTTCCATAGTTGATAGCTTGTTGATAGTTTCAGTTACCTTCTGCCAAAAAACTTTCAATATAGGACAATGAAAAACATACATTTTAGAGAAGCACTATCCCTATTGCATCTCCAACAGTTAGATACCTTAGATAGCCTTTTTTAAAACAAACATAATGGGGTCTAGTATATTCTAAATATTTTGTTTGTTTGTTTGTTTGAGCTTCAATTTAAGGTCCTGAAACACCTTTGTTATGGCACTTAAAACAGTTTCCCACTGTGTGGTTGAAACTGAGATATCTAATTCTTTATTCCATTCCTCTCTCATTACCTGTATATCAAATAGATTTGCTAGTAACAAATCACTGCAGATGGTGACAGCAGTCACGAAATTAAAAGACGCCTGCTCCTTGGGAGAAAGGCGATGGCAAACCTAGACAGCATCTTAAAAAGCAGAGACATCACCTTGCCAACAAAGGTCCGTATAGTTAAAGCTATGGTTTTCCCGGTAGTGATGTATGGAAGTGAGAGCTGGACCATAAAGAAGGCTGATCGCCGAAGAATTGATGCTTTTGAATTATGGTGCTGGAGGAGACTCTTGAGAGTCCCATGAACTGCAAGAAGATCAAACGTATCCATTCTGAAGGAAATCAGCCCTGAGTGCTCACTGGAAGGACAGATCGTGAAGCTGAGGCTCCAATACTTTGGCCACCTCATGAGAAGAGAAGACTCCCTGGAAAAGACCCTGATGTTAGGAAAGATTGAGGGCACATGGAGAAGGGGACGACAGAGGACGAAATGGTTGGACAGTGTCCTCCAAGCTACAAACGTGAGTCTGACCAAACTGCGGGAGGCAGTGGAAGACAGGAGTGCATGGCGTGTTCTGGTTCATGGGGTCACGAAGAGTCGGACATGACTAAACGACTAAACAACAACAACAGTAACAAAGGTGTATATATATTGATGGCCGGTTTTTTTGTTGTGTAAGAATTAATTAACTGCTTCAATATCTCTGGGGCCTCTGAGGTTGTAAAAGCTGATGGTCTGTAGATAGTGGTTAGCAAGTATTTTATCTGGAGTCACCTATTTTTAAGCTTCTTGTGGAAATTCCCCACCAAATATTTACTCACTGGAAGCGTATAGCAGCTTTCCCAAAATGGCAGCTACTTGTCTGTGGCTTCAGCCAATACCTTCTCAAGGCATTCAAATTAGTCACTAATGATTATTTGAACAGAAGGCAGATAGGGACTCTATTGATTGCACGAAGAACCAAGTTGCACTATTAAATACAGTACTGTAAACTCACAGTGAATGCTATTCAAAATCGTGCCTTTAGATGGTGCTGTATGTTAAGAAGAATGTTTGATTTATATCATAGAACCACATAGGACCAAAAGGATCGTCTAGTTCAGTGTTTCCCCAACTTGGGTCTCCAGCTGGTTTTGGACTACAACTCCCATCAGCTGTTGCTAGCAGAACCTGTATCATGGGATCATGGGAACTGTAGTGTGAGACAATAGATGAAAAGTTGTGTTGGTTATAATGGGTTTCGGGGTGGGATGGGAGAATCAAATTTGCCAAATCACAATGCATGCTTGGGTTTTGCTTGCCTTTTGCTGGATATAGCTGAACATTAACTGCAATGGAAGGAGAGGCAATCTGTGTGAAGCTCTAGCTTAAACTACTGTTTCATATCCCAAAATGTTTCACACTGATATCTAATAATAGACGCCTAGCTCTTCCTCTGGCACAAAGCAGGCCTTCCCATTGTGTATTGTTTCACGCTGGGGAAACATTTGCTAGATCAGTGTTTCCCAACCTTTTTTGGGCAAAGGCACACTTGTTTGATGAAAAAAATCTCGAGGCACACCACCATTACAGCCCCGTGACGTCAGCGCGCAGCGTCACGCCGGGAGGGACGCACGAAAGTGTAAGTTTCAATTTTTTTCCCTCCCCCTTGCCGGGGAACCTCCAAGCTTTGGGGGTGGGGGGGGAGGAGGCAGCAAAGCGAGGCAGGAAGGAGAGCGCGGCTTGGCTGGGTGAGCTTTGGCAGGGGCAGGGAATGAGAGCCGCGAGGCGGGCGCTGCGGACGGAGGCGCTGCCCGGCGAGCTCGCAGGCAGCCAGGCAGGCAGACGGCGAGAGCCCCGCGCTGGGCGGCCTCTCCTCGCCGCCGCCGCCCCGCCTCTCGCCGCCCGCCTCGCCCGCCTCCCTCCAGGCAACATCTCGCGGCACACCAGGTAACATCTCGCGGCACACTAGTGTGCCGCGGAACAGTGGTTGGGAAACACTGTGCTAGATAACATTTGCTCCAGAGGCTTTTTAATTCGCCTGCAGGAATTAATGCTTATTGTTTCTGTTCATTGTGCCGCTTGTGGAAATGAAGGAGCATAAGCAAATTCTGCATGAGAGAAAAGCAAAAGCAGAGTGTGACCCTGGGGTTCACCAGCAGCACATGAGAGATTTTAATCCAAATGTGAACTTTGCCTCTCATTTCCTCTAGAATGGTGCTTTTAAATATAGCTTGATTCACATCATAGAAAACCATCCTCTCCCCCCTTGTGTTTTCCAGTACACTCTGCTATACATAATACTGGTGGGTTTTTTTGGGGGGTTGCAATAGCCATGAATCTCATTCGCTAACTAGCAGTTAATCATTCCCGTCTACTGAGTGTGGGAACAGCTTTTGTAGGATTGAGCTGCCTTGCAGTGGTAAATGGGTGGTTTCTTAATCATTTCCGAAAGCAGGATCCTGTTTGCCTCCAAAAATCACAGCACCAGATCACCATAGATTGTGAGTGTGTGTGTGCACATGTTTGTATTTTTTCCAATTTCGGTTGATTCTCATAAAATCTTATACCTTTCTGAAATTTGACTCCTACCTCCCCCCTGGCTGTAGTTACTGCTACAGGTTGTTAACACATGCTTGGAAGAAATTCTGTTTGCACTTGAGGAATGAATACAAACAGGAAGCGATAATACAGAAACAAAAGACATTGTGCTGCTGAGAAGTCAAACTATTTTTCATAAGCTATCTCAGGTGTACAGACGATGGCTTGGATCCAGACTTGTTCTTGCGTGTGGTGGTAAGAGCTCCTTCCAACCACAGAAAAGTACAGTATCTGATTGAGCAGGGGACTCTGTAAGTGGAAGGGAATTTTCAGAGATTTCACCCTGCAACATCACCTGGTGTTGGGTGATGTACATTTGCAGGGTGCTGCAGTGGAGGGGGGAAATAGTAAATATAATCAGCCGTCTCAACAGCAGAGGCACTGCATATGTGCCCTTCAGCTCACAAGATATCTGGACCCAAGTTTATGTTGATAAAACCAGGAAGCCCAAATCTTTTGAAACATTTCATGGGGAAGTTCAACATGCTTAGGAAGTTGTCCAGGTATATCATAAATACACGCTATTCTTAAGAGAACATCTGGTTTTGCTAGGATAACTCAGGCTGATGGGTCAAGGTAAAGGTAAAGGAACCCCTGACCGTTAGGTCCAGTCGCGGATTACTGGGGTTGCGGCTCTCATCTCGCTTTACTGGCCGAGGGAGCCGACGTACAACTTCTGGGTTATGTAGCCAGCATGACTAAGCCGCTTCTGGTGAACCAGAGCAGCACACGGAAACACCATTTACTTTCCCACCAGAGCAGTACCTATTTATCTACTTGCACTTTGACGTGCTTTTGAACTGCTAGGTCGGCAGGAGCAGGGACCGAGCCACGGGAGCTCACCCCGTCGCAGGGATTCGAACTACTGACCTTCTGATCGGCAAGCCCTTGGCTCTGTGGTTTTACCCACAGCGCCACCCACATCCCAATGGGCCAATGTAGCCATTACCTTTTCATCACAGATTCTAGGATTCCATGTGGTTGTGTATATAAGGTCTGGAAATTGCTTGGCTAGTTCCATATGGCTTGGCAGGAACACAGTAATAAAAAATGTATTGAAACAGGTGACCTTTTATGGTAGGCTTGTGAAGGCAGCGTAAGTGGTATAAGAAGATTAGTGAAAATAAACAAGTTGATCCTCTGAAGTATGTCTATATCTGTTATAAAGGTACCATCAAGACCATTGGTAGTTTAATAAGGGGCATTTAGATGTAGCATGAAAACATCTGATGCCTAGTCTTCGAAGTAGGGAAAGATTGTTGTTTATTCATGCAAATATCACTTGCGTTTTACACAATCCTGGAGTTGTCGAGAGGGCCATCTCAATGGCAGTGTGATAATTACCATTCCCTATAAAGAAGCCTTGAGTTGGGAGAGTGTGAAAGATTCATTGCATCAGGCTGGAGGTCATGACATCATGCTGAAAAAGCTTTGGGATTTATACACTCTATTAACCAAAGGCGTAGGAAGCTATAAATACAGCTCACGGCTACTGTGATTCATAGAGGCTACAAAGCCGGATGGGCTATTATGTAGTCTGGCTAATTTCCTGCTGAGCCACTGCTCAATATTTTCCTCCAAATGTAGGTTTTTCAAGAGCTTCTTCACAAATACAGCTTGTTTCAAGGAAGTGTTTAAATGTCAGGTAAAGTTCAATCCTCAAGTGAGCTGTGTGCAGAGATGGAACAGATTGTCACAACATTAGGGGAAAGAAACAAGGGCGGAACTGCAGCCATCACTCAGTGGCAGAGTGTCTCTTTCGCAAGCTGAAAATCCCAAGCTTCAATTCCCAGCATCTCTAGGTAGAGTTGAGACATCCTTTGTCTGAAATCCTGGAGAGCTGTTGCTAAGTGTAGATAATATTGAACTTGATGGACCAGTGGTCTGACCCACTTAAGACAGGCAGTTCTTTTTGTGATGTTGGAGGGGGAAGCATGTGGCAAGGTTGCAAAATAAATGCTTTTCCTCCTTAAGACTGGGTGAAGTATCAGGTATGGCTACAACTGGGTCTGAAATGATGTCAGAAGAAGCAAATGGTTGTTAAAATACTGGAAGCATTTTATTGGGATCGGGGCAAAAACATTTATTTGTATTAAACATTATATACACACACAACACACACACACATTATACAAAACATCAAAGCCTTAAACTGTGCAGTCACTATATGTACTGAAGTCTTACATTTTAAAAGGAGTCGAATCTTATTATTTTTAAGTGAACTAAAATGTGTGATTCCACAGCTTACTTCTAAAACAGTAGAACTTGTAGTACCATCCAACATCATAAGTGCTCTAGGTACATATTTTCAGTTTTCCCTTTACACTTTATAGAATAGATGAGCACTGCATTCCACAAGTGTGTTTTAACAAATATAAAAACAGAAACCAATATTGTTAGGGACTAGTAAAAGGTAAAGGGGCCCCTGACCGTTAGGTCCAGTTGCGGACGACTCTGGGGTTGTGGCGCTCATCTCGCTTTACTGGCCGAGGGAGCCGGCATACAGCTTCCGGGTCATGTGGCCAGCATGACTAAGCTGCTTCTGGTGAACCAGAGCAGTGCACGGAAACACCGATTACCTTCCCACCGGATTTATCTACTTACACTTTGACGTGCTTTCAAACTGCTAGGTGGACAGCAGCCGGGACTGAACAACAGGAGCTCACCCCGTCGAGGGGATTCGAACCGCCAACCTTCTGATCGGCAAGCACTAGGCTCTGTGGTTTAGACCACAGCGCCACCCGCGTCCTATGGACTAGTATCTCCAGGCAAATGTTCTGTGTTGGCAATCCAAGAAAATCAAATAATTGAGAATTCGCTTTGTTCTTTTTCTGGTATCAACTAGATGGTCTTACTAGTTTTTCTGCAGTTGATTAATGCAGCTACCCTCTAGAATCAGTGAGAAGAGTAACTAAAGATGGTTTTCTGCAGGCAGTATTCCCCAGTGATGGACATTTTGTGTTCTAGAATGATTCAGAGAGAGAACATGTATCCCTCTGTCTGCCCAAGAATTTGTGCTGCTAGAAAGTGAAAAATGGCTCTTCTCCCTTTCCTTTGACTAGCAGCTCAGATCTGGTTTAATTAACTTTTTTTCTTATTGATTTGCTAGGGGGCCTGCCCATTTCTGCACTACATTGATAAAAATGTCGATTCACAATATGTAGCCCAAGGTCTCGCTAACTCCCAAGAGAATTCCAGAGGCTGGCAAGATGATCTGAGATCATTAGGTACTAAGTGCTGTATGGCAAAGCCACTTCCGGGCCTGCCCCAGGAGGTGGGGTTGCGGGCATCACGCCCTTCCCCACGTGAGCGGGGGCTGGTCTCAGCCCCCGCGAGAGCAGGGGAATCCCATCCGGCCACGCCTCCCGGCCAGCCAATCGGCTGGCTGGAGGGGCGTGGCTTGCCCTATTTAGGGCCGGAGCGGAGGGGGCTCGCCCTCTCTTCTCCGGCTAGCCCCACGTTTCCAGCTGATCCTTTCGTCGTTGGAGCCTTCTTTCTTCGGACACGTGGAGCTTCAGCGCAACAGGAGCGGATCTTTCTAAGCTTAGCTGCCGATCGATAGGCGCCCCGTGGTCATTTTGTAGGAGCACTGAGGAGCGCTCCTCTACCTCTGAGCTGAAATCACTTGCAGGGTATTTTCTCCCTGCCGGCTGGCGTGCTCCGTTTCAACGCGAGCCAGCCAAAAGAGCTGAAATCACTTAAGGTTTAGCTGGGGGGGCTTATTCTCGTAGGTCTTCAGCAGCGGAGGAAGGATCGCGCATCGCGTCCGCAGACCACGTGCGGCAGCGGCACCTCCGAGAGCTGCTGGGCTCCGGCAGCCGCCAGCCAGCTGATTACCTTCCTCCTTCGCTCCAGCCACGAGGCTCTGCATTTGGGCTCCGGCAGCCGCCAGCCAGCTGATTACTCCTGAACAGCCTCCCTACGGCACCTTCCTCCTTCGCTCCAGCCACAAGGCTCTGCAGGGATTACCCTCACACCGCCGGGAACAGGTTGTATCGGGTTAAAGGGATTGAACTTGGCGGGAGGTTGAGCCACTGGTCCTGGGAGCGCGCTGTTTCCCTGCTTGCCGTGTGGGCGCTTTTCCTGGCTGTTGCGGGCCGTTTCTCTTGCGGGGTTTGGCTTCGCCTACAGGCTGCCCTTCAGTTCGATCTCGGGTTTCGGCAGACCTTGCCTTTTCAGGGCCAATCTACGCCGTCGCTAGGCAACGGGATAGCTTTGCGGCCGCCATTTTGGGTGACCACGTGGCCCTTTGGCGGCGGCCATTTTGGCAGAGGCAAGCCACGTGGGAAATAAGCCTCCTTTGTGCGTAATAGCTAATTCAAAGTTGGCAAGGCTTTGGGAGAAGGGCTGGCCTGCTAGCTCCATTGCTTTAGAGCAACAGTCTGTTATTATTGAACATCAGGCATTTTGCTGACTGCTACCACGTTTAAACGAAAAGTTTTATTAAGCGACAGTACTATTCAAAGTGCTTTAATTGGGAAAACAATTTATCTGAGGTATTTGGTTTTGTGTTATTATTATCGTTATTATTATTTTCTTCAGTTCTGATTGGTTTTTCCAGCATTTCATTCCCAAGGCACCTCATCTCCATTAAATAATAATTTAATAGTTTAATTCAACTCAGACGAGCCACCTCCGTTCTTTTATTGATAGTCTAATTTTATTCTAATTTAGCGCAGAGGGATTTCATTAGCAAGTTAAAGAGTGTATTAATTTGGCTGGTTGGTTTTAAATTCGGAAGGACTCAGGGGATTTAATTGCATAACGGAATTAATGCTGGGGATTTTAACTGCATAAGGTGCTGCATAAATTAAGGTTCTGCTTAAGGTAGGGGCCATTGTAAGTACGTAAATTGCTTCTTTAAGGTCAGTCAGGTTAACTTGGTGATTGCTTGAAATTCATTTGGTGAATCAGGCGCAACAGCAGTTTAGTTAAAGTGCTTTAGCATCTCACGGTTATACTTAACATATAGATATAATTAATTGATTAGGCTTGCATTGAAAATCAACTCATTTGCCTTTCACAAGACAATTTACCTACCTGCTCCAATTTAAATTGAAGTCAATGATATAAGAAGCAGGAGCCTTAAGTTCCAATACATTTTATTGCTTTACTTGATCTAAACGAATTTTAATTGCGACATAGTTGCAATCAATCTATTCGGCAATACATAGAAAAACAAATAATTAAATAGTATACATATATAATAAAGCGCTCTTTGGTGGGTATCCAGGGAAGACAATTCTGAGCAACTGGGTCGAGTGCGGACAATACTGAGCTAAAGTCATTGTCTGGTGTTACTGGTGCACAGTATTGAACAGGAGTGGTTGGGTGTGTTAACTATCATTCCATTAAGGTTTGCTAGTGCTGACGATACCGAGCTACACACATTAGCCGTACTACGTGGTTGGTTTTCTCACTGATCAAGATAAGCAAGCATCTAGATCACATCATGTCCGGCCAAGGTAACCAAGTAAACTCCACCGCGGCTGGAGGGCCTCAGGGGAATCTCGAGGAGCCCCAACCTTTTGTAATCCCAAGTAACCCTCAAGCCTTGGCAGAATTTTTCACAGCATTTCAAGATTTCTATAGGCATAGATCTTCAGGACAAGGGGCGGCGACACCGGCAGCGCAAGTGACAGCGCCACCAGGACTGGCGCCAGGGGCACCATCGACAGCGGCACCAGTGGTGGCGGTACCTGTGGCGGAGGCACCAAGAGCGTTCACACAGGATTTCATTCCAGACACACAACTTAACGAGGTGCAACTTCCCGGCACTTCTGCAGCCGCGGTGGCAGCGCTGACAGCAGCCAAGGAGTCAGCACCACGGCCCAAAAGGAATACCCGGGCACAGTCAACCGGCCCAGGCAGGGCAAGAGGGGCCCCGAGGGGAGGCAGAAAGGGTAAGGCTTGCGTTCATTGTCCTGGGTCTACTAATCTGCAAAAGGATCCAGGTGTTCCAAGTCTCTTTCAGAACCCACCACTGCAGACAGCACCAGCCGAGGGTGCCTCAAGTTCTTCTTCCGACGAGGAAGCCCAGGGGACGCAAGCGGCGCAGGCGGTAGCCGTTCCGGATCAAGCCATTCCTGAGAGCCAATCGGGGAAGAGGAAAGAGAAGAGGAAGCACACCTCAAAGAAGAAGAAGAAGTGCAGGCATTCGGATTCAGAGGATGATTCAGGTACCTCTTCTTCTTCCGATTCAGATAGCGATGCTCCTAGGGAGGAGTACTGGGGCCACGGGGAGGACGTTGTGGGTCTCCCTTTATGGGTGCATGAGAGGAGGGCCAACTCCTACAGGAAATCCTTTAACGGGACCCTCGAGTGGAAGGATGGCGCATTGCTGCAGGATGTTAAAACGTCCACTAATCTCTCTACGGATTTCATTGTAGGCTCTCACTTATCTCCGAGAAAGAGGAATAAGATCCTCAATGGGGACTTTATAGATATTTTCAAACTGATACCTCCAGCAAAGCTTATGGGTAAAGGGGAGAAGAAACGCAAGTATGGTAATCGCAAGTACAGGACACCCAGACCCGAACGTACTTTTGACAACTGGCTGGACGGGTTCCAGGTGTTTATGGGCGTCGTCAGCGCGGCTTATCCAAAGCGGGCGATGCATTTGGTTGCGTACTTGGCTCATGTCAGGAGGGCGCGGGATTTAGCGGGGGATATTGCTGCCCTAAATTATGATGAAGATTTCCGCAGAAATGCATCACAGTTGTCTTCCACGCGCTGGGACCTGAAGGACCAGAATTACTGGTCAGAACACGTGGGTCCCTTCGTTGAAAAGAAGCCCCAGGATTCGTCAAGATCTTGGAAGACCGCTCCAAAGCAGAGGCGGCTGTGCTGGGAGTACAACAAGGGGGTTTGTGCACGGGCTGTCTGTAAGTACAGCCACGAGTGCGAAAAATGCCTCGGTAACCACCCTGCCACTGCCTGCACCAAAGGGAGGCAGCCCTTTCGGGGTGGGAGAGGCGCCTATAACTTGGGACCGAGAGGGGGCCATGGGGCGCCATTTGGACCCCAAGGTGGCAGACAGTAATTTCAGCCTGGGCTTAGCCTGGTCCCCCATCAAGTTGCCCCCGCTAAAAAACCTCTTAGACCTTTACCCTAACAAGACGGCAGCACAATACCTATGGGAGGGCTTTAGTAACGGTTTCAGGATCCCAGTAGCCTATCCCCCCAATTCAAGTGATCCTCCAAACCAAAAATCGGTGAGGGAGATGCCCGAGGTTGCCCAGAAGAAAATTAGTAAGGAAATAAAAGCAGGAAGGGTAGCCGGCCCCTTCTTAGTCCCCCCAATTGAAGGCCTCCATATATCCCCGCTAGGCATAGTCCCCAAAAAAACGCCCGGTGAGTATCGCATGATCCACAACCTCTCCTACCCAAAAGGGGGGTCCGTCAACGATGCAATACCACAGGAACTCTGCACAGTTAGATATGCCACTTTTGACCAAGCGGTACAGCTCATACGCAAGTTCGGTAAGGGTGCGCTGCTGGCAAAATGTGACATTGAGTCGGCCTTTAGACTCTTGCCGGTTCATCCGGAAGATTTCCGGTGGCTTGGCTTCAAATTTGAGGGGGCGTATTTTGTAGACAAAGCAATGCCCATGGGCTGCTCTGTGGCCTGCGCAGCCTTTGAGGCATTCAGCACCTTCCTGGACTGGGCGCTTCGCTTTAGAACCGGCGCCGAGGGCGTGTCGCACTACCTGGATGACTTTATCCTCGTGGCCAATAGCAGGGTTAAGTGCTCAGAGCTCCTTGAAGCCTTCATATCACTAGCAGGGGAATTGGGGGTTCCTTTAGCCGCCGACAAAACTGAGGGTCCGGCTACGACCATGGTTTACTTAGGTATCGAGCTGGACACTGTCGCTCAGACCTCAAAACTTCCCAAGGAAAAACTCATCGCGCTTGGCGACCTGATTCGGCAGCTGCTCCCCCTAAGAAAAGTTACACTCAGGCAAATCCAGTCACTGTTAGGCCACTTAAATTTTGCTTGCCGCGTGGTTTCCCCCGGCCGCCCATTTTGTGGCCGCCTTGCGAAGTTGTCAGCAGGGCTACGTTCCCCTCACCATAGGGTGCGGCTATCCAAGGAAGTGAAATCCGACCTGGAAGTCTGGTTGAAGTTCTTGCAGAACTACAACGGCATTTCTCTATGGCAGGACAACCTGTCACTGCAGGTTGACTTCCAGGTCCATTCGGATGCGTCGGGCTCTCAGGGGTTTGGCGTTTACTTTAGGGGCCAATGGTGTGCTCAGCGCTGGCCCGCCGACTGGCAAGGGGGCCCCATTACCAGAGATTTAACATTCCTGGAATTCTTCCCGATAGTAGTGGCGGTGCACCTGTGGCCGGAAACCTTTAGCAACCATAGGGTGTGCTTCCACACCGACAATCAGGCCGTGGTGGCAGTACTTTCTAGGCAGGCCGCGCGGTCACCAAGGGTAGGCGTCCTCCTGCGTTCCTTCGTTCTCCGGTGTTTAGAGCTCAACATCCACTTCTCTGCAAAATTTGTGCCTGGTGTAAATAATGACATCGCGGACGCCCTATCTCGCTTTCAGATGGACCGCTTCCGCTCGTTGGCACCGGATGCACAGCTTCTGCCGCAGCCGTTCCCGGAACATCTGTGGAGTCTTGGGGACCTGAGGCATGGGGACCAGAGGCCTGGGAGCCAGAAGTGATTCAGGGAGTAATGGCCTCATTGGCACCTTCCACTTTGAGATCGTATAAGAAGGCTTGGTCAGATTTTTTACAATTTCGTGACAAAACCCGAACCATCAAGAGCAATGCCCCTCCCGTCAAGCCTGAGGTGCTATCTTACCTAGTTTACCTAAGACGATTGGGCCGCGCCCCCAGAACCCTCAACCTTCAAGCCGCAGCAATTTCATTCTTTTGCAAGGCGGTATTTTCCACTGACCCTTGTGACGATTTTGTTATACGAAGGACGTTAGAGGGTTGGCGCAGGCTACAGCCCCCAAACTGCGATACAAGAAGGCCGATATCATTCGACATCCTTTCCCAAATCCATAAAAAATTGCGGGCATTATGCTGGTCAAAGTACGAGGCCCGCCTATTTTCAGCGGCGTATTCCATTGCCTTTTTTGGAGCTCTGCGCGTGGGGGAGGTAGTTTATGAAGCAGGTTGGCACGGTTCCTCCCGGGGCTTGCTTTTAAGTGATGTTACCCTGTCACGGGAGGACCTGGTAATACGAATACGTAGCTCCAAAACAGACCAGCACGGGAGGGGGGCTCTCGTTCAGCTGATGGCCACCGGCAGGCCTGGCCCATGTCCAGTAAAAGACACGAGGCGCTTCTTATCCCTGAGAGTCACCTCGGCAGGGCCTCTATTGATTCACGCAGATGGTTTACCTTTGACGCGTCACCAGTTCACGCGGGTCATGCGCTTAGCGCTAGCGGCATGCGGCATCCCCGCAGCAGATTTTGCAGCACACTCCTTCAGGATTGGAGCAGCCACCACGGCAATGCACCTGGGTCTTACAACAGAAAGGATTAGGGACTTAGGTCGTTGGAAGTCTGATGCGTACAAACGTTATTTGAGAAAGAATCTGTGATGGTGATTGACCGTGGCCTTTTTTCTCTCAATTTCTTACAGGTGACAGGGGGGTGCGCGTCTGGATTATCGGGCACAGTATTGTGCATTGGGCCAGGGTCCGCGCCATTAATTCCGGTCTCGGGCCAGGCCTGGGCTTTCCACCTAACATCACCATTTCCTGGGTCTCCCGGAGGGGAATGCGCTGGGCCGAGATGCTTCCGGCAGTTAAGGCCAGAGCGGCAGTAGAGGGGCCCCCAGACGCTTTACTTATACAATTAGGGGAAAACGACCTAGCCTACAGGAAGGCTATTGATTTGCAGTGGCACATTTTTAGCGACTTCGAGGAGCTGAAGGCAGCTTACCCGAATATCACAATTATTTGGGCCTCGCTGATGGAGAGGCGGGTTTGGAGAGATTGCAGGTGCCCGATAGCTATAAATAGGGCTAGGAAAGCCTTGGATCGGGCGGTGGTGCGTAGAGTGGCAGCCCTGGGGGGGTTGGTCATTGGTCACCCAGGCATTCGTTTCAATCTTGGGGCCCTCTACCGTTATGATGGCGTGCATCTTTCGGATGCTGGTAACGATGTTTGGCTGATGGATATTGCTAAGGGGATAAGGGAGTGGATTCAGGCATGAGAGTATTGGCGGCGAGCGGCTGCTCGGTGGCGGTAGGCATTGGTAAGAAGGGGTTAAGAGGATGTGTGGGGGGGAGGAACGCCATCACCTCCCCCCAGTGAACGAAGGGTGGTCCGTTAAAGGACTCCGGGGGGCGTGGCCCTGTCCGAAGCCTATGGAGGTGTGGGCCAAAGGCACGCCCCAGAGCGGTGACCCGGGGGAGCTCTTAGCCGACGTGCCTCAGCGGGAGACTCCCCCGATCAGTGTTAACCCTTCACCGTGTCTCCAGCAAATGGGCTGGAGCCGGATAGTCGTTAGGACCAATGCCTAAGCCAATGCCTCTCATTCCTGAATTCAATAAAGTTGTGGCCTAATTCGCCCAATTAACCTTATTTATGGTGTTTCGTGTGTTTATTTATCTTGGTGGGGGGCGGGAACTCGCCACGCAAAGCCACTTCCGGGCCTGCCCCAGGAGGTGGGGTTGCGGGCATCACGCCCTTCCCCACGTGAGCGGGGGCTGGTCTCAGCCCCCGCGAGAGCAGGGGAATCCCATCCGGCCACGCCTCCCGGCCAGCCAATCGGCTGGCTGGAGGGGCGTGGCTTGCCCTATTTAGGGCCGGAGCGGAGGGGGCTCGCCCTCTCTTCTCCGGCTAGCCCCACGTTTCCCCACCCTCCCTCCCTTTAGTTGGGCTTTAGGTAGGTCTGACTTTGCTATGGGCTTCGGCCTGTCGCCGCAGGGGGCATGGTAGGAATTTTTCCCAATTGGCAATTTCCAGCCTTTTGGTTTTTCGCCTACCTCGTAGCAACTCGTCACAACTCTTCGGCATTGGCGGTAGGCATTGGTAAGAAGGGGTTAAGAGGATGTGTGGGGGGGAGGAACGCCATCACCTCCCCCCAGTGAACGAAGGGTGGTCCGTTAAAGGACTCCGGGGGGCGTGGCCCTGTCCGAAGCCTATGGAGGTGTGGGCCAAAGGCACGCCCCAGAGCGGTGACCCGGGGGAGCTCTTAGCCGACGTGCCTCAGCGGGAGACTCCCCCGATCAGTGTTAACCCTTCACCGTGTCTCCAGCAAATGGGCTGGAGCCGGATAGTCGTTAGGACCAATGCCTAAGCCAATGCCTCTCATTCCTGAATTCAATAAAGTTGTGGCCTAATTCGCCCAATTAACCTTATTTATGGTGTTTCGTGTGTTTATTTATCTTGGTGGGGGGCGGGAACTCGCCACGCAAATGACTAACTGAGATCTGGGGTAGATGCTGCTTTCTCTTCCTCAGCAGCCTCCTCCAAATGTCAGAAAGAGGATTTCTACAGGGAAGAAAATGGTGCTGAAATAAGCTGAGCTAGCACTGCTGCATTCCTTAAATAACAGCTGCTGTTTGGGGTCTGTATGATTTCCCCATCCATTGTTTCTGCTGATGCTGAGACCTTGAAGTGAGGTGGAGATACAGTGTCATTGCAGAAGCTGGGTTTAATCTATGTCATTTCCTCAAACTCCAGCCCTCCATGCCTCTCATTCAGATATTTAAAAACTGCTGTCACACTGATGTTTGAGGATAATTGGCCCTGCCAGATTTCCATGGAACTGACAAAGCTCAAGTTCTGGTAATGGGTAACACTACCCTTCCCATGTTGCTGCTGATCTGTCGCTTCCTGAAAGCATGGACACGGTCTTGAATGGAAAGCATGAAACAAAACAACTCTGTCCCTATACACTTTCTTCCTGCTTCTTGAGTTAACCTAGTACAGTGGTACTTCGAAAGACGAATGCCTCGCAAGACGAAAAACGTGCAAGACGAAAGAGTTTTCCGTTTTTTGAGTCGTTCCGCAAGACGAATTTCCCTATGGGCTTGCTTCGCAAGACGAAACGTCTTGCGAGTTCTTGTGAGTTTGTTTCCTTTTTCTTAAAGCCGCTAAGCCGTTAATAGCCACTAAGCCGTTAATAGCCACTAAGCCGCTAAGCCGTTAATAGCCACTAAGCCGCTAATAGCCGCTAAGCCGCTAATAGCCATGCTTCGCAAGACGAAAAAACCGCAAGACGAAGAGACTCGCGGAACGGATTAATTTCGTCTTGCGAGGCACCACTGTAAAGTCAAAAAGGCAGCATGCTTTGGCCTGCCTGAGAGGGTCTGATGAACAGTCTGGGATACAAAGGCTTGCTTCTCTACTGCCCTTAAATAAGTTATAAAAATAAGGTTTATTGATCCTTCTCTATAACACAGGATATCCCACCCACCCACATGAAAGTGTGTAGACAACTGAGGCACTACAACTTCCATATAGACTTTAATTCATATATTGAAGGCATTATAAAAGTAATACTGGCAATAATCCAGAGGCCAGTCAGGGTTGGGTTAATAATCAGTGAGGGAGAGGTTTTTTATGAAAGTATGCATTAAATCGCACCCAAGTGTTTCAAGTCCTGCACAGAAGGCTAAAGGTGGGGATAACTGTCATGTAGACACTACCATTCAATGAACACATGAATGAAGAGTTGCATGTGGCTGAATTTTGTGGCAGGGGGGTTGGTGTGGTTTTTTGGGAGGGTGGAGTCAACAGCCCTTTCTGAGTAGAGAATTAGCAGTTGCTGGTGTAGAGACAGGGATCAGAATGGCCATTACCATCTTGCACTGATTGGATCTCTGAACATAAATTATGTGTGTGTAGGTTTCCAGTACATGATATGTCCCTTGCAGAATGCACCCAGTGCTTGACTTTGTGAGGTTTATGCTTTACAGTGGTACCTCGGGTTACAGACGCTTCAGGTTACAGATGCTTCAGGTTACAGATTCTGCTAACCCAGAAAAAGTACCTCGGGTTAAGAACTTTGCTTCAGGATGAGAACTGAAATCGCACGGCGGCAGCGGGAAGCCCCATTAGTTAAAGTGGTACCTCAGGTTAAGAACAGTTTCAGGTTAAGAACGGACCTCCAGAACAAATTAAATTCTTAACCCGAGGTACCACTGTATTTTTAAAAAAATGGGAAGAGAAACTGCAAATTAGTGCTTTTGCGACATAGCAGGCAGCAGTATGTCAAAGTAGTGATTTTCTGTAAGTTAGGAAGCAGTTAGGCTCTGTAAGTTAAGCAATCCCTAGGCCAATTCAGAACTTCCTCATTACTAACTGAGAAACGACAGAGAATTCCTATTTGTGGTCATAAGACATAAGGCAAGTTTCAAATGCAGGCGTTGGGACCTTTAATGTCTCTCTTCTTGGAACGGTTTCTACCAATGTTGCTGGTGACCAATGTTTTAGTTGGTTAGTTTTAGTCGTGGCTAGTAGCGTTTGATAGCCTCATCCTCCCATTAATTTGTCCCATCTTTAATTAAAACCATCCAAAATGGTGGCTGTCGCTACATCTAGTGAGGGCAAAATCCATGCTTTGTTGTGTGAAGAAGTCTCTTGCCTATCCTGAATCTTCCAGCTTCCCCTCACACATTTCTCCCTGCTGACATGCCTCTTCAGTTACTCCTTGAGGCAAGGTGTGTGCTTTACAAGTTGGATTGAGGGCAAAGGCTTTGTGGGAAAGGTGTGGGGGTTTGTTTGTTTTTAAAGAGAGAACTATATTTAAAACATTTGTGTGCTGCATTTTGCTAATGATTTCCAAGGAGGGTTATAAAAATAAAGAATAAACAGTACATGCAGGAAATACAAAGCACAATAGACAGTAGGAGAGTTTGAAATATTTAATATAGTAAACATGTTTTGAAATGTCTGAGTGATTGAGTGAAATGACTGTGTGAAAAATGAGTGAAGATAATAGATAGATGATAGATAGATAGATAGATAGATAGATAGATAGATAGATAGATGGTGTTATGTACTGAAGTTCTCACCCTGGGCCAGCAGGGGGATACTGTAGATAGTTTTCACTCAGGTCCACATATGCAAATAAAGGATTGAAAGTGACGTTCAGTGATTGGATAGTTACAGAAAGTTGTTACAGTTGCATGGTACTGGAGCTCTATATAAGCAGGCTGGCTGAACCCTTCAGTTCAGGTCTGTTCCGGCCTGTGAATAAACAAGAGCTGTTTGAAGAATCGCTGTGTCGTCTGATATGTTCACACACAACTTAACAGATAGATAGATAGGTACAGCTATGGCCCAGTGACTAAAAGACAATGAAGTTTGTGCCAGGTGTATTTTCTTGGGAGAGGATATTCCATAGTTGGGGCAGTCTCTCCCTTGTAGATGTTTCGCTTCCCCTCACTTGGAGATGACATTAAGAGGAAGAACACAGGATTATGTTTGCATGAGAGTCAGAGATGCACACCCCGCCCCACCATAGCCAGGGGGACAGTTGCCCCCATCCAAAAAAAATCAAGTAAATTAATAAAAATACTTTTTTTAAAAAAAAAGGAGGAAGATTCGGACAGATTTTTCTCAGCACTTGAGGTCAAAAGAAATCCCTAACATGCTAGACGGAGTCAGACAGAGGATGATGACAGGTGGGTGTCCTGCACCCCCCCCCCCCATATAGCATAAATCCTGCTGCGACCATGCGCCCCACATAAGGATTGAAACAAACAAAAAAATCACTTGCGGGGGGGGGAGAGAAGGAAGACGGAGTGCTGCTGTGAACTTCTTTGCAAGCATCGCCCCCGCCAGTCGGGCGGATCCCGCAGGGGGCGTCCGCTCCCTCACAGAATGGCCCGGCTTGCGCCCCCCGCCCCGTCCCCGCCCTGCCCCGCCTCCCCATCGCGGAGAATAGAAGGGGCGGCGCTTGGCGAGCGCGCTCCGCGACTGCGAAGGAGGCCGGGCCGCGATCGGCGTGCGGAGAGCGGACGCGGCACGAGAAGCGGCAGCAGCGGCAGGAGGAGCGGGTGCCTGTCCGGGGAGGCGGCGAGCGGCTGCAGCATCTGCAGCCGGCAGGCCCGGGGTCGCGATGTTGCCTGCGGCGCGGGCCGACTACCTGGCGCCCTGGTGGGCGTCGTGGCTGCACGGGCTGCCCCACTTGAGCCTCCGCCTGCAGCCGGTCTCCAGCGCCTTCCGCCCGAGGGACGCCGACTACCAGCAGGTGCGCTGCCCGCCCGCCCGGTGCATGATCCCCTTCCCCCGTAGGGTAGAATGAATGGAGCGCCCTCCATGCAAAACCCCACTCCAAACCCACTGCGGCGCTTGGCTGGGCCTCCCGCGCTTCCCAGCGCGACCTTCAGCTCTGGGGTGGTTGCCAGGTCCTGCGGTGGGAGCCCCCCGGACTGGATCTCTCGGCCTACCGAAGAGGGAGGGAGAGAGATCCGGAGTGCCCCCCCCCGTCGGTTTCCCACAAAATGCCTGCCCTCGACAAAACGCCTCCTCTAATGGAAGGGGCTTGCAACTCCGTCAAGTGCCGTCCTCGCTGCCCCGCTTTGTTTCTACCCCAACTCCTAGGGGCCGAGGTCCGTTCGCCCCCCCCCCCAAAAAAATTTGAGCCCCCCAAGTTGATGGGCATTGTTCAAATAGTGTGGGTGCCCCACGTCTTGTGATGGATGTATGGATTATTGGGGGCGGAGCTTGCCTCCCCCCCCCCTATTTTATTCAAGTTAGCACCCCTGCGCTCATTCATCCGCACCCCCGATGGCTATTCTGAGCGTGGTGGTCTCGTGAAATCCTCGTGGGCGGTTGTTGCCTTGCGCACCTTCTTATATTCTCCTGTGCGTATCCGATCAGGACGCAAATGACTCGTGGCCGCCGGTCCTGTACTCCTTTGGAGTAAAGCAGACCAGCATCCAGTCTCCCGCAGTGCCTCTTTTGACCCCTTTTTGCGGCATCCCAGCCAATCGCCTGGGGGGGGGGGCAGCCTGGGGGAAAAAACCCAAACATGCCAGGTCCTGTGTCCTCTGTGCTGTGGGCAAGATTCAGTGGCTCTGATTTTAAATATTAAGCTGTGTAGCATTTTATCCCCTCCATCCGTCACCCACCCCACCCTTTTGGGGGAAATTGACCTGAATTGCAAATTAAAATAGACGCGCGCATCCGATGATGAGAGTTGTCATTTGAATTTTGCAAATCTTTTTAAAGAAGCAGGCGTCTCTGTGTTAATAAGGCATCTTTCTGAGTCCTGCCTGAAGGTTATGTTTCGCTCGGCTCTTGCACATGCAAAGGCAGTTACATTTTCCATTGGCTTCCCCAAAACTGGATTCTGCCCCCTTCTCCCCATCTCCCTCAGGCCCACAAAATATAACACTCTCCCCCCCCCCGCAACCCCCCCCCCGGCAAAACTAACCCTCTCTCTTATTTGCATGTGTGATATGCTAGCAACCCTCCTTGTCTGCTCTTCAGATAGCTGGATCCTTTATCTTCCCCCTCAGTTCCCTGTGCATCCTTGTTTGGGTGGAAATCTATTTGTAAGTAGCGATCCCATTAACTTCCGTTGATTAGCTGAACGCTTCAGATACGCTGCTATCCATTCTGGATGCACAGTGTTTGCTGTATTTTGTCATCTCCGTATTTGGAGCCAGTTCTGTTGTGTTTCCTTTGCTGTCCGTATACTGGTTTGCCTTGGTAATGATGTGGCAGAGTTCTTCATTGCTCTGGGTCTTCATTGATTGCATTTCTGTTTTTTCTCCCACCCCCCTTCCACTGCCAATTTCAAGATGGCATACATTTTATCCTCACACCAAGCCTGTTAGGTTAGGCTGAGAGATGGTGACTTGATCATCTGAGGGTCACTCAGTGAGAACTTCATGGCTAAGTGGGTCTTCTTAGGCTGATAGTCAAGAACAGTGTTTCCTAACCTGTGGGTTTTGACCCAGAAGTGTAGATGGGTTGCGGGCTTTATAAGTAAATCCCAAATATCACTTGCAGCTTTTAACTGGCATGAAGGAGTACCTCTTACAGCTGTTTTACAGTGGTGCCCCGCAAGACGAATGCCTCGCAAGACGAAAAACTCGCTAGACGAAAGGGTTTTGCGGTTTTTGAGCTGCTTCGCAAGACGAATTTCCCTATGGGCTTGCTTCGCAAGACGAAAACGTCTTGCATTTTTTGCAAGTTTGTTTCCTTTTTTTTAACACCGTTAATACAGTTGTGACTTGACTTCGAGGAGCAACTCATAGAACGCGGTGTGGTAGCCTTTTTTGAGGTTTTTGGCGATTTTTGAAGCTTTTCCAAAACTTTTCCGACAGCGTGCTTCGCAAGACAAAAAATTTGCTAGACGAAAAAACTCGCGGAACGAATTAATTTCGTCTTGCAAGGCACCACTGTATTGGCTTATTATAATGCTGTGTTGATGCTTGTAACCGCATGTCTGAAAGATTCTGGTAGAGCATGACACTGCTTAATCTCTGGGTCGTGAGTCCCGTGTTGGGTGAAAGATTCCTGCCTTGCAGGGGGTTGGACTAGATGACCCTTGTGGTCCCTTCCAGCTCTTCAATTTTATGATTCTGTGATTCTCATTGGCCAGTTCTCTGCTGGCTGGTGATGCTTCTGGGGACGGTTTCCCACAAAGTGCTAACAGAGCTTGCATCAGAGGCAAGCTGTAATACTCAAAAAACTCCCTGTATGAGCACTTTCTGGTGAACCATCTCAGAACCCGTTAATAGTCAAGGGTAATTTGTAGTTTGCTTAGAAACAAAGACGTTTGAGTGTATGTGAAGCCCATTTGCAACCAGATCTCACCACTTGTGCAGAAAGAACAATGGCTCATTGAACTATCATGTGACAGGACCCTCAAAGACAACAGCATTTCCAAAAATTGTCAGAATGTTGGTTTCATGTTGCCATTGAGTAGCCTGAACTTGTTGATGAAGAAGTAGTATCTGCGCTGCTGCCATTTGGTAGCCCATACCTTTGGGAGGCAGGATTTTCAGCAACGACTGCTATGAAGACTGAAATGCAGAAGCAGGCTATGTTTCGGGAAGGATCTGAGACTGTGTCTGACAACCAATAAACCCTGCACTCACCTGCTCTTTAGCAAAATGCAAGCTCTGTCATCCCATTGATACCTGCCAAAGTGAACTTCATCATGAAAAAATTATAAGATATAATGAACTACAAATATTTTTAACAGGCCTTGTGTAACTGCGTTTGTGGAATGAATTTATAAAGTTGTTGCAATCTCTCTGTCTCGAGACAATGGAGTGTGCCTCTAGAGGTCAAGCACCAAATTTATATTACTTACCAATCAGGTGTTGGTTGTTTTTACACTCCCATGAGCACAACAATGATTATCTTTGTAAGCCCTATAAATATTTCATCAAATTCTGTATGTTGCATATACGTCTCACATAATGGTTGTAAAATAGGCAGACTTGCATTTTAAATGCACAAAACCAATGGCCACTGAAGACCTGTGGTCCAAAATTCATGTGACAATATAGCGATGGGTTACTGCACAAAGTAAATTTGGGCTTATGGGTTGCCGTACAAAAAAAGACTTGAAATCACTGCTTTAGGAAACGAACATTTCTTTTGGGTGGCTGTGTGCTTGTTCCAAACATGGAAAAGTGGAAAAGTAGTGTCCGTAGAAACTATCTGTAGAAAGAGGCTTTGTCCAATGTAAAAATAAATCGAGTAGCTTTGTGTCCTTAACCATCCCTTAGGCCTGCTTAGGTCACTTCTATGCTCTCTTGGAAATTATGGAGTGTGATACAGTGGTACCTCGGGTTACAGACGCTTCAGGTTACAGACTCCGCTAACCTAGAAATAGTACCTCGGGTTAAGAACTTTGCTTCAGGATGAGAACAGAAATCATGCTCCAGCAGCGGCAGCAGGAGACCCCATTAGCTAAAGTGGTGCTTCAGGTTAAGAACAGTTTCAGGTTAAGAATGGACCTCCAGAACGAATTAAGTTCCACTGTATGTGTTTAGCTGGTATCGCTTTGTCGGCAGGAAGTTGTGTACATGTGTGCTGCTCCAAGTTCCAACTGGGACTTGACCCTCACTGTGGGACTTGTCTCAAAGTTTCCCTGTGTGATTACTTAACCTGTGATAACAATGTTTAGTGCTCACTTTGCCTTTTGATGTATTTGGGAGTCTCTTTCCCTGCTGGCAGTTCCTCAAAATTACTATTAATAACCAAGGGTCCTGCAGTTATGTAAATGTGCCCTTAATTAGTTCAGAAAGCCGCAAAGGTGAGAACCATTCCCTTTCCCTCTCTAATAGAGGCTGTCTGATTCTCATCATTCTTTCAGAGCCTGGTGGTATGTAGGCCAGCTCATTGCAATTGCTATGAAGATGTCAGTGACTTTTTTTACAACTACCTTATTGCTGTCAATTTGTTAGAATATGGGCCAGGAAAAGCAGAGTACTTAGGCTTTGTATGGAAGATGCTCCATTCATGAGTACCAGAGGAAAGGTCACTCAAGTTCATTCCCTGGAAACTGTGGGAACCTCAAGCTTGAAGTTCGCCTCTGGCTGAGATGCTTTTCTGCCTGAAGGCGCCTTCTGTGCAACTTAAAGCCTACTAAACCTTCTCTAACATAGTTGGCTCAATAAAAGTTATTTTCTTAAAGATTCAAGTCAGGTTCGGCATAGTATTTACCTAGGTTGTTTTTTTACCCCTCTGGTAAAAAACTAGTTGGAAAGAATCTTAATTCACGAGTCTGTGTAGGTCAGGCAATAACACTTCCTTTACTTTATAGTCCTTTATGAATTCATATATTCAGTTCAGATTACATAAAGCAATAGATTTATCTATGGATTGTACATAGCTGGCAGGAGTTTGAATACTGAGCACTTAACACCTGCTGGGCTAGATATACTTTCGTTTTCCTTTTGAAGGAAGCATACACTACTGCAAAGCCTTGTGAAAGATCTAAGAATTCGTGCTGCTAGGCAACGCAGTATTGCCTCTGCTGTCACTTTAAGAATTGTATTGGCAAACCCTTTAGTAGAGATCATCAGAAATTCTGTTTTCTATTCCTTCTGCTGCGTTTTGCACACGCACCCACACGCATATGGCTTGCCTTATTCACTTTTTATTTCACAATTTCTGCATCTAATAATAGCAGCCTACATGCTGGTTAAAAGCTAGACATCTGATGTGTGTGTGTGTGTGTTAGTATAAAGGGTGAGCACATTTTCCCATTAAAAAAACACAAATCTTGCAGGCCAGGTCTCAGCACCCAATCCGTTTCCACTCAGTGCACACATGTATTTTAAGGGGAAACTAGACTTTTCTTATGTCCAATACATGTACAGTGGTACCTCGGATTACATACACTTCAGGTTACATACGCTTCAGGTTACAGACTCCGCTAACCCAGAAATAGTACCTTGGGTTAAGAACTTTGCTTCAGGATGAGAACAGAAATTGTGTGGTGGCAGCGCGGTGGCAGCAGGAGGCCCCATTAGCTAAAGTGGTATCTCCGGTTAAGAACAGTTTCAGGTTAAGAACAGACCTCCAGAACGAATTAAGTTCTTAACCCAAGGTACCACTGTATAGGACTGGCACAAAGTACAAAGAGTAGTTTAAGCAGTAGCTCTTTTCTTTTTTCCTAATTAATTACCTCAGCGTGGTGATTCTAATGTAGAGGAACTACTGTTTGTTCCTTTGGAAGTTGCTACCTACCTAGTTGAATGCCCACGTGAGTTCTTCTCGTACGCTGCACTGGTCAGATGTTACCTTCTACCTTGGCAGGTGGTTGTGTTTCATTGCGGCACTGCCGTAGTTAATTTTTTATTCACGGTGTAGTGCAAGTCGTACTACCTCTGGTTGCACGTCTCAAAATATTCTGTCCACGGAAGGTTTGGCAGCTTGCGGGTGAAACCTTGTTTCCTGCTTGGCAGGGGATTGGACTTGATGGCCCTTGTGGTCTCTTCCAACTCTATGATTCTATGAAAGCTTTCCAATTCCGTTGGCAGGAATGCTGAATCCAAACTGGGCTAATTGAATCCAGGACTTCAAGTCATTCCCCGTGTGGCTGAGGCATGTGATTGGCTGCGATTCTAGCTTGAGGCATAAGTTGGTAATGGCATTGGCAGATCCGTAGCAGGAAAAGGCGGATAATGGCATTGAACTGGATATGACGGCAGCCAGTCTTTAGGTGTTTTCCTGGAAAAGAAATGAATGGGGCTTGGGTTCAGGAAGCAAAGCCCCAACATTGTTTACATAAAGTAGACCATGGGTATTCCATAGGCACAAGTACAGTGGTACCTTGGTTCCCGAACAGCTTGGCTCCCAAACGCCACAAAGTGAGTATTTCGGTTTGTGAACTTTTTTTGGAAGCTGAATGTCTGCGGCTTCCGATTGAGTGCAGGAAGCTCCTGCAGCCAATCGGAAGCCACACCTTGGTTTTCGAACTGTTTCAGGAGTCGAACGGACTCCCAGGATGGGTTAAGTTCGAGAACCAAGGTACCACTGTATTCTTCGCTATACTTTTATTCCACAGAGAAGAGTCAATCCAAAGGGCAGCTGCAGGCTACAGTGGTACCTTGGGTTACATACGCTTCAGGTTACAGACTCCGCTAACCCAGAAATAGTACCTCAGGTTAAGAACTTTGCTTCAGGATGAGAACAGAAATCGTGCTCCGGCGGTGCGGCAGCAGCGGGAGGCCCCATTAGCTAAAGTGGTGCTTCAGGTTAAGAACGGACCTCTGGAATGAATTAAGTTCTTAACCAGAGGTACCACTGTAGTCCCTTCAAGGCAGGAATATGCAGCTGCCCCATGCGGCAGCTAGACTGGCGACTGGGAGTGGCCGCCGAGACCATATAACACAGGTCCTGAAAGACCTACATTGGCTCCCAGTACTGAGGTTTTTCAGCCCCACTGCTTTCTCACTGCAGTCCCTCACATCCCCCGCAAAAAAAACTCCACGTGCTCCTGAAGGTTTGAAGGCCCTTGTGGAGCAGTAAATGTAAAGGTACCTCTGCCCGTATGGGCCAGTCGTGTCCGACTCTAGGGTTGTGCGCCCATCTCACTTAAGAGGCCGGGGGCCAGCGCTGCCCAGAGACACTTCCGGGTCACGTGGCCAGCGTGACGAAGCTGCTCTGGCGAGCCGGCACCAGCGCAGCACACGGAAACGCCGTTTACCTTCCCCTAGAAAGCGGTCCCTATTTATCTACTTACACTTTAGGGGTGCTTTCGAACTGCTAGGTGGGCAGGAGCTGGGACCGAAGACGGGAGCTCACCCCGCCGCAGGGATTCGAACCGCCGACCAAGCGATCGGCAAGCCCTAGGCGCTGAGGTTTTACCCACAGCGCCACCTGCATCCCTGTGGAGCCGTATCAGAGGTGAAAGAGAGGGTCTGCAACTCGATTGGAGAACAGCTTGCAGTGCATGATTCCAGCCTTAATATCTTGAACTGTGAGTTGGCACTCACAATGACAAGATACAGTTCAGTTGGTTGGAGCGTGGTGCTGATGGCGCCACAGTTGCAGCTTCATCAATCCCCATGTGAGACAGCTGCACATTCCTGCACTGCAAGGAGTTGGACTCTAGATGATCCCCAGAGTCCCTTACAAGTCTATGATTCTGTGATTTGGCTTTTATCTCTCCACATTAAGGACTGATGTAGATAAGCAATCGCCAGCTAAACATTACGGATGTGGTATGTTTTGTGGTGGTTTCTGCTGCCCTAAGATAGGGCGTGCTCAACCTAAAAGAGAATGCAGCCTCCTAATGTGTGCCCTAGTTGTTAACAGATTCGCTGCAAGCTTGTTGTCACAAGACGGATAGCTGGTAAACATCTCTTTTGCAACCTGAAACAGGGTTTCAAGATACAGCTACAAGGCATTGCTGGTAATAGAGAATTCAGATCACAACATGTGTGGGTCAGGAATGGCACAATTAAACTAACACATTCTCTCGATTTTAACTAGAGTTAATCGACCCTTGGGTATTATATTTGACCTCTCTGAATCCCAATCTGTTTGAATTTGCAGAAAGCCCCAATTAAGAATAAGCATAATTGCCTGTAGAAAATAAATGTGCTTGGTCCAGAGGCTCCAGCATTGGTCAAATATTAGGAACGGAAAAAAGAATCTGCTCTCTCATAAGTTAGTATTCAAGGAGGGTTGGATCTCTCTAAAAATAAGGCTTCCCTTAATTCACTACAAAATTGCTTGAAACGGCAATGCGGTTGAGATCTGAGTTGGCCTTTCAGAAGGCCATTCAGAAGCTGGAGAAAGCAACATGGGATGGGGATGAGGTCTCTACCTCTGCCACCATCATCCCTGTCCCATGAGTATGACTGTCTGAAGCAGTGAGCCTGCTTCTCCCAGTATGGGCTCCCCTTTCAATAGAGAACCCTGATTTCCCTTGGTTCCCCATCTTGCGGACACCTGCACATGTACTGGAGGCTTTCTTGCTTCAGATAATCATCCTGCAATTTACGGAGGAGGACAGGGGTGCATGTGGGTTGAGCTAGTGTGTTCTCTCCAGCTGCTAAACACATGACGACCGCTGGAAGGATGCTGCTACAGGAAAGCCAGCAAATGCAGTGCAAGGAAGACGTTGTATTAAAATGCTATGCAGAGCATGTGCAAAAGAGATCCAGTTGAGAGTAGAAGTGCCAAACAAGGTGGGAGTAGCCTGCTCCTGGCTGCTAATGAATTTGCAAAGTGAGATGAATAGCTTCTTCCCTGTATGCTAAAGAGGGGCAGTTGCGTTCAGTAGTGAACCTGTCACTCCCAGTCCTTCTTGAGCCCAAGTCTGATAGGATAGAATGAGCACATGAATTCCAGCTTGGCAGCTTTAATCTCCCTTTGAAACCTTTTTGCTGAAGTCTGGCAAGTGTCTTGCTGAATGCCCAGGAAAACCTGAGTTGCTTCTGTGCTGATTTCTGAGTGTTAGCTGTTTTTAATGTCTGATTTGGGTACATCCATTCTCTTGTACAGGTAGCCCGGCAACCTACATGGCAGGAGGGCATTGCTGGCACACATCGTCTTAGGAAAGTAGTGGTGGCATATATCATGTTCAAACATGTAAGGGTGAAAGGGCCCTTGGTGGTAAGGTTGAGGCCACATGATAAGTGTATCTTGAGTAGATATGAGGGCCAGACTTGGCATTGGGGTTGTTTTAGGGTGGGGGATGCTAGTTCCTGGGTTATATTCCTGATGAATGATGTAGTGCTACTAGTGAGCCATTGCATGTGAAGTGTGTGTGTGTGTGTGTGTGTGTGTGTGTGTGTGTGTGTGTGTGTTTGGGGGGGAGTCTGTAAACCAGGCATAGGCAAACTTGACCCGCCAGATGTTTTGGGACTACAACTCCCATCATCCCTAGCTAACAGGACCAGTGGTCAGGGATGATGGGAATTGTAGTCTCAAAACATTTGGAGGGCCAAGTTTGCCTATGCCTGTTGTAAACAGTCCCAGACCCTTTCATCTGCATAGTGGAAGACTCCTCCCTCAGAGTTGGCTTGTAGATCCTTGATAATGCATTTGACAAAGCCTTATTTGGGAGCAGTAGCTGGTGATTTGTGATGGGACTATGTGATTTATTTATTTTTTACTATTATTTATTAAATTTCTATATAACACAGACTTTTAGATTTACTGCATAATAACCTCTCTCCCCCTCCCCCCCCCCATTCCATCTCTGCATACGAGGGCTGGGCAATATCTGGTTTTCAACATTGCAATATATCACCAGCTAAAAACATCACAATATACCGAGCTATCACGATGTCTGAAATGAAGATGGAGCTATGTAGAGGAATTGGCTGGCTTCACGTTTCCCCCCGCATGGTGGTTTATGCATAGCGCGCGCACACACAGCATGATATGTGATATATTGCCAGGTCAAAAATTATGAAACCGATATCACAATGTGGACTTGAAACCAGTTTTGCCCAGCCCTACTGTACACTCAAACACACACGGACAGTAACATGGTGTGTATCTGAAGTGACCCCTGGCCCTGTAAAACTTCTGCTAAGATTCATTTGTTTAGTCTTTTAAGTTGCCACCAGACTGTTCAGCTTCTAGCTGCCCCAGATAAATACAAAGTTGTCTGTTGTTTAGAGGGGATGTTCCTGTTCTGATTCATTTCACCACTCTGAAATGCCCTTCTTTAGGGCCGTGCTGTCATTTCTAGGGAGTGAAAGCCAGGCTGGTAGGATGTAGTTTGGGACTTCTTGCAGTTGCGGGGTCAGAGTGCTTTGCCCAGAAGAAAATAAGTGGGAAGCTTGTTTTTGCTGGCTAAGGGAGGGAGGAGCTGGGCTTCCCCAGACTCATAGTGCTGAAGGGGCATTTGGAATCATGACCTCTTGCAGATTGCGGCGTGAAACTTGTTTGTGTGGGACAGAATTACTTACCAGCATCCCAGGAGAGAGATGCTCTGTGCTTCGTCTAATTGCTGCTGAAGGTAATGTTGGTTGTTTATCAGCAGAAAGTGGGAGATACTTATGTCTCCATTAAGCGGCTAATGTGAAACCTCTGTGGGATAAGTACCAATGGCTCCTGCAGTTCTATCAGATGCACGGGCTGGTTTTATAAAAACAGGCCGTGAAATAATGCAAGGTAGTCAGCATTTAACAGCCAGCAATGATGCCTTTCAGAGGTTGTTGGACTCCCATTGTCCTAATCCACATGATCAGGGGCTGATGGGAGTTGGAGTCCAGCAACATCTGCAAGGCACCAGGTCGGATACTTCTGATACTTGTAAGAATTGTTGCCTGCAAAACCACAACAAAAAGAATGGAGGACAATGTTGCAAATCTTTCACTGAGCAAACAGGGATAGAAGGTGAGAATGCAAACTCCCGGTTTAACTCTACTGTGATGTTTGGCGCTTTTTGTGTCTTGACTACAATTCTAGCAATGCCCCCTCTTTGCCTTCACGTGTGCATACAGTACATGTGCAGAAGGAGGCAAGTTGTAATTTGGAAACGTCTGCAAGACCAAAGCTTTTATGCATCAGTTTGCAAGAGAGCTTTCTGCGCCACTATTCACATCATAGATGGAATCCGACATAATGCTAAGTCTCTTGTTCTATCATTGAAAGGATTTCCCTTTGCACAAAAAAATGTTTCCCCTCCCCTAATGCGCCCTCTAAATTTGTTTTTAGGGGTTTTCCCAACCTTCTGGAGCAGATTTTAGGAGGGTGCATGGGAGCAGGGAGCCCTGTTACGTGCTGACAGGTTGCAGTTGGTGAATGTCACTCAGTGTCTTTGAGTCTTCTCTTATTATTTTCATTAATTACGGTAAACTGTTTGGGGTACTGTGACTGTAGGGCAGACCGTGGGACATTAGGCTAAGCAACCAACACCTTTGTTAAAGCTTGTAGTTCCTATAAAGTTCCATGTGCAACCAGATTGCTATGCCTGAAGAATGCTTTTAAAAGTCACTGATAGTGTCCTTATGTCCTTCTGATGGCAGACGTAAGAGTGTTCCAGAGTGGATGTTATATTTTATGAAGTCAACTGCATTGTCATAAATCAAAAGTGTATCACCCAGTATTGGGATTAAATCCTTCACACTTATTGCTTGAGAGCTGCTCAGTTCTTTCTCACTTTGGACGAGAGAAGTTATCTGACAGATGCTATTAAATAAATGACAGTTTTTTATGCCACATTTTGGACCAGCGTGATGGACAAAAGCCTACAAAAAAACTTCATGTACACTGTGTGTGATGTGTGTTTGTGCATGCAGATAACATCCAGGTTGCTGGGATTGCTGCAAAATATTGTATTGGAAATTTCACTGGTGATTGGTGTGCTGGTTTCAGCTGCATGTGTTAGGAGTGGGGGGTATGTGGAAGAGTAGTAGTATTGTACTAAAGCATATTGACAGGAAGGAAGCACTTAGACAATGCACAGTTGTATTGGGCTTCTTGCTTGGCACTTCTGACCTCTGATTCACAGGCAAAGCTAGGAGAGCTTCTGGTTTTTGTAGATTAGTGTAAGACTTCTTTGCTTTTGCACTGGTAAGTCATTGTGCTGCTAGAGGGGTACAGTCTCAAAGTGCACCAAACGTAGGCATAAAACAACAACCAGTGAGGATCACCTCATTCCTATTGAAAACTATGTCATTTGTAATTATGTCACCCAACTTCTACAGGGATAACTTATCCTCAGAACCCCAACTTTAACTTGTTCCAACTTTGCACACCATTCACTGTGCAGATGCATTTGAAAGGTTGGTTAAGGACATGGAATCCAAGAGAGTTCGTGCTAGGGCTTCCAGGAGAGAACTGCAAGTCCCAATCTTAAAGTGGGGAGGCTTGCAAAAGCCTTTGTGAGCCTCTCTCTCCCCCCACTTTATAATCGGAGGAAGATTGGGAACTTGGGAGGGGACTTGCGAAAGCTTTTCTCCTTCCAAGTCCAGTCTAAAAGGCTTCTTTCTCCAGCTTTAAGATCTGAGCAAACAGGATTGTGGCTGTCAACCAAAATAATGTCACATGATTGCCAGGTGAGTGGCTCCTTCCACCTGTTAATTTTGGCTGGATAGTCAGGTCCTGATAAGGATCTGGGCCGTGGAGCCAAAACTGTTTCCCACCCTCTGGGTTATCTGAACCCGGGTTTGTGGTTTAGCTCTCCCCAAACAAACTGTGAGCTGCAACTATGGTTTGTCCTTTGGAGAATGAAACCCCTAGCATAGGTTGGGACAACAAGGTAAGCCAAACGGTGACTTAGCACAGCAGCAGAATGACCAGGCAAGATCAAAGCAGCTTCAAGTCTCTCTTCCAGAATCCCATACAGTAGAGTCATAGAATTGTAGAGTTGGAAGAGAACAATACAGGAATCTTAGCTAAAGTATCCATGCATGACTTAGAATTATATACGAATGACAACTGTGTGTTCATGAAGGAACTTGGGTGAGTGACATTGTGAAATTAGCCGCCCTTTCAGTTTCCCCAGTGCCATTGTGGTTGACTTTTCGGGATAACTATAGAGTTGTTCTGATTCTTCTCCTTCTGCCATTCCTGCAGCAGACATGAGCTGCAGAAAAGCTAAAGGCAAGAGTTTGGTGGCGTTTGAAGAATAAGGTGACAATTGAGATTGGGAGTAGTAAGTAAGGGGTCAAAGAGAGGGAAAGGTGATGGTTCACGATGGCTGAGGATATCAAGTGAGCTCACCTCAGGGGTCAGCAAACTTTTTCAGCAGGGGGCTGGTCCACTGTCCTTCAGACCATGTGGTAGAGCAGACTATATTTTTTGGGGTGGGGAATGAACGAATTCCTATGCTCCACAAATAACCCAGAGATGCATTTTAAATAAAAGGACACATTCTACTCATGTAAAAGCACACTGATTCCTGGACCGTCCGCGGGCCGGATTGAGAAGGCGACTAGGCCCCCGGGCCTTAGGTGGCCTACCCGTGGCTCAGCTCATCCTTGCCTTGCTATGATGGGGAGGTAACAAACTGGGGAAGGGCTGTGATAGAACATCTGCTTTGCATGCAGAAGCGCCCAGGTCCAATCCCCAGCTTCTTCAGATAGGGCTGAGAGCAGCGTTTGAAATTCGCCAGGCACATTTTGCACTTGGGTATCAGCCACTTGTGTCCACGTGAAGATGCCTTGGTGCCAGGATGACGCCTGGCGTCTCCACCATCTGGTGGTGCATGCCTGGGGACCCTTGAATCTTGCCTGTTTTCACATACTAATACCACATTTTTAGAGTTCTATCAGTGATATTTTATCTGCACAATCAGAATGAATTTCACGAACCAAAAAGTCATAATGGGAAAATACGACTTTCGAGCCGCCTGGCCCCAAAATGGCAAATAGACATCCCGTTTTGGCGGGTGGTGCTGTGGTCTAATCCACAGAGCCCTAGGGCTTGCTGATCAGAAGGTCAGCGGTTCGAATCCCCATGACGGGGTGAGCTCCTGTTTCTCGGTCCCTGCTCCTGCCTACCTAGCAGTTTGAAAGCACGTCAAAGTGCAAGTAGATAAATAGGTACCGTTCCAGCGGGAAGGTAAACAGCGTTTCCGTGCACTGCTCTGGTTCGCCAGAAGCGACTTAGTCATGCTGGCCACATGACCCGGAAGCTGTACGCCGGCTCCCTCGGCCAATAAAGCGAGATGAGCGCTGCAACCCCAGAGTTGTCTGTGGCTGGACCTAATGGTCAGGGGTCCTTTTACCTTTACCTTTAACCCTGCTTTAAGGAACCAGTGGGCTCCAGGCTTATATATTTGAATTTCTAACACCGGCTGAGAGAGACTCCTGCCGGAAACCCTCAGAGCTGCTGCCAGTCAGTGTAAACAATATTGAATGAGAACCAGCATGCCAAGGTTACTGTGATTTGGGATGTTTTAACAAAAACTGCCCTTCTTCCCTTATGGGGTATCCAAGAGCCCATATAGAGTCCTTACGTGGGTTCCCTATTGGTAGGAGAAAATAACAGAGGCCAACCAGAGAATATTGAGAAGCAAAGCAGCTAGTAAGCCTGATCTTTATTGATCTGTTGCAGCTCACATACAGGAAAGGAGGAGGACCCAGAACAAAGGTGTGCCTGCCCTTATATAAAGGTAAAGGTACCCCTGACCATTAGGTGCAGTCACAGACGACTCTGGGGTTGCGTGCTCATCTCACTGTGTAGGCCTAGGGAGCTGGCATTTGTCCACAGGCACCTTCCAGGTCATGTGGCCAGCATGACTAAGCCGCTTCTGGCAGACATTTTAAATTCCCTGCCTTGGAGCTCAAGACCACACATCCATACATCATACATACATTGCAGAAGGGGTGTAACCCAAGACCTCCCTCCACAAACATCATACCCACATCACAGAAAAGGCGGTCTACAGCAGAAATTTGAGTGTTGTTGTTTTTCCTGTCTGGCAGGTTTTCTGATAATGCCTTAACTGATTGCCTTTCCTGGTGGTCTGCCCATTCCTTTGAAATGGTGATTACCCACTTCCTGAAATAATGGGAAAGTTCCCTCACCCCCTCCCTTTTTGCAGAGAAAACATTTGGTCACTTTGGGAGTCAAAATGGTTTCAGGAAAGTCTTCCTGTGCTACTCCAGACATTGATACATTTATGAACATTTATTATATACATATATATGACCTTAAAATTCTTATAACAGGCACTATGTGTGATGACCATTCTAAATACAAAGGTTTCTACAGAGTCCCATGTGGAGGCATGCCTTTTGCAAGACCACAGAGTTTTCCCTGCTTGGTGATATTAGGCCACATTGGAGAGGACTTTTGGGGGCTGAGTGCGCGGGGCGCCGTGCCAGGATGAAACTGAGCGGCCATTTATCAGCCCTGTAGCTGGCGGTTGGGGAAAGGAAGCGGGCAGAGTTATTTCTTCCTTCTCTTGTTTCTCCTCCCACACACCCACCCCTTTGTGAAACGCTGCTCTGAGCTCAGGATTGGAAGAGGCCCAAGTGGGAGCAGATACAGGCCAGGCTGCGGACCGTTGCCTCTTGCAAACTTGGCACAGCTTGGGATTATTGGTGCCAGCAGGGAAGCGGGCTTTGGAGCGTGGCACAGCAGCTGCCCACTCTGGGGGATCCCTGATGGTAATTCTTCCCTTCCCAAGGGCACTTGGTGGTGTGAGTGTTGGCGATGAAACGTGCACTGAATGCTTCTCTTCGCAGGCAGAGAATAAACCGGCGGCGGGGGTCTGCTGCCAATCAAAGCCATGTGACTGCAGCATCCTTGTCATTCTGTTCTGCCTGTGGCAGGTGACTGCATACTGTGTCTTGAGCTTTGTCCTCCAGTGCACCATAACTCAGTACTTCACCAACTGCTGTGCAGTCAAATATAGTATTGGATCCTTCCAAAACGCAGGTCTCTGTAATCACAGAATTGTAGAGTTGGAAAAGGACCCTAAGGATTCTCTAGTCCAACCCCCTGCAATGGAGGGATCTCCAGGATAGATGACCATCCAACCTCTGCTATAAAATTTCAACTGTCTTATCCCATGTGCGTTCATCCATCAGGTCCCCACCTCTGCCAGTTGCTGTTTCTCATTGAACTATACACAGAGGTCAAAATTGCCAGTTACCGTATTTTTCGCTCTATAAGACGCACCTTTTCCCTCCTAAAAGGTAAGGGGAAATGTGTATGTGTGTCTTATGGAGTGAATGCAGGCTGCTATCCCAGAAGCTAGAACAGCAAGAGGGAGCACTGCGCGGTGATCCCTCTTGCTGTTCTAGCTTCTGGCTTAGCTGCGCAAATCCTCTTCAGGGCACGGGGAGCCTTCATCCCACTGCCCTGAGGAGGCTTCACACGGCTATCCCAGAAACCAGAACAGGGAGAGGGATCACTGCGCAGCGCTCCCTCTTGCTGTTTTAGCTTCTGGCTTAACCCATCAGTCCCTTCCCCCACCTCCTGGAAAAGCCCCCAAGAGCCACGCGAAGCGTGTGTGCGGCTCCCCGAGGAGGGAGAAAAGCCTGCAAGCACCACACACATGCTCCACACGGCTCGTGAAAGGGAGCACTGAGCAGAGCCAGTGTGGTGTAGTGGTTAAGAGCGGTGACTAAGGAGCCTCAAAGCAGCTAACATTCTCCTTTCCTTTCCTCCCCCACAACAAACACTCTGTGAGGTGAGTGAGGCTGAGAGACTTAAGAGAAGTGTGACTAGCCCAAGGTTACCCAGCAGCTGCATGTGGAGGAGCGGGGAATCGAACCCGGTTCACCAGATTACAAGGCTACCGCTCTTAACCACTACACCACACTACACCACATATTTCTATCATATTTTGACCACTGCTTCAGTATAGACTAAGCCAGTGTTTTTCAACCACTGTTCCGCGGCACACTAGTGTGCCGCGAGATGTTGCTTGGTGTGCCGCGGCGGCGGCGAGGAGAGGCCGCCCAGCGCGGGGCTCTCGCCGTCTGCCTGCCTGGCTGCCTGCGAGCTCGGCGGGCAGCGCCTCCATCCGCAGCGCCCGCCTCGCGGCTCTCATCTGTTTAACCTTGAAGTCCCCCCCCCGGCGCGCTCTCCTTCCTCGGCGCTCCAAGCGGCGCTCTGGCTCCGGGGGGCGGAGGAAGAAGCTCCCGGGCTCCGGCGTGTCTTTCCGGGCGAGCGCCACTCGAGAGCCGCGAGGCGGGCGCTGCGGACGGAGGCGCTGCCCGCCGAGCTCGCAGGCAGCCAGGCAGGCAGACGGTGAGAGCCCTGCGCTGGGCGGCCTCTCCGGGGAGCGAGAGGCGCCGAGGAAGGAGAGCGCGCGGGGGGGGGGGGACTTCAAGGTTAAACAGATGGACGTTGTGACCACAATCAGTTTGAATCCCTCTTTTTTTTCTAAGAAAATAAACATTTTACTGTTTTTAGGTATTCTCGTCTTATACCCATTCATGCAGTCCAGTGTGTTTAAAGAATAATTGGGTAAACAGGGTGGGAGCAAAACACCCCTTTGGAATTATCCTGTGAGAGGATGTTATTTTAAAGCACCTGTGTGCCAATTTGGGATGTCTGTAGAGTTTATTTTTCCACATTATAAAAATATGATACTCTCTCTTCTCAAAGGCAGATGTAATATTTTTAACAAATATTGTCATGAGTAAAAATAAGCCTAAGGTTTTTTTTTTAAAAAAGTCAAATTTTCGCCCACTAGGCGGGCGCCGGACTGTGTCCACCCTATTTTCCATCCGTCCTGGGTGGGGATCAGATCGGATGGGATCGGATGAGAGCGGACAGGCGGTCTGCTCTCATCCGATTCCCCATAGAGAGCAGCGGGGCTCTGACATCTCCCTCTCCGCACACAGTGGTGGTGTGCCTCGTGATTTTTTTCATGAAACAAGTGTGCCTTTGCCCAAAAAAGGTTGAAAAACACTGGACTAAGCAACCTCTCCTGCACAGAGAGCATGGGTTAAAAGATGGTGCTGGTACATTTTATATTTGGTTCATTACCAAATTTAAAGTGTGATCAAAAGGCTCTGTGTGTTTCTGCCCCTCGCTCTTCAAAATACCTTTCATCAAAACTTTTTCACAATGCTGTATTAATTCATGTTTTTATTCTAAATTGCATACTCTAGATTGTCAGTTACTAGGCTATGGAATAATCATTGTCTCCTTGAAATGCTTTTTACAGAAGCAGATAAACTCACCCCTTAATATATATTTTTAAAAAACCTACCACTGAGATTGGATCCTTTTCTCTTTTTTTAAGGCTATTCAAACTGGTGGAGGGAGAGGAAGTGAATTGTGCGGTTTAGATCAGAGGAAGCTATGACAAGATTACAGGTTCTTGGTGTCTGCTGTAGATAGCTTGGAGGGTTGTTGTTTAATTTTTGCTCCCGAAGCATGAAAATATCACACTGAGCAAGGCCTGCCTTTGTTCTTCTGTCCTTTCAAGTTAAAGGTCTCGCTTGCCACAGAAGGCTCTCTCTGTTAACAAACACTTGCTGTTTGTTTGCCATTGGACTTATGGGTCTTGTGGGGGGGGGCCTTTTATTCCCCTGTGTGACCTTGCAAACCTTACAGCCTCTCATTTGACTTTCCACATAATCAGAGCTAGGCCTTTTTTGCTGTCAAGTGACATTGTATGGCTATGTGCTTTGATGGTCTGCGCCTCTCTTCACCCCTGTGTTCCAGCGCTGGTTTGAACCTGCTGATGGGAGCCTCTGATCTTAACCCAGTCTGACAAAGCATCCTTCTATCCCGTGGGTGGAAGAGAGGCCTCTTGACAGCGGCTAGGAATAGGCCTGGAAAAACTGTTCTGTGCCTGAAGCACTCCTTGCAACTCTTTAAAAAACAAAAACCCTCTTCTATTTTTTTTTGGGGGGGGTGTTTCGTGTTTGGCCCCTCTCCTCCACAAGACCCTTACTGTTTCCAGGCTGGGTTGAGGAAAAGCAGCCCCACACAGCCAGCCTCTGAAGTGAGTGGGCTCAATAAAGCTTTATTGAGGGAAACAGCGTGGGAGACTGCATTGATGTGTCAGTTCATACATTTCCCCTTCTCTGCCATCATAATTCCGTACAGCTTATATGTGTGTAGCCATTTGTGTATGTATAAAAGGTAAAGGACCCCTGACCATTATGTCCAGTCGTGACCGACTCTGGAGTTGCGGTGCTCATCTCGCTTTATTGGCTGAGGGAGCCGGCATACAGCTTCCGGGTCATGTGGCCAGCATGACTAAGCCGCCTCTGGCGAACCAGAGCAGCACACGGAAACGCCGTTTACCTTCCCACTGGAGCGGTACCTATTTATCTACTTGCACTTTGACGTGCTTTCAAACTGCTAGGTTGGCAGGAGCTGGGACCGAGCAACGGGAGATCGCCCCGTCGTGGTGATTCGAACCGCCGACCTTCCAATCGGCAAGTCCTAGGCTCTGTGGTTTAACCCACAGCGCCACCCGTGTCTCTTGTGTATGTATACGTATGCAAAATATTTCTTCCTGGGTTTACTGTTCTCTTATAACTGCCCAGAATTTCAATGAATTCCATACACCGTAGTCAGGGATTGAAATTAGCCAGGAGCCAGGCACATTTTGAGACCAAGTGAAGATGTCTGGGCGCTAGGATGGAGCCTGACATCTCCGCCACCTGGAGGTGGATGGGGATCATTGGATCTTGCCTGTTTTCACACACCAATACCACATCCTGTACAATTCTATCCGTTATCTTTTTTCTCTGCAACATCAGAATTAATTCCTGGAACCAAAATGCTTTTTCTGTGCAGCCTGAGCAGGAGCAGTTATAACAACGTTATAATTAATGGTTGTAGCTTGTCTCCACTTACCCCACCCCAGAGCCCTGCTCACGGTTGTGAAGAATATTATTACATTATGAATCATCTGTGTCAACATTAAGAAAAAGAGCTTGGTATATGCCAATATCTATGTGGACTGTCCCTGGGGATCAAGTGACTTTTCTTCTTTTAAGTTCTCAAAGTTCTTAACCTAGCTCAAGGTTGTTATCTGAACCAGCCAGGTGTTTAACTGATAATCAGTCACAGTCCATCATTTGAAAAATAAGGCTTGAGAGCTGGCGACTGTGGCCTTGGTTTAAGGAGCCATTTGGCACCTAGCTTATAGATATGAGTTTCTAATACTGAATGTAGTTAACCACTTCACAGGCTGTTACACTTATGAGTTGTGAATTGGGAAGTCTCCCTTCAAATCTCTGGTCAGCTTTCATGTTCTGATGTGAACCTTCGTTTTCTCTGCCTCAGTCCCTTCCGCCTCCCATCTGGAGTAAGGAAGAAAATAATAATAATGGTGTACATTAGAAAGTGGTGGTTATAAGAATTGCTGATCATAGAATCATAGAATCATAGAATCATAGAGTTGGAAGAGACCACAAGGGCCATCGAGTCCAACCCCCTGCCAAGCAGGAAACACCATCAGAGCACTCCTGACATATGGTTGTCAAGCCTCTGCTTAAAGACCTCCAAAGTAGGAGACTCCACCACACTCCTTGGCAGCAAATTCCACTGTCGAACAGCTCTTACTGTCAGGAAGTTCTTCCTAATGTTTAGGTGGAATCTTCTTTCTTGTAGTTTGGATCCATTGCTCCGTGTCCGCTTCTCTGGAGCAGCAGAAAACAACCTTTCTCCCTCCTCTATGTGACATCCTTTTATATATTTGAACATGGCTATCATATCACCCCTTAACCTCCTCTTCTCCAGGCTAAACATGCCCAGCTCCCTTAGCCGTTCCTCATAAGGCATCGTTTCCAGGCCTTTGACCATTTTGGTTGCCCTCCTCTGGACACGTTCCAGTTTGTCAGTGTCCTTCTTGAATTGTGGTGCCCAGAACTGGACACAGTACTCCAGGTGTGGTCTGACCAGAGCAGAATACAGTGGCACTATTACTTCCCTTGATCTAGATGCTATACTCCTATTGATGCAGCCCAGAATTGCATTGGCTTTTTTAGCTGCCGCGTCACACTGTTGGCTCATGTCAAGTTTGTGGTCAACCAAGACTCCTAGATCCTTTTCACATGTACTGCTCTCAAGCCAGGTGTCACCCATCTTGTATTTGTGCCTCTCATTTTTTTTGCCCAAGTGCAATACTTTACATTTCTCCCTGTTAAAATTCATTTTGTTTGTTTTTGCCCAGTTCTCTAATCTGTCAAGGTCGTTTTGAAGTGTGATCCTGTCCTCTGGGGTGTTAGCCACCCCTCCCAGTTTGGTGTCATCTGCAAATTTGATCAGGATGCCCTTGAGTCCATCATCCAAGTCGTTGATAAAGATGTTAAATAAGACCGGGCCCAAGACAGAACCCTGTGGCACCCCACTAGTCACTCTTCTCCAGGATGAAGAGGAACCATTGATGAGCACCCTTTGGGTTCGGTCAGTCAGCCAGTTACAAATCCACTGAGTGGTAGCAGAGTCAAGACCGCATTTTACCAGCTTCTTTACAAGAATATCATGGGGCACCTTGTCAAATGCCTTACTGAAATCAAGGTAGGCTATATCCACTGAGTTCCCTTCATCTACCAGGCTTGTAATTCTGTCAAAAAATGAGATCAGGTTAGTCTGACATGACTTATTTTTCAGATAGCGAATGCAAGTGAGTTTTGGTGAGAGCGTTGGTTATGGGGTCGTCTAGAAGCACTGGGAGTAAATATGTGAAGAGCTTTGTACATTTTGTGGAGGGGAGAGACTGCTTTGCAAATCAAATTGTTTTGTTAAAAAGTATGTCAGGCAGCCCCTTGGGGGAGCATACTCCAGAAGTTCCGGCATAAATATTAAACTGATGACGAGATGAGAAATACAAGGATTTCCTGCAAGCACCTGTAGGGAGAAGAAGCACTAGCCTAGAAATGGAAGGAATTAGTACCACCAGGAAGGGGGTAAAAAAGGTAAAGGACCCCTGACAGTTAAGTCCAGTTGCGAACGGCTCTGGGTTTGCGGCACTCATCTCGCTTTACTGGCCGAGGGAGCCGCCGTTTGTCCGCAGACAGTTTTTCCGGGTCATGTGGCCAGCATGACTAAGCCGCTTCTGGCAAAACCAGAGCAGCACACAGAAACGCCGTTTATTGGTCTACTTGCACTTTGACGTGCTTTCGAACTGCTAGGTTGGTAGGAGCAGGGACCAAGCAACAGGAACTCACTCCGTCACGGGGATTCGAACCACCAACCTTCTGATCGGCAAGCCCTAGGCTCAGTGGTTTAGACACCAGCTGCTTTACAAGGTGGCCTAGGGAAAAATGTTAAGCAATGGAAGAATCATATGAGCTATATAAATCTCACAATGATAAAAAACCAAGGCTAAAAGGCCTTTTAAAAAAAATCAGCATTCATTAATTCATAATTGTATTTGTATGCCACTTTTCCATGCCAAAATAAAAATAAAAATCATGCACAAAGTGGCTTACAACAGAGAACAGGGATGCAACTGCAAAAACAGAACAAAAAAATTATTAACAACATAGTGAAACAACAAAATTGCAAGTATAACATACAGAAAACAATGTTTCAGTACTATAAATAACAGCAAAGATTACTTTAACAACAAAATAGCAAAAAATAACAAATGGCAAAATAACAAAGGAGCGTGTTGGTTTCACCTTGGTCCTAGAAATGTTGCTTACGGTCCCTCTCCTGCAGCAACTTGCAAGCCTTCCAAAGACAGGGGGTGGGAGCTGGAAATCCCCTTCCCATGGTGTTATTATGCCAGCAAATGAAGATAAAATAATAATAATAATAATCCAAATCAAAAGCATGTTCAAAGCATGCTTGAACATGCAGAGAGAAGTATTTGTTGAGTTTCTTCAGGGAGAGAGGTCTGTAGTCCAGGGGCCACTGCAAAGTAGGTCCTGTCTCTGGTGCTCTCCAAATCGGTCTGCTTCAGCAGGAGACGAGAGGCGGGCTTGGGAGGAAGGTCTTTAATACTACAAAGGTTAATATAGGTGTAGGCAGTAGTTAATGGGGTCCTAGGTCAAGCAGAGTGCGGTTGGGGGAGCTGTGGCTTATCAGATGTTGTTGGCATACAAATCACCTTGTCTCTGACCACTAGACATGCTGGCTTGGAGCTGGGAGTCCAACAACATCTGGAGAGCCACAGATTCCCCACACCTAGTTTAGGACTTCAACAACAGCATCTTAAAATGAGCACAGAAGCAAATCTCTTAACAGTGAGCACATTCGGATGTGGGTGTTATTTGAGTTCATTTTCCCGGTGAGAAACTGGGGCAGAAGCGCTGGCATTATAATGTTCTTTTTAATGGCGAAGTACCTGTTGCATTACAGAACTGCGGCTTTTGGATTGATGCAGCGCCGTGTTACAGTAAATTTCATTTGCACCAGCAGGCGTGGTGTAAGATACAACAGAAGGTATCATCAGCACCCTTCTTATGCCTGTGCAATTAATTCTGTCCATGCCCCCTCCCCAAAAATACCCAGGGGGAGAAACTTGCATACCTGGAGTGCTGCCCCAAATTTCGTCCTGTGATTTTCTGGGTTAACAGGGTTGCCACATGGATTTTTTTCTTCTTCCTGGAAGCAATTTACATGGAAATGAGTGCTGAACTTCCGCTAGAGTTCCAGAAATGGTTTGTATGTTGTGTGAAAGATCACATGGAAAGTATCATATAGGCAGACACCAGGAAAACGGAAGAAATGTCTGAATCCAACCATTGTCACTTGTGCAGGGTGAGTGAGTGTTTTATGATCGAAGTCCGCAACCCCAGAGTTGTCCACGACTGGACCTTACGGTCAGGGATCCCTTTACCTTTACCTTGTTTCTACTGACATCCTACTGCATTTGTCCCTAGGATGGCTGTCTCGCTGTGTCATGTGCTGTGCTCCTGAGGTGTTTGTTGCCAGCTAGAAATAATCACACATGGGTGGCGCTGTGGGTTAAACCACAGAGCCTAGGACTTGCCGATCTGAAGGTCGGCGGTTCAAATCCCCGCGACGGGGTGAGCTCCCGTTGCTCGGTCCCTGCTCCTGCCAACCTAGCAGTTCGAAAGCACTCAGTGCAAATAAATAAATAGGTACCGCTCTGGTGGGAAGGTAAACGCCAGAAGCGGCTTAGTCATGCTGGCCACATGACCCAGAAGCTGTACGCCAGCTCCCTTGGCCAGTAAAGCGAGATGAGCGCCGCAACCCCAGAGTCTGTCACGACTGGACCTAATGGTCAGGGGTCCCTTTACCTTTAGGGCAAAAATAATCAGACAGGACTTTGCCGCTTTCCCTAGGAAGCTAGTGGGAGAGGCAGGGTGCTCCAAATTCCATCACTCACAGTCCTTGCAGAACTCTCCATTTTGGAATAGCCCTCAATGAGCTCCCCCACTTTCTCCAGACTCCCTCCTAGTTTCTCTACGGTTATCTCTTTGCTTCTGGCCGAATTGCCATCCGGCTCTGGAACCAGCTAGTACCACGTTTCCACCCTGTTGTGGTGTGTGGCAAGGAGGGGAGAAAGAGAACTGGGCATTTGGCCGTCTCGCTTTGTTTCAGAAGTTATCTGCACGGAAGGTTAAGGCTGTTCAGACCTAAACTTGGCCACTTGCAGGGAGCAGGGGTGAAATGAGAAGCAGCATTCATGGGTTTCTGAGTCATGGGCCATGAGACAGTTCTGACCCCTTTCTCCAGGAAATGGTTTGTTTGCTATTTAGGAGGCTATTGCTGGCCTGAACCGCTGCACAGCTGTGTTTTATCACGACCGAGAATCTTAAACAGAGAGCAGGGGCAGCGTATTGGCAAAGTGCTCATCGAGCATATATCTCAGTCTTTGGCTGCCCACATTAAATCACATTACCCAAAATTTATGTTTCAGATGTGCATTTTTCTGTATGATGTGGGGCGCTGAGTCTAAGCTGCCCTGAGTATTTGTTCTGCTGAGGAGCTTTTTGGGGCTGGGTGGCTATAGAACAGGGGTCAGCAAACTTTTTCAGCAGGGGGCCGGTCCACTGTCCCTCAGACCTTGTGGGGGGCCAGACGAATTCCAATGCCCCACAAATAACACAGAGATGCATTTTAAATAACAGGACACCTTCTACTCGTGTAAAAACGCCAGGCAGACCCCACAAATAACCCACAGATACATTTTAAATAAAAGGACACATTCTACTCTTGTGAAAACACTCTGACTGTCCACAAGCTGGATTTAGAAGGCGATTGGGCCGGATCTGGCCCCCGGGCCTTAGTTTGCCTACCCATGCTATAGAAGCTGAGTGAATTAGCATGCTTGCTTGCCATCTCCCTTTATGCTCAATTCAAGTGCAATCTTTGGGATTTTCACAGATTTTGGATGCGTTAAGCAATTATTGTAGCAATAGATAAGACTGTGCAAGCTTCAAACGAAGTAGGAAAAGTAGAGGCAAGAAGTGATTTTTTTTTTACCTGCTGAAATGTTTCTGTTTCAAAAAAATGCATTGTTGCACAAAATTAATTTGTGGCATTATGGATGTATACAACACCAGTCAAGCTAGGAAATTTCAATGCTACAAATTAGTATATATATTTTTCAGGTGACTCTTCCATGGAAGCATTCTTTCATATATCATCTGAATGCTCACTTTTGGGGGCATGCAGAAATTAATTTTCAGGGCCTCATTTTTCTCCTTGAAAATCCGAACAATTTAAAGGACGCATAAGCTGTTTGTTTGTTGTGTATTAAAAGGTTTTACATTGGGCGGGGATTAAATCCAGCTAAGTTGTTGCATGTGTGAAACGAGGTCCGCTTGCACAATAGGGGTTTCCCTCCCTCTCCTTCCCCTGTGCCCCCAAATCTACTCCGGAGGGTTGGGGGATAACAGATTAGAATAGATTTAGGGGATACGTGGGGAAAGAGAACATGAAAAGTCTCATTGTATGCCTGGACTTCATTCCCCATTCACATACCCCACTTAAAATTATGTCAAATTCCACCCGTTTCAGCAAAAAGCAGTTTGCATGACATGCTTTTAAAAGGTTATGTTTGTGAAATACAAGTTGGCTCAGTCTGCAGAGCAGGAGACTCTTAATCTCGGGGTTGTGAGTTCAATCCCCATGTCGGGCAAAAGATCCCTGCATTGCTAGATAGCCATTGTGGTCCTATTGAACTCTTATGATTCTTAAGTCAAGTATGCTGAATCAGTTTACAGTCACTGGAAAATTTTCTGGAAAAGCTTCTGCTTTCAACATTTCCCAGAAAAATCAACATCACTGGTGAGAGGTATGAAGGTCCAGAGCAGGCATGGGGAGAACTTTGGCCCTCCAGATTTTGCTGGACTAAAACCCTTTTTTAAAAAAAAGTTATGGATGTGTTTGCCGCCCTGGGCTCCTCTGGGAGGAAGGGCGGGATATAACTTGAATAAATAAAACTCCCATTGTCCCTGGCCATTGGCCATGCTTGCTGGGGCCGATGGGAATTGTGGTTTAGCAATATCTGGAGGGCCAAAGGTTCCCCTCAAGTGGTCTACAGTTCATGCTGCAGATGCCATGGGATAATGCCTAATATCATGGGTAGGCAAACTAAGGCCCGGGGGCCGGATCCGGCCCAGTCGCCTTCTAAATCCGGCCCACGGACGGTCCAGGAATCAGCATGTTTTTACCTGAGTAGAATGTGTGCTTTTATTTAAAATGCATCTCTAGGTTATTTGTGGAGCATAGGAATTCGTTCATTTCCCCGCCCAAAAAATATAGTCTGGCCCCTCACAAGGTCTGAGGGACAGTGGACCGTCCCCCTGCTGGAAAAGTTTGCTGACCCCTGCTTAATATGGTCCTAAGGCAAGTGTCAAAGTTCTTATTACTGAAGCTAAGCATTGAGCTACCTAGATGGAGAACTATAAGGTGTGCTTTGGAGGAAGAATATTGGTGTAAATGCAATTATAATAATAGCTTTATTGGGGCAATTGGAAGAGGGCAAGGGAAGCAATGAGGCTCCCAACATATATGGAGAAGGGGGGATTTTCCTTTCGCCTTTCCAAGCAGCTTGGCAGATGGGAGAAGGGGAGCCGAGTGTATTAGCTTCCGCCTGCTAAGCAGCTGTGCCCTGGACAGCTGCAATCCATTTGACATGAACTATAGGTCCACCTCTTAAAGCCAGCGAACTCTGGGGGTTTGCCTGTCAGGTTGTGCCCTTCCACAACAACCGTTTTGTATTGCAAATTGGCGTTTGTTGCACAAGTGGACTACTGAGCAATTAAAACGCACGCATAGAATTGCATCCGGAGTGTGTGCTGCTGCAGAATATGTACAAGAAGTTTGCAACCTGTATAGTAATCACTCCTAGTCAGTTATGGCATCACTCTCTCCATTCTGACTTCAGGGGGGTCTGCCTTGAAATATAATCTGCATTGCATAGAGAAGAAAACACACAGGGTACATGAAGTGCTAAAGGGAGACTCTGAGTGGAATTCTGAGCAGCTTTCTCTTGAGTAATTCTGTGTCATCATACATGGTGGCTGCAGTTTCGTGCCATCTTTACAAGGTGGTCAGGAAAGAAAAACCTCTAGTAAATAAGGGTTATTGGCATCCTGATATGATGCAGTTATCCTGGATTTTTGGCCACAGTTATTTTGCAAACCACTAGGCTATAGCTCCCGTCCAGTCTTTCAATCTGCAGGTGTCCTCAGAGGCTAGCTATGCCATGCCAATTGTCGTACCCACCAATATTTCGTGGCAAAATGTGTCTGTTCTACACTTTTATGTTGTGCCAAACGCATCTTCTCTTTCATGCATGAGAAACCTCTTTTCGGATGTATTTTATAGGCAAACGGCCTATAAATTGAAAACTGCCCTGAGGTTGCCCTGAGCGTGTGTTGCATTAGTCTTAACCTAGGAAATGGCAAATATGCCCAGGGGATTCATGTCCCTCACCTGTTGTCTCTGAAGTCACAATGCACTTCCTTCCACATGGATAAATCCCAGTTAAGTGGCAATCAATCATGACCCATCACAATAGATCTCATTATAATGTGCACAATGTGTGCACATAGTTTGCTTGTTATGTTCAGGTTCTAGATTGTGTCTATATTTTCTGAATGTAACCACCAAGTAAAAAATTATTATTAAAATAAACCAAACACCTGACATTTAATTCCTGATTGGCCAAGAGAGACCCAAAGGAAAATACAGTGGTACCTCAGGTTAAGTACTTAATTTGTTCTGGAGGTCCATTCTTAACCTGAAGCACCACTTTAGCTAATGGGGCCTCCTGCTGCTGCCACGCCACTGGAACACGATTTCCGTTTTCATCCTGACGCAAAGTTCTTAACCCGAGGTAATATTTCTGGGTTAGCGGAGTCTGTAACCTGAAGCGTATGTAACCTGAAGCGTATGTAACCTGAGGTACCACTGTATCACTTTTCATTGTCTCTTTTTGGAAAGGAGAATATTTCTCTCTCTCTCTCTCTCTCTCTCTGTGTGTATATGTGTGTGTGTGTGTGTGTGTGTGTGTGTGTGTGTGTTAGAAATCACCCATCTGGGGGAAAATGCTGTCTATCATGGACCAATCCAGTTGTGGATATATGAATGCTGATTCATACATTCTAGAAACTTTACAGCTGGTTCAGCAAATGACCATCAATGTAGAGACAAAGCAGAAAATTAGAATTTATATGCCTCGCTTGCTCTGCTTTCTTTCCTAAGCTGTGTTCATTGATGTCTGTCTGTCTGTCTGTCCATCTCCATGTTTACCAATACAAATATCTCTTTCAGCTAAAAGCTTGAGACGAGTGTAACACTGCAATTTCAACTCCTAACCCCACATGGTAAAATAAATAAACTGGCCTGGAAAGCAAGGACCACAACAGTAGAGAGTGAAGGCTGTTGGTATGGGGGCCCTTCTGAATTATTTCTTCCAAAGGAAATTCATACACTGGAAGCTACATTGTAATAGCCATTTAGAGATCTAATTCTATTTGCGGCATATTACAGAGGATTAGATTAGTCAATACCTACCAACCACAGAAGCCTGAAACTTTCAGGTGAGGAGGTTTGTGATGGAAGAAGCTACATTTGTCTATATAAGTTCTCAGAAGTTGCCTGCCAGCCCACACGTCTTCAAAAAATAGTCATTTATAGCACATCAAAATTGCCTGCAAGGGAAGAGAACAGCCAAGTCTCCTTTTTCTGCTTGGTTGCTTGGAAACAATTCTTATTTCCTACAGACAATTGGGGGATTGGCTGTTTATAAACATGGCGTAATGATTTTAATGCTTGACTGCTAAGACACAGAAAGGCTGTAGTTCTCTGTGCTGTTTAGTTATTCCAAAAGCTGCTGGTGTATTTAGAAGATTGTTTTAACCACTTCCATCAGATAATGGTAGGCTTCCACTCAACACCCCCTCTCCACCCCCAACATACTCATTTTTAGAAGGGGTCAGATTCTGTGTTGGTGAGTGTGAGGGAGCTTTAGCTGGCTAGTACAGAAATAAATAGCGTATGTTAATTTGCATAGGTTATTTTCACTTTTGCCACCCTTCCACTAAGGAATATTAAACATGAGGATTATCCTACTTTATCTTCACAACAGGTGAGGTGAGGTAGGCTAGGCTAGGCTAGGCTATGCAATTGTGATTGGTGCCCACGAACCCTCAGCAACTTTAATGGTAGAGTAGAAATGCAAAGCCAGGCTGCAGATGAAAAGTCAAGAGAAAGAAAGAGTGAGCTTGATGCTTGTTCTTAGGTACTTGAATGGAGTCACCCTTGACATACCATTTTCATTTTCATAATTTGCATTATTTACCCACCCGCCCCCATCCCAAATCCTGAGTATATTCCTGGCATCCTCCTAACTGAGGGTACTTCCTGGCAGTGGGTGTCTAGAGATAATGAAGATTAATTCACTGGGCTTTGGACCAAGCACCCTCAATTTATACCAGGCTCCTGGGTGCATGATTTAAACATTCACAGTTCAGAAGAAAATGCTCTGCCTAATATGCTTTTGTTCCAAGAATCTAGGAACCAAAGTATCAAAAGATGTTTGTTCAGGCAGATATCCTAATATGTGGCAGGTTCAATGTGCAAAGCCCACTGTGTTCCTGGAAGGTTGGAAAACAAGAGGGCTTCAATGCTGTTGAGGAAGCAATGGAAACTAAAAGTTTCAAAGACCAGCCTCCCCCCCAGGTCTGTTGCTTAGGCACATAGCTTGTCAATAGCTTTGCCGTTCATAATTTTATTTAGTCAACCTTGAGCAGGTTGAAGTCTGTTCCAGGCAGTGCTGCGGATAATTTCTCAGAAAGCGCCTTTGGGGGAAGAAAGAGGCATTGGCAGCTGTGTTCACATCCTCCTAACTGAGGGTACTTCCATTCATCCCTTGACCTCAGAGTGATCTTTGACCAAGTAACTTAATTAACTCTGTGCCTTAGTTGTTCCCCTTTCAAATGCATTGCCCTACTTTATGAAGATAATGCAGGAGGATATGCATGTTTTCAGATGCAGGGTGCAGAAAGTGTGGTCTGGAGAAGAAACTAAGGTGCTATAGACAAGATTGGCAGTGGGAACTACAGTTTTCAAAACACCACTTTGAAAACGTAAGCCGAGAGTGTTCTCTAACCTGCACAATTCCTCCTAGATTGGTTCACTGTGTGTAAATCGGAGAAGACAGAGCTGCTTACTTGCACAGAGCTTCTTCGTCATGGGAATCACTTGAAAAGTTGAGAGTATCTATTGTTTTGTTAATTGTATGAGTAATTCAGCTTGGTAATATCCTGTTCACACTTTTCCACCTGCCGAGCATTGATATGGTGGCGAATGGCATGCTACTCATTAAAGTGTGTTGGATTTTGATGTTGACTGAAAATAGCAATCTGCCACCACATTTACCATTTGTTCCTTTGCTCATTGGTTAGCAGTCTTTTTGGAACATGATAGAAAGACATGGCTTCACTGATCCTGTGAACTGCCTAATGTCATCCCTGGTGTTTTGTGATCCTTTTCATCATATGGAAGCACACAACTGCCCAATTGTATCATTTCCTCTTTTAGGAACCACAAAGGAGTAAGATGAGGTCAACAGGGTTTTGTGCCGAAATCTTAAACACCAGGAGATACCACCCCTCTACCCAAATTGTTCCTTAATCCTAAGGTGATTGTGGGTGTTGCACAACAACTGGGAATTTAGTTTATGTGGATCAAAGCACACCTTTCTTATTTACTCTCAGAGGCCTTGTGAAACTGTTCCAAGCATCCCTTCCTGAAGTGCCGATTCAGTAGACTAGTGATTGCTAGCACCAGTATGGAATGTTCTGCAATAGCCAAAACCAGGCGCTGCAACCTTCAAACAGCTTGACTTCACCCTCAAAGGCACACTCTTCCATTGTCTCCTGAGACAGACGGATGCTCCAAGCCAACGGATGCCCAGGTGATCTCCACCAGTGCCATACATGGCATAAGTTAATGCTTCATGTTTAGGAACCGGCTGAGTATCTCATCCAGGTCTGCAAGCAGCAAATGTGTGGTAAGGGACCGAGATATTGCCCCATCTGCATGATGTTGGGCCTTCAACTATTACAACAACGCCATGGATTGTAACCACAGGAAAACTCCTCTCACACCATGGTTTTAAAAGGAATGTGGGTCTGGGAGGTGGGGAGGGCAGGATCCTGTTGGAGGGAGGAAATGAGAACAAAAGGGAGAACCAAACAGCTCTGTGGAGATGTAGAGAAGGCAGGGGGAAGCTTTGCTTCATGGTTCCAAGGCATGAGCAGGCATTCGGTCATCCTAATGAAAAGGCCACTGTGTGCTCTGGGATGGGATAGGAGAGGCTAAATAACAAAGCAGCTCTCTGAGGAAAATATGGCTTGTGTTTTATTCTTTGAGCTCACTTAGCACGGAAGCCTTGCATATGCAACACATTAAGATGAGGCAAGCTCTGCACCATATTGAGAGCAGTCCATAGTTTGAATTACCCGATAAAAAATACTTTCCCGTTGAGAATATTGATATATTTGCTATGGCTATATCAAATAAAACTGAGCTTGCAATGTGCCTTCTAACAGAGTGGTCAGACTTAGATTCCCATATCCATACTGTGCAGAGTGTTTTGCAGTCCTTGTTCCACATTCTAATTGATGTATATGGTAAGTGGCCTTGGTTTCTCATAACTGGATTCTTATTTTATAGGTGTTCTATCTTGTGAGTAAAATAAAGCTGTGGTGTAATTTGAATCCATGTCTTAAGTACTTGTAGCTTTCTCCATAGCTCATGGCTCATATGTTCAACTCTTGCCTGTTAAAAGCTTTTTATACACATGAGGCTTAGCTCATAATGGAAATGTAAAACCTACACTCACTGCCCCAAATGTACACCTGCTTTTTAACATGGTCCTCATGCTTTCTGCCCTTTCTGAATAATGCTTGCATTAGGCATCGAGGGCCCTGTCAGAAACTCAAACGTGCTTCTTAAATGTTGGTTGTGAAATATGGTTTGAAGGGATAGCTGAACATTGGTTGTTTGAAGGAAAACATCATAGAATAGGTTTGTTCAGCTTCTCCTTCAAACAATAATGCTGTGATATGTGGCAAGATTCTCCAGGGATTTCTGATATACAGATCTGAGAACAAACGTTTGGAAAACCAAACCACTTCTGTTTGACAAGAAGTTGTTGTGGAGGAAAGACAGGTGACAATTTTTTACATGTGCAATAGTTGTGCACGTGTAAAAAGTACATGCACATGGTACACCAACAAGCTCATGATTACTACATGTCTTTGGCCACATGAAGTGGGCAGCATTTTCAGGGGAGTGTTACACACTGTCTGCCAGTGTCCCCCAACCCCCAGGCCTGCCCACTGTGGTTGTGCACTGGCTGGTGGTGGGGGAACAGAGCTGGGGGGAAGGGGGCTGCAGAAGAATAGTTAATTGTCCCTCTCATCCTACCCAATAACCATTCTCTGCAAATGTAGCTCCCCCCCTCTACTTAGAAAGCAGATAGTTGGGAACACCTATCTCTGTCCTTACAAACAAACCCCTGCCTAGCTAGATACCATATTTTTCGCTCTATAAGACGCACTTTTCCCCTCCTAAAAAGTAAGGGGAAATGTGTGTGCGTCTTATGGAGCGAATGCAGGCTGCACAGCTATCCCTGAAGCCAGAAAAGCAAGAGGTATCGGTGTGCAGCGATCCCTCTTGCTCTTCTGGCTTCAGGGGTAGCCACGCAAAGCCTCTTGAGCGCAGTGGGAGCACTTCTCCCTCTTCGCTCAAGAGGCTTTGCGTTGCTTTCTTGTTTCTTGTTTTCCTCCTCTAAAAACTAGGTGCGTCTTATGGTCGGGTGCAACTTATAGAGCAAAAAATATTGGTAGCTTCTTTCCTCTATTTCCTAAAAAAAGAGAGTAAAAATGTTAGACAATTGTGAACCCTGGCAAGGAACCAGGAAGTGCAATACAGTGGTACCTCAGGTTAAGTACTTAATTCATTCCGGAGGTCTGTTCTTAACCTGAAAGTGTTCTTAACCAGAAGCACCACTTTAGCTAATGGGGCCTCCTGCTGCCGCCATGTGATTTCTGTTCTCATCCTAAAGCAAAGTTTTTAACCCAAGGTACTATTTCTGGGTTAGCAGAGTCTGTAACCTGAGGTGCATGTAACCCGAGGTACCACTGTATGTCTCTTACAGTCCTTCATTCTGCAGCTCAACTTTCCTAGGCTTCCATGTAAAATCTGCCTTGCCTCTCCTCTCTTTCTGTGTTCCCTGCTGCCAGATGTTCCTCGAATGCTGGTAGGGACTGTTTTTTGCTTGGAGTAAAATACGTTCACCGGTACGAGAACGCCTCGTGCTACATCCCATTCCCAGGACCTCACTTTGCTTGACTGGAAACGTAGCCTTGCCCACAGGTCACGTGGCGAGCTGGAGATCACGTGATTTGCAAGCCTGCCCTTAGCCAGGCGGGTGTTAAGCTTTTCTTCCTTGCTTCTGAATGTGTTTAATCAGAGCAACCCTGTGCTGCTTCTCTGCTTAATTCCTGACCTCCTTTGGATTTTAGCACCGGGCCTCCCCGGAACGCTTAAGCTGTTCAGATGTTTCAAACGCAGTGTGGCTGTGGCTACAAAAAAAACAACAACTGTTTTGTATGTTGGAATGTTTGACTGGCTGCAGACGTTCCAAATTTGATGTTTCAGCCGCGAGAAGCAGGTGCATGCTCTTGGGAACGACTGATAAAACAGTAAATAAAAAGCAGGGGTTTTTAGTGTTGTGTCAGAAGGGAGCTTTGAGAGAATCCACACCAGTAAGACTAAGGTACTTTCGAGAATGTATAACTTGCTGCTTAAATGGAACACGCAAGATGAGACAGTTAAATCAGCCATGATAAAATGGGCTCAGGACATTGGGTATAACATCATGTTTGAGGACTGGGAAAGGTTATGGACCACCGGAATGAAATTCACGGCATGTAATGCCTTGAAGGAAAATATTATGAAAATGATATATAGGTGGTACATGACCCCAGTCAAGCTTGCGAAAATATATCACCTGTCTGATAATAAATGTTGGAAATGTAAGGAGGCTGAAGGGACATTTTTTCACCTCTGGTGGACTTGCCCTAAAGTGAAGGCCTTCTGGGAAATGATCTATAATGAGTTAAAAAAGGTATTTAAGTATACCTTTACCAAGAAACCGGAGGCCTTCCTCTTGGGCATTGTCGGCCAGAAAGTGTTAAAGAAGGACAGAACCTTTTTTATGTACGCGACCACAGCAGCAAGAATACTCATCGCAAAATATTGGAAGACACAAGATTTGCTCACACTGGAAGAATGGCAGATGCAATTGATGGACTACATGGAACTGGCTGAAATGACTGGCAGAATCCGAGATATGGGAGAAGAAACAGTGGAAGAGGACTGGAAAAAATTTAAGAACTATTTACAAAAACAATATAAGTTATATGAATGTTAAAAATTTTCACGATTCGGAAACTATAGCTTCAGCAACTAAAGTTGTGAATTAGGAAATTATATTTTAAGTAAGAAAAGGTTAAATTTTAAGGTAATATGTTTAATTTAGGATATAGGTAATTGATAGAAAGTATGAAAAATTTGAGGTATAGTATTTGAAAAGTACAAAATAAGGTACGAAACAAGGTAATAATTTGCTGATACTTTATTATAAAGAATGCAGGGTAAGGGAGATGCGAGGAAGTCCAGTTAGTTATTCAAAAATGTGTTGAAAGGTTGGTTTTTCTTTCTTATTTCTTTCTTCTTTTTCTTGTTTCTCTATGTTTACAATCTCTGTATCTGAAAAATTGAATAAAATATTAAAAAAAAGAGAGAGAGAGAGAGAGAGAATCCACACCAGCAACTTCATTTTAGCAATGGTGGCAAAGTCTAGTGAATGGACTCTGTTTACATTATATTTGGCTCGTAAAAAGCCACTTAACTTGGTTGCCTGTGGCAAGTATGAATTCTTGGCAATCAAGCAGGGGTGTTTTTGCAAGATGAAAATCAACATGTGGCGCTTGGTTTTTCTTTGCTTTTGACCCTTTGTGGCACTAATATATTGTATCTAATACAGTGGTACCTCAGGTTACATACGCTTCAGGGTACAGACGCTTCAGGTTACAGACTCCGCTAACCCAGAAATAGTACCTTGGGGTAAGAACTTTACCTCAGGATGAGAGCAGAAATCGCACAGCGGCAGCGTGGTGGCAGTGGGAGGCCCCATTAGCTAAAGCGGCGCTTCAGGTTAAGAACAGTTTCAGGTTAAGAACGGACCTCCAGTACTTAACCCGAGGTACCACTGTATAGGTACGTCTCGGCACACCTAGTATCTGTGGGCTACTAACGTTTGTGACTTTATTTGCAAGGCTGAAGTAGTCACTGGGACTATGGATCTCCACGGTTTTTATCCTCCATGGATGAAATTGGCTAGTTTTTCACGCTTCGTGCGGAAGCTTTCTGTGTCCCCACGCAGTATGCATGTTTCAGATCCGCTTCCATGTCTTCGCAGATTTATGACTTCCTCCATTTTACATAATTTGTCCGTATTCCATGTGGTGTATTTGCAAATCTAATGTAGCTTGTTGTCTGGCGCTGAGACTAGGCTGCAAAAATGCATTCTTGGAAAATGAACATCATTTGCATACTGTGATGCTTCCTCCCATAGGCTGATTTTTAACCCCCTGCCCTTTAAATAAAGAAACCTTTATTTACCTTGTTTGTTCAACAGCTCCCTGGATGATGCGATGCTTTGCACTGTAAATAAATAGCTATGGAGATGCTGTGGCAGAACTAACAGCTTGCTTTGAGTTAGCGAGGTTTTTCTGTGCCGCTGTTCTGAGGCTGATTCTTTTCTGCGGCACTGGGCTGCCTTGATTAGCTTATCTGCAGAAGGAGAAGGAGAAGGAGAAGAAGAAGAGGAGGAGGAGGAAGAGGAAGAAGAAAGAATTGGGCACAGCTGTTGCTCACAGATACAGATGGGGTTTTTTGCTAAATTAGGATGCTAACTTTGATTAGAATGGAAGAGAAGTAAAGCACCCATGGAAGTGGGATGATCTTGTGCTCTAACTTGGGAAATATTTCCCAAGGCTATTGGAAGTGAGGAGCACACAATAGACTGCATGACAGACTTGCCTGATACATCTGTACATGCTAGCAGAATCCTTCCCTTAGTGACTGTCTAAGTAGGGCCGCTTCTTCCCGAGGATGCAACTTTCGGCCAATGTAGCTGCTTTGTCTGTTGATGTCTCCTAGAATAGAAAGGGTACAGCAAAGGAGTCCCTGTTGTAGGTGCTGCCAATGGGTGCTGCCTAGTGACTCCTTGTTTATGAAATGTCCTCCCTTGTGTGGTGTGTCTTATCTCCCTCATTATTAAAATCTATGTGGAATTTTGGGACACGGGTGGTGCTGTGGGTTAAACCACAGAGCCTAGGACTTGCCGAACAGAAGGCTGGCGGTTCGAATCCCGCGACGGGGTGAGCTCCCGTTGCTAGGTCCCTGCTCCTGCCAACCTAGCAGTTCGAAAGCACATCAAAGTGCAAGTATATAAATAGGTACCACTCCGACGGGAAGGTAAACAACATTTCCGTGCGCTGCTCTGGTTTCGCCAGAAGCGGCTTAGTCATTCTGGCCACATGACCCGGAAGCTGTCTGAGGACAAACGCCGGCTCCCTTGGCCAATAAAGCGAGACGAGCGCCGCAACCCCAGAGTCAGCCACGACTGGACCTAATGGTCAGGGGTCCCTTTACCTTTGCCTATGTGGAATTTTAAAACATTTCTGCCCACCCAGGTCTTAGATAACTGAAACTGGCTTTGAAATCCCCCAGGCGTATTCTGCACCTGGCTATCGGCCACTTGTGACCAAGCAAAGATGCCCAGGCATCAGGATGGGGCCAGATGTCTCCATCACCTGGAGGTGCACACCTGGGGGTCCTCGGATCTTGACTGTTTTCACACACTAGCAACACATCCTGTAGAATCATATCCATTATATTTTATCTACACAATCAGAGTGAATTTCAGGAACCAAAAAGTCTTATTGAAAAAATACAACTTTCGAGCCTTCTGGCCACCAAAATGGCAACTAGGCATTTTGTTTTGGTGACTGTTAAGCCTGGTTTAATTAGCCATTGGCACCTAACTTACATATCTGATTTTCTAACACTGAGCTGCACCTAGACCTTATTTAGCTGGGAGGATGTTTTTAAATGTTTGTGTTGTTTTGCTGTTTTTATTGTTTGCTGCCCTAGATTTCTTTGGGAAGGAAGGGCGGGATTGTTATTTTGAAAAATAATATAGAGGTGTCCTACATTGTGGCTATTGGAATATATAGGGAGACACCTCCTTCTCCTTTCCTGCGTCATATACTATACCTTGAAAGCACATTCAAAGCAAATCCTTTCCCTCAAAGAATTCTGGGCATTGTAGTTTTTCCCCTCGCAGAGTTACGAATACCCTCGGCCATTAACAACCTGCAGTGCCCAGAATCCTTTGAAGGGGAAAATTGTCCTTCACATGTGCTTTATAGTGTGTACACAACCGCAGAACGGCACAGGCGCTTCAGGAGATAAAGTGTGTTTGCTTTGCAGAAAACAAGCCTTAGATACACAGAAGGCAAAAATCTCCTCCTCCAGAAGCTTCTCATTCCACTGGTGGTGAGCAGTCACTAGTTCTGCTGCTTTGGGTTAGTGCTTGGCTGAGTATGTCAGTGCTGCAATCTTTTTACAAAAGGGCCCTTTTCTAACCGGAGAAAGACAAACGACGGCCACTTTGCTTGCTAAGGGTTATTAATAGATGGAACTGGGGAGGAAATAGTGTTCTGAAGCAACGGGCTTTTCATTGGTTATCTTTTGCAGCCTCAAATGTAAGTTTCTGAAAAGTGGAATGAGGGGATACAACTTGTTCTCTGTTGGCATAAGCAGATGCTCATCATCTCTCTCTCCCTTTTTCTCCTTTCCTAGTCCCTGTTGCTCTTGGCTCTCGTGGGAGCTGTCTTTCTGGGCCTCAACCTGGTATTCCTTGGTATTTATCTGATCTGTGTGTGCTGCTGCAAGAGGGAGGAGGAGTCAGAGACGAAGAGGCCCAATTCGTGCTGCATCACCTGGACTGCTGTGGTAGCCGGCCTCATCTGTTGGTGAGTTCATTTGGAGCCTAGAGAGCAGAAGGCCCATGGGTGATGGAGCGGGTGGGTGGTGTCTGAAAGCTTGGGTTCACGGGTAGGGTTGCCACCTTTGTACTGACAAAATACAGTCTGGGGCCTTCCCCCCCCCCCCTCCAAATCTTGTACTGCAGTGACTTCAAAGTAACCTATTGCAATCTATTGCAGCCTAACAAGATGGCTCCTCTGGAATTTGTCACACATGCACGTGCTCATGAATGTGTAAATCTGTCTGTGCTTGGCTACCCAGAGCTTAAATATATGACCTTTCACACAAGCAAGGAGCCACCGCGGAAAAGGCCTTGTTCTCACGTTGCCACTCTTAGGATTTGAGGCACCTGAAGAAGGGCCTCAAATCATGACCGCAGGGTCCAGGTTGGTTGACATGGAGAGAGGACATCCTCGAGGCATTGTGGTCCCGAGCCATTCAAGGCTTTATAGGTAAAAACCAGCTCTTTGAATTGGGCCCGGAACTTAATTGGCCACCGGGATCGGTGTACAGTGCTCCCTCTGGTTACGAACTTAATTTGTTCTGGAGGTCCGTTCTTAACCTGAAACTGTTCTTAACCTGAGGTACCACTTTACCTAATGGGGCTTCCCTCTGCCGCCGTGCTGCCGGTGTGCAATGTCTGTTCTCATCCTGAGGTAAAGTTCTTAACCCGAGGTACTACTTCCAGATTAGTGGAGTCTGTAACCCGAAGTGTTTGTGACCCGAGGTGTTTGTAACCTGAGGTACCACTGTAATATGCTCAGAGGTCAAGTTCCATCTTGGAAAACTGCCTGTAGGCCATAATGCGTGGCGCATGCCTCTGTTTTGTTGCATGCATGCATGGCAACTCGCACTCAGTTTGTCCTATTGCGTTTCTCTCACCCTTAAAGAAACAAAGGGTCCACAAGGGAAAGGGAGACAGTTCAGCTACTGTTTCAGTGCCTGTTTTGCTAAAGGGCATGGTTTGACAGCTTCCTATTCCTTGATCCAAAGACTCGTGTTTCATCTTCCACCACCAGTCCCCTAGTTTGGACATTGCAATTCAGTGCTCTTGAAGGCCCTTCCCTATCTCTCTCAAGAGCAGCAAGCATGCTGTGCGCATTTGCAGATGCTCCTGGGTCCCACGGCCTCACTTTAATCGCTGTTTCCTCGAGAGGGCTTCTTTGCTCCAGTATTCATTCCTCTTTTGGCTAATCCCAAGAGGGGGAGGGAGATTGGGGTGTGGAGGAGTCCTTTAGCTTTTAATCCCACCCCTAAGCAGATGGCACAGCTGGCTGTCCGGGGTCACGTGAGGCTTGAGGTTAATTGTGTATGGAGTCTGACTCAATTAAAGGAGGGAGAGCAGGGTTGGCGGTCCCAGGAAAGGGAAAGCCCTAGGTTCTGGTCTATTGCTTTCTCTCCATCACCTATACCTCTCCAGGATGAAGAATACTTTCCATCTAGAGCAGTGGTTCTCAACCTGTGGGTCCCCAGATCTTTGTTGGACTACAACTCCCATCATCCCTGAGCTCTGGCCTTGCTAGCTAGGGATGATGGGAATTGTAGTTCAACAACATCTGGGGACCCACAGGTCGAGAAAGGATGATCTAGAGGCTTCCTGAATGTCTAGGGTGTTATTTCATCTCTCAGTTGGTTGAGCAAGTCCAGAGGTAGATACTGCATGTGGCAAGGAATCGTAACGTCATCTTTTCATAGAAGAACGGAGGCCACTGGTGGACTATCTGTCAAATTGTAATTATTGTATGAAATCACGTGCAGAATTTGATATGGGGGGAAGAATGTAGAGAACGGATTTGGGGGGCTTAGAAAATAAGTGTAGATGTGTTTTAAAGCAGCTATTAAGGGGGAATTAAAAAAAATCAGGGAAGGAGGGATGGGAAGTCAAGAAGGGGGGGGGACCCTAATAAATACAACTGGAGTTATGTAATAAATTGGAAGATTCAATAAAAACCATTAAAGAAAGAAATCGTCACTTCACCCTAAGTTAAAGCAACTGATAATAAGCCCAGCCCACTTCTCACCCCACCTGACCCCAGTGATGTAGGCAAGTGATGTTAGCAAAGGTCATAGCTACATCACAGATTTGCAAAGTCCAGGGGCAGAAACCTGCAACCCTGCGATGTCATAGTTGGTGCCAGACTATAGCTCCCATTTTCCCTGACATTTGGCCATGCTAACTGGGGCTAATGGGAGTTGGAGTCCCTCAACGTGTAGAGCGCCACAGGTTCTCCATCCTGCATCAAGTCTACCCACTGCAGAATCTTCCAAAAAAAATCTAATGGTTGAACATGTTTACGATATAAGGCACCATCCAAGGAGTTATGCGGCTGGTAGTGCCGCTGCTGCAAGTTGTTGGAGGCCATTGCGCTTCACTAGTGTTGCGTGTTGCATGCAATCATTGGCAGGATCATCATTGGTTGTTGCCTGAATTGATGGAGCTCATTGGATGCAACAAGAAACTGAGCCTTTAGTTTCAGGGGTTCTCAAAGGGTGTGGCAGGAGAGGATGGCAAGTGTGGCAGGAGGATCCAAGCACAACCAAAGAAATATTTAAACATTTCAGTGTAGTGTTGCATAGAACAGTATCAAAATAAAATAAACAATAATTTGCAGAATATGGATAAATATCTTTTCAAAATGCAGCTCTGCCAAGAGTTGTTTCTTTGTATTTCTTACCAATAAAAAAATTGGTACGACCTGAGCAACTTTTTATTCTGAAAAGTGTGGCCCAGAGGGGAAGAAACCTGCTTTGGTGTCACCAGCCCAATACTCTGCCAAATACTCTTGTGGAATACTCTGCCAAAAAAGATCAATCAGTTGCTTTCTGTTTCAACTTTTAAATGCCTTCTAGATTCTCCCCCCCCCCCCCCCCCGCTGCCTTTCTGTCAGGCTTATGCAGGCAATAAATAATGCATCTTTCCATTAATAGTTTGCTGGTTTCTGTTTTTAACTTTTTGTATGTGTGGTGGTTTTTTTTTTTTAATTGGATGGTTTCATATATAATTGCTGTATACACTCTTGAATTTTTATGAATGTAAAATTCATAAATATGTAAATATGTATGTAAATATTTTTTTATATAAATACGTAAAACAGAAAGACAAGGAGTGCTTTGACTTGATCAAGCCATACCAGCATCTCTTGTGGTGTGTGTGTACACACACACACACACACGCACAGCACAGCACAGTTGCCAGTTAATTTAGCTTTTTGGGGGCGGGGGATTGTATCTTGGTAAAATAATCAGTGCAAGTGAAACTCATCAATTTCCCCTGAGATGGGGGAAATGTTTAGTTGCTGAAATGCCGCCTTGCCTTCAAAGGGGTCCCCTTTCTCTCTGCTCCCCCAATTTAGGGCTGGGGTGCCCACCTGCCTTCCTAATTGCAGCTACAATTTGTTGTGTCCCTGTGCTGGCTGCTCCCTTCCCACCGTTACACAAGTTACCCGACTGCACCACCTACAGAAAATGAATTCTCTTGCTCACAACTGCCAAGCCACCCCTTTGTGGAAATGGAATGCAGAATTTTGCTAGTGCGTTACGTGTGAGTTAAGTGCCACAGACGAAAGGGGAAAACATTTGTACCACAAGTGGAGCAGTTTGTGAGCGCATATTCTCATTTCGCTTCCTGTTCGTCTTTTTCCTTCAGTGTGGCTTGTGTTGGGCAGCTGCAGCTGTGAGGCGAGGAGAGCCGTCCATTTTGGGCACTGATGGGTTCTGCCTCTTTCGCGTCGCCATTGCGCAAATCACTCGGGTTAGATAGGGGGGTTCATACGCAGGTTGGGAGGTGGTTGGGATGGCAATCCTGGGCGTACTGGAGAAAACAAAGCCTCTTCCCCCATTTTTTTACACTCTTAACTCTGGCCTCTGCCTGAGACACGTGGTTTCATCCCAGGTGGCAGATCTGCGCTCAATTCACCTTGCTTCTTGCAAGGCAGAGTGATCAGATGAACTCGGTTGCCTGAGGCTTTCACAGTTGGGTTACTTCTGGCTGTAAGGATGAAGTTGGGAGTGGGGGTTGCCCATCTTCAGGCCCTGATCTTCCTTCTACTTTCTCAGAGATTAGAAATAGTAGAACTAAGCACATGGTTTCGACATCTGGCCACCCATAGCTGCAAACGCAGAGGAAATAACACCGCTGTACAGTGGTACCTCGGGTTAAGAACTTAATTTGTTCTGGAGGTCTATTCTTAACCTGAAACTGTTCTTAACTTGAGGTACCACTTTAGCTAATGGGGCCTCCTGCTGCCGCCACCCCGCCGAAGCACGATTTCTGTTCTCATCCTAAAGCAAAGTTCTCAACCCGAGGTACTATTTCTGGGTTAGTGGAGTCTGTAACCTGTAGCGTCTGTAACCTGAAACGTCTGTATTAGATCTCCCCAATTCGTACATCTGCTAGGAATGCAGGGTGGCGTGGTCTAACCGCGCCTCTTGGGCTTGCCGATCAAAAGGTCGGCGGTTCGCCTCTTGGGCTTGCCGATCAAAAGGTCGGCGGTTCGAATCCCTGCAACGGGGTGAGCTCCTGTTGCTCTGTCCCAGCTCCTGGCAACCTAGCAATTCAAAAGCATGCCAGTGTGAGTAGATAAATAGGTACCGCTCTGGCGGGAAGGTAAGCGGTGTTTCCGTGCACTCTGGTTTCCGTCATGGCGTCCCATTGCGCCAGAAGCAGTTTAGTCATGCTGGCCACATGACCCAGAAAAGCTCTCTGTGGACAAATGCCAGCTCCCTTGGCCTGAAAGCAATAAGAGCGCCACACCCCATAGTTGCCTTTGACTGGACTTAACTGTCCAGGGGTCCTTTTACCTTTTACCTACATCTGCTGGAAGGTTTTCATGGCACTCTTTTGGCTTCAGCCATTTACTGCACAAGCCCTTCTCAATCAGCTCATTCAATTCTACGTTCCAGGAACTTCCAAAGGGCTTTAGTGCTTAATAGTTTGAGGGTGATCTTTTATTCGCTGAATGGAAGTATCTGTATCTGGGAGTAAACATGCTGATTAAACCGGCGTGCTGTTCCCATGACTTGCCTTCTTCCCTAACCCAAACACATGATCCCCCCCCACCCCACCCCTGGGGCTTTAGGCTTGTTGAAATTCTGGCTATATTGTCTCCTATCCATAAGCTTTGGATGAGTGAGATGAGGGGTAGGCAGAGTAATAAATATCCTAAGTGCTTTTCAGGTCCCCAGGGCGCTTTGATTGCGAGTGCAACAATATAGAGCAGCTCTTGCACTGACTGCTGGGCATCTGGTTCTTCGAATCTTAAATGCGTAGCGAGAGCATCGATCAGAGCGAAGCTCCCCGCCTGTTACGCTACACCTAGCAGACTTCTATTTTCTGCTTGCTGTATGCTATAAAATGGATGATTTAGGGAAATCTGTGGGAATGGAGAATCCTGAGTTTCAGGTTCGTTCTTGCTCTTCAAACCTATTACTTTAGATCAGTCAAGCTTGCCTTTCCAGGCTGGAGCTCCTTCCTTATATAAGCAGACCCTCTTTGTGCTTACAGTCATTTCACGCTGCATTCTCCCCTATCCCCCCCACCCAAAAGAATCTTCTTTAGTACTAAAGGCATCAGTGAAGCCATACAAAAACAAAAAAAACCACCCACCTGCAGAAGAACAGGGGAAGTATGTAGACAAATACAGTGGTACCTTGGGTTACATATGCTTCAGGTTACATACGCTTCAGGTTACAGACTCCACTAACCCAGAAATAGTGCTTTCAGGTTAAGAACTTTGCTTCAGGATGAGAACAGAAATTGTGCTCCGGCGGCGCGGCGGCAGCAGGAGGCCCCATTAGCTAGAGTGGTGCTTCAGGTTAAGAACAGTTTCAGGTTAAGTACGGACCTCTGGAACAAATTAAGTACTTAACCCGAGGTACCATTGTATTCCTCTTCTGCCAGCGAAGCTTACAGGTTTCCTCAAATAGCCATCTAGCACCCGCACTCAGGGCTGGTTCTCACTGTACACATCTCACGGTAGATAAATCTAATTAATTCATTCATTAATTAAAATGCTGGAATAGGTAGGTCTTTTGCTCTGATCCCAAAGGGCTGCCATTATAATCAGAAGGGCTTCCCACCCGCTTCTCTTTAAGGGAAAAGTAACTGTTTTATTACATTACAATTTGCAAGCGTGCACACTTCATATCTGATGGGAGTGTGGCAGCATCTCACTTCTCTCCCCCCCCCCACCCCGCACTTGGTATTGGCGTGCAAATACCAGCAACCGTGCAAGAAGTAGCCTTTAGATGCAGAAATGGCAAAGGAAAATGGAATGGGGAGGCAAGCCTAATTGGGGGGGGGGGGGTTGGATTTTTTTGCAACACGCGCCATTATTAAAAAGAGCAGAACCTCTCAAGGCTTCTGCTAAGCATTTGCAAACAGAGTCCTAAAAGTGACAGCAGAGAGACCCGCTTACACTGCCCAGTAGTTTGAATTTTTAGATCTATCGCAAGCATTCCCAGCAATGTAAACGCACACAACTCAAATCCAGGTATTCAGGTGTATTCAGGCTGGCTTTCAGTTGTGTGTGCGTGCACCCCTGAGGTTTGCGCAATTTGAAGTGTAGCTAAAGCTGGATTGTAACTCACAGTAATGTGACATGTGCGAATAAGAGTTATATTAAAATAGGAGCTGTTAGTGCCTCTCCAGGTGGGAGAACCTATTTTTCTCTTGGTTAAAAATGGTGCCTTGCTAAGAACCATGCCATCCCTGACCACTGGAAACAGTTCCCCTGCGTCAGAAGCTCTGCTTTGATGCCATTACTTCTGAGGTGCATCAACCACATGAATTTAAGCTACAGGGAATTTCCATGCCGGTGGAGCACATTCTTATCCACTAAAGCACGAGTTTTCATGGTGCAGTTGTGCTGCAGCCTCCCCATGGAAGCAGCATCAGCAGGCTTCCATAGGGAGGCCATAATTTCGGAGCTAACCTTCAACGTTCAGTGAACAGCGGAAGCAGCAGAGAGAAGCTTAGCCATAGCCGAGCATCGCTTTTGTTGTTATTTACAGCCAGAGATATGCTGTAGCCAAACAGCAGGGGCCCATTTGAAATAGGGAGCTCATTCAAAGGCTAATAGGGGAGAAATGGCCAGGATGAATCATTTTTATTGCCAATGCAGCAAGGAGAGTCATGAGTCGGAGTCAACCAGCCTTCCTTATTGGCTGCTTCTGCTGAGCAGTTAGGAATGGGTGCGTTTCACGAACCTACGTTTCCAGCGCCCATTTCAGGAATCTAAAAACCTGATTGTAAAACTAGAGTGTGTTAGCTGTTCTGAATGAATGTGAATTGTAGTATTCTGCATGTGTTGGTGTTAAATTTATATACAGTGGTACCTCGGGTTAAGAACTTAATTTGTTCTGGAGGTCTGTTCTTAACCTGAAACTGTTCTTAACTTGAGGTACTGCCTTTCATCAAGGTGGTTCACAGAATAAAATACAAGTAAATAACTAACCAAAACAACAAAACAGTAATGCCCCCGGGGCCCTTCCCATAGATATAATGTGATTTATCTGGAAGAAGGGGGTTTGCCAAAGGCATCTTTTTCCCCCACACCCATCTCCCTTCCATAAATAAAAGAGCCATCAATTTACTGTCCTGATCTCTGACTCCGGGTCCTTGGCATTTACCCTGGCATAGAGGAATTGTTTCTGGCTGGAGTTTTCCAGAGACCCTAGAATTCTTTCTTGAAGGTTAAACCAAGGAGCGGCTGTAATCCAGAGGAACATTTCTTTCAACAGATTCTGATAATCTGCTTAGGGGCGGGGGCGAGGTTGGAGGGGTTCCCCCCGCTGCAGCCGCCGCTGCCTTTTGGCCTAAATCTCTTGGGAGAGAACTCGCTTACAGCTCAGTGTGTCGCAGGCTTGTAGCATCCTTTTTAAGCCCCAGAGTTGGAGGGAGTGATTCTGGTTGGCAGTGCTCTGTTGTCAATTGGCAGGGGACCACTAATGTCTTAAAAGGCCAAGAGAGGAGACAGTTTCTACTGGCACCTTCTCAGCACTTCCGTTCTCCTCTCCCTCCAGAACTGGCGCATCTCCCCCCCCCCCCCCGCTAAATCATGGTCATTCTCTGGCCTCTCTCTGACCCCAGTCCTGCTTATCTAATGTAAATTGTAAGCTCTCTCCAAAAGAAGCTGTTTTAGCTGCAAACTGGCAAGGTTCTTACATTATTACAAATGTGAAACAATTATTTCCTATTTGGCTGCTACCGGCGGCTTAAAAACATCTCTCTGTTTGGGTTAAACACTGTGGGTTGTAACAAGACACCTGAAATATGTGAGCAAGTTCTCTCTGGCTTTCTTCCATTTCCAGTATTGACTGTCTTGCAGCAATTGCTCTTTTGCGCCGATACATAAAGCACACTTCATAGTGGGACTCATCCAGACATCCTACGATCCTGCCGTCAGAACGTTTGGTTGTTTCTGGGGCAAGTTGAGCGAAAAGGGCTTGGCTTAGCTCAGCATTTATTAAAAAAATGGAACCTCAAGACCACCCAGCCACCTCCTCAAATTGTACACAGGAACCTGTTATGGGGGGGGGGGGCGGACTGCTCCTTTTCCCTTATGGGGTATCCAAGAGCCCATATAGAATCCTTAAGTAGGTCCCCTGTCGGAAGGAGAAAATTACAGAGGCCAGCCAGAGAATATTGAGAAGCAAAGCAGCTAATAAGCATGATCTTTATTAAACTGTTGCAACAGGGTTCCCCGCTCCCCCCACGCAGAGAGGGAGGAGAGGAACCCAGAACAATGGCGTGCAAGCTCTTACTTTTGAAATTGCCTAGCCTTTGGCTCAAGGTAAAGGTAAAGGACCCCTGGCAGTAAAGTCCAGTCGTGAACAACTTTCGGGTTGCGGCGCTCATCTCGCTTCACAGGCCGAGGGAGCCGACATTTGTCCCCGGACAGTTTTTCCGGGTCATGTGGCCAGCATGACTAAGCCGCTTCTGGCGAAACCAGAGCAGCACACGGAAACGCTGTTTACCTTCCTGCCGGAGCGGTACCTATTTATCTACTTGCACATCATACATACATCACAGAAAGAGGTGGTCCCCAGGAGAAATATGTCACGGGGGCAGTCTACCACAGAAATACATCACAGGGGCGAGGTCTACAGCAGAAAACCTGTCTGTCAGGATACCTGATAATGATCAATCATTGCTCTACCTGGGCAGCCTGGCGAATATTTTGTGATTGTAAATACTTAGTTCCTGAATCCAGGTCACAGGCTCACCCTTACACAGGATTTGTGAGCAAAGGGGAGAATATTTGAGGTTACTGGAAGAGTCAAAATGGCTTTAGGATTGTTCTCCTGTACTATTTCAGACACGTGGTTTATATACTTATGTGTGTGTTTGCCTTGTGCATTTATGAATGTTTATTTTATATATATACACAGGACCTTAGGATTCCTATAACAAACCTACTCCAGGTGTTTCCTAGTTCTTACAAATCACACCCATTATACAGTTGCAGTTCTGAGTTTGGAGGGGTTTCTGCATTTCCTCTTTGGGCAGATTGGCTATCCTGGTGAATATCTTATGAAGCCACTTTAAATCTGTTGCGGGGCGGGGGGGGGGGGGAGAGAAATTTCACTCCCTCCCTTCCACTGCTGTCAGTCTAGGTAGGCCATTCCCCTTGACTCCTAGATGAGAAGGCTTTCCAGGGGTGCAAAGCAAATAATTGCAATGGGAATCAAAGAGAGCATTTATCTTGCCTGCCTCCCGGACTGCTTTATGATACAATGCAATACGATACGATACAATACAATAATCTTTATTGTCATTGTCCCATACAGAACAACGAAATTGAAAACATCTACATCAGACATTCAAAAACCCACAAGCCTGCTATCCCAGCCTGGTCAGCCCCTAAAAACTCTGATACCCCATAAGTGAATACAATATACAGTGGTACCTCAGGTTAAGTACTTAATTCGTTCCGGAGGTCCGTTCTTAACCTGAAACTGTTCTTAACCTGAAGCACCACTTTAGCTAATGGGGCCTCCCGCTGCTGCCGCGCCGCCGGAGCACGATTTCTGTTCTCATCCTGAAGCAAAGTTCTTAACCCGAGGTACTATTTCTGGGTTAGCGGAGTCTGTAACCTGAAGCATATGTAACCCGAGGTACCACTGTACTCAAAGACCTTACACTGCGTTTTAAAACCAAAATCTCATTTGGATAGAAACTGTTTCTCAGGCGGCTAGTCCTAGTCTTTATAAGCCTGTGCCTTCTTCCAGAAGGCAGAAGCTGAAAGAGATCATTTTCGGGGTGCACACTATCCTGCACTACCTTTGCAGCTTTCTTATGGCACCTGGAAACATAAAAAAAATTAAAAGAGGATTAGTCAACTTCACGGAGGAGAGGACTATAGAGGACTGCCACTCTGCCTCCACAGCTGGAGACAGTAATGGTTCTGAATATGCATTGCTGGAAACCACAGCAGGGGAGGGTTCTTTTTTGCTCAAATCCTGTTTGTGGATTTCCCACAAGCATCTGGCTGGCCACTGTGAGAACAGAATGCTAGACTAGATGGGCCATTGGCCTGATCCAGCAGACTCTTATATTCTTGTGTCTCTCCCCAGATACCAGCGTAGTTTGATTTCTCTGTCACTACACACACACACACACACACACACACACACACACACACACACACACACCATGACTCAAGTTGATCTGGGCGTCTGAGGGGGAACTTACCTTTGAGTCTGGCAGAAATGCACCCCAAACTCCAACATGAAGTTGATTCAGAATAAAAGGACTGGAGGACAAAGCTAAAAGCAGAACGGTGCTTCTAAAAGAAAGAAAATGTTTCAATTCAAGCCTGTCCTCTCGCAGCTGCTTACAAACATGCACTTGGTCTCCTCATGTGTAATGCAGCAATGTTGATAGTCCAGCTGAGGGGCTTAGAGGGACAAAGGACTGTTTGGCAAGGGCCATATTTTCAGTTTCGTGATTGACAGGTGGCTCTGTCAGGGAAAGTGTTTTTGACACCTTTTGGAAATCGGAAGATGGGCTATCCTCCATCTCCCTGCCAGACAAAACCAATTATGTGCTTTGTATATTCAAGGGGAGGTGTAACTTCTCTGTTTGTGGGGAATTGAGAGTGGTATCTTAAAGTGACGCGTTGGCCTCAATGAGGCCTTTGTTTCAGCCCTTACCCTAAATAACACTGATTTTTATTCTCTCCTCTTCTAACCCATATTTCTGTGTTTCTTTCATTCCCAGTGCTGCTGTTGGCATTGGTTTCTATGGCAACAGCGAAACCAACGATGGGGTTTATCAACTGATCTACGCCCTAAATAATGCTAATCGCACTCTTTCGGAGATTGATTCGCTGGTAAGAAATCTGATGGGTTGAGCCGATATTATTATTCTCCCCCCCCACCCCCACCCCTTTTCATCTAATGCAAGCGCTCCGGTCCTGATGAATTATCTGGAATGCCTGAGATTGAGAGCAGCTGTCTGAGAACAACAATGTCTCTTCCTAGGGAGAGCACAGAGGCTGGTGCAAACAAGCCAAACATTGTGTTAAAGCCTCCTTCATCTATCTCCATTTTAATCCGGAGGAGAGCATGTGCTCTCTGCTGTCAGAATTCACAGCCTGACCCTACTTTCTGCGTTTCCCAGAGGCGAAAATGGAGACAATTTTGTTTCAGAAATTGAGACAGGGATGGGAAGCACAAAGCGGTTCTACTCCCCTCGGTCAGTGTTGGGTGCAGATCATAGCTTTTTCCTGATAACCTTTGGAAACCCAGTGTCTAGAAAAGGCAGAACTTGAGATCTGTTGGACCCCAGAATCACAGAAGACTGGAGAGTCCAGTGCTGAAAGCACAGGGTTGGTGGGTGGGGGCTATAGTTTAAGCTGGTGGTAGTAGTAAATTAGAGTATTAAAGCCTGGTGCCTCCTTTGCAAAGCCCTGGAAGCTTCTGCCCAGCTTAGGGGGGCCGGCGTGATGCTCACAAGCATGGCATCCCCCTCCCCTTCCAGTAGCCATCGCAAGCTGCCCCCCCTCTATCCCTAACTCTTCCCTTGCCAAAAATGTTGCCGCACGCCTCTGATTCTGGTGCTGTTGAGAACACAGCTCTAGAGCAATTCAGATGGCACCGTGCCCAGGGAGAACCAGTAGCGTATCACCTGGGAGTCTGTTGGGTCCATGCTTCTCATGACTTCTGCAGGAATTCCTGGCAGAAAGCCACAGCTGAAAAAAGACAGCAGCGGTGCTTAAGACCTGAGATGGAAACTCCCAACTGCAAAATGACAACAACAGCAAACTACTACCAAAAGGTGACCGGTTTGGGAATGAAACCTCTCTCTCCATCTAGGGGACTAATGGTACTCCTAGCATCTTGGTTTCATTTGTGTTTCTCCTGGGTTTACTTCACATATACACGCACTGGGTTTTCTGTTTCTGAGTGGTGGTGGTGGTAATCCAAAAAGCCTAGCGATATTTAAGTACTAGGCAGTGAACACAATGTATTCAAATGATGCCCTCAGTTTCAATATATATCCATGCCCTGTAGTTGGCTTGCTTTCACTGGTTCTTGGAGCGCCTGATCGTTTTAGCGTGCCAAGCTCCTGTTTATGCCTAATAATAATAGCAATATGTACCAACCTTTCACCCTAATGACTCCAGGTGGGTTACTCACTTTTAAAAACTACTATGAAAATGTCAATTATGGATTTTCTGACTTCGCAGAATATCTTGAAGGGAGGAGGCTCTGCTGTGTAAAGCTTTGTCCTTGCTTCCTTGCTGCTTTGACTTCTGTGTGGCCAGAAGGAGGCCTATAAATAGATTCCATAGCAGCTTTTGTATTGGAAAAGAGTTCCTTTTTGTGGGTGCCAGTGCAACACCAGTAAACAGGGAGATTATTTGGAGCAGACTTTAGCCATCTTCGTTGCTCACGTAATGGAGGCCATTCAAGTGGTTAAACTGGGATATAAACTGGGATAGCTCAGTCGCTGGAGAATAATCTCAGGGTTCCCACATTGGGTAAAAGATTCCTGCATTCCAGGGGGTTGGAGTAGATCAGGGGTAGACAACCTAAGGCCCATGGGCCACAAGCAGACCACGGGGTTGTTTAACCAGCCCACAAGCCGCCCCCTAACCGAGCCGCCCTCTCTGCAAGTCCCCACACATTGCGCTAAACCGCAGTGCAACCTAGGGACTCGCTTCTGTGGTGCCTGAAATTGGGTCTGCGCATGCTCAGACGCTGAAAATGCGTTTGCACAGATGCAGACACCGGAAATCGCATCTGCACAGACGCAGACACCAGAAATTGCATCCGTGCATGCGCGCGCGCGCACACACACACACACACACACACACACGATCCAGCCCATGGAGGGATCTCCACTGGAATGAACCAGCCCAGGTGAAGTAAACCTTGCCAACTCTACAGTTCCATTATTAGGGTAGAGTTTTTTTGGTCTGTTCTTCTAGTGCATGCATATGTAATTTCACCAATCTGCTTTTGGGATTTGGGCTATAGAAACTGAGGTGGTGGTGATTATTCTGGTTTCAGCGGATCTTTTCCTTGAGTATTTGAAGAGATTTGGTCAAAGTCCTGTTTGTGCACGTGATGGAAGCCGAAGGAAACTCTTTGACTTTGAGCTGTTCTTGGCCGTCCCTTCTACCCATAGAAAACATGACTGGTTCAGAAAGAAACCAGCTTGCTGGTTCTGAATGGTCTGTCTGCTGACTTTTCCCAGGTCTCAAACACCTCTGTGCAGATGAAGGTGGCTCTGGAGCAGCACCTGGCGCGGCTGAACGAGATCTTTGCCACCCGAGGCGACTACGTGCAGACGCTCAAGTTCCTGCAGCAGATGGCTGGCAATATTGTGCTGCAGCTCTCGGGGCTCCCTGTCTGGAACGACGTCACTGTAGACCTGTCTCAAGTCGCTGGTGAAGTTGGTTACGTGGAATATTACAGGTAAGTTGAGAGGGGATATTGTGGAGGGCGGGGTTCATGGCCCATTGGGAGACTTCATGGAGTTTGCTATGCAGCCTTGCATTTCCTGTCAAAAGCAGAGCATCTCAAAGACAAAGGTAAAGGTACCCCTGACCGTTAGGTCCAGTCGCGGATGACTCTGGGGTTGCAGCGCTCATCTCGCTCTTTAGGCCGAGGGAGCTGGCGTTTGTCTGCAGACAGCTTCTGGGTCATGTGGCCAGCATGACTAAGCCCCTTCTGGTGAAACCAGAGCAGCACACGGAAACGCCGTTTAGCTTCCTGCCGGAGCGGTACCTATTTATCTACTTGCAGGAGCTGGGACCGAACAACAGGAGCTCACCCCGTTATGGGGATTCGAACTGCCGACCTTCTGATCGCCAAGCCCTAGGCTCAGTGGTTTAGACTACAGCACCACCTGCTTCCTGTAAGAAAATGGAGGGGTGTTTAATCTTAGACTTATGGAAACTGTTACATCATCACGGAGTCAGGAGGCGGGGATCCCCTTGTTCATCTCTCTCCTCCGCTTTGGAATCCCTCCCCTAGGATGGGGTGGGGGCCTTCCAAAAATTGTTGGACTCCCAATTCCCAGCAGCCGCAGCCAACATGGCTGGTGGCCATGGTAAGAGTTGCAATCCAATCATATTTGTAGGTTCCCTGTTCTTGGTGGTGCCTTGTAGGAAAGTGGTTGGGAAGATAACAGGAGGAACATGGGCAAGAGAAAGGGGCTGCAATCCACTCAGCCATTCTGTAATAGCAGGGGCATGGGGCAGTAAATAAGGCCACTTTTTGGGGATCACTCACTTTGCACCATGAGGAGGTGATTTGCTCAAAGCGCTATAACGTTTTCATCACATCAGTGCATCGTAGCAACAGTCTTAATCCGCACTGGTAATGCTGAATACAGAATTGAAAGACTGTGATTATTTCAGCAGCAGAAGTCAGTCTCACAATAGGGAAAGAGCTGCAACACTAGTTTCCAGCTGCAGGGTCATGGCTGAGGTCAGCATGGTGTGGGCACACGGGCAGAGCCTGTATCCAGCAACTCCCACTGATGCAATCTCCCTGCCACCTCACCTCTCATTCTCCCACTGAGTGTCAGCAGCGCCTCCGCTGTTGGGAAGCTAGCATTACATCTCCACTCCCACCAGGTGAGCCACTTCTGTACAGCCATAAAATGGGGAGGAAGAGTCGTGAGTTACTGTCCCCATCCTTCAATGGTCCTTTTGGGCAGAATAAATGGAAGCAGGATTATGTCTGAATGGGATGCCCACATGTTAGTCGAAGGGTGAGGATGATGGCTCAACTCGAGGACATCTTTCCTGTTGTGCGAACCCTCGGGGCATTTGTTAAGGCAGTGAGGGCACCAGGAAAATATCTGTGGCGTTGAGCAACTGTGGGTCTTGCAAGCACACTGTCCTAACCTTGTTCTCAGTCAAACTCTGCCGCCGCCCCCTCCTCTCACTGCCTCCAGGGTTTTGCCAAAGCAAATATGTTTTGAGTTATGTATCCCTCTCAGCGCTTAGCGGCACCCTTTAAACGGAAGGTGTTTCTTCTTAAGAGGCAAACCTAGCAGCCCGTCATGATGCTGGCACTTGTGACATTTCTGCTCAGGAGGAAACGTTAGCATTGCATAAAGGCAGATGGCACCTCTTTGCATGGGCTCTGGGTAAAGGAGCCTGTGGTGCTTGGGGAAAATAACTTTTGGTGGGGATTCTACTGTACTCAGATGTAAGGGTAAGTTGTGTAAGTATGATTCGAAGGTAGAAACTGAGTATGCCTCTACAGTTGAGGGAGAAGGCAGGCATCAGAAAGATCTCTGGATTCAAAAATGCTCATGTGGCTGTTGCACAAGTTTGAATGCCTCTGTGCACTTGGGGTTTGGGTAGAGCTTGAATGCCTGGGTAGCTCAGTTGGTTGGAGCGTGGTGCTGATAATGGTAAGGGACCCCTGACCATTAGGTCCAGTTGTGGCCGACTCTGGGGTTGCGGCGCTCATCTCGCTTTATTGGCCGAGGGAGCCGGAGTACAGCTTCCGGGTCATGTGGCCAGCATGACTAAGCCGCTTCTGGCGAACCAGAGCAGCGCACAGAAAAGCCATTTACCTTCCCGCCGGAGCAGTACCTATTTATCTACTTGCACTTCGACGTATGTGTGTGTGTGTGTGACGTGCTTTCAAACTGTTAGGTTGGCAGGAGCAGGGACCGAGCAACGGGAGCTCACCCCATTACGGGGATTCGAACCGCCAACCTTCTGATCGGCAAGTCCTAGGTTTAACCCACAGCGCCACCCATGTCCCAATCCCTGTATAGGACAACTGCATATTCCTGCATTGCAGGGGGTTGGACCAAATGATCCTCAGGGTCCCTTCCAGTTCTGTGACTCTATGAATTGTTAGTGAGGGGAAGAGTCTGTTGAATGAGTGGTCTTCTGAGCCGGTCATGTGGTGCAGCAGCAGGTTGTGGCCGCCAGATCCAAGGTCTTTGATTCGGGCTTGAATGACTGGCAGTTGCACAGCTTTGTTTATCTGAAAGGCCGTCAGAATGTCTAGAATGATGCTTGCTTAGTAAAAGACTGACGTAGCTAAAAGGGCTTCCTAATTAAAAGAGGCATGGCTTAATGTGAAGGGGAAATACGAGCAGGCTTTTTAAGCTTCCTGTAAACTACATTTGTATAAAAGGTTTACTAGATGGCTGGGCTGTTGGTAGATACGTCTAGACGGCTTTCTCTTCCGGGGATCTGTTTAGGTAGTCCTGATGGTAGCCCAGGTGCTTAGGGGAGCTGCGCTACTACAGTGCTGTGCAGGTATCAGCAGAGAGCTGGCATGGGTTTGTGCAGTCCACATGAATGGTTTTCCATTTTCACGGGTCAGTTGCCCACATGCCATTCGCCTAGGAGTTCATCCAAGTGCACAACAACCTTAAATATTGAACAAAATACTGTGGGAACCTTGTTGCCACGTCTGCCGTTTGGCAGTTGCAAACCTTCCTATTTTGTATGTTTAAAAGAAGAAGAAAAATGTGCAGAGTATTCATGAACTGGGGAAAGCTCTCTGGCCTTAATAAACGCTGAAAGCGACCTTCCTAAGGAGAATGTGCATTCAAGAGCTCAGAAGTGGCAAGGCTGTCTTGACCATGTGTGCTATTTCCGCCTGCATAAAGGCTGATAAAGGCAAGTACCATACATGTCACACGTGGCGGCAGAGGGAAGCGGTCACTTGGTAGTTCTGCAGTGCTGGCAGATGTCTTTCCAAACACAGGAAGCTGCTTTTTACCAGGTCAGAGTGTTTGTCTGTCTAGCACAGGGGTAGGCAACCTAAGGCCCGGGGGCCAGATGTGGCCCAATCGCCTTCTAAATCCGGCCTGTGGACGGTCCAGGAATCAGATTGTTTTTACATGAGTAGAATGTGCCCTTTTATTTAAAATGCATCTCTGGGTTATTTGTGGGGCATAGGAAATCGTTCATTCCCCCCCAAAAAATGTAGTCCGGCCCACCACATGGTTTGAGGGACGGTGGACCGGCCCACAGCTGAAAAAGGTTGCTGACCCCTGGTCTAGCACACTCTTGTCTGCTGGCAGCAGCTCTCTTATGGCAGGCGTAGAGAATTTCAGGACTCCTGCCCAGGTCACACATACCCTGCAATTATCTCCATCACATCTTCCTTGGCAGTTTTCGCCTGGCTGGAAAGTGTCCTTGAACCCCCATAATACTTTTTTGCTTGCCTGGATGGAAGAGAGAGGGCTCCTCCAAATAACTCCTTTATTCAGTGTACACTCTCAGTTTGTTTATGGGGACAGCTATATGACTATGCACGTTCATTCTGGTTTGCTTGCAGAGTGCTTGCGCTTCTCTTCCCATTTAATCATTTGTTTTCCCCCACTGTATCGCCCCGTCACTTTGCAAACCACAAACTCTGTTGCCTTTTTTAAAAATATAAAGTAGATTTGATGTGCTAGGGTGACAGTTCTCCAGTCCAATTTATCTGTGCAAACCTTACGTTCCAGTATGCGCTTGAATGCCTCGCACAAATTGGTAGCAGTCTCTTAAGCACCCAGGAGGGTGAATGAATGTGCGTAGAAATTAGCCCACTGCACAGAGGTAACATTTGCATTAATTGCCCTCCTCACCTTTGCCTCCAGCCCCTCCCACCACTGGCATGTGGCTGCCCAGAAGGATAGCTCAGTTCGCTAGAGCATGGTGCTGATAACGCCAAGGTTGCAGGTTCGATCCCCTTATGGGGCAGTTGCTTATTCCTGCATTGCGTGGGCTTGAACCAGATGATCCTCAGGGTCTCTTCCAACTCTACAGTTCCATGACATGCAATCCTCTAGCTGGAAGAGGTTCCCCACCACCAGCCCACTGCACACTTTAGGATCTCAGATCTTCCCCATCATCTGCTCCTCTGATCCTTTTAATGGGCAACACCAGGGTTCGAACCTGATTCCATTTGCATGTAAAACATGTGCTTCCCCACTTAGTCAAGGCCTCTCCTCTGCTAACTTCCCATCCTGTGTTGTCCTAAGGCTCTTATAATCAAACCGACTGTGCGGCAGAAATTCTAAACACCTGCTTTATTGTGTGGCCAGCTTTTAATGTACATTGAATTCAGCACAGAAGTTCTGTGTTTTTGGTGACTTAACCCCTCCGGTTTATAGTTTGTGCCTTCTTATTGTAAGCTACCTTCTGGAGGCAGCAAGTGTTAAACAGCATGGCAGCAGAGGCCACAAATGAGGCTGGAGCTCCCCGCCGACGGTTCCCGCTTTCCAAATTTAGCATCCGCCTTGGGAGCTGTGACAGTGGACCCCAAGCTACTAGCTTGTGCCCAGCTCCTGACCAGAGCAGAGGAATTTTAATTGGGTCTCTCCTGACTCCAGGCAGTGATTAAAACAGAGGAAGAACCCACTGATCTTGCTCCTCCTTCTCTCCTCTGTAGTGTTAATGAGGCAAAAAGCCACTGGCTGTGAATAAAGACAGAGCAGAGCAGCATAGGCAGGGTAGGAGAGATCAAAAGCCCATCTTTTGCCACCAAGAAGAGAACTTATTTGTTTGCCCTGGAAGGCTGGGGAGAGAAGCTGCTGCATGGCACTGCTGCATGCGCACACATACACGTACAGCACTGTACAAGCTGCAGTGTGTTGCAGTGGCATCCCTCCCTTCAGAGCATCTTGCATTAGGGAGCTAGAAATATCACCAAATCTAGCTAGTGGCTATAGCCAAACCTGTGTGTACAGTCATACCTCGGGCTGGATGTGCTTCAGGTTGAGCGCTTTCGGGTTGCACTCCGTGGCAACCCGGAAGTAACAGAGTGCATTACTTCCGGGTTTCGCCACTCGCACCTGCGCAGATGCTCAAAATGACGTCATGCGCGGAAGCAGCAAAACACAACCCGCGCAGACCTGCTGTCACATCTTACGCTCCATTCAGGATGCAAACGGGGCTCCAGAACGGATCCCGTTTGCATCCCGAGGTACCACTGTATATTCTTTGTGCATATATACACAGTGGTACCTCGGCTTAAGAACTTAATTTGTTCTGGAGGTCTGTTCTTAACCTGAAACTGTTCTTAACCTGAAGCACCACTTTAGCTAATGGGGCCTCCTGCTGCTGCCGTGCCGTCGGAGCATGATTTCTATTCTCATCCTGAAGCAAAGTTCTTAACCCGAGGTACTATTTCTGGGTTAGCGGAGTCTGTAACCTGAAGCGTCTGTAACCCGAGGTACCACTGTACATATATTTAAACCTGCACCCTTGTGGGACATCTGTGGGAGAAGAAAGGGCTAAGGAGTAAACCTTACACAAATCTGGCGTGGAGTCCTTAAGACAGTTTGATGGTGCCTTGTACGCCTCCTTCCGGCAACGCCTGCAGCCAAGCTGATACCAAATGTATTGCTCTGATTTCCTTTGGACCACATCAGTGAGGCTGAGAAGGGGGTCATGTCTGGGCAGCCCAAGACCTCTATATACATTTGCCCAGGCTTCCACCCTGGAGAGGTCCCTACGCAGTTTGACTTCATCCCTGGAGGGACACTCTCTCTCAAGACAGACAGATGCCAACAACATTTTTTTAAAAAATGAGAACTCCCTGCCAGAGAATAGTGAATTCTGCAACCCGAATAAATTATTCGAACGAAGCAAATCTGCATCCTTCCACTTTCCTTTTCGGAGAAGGGCAAAGAACCGTTCAAGGTGCTGAAGCCCTCTTGCCCCTTGAGTGCTCAGCACACCCTGCCCCACTCAACAGCTTCTGAGATTTCCCCATGCTTTTCCCAATGCACACACAAGCACATCTTCACAACCGTGTAGGCTGGAAATTGCAACGATTCTCAGAACCGCCGAGGGGGCTGGGAACTGAAGCTGGAATATCACGGACAGCAACTCAGAAATGGCTTTGTCAGATGACTAGAGTTTTTCAGGCCCTGCTTCTGGTTGTCCTAGAACGGGTCTGCAACCCGCGGCTCCGGAGCCGCATGTGGCTCTTTTACACCTTTGCCGCGGCTCCAGGGCGGATACTAGCGAGGGGAGGAGGCGCATTGTGCGCCCCGACACTCCCCACTGTGGCAGGCGCTGTACTGGCTGTGACGTCGCATGGGGGCGGTGCATGTGTTAGTCATGCACCGTCCCGACGTCACCTTCCCGCTCTCCCACCTGCCCGCTACATTGTAAGGGGCATGTACGCTGGTCACTGCATTGAAAGGGGGCATGTACGCTGGTCGCTGTTTTGAAGGGGAGTGAAGGTAACATGTTAATTTAACGTTTATTTCTATGAGGAGGAGTAATTCTGAGGGGTCAAACAAAGAAATAATAAAAAAGTGACAAAAAAGTTATTTTTATAATGACGAGTTTTGCAGCTCCCAGTTATTTTTCTTCGGAAACGGGTCCAAGTGGCTCTTTTTGTCTTAAAGGTTGCAGACCCCTGTCCTAGAAGCATTTGTCTGGTCTCCAGGGATGTTTGCTAGATCCAGGGCATGGGGCCGTGATGCAAATGATGATGATAATAATAATAATAGTAATAGTAATGGTAATAATAATTTATTTATACCCCGCCAATCTGGCTGAGTTTCCCCAGCCACTCTGGGTGGCTCCCAATTGAGTGTTAAAAACAATACAGCATTAAATATTTAAAACTTCCCTGCCTTCAGATGTCTTTTAAAAATAGGATAGCTGCTTATTTCCTTGACATATGATGGGAGGGCGTTCCACAGGGCGGGTGCCACTACCGAGAAGGCCCTCTGCCTGGTTCCCTGTAACCTCACTTCTTGCAATGAGGGAACCGCCAGTAGGCCCTCGGAGCTGGATCTCAGGTAAAAAGCTGCATATGATATGCTAATTTTTATATGTAGTTGCAGATTTCATTTACCTCTTGAAAAGAAAACCACCTTGTAAGCAAAGGGTTAAAAAGAAACTTTAAAAAGGGAGAAAGGGCAGGAGATCCAACCTGTCCTTGTCGATCCCTGCAAGGAAATATGCTGCACTGGGCCCTGAGGCTGATAGAGTGAAGCTGCTGTCAAAATCTCTCAGTCCTAGACTTCTTCTGCAGGGAAGCTGTCTTGGACCATCTTCTGACTTGGACACTGAAAAGCCCTAGCCTCAACAAGGAAATACGCTTTTCAAGTATGCGGAAAGGACAGTTGTCACCTTTCTTTTCAGTCATTTGCAGGGCTGAGTTCACGCTTCAATTTCAGACGTAGCCATGGCAGTGTTCCCTTCTGTGTTTTGATGCCTACCCACCCAGAGAGAGTGCGCACGGCCCAAAGTCAAAGTCCTGCTTCTCTGTGCGGAGAACATGGTTCTTCATAACGATGCCAATAAAAATCAAAGAAGCCGTTGCACAACTGCATTATTTTAAGTCCCTCACCCCCTACTGCCACAATAACGAGGAATAGGGCCATATAGCGTCCATAAATATATTTGTCGGGGAGTGGGGGGAGGGGAACTACACAGAAAATTTAGGAGAGCCTATGCCATGAAATTTCACATTCGCTGTGTTGGCATCCCACAAAAATATAACGCCCCCCCCCCCCCAAGAAAACAGTGACGCAGCTGCCTGTGATTTCTCCTGCAAAATGTTGAGTAATACGTGAAAGGAGGAAAGGGGTTGGGAGAGAGGGATTGGGCTGTTGCTCACGTCCATTCCATGCCACAGCCAGTCTTAACGGATGTCAAAAGAGTTTGGCTGGGGGTGGCTTGGTGCAAGCTGGCTGGGCCTGATGAAAGTTGTATTCCAAAATATGTGGGAGAGTTTCCAGCTTGGAGAAGGCTGCTTCTGAGGTACTGCAGTCCCTACATTTAATATCGGTGGTCTTGCTTGCGTTTCACCTTTTCCAGCCCGGATCACAACTGAATAGCTCAGCTGGTTAGAGCGTGGTGCTGATAACGCCAAGGTTGCAGGTTCGATCCCCGTATGGGGCAGCTGCCTATATTCCTGGGGGTTTGGACTCCATGATCCACGGGGTCCCTTCCAACTCTGCAATTCTGTGATTCTATATCCAGCCTCCCTCTCTCCGCAGATGGCTCTCCTACCTCTTGCTCTTCATCCTGGACTTGGTGATCTGCCTTATTGCCTGCCTGGGCCTAGCAAAGCACTCCAAATGTCTGCTTATTGTGTGAGTACAGGACTCCTGCACTTGGGTTAGTTGACCGGAGCAGGCATTTTGTCGCTCTCACGCTTCCTTAATGCAATCTATAGTTTCTTGTTTGTTAGGGTTCATATTTTGTCTCGGGTCATTTTTATTTCATTATGTATTGTATTGTTTCATGTTGGGACCCTGCTCTGGGATTGATTTTACTGGAGAGTTGGGCTATAAATCACCGGAATGAATATATAAACCATCACACGGCACGTTAAGTCTCCATAGTTGTCCCTAGGCTCATTTTGGGCGCTGTATCCACAGTCCTTCCCTGCTGTGCCTCCATTCTGCGTCTGTAAAATAGGTGCAGTCGCAACCTGCTTTACAGGTACACTGTAAGGCTGCGGGCAGCGAGGACCAGAAGCCGCTCATTGCGCTAAGCGCTGTGTACATAAGTGGTGGGGGGGTTCCTGTCTCGACACCTTCTCAGCGAGCCCCGCTTCTGTCCACTGACTGTTTTGCCTTTTGTCCACAGGATTCTGTGCTGTGGGCTTTTCACACTCATTCTCAGCTGGTCTTCCTTTGCAGCAGATGTTTCAGGAGCGGTGGTAAGCACAAAACCTGGGACGTGGCTTCCCACTTCTTCTCTCCTCCCTTGTGTTATATCTGAGGTTGCTTTAAGAGCTGGAACGATATCTGTGTGCCTTATGATGGCTTGTGTTTTGTTTTTGTGCTCCCTTCCTGGATAAACTGGCAGCTCTGGCTGGTGAAACCCTGCCTAACCCGAGCTTCCCAGCATGTGAGCTGCTGAAGCCTTCTGATTTCTGGATGCATATACCGTATTTTTCGCTCTATAGGACGTACCCGACCATAGGAAGCACCTTGTTTTAGAGGGGGAGAACAAGGGGGGGGGGAAATCTCCCCCTCTCTGCGCTGCGCCTTAGCTGAAGGGGCACCTGCCCTTCAGCGAAAGGAACCCGAAGCCTCCAGAGCAGAACCCGAAGTCTCAGGCGGCTATCCTTGAAGCCTGGAGAGCGAGAGGGGTCGGTGCACACCAACCCCTCTCGCTCTCCAGACTTCAGCGAAAGCAACCAGAAGCCTCCGGAGCGCGGTGGGAGCACTCCCACTGCGCTTCAGAGGCTTCGCATTGCTATCGCTGAAGCCAAGGAGCCTGAATTCGCTCCATATGACGCACACACATTTCCCCTTAATTCTTGGAGGGGGAAATGTGTGTCTTATAGAGCGAAAAATACGGTAAGCCAGGGCAAACATTTTGGTCCTCTCGCTATGCCTACTGCTGTCCTTTTTGTAGTTTTGTTTCATTTTGTTTCCAGAGGAACGACACCTCTTAACAGCAACAGCATCCTTTTATTTGTATGCTGCTTTTCCATACTTAAAAATGATGCTTGAGGCCGCTGACAGCATAAAAAGATTCACATCATTAAAAACGTAAGAGTAGCCATAAACAATAAACAAAACAAATCAAAAAGTACGCTAACTACCAAATAGAAATTGTCATGTAAAACGTAAGATTTAAATATAAAGATCCAAAGAATTCATACCCACAACAGCAACAAAAACCCCTAAACAAGACCCCAGCCCAAGAGTGTGTGCAGCAGCCCCAGTTTTTTGTAGCTGGAGTCAGTCAGGGCCCCTTTTTTGTAGCTGGAGTCAGTCAGGCCAGGTGGGGAAAGGCCTGCAAGTCAGGGAGCAGCTCTTCCAGGACTCACAGCCAAGATGCTCTTAGTTCCATTTTCATTTATCACAAACGTGTACTGGGATTCCCACTGCCAGCCTGATAGGGAGTACGAAGTTATTAAAGTGCAATAAGTGATTTTGAGTAAGCTTCCCTAAGTTGTCCAACTGCTCAGATTCAGTCTGCATGATTCCGTTTTGATTTGGCACAGGGCAGTCATTGCTGTCAGGCTCATGGGTTTGCCAGTCCCCTTTCAAAAGCTCTCATTATGTGTTGTTCAGGTAGGACTTGGGTTTAGCATATCTTCTGCTGGTGGTTCAGGGGAGGCTGGTACCCGGTTCCTTTTCTGTTATTTACAAACTGGTTTTTACTTTTAAATTTGTGTGTGTGTGTGTGTGTGTGTGTTACTGTTACTGCTACTGCTGCTGCTGGCTCCCCCCTTTTTTGGGTGTTTCAGATTTGCTTTGTGAGTGCAATATGAACGAAAGGCAAGGTGGAAATGCCTTAAATTTAAAAAGTCAAAAATAGTTCCATTTTTCTCCAGCACTGGAGGCAGGAGATGTTTTACAAGCCTCTTTGTTGATCTGCTCTTGTTAACCACCCCGAAAGGTTTGTTTTGTGGCTGAGAGACCACCAGAAGCACCTCACACTTCCGTGCGCACACACACACACATATTTGCACATTTGTATGAATGCTGTAGATAACAGAAGAGGAATTGGAAGGGTAATATAAAAATCAAATGTACCTTCATAGAAAGTGCTAAAGTCTTAAAAGCAGTTGCCTGTTCTATGGGGTGGGTGGATAAAAAAAATCAATGATTTTTTAAAATATTTTTTTTTAAAAAATGGATTTTTTAAATTTAAATTGGATTTTTAAAATAAAATGCTTTTGGAGGAAAAATCTTTCTAAAGATAGTTTTCTATTTAAGTTGCATTATAGTCCAAAGGATATTCATCAGGAAATAAGGATTTAAGTTTTTCATGTGTGCTAAAACTCAGTCTAAATTTTTTTTTAAAAAAAATGTTTAACCACATCAGTTAACAAACATGTATACATATGCTGTAATGTTCTTGTTTTAGTTAAATAAATTGTTCAAATTGTTATTAGGGAAATGATTATTTTTCTCCTTCCAATAAAAGCACAGCGGAAAAGTTGTCCAAATATAAACAGTTAACTTATTAAACCTGCACAATAATTTCATAATTATCTGTCTATTTGTTTCCAATAGTATAACCATATCAGTAGTTTTTGATATAACTGTAAAAACTACTCTGAAAATTTATTGTTCCGAAAGTGAAACCTTTACCTGGTTGTAAATATTAAGATTATACCAGCAAGAATGAGCCTTTTTGTAAAAATAAAAATGATTTAAATCATGATTTTAATCAAATCCACCCTGTCTACGCGTGTGGTTTTTAGACACACATACCTGTAATGAAAATTGCATTCTCTACACCAGGATGTACTGGTTGATGGCAGAATGTCCCTTGTTGATCCTGGTCGATCGCGGGATCCTGATTCCTCCCCACCCCCCAAAAAAGCAAAAAGGGAAAAAAGTTCAACAACTTTGATGACGCTTTCCCCCCAAAAATTCTGGTCAATCCAATCGGTAGATCACTTCCAGTTTTTTTTATAGTGGGAGTAGATCGCAATCTCTTGGAAGTTGGACGTGCCTTCTCTACACTAACTGACAGCAGCCCTGCAGGGTTTCAGACAGGGAGTCTTGGCCTTACCTGCAGATTCCAGGAACTGGATCATGTAGATCAGTGGTTCTCAACCTGTGGGTCTTCAGATGTTGTTGGACTACAACTCCCATCATCCCTGAGCTCTGGCCTTGCTAGCTAGGGGTGATGGGAGTTGTAGTTCAACAACATCTGGGGACCCAAGAAAGGCTGATGTAGATGTTCTTCCACTGAGCTACAACCCTTCCTCCCCACCCAACCAGGTGTATGACCTCCTCAAGTCATACTTCCAGCCATCACAGTGCCCCCCTTTTTAAAACTCTGTCTCTCATAGGGTACCAGTGACTTCTGCATGGCTCCAGATAAGTTCATCATGAACATGACGCAAAGCGACCTCAGTGCAGGTGAGATTCCTATTCCGTTTGGGTGGCGTGGGCAATGCCTCGATTGGGACAGAAGTTGGGTAAAGCGCAACAAACATTGCCGTTTGTCTCGCCTGACCCTGTTCCTGCTCTCAGATAGGCATTGCTGTCCACGGGGTATCCTTAGGGTGTACAGCTGCAGACTCGGATCGAGGGAGGCCGCCATACCTGTCTGAACAAAGGGCACCCAAGGTCACACTTGTGCTTGCATTGGAACAGACTTTTGGCTTTTAAAATATTCATAATAATAAAAATAATTTATTATTTATACCCTGCCCAACTGGCTGGGTTTCCCCAGCCACTCTGGGCGGCTTCCAACAGAATATTAAAATACAATAACCTATTAAACATTAAAAGCTTCCCTAAACAGGGCTGCCTTCAGATGTCTTCTAAAAGTCTGGTAGTTGTTTTTCTCTTTGACATCTGGTGGGAGGGCGTTCCACAGGGCGGGTGCCACTACCGAGAAGGCCCTCTGCCTGGTTCCCTGTAACTTGGCTTCTCGCAGTGAGGGAACCGCCAGAAGGCCCTCGGCGCTGGACCTCAGCGTCCGGGCAGAACGATGGAGGTGGAGACGCTCCTTCAGGTATACTGGACCGAGGCCATTTAGGGCTTTAAAGGTCAGCACCAACACTTTTAATTGTGCTCGGAAACGTACTGGGAGCCAGTGTAGGTCTTTCAGACTGGTGTTGTGGTCTCGGCAGCTGCTCCCAGTCACCAGTCTAGCTTTTAAAATATTCAGCTTAGTTCAGGAAGGAAGCTCCAATCCCTGGACCTCCAGGTTCATAGTAGCTTTATTTTCGTAGCTGATAAAACATGCCAGGGCTGTCAAAACCTCCCCAGTTGCCTCTGGCCCACAATAAATGCAGAATCTGTCTCTTTGCAATCAGAAGTGGACATGAAACGAGAACCAAGGAGCATGTTGTGGCCTGTCAACACTTCTAAGACTCTCAATGCATCTGTCACTCTCCTTGGTGGTTGGGATATTTTGAAACAAGTTCCTTTCATGTAAAATCCAAATAATAAATTACCCAGTTTGGGCAGTTTTGAATAAACCTGAGCTTTGATTGCAGTGTTTGGAAGTTTTGTTGGGATTTTGCTTAAATGTTTTGCATAAATTTGGAGTGATGAAGAAGAGGTGGAATGATGGTCTGTTCCGTAGCGGTACAGAAACGTTGTATAGACCATTTATTGCTCTTGGACACTGTGTCAAAAGCTCTCTTGTGTTGTATTTGCTGAAGACTTGTTTTTCAGAAATTGTGGGCACAACTTCACTCCAATCCCCCCGCTTTTTTAGGACAAAACTACACATGCGGGGGGGGGGGCATTTACATGGGAAAATCAGTGCAAGAAGCATTAACATCCCACCCCCACCCCTTTGCCAATTATGCTCTGCAAATGACACAGTCACACTGATAGGTAGACAGGCATTCAGGGAACTACATTTGTTAGCATAATGTTCAGTATAACTGTTTTTTAACTGTTACACTTTTTAATTTGCTTGTTTTATTACATATTTTAATTAAGGGCGTGTTAATGCCCCAGTGGATTTGTTGCTGTGTATTTTAATTACGCATTGATTTTTATAGTTGTAAACTGCTTAGAAGCCATTTTGGCATATTAAGCAGTATACAAACTAATAAACAGTAAGAAATAATAGTCGCCTGTAATTAAAGCTGGAATTCTTACAGAATCATGCCTCCATAGCAAATTCTGTGCTGTGGGGCACCAGGAATATGCACATCCTGGCCTTGTTTTCTTTTGTATCCTGGGCTTGGCAGCTCTTTAGTCAGACCCAAGGCTTTCCTGCAGCACCTCCCTTCGAAACAGTATTATGCATAGTCAGTGTTGTGAAAGGGAGACAATCCTTTATGGCGCTATCCGAGCCACAAGAGGGTTTGTTGCATTCCAAGCAGGCAGATTCCCAGATAGGAGATGTGCTCAAGTTGGGTTGGGCTAATAGGGGTGCCACTGTCCCATTGACCTATGACCCTCTTCCTTGCAGAGATTGTACAGTACTACCTGTATTGCAGCCAGAGTCTGACCAACCCCTTCCAGCAGGTAAGAAATGTGGGTATCCTGATGATAGGAACTTCCCAATAGTATGTCTTCAGTCTACCTGTACTGGAAAGATCTAACAGGCTTAAATTACAGGAAGGTGGACCGTAGTTGAACATTGGAAGGAAACTTCCTTGGCAGTAAGAGCAGTTTGGCAATGGAACCAATTATCTAGAGGGGTAACCATGCCGATGGTTTCCATGCAGAGGCTGTTTGAGGACGCTCTTAACTCTAGATTTATTGCATTGAGCTAGATAGCCCACAGGGCTTCCTTCCAACTTTGCAAGAGATAGCTGCACCTTCATTCTATGAATGAACTTCCCATCACATCGGAAGCTAAGTTTTGCAGAGTGGGGAGTTAGATTTATGGGTGCCAGACCTCTCCAATAAAAGGAGTTTTCCTTGCCTGAACTTAGGAATTGCCTCACAAGTTCAATCCCTGTTGTGGAGCTTATCCCAAGGGCTTCCCTAAATCTGGTAATCTTCATGGAGAAGAGGAAAAGGAGAAGCCATAAAATGCTTCTAAGAGCCCATAGGTCGAACCACCCAGGCTTCGCAGCGGGTTGGGGGGCGGGAGAGAGAGGCTAAAGTTTTGCCATGTAAGGAGTGGGGCTGACTGGCTCCCAGGATTTGAAAGAGGCTGGTTGTGTCGACTTGTAAAGCGGTGAAGACTTAGAACTTGTGGCCCTTTGTGTGAAAGCTTGGCTCATGCATTTTGTACTACGTTCCCTCTTTGCAGGCCTTGACCATCTACCAGCGTTCTCTCACGACCATGCAGATCCAGATCCAAGGCCTCATGCAGTTTGCTCTCCCTCTTTTCCCTACAGCCGAGGTAAACAGCACAGTGCTGGGTTGTCTTAACGAATCAGGGCTGCGCTAAGCCATTTTGTGGAGCCTTCCATGTCAACGTATATTGCGTAGAACTGGGCTGAAGCAGATTTGTACTTCTTTCCGTGTGCGAGATTAGTTCTTGGCAAGGACCGGGCTGGCAATGTGGGAAGGAGGGGGGGAGACACAAATTGAACATGGAGGTTGTTAGGTTCTCTCCTGGAGAGGCTCGAGGGTATGGCAAGCGACAGAAAAGATGTTGAATGTAAGGCAAAGAGGTTGAGGCAAGAGACGAGCGGTCTGGGCAGCTACTGGAAGCCAATTTCAGAACACAGAGGAACTGCAGAGCAGCAAGAATCAGTCAAGCTAGGAGCAACCCGATCACTGCTCAGCACCTCTTGAACAAGTCATAATCAGGGGTATACATTTAGGAACTAATTGTTGGCAGTTTGGTTCCTGAACCAGGTAAACTTCCTAGTTGCCTTCCAGACCAGGGTTCCAGCCTGATGGTTTTTGACACAAGACACAAGCCCTGTTCAAGCATTTCCCCTCACACAAATAAGTTGCGTGAAAAGGAGAGCGGGGGCTGTGCCTACCGGCCCCATTCACCCACCCACGGTCCATCTGTTATGGAGGTGTAGGTGTGTGTGTGTGTGTGTGTGTGTGTGTGTGTGTGTGTGTGTAGAAAGGAGCCTTGCACACAGTTAGAAGGGACCAGTTTGGGGCTCCCCCTTCCGGCCCTGCATTTTGGGAAGTTTATCCAGCTTCATAGGGCTGCTATGCCATGTTGCAGCTTCACGGTACCCATGCTCCTTTTCCTGCCGCAAATATGTCTTCCTCCTCCTCCTCACCAACCCCCACCCCCCCTTGCTGCAGAGAGATCTGCTAGGCATACAGCAGCTACTGAACAAATCAGAGGGCAGCCTCCACCAGCTGACCGCCATGTTGGACTGCCGGGGCTTACACAAGGTGAGCAGCGCAAGGCACGGCTTGCTGGGAGGTGTGGAGGAGGCAGTGTTGTGTGGATTGGGGCCTGTTGGCACACAAGGAATTGAGACGTTTCCCCTCCCTTTCCCATTAAATTAAAGGACTACCTGGATGCCTTGATTGGGATCTGCTACGATGGGGTGGAAGGCTTGCTGTACCTCATTCTTTTCTCCCTCTTGGCTGCCGTGTCCTTCTCCACCGTCATCTGTGCCATGCCGCGTGCCTGGAAGCATTTAGCCAGCAGGTAAAATGGAAGAGGGTCTGCCAGGAGCACACATGGGTATGCTGGAGACAAAATTGCTCGTTGCAGATGGTGATTTTAAATGGGGATGAATGCAGTGGCAACAATGGGTGCTGTCACTCTGTATGCTTTCTGCCTCTAAGCCAGGAACTGTATAACCAGGATCATGGGCTTTGTTCTGTCCCTCGCCACAAGTTGGAGCTGTGCAGATTTGATGGTTCCTGTCAAAGAGCCTGCAGAGGTATCCCAGGTACCACCCGATGAAGCAGCAGTAGAGAACCTGTGGGGATTTCCAGATGTTGCTAGACTGCAATTCATATCTTCTTGACCATTGGCCAGTTTGAATGGGTCTGGTGTGAGCCCAGCAACATCTGAAGGTCCACAGGTGTCTACAACTCATGTCTTCTTGACCATTGGCCAGTTTGAATGGGTCTGGTGTGAGCCCAGCAACATCTGAAGGTCCACAGGTGTCTACAACTCATGTCTTCTTGACCATTGGCCAGTAGAGGTTGGGTTGGTGCCTCAGTCCAGTGTTAATTTATTCCCTTTTCATTCTGACTAGGGACCAGGATTATGACGACATAGATGAAGAAGACCCCTTCAATCCGCAGGCCCGACGAATTGCTGCCCACAACCCCAGCCGGGGGCAGCTTCGTAGTTTCTGTAGCTACAGTAGCAGCCTGGGTAGCCAGACCAGCCTCCAGCCTCCAGCACAGACCATCTCCAACGCGCCAGTATCAGAGTACATGTGAGTACAAGATGCCTGGGGTACCAAACATCAGCACTGAGGCTCCTGCCTGGGTCTGTAGAATTCTCCAGGTGACAACAGGGATTGGCTAACCTTTTCAGGTGGACCAGTATGCTCAGGAGTGCCTTCCATCCTCTGTTCTCCATCCTTCGATACCATCTGTCCCTGCTGGGATTCATGCTGACTTTTCATATTGCTTCCATCTTTCCATCCCTCTTTTGAGAACCGCTGTGTTTCTCCATCCCACCCTCTCGACAGCTGGCAACCCAGTAGCCCTTCTATACTTGATCCCTTGGACAGATGTTCCCAACCGCCCAATGGGTGAGCCGTCTCTGGCTCACTGAAAGATACAGAGAAACAAAAGCCTTGCTTTTTGGAAGAAGTGTTTTTAAAGAGAAGCCTATAGACACACACCCTGAAATGCTAATGCAGTCATACCTTGGATCATAAATGCCTTGGTACTTGGACGTTTTGGCTCCCAAATACCGCAAACCCAGAACTGATTGTTCCGGTTTGCGAACGTTCTTTGGAACCCGAATGTCTGACGGGGCTTCCGCAGCTTCCAATTGGCTGCAGGAACTTCCTGCAGCCATTCAGAAGCCGCGCTTTGGTTTCCAAATGTTTAGGACAGGCACCCCCAAACTCGGCCCTCCAGATGTTTTGGGACTACAACTCCCATCATCCCTAGCTAACAGGACCAGGGGTCAGGGACGGTGGGAGTTGTAGTCCCAAAACATCTGGAGTGCCGAGTTTGGGGGTGCCTGGTTTAGGAAGTCAAATGGACTTCTGAAACTGATTCCGTTCAACTTCCAAGGTACGACTGTATCTAGAGAAGGTTTGATTTAACACAGTCTCTTGTCTTCTGTACTGTGTTAGCGTCTAAATTTGCATCCTCTTTTACCACGATACGGTCTTTTTCCCCACTTGCTTTTATTTTTGGAAGTTAGTCATCCAGCAATCGAGAAACATGTGGCTTCTCTGTTTCAAAACAGCTCAATTTGATGTGAGGAGCCTTGCCCACTTAGCTCCTCCTTGCTTCCTCCGCCTGATTCATTTGTTTTCCTCAGTTTTCATTCCTGGTAGATTGGAAGGAGATGATGAAGGAATGGCAATAAACGAGGTTCAGGTTCATACTTTGCAAAAGGAGGCACGCATGGCTACTCCCAGCCTTTCCATGCACCTCTGGTAATGTTTAGTTAAAACAACATGTATCCTGGTACCATTTTTCTGTCCTCAGAGGGCAGTAGCCAGCGAAGTGTTGTTTGGGTGGAGGAACCCTGAGGACATCTTTAGCTAAACATTACAAAGAGGGAAGGCATCGGTTGGCAGTCATTTGGACCTCCAGTCAGCTGTTGAAGCTTTATTATTAGAGTTGTATACTGGCAATCTTTCCCCATCATTAGACAGATCTAACACTGGATTGCCTTAACCTGAGTTGCTCTTGATTGATTGTTTTGAAGGAGGGGGAAAGCAGTCCTGCTAGAATGGCTATTTGAAAAGTTTTAGAAGAGTGTCTGTTTTCCTAGATGGAAGAGTATGTGTTACCTGCATTTTCCACCATGTCTCAAAACACGCATTGCATCCAGTATATATATCTTATTCTTTTCTAAATCATGAATGATGTCACGTGACTGAAGAAGCCTCCATCGCTCTTTCCTACAGGAAAGGGTAGCAGGGAGATCAGCTGTTTGGCCACTTCCTTGGTCTTGGCACTCAAAAGTGCCTGAGCCAGAGTGTTGCCACAGCGGGGAGCAAAGGCCCAGAATGATTTTGAGATAGAATGAATTGGTAGGGTGATCTGGGTTCACTAGGCAGGATAAGAATTTAAGTAACCTTAAATTATTTTGGGAGGCAATGAATGGGAGCAGTTGATGGGTAATTCAGCTGATACCGAGCACGATCTGTTGCGAAGTTAATTGAGGGTAAATGAATTGAAGAGGAACTAATTTGGGGTGATCTGGGGTGGGGTGAAAATTAATTGGAAAGATTTGCCTGGAAGGGCAAATTTGCTTGCCCTCTGTGACATTTAATTCTACATTTGCATCTGTGCATATAAATTAGCTTACACAAATTTGTAGCTTTCGGCCCGTGCCTTAAATCTTTTAAGTGCCTAGCAATGCCCCAGGCCTGAGATGAACAGCACCCAAATGAGCCACAACTTTCGAGCCAACATTGGAGCCTGGCAGGGGAGGTCATTGTACAAACCCTGGAAAGACCCCCACTCATTTTCATAGCTCCAAGGTTAGGAGGAAGGCTGAGGCTTGTCTCTGCTCACCAGATGACGGCAACACACTTGTCGCGACGAGTGCAGTGAGTGAAAAGGTGGAAAGATCATTAAAGTCCAGTTGAAGTTGCAGGATTTGAATCTTTAATTTAAAATAAAGTACACGTTTCAGAACAACGTTTTAAGTGTTTGCTAGTTTTGAAACAATTGTGCCAAAACGCTTCCTTGCTGCATTCGCCCAGTGCTTCTTGAGAGGGGGGTGGGGAGTAAGAGATTTTTTATTTCCTGCACATGTGTCCCAAATAAGAACCCCAATAAGCAGTCCTTAGCCAGCTGTTCCACATCTGGGACAAGTGGGAGCTGATTCACGCGCCCTGTTTCTAGCATGCAACAACACTAAGTCCTTGCACGGAACATTCCCTCCTAAGACTTACCTTACCTCTTGTAAGTCTCCATGTACAAGGAGATTGGAACCAGGGGACAAGGTTTTCAAACAAGTAGTTTCCCTATGGACGTGCAGAGATCTGTACAGTCTCGTGAATGGATTGTGGCACAATAGTGCATGCATAGCTGCATGTGGTAGAATCGCTCGTGTACTGCCTCCTGAGCTGCTGGCTTGTTTTGATTAAATCTTCATCAGGTTAGCACAGAGTTACCATTCCTTCTCTTTGCTTGGATAAGATTTGAGAATTGCTAGGCCCAGAGGTGGGCAGGAAGTGGATTGCATCCCATTCTTATCTATCGCTGGCTGACTTCTAGTAGACCCAACGGAAGTGTGTTTCCTCCTGTCATGTGGAGCGAAAACCACACACACCCCTTAATTCATTGCTCTAGTCTCGCAGCTCTTGCTAGCCTGCTCCTCACCTCTGCCAGCATCCCTCACTGAGGTAAACGGGTACCTCTAGAAAATGGAGGAGCTGCTTGCCAGCGTGACTCCTTTCTGCTTCATCAGTTCCACCTATAAAGGGCAGAGCTGTGGAACGATCCATGTATTGTGTCGGCTGGTACATTCCTCTATTCCTCACTCCTTGTTGTGGCGTGAGGTAAAGTAAAAGGGAAGATATTAGTCTTCTAGAAATCATAGAGGTCAACCGACTGAAATTCCCAGGTGTCAAAAAGTGTTATTTAAGTTTGCCACAACTGCAGCCCATGTTTTCTAGGCCAAAAATGGAAAACAAGTGAGGTCCCAAACAAAGAAGAGTGGCAACTTCAGTTGACAGAATATGTGAAGCTTGCAGACTTAACATATAGAATAAGAGAACACAGAAGAACATACGTTTAGAGAAGATTGGAAAATGCTTATTGAGTATATGGGAAATAACTGTGTGCCGCTGAAAATGCAGGCAGCATTAAGATAAAGTCAACAGTGCAAATAAGTTACGGTGGATGCAATAATGGAATACTGAATGGTATAGTTTCTGTAAAATATGCAGGGATTTATGAGATGTAAAATGAACCGTGGAAAGAGAAGATGGGAAGTCACTGATATTTTAAGGATGTAAAAACGAGTAGTTTAAATTGTAAAACAGAAAATTTAATAAAAATTTATGTACAATAAAGAAAGAAAGAAATCATAGAGGTCAACCCAACGGACTGTGGCTGACGTTCTGCCACCTCTGCACCAGGCCAGCAACATTTTTTAGTTGAATAGATTGTCTCTGCTTCAAAGAACAGGATTGGCATTATTAAAACTAGCATTATTAAATTGGCGTCTCTTCTTTCCCTTCTTCCTCCTCTGTCCCCTACCCACAACTCGAGTCCGTTGCTTGTGTAGGAATGTAACAGGGGTTGTTTCCTAGCCACAGGCTCAGAACGGAGTTCATTTCAACATACTGCCCTCCTGATCTTAACTCCTCTCTACCTGCAGGAACCAAGCTGTGCTCTTTGGTGGGAACCCACGCTATGAAAACGTCCCACTGATTGGAAGAGGATCGCCTCCCCCCACGGTACGGTGGGCGTCGGAGGCCAAATCATTTTTATAACAGACCCTCTTTTTTATTATCATTTCCTCTGCTTTTACTAACCTCTCTATATTAAAATGCATTTTTGAAAAATATTTTTTTAAAATAAAAAAAACCCGGGACGAGAAAGCCTCCTGCTTTTTGTCAAACGCCAAAATAGTTTTGTTTCTGATGCTAGAGATGAGGAAAAGAAACCCAGGGGGGAAACCTCCCCTGAATGCACACCTTTCACGGGAAAAAGACGGTCCTTAACCCAGAGATTCATATCTGCTGGAAGGTGAAAACTGCTGCAAGAAGTCCTGCTTTTTTGAGTCCGGCATTTCTTGTTCCCACAGCCGTTTTAGTGCTCTCACCTTTTGGAAACACAGGGTGCAGTCCATTGAGACTCCATCCTTGCAGGCTAAGCTATGGGCAGCTTTGTAGCAATAGGGCAGAGAGCAACTCTGTGTTATAGTACTGGTACTTCGCAGCCCATGGTGTGAGGTTATATTCTGCAAATGTTTGCCGGTTTTGCCAATAGATGTCTATGACTTTGCATTACCTTTTCTATGTGTTGTATATATTAGCATGTGACACAGTGCCATAAAAAAAAAATCCCTGTGTGCATTTAAAATTGTGTTCAACTGCTCAAGTTCTAACCATCTAGATCAGGCATCCCCAACCTGTGGCCTTCCAGATGTTTTGGCCTACAACTCCCATGATCCCTAGCTAACAGGACCAGTGGTCAGGGATGATGGGAATTGTAGTCCAAAATATCTGGAGGGCCAACGGTTGGGGATGCCTGATCTAGAAGATGAGTATATACTCTTTGCTTGCTTTTTTCCTCCTTTTTTGTTTTTTAATAATCCTTCCATGTTTTTCTGCAAACTTGCTTCACTCTTAAGCAAAAGCTCTTTATTAAGTTTGGCATAACGTTCCTTTGAAACACATCTTGCCTGCTAACTTTTGCTTTGTTTTTGCATCTCCTGTTTTGGAGCTATGTTGCCCTTCAAGAGTAAGTTGCTTATCTGTTTTCTGTTTTTTCTTGGTTTTGGGGCTGGAGTTGGCTTATTTTCCCTCCCTGGTGATTTCCCGTCACTTCCCTGTGTGCTGTACGTTTCCCCTGACCCTCATAAACATGGGAACCTCCAGAATTCAAAGTGTTCCTGTAGTCTTTTGATTTGCAGTAGGGGTGCTTAGTTTAGTGGATTCCATTGGATGAAACTGGAGGTTTTCCCCAGAATGGGATAATGCAAAAATCAAAGCTTGGTAGGCACCCAGAATTTCAAGCTGCTAGGGTTGAGATTTCGCATTACTGAGGCCTGCTGCATACCATACTTTTCTGTCTATAAGACGCCCCCATGTATAAGACGCGCCCATATTTTTGGAGACTCAAATTTAAGAAAATGGGGGGAGATGGCACAGAGTTGTTGAGCTTTTTGGGCGGGGATTACCCACGGTGGTTGAGCTTTTTTTAGGGAGGATTGCCTCAACTGCACACACGGCGAAATACACCTCCTGTCTGTCCCATCATCGGCAGAAGCTGCCAATCACCTGCCCAACTGCTGGAGCGTCAGCCAATCAACACCACCCATTGATGCAGCAACCAATAACATGCACAATAGCCGCTGACACCCGTGGCAGCAACCAATCAAACATCCATCCTGTGCACTATCTATGTATAAGATGACCCCCACTTTTTAGCGTGGTTTTTAAAGAAAAAAAACATAGTCTTATACACGGAAAAGTACAGTATATTTTGGGAGTGGTGTAGTAATTAGAGCAGGCATAGGCAAACTCAGCCCTCCAGATGTTTTGGGGACTATAACTCCCATCTTCCCTAGCTAACAGGACCAGTGGTCAGGGATGATGGGAGTTGTAGTCCCAAAACATCTGGAGGGCCGAGTTTGCCTGTGCCTGAATTAGAGCAATTTAAAATAAAACAAAATCCTTTGATTAGTTTACAGGTCAAATGATCCCCAATTCTCAGCATGCTGAGAACCTGTAAAGTGAATAGGGTTGGTTGTTGTTGTTTTGGAATAAACATTTGCCCAAGCAAATGCTGCTTTGAATAGACAATTACTAGAAGCTCTTCAAATATGGTACAATGAAACATCAGTGCTGCAGTTTCATTCTGCTTTACCCAGCTAGGGATTTCCCCCTGTTCTTCGTAGACCAATTCCCATGGAGTTTACTCATGATAATCTATTGCACACAAAAAAGGGGGGGGGAAGAGTCGTAACACCTTAAAAGACTAAAAGATTTACCATGGTTTAAGTTGTTTGCAGACAAAAGTGGGGTAGAAGGGATTAAAAATGTTAAAAGGCAGGTTCTTGCATGAAGCTGCCATGTTGGAGTTCATTGGCAGGTTTGATGGCAGCAGAACGGGGCTCAATGGGGATTGGGAATGGCTTGCTCACTTACAGAAAGCAATAATCTTTCCTTACGTGTTTTATGTGCATTATTCATCATCACTTAAGAGTCGATCCTCCTTACTCTGCATCTTGGACTCCTTTGACTGAATTTCTTTTGCAACTCATGCTCATAATGTGGCACTCGCATTGCATGCATGCCTTGGGCGTCTCTGGCTGCACTTTGCAATAACAACTTTCCACCACCACCACCCTCCACCTGCCAAATGAGGACAGAACTTTGTGCATGTGATAAAGCGGGCTCTGTCCCACGAGGGCTTTTGCCACTGGGAATCTGTTGACCTTGAAGGTGCTGCAAGACACACTCTTTTTTGCCTTGTGCAAACAGGGCCCTGCCTCTTTCTGAGTTAAAGAGCTCAATTTAGAACAGAAAGGGAGGGGGAAGTCCCATTTTCAAGCAAAGCAAAAGGCACCTGAGGGCACCAAACACCTGCTCTTATGCTATCTAGACAACTTGGGTCTCCAGCTGTTTTTGCACTACAGTTCCCATCATCCCTGACCACTGGTCCTGCTACCTAGTGATGATGGGAGTTGTAGTCTAAAAACAGCTGGAGACCCAACTTGGGAAACTATGAATTAGATGTACATATTGGCCAATTAGAGAAGGAATTGCATTCTAACTATAAAATCTCCACTGGAATAACTCCAAAGTAACAAAAAAAAAAAAAATATGCATCAGTAAAAGAAGTTTGCCTTCATTTAACAAAATTACACAATTACCCATTGGGCTTATTTTGCATCATCCAGTAACTCAGTTTAGAGCATTGCTGCAAATTATATTTTTGATGCAAGCAGGACACTGAGCCTCTTTGATAAGAGGTGTTCAACCAGCCACTCCAGAACATCATTCTTTCATTCACCCCAAATCAGTGATGGGGGACCGGCGGCTCTCCCATTTCATTTCATTTTTTCATTTCACTTTTAATCTGTATACCGCCTTTCTATATTACTATACACCAGGTGGTTTACAAGCTGAAGAAACAACAAAGATCACATGCACCTTATAACAATCTGATCCAATACGAAATTGTCACGATAGAAACATAACTTTCAAATAAACAACTTGTTTCAAATAAAGTAATGTTCAACCAGCCATCAGAATATAACAGTGCAAAATAAAATAAAATATCAGGAAGTAATAATTAAACAAACTCACTCTTAACAATTGCAATAAATAATTTCTAAACCGTAATCAGTAAAAAATAACAGCAAGTCACAGTGCATAAAATAACACCGTTCAAACTGAGAAGCAAAGACACAAAACTTATTGAAAAAATATCCCTGAACTCCTTTCTTCACAACTGCTTCTGCTGTTCCTAAAGTCTTGGTCTGGGAAAGCTCCATGTGTAGCTTCATCAGTAGGTAGGAACTGAGACCCTGGGCTATGCATCAGGACTGCCCCCCTGATGGTAATTCAAAAAGAGCAGAAGAGCTGTACTTAGAATACAAGCGTCCGCAACATCCATTTTTTTAATCCTAAGTGACAATTCTTCCTTCTTTTTACGGGAACTATTTTTAAATCGGGTGTTTAAACATTGGGACTCTGCTGTTGCAGAGGCTGGAGCTGCAAAAGCTCAAGGGTGATGATGAAACTATAAGTGCAGTCGGATTAATTCAACCCCCTCCCCCCCACACACACACTCTGAACAGCCCAATTTAAATGGAATTTAAATCCCCCAAGGAAAGGCTTTTGAGCTTTTTTAAGCTGCAGAAAAATAAGACTGTGAATCATTTTCCTTAATGCTGTGATTTGGAAGACGCTCTTTTCCCTCAACACACATTTTTCAGACCTGACACCTAAAACGAAAAACAAAAAAACCCCACCTAGCTGTTTTCCTTAGCCTTATATTTCCAATAATACCAGAAGTGCAGGAACCTTGTCCCACAAAATAGATGGGTGAGATGCCCATATTGGTTTATCCTGTTTATTAAACAAAACTTAATCGTGTGGCTCTGGAGCTGCCTTTGCAAAGTTCTTGAGAGGGGGTTTTTTTCATAGGAAAGTTCAAAATGTGGCTTTATACACTGAAGACTGGTGAGGTGTCATGAGTTTTCTGCTTTTCAAGCTTTAAAAACCAAAATATTTAAATGAAGGCCTAGCCTCCCTAAACAACCACTAGTGCATTAAGAATAAATGCACGAGTGGTTGTATTGGGTTATAAACATCAGCTACAAAGCTGGGAAAGCACTAGTGGCTAGCCCAAAAAAGAAAAATGGTGGGTAAAAGTGGGACTCTAGAAACAAAAAGCTTTCAGAAAATAATCCTTAGGTTCCTCAGTTAAATTAAACTGGATCTCACTGCATTTTCCTGTCCATTGGGTGAGAATGGCTGCTTCAAGAACCTGGAGGTTTTGTCCTCCTTTTTTTTTTTTTTTTTGCCACCATAAATTTGCCCAAAACATTCTCTTCAGGAATATTTAGAAATAGACATTTTTTTAAACAAGAGGAGTGTGGGAAGAGGGAGAAGTTATGGATGCTGCTTGCCTAACCAGTGGCAATTTGCCTCTTGACTTTTAACCACATTCCAGAAGCTAATAGCAGTGGATACTGTAGATAAGAGAAGAAATCCGCTGCAGGCCCTTGCGGTTTATTTGCATTTGTGTATCCTCCACTCCTTCGAGCAGCTGAGGGGTCCTCTGTTCATGGTTCTCTCTCCTCACCCCACAAATAAAAAAAAATATGTTGCGGTTTTATCCTTGCAACAACAACCTTGTGAGCTAGGCTTTGAAAGAGAAGAATACTTGCCTGTGTCTTTTTATGGGACTGCTTCCTAGCAGTTTGAGCCCGGGTCTTCCTGATCCAAACCCATCATTTGATTCGCTAAAACCACACTGTCTGCTGGGTACTAACATCCCTGCAACAGAACCAGCATCTTGGGAGTACATGGAGGGCTCACCCAACGCACATGGAACTGCAGCATATTTATTGGGGGGGACTGAGGTTCAGTTCTCTGGAAATGACCATAGAATAGTTTCTACCTGTAATAAGCTTATATAGGATGGGGTAGACCAGCGGTTCTCAACCTGTGGGTCCCCAGATGTTGTTAGATTACAACTCCCATCATCCCTGAGCTCTGACCTTGCTAGCTAAGGGTGATGGGAGTTGTAGTTCAACAACATCTGGGAACCCACAGGTTGAGAAAAGCTGGGGTAGACAGAAGGCTTCAGGCCATCAGTGGACTACTGACCGATGCCCATCAGGCTGTCTTGTCACCTACTGGTTGCTAAGTACTGTATTTTTCCGTGTATAACATGACCCCTCCTTTTGGGTACTCCAGTTTTAGAAAAGGGGTGCAGATGGCGGAGAGTTGTTGAGCTTTTTGGGAAGAGAATTGCCCCCAGAGTGGTCAAGCTTTTTGGGGGGAGGATTGCCCCCAGTTACAAAGGTATTTTTAGGGGAGTGCCGAAAAACACTCACCCGGCTGATGATAAACGCTACCAAACGCACGCACAGAAGAAGCCACAGAGCATCTGCCAGCAAGCCAACAACAGCCAGCATTCACACACCCAAATGCCGCAGCAACAGCCAGTCCACAGCATCCCTTGCAGCAGACTCCATTCTCAAACACAATTGCAAATGACAAGCTACAGCTTGCATCTGCAACCAGTCGCCAGCCCCCAAAAAATCACTACCCGTGTATAAGACTACCCACCCATTTTTAACATTCTTTGACAGTTAAAAAAAACACCTTGTCTAATACACGGAAAAGTACAGTATCTTGAGCTAGGTAGACCTTGGTCCAAAACACAAAGGCAGCACTCCTTCTCTTAAGCAAGAGTGCATACTGGCACTCACCTGGCACAGGTTACTTATGCCTTAACTATTAAAAGATCCTGAGTATGCAGCCTTGCTTTTTAATTTTGACATACGTTGACAGACTACTGGGATTCTAGTTAAACAAAGTAGGAGGCCTCAGTTTGTACTACACAGAGTACAAGCCTGAATCTTAATGGGGGTTGTATCCAGCGAAGTCGTCCTGCTAACAGCGGAAGGACTTCTACCTGTGGAACAGGACTTCCTGTCTTCACTCCCATGTCCCTGCCCTGCCACCACCCGATCTGCTCCAGAGGGTTGGAAGAACTCACAGGAAAGATTTTAAGATTAGGGGGCATCATTTTCATCTGTAGTTGGAGGAAGGAATTCACTGTGATGGTTTAAAAAAAGGGGGGGGTGTCAGTAGCAGGAATTTACCCAAACAAAATAAAACCGGTATAGTGAGCAGATGAATTTTGTTTGTTTTTTAATATAATATTTATTCAAAGTTTAAGGTTTCAAAAAGAAAAAAGAACAATACATAATATAAAAAAGAATACAACAGTAACAGAAAAAGAGAGAAAAAGGATATAAAAATACATTCAATTAAAAAAAGTTTTTTAAAAAAAAAGAAAAGAAAAAAGAACAGATTAAGCCTTTACATAGCTTTCTTCCTTTGCTTATTTCCTTGACCTCCTCGCACCTCCCAATTTTGTATTCTAATTCAAATCGTTTTTTCAGCAAATCCTTCCAACCTTATTTTCATTTAAATAATTTAATTTAAAATAATATAATTTAACGTCAACTCTTTCATCACATTCATCAACTCATTTTTGCTTAATCCTTTATCTCATATCTACCAAAACTACCTAATTTTCTTTTTCCAACACATTTCTAACAGTCCTTAATTTTACAATATTTTTGAAGATATATATATATATATATAATGGCAGGTGAATTTTGTTCCATGTCTCTAAAAACTTGACACTTTCAGAACAGATGGTGGTCCTCTCTGCCCCCTGTTTTGCCTGTAACTCTTGGGTGGAGAAAACATAGGTCCTTATTTTAAGCGGGATGTTTTGTGTACTTCCACTTCCCCCAACTCTCCTGCTTTCTTTTCCAAATAACACCGGGTCCATTCCCCCTTGCCAGCATTTCGCTCTTTTTTTCTGGGTGCCTTTCTATTGCCTCCTCATTTCACTCCACCCGCTGCCAATGGTTGGGTTGTTGTTTTATAGCCACAGGAGACCTAGCGTGAAGCACGACGTAGCTTCCAAGAGCTGAGTCCTGGGCTGTTTTTGCAGCACCCCCTGTTCTTTCTGCAGGACTTCTTATTAAAATAAAAAACATTTAATGGTGGAGGTTGGGGAGGATGGTCGTCTCATAGTCTTTGTCAGTAAGATCCTAAGCCGGTGTTGAGAACTGCAAGATGCATAATTCCTGTCCCCCTTCTCTCTCCTCTCCCTAGTATTCTCCAAGTATGCGAGCCACCTATCTATCGGTTAATGATGATCACAGGCGACAGCACGGCCCCCAATTTCCAGCCTAGCACTCACCTTGTAGACAAAAGCCCACAACATACGATGTTGCTATAGTGGAAAACCCAGTGACAACTTGAAGGCGCACGGACTGCAGGGAAATAGAATTGCCTCCGCAGGGATGCAGAAGGGCTCTCTGAGAGGGAGTCGGCTGAAGAAGACACCCGCTGGCACTACGGATATAACCTTCCAGGGATTATCCCAGGTGCTCGACCGGCAGCCTTTTCTCTCTCACAACGTTTAGTCTTCCTCTCTCGCACACACAGGATGGTACCCGGTGCTTCCATCCTTCGAGCAAACTGCTCCGAAGTCTCCTCCTCGACTCGCCATTTCCTCCTGATCCCTTCCTGCCACCAGTGCATTGCCCTCCCCAAACCTATTTTTTTGGGGGGGGCAGGGGAAAAATGGGGTGAAATTAGGGTTTGGACTGTCGGAAGTTTATGCACAGGCTTTCTCTCTGCACTGACTTGAGGGCTGGGTTTTCCCCACCATCATTGATGGTGTGGTTCGGGCTTCCTATTTGATTTTGTTTGTTTGTTTTATTAGGAGCAAATAACAAAGACCAGTTCACTGTACAAGTAAAACAGAACACTGATTCGCTGTGTACAGTGACCTAAGGGAAGTGGGCTGCTTTCCACAAAAGAAAAACGCACCCTGCTTTTTGGAGTCAAATGCAATACCAACCGCTAGAGTGAATTTTCTTTTTTCCTCTAGAGAGGTCTCTGCACAAAAAAAAGCCTATTTCTGGCTGCTACTTCATCATCTTCATCATTGCCCTTTTCATAGCACCTGTTTGGTGTAGAATGGTACGAGATCCACACTCAGTATTTTCTCCCTTTGTCATCGGTTATTAGAATTAACATGCAGTTCAGCCAACATTGCTTCAATGGCCTCAGGTATTATTTAGAACAAACTGGGTTTGTTTTGTTCTTTTATGCATTTTGTTTGTTCTTCGTATTACAATAATTATTGTTATTCTTTCCAGTGTTTTTATATCGGCTATCCAAAGAGCATAACCTCTTTTTATCTCTCTCTCTTTTTTTTTGTCTTTTAAAAGGTTTTCTTTATTAATTACACGTGAGGTGAGTTATTTTTTAATATGTTGAATAATTTACAAATTTCTGTTTTTAGCACTGATTTTTCTTAATCAAATGCCATTGCCCGTGCAGGGGAAAACTTTGACATATTCAAGCATTCTTTTCTCTCCGTATGCTGGGGCGGGGCAAGGTGGGTAAAAATAACAATGAAAATTGGGTTGGTATGTAATAGGGAGAAAATGCTCTAACCATTGCCATGAAGGTGCTGCTGACAGACAGTGTCTTAGTACAATTTCCCTTGAGAGTAATATCTCCTCTGTTTTTCTCCAGTCGTGGACTGTGGTACACCTACTGTCTTTAGAGACTCTTGAAAGCTATCAATGCTAATCGAGGGAGTCCTTTTAAACTAGAACTGGTGCTCATCACTGCAGCGATTGTAGCACAACTTTGGCTGCCAATAGAAATGAAACATGGTTTTCCATTTCCACCCAGTACTGAAGAGAAGAATTCTCTTCTACCCTTCTTCTGTGTCTGTGTGTGTGTCTCTGAGTTAAGTCCAGCTCATGGGCGTAGCCAGGATTTATGTTGGGGCAGGCAGGACACCCACCTCTGTCTAGCAGATTTCAGAATGAAATGTCTCAACAACAGCTGTTTTAAATTGCTTTCTTTTTGACCTCAAGTGCTCAGAAAAATCTGTCAAAAATCTTCAGTCATTTGAAAAGTAGGAATTTAAATGAAAAATTATCGTCAGGGAGTGCTTTTCATGCGGTATATTTTGCAAAATTACAAAGGGCCCATCTTTTTTCATCCTTTTAAAAAAATTAAACTAAAACAAGTTTCCTTGGACTGGCTGAAAACCTTTTCACCACTTCCTTCTCAAATTTCTTCTTCCCCCCCACCAACACAGTTTTTCTGTGCACGCTCAGTAAGCCCAGCCCATTGAGATACTCCCCTGTCCATTGTTGACCTTAACCAGGTCTTTACTCTCCACAGGGTACTGGATGAGTGGCTGAGCAAGAGCCTTTTTCATGGTAAAAAAGATTTCCACCTCTTTTACTAGGTCCGCTGTGTTCAGCTCTTTTAACTGCTCTTTGCTGAGTTTCTTCTCCTTCCGCATGGTGTACCACAGCTCAGCTTCGGAGTCGAAATCTTGCAACTTATAAAAACTAAAACTTACTGTACTTTTCCGTGTATAAGACGCCCCCATGTATAAGAGCCAGTGTGGTGTAGTGGTTAAGAGCGGTAGTCACGTAATCTGGGTAACCGGGTTCGCGTCTCTGCTCCTCCACATGCAGCTGCTGGGTGACCTTGGGCCAGTCACACTTCTGTGAAGTCTCTCAGCCCCACTCACCTCACAGAGTGTTTGTTGTGGGGGAGGAAGGGAAAGGAGATTGTTAGCTGCTTTGAGACTCCTGAAGGGGAGTGAAAGGCGGGATATCAAATCCAAACTCTTCTTCTTCTTCTATTTTGGGGGACTCAAATTTAAGAAAATAGGGGGGGAGATGGGGAAAAGTTGTTGAGCTTTTTTGGAGGGGATTTTGGAGCGCAGGTGGCGCTGTGGGTTGAACCACAGAGCCTAGGACTCGCTGATCAGAAGGTTGGCGGTTTGAATCCCCGCGACGGGGGAGCTCCCGTTGCTTGGTCCCTGCTCCTGCCAACCTAGCAGTTCAAAAGCACATCAAAGTGCAAGTAGATAAATAGGTACCGCTCCAACGGGAAGGTAAACGGCTTTTCCGTGCGCTGCTCTGGTTCGACAGAAGTGGCTTAGTCATGCTGGCCACGACCCGGAAGCTATACACCGACTTCCTTGGCCAATAAAGAGAGATGAGCACTGCAACCCCAGAGTTGGCCACGAGTGGACTTAATAGTCAGGGGTCCCTTTACCTTTACCCAAGGTTGTTGAGCTTTTTTTAGGAGGGAATGCCAAAAATCGCTCACACGCAGCAAAATCTGCCTCTCGTCTGTCCACCCTATGCACTACCTATGTATAAGACGACACCCCCCCACACACACTTTTTAGCATGATTTTTAAAGAAAAAAACTAGTCTTATACACGGAAAAGTACAGTACTTTTAGCTAAGTATTTTTATTTACTTACTTGATTCGGGGCTAGCCCCCCTGGCTATGCCCATGGTCCAGCTGGCAATGGAGGAATTTCTGGGGGGTGAGAAGAGAATCCAAGTAAGTCTAAATGGATGAGTAGAATGTCATTTCATTTCCAGGGCATCCTTTTACTCAGGGGTAGTCAGTGTGTTGCCCTCTTGATGCTGTTGGAATTCTATCTCCCACCACCCTTGTGGATTCTCCTTCCTTGAAGGTTTTTAAGCAGAGGTTGGGTGGCCATCTGCCAGAGATGCTTTAGCTGAGATTCCTGCATAGCAGGGGGTTGGGCTAGAGGACCCTTGGGCGTCTCTTCCAACTCTTACACTTCTATGATTCTATCCCTGACCCATGGGCCAATCTCACTGGGGCTGGTGGGAGCTGATTTCAACAACGTCTGGGAGATACTACGTTGGCCACTCCTGCCTTACAGGTCTGGTTTCAGCTTTCCCAAAATCCCTTTTAACTCTCCCCTCCCTCCTTCCGTTGGCGGGGTCGGATTTGCTTAGGCAGATTTCCCAACGAACTGCTCCGCGTTTTGTACCTTGGTGTCGCAGGGACAGAAAGCAATACATAAAACCCTTCTCGTGGGTAAACACAAATGTGCAACAGTTAACCCACCAAAGCACAACAACTAAAAATGAAAAAAGAAAAAAAAAGGCCAGAAAGCATTTGTCAAACCTGGACACTTCACATGATTTCCCTTGAGTAATGCCTTGTCCACTTCTCTTCAGCAATGGGCAGGATTGCAAGGGAGACTTTTCAAGCAACATTAGTCTGGCTGAGTAGCATTTGGGCTGCAGAAATGCTTCTGCCCAATCACTGCCCACGATCTAAGAGTGCTAAAAACTGCAGAGGTACAAAAAGTTGCCCTCCTAAGCATACACGGAGGTTTTAATTACTTGACAGCAACGACTCACTGTGTCTTTTATCAAGGATAACTTGTACATATCATGTATGGCAACATAATTTATACATTCATCTTATATGTGGCTGTGTACAACTTAAGGCATGTGGGGCGGGGAGAACCCTGGTTTTACGCTGTTAATCGTCTCATTGTAACGATGCCGTTCAGTGCTTTTTTAAATAAAAAAGAACGCATGCGAGCTAACCTCATCTCGGGCTCCTTTTGGAGCTATGCCTGATTTGTATGTACTGACTGGGAAACGAATAATAAACACTTGTACTAAAATAAAAATAAAAAAGACCTTCAGCTGCCTGTGTTCTCAACAGAGTCCTTTGCCCCTCCGGTACAGAGCCATGCGCCTGCAATTAGCTGTTATTAGATTTGTCTCTGGCAGGGACAATTTCATGGGTTCAAAGGCCTGAGTAAATTGGGTACCATTTGGCTTCATGAAACTCGCCCATGTTCTCAAACTTGACAAGCTCCGGGGGGGAGATTCCGTTCAAGGTCACGGGGAAATACAATGAGAGCCTGTGGTTGTGCAGATTACCGGAGATTGAGGGTTGAATTCTACAGCAAACAACAGAATATAGCTCTTTCTTTCGCACAATCTAGTGGTGTTTGCACACCCTCCGACATTTCTCCGATGAAAATAGAGGCATCTCCTCCAACATTTCTCCAGTGAAAATAGGCTCGCCCTAAGGAAAAGCGGGACATTCTGGGATCAAATCAGAAACCAGGATGGCTTCTGTAAATCTGGGACTGTCCCTGGAAAATAGGGGCACTTATAGGGTCTGGATTTGGTGACTTTCATCCATGCCTTTGTAATAGTGAGGCTTTGCAGTTTTGCTTCACATAGGATGAGTTGCTGCAGAACGCAGCCAGTGGCACAGCTAGGTAATTTAAGACCCTGGACTTAATGGTCTTACGGGGGAGGCAGAGGATTTAGACAGTATTATTTCAGTTGTGGAGCACACAATTTACATAGCTCTTCCCCGCTCCACATTCCATGCTTTACATCTTTTTTTAAACTGCTTTTTATTGAATTTTAAATTGGTTATTCATATACATATTCCATTCACTCTTTAACATGTATTGTACACATATAAAAGCCAAGCAATAACAATATTTTTGCACAAGGGACTTCCCACCACCTTCTGTCTTCTTTCTCTTTTCAAATGTGTTGTTTTTACTTATTGCCTTTCTAATACATAATAATATATCTTCTCTATCTGATCTTTACTTTGCAAAATTTAGTCGAAACATATCAAGGGTTTTATTTGAGAACAATGTTTTCCCAGATAATCTTCTACACATTCCCACTCCTTTTCAAGTTTGGCGCCTCTGTCACTCTTGCTAATTCCAAATACTCATACAATTTAGTTCCTTTGTTGGTGTCCTGTCCCCCTTTCAATTTCTAGTGATTAACATTTTTGCTGTTGTTGCAGCATAGAGGAACATCCTTTATTTATCTTTTGAAATATCAGTTGCCATAATGCCTAGAAGAAAAGCTTCAGGTTTCTCCTCAAAAGTTTGTCTGAACATTTTTTAAAATTCATCATAGACAGTGTTCGAGAATTTTTTCATTTTGCCACAACCCCACCACATGTGATACATCATTCCTTCCCCTTGATTACACCTCCAGCATAGATTTGACTTTGATTTATATATTTTGGCAAATTTGCTGGGGGTCATGTACCACCTATATAGCATTTTTATGAAGTTTTTATTTTATTATTGTGTAACAGGCAGTGAATTTTAAATCTTTTTGCTATAGTGTTTCCCAATTCTCCATCTGTATGGAGTTCCATGCTTTACATCTGTGTCTGCCTTCATGATATATGAGAGCAAAAAACCAAATAGAACAATTTCCCGCCCCTGACTTCAAAAAAATGAAATAAATGTGTTGAGCATGTGCAGCTTGGCATTTTAAATTCATAGCTCGAACCGTTATGGCTACAGAAATGGAAGGAAATGTTCTTCTGCTGCCCCAATGCTAAAAATCATTTACTTGGAGTAAGTACCATTTTGCCGCAGAAAAGGTTAATGCATTTTTATAGTAAAAAATAAGAAAATGAGCATCTGTAAACATGTACATACTCAGCAGCCACCCCCTGACTATAAAATGTGTTGTTTTAAAAAGTGCCACGTGTCACATCCAACTTCCAAAAAGTGTTCGAAAACCGATGCAGTTACTTCTGGGTTTTCGGCGTTCGAAGATCAAAACCTTCCAACTTCCAAGACGTTCGAGAACCGAGGTACCACTGTAATCAATTTGTAATCAATATCTGTTTCCATTGTCTCTTTCATGGGCTTGGTATGTTATACAGTTGGCAGCGTCCCATGAATTTTTATTTTTATTTTCTGGATTATTCCATTTCAGGTTGTGAGGAAGCATGCATCTTTTGAATGCTTCTCCAAGAGAAAAAAATAACTGTGCATCAGTTAGAATTTGGAGAAAAATCATTCTACCGAAGGAATGAGGGACAGCAGCAGGAGGGTATTGTAGGAGTCGGGCAAGTGTTCAATTTAAATCCATTGTGCAATAACCGTGGCAGTCACAGTGCCTAGCTGCTGTCTTCAGAACTACTGGAAAATGTTATGGGAAACACTTGGACACATTCCAAGGTTTGCCTCTGAGATTTAGAGAAGAGTGCCACCTCACGGCCAGAGCTGCCCTTGCAACAAACAAGTACCGTATTTTTCGCTCTATAACACGCACCCGACCATAACACGCACGTAGTTTTTAGAGGAGGAAAATCCATAGGCATGCCACCCGTAGGCATTTCCTCCATAACACGCACAGACATTTCCCCTTACTTTCTAGGAGGAAAAAAGTGAGTGTTATGGTGCAAAAAATACGGTAAATCACAGTGCATGTATCCTATAAGACAGCATCCATGATGGCACAGTGTAATAATAATAATAATAATAATTTTATTAGTTCTACCATGCCCATCTGCCTGGGTTTCCCCAGCCACTCCGGGCGGCTTCCAACAGAATATTAAAAGCAAAATAAAACTTCAAACATTAAACACTTCCCTAAACAGGGCTGCCTTCAGATGTCTTCTTAACGTCAGATGGTTGTTTATTTCTTTGACATCTGATGGGAGGGCGTTCCACAGGGTGGGCACCACTACCAAGAAGGCCCTCTGCCTGGTTCCATGTAACTTCACTTCTCACAGTGAGGGAACCACCAGAAGGCCCTTGGAAGCTGGATCTCAGTGTCTGGGCAGAATGATGGGGGTGGAGACGCTCCTTCAGGTATACTGGGCCCAGGCCATTTAGAGCTTTAAAGGTCAGCACCAACATTTTGAATTGTGTTCGGAAACGTGCTGGGAGCCGATGAAGATCCTTTAGGACCTGTGTTATATTTTCTCAGCAGCCACTCCCAGTTACCACTCTAGCTGCCGCAATTCATCTGCTCTTTCAATGGCTCTTGGATCTTAGCTCACAGCTGGAACATGTTGAAGCATTACAAATGTTAATCACAAGAGGTTTAAAGGGCATTAAACATCAACAAATCTAAAGCCACCAACTGGTGATGCATATTTCAGACTGCTGGTGAAGCCAAATTATTATAATTTCTTTTTCGGGGGGGGGTCTGATAAATGCTGCTTCCCAGGGCCTGGTAGCAAAACCAGGAGCCAAAAAAACAACTACAAGCTGCCTCTGTCACCTATTAATATCCTTTCAACTGTGCAATGCTTTGCTTGCTGTTTCCTAGGATTTTTTCCTACATTGCTGCTGCATGGAACATAGTCCTCTTCATTCATGTCTACTTTAAGGTTACTGCACTTCCCCAGCACTCAAATCTCAAATTGTTTTTGTTGAGCACACATCTCTCTCCTCTCTCCAGGGCCCATTGTGACTTGAAAGCATTTTCTGGAATGTGATTCTGCCTGTGTCATAGACATGAATTTGGTCGTACTAGTGACATCACCAATAAGCGACCCAACTCTACTCCATCAGGCTTCTGCCATGCTGTGACCCTTAACACCAGCACATAGTACCAAACTAGACACTATGAGTTGTATCCAATGCTAGTCCTATGCAGAGTAGACCCACTGAAGTTAATGGAACTGAATGGTTTAGGTTTCAATGAGTTTACTCTTGAGTAGGATGAGCATTGGCTACAACCCTATGGTGCTCATGCTTTTTAAAAACCTTGCTTAAATTGACAATTTATTTTGAAGAAAAAACAGCTGCATGGCCCCCATAGGGAACGTACTGTATTCATGGATTGCGGCTGAGCACCAGTTTCCTGCTGAAAATCCGCTCCTGATATCTCCTGAGGTGGTGTTTAGTGCAAAACATGTTTTGGAGCAAATAGGAGCAATTGTTGGCACAACATCCCATTCCGGGCCAGGAACAGGTCTATTGAGGCTCCACATCTGCTCTCTTCACAATAAATATGGCCATCCAAGGAATGTTGGAGGGTGTCATAGATTTGTAGAGTTGGAAGGGACCCTGAGGGTCATCTAGTCCAACCCCCTGCAATGTAGGAATCTCAACTAAGCATCCATGGCAAATGGACACCTAACCACTGTGAAGGAGATTCCACAACCTCCCAAGGGAATCAGTTCCACTATCAAACTGCTCTTACTGTCAGAAAGTTCTGCCTGGTGTTTAGTTGGAATCTCCTTTCTTGAATTTTCTTAAATTGAAACCATTAGTATGAATCCTACCCAACCCCCAGAGCAGGAGAAAACAAACTTGCTCCATCTTCCATGTGACGGTCCTTTAGACATTTGAAGATGACTATCATGTCTCCTCTCAGTCTCCTCTTTTCCAGGCTAAACATACTTAGCTCCCTCAACTGTTCCTCATAAGGCTTGGTTTCCAGACCCTTGATCATCCTGGTTGCCCTCCTCTGCGCATGTTCCAGCTTGTCAATATCTTTCTTAAATTGTGGCACCCAGAACTGGTCACAGTGTTCCAGGTGTGGTCTGACCAAGGCAGGATAGAGTGGTACTATTACTTCCCTTGAGCTGGACACTATACCTCTGTTGATGAAGCCTTGCACAGTGGTACCTTGGGTTACATACGCTTCAGGGTACATACGCTTCAGGTTACACACTCCGCTAAGCCAGAAATAGTGCTTCAGGTTAAGAACTTTGCTTCAGGATAAGAACAGAAATCGGGCACTGCGGCAGCAGGAGGCCACATTAGCTAAAGTGGTGCTTCAGGTTAAGAATAGTTTCAGGTTAAGAACGGACCTCCGGAATGAATTAAGTACTTAACCCGAGGTACCACTGTATAGCATTAACTTTTTTGCTTGCTGCATCACACTAAAGACCCTCAGATCATTTTATTCACATGTACTATTGGTAAGCCATCTTATATTTATGCAGCTGGTTATTCCTGCCTTACACTTAAGGTTCTAATCTAACCCATATCTCTGAATATGGAAAGTTGTTCCTTTTTTAGTCGTCTTTCTCCCCTTCAGTGACTCACCCTTTTTTTCTGAATAGCTTTCAGAAGCGGCACACTTTCACAAGGAGCCTTTATTATGCATTCTGTTCTGTTCTCCCAGGGTGTTTGCAGCAGTGTCTGGAAATAGGCCACTTGTAGATAACTGTTTTGATACTGAGTGGCACTGCTTATGATTGTTGGCAGCAGTGCACAGCTGTTGGGTCATTCAGCGCTGTAATAAATCATTAAGGTAATACAAAAAAACAGCCTTTTTTGTCTGATTTTCTATTTTTAAAAGCATGTCCTCACGCGCTTGTGTGAAGCAGCTGGGTTAAGATGAGAGCTGCTCCCTTGCGAGGCCTGCTCTTAAAAGCTGTTCTATTCAATCAAAATGCTCTTCTTTCACAAAGAGAAGGGTTTTGTTTTGTGTGAAGCTTTTCCCAGCTCTCCAGAAGATCTTTGAATTTCTGGCTGGTGAGGCTGTTAGAAAAAGCAGTGGCACTTATTACATGGATGGAAATACAATGAGAGATTCTATCGGTGAATGGGATGGCAGCTCATTGAAAACCCTGCATATAATAAAACATAAGTGCAGTCCTAACCATATCCACGAAGAAGCAAGTCATTGAGTTATCTGAGAGAGAAATGTGCTTCAAATATACTTTATGGTGTGTACACATTTGTTCCAGTGTAATTGGACAGCAACTTGCATTTAAAGGATTTACAATATGCATTTCTTACACTCCAGTAAAGGGGGGAGGGAGCTTGGAGTGGTATCCAGGAATAAACTATTATGAGGCAAACCCAGAATCCGAAGGCAATGCTGTTAAATTTCAGAATATTCTACCACAAGATGTAAAAGTCACCAACTCAGATGGCCCTGAAACGGGGTTGCAGAAACCAGTTGGAGAACATTTTAATTCCTCAACATCCTCAACACAGCCTGCTGCTGACCTGATGGTTGCTGTTTTCCAGAAAGGGAATTTGAAAGGAAGGCTCCCAGCGAGAGGCAAGACAGGCTTTGGGATTAGCTGTGTTTATTTTGTCTTTAATTGAGACAATGGTTTTCTGTCCCCGCACAGCTGTTAATTAACATTGCAAAGCTTGGGTGTTTGTTTTACTGCTATCTGAAGCTTAACTGGAATTGCACCTTTGTTCCCCTTTCATTGTCATTTGGCCCTCTGAATTTCTTTGTGTGCAACGCACACACACACACACCTGCCAGGTGAGTGGGATAACACCTAATCGTTATAGCATCTGATGAAGTGGGGTGGACTCTAGTTCACGAAAGTTCATGCTGCAATCAAACCAGCAGATTTGAACTGGCTTGGAAATCTTAAGACTATATTATAGAGTTGGAAGGAACTCTGAGGGTCATCTATAGTCCAATCCCCTACAATGCAGCTGTCCCATACGGAGATCAAACCTGCTACCTTGGCATTATGAGCGCCACGCTCTAACCAACTGAGCTATCTAGCCTAAATCCTCCCTATAATCCTGAGGTGGGGCTCTAGATGATATGGTGCTATGCACTCTGCACATGCCCAGAGGCACGCTTTCTACACCCTGAGGTCCGGACTCAACCCCACACCACACCCCCTCCACGCTGGCTCAGATTAAACCCTGTAAGGTGACAACCGCATCCTACATGAACCTTTCTCCATCCTCCTCCTTCCCCTTTAAACGGGAGGCGCCATATTCGCGGACGACGGGGGACTTCTCGGCTTCCTTCTTTAGTTCCCCCCTACGAGTATCCGCACATGGTCTCGTCCCACCTCCGCCCTTTAATCGGCAATGCGAATTTCTCTCTTCGGCTTTCTCCTTTAGCCCGGCCCCGCCCGGGACGCAACACTCGCGAGCAGTTGCTAGGAGACGGGTAAACGCTACTCCAATCGGCGGGATCCGCTTGGCGGAGAGAAGAGCCGGGTAAGGAGGAGGCGCGGGGAAACGGGGGGGGGGGGAAATCCAGGGGTGCTTTTTATTATCTCGGCGTATGGAACACGCGCGCTCTCCCTCCAGCGCCGCACTTCCCACCCTCCCACCGTGGAATGGTACAGACCACCCCTCCCCGGCTCCTTCCTCGGGCTCGAGGCCGCCGGTGGAAGCTCCCATTGGTTAGCGGCACGACCTGCTTCCCGGCCCCGGATGCGAGGGATGCTGACTATGGTTACCTAAGCATGGTTCAGGGAAAGGGCCGCCGGGGAATCTGCACGTGCTCAGAGGCACTCTTGTTCTTTATATTTTCTCTTTGCAAGCCCTAGGGGTTTAAGTTCTTCTGACACTGGAAGGAAAAGCACCCAGAAGTCAGCTCAGGTGAGCCCGGGGCTGCCACCTTTGGGCAAAATACGGGACAGGTCAGGCAAAATAAAGGGCAGGTGGGGGTTGTTGCGGGGTAAGGGGGCTAAACATGACTTTGCCTGGCGCAGGAGTGACTTCAAAGCAATCCATTACAATGATCAAATGGAAGCTATCCATCCCTGCAAACATTCCAGCAACAGTATCGAAAGGAAACCCTCCCCACCTTCTAAATTTCTGTCTGCCAGAAGGGTGATAAATGTAGAAAACCAGCCAAAAAAGAAAAAGAGAGAGGGGTGGGGAAGAGATAGCAATTCTGCTTCTCTTCCTCACAGAGATTTGCCTCCCAACATCCTAACATGGTTTGTGTAACCCCTCCACCCCTCCAACGACACCTTTATGAATCCCTGTTTACACACACACACAAAAGCACCTTTCGAGTTTAATACCAGCGTCACTGCTACCTGTGGGTTTCCAGATCGAGGGTGGGCAAGCTGTTTCTTGGACTCCAACCCCCATCAGCACTAGCTGTGTGGCTGATAGTCATTGATGATGGGATTTGTAGTGCAGCAGCGCCGAAAGAACCAGAGGTTCATCTCCCATTTAGATGTTTGATGCAAATAATACAGGGACAGCCAACATGGTGCCCAAAGCCGAGGTGGCTGGACGACTCTTCTTCTTTGGACTACAAAGCCCACCATCCCAGATCATTGGCCATGCTGGCTGGGGCAGATGGGAGTTGGAGTCCGATGATACCTGGAGGGCATTACCTTGAGGTAATGCATTATGCCTAAAAGCTACGTATGATAGCTAGCTAAGTTGGTGACCCTCTCTGATATTTGCTGCCTGAAGCAAATTGCTGCCTGATGACCAGCCTTCCCCAAAGACCTTCTTTTCCAGGGCTTATGCTGCTTTCAGCTGCTTCCCTCCATTATTGGGGAGCTTTACTCCTTTTCAACTGATTTCCTTCACGATTGTTTGACTAGTAAATAAGACCTACATTGTCAAGTATATAAGACAGTTAAGGTTGCTTTGGTTATTGCTGCTCTGCCTGTTTTCTTTCATATTGGACTCTGTCAGGCTCAATAATTATTTCATTATTATTATTATTATTAGTTTATTTAGATTTATATACCACCATTCATCAGGGGATGCGGGTGACGCTGTGGATTAAACCACAGAGCCTAGGACTTGCCGATCAGAAGGTCGGCGGTTTGAATCCCTGCGATGGGGTGAGCTCCCGTTGCTTGATCCCTGCTCCTGCCAACCTAGCTGTCAAAGTGCAAGCAGATAAATAGGTACCACTCCGGCAGGAAGGTAAACGGCGTTTCCGTGCGCTGCTCTGGTTCGCCAGAAGCAGCTTAGTCATGCTGGCCACATGACCCAGAAGCTGTCTGGAGACAATCGCTAGCTCCCTCCGCCAATAAAGCAAGATGAGCGCCGCAACCCCAGAGTCGGCCATGACTGGACCTTTACCACATTCATCAAAAGATCTCAAGGCAGTTCACAATATAAAAGGAATAATAATTTTAGGCTTGCACAGATGCTTTTAAAAATCCATAATTTCCCACTACTAAATATGTAAGGTTACAACATGGAGCCGACATGGGAATATTGCATCATTCTTCATCAATGATGTCATAGTCTCTAACCAATTAGTGCCCTGTGACACTCATGTAAACGCAATCCCCATGGAAATTGCAAGGTTAATTGATTCCCTAGCTAGTTTCCCAGTGACAAAATATTGTGGCTTTGTATTCTGGAACGAGGTAATATCCCCATAATAGAAGTCCTATCTTGAAAAATTATGTCTGGAGTGCTGTGACAATTTCACTTCCACAGCCTCACAAAAATTCAATATAAGGTGATCAGTTTGGCTTTATTGATCTCCCCTTGTTACCTGCCCTTTAGTTAGTTAGAGTCTACTTGTTCCAGTCTTTTCAAGGTCCTTAAGGCCTTGCAACAGACTCGTGTTTCCCCAGTAAGGGTCAGGTGTGAATTATGCACTAAAATAGCAACAGTTAAAAAGTGGTGCTGAAGGAATAACAGGATCTTTTTCTCTCCCATTTGCAGTGAGCACCATGGAGATTGTCTACGTTTATGTGAAGACGCGCAGTGAGTTCGGTCGACAATGCACCTTTTCCGACCGGATGGCAGAGGTCAATGTGGACATTCAGCCAGATCCACTGCAAGCTACAAATTTTATTGAAAGAGACCCCATTGATACTGGAGTACAGTGTGCCAGTGATATGTCAGAGCATGAGGTAGAGTGTCTGATCTTGAAATACTACTTTCTACTTTTCTGCCTTTAGGCAGAATGCTGAAAGAAAAATGTATGGCTGATTGTGCAGGATTTCCAAACTGCACATAATTCAGCTGGACAAGAAAAAGAGAGTTCTGTTTACAGAACCTTGGCATTAGAAAAAGAACATAAATAAGGGATCTAGATTTCTGTACTGTTCAGAAACCATTCTAAAATCTTCATCCAGTGCTATGTGGCTTTATGGTGGCTATTGCTTTGGTGGCAGAGGGATGCAGGTGGTGCTGTGGTCTAAACCACTGAGCCTCTTGGGCTTGCCGATCAGAAGGTCAGTGGTTCAAATCCACACTATGGGGTGAGCTCCTGTTGCTCTATCCCAGCTTCTGCCAATCTAGCAGTTCTAAAACATACCAGTACAAGTAGTTAAATAGATACCGCTGCGGCGGGAAGTTAAACAGCACTTCCGTGGGCTCTGGCTTCTGTCACGGTGTTCTGTTGCACCAGAAGCAGTTTAGTCATGCTGGCCACATGACCCGGAAAGCTGTCTGTGGGCAAACGCTGGCTCCCTCAGCTGGAAGTGAGATGAGCACTGCAGCCCCATAGTGACTGGACTTAACCATCCAGGGGTCCTTTACCTTTACGTACCTGTTTTGGTGGCTGTTTTAAAACAAAGTGCTTTTTGTTTTTGTTTTCCAAACTGAAGCTGGAAAACCCAAGCCCTTAAAAAAGAAACGAATCCATGAATTTCCTTAATGAACGGCAACTTCTGGATTTTGTTTGATATGATTGCAGATATGCAGATTTTTTGGCATCTACTATATGAAAACGCAAGTCTGTCTATGGAGGTATAAGAATGATGCATAGCCTGCAGTTGGACATTGCAGGGGAGGCATGGCTTTTACCAAAATCAGCAACCTGTTCCTGCAGTACAAAACGCATGTAGCAACACCCCCATGTTGTGAGTTTCCCCGTTGCTACAAACAGCAGCCTGTGAAGTTACAAAGGGACAGGGAACTTGCAATGCAGGGACATTGCATCACATACTTAGTATTTGTAGGCATTCCAGATGGTGAAGCCATGGGGCCGTTGCTTCGGTTAGAAAGACACGTATCCTGTGTCAGGGTAGGGAAGAGCTCTCCACCGGGTGAACTTTTGCCTGCCTGCCAACTCAGCTGCAGAAGGCACAGAAGCCATGAAATGGCAAACAAAATCAACGAGTCCGGTGTGTTTTGAGTGTTGATGGGTTGTTGTTGTTTGGCAAAATATACAGTCCACTCCTGCTTCATGCCTAGGACTGTGGGAGCTAGAATAATGTAGCAGAACACATACTTGACATATGAACACAGGCCCCAGGCTCCATCCCTGCCATTTCCAGTTGAAGGATCTCAGGGAGCAGGAGAAATATGAATTACCTTTGCTTGGGGCCCTGTACAGCTGCTGCCAGCTCAAGTAGAAAATGCTGAGTTAGTGGCCAGTATAAGAAAGTGTCATTTATGCAGGAAGTATCTTTGTACAAGGAACGCGGGTGGCACTGTGGGTTAAACCACAGAGCCTAGGACTGGCCGATCAGAAGGTCGGCGGTTCGAATCCCCGCAACGGGGTGAGCTCCCGTTGCTCGGTCCCTGCTCCTGCCAACCTAGCAGTTCGAAAGCACGTCAAAGTGCAAGTAGATAAATAGGTACCACTCCGGCGGAAAGGAAAACGGCGGTTCCGTGCACTGCTCTGCTTTGCCAGAAGCGGCTTAGTCATGCTGGCCACATGACCCGGAAGCTGTATGCCGGCTCCCTCGGCCAGTAAAGCGAGTTGAGCGCTGCAACCCCAGAGTCGGTCATGACTGGACCTAATGGTCAGGGGTCCCTTTGCCTTTATCTTTGTACAGCATGGTTCTTATTGGAATTTCTGTGCACAATTTCTGTATATTCGGAAGAAAATAAACAACTGTTTCTCATGTGCAAACCAGCCTGCGGGTAGTAAGACTGTCAATGCTGGTAATCAGAAGTTTTGGATGGACTCTGTAATGTGGATTAACGTCATCTGTGGTACTATGTGCTTGGCAATTGGTTGTGTTCTTCGTGTTATCCCTTTACATGCAACCCAATTGGTCGCCAAAACGTTCTCCTCTATGGCCTCCTGCATTTCTTACGTATGACCCTTGAGAATCATGGTCTTGTCTGAGGCCACTGCTGCTGCTGTTTAAAAAGAAAGGGGGGGAAGACTGAAGGCAGCTGTGGTTTTCCTTTACACCAGGTCAACACAGAAAGGTTTGAAATGGAAACCCGGGGCATCAACCACGTGGAAGGTGGCTGGCCTAAAGATGTCAACCCCTTGGAAATGGAACAGACCATTCGCTTCCGCAAGAAAGTTGAGAAGGATGAGAACTACATCAACGTCATTACTCAGCTGGGCAGTGTAAGTCCCTTTGGCCTCACCCTTTCAGCAGCCTATGTCAGAGCTTCGCAACCTGCTTTCCTTATTCCTTTTTCTTTGTTTTCTGCGTGACCTCCCCAGGTTTGTTCTGTGGCCATCCACTGACTGATTCCATTACTTCTTTTGTAGCAAATGGATCACTGCATCAAGCAGAACAATGCCATCAATATCTATGAGGAGTACTTTGAGGAAGAGGAGTTGGCGGGAGTTACAGATGAGGCTCCATCAGCAAAAACTATCAATGTCTTCAGGTAGCTCTTGAGCAGCCAGAAACCTCTGTCCTCTCTTCGAATCTGGCTTGAGATGATCTTTGGTTTTGCTGTAATGACTGAAATATTGCTGATGCTGCTGTCCTGCAAGGTGTATTGATCGTTAGGTAAAGGGACCCCTGACCATTAAATCCAGACGTGGCCGGCTCTGGGGTTGCGGCACTCATCTCGCTTTACTGGCCAAGGGAGCCGGCGTAAAGTTTCCGGGTCATGTGGCCAGTATGACTAAGCCACTTCTGGCGAACCAGAGCAGCACACAGAAACGTTTACCTTCCCGCCGGAGCGGTACCTATTTATCTACTTGCACTTGACGTGCTTTCGAACTGCTAGGTTGGCAGGAGCAGGGACCGAGCTACGGGAGCTCACCCCGTCGCGAGGATTCAAACCGCCAACCTTCTGCTTGGCAAGTCGTAGGCTCTGTGGTTTAACCCACAGTGCCACCCGTATTGATCGTTATTAACCCTAAATTATTCGGGCAGTCTGTATTTGAAGAATTGGATGGTCTTTCTTATCTATTATTTCCCTATCTGTCTCCAAGATGCTCCCAGCTGACATTCACTGACTGTCCCTGAAACCAAGCATTGTCTATGAACATATCCCTGCTGTTTTCAGTTAACTTGACAGGGCGGGGTAGGATATATTATTATGGCACTTTTTCCTTCCATCTCCCCCTAAATGGAGACTAAATATAGGACTAAATGTAGTGGCAGACATCATGTCCATACAGTTAAAATAAAAGCCTAGAGTGATGAACAACTATCTCTTTTGACTCCTTCTGATGATTTGTTTATTGAGCCCTCTTCCTGATTTGCTTGCACAAAGTTTATGCAGAGGTTAGATTGTGCTTGGTATTTATTGAGCATTTGCGCTGATTTGTTTATAGGGCACTTGCAGGGCTTGAAAGGTCAGCACCAACACTTTGAATTGTGCCCGGAAATGTACTGGAAGCCAATGTAGGTCTTTCAGGATTGTCTTATAACCACCCCATAAACAAATCAGGACAAATGCTCAATAAAGACCAGACTTTAGCCTAAGCTCTGTGCAAACTTTGCGCAAGTGAATTAGGATGGATGCTGGAGAAGCAGGTCATCTGGTGGAAACCTTGGTAGGCTAAATGAAGAAGAAACTGAGAAACCATATATTATTCAGGCAATAGTTATGACTTCTGGAAAAACTGAACTGGGCGCATTTGGGACTGGAAATAGACTCCCACCCCAGTGAAGGATTTCTGCAGCACCTTCTTCAAAATTCTCAGTGTTGTAACAGATGCACATAAAACTCACTTGCCTGTGAGATATATATTTTATTTTTTATTCTTTGTGAGATTTGATGTCACAACCTGTTGCTTACGAGCAAATGAAATGCCATTGTCTTCTTCTTTATTATCGAAAAGGGACCCAAACCCAATCAAAAGAACAGCCACACATCTCTCCTGGCACCCCGACAGAAGCCGGAAGCTGGCAGTCTCTTATGCCAGCCTAGAATTCCAACGGAGTTCAAAAGACATGAGCTATGATTCATACATATGGGATCTTGGTAAGAATTGAAACACTTTGTCACTTGTACAACTTGTATACAGTGAGATTACACAAGCACCCCCCACTCAGCTCTCTTAGTCTTAATTCCCCTCGTTTACTGACGCACACCCACCAAACCCGAAAGTCAGTTGCCCGGTTGTTATCTTTTCATTCAGCAGCCTAACAGCCCATGGATAGAAGCTGTTCTTTACCCTGTTGGTGCGACGAATCATGCTTCTATATCTTCTGCCTGAGGGCAGGAGATCAAGAAAGTGCCGGCCAGGGTGTGAATCATCCCTGAGAATTTTCCTCACTCTCCTGAGGCAACGTTCTTCCGCTATTTCATCCAGCGGATTCATGGGACAGCCCATAATATCTTGTGCTGTATTAACCACCCTCTGTAGGCACTTCCTATCAGTTGATGTCAAACCAGAGTACCACACTGTGATGCAGTATGAAAGGGCACTTTCTATTGTTGACCAGTAGAAGGAGATCATCAAATATTTATTGACATTGTTCTTCCACAATACTCTGAGGAGATGGAGTCTCTGTTGGGCTTTCTTAACCACCTGGGTTGTATTGATTTTCCAAGTAAGGTCTTCACTGAGATAAACTCCTAGGAATTTAAAGGAAGAGACTCTCTCCACGCAGCCCTCCCCGATGTACAAAGGGGCTAGTTCTCCTCTCTTCCTCCGAAAGTCCTTTGTCTTGCTGATATTAAGGTGCAAGTTGTTCCCTAGGCACCATGTAGATATTTTTTGGACCTCCCCTCTATATGCTGATTTGTCTCTACCTGTTATTAAACCCATTATGGTGGTGTCATCTGCAAACTTAATAATTGCAGTAGACGGGTCAGAAGGGGGGAAGGCGGCGATTATGGTTTCTGCATAATTTCCCCTAGACTGGGCCTGAGCGCTGGCAGATCCATCTCTTGGCTGGGATCTGTGGGAAACGCCTCCTGCCATGTCCGCCCTCTGCAGAATAGAGGAAGCAGAAAGGGTCTCTGACCTGGATTTTGCCCAACTCTAAAGGGTAGTCCCGTTATTAGTTCTGCCTCCCATTTCCTTGTTCTGCTCCTCACTTTAGTTTTTCTACTGCCTGCACCTTCAGGTGACTTTGCGCCCAGTTCATTCATATTCAGGAGCAGAAATGTTGCTTATGGCAGCCATGGGGTGCAGTGGGACGAGAGATAAGGGAATAAAACAGATAATTTTTTTACCGTTCACTTTAGAATTGTGAAGTCTGATAGTTATTTTCTTCTGTATGGTAATTCTGCCCCCCCCCTCTTTTTTTTAGAAACCCCCAACAAACCAGAACTTGTTATCCGGCCATCCTCACCTTTGGTGTGCTTAGAGTACAACCCAAAAGACTCGCATATCCTGATTGGAGGATGCTACAACGGGCAGATAGGTAAGGGAAATGGTTAGCACACGGTAAAAAGTAGTGGGGAATTCGGGGCCCTCATTGTGTACCTTGAAGTCTATTCTTGTTTGCCTTTATCTATAATTGCCACTGGCAAGCCTTCACTCCAATAGTGCCGGAAAAGGAAATGGAGGAAGGGGGCTGGCAAACCATGTACTTTCAAATATTTATCTTTTTTGTTGCACTGACTCCAGTTTTTGAAAATATTTGCTGCTTTCGAAGTGTACATGAACTTTTTATTTTTTCAAAAATCTGACAGCAACAGGCATCTAAAGCCAAAAATAAAAATAAATGGAAGCCAGGTTCAGTGTCCAGGGTTAGTGGAAACTGATAACTGGTCTTAAGAGCAAAGAAAATCCATAGCGGAGGTTTCAAGGTTTCAAATTCTGCTTGCTCGGTCATATCCACTTCTGCACCCACTGCTTTGAATGAAAACACAGTTATGAACTATGATGGGAGTGCTTGTGTTCGATTTGCGTAACTCAGAGTTTGGCATTTCTTGGAATAGAATTTGAATTGTGGAAAGCAGAATGCATGCAGCTGTTTTTATTCATGTGTTTAATCAGCTTCTATCCTGCCCTCCAAACTTACACAACTCTGAATTAAAATAACGTGGCAAAAACAACATTACAATAAGAAAAACGGAACAGCAAAGAAAAATTCATTTGTTCTTTAGAAGCCTGGAAAAATGAAAAAGACAGTATAGCAGCAAAGATCCCAGGTGAGCCTTCTAAGGAACAGCATTCCATAGGCAGGGTGCCACCACCGAGAAGGCTCTGGGGGATCCAGTGTACTACTTTGGGTTAACAGTTACCTGTTCTCTTCCATTCCCCGTGCCTTAGGTTCTCATTGCCAGATGTTTTGTCTAGTCCTCATTGCCGTCCTCAGGCTGCTGCTTGGTTTTATACCTCTTTGAACGTGGGCTTTGAACGTAGAGAGGCATACCTGAATGCCCTGCCACAGCTTGCCTTCCATCGCTGCTCTATAGTTTAAAAAGAGAGCATCGGATGTGCCCTGTATGCTCTGTCTCTTCCTAACTGCTGTGCAGATGGACCAGGATGAGTGTATTCACATGGTGAATTGTGGCTACTTGCCTTGTTTTCAGAGAAGAGTCTGTGAACTCTCATGCTTGAAAGAGCAGGCTGTGTGCAGCTGGAATTTCGCCTCCCTACTTCCTTTGCAGAAGTTCTCATGCCAAAGACGTCACCCGTCACATTCCTCTTTTTCTTTTTTAATACATGAACAGCAGCATGTCTTTCTAGTAGTAGTAGGAACCTCTCCAAAGAAAACAGGAAGCAGAGCTCTGACTGCACACAGTTATCTCCCATGCCCTTCCATGTACCATCAGATACCACGACTGTTGGAAACAGGAAATTGGGGGAGAGGACTCAGAGCATTCCTTATTTTCCTGTGTTTCCCACAAATACCATTTGGAACTCTTGCTCTCCACTATGGCTGGGTAATACCATATTTTTTGCTCCATAAGACTCACTTTTTCCCTCCTAAAAAGTAAGGGGAAATGTGTGTGCATCTTATGGAGCGAATGCAGGCTGCACAGCTATCCCAGAAGCCAGAACACCAAGAGGGATTGCTGCTTTCACTGCACAGCAATCCCTCTTCCTGTTCTGGCTTCTGAGATTCAGAATATTTTTTTTTCTTGTTTTCCTCCTCCAAAAACTAGGTGCGTCTTGTGGTCTGGTGCGTCTTATAGAGCGAAAAATATGGTATATTGATATATCGCCCAAAACCGGTTTCAACTCCATATTGTGATAGCGGTTTCGTAATTGTTGACTGAGCAATATATCGCAAATCATGATGCGTGTTAGGGCTAGTTGATATATCATCCAAAACTGGTTTCAAGTCCATATCATGACAATGGTTTCATAATTTTTGACCGGGCAGTATATTGTGAATCGTGTGTGTGTGTGTTATGCAAAAATCACAATGTGGGGAAAACCGTGAAGCCAGCCAGTGCCTCTACATAGCTCCATCCTTATTACAGACGTCATGATAGATCAGTATATCCAAGGCTGGATTTAGTTTTGATGAGGCCCTAAGCTACTGAAGGTAATGGGGCCCTTTATATGTCCAGCTGTCTTTTGTCAACAACAAATTGTCACTGTTTTTTGTGTTGAATATATGCTATATGGTAATTTATGGACCTAATAGGTATCTAAAGCCATTTGAACATAATAAAATATGTATTTTATCCAAGTAATTGCTGAACAGAAATACAATTAAGAAGTATATTAATAGTGAAGTAATTATTAAGCTCTAACTTAAAATGATTTTTTATTCATAACAAACTTAGTAATGCAAATACTTCGGCATTTGGCAATAACACAATTTACAACAACTCATAATCTATTCCCCTTTGCCCCCCCCAAGAGAGTGGGGCCCTAAGCTATAGCTTGTTTAGCTTATACGTAAATCTGGCACTGAGTACAGTGGACGCTCACGCGAATGTTGCGATTTGGTGCTTCTGTGCATGTGCAAAGCGCAATTTAGCGCTTCTGTGCATGCACGACCACCGAAACCCAGAAGTAACCTGTTCCAGTACTTCCAAGTTTCGGCTTTCCACAATCCGAAAAAAACGTAGCCTGAAGTGGTTGGAACCTGAGGTATGACTGTATATCGCAATGTTCAGCTGGTGATATATCACAAAGTTGAAAACCAGCTCTGCTCTTATTCCAGACATTGTGATATATCGCAATGTTGTAAACCAGATATCGCCCAGCCCTACTCCCCCCAGAAAATCATCTTACCGTTTTCTGCTAAGGCTGACCCTTACCAAATAGGGTGTTTTCCGGCTTTGCACACCCCAGCCTGTCTTTTGGCTGACTTCACCAGGGTGCTGTGTGGATGTGTAGTCACATTTTCATCGACAAGGCTGCCCTGGGGATCCTGTTCAGATTGGTGCATGACATAGCTGCCGCCGTGAAGTGTTACCCAAGGAGCTCACAACCCCGTTATTCCTAATTGTCCCTGTTTGATTAACAAGAACGGTTGTCTGCCATGGTTATCGGAGTTCCACCAAGCACAGATTTGCCAGGTCCATTTATGATCGTATTGCCTTTTTCATTCACATGTGCCCTTTGAGTTAATTATACTCCCTTTTATGTTTCTTTTGCCATTTTCATCAGCAATCAGATCTGACAGGGTCTCTATTACAGGGACGTTATTAAGCACTTCATAGGTGATGGAAGAGGGAGTTGATTCCACTTTGTCCTTCACAGGCCTCCTGAGGCAGGCAGTAATGGCCCCGTGAAACACACTCTGTCACCTCCAATGGCTTAATTATAACTGAACCATAGACAGCAAAAGCAATTCCCTGCTGCGTCTGCAAAAATCCAGCCCATCTGTGTGCTTTAAAAAGGAGAAGCTTAAAAGAAGCCACTGATAATGAAGCAGTTTTGAATTAGGTCTAAGGGTTAAAGCACACGCCAGAGACATCTGGTGAATTTTTGCTTCTGCCACAGACCACATACGATTTTTTTTTTTTTTTGGGGGGGGGGGTTCCAGTCCAAATAACAGTCACCTCCTGTATCATTTTGGGGTACATTTGGATGAAGACATAGGGCACTTTGTGGCAATCCTTAATTTTCTGTGTTAGTCCAGTACAGTGATGTAAATTCTCGAGAATAATCTTTTGGAGAATATTCTTGAGAATATTCTCGATTAATGAGAATATTAGAGAATTTTCATTTAAAATAGGAGAATATTCATTTTAATGAGTTGAAAATGATATAAAAGACAGCTTGATAAACAAAACTATATGCAAAGAAGCCATTAACATTAAATATATTATCATTATATGATAATATATTTCAGTATGCCAATCTCTGGTAAATGGCACCTTGTACCATTGAATGGCACTGCAAAAACCAGCTACTGGCACTAAATAAAAATAAAGAAATGTCAACTGTTTAAATGAAGGCCACCTCACATGCTGTTACACATAATTGTATAGGCCTAGGTACTTTAAGTGTATAGAGCATTAAAGCTACTTTCTGTAAAAAAAAAATTCACACTGTGTGGCCAAGGGTATAGAATTGCTAAGAATAAGGTCACACCAAAATAGAAAAAAAGGCTATTACATATAGTAGAAATACATACAAATTCAAATTTTCATCAAATTAAGTGAATAGCATTTTTAAAACTAAAAAAAAAAAAATGTTTTCTGTAGTTCACATTTCAGAACTGCCAGTGGCGAATGATACAATGCCCAGTAATATAACTGGATTTTTTTTAAAAAAATCATTATTCATTACTTACACTGGCAATATCAGAGCTTGACTTATTATTTACTGGATTTTTAAAATGTGCATTGTAAAACTGGTTCTTACATTAGACTTTACAGTTTGTGGAGAATATTCTCCAGAGAATTTTCTAGCAGAGAATATTCTCACCTCACATCACTAGAGTGTGGCATTTACATTGGCGCTTCCATTTCTGGATCTGAAAATGACCGTATTTTTTGCTCTATAAGATGCACCAGACCATAAAACGCGCCTAGTTTTTGGAAGAGGAAAATAAGGGGAAAAAATTCTGAATCCCAGAAGCCAGGACAGCAAGCGGGATTGCTGCACAGCGATCTCGGTTGCTGTCCTGGTTTATGGGATAGCCGCGCGCAGCCTCTCCCGGGCAACGGGAGCCTTCACCCCCTGCCCGGGAGAGGCTGTGCGCGGCTAAGGCTCCCCCAACAGCCGTGCTCCCTTTAAAGAGCGTGCGGAGTGTGTGCGTGGCTCTTGGGGGCTTTTCCCCAAGGAGGGAGAAGGGCAGCCCTTCTCCTTCCTTGGTGAAAAGCCCCCAAGAGCCGTATACATGCTCCACACGGTTCTTTAAAGGGAGCGCTGAGCAGAGCCTCCCGCCTGCATTTGCTCCATAAGACGCATACACATTTCCCCCTACTTTTTAGGAGGGGAAAAGTGCGTCTTATAGAGTGAAAGATACGGTAAATGCAAATGCTGCAAAGCTATGATGTGTACTTGATTTTTAAAGAATTGCTCAATATATATTCCTGAAATCTAATTAATTGGGGAGATTTATTCAAAATAAAAGCAGTTTATGTTAACATTTTGAGGACGAGCTGTAGACTGGAACAGTGTGGGTGGCGAAAAGAAGCTAGATTAACTTTTTGGAGCGGTTTCCCGATTACCATAGAATTGTAGAGTTGGAAGGGACCACGAGGGCCATCTAGTCCAACCCCCTGCAATGCAGGAATCTTTTGCCCGACGTGGGACTCAAGCCCACCAACCTGAGATTAAGAGACTCATATTCTACCAACTGAGCTAACCATAACCAAGGACCTTGATGCATGTTGAACAACTTCAAGCTAGGACCCTCAAGTAATCCTATAGCCAAAAGATGCTCTTAACCTTGTTTGTGGAAGGAGAACCTGAGCATCTTTCAAGCGACCCACAATTCCTGTTTTCACTGCCCCTCAGCTTACTGGGACACTCGAAAAGGAGGCCTGCCAGTGGAACTGACCACAGTCGAGCTTAGCCACCGGGATCCTGTGTATAATGCTATCTGGCTGCAGTCAAAGACTGGGACCGATTGCTTCTCCGGATCCACCGATGGGCAGGTAAAAGACAGATACTGCAGTTTGCTATCTATAGGAATAGATAGATACTCAGGAAAAGGGGTGCAGTAGCTGCACCAGACCTACGGAGGAACTAGAGACGTCTTCGTGCTCCTGCAGCTTTGCTCCAGGCTCTGTTGTTTTAAAAAAATGACTTGAGCTTCTCGCTGCTTCTGTACCCTTGGCTGGTTCAAACGATGAACTGCATTTATCAGCTAAGCCACAGCACTGAATGCGGGCGGTACTTGTATCCTAGATGGTGCATCTAGCCGATGGTGTGTATCTCTGAAGAGCAGCCAATAAGGCTTCTGGGTCAGTGCCCGTCAAATAATCATTCAGCCATAGAGCAATGGACGCTCATGGAAAGATCTGTAGCTGGGAGCGCTATAGCAGAATTCAGAAGTAGACAGAAAAAAGTAAGAAGGGCTTGTGAGAAGAGTAAGAAGAGAGCCAGTGCGGTGTAGTGGTTAAGAGCGGTAGTCTCGTAATCTGGGGAACCGGGTTCGCGTCTCCGCTCCTCCACATGCAGCTGCTGGATGACCTTGGGCTAGTCACACTTCTCTGAAGTCTCTCAGCCCCACTCACCTCACAGAGTGTTTGTTGTGGGGGAGGAAGGGAAAGGAGAATGTTAGCCGCTTTGAGACTCCATAGGGTAGTGATAAAGCGGGATATCAAATCCAAACTACTCTTCTTCTTCTTCTTGGTGCTATGAGAATTCTACACTGTTCAGGAAGGAGAAGAAAGGGGAGAGGAGTCATTGGGTTGTTTCTAAGCAGGGGTCAGCAAACTTTTTCAGCAGGCGGCCGGTCCACTGTCCCTCAGACCTTGTGGGGGGCCGGACTATATGGGGGGGGGGAATGAACAAATTCCTGTGCCCCACAAATAACCCAGAGATGCATTTTAAATAAAAGGACACATCCTACTCATGTAAAAATGCACTGATTCCCGGACCATCCGCTGGCTGGATTTAGAAGGCGATTGGGCTGGATCCGGGACGCGGGTGGCGCTGTGGGTAAAACCTCAGCACCTAGGACTTGCCGATCGTTTGGTCGGTGGTTCGAATCCCCGCGGCAGGGTGCGCTCCCGTTGCTCGGTCCCAGCGCCTGCCAACCTAGCAGTTCAAAAGCACCCTCGGGTGCAAGTAGATAAATAGGGACCGCTTACTAGTGGGAAGGTACACGGCGTTTCCGTGTGCGGCTATGGCTCGCCAGAGTAGCTTCGTCACGCTGGCCACGTGACCCGGAAGTGTCTCCAGACGGCGCTGGCCCCCGGCCTATAGAGTAAGATGGGTGTGCAACCCTAGAGTCTGTCAAGACTGGCCCGTACGGGCAGGGTTACCTTTACCTTTACCTTTGGGCTGGATCCAGCCCCTGGGCCTTAGTTTGCCTACCCATGAACTAATGAAAGTCTAAAACTCTCAGATGCCATAGAACCAGGGAATCCAACTTGAGTAAAATATTGGGGAGGGGGCAGGTAAGTCCTGCCCCACATAATCACATGACACGGCACACACACACTGTTTGAATCGCAATGCCCATTAACTTGGGAGGGTGTGGCCCCCTCAAAAATTGTATTGGGGTTGCAAAGACCCCTCTGCCCCTGGGAGTTGGCTCCTGTGGATAGAACATAGAGTTGGAGCTTTGAAGCGGGGTGGGGGGTTGTAGAATAATTTAAACTGAATTTCACAGGGAGCTTCAGCTAGTATAATAAAAAAGATTATTGTCCTCTAAATTGGGGGGGGGGGTGCCTTTATGAACCACTGCTGATTACCACCAATGGAGGAGGGGGGGGGGAATGTGCTGTCCAGCTAATAAAAACTTTTATCTTGGAGAGGCTCTGGGAATAGAATCCATCTCATCCTGACGACAATCTTCTAGGTTGGCAGGTAAATTCCTTGCAGACCTGATGGTCCAGGAACTTTGAGTTCCTTTTTCTCTTCTTCCTTCCCTCCTAAGTATCTAACGCAGCTTGCTTTCTGGAGCCATCTGGATGACTTCTGTCTGTGATGCCCCTTGGGCCCCTTTCTTTGCTCTTGTTCTCTGCTTTCACAGCACAGAATAATCTGAATGATTTGAACTAATCTGATAGGAATGTTTCGGGTACAGCAAGTCCTGGGCTCTGCACAAAGGATTCAATTAAGGTATTAGTGTGCCACTTCCAGCCCTCCAGACCGAAGATTCGGTGAACAAGTTGACAAGCAGCAACGCTGAAGGCCAAGGGTGTGGATATTGGGGGTGAAAGGCTGGTGCCTAGAGCAGTTCAGGAGACAAGAGCCCTAGGAAAGAGCATACATACTTGGTCACATTCTGCTTCGCTTGGAAACAATCCCTAGTGGGGAAACAGAGCCTGTAGATGGAATGAGCATAGAAGGTTCTTCAGTACTATGCTGTTGATCAGAGATTAGACATTTTGATATTAGATCTTGCAGTTCATGATGGGAGCCGATTCAGATAACTAAGTTGGCCACATGATAGTTAAAATTAGCAATAGCCTGCTCACCTGAAGCTGTCGTTAGATGGTTTCTCATCTCTTAAAATCAGCTAGTAAGATGTGCAAAACAGTGTTGCAGCATGGAGAGTTCCTTAACAAGGTGCCAGCCATGTTTTCTCAGATACCCCATTCCATTCCCCATGGTTTTCCATTGTTTTTCCCAACTCATTCCATGGGCAGTGATCATTTGCAGTCTTCACTGTGTTGTGTGTATATATTTTGGGGAAGGGTCACTTCCTTAGCCCCCCCCCAAACTTTGGGGTTCTCCCAAGCATGCTGATACCACCCCTCTTGTGTGTGGATGGTGCTGTTTGGGTTGTATAAGGATCAGCAAACAGACCATCAAGTTTACTAATAGTGTGGCAGAAACCTTTCATCCAATGAAATTGCCACCATTTCAGCGAGTTGTAAATTAGCCATCTGAACCCACCCATAATGTGGGGCCCCCTCAAAAAGCATCAGTAATGGCATTTCTTTTTTCCAGGTCCTGTGGTGGGACATTCGGAAACTAGCTGAACCAACTGAAACACTAGTGATGGACATCAGTAGGAAAGGGATCTTGGAAAATGCTTTAGGAGCCATTGCCCTGGAATTTGAGCCAACCATGGTGAGTCTGCTCTGAATTCTCTCCTGTGTATCTGAGTTCTAGAGAAGGCTTTCATCTTCTTTCCCCACCTTTTAGTTTTTGGGTGCCACTAAAACCCTGTCTTCAGTTCCTAAGTGATACTATGTGGGGAGGGGACTAAAGGAGAGAAAACACATGAGATTTTTTTTTTGAAAAAGTATCCGGGAAAAAGCTTAAGAGTGAAATGGCAATAGAGATGTTCCTAGAGAAACACATTTTAAAACCAGGACATTCTGAGTGCACCAGGAGCACAGGAGAGGGCATCATTTATATATATATATTTTATAGTACACAAGTCTGCACACCGGCATTTTCTTTTGCAGAAATTTGACTAGGCATTGGAGAGGTAAAAAGGTAAAGGACCCCTGACAGTTAAGTTCAGTTGCAAACGACTCTGGGGTTGCGGCGCTCATCTTGCTTTACAGGCCGAGGGAGCCGGCGTTTGTCCGCAGTTTTTCCAGGTCATGTGGCCAGCATGGCTAAGCCGCTTCGGGTGCAACGGAACACCGAAACCAGAGCAGTGCACGGAAACACCGTTTACCTTCCCACCAGAGTGATACCTATTTATCTACTTGCACTTTTTGGTGTGCTTTTAAATTGCTAGGTTGGCAGGAGCTGGGACTGAGCAACGGGCTCATCCCGTCATGGGGATTCGAACTGCCGACCTTCTGATCGGCAAGCCCAAGAGGCTCAGTGGTTTAGACCACAGCGCCACCCACATCCCTTATTGGAGAGGTACAAGGGAACAAACTGGACTTTTGAGGATATAACATGTAAACTGCAAGAGAGCTGAGTAAGGGGAGCAGCGATGGAAGGCGAGCTAGATGGACCGGCCAGTGGTCTGACTTGGTGTATGGCATCTATGTTCCTAAAACACCCGACTTCCTTCTTTTCAGTCTTGGTATAAAGTCTGAGGTATCCATTGTTATTTCTGGATAAGCTAGCAAGTGGGTAAGAACAACCAGCATTTACTGAGGAACTGTGCAACTTTTAAAATATGGCTCACCTCCATGTTGGCGGTGGTGCATGAGGGAACACATCGACTAACATTGTTGTTAAATCTTCTCGCTCTGAAATGGCCGCTTCTGAGATTGGGGGTGTGGGAATCGGCTTGCGAAGGGATCTAATCTCTGCAGCCAGCAGGAGCTGAATCTCAATAAGCATCTTTATCTCTTTGTTAGGTGGCCAAGCAAGCCCCTAATCACTGAGGCTGCAGGTTTTCTGAGAACCAGCGGGGAAGCTAAATTGTGCATCACACATCCCAACAAGCCTACGAGCCTAACTTTGAAAGTTGTGCGGGGCGTGGGAAGAGAGACACACACAAGTCCACAAAGTCTAAAGAACATAATATTTAATGTTGTCATTGCAAAGGTATTTTTCTCCCCCGCCAGCTAGTGAATCGTACTCTACACTCTGAAGGTGGAGGAACTGCCTTTTTCTGTGGTTTTCTGTGGTGTGTGGTCTTATCTTTTAATTTGTCAGAAGCAGCGCAGAGTGGCTGGGGCAACCCAGTCAGACGTATAGATAATAATTTTTTGTTGTTGTTGTTGTCAAGTTATGAGGCCAAGACATGGGACATCCTTAGGCCAGGTGTGGTGATATCACCCCTTTAAGACTGGTTTATAGGCATGGGTTAAAGATAAAGGGACCCCTGACCATTAGGTCCAGTCGTGGCCAACTCTAGGGTTGCAGTGCTCACCTCACTTTATTGGCTGAGGGAGCCGGCGTACAGCTTCCGGGTCATGTGGCCAGCATGACTAAGCCGCTTCTGGCGAACCAGAGCAGCGCACGGAAACGCCGTTTACCTTCCCGACGGAGCAGTACCTATTTATCTACTTGCACTTTGACGTGCTTTCGAACTGCTAGGTTGGCAGGAGCAGGGACCGAACAATGGGAGCTCACCTCGTCGCGGGGATTTGAACCGCCGACCTTCTGATCGGCAAGCCCTAGGCTCTGTGGTTTAACCCACAGCGCTACCCGCATCCCTAGGAATGGGTTAGAACCTCATAAAGAATGTGCTTACATATAGCTGTCTCCCATTAAGGCTTCGAGGCCAGGGTCACAAGGTAATTGGGTGGAAGAGGTCCCATGGTCTAAGTTCCCATAAAACCTGGGTTTTTGAGAGCTCTCAGCAGCCAGCTAAGCTGAGGTCAGCGTCTGTTTGGGCTTTTGACAGCAGGTTCTTCCGTTGCTCAGCCCAACGGCTACCCCAAACTCACTGTCAGATCACATGTCTGAACCACAAAAATCATACATCCACTGTTTCATTTAGAATATTTTTTGTTTGTTTGTTTTCCTCCTCTAAAAACTATGTGTGTTTTATGGTCGGGTGCGTGTTATAGAGCGAAAAATACGGTATCTACAGATTCCACTTGTCCATCCTTTGGCGGCCAACCTCTCTCTGTCTCTCCTTCCAGTGAATATTGTAAGTGCTGAGTTCCATCTTTGGGCTTCGTTGCTCTTGTCTCCTCAAACTTTGCAGCAATATTTATAAAAAAATAACCAATCCACCATCACTTGCCTTTCTACTCCACGTGAGTCCTTTCGTGAGCTCTGCTCTTTGGTCCAGGAAAAGAGAACCCACCACTCTGAAGCGTAACAATAGCGTTCCATTGTGTTTCCATAGCCAACCAAGTTCATGGTGGGAACAGAGCAAGGGGTTGTGATTTCCTGTAACCGCAAAGCCAAGACTGCTGCTGAGAAGATTGTCTGCACGTTCAGTGGGCACCACGGCCCAATCTATGCCCTGACGAGGAATCCTTTCTACCCCAAGAACTTTTTGACCGTTGGGGATTGGACTGCACGCATTTGGTCAGAAGAGAGCAGAGAATCGTCCATCATGTGGACTAAGTAGGTAACACATTGTGTTGCCCATATCTTGTTGTTTTTAAAATTGCATACATGTCAGCTGGCCATAACAGTGGGTGCTGTCAGGGGTTACAATGTGGCCACAACTTTTTCACCTTGAGGGTGCTCCAAGGTCAATTTCTAGCATGCCTACCAACAAAGTCTTAGCTCAGTTGGTTGGAGCGTGGTGCTGATAATGCCAAGGTTGCAGGTTCGATCCCCGTATAGGACAGCTGCATATTCCTTTTCATTGCAGGGGGTTGGACTAGATCAGTGTTTCACAGACTTGGGGCTCCAGCTGTTTTGGACTACAACTCCCATCATCCTTAGCTAGCAGGACCAGTGGTCAGGGATGATGGGAACTGTAGTCCCCCAAAAAGCTGGAGACCCCTAGTTTGGGAAACACTGGACTGGATTGTCATCATTTTATTATTTGTACCTTGCCCATCTGATTGGGTTGCCCCAGCCACTTAATAAAACATTACACATTAAAAAGCTTTCCTAAACAGGGCTGCCTGAAGATGTCTTTTAAAGGTTGTATAGTTGCTCATCTCCTTGACTTCTGACGGGAGAGTGCTCCACAGGGTGGGTGCCACTACCAAAAAGGCCCTCTCTAGATGATCCTCAGGGTTCCTTCCATCTCTACAGTTCTATGATTCTATGAAGTCCATGTCAACGTAGCAATCTAAACAACCCTTTGTGTTTGTCTTCATCCTTTCCACCTTGGATAGCTGTTACACCTTATGCTTGTTTTGTGGTTTGGGGAGGCGGCATGCTTTAAGCAATTAATTGGTTGAAAGCACACGGAATACAGAATGTCACGTCAGTGCTCCTCTGTGTGCAACTTACAGCACGATTCTCGCCAACAGAGAAAAGCAGTAAACTAGGAGATCCCTTCTGCTCTTAAACCAGCTGCCTCTCCCAAGTGTCTCAGAGCATAGCCAAGGCAATTGTGAAGAGTCAATGCAGCATGTTGGATTTCTTGAACTCGGGAAGGGTTGTAGGAAGGGTGTTAAGGAATCTTGTGGAAATATGGAACCTTGAGGTTTATACAAATTCCAGCCCTCAAGTGGACTGTGGAAGTGGTTTTGACTAACCATGTACATTCCAGTGCCCAAGATATTTACATCACAAACACAGGGAATTAATAGCAGACCCTCCATGTGTCCCTTTTTTCCAGGGACAGTCTCCGATTTATAGAAGCTGTCCCAGTTTCTGATTTGATCCTGGAATGTCCCGCTTTTCCTTAGGATGGCCCTATTTCCATTGGATAAATGTTGGAGGGTATGGAGTTATGCAACCCCCTGAGCCAAGGAGATAAGTAACTATACAACCTTTAGAAGACCTCTGAAGGCAGCCCTTTATAGGGAAGTTTTTAAGTGATTTAAGTTTTGTCATGTTTTTTATATATGTTGGAAGCTGCCCAGAGTGGCTGGAGCCCAGTCAGACAGGGCATTATTATTTTTATTATTAATTGGATGTTCCTATTTTCATCAGAGAAATACTGGAGGTATGCAATAGGTTTCTGTTTCCTCTGTGGTTCAGTAGATACACTTTTCCCTCCTTTGAAATACACTGTTGCATGCCAAGCTTCACTTTTAATAAGCAGCTGGAGTAAGAAGTCTTTTAAATGGATCCTTTGAAACACAAGAAATGCTGCGTTCTTTGGCAGATACCATATGGCATACCTCACAGATGGCTGCTGGAGCACCACTCGGCCAGCTGTCTTCTTCACCACCAAGATGGATGGCACCCTTGATGTCTGGGACTTCCTCTTCAAACAGAATGACCCTACACTCAACTTGAAGGTGATTCCAGAGGGAACAAACATATCCACATTTCAGATTCTTCTGTTGCAGTCTTCCTGTTCTGAGACTTCCACTCTCTAGAGGCAAAACGTTAACTTGGAAGATCTCTAGCTTGGTGCCCATTTGAAATTAAGTAGTGGTTTTTGTCACTTCTGCCGGGCTTTGCAGTAGCTCTGGGTGACTCTGGTGCTGCAACGGTAGCCAAATAGTTAAGTATGGGCTCCAGCAGGTAGCCACTTTCTCGGAAGGGGAAAGTTTGTTCATCTGTGTGCCTTGTCCTGTTTGAAAATGGCTGCATTTTTGCCGCAGTTAAATTTGTTTGAAGGCCTCTGCATGAAACAGCTTCCAAACATGCATAATTTCTGCAGGCTAAATGCCAATTTACACACATATGGCCGGCCCACTTTTCTTATATGGAGAAAACCTCTGTGCAAGGAAAATGTGGGGAGCATCCCCCAAAAGGTGGCAAAATGGGGCAACAGAATGGCATTTGAATAAAACCCTGAAAAATCTGTTCTGCTGTTGATCCTTTTAATCTGAGCTAAGCACTCAGTCCTTGAAAATGTACTGGCATTGAAATGCCAGCAATCCCTTCACTCCTGAATGGGTCTTTCTTCAACAGGTCTGTGATGATCCTCTCTTCAGCCTGCGTTTACAGGACAACGGGCGTTTTATTGGCTGTGGCTCCAAACTGGGTACGGTGACACTGCTGGAATTTTCCTCTGGCCTATGTACCTTGCAACGGAATGAGAAGAACCTGGCTTCCGCAGTGAGTGTCTCTTGCTTCCTAGGGGGCAGATTGGGGGGCAAGGCAAACAGACCTCCTTGCAGGAATGTGTGCATGTGTTTTGTTCCTCTAGTTCAGGGGTAGGGGACCTCCAGCCCAGGTGCTGCGAATGTGGCCTGTGGACCTCTCCTTCTAGCCCTCAGACTTCTGCCAAGGCCATGGCCCTGTTACACACCCTCCTCAAGTGTTTTGGCTTCCTCAGCCTGGATAGCTCAGTTGGTTAGAACATGGTACTGATAACGCCAAGGTTGCAGGTTCGATTCCAATATGAGACAGCTGCATATTCCTACATTGTACTAGAAGATCCTCAGGGTCTCTTCAAACTCTATGATTCTATGACTCGAATGTGTCCTTGAATTGTGTGAATGCCTCTTGATAGCCTGATTAATATAGGTTAATACCTTAGTTTATTGTAAACTTTTTTAAAAAATAAACTTGTAGAAAAATGATGGGATCTGCCATATATCTTTAAAATGAGACAGGTCTGCATCTCTCTAATAGGAAGGTTAATGAACTATCACAGGACCCCAACACAGGGCTCAGAAATCCCATACAGTGGTACCTCGGGTAACAGACGTTTCAGGTTACAGACTCCGCTAACCCTGAAATAGTACCTCAGGTTAATAACTTTGCCTCAGGATGAGAACAGAAATTGCGCGGCAGCGGGAGGCCCCATTAGCTAAAGTGGTACCTCAGTTTAAGAACAGTTTCAGGTTAAGAACAGACCTCCAGAACGAATTAAGTTCTTAACTTGAGGTACCACAGTAGTCCAAAGCATGACTGATTTAGCCTCCGTGAGGTAGGCCGCTTCAGTTCCACCTACGGGGCTCCCTTGAATCCTTTTCAGCCTGTAATCCTTCTGTGCACCTCAGATGTTTGAGCGGGAGACGAAACGAGAGAAGATTCTGGAGGCCCGCCACCGCGAAATGCGTCTTAAGGAGAGGACCAAGACAGAGAGCAAGGAGGACCGGGGGAAAGAGGACGTGGAAGAGGAGAAGCCGGAGGAGATCCTGGCACGGGTGCAGAAGGAGTTCTTTGATGTCATCGAGGGAGAGCTCAAGCGCAGGGAGCGAGCGAAAGCCAAGCCCAAAACTGGCGACGACCAGGTAACAGGGCCGCTGAGAAAGATGCAAAGGCTGACTCTGCAAGCACAGCACAAAGTCCAGGGAGGTTGATGAGTCTTAAAATAGCTGCCAGGTATCATTTACGGAAATGTATGTAACCCTGGGGTTGTCTGGCGATGAACGACAGGATAGGAATTACATGCAGGAGGAGACAAATAAATTGTTGTTTAGTCATTTAGTCATGTCCGACTCTTCGTGACCCCATGGACCAGAGCACGCCAGGCACTCCTGTCTTCCACTGCCTCCCACAGTTTGGTCAAACTCATGTTGGTAGCTTCGAGAACACTGTCCAACCATCTCGTCCTCTGTTGTCTCCTTCTCCTTGTACCCTCCATCTTTCCCAACATCAGGGTCTTTTCCAGGGAGTCTTCTCTTCTCATGAGGTGGCCAAAGTCTTGGAGCCTCAGCTTCAGGATCTGTCCTTCCAGTGAGCACTCAGGGCTGATTTCCTTCAGAATGGATAGGTTTGATCTTCTTGCAGTCCATGGGACTCTCAAGAGTCTCCTCCAGCACCATAATTCAAAAGATAAATAAATAAAGTAGAAGAAATAGCCTCCAAGATTGTGACATCATGGTACAGGGGCACTTAATGCATAGCAAGAGAAGGAATGTTCCAGGAAGATGTTTCAGATGGCCACATGTCTTATAACATCCTTCCATATTTCAGGAGCGGACATTTGACGAAGAAGACGATGAACCAATCCTTCCTAAGGTCAGTATTCCTGATCCCACTCCCAAATATCATTTAATGCATGGGTAAGCAAACTAAGGCCCAGGGGCCGGATCCGGTCCAATCGTTTTCTAAATCCAGCCCACAGATGGTCTGGAAATCAGCGTGTTTTTACATGAGTAGAATGTGTCCTGTTATTTAAAATGCATCTCTGGGTTATTTGTGGGACCTGCCTGGTGTTTTTACATGAGTAGAATGTGTGCCTTTATTTAAAATGCATCTCTGGGTTATTTGTGGGGCATAGGAATTCGTTCATTTTTTCCCCCTTCAAAATATAGTCTGCCCCCCCCCCCAGGGTCCACAGAGACAGTGGACCGGCCCCCTGCTGAAAAAGTTTGCTGACCCCTGATTTAATGTGTGGAGTATCCTTGATCTGCAAGATATCCAAGAAACTCTGGACCCGTCCCAACCTCCTTAAAATAGAAGAACACTCTTGTTAATGGAGCTTGCCCACTGACCCAAGCGAACTTGTCACACTAGCCAACAAGAATGACCATAAAACAGGAGCATGGATGGGATTGGTTGATCCGTATGTGGTATTTGCCACAGCTATGAACATAAGAATAGTGTGCCGCATCAGGCTAGAACAGTGCTTCCTAAACTTTGGCCTCCAGCTGTTTTTGGGCTACAACTCCCATCATCCCTAGCTGGAAAGACCTGAACCAGGGGTGATGGGAATTGCAGTCCAACAAACAGGTGGGCACCCAGGTTTGGGAAACACTGGGCTAGAAGATTTAACAACAACATTAGTAAATGTGTTCCCACCACCACTGCCAACATGGAGGCGAACAAACGGTTGCCATTCCTCAATAAATTCTCTAATTTACAATGCATGGTTGCTCGGCGTTTTTACCCAGATATGACCATGGATCCCTCAGACTTTATACCAAGACTGAAAAGAAGGTTCTAGGGTATTTTAGGAACATAGTTGTCATCATCAGAGCCAGCTCCTAGGTCCCTTCGCTTCCCCCAATCAAATATCTGAGAAGGCCTGCCATCCTCCCAAGGTGATGGGCATTGCCATTCAAATGGCATACGTGTGCTGTGTCCTGTGATCGATTATGTGAGGCTGGGCTTACCTGCCCCCCCAAAAAATATTCAATTTGGCAAACCTGGCTGCCATATACCTAAGTCAGACCATTGGTCCATCCGGTTCAGAACTGTCCACACTGACTGGTGGCGGCAGCAGCTCTCCTAAGAACATAGGAAGAGCCTGTTAGATCAGGCCCATGTCCCATCTAGCCCTGAAGGAGCGTCTCCACCCCCATTGTTCAGCCCGGACACTGAGGTCCAGCTCCAAGGGCCTTCTGGTGGTTCCCTCACTGCGAGAAGTGAGATTACAGGGAACCAGGCAGAGGGCCTTCTCGGTAGTGGCACCTGCCCTATGGAATGCCCTCCCACCAGTTGTCAAGGAAATAAACCATTATCTGACTTTTATAATAATAATAATAATAATAATAATAATAATAATAATAATAATAATAATAATAATAATTAATAATAATTAATTTTTATTTATACCTGGCCAGAGCCAGGTTCAGGGGGCTAACACCAGTAAAATTACAATAAAAAAATAAAATAAATAAAAAACCAATTTAAAATACAGGTTAAAATATAATTTAAAATGCAGCCTCATTTTAATAGTAGCCCATAGATCAAAACCATGAGGGGAGGGAAACAATAAGGGTCAGACTGAGTCCAAACCAAAGGCCAGGCAGAACAGCTCTGTCTTGCAGGCCCTGCAGAAAGATGTCAAGTCCCGCAGGGCCCTAGTCTCTTGTGACAGAGCGTTCCTCCAAGTCGGGGCCAGTACTGAAAAGGCCCCGGCCCTAGTTGAGACCAATCTAACCACCTTGTGGCTTGGGACCTCCAAAGTGTTGTCATTTGTGGACCTTAAGGTCCTCTGCGGGGCATACCAGGAGAGGCGGTCCCGTAGGTACGTGGGTCCTAGGCCGCATAGGGCTTTAAAGGTCAAAACCAGCACCTTAAACCTGACCCTGTACTCCACCAGGAGCCAGTGCAGAAGACATCTGAAGGCAGCCCTGTAGCGGGAAATTTTAAATGTCTAATGTTTTGGGGGGGGGGATTATGTTCTGTAAGCCACTTAGAGTGGCTGGGAAAGCCCAGCCAGATGGGCAGGGTATAAATAATAAAATTATGATGATTATAGTCCAGCATCCTGCTCTCACAGTGGCTTAACAGTTGCCTGCAGAGAAACCAGCAAGCGGGATTCAAGCATGAGAGCATTCTCCTCTCCTGGGATTTCCAGCAACTCTTTTCAGAAGCATTTGTTGTTGTTTAGTCGGTTAGTCACGTGACCCCATGGACCAGAGCACGCCAGGCACTCCTGTCTTCCACTGCCTCCTGCAGTTTGGTCAAACTCATGCTGGTAGCTTCGAGAACACTGTCCAACCATCTCGTCCTCTGTCGTCCCCTTCTCCTTATGCCCTCCATCTTTCCCAACATCAGGGTCCTTTCCAGGGAGTCTTCTCTTCTCATGAGGTGGCCAAAGTATTGGAGCCTCAGCTTCAGGACCTGTCTTTCCAGTGAGCACTCAGGGCTGATTTCCTTCAGAATGGATAGGTTTGATCATCCATGGGACTCTCAAGAGTCTCCTTCAGCACCATAATTCAAAAGCATCAATTCTTCAGCGATCAGCCTTCTTTATGGTCCAGTTCTCACTTCCATACATCACTACTGGGAAAACCATAGCTTTAACTATACGGACCTTTGTTGGCAAGGTGGTAAAACATAGCCGTCCTAGCTAGTTGCCTTTGATAGCCCTCTCCATGAATTTGTGCAATCCTATCTGAAGTTGGGGGGCAATCCCTGCCTCCTGCAAGAATGAGTTCCTTACTCTTCTTAGCATTATTTCTGCCCCAGCCAATTTGCACGGCTACAGGGACCACGTAACGCTCAGGGCTGACCTGTGGCCTTCAGCAGAATCGTATGGCAGAGTTCCTCAGGGGCTGCGTTACCTCAGACTGCAGGTGGGGTTTCCAAATTTATGTGTGTAGGAACTAGTACACCAGGGAAAACATTTAAGTTGAAAACCCTTTCCCCTGAATTTCTCGTTTTCTATGTGCAGTGGGTTGGGGTTTTTTGGTTGTTTATTTTAAAAAAATGCAATTCCTCACCTGTCTGAAGTGGTTTCCAATTCATTATGGTAACTTTTAATCCAGAAGAGATAAGGATATACCTCTCCCAGAGACTGATTTTGAGGGGAGATCACTTGTTAGTGGAAACTTGCAAAGACATATTCCTGGTTTTTGTTTTTTGCAGGAGGAGGAGGAAGAAGAAGAGGAAGAGGAGGAAGAAGAAGAAGAAGAAGAAGAAGAGTGAATGGGGAACCCTGAAATTCCTGCATGGAATTTATATGCCTTCCTGTTTGCTCTTCCTATCATTTTTTTTATACAACAGACTCTATCAATAAATGTAGCAACATTTTTTTTGCACTCACCCCCCCTGCTCTATCCTAACCCGAACGAGTGTCCAGCTGAGTTCTGAGTGCCTTTGCCATGGAAACTTGCAATAACTCTCAGTGCCTGAGGGACAGAAATAAAATTTGAGATCGCCGTGATGAATTGATAGCAATACAGGGCTGAAAACAAGAAAAGGAACTTCCGCATAGAGGACGCTTTAATATTCTGCACAGGAGAGAGAAATCCATAAATGCCAACAAGGGGAAATTAGTCCTTTTGCAGCGCCTCTGCCACAGGGGAGGGAGCAAGATGCTTTTGTTGCTGCCATCTGAAGGTGTGGTACAGTACTGTGACAGTTTATAGTGTTGAGTGGCATTAATAAATCACTTTAGGCAAGTCAGCCAAGCGACATAGGAGATAACAGAGTGATTTCAGATGGGGGCTTAAATTGCAAAAAGGTCATCAAGATATTATAAGCAGGTCATTGTTACCTGTAATGAGTGTGGGGTTGCTCGTGCGTAAGTTACCGCCACTCCTGGCTGTGTTGCCTTGTTAAACCTTTCTGTCTGGACAGCCCTTCACTTCGTGGCTGCCTCAGTCGCTAGCAGAATCCGTCAGTGGGCGTTTCTTAAACCTTTTCCAACATAAAAGTTGTTTGACGCCGGGTCTCCTCCTACTCTCCCTGCGCGGAAGTCTTCTGCGCAGGGAGGGCGTGGGTAGTGGAGGACCCGTGCTCTCCCCGCTGGTGTCCAGTGAAGAGTCCTGGAGCCCTCTCTCCGATTCCCCCATCTGCCCCCCTTTATCCCTGGTGTTGCGCTGATTTGCTTCCCCATCTGCTGAGCTGCTTCTCTCCCTGCTGGGCCCTTCTCCAGCATCATTTGAGAGCCTTCCCTCCGCCTCTAGCTCCGATGTCAGTTCCCTGACATTACCCATATGGAGTTCCCTGCCCCAATTTCTCCCAGAAACACATCTAGATTAAATAGGGGGGAAATAAAGATTGATATATATGTGGAGCCCTGATCCCATAATAAATACCTGTGTGGAAGCATTCAGAGACATATAATAAGGGCTCATCCACACTTCTGCTTGTTCTGTACTTAGAAAGTACGGGTCTGAGTGGCTGTCTGCTTTTCCAAGTGGTTTTGCCTTTTGCCCTGCTGCTTTCTCCGGGAAAACCCACTCTTTGGCAATAAATCAGAGGAAACATCAGTCTGGGGAAAAACCCAATAGTGGGGTAGGAGAGCTGAAGAAAATTTCACATCTGGCAACCTATGTGTGCCTTTGGTTTCAGATCGTACATGGGTAGATGACTCTTAAAAGCATGGGACATACATTTTCACTGTGGCCCAATAAATGTAGTTGGACTCCAACTCCCATCATCCCCAGTGGTCAGGGATGATGGGAGCTGTAGTCCAACAATACTTGGAGAGCCACAGGTCTCTGTCTCCACCCCACCCCACCCCACGCTCTGTATTTTTCCCTTGGGGTGACTAGTTCTGCAGGTCAAATTGTGAAGAAGAAGAAGAAGAATACTTTATCTAGAAATACTGAACCCTTTGAGCCTTGGCACCTAAATATATTTCCACAAAGGGTGGGTTTTCTTTTCAGTGTCACCCACTCACTTTTCCGAGAGAGAGGTGTAAAATTTCCTCTTCACCAGCCCAGCACAGTTGCAAAGTAGCATCCATCTCCTCCTCTCAAAGCCCTCCTTAATGAGATGTCAGATCCTAGAATAGGCCATCGCTGCCCTATAATCACTTTCTGTAATACAATGGAAAGATGGTATCTGATCTTTTCCCCCCCAATATTTTTTATTGATTTTCCAAAAAAAAAATTAACAAACATAAATCTCAACCGTATTTAAACCAAACTTAGTAACATTGTTAAGTGACTTCCTCGTATCCCCCTGGTTGAATTTCAGTGGATATCATTCTAACAGTTTTCCAAAACCAATATTCTAATAAAATTAACTTAATCACTTAACATCTTTCTTTCTTTCACATTCCGCATTAAACATATTAATTCATCACATTACCTATTTCAATCCTAAGCCTATCTGTTTTTTGCAAGCATCTCCAATTAATTTAACTTAACATGTTTAACTAAATAGTCTTTAAATTTCGTCCATTCTTCCTGATATTCCTCCTCCTTCTGGTCGCGGACTCTTCCGGTCAGATCGGCCAGCTCCGAAAAATCCATCATTTTCATCTGCCAGTCTTCCACTGTTGGTACTTCTTGTGTTTTTCAATTCTTAGCTAATAAAATTTGAGCAGCAGTTGTGGCATATAAAAATAAGTTAACATCTTACTTGGGCAATTCCCAACCTGTTATTCCAGGTATCTGATCTTAAAGCTGTTGCCTTCCTGCTCCTTTTAATGTCTGAGCCAAAGGAATCTTTGCATTTGCTGCCTCCAACGCGACAAGAGAAAACTCCCACTGTCGCTTCTCAAATCCACAGTGCTTCAAATGGCAAAGGACACAGAGAGAGACACAGACACAAAGACAGTTGAGCTACAATAACCAGAAGCATTGGCGCCAGGAACCACGCAACAGAGAGCAAAGGCCAGTTATTGCAGCAAAGTCAACATATTCAGGCCTTACTATTGCAGGGCAGCAGCTCCACCATTCCCTGTTGGTTAAATTATTAATGGGATGCTCATCTTGCAGCTCATGCAAAACACTTTCTCCTCGAGGTAGAAGCAGAGGGTGAGAGTAATGGAGAAGAGCTGCTTCCAATGGAGTCTTGTTACAGTCTTTATTATTATTTTTTCCTTCCTGATGTGCACACGGCATCTGGCTAATGCACAAAATGCACTTGAAAACGCACAGTCTCTGCTGTTAGTTACTTAGCAAGTTACTACTCAAAGGTTGAGATCTCCCTTTGGTAAACTTGTTTGAAAGTGCTCACAATTTTGCATGCCAAGAGCAGTTCCAAACATATTGAAATCCTAAGTTTCTAGCTCTCATGATCTTTCTTTTGCACCCTGTGCGATCCCACCACGCTTCGTATCATTGCTGCTGCATAAACTGGATGCCCTTCCCATGGAGCATTGTGTCTGTCTCATGAAGGTCCCCATGATATATAAAGGTAAAGGGACCCCTGACCATTAGGTCCAGTCGTGGCTGACTCTGGGGTTATGGCGCTCATCTCGCTTCATTGGCCAAGGGAGCTGGCGTACAGCTTCCGGGTCATGTGGCCAGCATGACTAAGCCGCTTCTGGCGAACCAGAGCAGCACACGGAAACACCGTTTACCTTCCCGCTGGAGTGGTACCGATTTATCTACTTGCACTTTGATGTGCTTTCGAACTGCTAGGTTGGCAGGAGCAGGGACCGAGCAACAGGAGCTCACCCTGTCGCGGGGATTCGAACCACCAACCTTATGATCGGCAAGTCCTAGTCTCTGTGGTTTAACCCACAGTGCCACCCACGTCCCTCATGATATATAGGGGCTTTATATATAGGAGGGTTTAAAAAACAACACTCTCCTTGCAGCTAATAAATAGACAGCTGGGGGAGGGGAGGGAAAAAGAAAAGGGGACGCAAGCAAGCCCAGGCACTATTTCTTCACAAATGATCTGCTTTTGCTGTGTCTCTTCTTAAGCCTTACTCTAGGCAACCTCACAGCAATATGGTCCTTAGTTTAGCTCAGGGGTCAGCAAACTTTTTCAGCAGGGGGGCCGGTCCACTGTCCCTCAGACTTTGTGGGGGGCCAGACTATATTTTTTGGGGGGGATGAATGAATTCCTATGCCCCACAAATAACCCAGAGATGCATTTTAAATAAAAGGACACATTCTACTCATGTAAAAACATGCTGATTCCCGGACTGTCCGTGGGCCGCATTTAGAAGGTGATTGGGCTGGATCTGGCCCCCGGGCCTCAGTTTGCCTACCCATGGTTTAGCTCTTCAGCGGTAGCTGGAGGAGAGGGAGAGGCCAAGTGTAGCATTCGTGACATTGTCCTTGAATAGTATTATGAGTTTGTGGTGTTCAGCTGAGTGCCAGACCTCTCCAATCCCTGCATTGAGCACGTGTTAAAATCTAATCAAGGCTTCTAATTTTTGGAATAGCCAGGTGAGCCACCAAGTGATGTGTAAAGAGAACAAAGGAAGGGGCTCTGTGGAAGAAACCAGCGAAGAGAACAGGTAAGTTACAAGAGGTGCTACAGATAACCCCGCAATTGCTTATTCCTGCTTTGTCCCATGCAAAGTGGTACAGATAAATGGATATTATGGCTACTTTGAATACTATAATTGTCCTGCTAATATCTTCTTCTTGAAGCCTGGTGCTGCCCTCCCCCCCCCCGAAAATCCCTTCCACCTCAGTCCCAGATCATACAGTGGGGGAAATGGCCTGCGAGTGTTGGGTGCCAGGGTGCCAATTTGAATAAAATATTTGAGGGAAACCCCCCTCAAATATTTTATTAGGGGGAGGCGAAGGGACCACGGCCCCTAGGAGTTGGCTCCTATGTTCGGTGATGAAGCAAAGCCACTCTGCACATGTTCTGGGGCGAAGCTGTTTGATGGCTTACTTCGGGACATCCTCCAGGACGAATGCCAGAATCTCTGGAAACCGGCTGAGTTCTCTGGCTGCAGCCACCGCAGGTCCTCCTCTATCTGGCCATCTGCCATGGATGCTTCTCAGCCGAGATTCCTGCATTGCAGGAGGGTTGGACTAGATGAAATTGGGGGGGGGATCCCTTCCAACTCTACGATCCCATGATTCTATCCTTCCGTGGCACCCGCCCCCCACTCCCTCTTCGGTACTAGGCGCCAGAGGGCGACGCGGAGCAGGACAAGACCGCGCAGCCCAGCCAATCGCGCGCCTCTGTGTCACCAGGAGGAAGCCTCCCGCGCGCCCGGTTGTTGTGTACACTTTGGAAAGATCTCCAGGGGACCCGAAACACCAGGAGGCAGAGAGAGAGAGAGAGAGAGAGAGAGAGAGAGAGAGAGAGAGAGAGAGAGAGAGAGAGAGAGAGAGAGAGAGAGAGAGAGAGGCGCGAGACGGCGGGGGCAGAGAAAAGGCTGAGCCTCTGCAGATCCCAGATGGGGAACGGCAGAGTCCCCCAAGGCGAGGCGCTGGCGGAGCTGCAGCTTGCGGCAGCTCTCCAAAAAGGGAAGGCGCGCGCGTAATTTGGCAAGGTGCGGGCGCCCGTCGAATGGCGACGCCTCCCAAGTCTTGCCTCGGATTGAGAAACGCCCGCTTGGCTTTTCCCGGTCGGAATGAACTGAGCCTGAAACGGACCAGCCTCGGGTAAAGAAGAGAGAAAGAGGTGAAATCGAGAAGTCAAAAGGAGGGACCCGCACGTGGCTGACGCCTGTTTGTTAGTTCCCACCCAGGAGCCCCCGGCTTTCCACCCACCCTCCTCGCCTTCTGGGTGCGCACCTGTCATGATCATGAAGGAGACGGGCGACTCCAAGGACCAGCAGCTCACGGTGAGTGAAAGGGGCTCCTTGTTTCTAAGTCCTCTCCAGGGGTGAAAAGGAAGGGAAGCGGGCGGTGAAGTCCATCAGCAGGACGAGAAACAAAAGTTGGCTAGCGCTTTTTGAAATGGTATACACGCACGGACACGCGCACGCAATTGGCAAAGAAACCCGAATACAATGGCATGGGGATCGAGTTGATTAATAGCTGAGTTGGTTGTGTTAGACGGTAAGTATATGAAAGGTCAAAGGAGGTGTCCTAAGAGTGCCCCTTGGTGATCAGCTTTCTCCCTTATCAAAATGGGATCCAGAGAGAGCTTCGCTGACTCTATCAGCGCAGCCTGTCTGGCAGGTTAGAATAGCTGTAGTTATGCAGTGAAATAAATCCTCTTATCTTATGCCCCAGACCTAAGAGGTCAAGCCCTGTAAACATATTTAGCTGCAAACAGTGACCTGGGATAGCGAAGTATGTGTCAGTTCTCCTGTCCACTAGTTTTATTCCCTAGGTGCAGATAAAACTTCAGGCTGGCTAAGCATTTTCTTTATAGTATAAGTTATTTTAAATATTGTTTTTAACGCTGTAACCCACCCTGGGAGCTTAGGGTGAACAACAAAGTGTTGCTAAATAAAATGTTGTCTCCAATGATGGTTAGGCAGGCTGCATCTTGGTGTAGAATCTTGTCTACCTGTTTCTTAAGGAGTCGGGGTGCATTGTGGCTGTTGCCTCTGGTGCACGCATAGAGAAAAGCTCCTGTGTATTTTGCTGTGTGCATTGCATCACATCGGACCTGTGTAGCCTTGTGTATCTGAATCGATATTTGGATAAGGAGTGGATAGGGGCTACCCTGGGATGAAAATAATGAAAACTGACATGATGATAACCAGGAGTCAATTGTTGTGTGTTCATGGCATAGAGTGGCAATTGTCGTGCACAATGGGATCATTTTGGCAATCAACATTCAGATAATTCAATTCCGTGGAAATGAAGCAAGCTAGGCCGCCACTAGATCTGCCGCCCTTTAGAGATGGAGAGGCAGGCAGGTAGTGGCAGTTATACCCATTGAGAAATATGGGATCATTCTGCCATGTCTCCTGAAAGAAGATGATGTCAAATTGCTTAAGGTAGCACAAAAATTGTTGGTTATTTTTCTTGGCGTGCCAACCCGCGATATTCCAAGACAGCACTTTTAGGCCCCGGGCCCTTCGAGGAGCTGGATCTATGTCACCACCACGTCCAGCAGTTCTTTGGTGTCTAAAAAAACACACCCGTTGGCTCTTTTCGAGGATGACTGCTTGGAGAGAGTGTAGTGATCCTCTCTTCTTGGTGACTTGGGGCTAGGTTTTGGATTAGGGGGGGAAGCTAATTCATTCGGAGACAGTTTAAGGTAGCTATGCCAGGAGCTTTGAGATTTCACACATTGATTTGGTTTTACTTTATTATACATCACAGGGGGCTCAGATTGTAATTCCACGTCTACACATTTAAAGGTGCCTCCCACTGTCTTCTTATCCACTAGACATTTGGGAGATATGGGCTGCACATAAGGGTCCTTCGTTGTCTCACCTTGGTCATCCTTTTTTACTAATCTGCTTCGAAGTATATCAAGTCTTTTCAGGATCTCAGTTTGGGCTGGAGAATGCAGTGACCAGAAACGCTTTATCAGCGAGAGTTCTTCCTCCCAAGCGGAGTCCTCACTATCACACGTGAGAGGCCATGCACCAGTTGGATGTGTGGCTTCCTTTTTTTCGTTTGGTACTGTTTGATGGAGCTGATCCTGCTGGAACTTAAGCTTTCTATTTTGATGGATTTGATGGTTGGTTTTTTCCCTTTTGTGAACTTCCATTCCTATACCCTTGGTCCCCAGATGGGATGTTCTTCCCTCAGCTGTACTCGAAGGTCGTTACCAAAAGACTCCATTTGAAAAACGACTCTGCCCATGTAGAGATGGCAACACGGAAACAGTGTCCCACGTCCTCCTATCCTGCCCCCTTTATAAAGACCTAAGGAATGAGATTATTACTCCACTCATTCTCCCCAACCCCGGCCGTCCACAAGATATTATGCTGTTCTTTCTCTTATCTGATACGGATAGTCAGACAACAGAGAAGGTCGCAAGGTACATCGAGAGAGCTGTGAAACTGAGGGCCACCATCTGAGTGACAGACTTGTTCATCCGACGGACCTCCTTTTGTTTGTTTCTATCCCCTTTTCATGTTTATCCTATTTTATTTTTAATTCTTGTATAGCTGTGGCCTGTTGGCTTTGCTAATAAAGTTCTGATTGATTGATTGATAATTCAATTCCGGTTGCAATGTATGTGCAGCCTGCTGTGTTTTCCTACACAATTATGCTAATTCAGGCATAGGCAGACTCAGCCCTCCAGGTGTTTTGGGACTACAACTCCCATCATCCCTAGTTAACAGGACCAGTGGTCAGGGATGATGGGAGTTGTAGTCCCAAAACATCTGGAGGGCCAAGTCTGCCTAGGCCTGTGCTAATTGGAGCATCCTCAGTGCAAAGGCATGGGCCACATAAGTATGAAGTGAAAACAGGCTCCTGCCTCATGGATCTTGCAATGCAAAAGGAAATGATGGAGAGAAAAAGCACAGAGAAGGATGGGGCTAAGGGGGAGAGGGTAATAGGGGAAGGGGCTGTGGCTTAGTGGTAGAGCACATGATGTCTCAGGTGTCTGTCTCAGTATAAGGCAGATTTCTATATTCCTATGTAGGAGCCTGGGGACGCGGGTGGCGCTGTGGGTTAAACCACAGAGCCTAGGACTTGCCGATCAGAAGGTCGGCGGTTCGAATCCCCGCGACGGGGTGAGCTCCCATTGCTCGGTCCCTGCTCCTGCCAAACTAGCAGTTCAAAAGCACGTCAAAGTGCAAATAGATAAATAGGTACCGCTCCGGCGGGAAGGTAAACGGTGTTTCTGTGCACTGCTCTGGTTTGCCAGAAGCATCTTAGTCATGGAAGCCTGGAAGCTGTACGCTGGCTCCCTTGGCCAATAAAGCGAGATGAGCTCCACAACCCCAGAGTCGGTCACAACTGGACCTAATGGTCAGGGGTCCCTTTACCTTTACCTATATAGGAGCCTAGACCAGAAGGCATATATGTGGAGCCACCCCTACTGAGAATGTAACCAACTTTATTCAAGAACGTTTGTAAGCCAACATTGTACTGTGTAAAGTGCTTCGATAACTTTTATTGAAAAGCAGTACAGTATATCCATATTCTAACTAACCAGCTAATTAAATAAGCCGTTATACCTGTTGCACAAGAGAGTGTGCTTTATCTAAACTCTGGTAATATAAAATTCTAATTCCTAGGTATACAGTCATTTGTAAATTGTATCTCAGTTATGCAGACTTTTTTTAAAAAAAAACCACACATAATTTTTTTAATCTAGATGTTCAAGATAGCCTACAAGAGAAAACCATAAAACAGATCAGAAACAAAAGCAGTTGTCGTAGCAACAGTAAAAATGCAAAAAGCAGTAGATACAGAATTGCATTTCAGTTATGCAGACTTCGATTTCCTCTCTGCTTTTTTTGAGTGATGCTCCAGCTTAAGATAGGTGAAGTTCTACTGTGTCCGTACGACAAAGTGACATTAAACAGATGGGCAGGTATAAGTAAATTATTATTATCATTATTATTATTAAGGGTTTAGAGGGGTGGTTTAGAAACTGCAACGAGTTTCTTAACGGCAGCCCATGTGATGCTGTATAAAATGGTGTGGGGGTTTTTGAGGGGAAAAACCTTTCAAGGGCATTTCTGTTGGAGGAAGAATAAGAAACAAGCGGATCTTTCAGACTGAACCCAACATAAGAATAAGGCCTGTTTTTTTCAGGAGCTGCTGTGTTTGATTTAAAACCAGCTGTGTTTTAACTTCTCAAATGCCAAGGTACAGTCTTGCCTAGAAAGTATGCCCTCTAGATTGTGTCCTGAAAGCCTTTCTTCCAAATTCTGGACCTCATGTGATGAGAAAGTGGGCATTTTGGTAAACAAACAGCTCCAGTGATGGAACATCTTGCAGCTCTGGGCTGTTGTCTTTAGAGGGCGAGTGGGGAAAAGAAATGAACCTTGCTGGCTCACGTGGCTGCAGCAGCTTCTGATGGCTCAGCGGTGTCTGAAGCCAGAGATGCTGCTTTCTGGACAGTGTTTCCTTTCATCCAGGGAAAAAGACTGTAATTGTCTGTGTGTGGCTGCCTGCCAAGGCCTCTGAGAGACGCAGGTTCTCTCTCTAGACAGGTGATGCTCAGGTGAAGCACACTGGGCAGGGTGGTGGTGGAAGAAACTGACCGAAGAAAGTTCGGAAGTGGAAGGAACTTCCTTCATGCTTTTTGTCTCTGGACTGCCATGACTCCCATGAAGGTGCTAAGCGTCTCTCTCTCTCCCCACCCCACCCCCTTCTCCTCCTCATCTTCCTTGAATCAGTAAGGGTGGAATCCCTCTGTAGCTCATAATCCATCTCCTCTTTGTATTCTAGGTGGCTCTTCGCATACGGCCGGTCAGCTTGGCAGAGCTGGAAGAAGGAGCCACGCTCATAGCTCACAAAGTGGACGATCAGGTACCATGGGGTCCTCCTTCCTGATGCCTTGCAAAGTGGTGGGAAGGGGACTGGGGATGGTGCCGGATGAGTTCTTGAGATGGGACTTTGAAATCCAGCATCGAGGATGAGCTATGCGGATGTGTTTCAATAATTTAAACACAAACACACGCATAATGCAGCACAGGTCACTGAAATAATAGTAATAATAATAATAATACAGTGGTACCTCGGGTTAAGTACTTAATTCGTTCCAGAGGTCTGTTCTTAACCTGAAACTGTTCTTAACCTGAAGCACCACTTTAGCTAATGGGGCCTCCTCCTGCTGCTGCGCTGCCGGAGCACGATTTCTATTCTCATCCTGAAGCAAAGTTATTAATCTGAAGCACTATTTCTGGGTTAGTGGAGTCTGTAACCTGAAGCGTCTGTAACCTGAAGCGTCTGTAACCCGAGGTACCACTGTAATAATAATAAATTATTTGTACCCTGCCCATCTGGCTGGGTCTCCCCAGCCACTCTGGCCGGCTTCCAACAAAGATTAAAAATACATTAAAATGTCACACATTAAAAACTTCCCTGAACAGGGCTGCCTTCAGATGTCTTCTAAATGTCAGGTAGTTGTTTATCTCTTTGACATCTGATGGGAGGGCGTTCCACAGGGCGGGCGCCACTACCGAGAAGGCCCTCTGCCTGGTTCCCTGTAACTTGGCTTCTCACAGTGAGGGAACCACCAGAAGGCCCACGGCGCTGGACCTCAGTGTCCGGGCAGAACGATGGGGGTGTAGAGGCTCCTTCAGGTATACTGGGCTGAGGCCATTTAGGGCTTTAAAGGTCAACACCAACACTTTGGTGGTGCAATATCCACCAAGAGTTCAGGGCTGCTGAAGGGAGTAATCTGTTGCATAAAGAGGGTCCCTGAGGCTCCAAGCTGCCTGGGCAACGCGACCTCTGATCCAGAAGGTCTGGTGCATCATCTCGAAGGCTGGAAGATGCATCCCACATAGGAAGTAGAGGAAGCTTCTTTGCCTGTTGGTTATCCTGTTGGTTCATTTAGCTTGGTAGTAGCCAACACAGTGCCCTCCGGACTACACTTGGACTACAGTTCCCGTCATCCCTGGCCATTGACCATGTTGGCTGAGATTCTTGGGAATTGTAGTCCAGCAACATCTGACTGTCACCATGCTTGCTACCATTGATGTAGTCCAGCCTTTCTCAACCTGTGGGTCCCCAGATGTTGTTGAACTACAACTCCTGTCACCCCTAGCTAGCAAGGCCAGAGCTCAGGGATGATGGGAGTTGTAGTTCAACAACATCTGGGGACCCACAGGTTGAGAACCGCTGATCTAGTTCATGATTGGATACCAGGAAGTCTCCAGTGACTCAGGCAGTGGCCGTCCTCCATCCCCTCCTATCTAGGCTTCTTAACTCAGTTGCCTGAGACTGATCATGGGATCTGTTGAATGCAGGCACGTCTTCTGAGCTGCTTCCTGGAGGGATAGTTTAGTTGGTAGAGTGTGAGACTCTTAATCTCAGGGTTGTGGGTTCCAGACCCACGTTGGACAAAAGATTCCTGCATTCCGGGGGGGGGGGTTAGACTAGATGGTCCTCATGGTCCCTTCCAACTCTACAATTTTATGATTCCTGCTAAGCAGGTGCTACGGACATCAGCCCCTCTAAAGACGATGGGGCCATGACCTTGCTTTCCTCATCGTGGGCCTTGGACTCACTTTCTTGTTTCCTGACCTGCCTTGTCAGCTACTGAAGGTTACAAATTAATTCTCCTCTTTATTCTTAAGGTTAGGCACAGTGGCACGGAAATCAGGCTTGGCCTGTCTTCAAATGAAGCCCTGACAGTGTGGGAACACTGGTAAATGTTAAAGTGAATGAGAAAGGGGGGATCCTAGTGACTTGCCACTGAAGATTATCAATCCAGGGGAAAGAGATTGCTGAGAAATCAAGTAATAGTGGGCTTTGGACTAATAATATTACAGTGGTACCTTGGGTTAAGAACTTAATTCGTTCTGGAGGTCCGTTCTTAACCTGAAACTGTTCTTAACCTGAAGCACCACTTTAGCTAATGGGGCCTCCTGCTGCTGCCGCTGCGGGATTTCTGTTCTCATCCTGAAGCAAAGTTATTAACCCGAGGTACTATTTCTGGGTTAGCAGAGTCTGTAACCTGAAGCGTCTGTAACCCGAGGTACCACTGTATTTTTAAAAGCTGTGTACATGCTTGAGCCCAGGTAGCAGGGATGACATAGACCAGACTTTATATCTGCAGAGATCCCTTTCCCAATTGGCTTGCTTGCTGAGGAATTGCTGCATCTTGCAGTGGATTTTGGGGTATAATATAATAACACACTCTGGGTTCACCCTGGGCTTGGATGCTGCCCCTCTCTTGAGCTGATGAACTGAGCGTCTTTGCTTTTTTCAGGGACGCTTGTTCACAGTAACTGGTTTCCAAATGAGGAATCTAAAAGTTCCCATGAGCACAGTTGTGGAAACGGTCACTATGCATTTGGGGATTAAACTGTTTTCTGCGCAAGGCCAACTCTGCCATGTGGCACAAATAATAATAATAATAATAATAATAATAATAATAATAATAATAATAATTTTATTTATTTATACCCCGCCCATCTGGCTGGGTTTCCCCAGCCACTCTGGGCAGCTTCCAACAGAACACTAAAAACAGAATAAAACTTCAAACATTAAAAACTTCCCTAAACAGGGCTGCCTTCAGATGTATTCTAAAAGTCAGATAGTTGTTTAGTTCCTTGACATCTGATGGGAGGGCGTTCCACAGGGCGGGTGCCACTACCAAGAAGGCCCTCTGTCTGGTTCCCTGTAACTTGGCTTCTCGCAGCGAGGGAACCGCCAGAAGGCCCTCGGTGCTGGACCTCAGTGTCCGAGTGGAACGATGGGGGTGGAGATGCTCCTTCAGGTATACTGGGCTGAGGCCGTTTAGGGCTTTAAAGGTCAACACCAGCACTTTGAATTGTGCTCGGAAACGTACTGGGAGCCAATGTAGGTCTTTCAAGACCGGTGTTATGTGGGCTCGGCGGCCGCTCCCTGTCACCAGTCTAGCTGCCGCATTCTGGATTAGTTGTAGTTTCTGGGTCACCTTCAAAGGTAGCCCCACGTAGAGCGCATTGCAGTAGTCCAAGTGGGAGATAACCAGAGCATGCACCACTCTGATGAGACAGTCTACAGGCAGGTAGGGTCTCAGCCTGCGTACCAGATGGAGGCAATCGCCCAAGGCCCCAGATGCTGAACTATTGGTTGGCTACTTCAGTTGCACACCAATGTTCACATTGCCCCAGTGGCTCCTTCACTGACTTCTGCAGGGTCTCCTCCTTCCTAGGTTTCCTCTTTTTCTACCTGCTCTCTCTGTTTCGTCTGCTTCTTCCATCTTCACTTCCTAATAGTTGCCATTTGGAGCTGCACTGTGCTGGACTTGCTATTCACAAGTGTGTGGGGGCCTGCTCTGTTACTCCTGAGCTGAATGTTTTCCGTAGCGTTTCTCATGGGTGTGCTGGTGTCTTTCATCATAACCCTTTATCATCCTATGGTTCCTCGGAGCACAGAAGGTAAGCTGAGATTCCCAGTTCTCTGCAACACCATCTCTGGACTTGGTCTATGCCATTGAACATTCTCATTAGCAGCTGCTAAGGAGCCCAGCTTGACTCCCTGTTTGCGGGAGTCAGGAGAGAAATTAGGTCTGCTGATTAGAAGGATATTCTTGGACTCCCCTTGAGAGTTGCTGGGAAATGCTGGCTGCAATTGACTCTGCAAGCTTGGCTCCTGAGACTCAGACAGTCCCCGGGGGGAGCCAAGCTGTTGCGTCCGTGTGCTACATTTGCTTTGGTTTGAGGAATTGCATCATGTCTGGGCGATGCAGAGCCTTCCTGGATCTTCTCGGAACTGTAGGCAGATTATTGTGTGTGTGTGTGTGTGTGTGTGTGTGTGTGTGTGTGTGTGTGTGTGTGTTTTCCAAGACAGATGAAGGCAGCTTTAAAGAGGGATTAATCCTCATTATACTGTTACACTCAGCCCACTTTTCTGAATTATAAGATGCTCCAGGAGTGCTGGATTTGGATATGTTAGGTTGCCTCTGAAAGAAGGTCATTTAGGACTTCTTGACATTTTGTAATATTTGAGTTCATTTGCAAATACATACAAGTTGAGAATACAGTAGTACCTTGGTTTTCGAACAGAATGTGTCCCGGAAGTCCATTCAACTTCCGAAATGTTCGGAAACCAAGGCTTGGCTTCTGATTACACGGGCATGCCGGAAACAATAGCAGAAACTGCATCCAAAAAAAGTTCAAAAACTAGAACACTCACTTGCGGGTTTCCATCATTCGGGAGCCTAAACGTACAAGTACCAAAACATTTGACAACAAATGTACGACTGCAGGTGAAAGCACAGCTCATTCACTTCAATGGACAGCTGAAGTCTACAACTCCCACACCAAACTCTTAAGAGGCTTACAAAGCCCAAATTCCAATCTCTGTGCTTCTCTCAATCCTTGTGTAGACGTGCAGTGCAGTCTGTTCCTTTCCTTAACAGACAGAGTTTTCTGCACCTAGTACGGTACATGTGGCAGGAACTCTGGCATATTAAGATGGCAAGAAATTGAGGTTAGACTGGCATAGTGCTTTGCTCAGCTGCTTTGTAAAGATTTTTTTTTTAAAAAAAACCTGCTGTTTTTAAAGTGGGTCTGGGGAAGATCTGGGTCCTATCCAAGTGACCTGTAGCTCATGTCCCCTAGGCTACCCCAGAAAAATGCCCCTGTTTGCAGCTGTATGCTTCTGTCTTATCCCTCTGAGTTTTGGCTCCAATAATATACCGTATTTTTCGCTCTATAAGACGCACCAGACCATAAGACGCACCTAGTTTTTGGAGGAGGAAAACAAGAAAAAAAATATTCTGAATCCCAGAAGCCAGAACAGCAAGAGGGATCGCTGTGCAGTGAAAGCAGCCATCCCTCTTGCTGTTCTGGCTTCTGGGATAGCTGTGCAGCCTGCATTCGCTCCATAAGACGCACACACATTTCCCCTTACTTTTTAGGAGGGAAAAAGTGAGTCTTATAGTGCAAAAAATACGGTAATTTTAATGCTACCCGAATGAAAAGTCCTAATCAGAATGTTGCTGGGGCATTAGGAAAACAGGTGTGTTTTTTAAAAAGAAAGAAAGAAAGAAAGAAAGAAAGAAAGAAAGAAAGAAAGAAAGAAAGAAAGAAAGAAAGAAAGAAAGAACAAGTATAGCTTGGGGAATTTATAAATTGGTTGGTTTTTCACCTTTCCTACATTTGTGAGAAACAAGCTAAGGATGGAAGGGGGCAGTAGGCAATTTGAGAGTACAGTGGTACCTCGGTTTATGAACTTAATCTGTTCCGGAAGTCCGTTCTAAAACCAAAACCGTTCTTAAACCAAGGCGCGCTTTCCCTAATGAGGCTTCCCATCGCCGGTGCCCTTCCACCGTTCAGAGTCCGTTCTTAGACCGAGGTAAAGTTCGCTAACCGGAACACTATTTCCGGTTTTGCGGAGTTTGTAAACCGAATCGTTCTTAAACTGGACTGTTCTTAAACCGAGGTACCACTGTAGTGGGTTTGTAGGTTAGATGGAATCAAGTAGGACAGGCAATGAAGAAGGAAGAACATGAGACTTGTCTTGAAAGGATAGCAAAACTGGGAAGGAGGAAATGGAAATCCAAAATTTGCTGAGCTGAATATTACAGGTTGTATATAAGAGGGGGTATTTAGTCCAACAGGTTCAGGATAGGATAATGGCTGGCAAATGTCTACACCCAGAATATTGAGTCTGGGATAATGGAGCTGTTTACAGCCAAACTATTATTTCTGCCTGCCTGTGGGGAATCCATGTTTGTTTTAAAATAACAAAGAGTCCCATAACCCACCAAACTATAAACTAAAAACTAGAGGCTAGTAAGCTTTGAAGATGTCGCAGGACCCATCCTCGCCTTTGCTGCTGCAGACAAACACCGCTACCCCTGTGGGAATCAAGTGTACATAGTTATCTGTCTGTTTCACTGCATGTATATATGGCAGAAAGTCCACAGTAGCTGTGACAAAAGCAGGCCTGGTGATAATATGCAGTAGAACAGCATGCAGCCGCTGTAGATTTCCTCCACGGAAGGGGCATGCATCTAAGAAATCACTACATGTGAGCGTGTTATAAATGGATACGAGTCTCGTGTGGCCAGGGTTAGGATGCTGATGATCATAAATGGCCAAAGGGCTTAATAATAATAATAATATTTTTTATTTATTCTCCGCCCTCCCCAGGGCGGCTAACAACCAATAATAAAAACAAGTTGATTGAAATATAACTTAAAAAACAAGATTAAAATACAGCATTAAAATATTAAAACATTAAAACGCAGCCTTGCAACTCCTCCTTGTGCAACTCCTCCTTGTGCCTCGCTGTTTCCGTTGCTTTGACCTACAGCTGCTTCTCCTGCCTCCCCCACCCCCACCCCCCATTTTGGCAACAGTAGGCATTGAAATGGTTCAAATGAAGAAGGTTCCTTTGGAGAAAGGGAACTGGCTGCCCACTTGTGAGGAGATGCAAGTTTCTGTTGATCCCTATCGTGGTTATTCCTGCTCTCCCAGTGATACGGAATGGAGGGCTCCCTCCCCCCCTTCTCCTATAAAAGGGGTTGCCTTGGAGACAGCCTCCCTTATCGGGCCATGCCAGCCCATTGTTTATGGGAGTGACTTGTCGTCATGGCAACAATACTCTGGAGTCAAAAAGTGGGGGTTAAGCAGGGAGGAGGAACCACGCCAGAACTGTTTCCGGGGACTAATGCAGGGGTTACTAGAGACCCCTTTGAGAAATATAAGCCCCACTCCTGCCTCAAGCCTGTGACTGGCAATAGCTTCATCATAAGCCCCTCGCTGTGGCCAGGGCTTACTTAGTACGTTTTAAATTTTAGTCAAAGCTGGGAGCGGCTGCCGAGACCATATAACACCGGTCTTGAAAGACCTACACTGGTTCCCAGTACGTTTCTGAGCACAATTCAAAGTGTTGGTGCTGGCCTTTAAAGCCCTAAACGGCCTCTGCCCAGTATACCTGAAGGAGCGTCTCCACCCCATCGTTCTGCCCGGACACTGAGGTCCAGCGCAGAGGGCCTTCTGGCAGTTCCCTCGCTGCGAGAAGCCAAGTTACAGGGTACCAGGCAGAGGGCCTTCTCGGTAGTGGCACCCGCCCTGTGGAATGCCCTCCCACCAGATGTCAAAGAGAAAAATAACTACCAAACTTTTAGAAGACATCTGAAGGCAGCCCTGTTTAGGGAAGCTTTTAATGTTTAATAGGTTATTGTATTTTACTGTTCTGTTGGAAACCGCCCAGAGTGGCTGGGGAAACCCAGCCAGATGGGCAGGGTATAAATAAATTATTATTATTATTATTATTATTATTATTATTATTATTATTATTATATGATTGCCCAACTTTCCTCTAAGGAGCTCAAGGGGGCATACATTGCTCCCCCACCTCTACATGTCACACAACAACCGTGTGAGGTAGGTTTAGCTGAGAGAGGGTGACTGGCCCAAGGTCACCCTACTCTAAGGCTTCGCGGCTGGGTCAGGATTTGCACCCTGGTCTCCTAGGCCCAGCTCTCTAACCACTCCACGGAGCTTGCAAGAGAAAAAGAAAGAGAGCTTTCATTCTTTCAGCCTGCCCAATCCCTGGCGGTCCAGGTCTCAGAATGTATGTTATTTCTCATATCTGTCTATCCCTGTTTACCGAAAAGCATTTAATTTTCAAAAAAAACCAGAAACAAAACCTGTTCCACTTCTGTCCCAGAAGAAAGTTTTCACCAGGAAGGTGTCTAGTCTAGGTCAAGAATGTACACCCCCCCCCCACACACACACCAACACCTGATACCCTCCATTTTCAAGACACTGCCATGACTGTGGTGCTGGTGCTTCCGGGATCCCATTTCTAAATTTTAATTTATTTAATCATTTTTTCAATACAAGCAACAACCGCAAAAGACACATACAACAAAAACCATAATAACAATAATAACACAATTTGACAATTCAGATTTGAATGCACTGATATACCTATGACTACACCTTTTTTAACAATATTTCCCCACCTCTCTCTCCTCCCCCTACTTCCCACCACTATCCGCCTTATTGCTTAAATATTCGTCCTGGATCCCATTTCTCTCTTCCGTCACCCAAGAGGAACCCTTTTGTTTCCAGAGGCCACTTCTCCTCCCGTGGTTTTCCATCCAGAAAGGGTGGCAGAGTATGTTATTCCTTTGTGTTTGCTTATTAATTTAAATACACACACATTTTGATTTGCCTGTCGACCAGCAGTGAGATAAAACCTGTAGGTGGAAAAACAAAAACAAAAAACCGAGTAAACAACACACCCACCCGCAAGCTGAGCTGCTTTCTAAAAGCGTCACATGTGGAAAGCAAGTCTCGCATCTCCACCCACACACCAGGACTGTCTGTTTTCATCAGAGAAATGTTGGAAGGGGATGCCCTGCCTCAAAGGAGAGATTCTTTTAGATTATTCCGTATCTCGGCTGTGTACAGTCTTGAGAAAATGCTTCCTTCGACTGAAGGTCCTGCGTTCTCCATCCCCACAGCAATATTTGTAGAAGTCATTTGTAGTGTTCTGTAATTTCTGATGTGTCTGTCCAGAAGCGGCCAGGAGAGATTTGACAGCAACACAAACAAACCATTTCCTAGCTTTCCCCCTCAAAACTCCTGATAGCTGAGCAGAATTCAATTGGGAGGAACACTTCGTTCTGATTGATGCCCAAAGGTTTACTTTCAGAGATGTTAAAGAGTCAGAATTACACACTGTAAGAGGAGTCCATACCCTGCAGTTACTGATCTGTGTTAGTCCTTGTCTTTCTTCTTCCTTGTAACCTTATGGCTGCAGTTATTTTCTGATACATCCCCTGTTCGGGTATTTCAGCTCGGTTTAATTTCTCTTGTTTTGGCCATCTGTGTGAGACAATGCTGCCAGCGTTGCAGCCTATAGAGGACAAAACCTATGAACACGATTGTTGTTGTTTGTATTTAAAAAGATCTCGTATTTTAGCAAGACTTGCTGTTCTGAGAGTGCCTCCCCAAAAGAAAGGTGACAAGATTAGAGAAATGGGTTGTGCAGAGATGCAGCCTCCTCTAAGGCTGAATAATACATAAAATCACAGAATGGTAGAGTTGGAGGGGACCCTGAGGATCATTTAGTCCGGCCACCCTGCAATGCAAGAATATGCAGCTGTCCGATACGGGGATTGAACCTGCCACCTTGGTGTTATCAGCACCAGGGCTGTCTTAAGCATATGAGATGCTGAGGTGCAAACATCCGCCCAGTGGCGTAGCGTGGGGGGTGCCAGGGGTGCCAGCCGCACCGGGCGCAACATTTTGGGGGGCGCGTTTGGCCGGCCCCCCTCAAGGAAGCGGGAACCTCTCCAAGGCACAGCGTGCCGTCGGTAGAGGAAAAAAGCCGAGCAGCAGCAGCAGCAAAGTCGGGAGGAGGAGGAGGTGGAGCGAGCCTGCTAAGAATTCCTCGCAGCTGGCCATCCAACCTCCAGCGAAGGAGGGCCCCGCTCCACCTTCCGAGGGAGCCTGCTAGGACCCCCGGCTCCCTGCAGGTGGCTCACAACCCCCGCTAGCCCGGCCGGGGCTCGGGGAGGATGGGAGCCGCCTGCTGGGCTGGCACAGCTGCGTGTGAAGGCGCGGAGGGAGGCGCTCCCAGGGCTGCCGGCGGCCTTTCCCCGCACGCGAAGGAGCAAGGGCGGCGGCGGCGGCGAGGCTGCGCAACAGCCGCTGCGTGAGAACGAGCCCTTGCCCAGCCCGGGGGACGATCCGGAGGCCCTCTCCGAGCGCGTCGCGTGTAGCCAGCCTGCCAGCCTGCCTGCCAGGGTGGAGCAAAGCGGCGGAGTGGGGAGAGGTTGCCCTTCTTCGCACGCACACCCCCCCCCGTCACGCCTTAAATCCACCCTCCCACAAACTAGGAGCGAGCAGCTGAGAGGGAACAGCTGAGAGCCACGAGCAGCTTTTTCTGAAAATGCCCTTTAAAAAAAAAAAATCCTAAAATTTATAAACCGCTTGACAGCTACAAAAGCGGTTTGCCAAGAGAATAAAACTGCCAGGAAACAGTGGTGTAGCGTGGGGGGTGCAGGGGGGGCCGGCCGCACCGGGAGCAACATCTGGGGGTTAGGGTTAGGGGGCGCAAATCCACGGGTTAGGGGGCGCAAATTACTTGCCTTGCCCCGGGTGCTGACAAGCCACGCTACGCCACTGCATCCGCCCGTCACCCCCCCGGTTGCCCAGTCCCAGGCGTGCAGGGGGGCAGAGCCGACCGGCTGCCTTAGCGTCTCGCTGGCTCGGTCACCTCCTAATTCGTGGCGCAGAGCCGCCCGCAGCAGAAGAGCCCGCCACGGCACTCCGACCAACGGGTGGGCTCTTCCCCGGACTCAACTGTCGGGCTCTGGACTCTTGGCCTGGTGCCCCTGAGAGCCTGGTGCCCGGGTGCCCCACACCCCTAGCGCCTATGGGTAAGACAGCCCTGATCTGCACCACGCTCTAACCAACTGAGGCTGACATGTTATGTCCTTGCACTGGGAGTGGTTGGGTGATCCAACTGCACCGAAAGCAAAGATGTAGCAGAATTAGCTGCCCCTGGAGAAAGCTTACTGGGAGGAAACTTAATCGGAGCAAATAATCATGCAGAGATTCACAGTTTCCTCTCAGTCAGCTTTTCCTGTCTCTCATTACTGTGCTTTTAACAACTCTCATTATACAGTATAGGCAGAAATCAACTGGCGAGGTTGTTTCCTAGCATGGATATGCATTAGTGGGAGTAAAGATTTTCCTGTTGAATTGTTACCGGTTGTCAAAGATAGGGGATGTAACCTCTGTTGCAGTAGTGATGGGGGAGTTTTGTCTGTTGGTTTTAAAGGGGATGAAGAGGAGGAAGAAACCATCCTATTTGTCAGTGTTCCTCTCCCTAGAAGGTCACCTTCCCTCTCTCTTCCTTCAGATCCTCTGCACAAACCTCAGGACAGAATCGCACAGAGGCCCATTTGTCCAAGCGAAGTTATGAGGCCGGCCAATTGAATTTTTGGCGTTGCTCACCAAGTGCCCATGAATGGCCCCTGAAACAATGCCCTGCTTCTTCGGGCACAATGGGCAAGAGAGCTGCCAACAGCACAGGCTGTTCTTGTTGCTGAGAGTTACCTGTGGCTCCACCTGAAAGAGAGAAACCATTCAAATCCCAGTCCTGAGAGGAAGGAGGGAGAGGGAGACAACACATCCCTAACCTCAGTGACATTTATTTAAAATTGTGATGGTGATATGTCCCAGGGTGCGTCACAACAACATTAAAAACAGTTTTAAACAAATTTCAAACACAAGAATAGGGTGGCTCCTAAACGCAGGGCTTTTTTTATCAGCCAAACAGTTCTGGCACCTCTCAGGTTGGCGCCATTGCCATTGTAAGAGAACAAGAAGGCATTCGTGGTGAGTTCTGGCACCTCTTCTTCTGGAAAAATATCACTGCTTTAAAGTATCTGTTATGTATTCAGTGGTCTGTGTTTGTCTGAGCTTGAGTCTGTACTAAGGATTCTGAGCCCCTGTGTTCTGATTCGACACATGATTTCTGGTCACAGAACATTTCAGGATTTGGGCCTCTGCCTTTGGCCCTAAAACTCTGAGTCATGATTTGCAGCGTATAAGTTTACACAACCAATCACGTTGGGAGTGGGAGTGGCCCAGGCCTCCAGAAATGTATATAAGCGGAGCTATTTGTGCCCCATTTCTTCCTGATTAATGTAAGAGAATGGTAAAAGGTAAAGGACCCCTGGGCCGTTACGTCCAGTCAAAGGTGACTATGGGGTTGCGGTGCTCATCTCGCTTTCAGGCCAAGGGAGCCAGCATTTGCCCACAGACATGACAGGGTCATGTGGCCAGCATGACTAAACTGCTTCTGGTGCAAAAGTACTCTGTGATGGAAACCAGAGCACACAGAAACGCCGTTTACCTTCCTGCCGGTGCGGTACCTATTTATCTACTTGCACTGGCATGCTTTCGAACAGCAAGGTTGGCAGGAGCTGGGACAGAGCGATGGGAGCTCAATTGGTTGCGGGGATTTGTACTACTGACCAAGAGGCTCAGTGGTTTAGACCACAGCGGTAATGTCAGAGAATGGTAATGCAGTGGCATTGAAGGACAGGGAAATCCTTTTACATGGCTCTTGCTGTAAATGCTCGCAATGGGAGCTACTGATTGACATAAACTCAGTGATAAGAAGAAGAAGAGTTTGGATTTTATATCCTGTTTTATCACTCCCCGAAGGAGTCTCAAAGCGGCTAACATTCTCCTTTCCCTTCCTCCCCCACAACCAACACTCTGTGAGGTGAGTGGGGCTGAGAGACTTCAGGGAAGTGTGACTGGCCCAAGGTCACCCAGCAGCTGCATGTGGAGGAGTAGGGAAGCGAACCCTGTTCACTAGATTACAAGTCCATTGCTCTTAACCACTACACCACACTGGCATAATATTGGTGGAAGATTCTGACATACTGGGGAATCCCCAAGATATGTTCCTTAAGTTATTTATTTACCACACTCAATTTCCCATTCTTCCTCCAATGAGCTTAAGGCACTGCTTAGGCGTTTCTTTCCATCTTCATTTCATCCTCACAACAACCATGCGGGGTTGGTAATTAAGGCTGACTCTGGCTCAAAGTAACACTGGCTGAGTGGGGATCTGTTGGTTAAAGTGTGGTGCTGATCATGCCAAGGTTGCAGGTTCGATCCCCATACGGGACAGCTGCATATTCCTGCACTGCAGGGGGTTGGACTATATGATCCTCGTGGGTCCCTTCCAACTCTACGATTCTGCGATATGGCAATACCACGCTGGTTAATTTATCCCAGGCCGCCCTTTCCTTTTTATCTGCTGGCTGCCTACTATGGCGATTGCCTTACACACAGGCCCCTTTTAAGGCCTCTTGGAGATGGTGAAACCCAACCTAACGTTGCCGTCTAGGGCAATCTGATCTCTGCACACGCAAGGATGACAAGCTGCTCTCACAGGGGGACAGATGCTGACATCTACTGTGCCATCGGTAGCTACTTTTGTAGCAGGTATCCAGTTCTGTCTCTGAACGGTTGAACTGGGAAAAGGAGAGGCTTCCCATCATCGGTGAAAGCTCTTAAGTGCCAGAGGTCTCAGGCAGAGGGGCTGGCATTTGGCATTACATAACCATCCCCAAGCCGAGAGACAAATCTTGTGAGGTGAAGCCTTAGCAGTCGTTCCCGGAAGGCCAAGCTGCAGCACTGAGGTAAAATCTCTCTGGGGTTCAAGTTCATTTAGCCAGGTTAGCTCCAAAGAGAATAAGGCTGTGTACACAGTATGCATTTAAAGCACATTCAAAGCACATTCGTTCCCCTTAAAGAATTGTGGGCACTGTAGTTTGTCCCTCACAGTTACAGTTCCCATTAACGCTCAGCATAAACTACAGTGCCCAGAATTCTTTGCGAGGGATGGATGTCCTTTAATGGTATAGTGTGTACTTAGCCGTAGCCTCATTTCCGCCCAAAGAAAGCAAATCCTTAAATACAAATCCAATAGTTTCATTCCCCTTTCCAGGATCTGGCAAAAAAAATAATTCCCCAAATACACTGCAACCCATAGCAGATACATACTTTACAACATTTCTCCAAGGAAAATACAGGTGTCCTATAATGACAACAATAATAATGTTATTAGTTATATCCCATCCATCTGTCTGGGTTGCCCCAGCCACCATAAAAAAACAACAACAAAACATTAAAAGACTTCCCTACACAGGGCTGCCTTCAGGTGTCTTCTAAAGGTTGTGTAGTTGCATAACTCCATACCCTCCAACATTTCTCCCATGAAAATAGGGACGTCCTAAGGAAAAGTGGGACATTCCAGGATCAAATCAGAATTTGGGACGGCTTCTGTAAATCTGGAAAATAGGGGCACTTGGAGGGTCTGCAATTGTAGGTGCTATTAAGGAACCAAGGCTGAATCCCCTCCCAACCCTGCTGACTGCATAGCACAACAGTTCAGCCATGCATACATACACACCCACACCCTTTCCCACCCACCCCCATATCCCTTAGTGGCTACCGATCAGCTTGGGATTAAGCCTAGCAAACAGACACTTGATCTAAGACCAGCAATGGCATCCGCACGGCTAGTATGGACCTGTCCCCTTTGTCATATCAGATTAGGGTTAGAAGGGATCAGAGACAAGCACAAAGGAAGATTAATGATCCACAGGCAGGTGGGTGGAACTCCTGCATTCAGGATAATAGCCAGTGTGGAAGCTCTAATACAGTGACGTCCAAACGTTTTCCCAAAGAGGGCCAGATTTGATGAAGTGAAGGGCTGTGAGGGCCAAACGACCAAAGGGCCAACCAAGGTTGTTGACCTTTTTTTTAGAATTGAAGTTGTTTTTTAGGATTTTACCCTAGAAAATAGACTGCCACAGGGACCAGATTTGGCCAAATTAGGCCCCCGTAACAGACTTTGGACATGCCTGCTCTAATAGCTATTGTATTTCTCTCTCTCTCTCTCTCTCTCTCTCTCTCTCTCTCTCTCTCTGCTACTTCCATTCTGCTTTATTTCACTGTCTAACAGTCTTCTCTTCCATCCTCCCAGTTTTCCTGATGCCCTTTAGGTCAGATCTACCTGCTTTGTGGGAGGGACCACCAGTGGCGTAGCGTGGGGGGTGCAGGGGGGGGCCGGGCGCACCGGGCGCAACATCTGGGGGTTAGGGGGCGCAAATCCACGGGTTAGGGGGCGCAAATCCATGGGTTAGGGGGCGCAAATTACTTGCCTTGCCCCGGGTACTGACAACCCACGCTACGCCACTGAGGACCACAGCTCAATGGGAAAGAGAGCAACCTTTGCATGCAGAA